>NC_084933.1:6295000-7545000 GCF_958298935.1 Phragmites australis | reverse complement strand
ACATCCACGTAAGTTTGCTGTGAACATGCCAATAAGATGAAACTCTAATTTCTTGATGCTCAAAAATATTATACCATTTAAGAGCACATCTGGGTGTGCTTATTCATACACATTATCATTAGCATGAGGGTCAAACTTTACTCGTGGAAGCACATTGGTATGCTGCTGAAAGGATACTAGAGTTTCTTGAATTTTTTATGATACAACTGTGAGTTTATCAGGAGTTCATTATCCAATATTGATGCACATTTGCCCGATCTTCCAAAAGTAATATGATAAGTTGATTGGTGGAGTTTCAATGTTAATGATCCAAAGACTTTGACCAAAACAGATCGAGAACCCTCGCAACCACTACACCCTACTCCGTGGTTATCAACCGTGCTAAGACACGGTTGACCTTGCCAAGAAGGCTTTTTCTGCAAGCGAATGAGAACACAAGAAAGAACATGTAGATGCAATATGAATATTACAAATTACCAATGAAGTGCTCGAGTTGGGGTTCCACAAACCGGACAAGCGATGAAACTGTATAAAACAGAATAATATAAGTAAAACCCGAGCCTAAACTATGATGACTACTGTGTATACATAAGGGGGATGTGATGAGGTTGACCTAGGGTTGTGCAGCCATGGAAAGAGGTGTACACAACCTGGACTCCGACCCCGACACGATTACAAGACCCAACTAGGCCCGAACGGTGGTGCAACACCTTATTTATTCCACTCTAACTAAACTATAAGGAATATTTGGTCGAGCTCATATCCATTGGAAAGGGCTCATCGTAAGCTTTCCAGAATGTCCAAGATTTCCTAAAACAGACTTCGTATGAGAGAGTTATGCCCGTTTTACTGACGTGTTGTCCTGCGACTCGACCACGACTATGACTCCAACCACGACCACAACTATAGCTCAGTCTCGAGTCCAAGTAGACTTGTCCTTCAAGGGGTGACGTCCATGTAAGGTTGTTGTGCTTTTCTCACGTTCCTAAGCAATAAAACATCACAAGCATTTAATAGTAATCCATCCAAGAAAGCATGAACAGTAAAAAACGAGTTCACCTGGTGGTTTAGTTGTCACGCACGTGCTCTTGTAATTGTATATTGTATGATTTGAGAAATATTAATAGTATTGATTGTAATGAATGAGCCATGGGCTCATCAAATATCTTGTTTAGTAGTGCATTATATTGTTGAAATTGCTACTCATTTAAATATTTATGAAAATGACAATCTTTTAAAAGATTGTGTAGTTTCTATGAAATCTAAATTCTTAAAGTATTATAAATAATTTCCTTTCTTGTACGACTTTGCCTTTATTTTAGATACTAGAGCTAAAGTTGCAGCTTTCTGTAGAGTTCTCACAATTTTAGGTGATGCTCTTAGCCATAATAATTCTAATTATTATACTAATGTTCGTTCTAAGTTATTCGAAGTTTATAGTAAATATGAAATAAGTATGGCGGAGTTCGCTTACAACGACCTCCACTAGCATCCACAACAAGTAAGAATGTGACAATGTAGGGGAAAATATTTGGTATAGGTTCTTCATCAAGAAGTTAAGACTCTTCGTCATGATCATCTACGAGTGCCGGAATTCTAACATCCAGAGGGGAGCTAACTACCTTCATCGACAACGACGTTATCAGTCATGAATAAGAAAACTTCAACGTACTGCAATGGTAGAATGAGCATAAGACGAATTATCCAGTGTTTTCACTGTTAGCACGACATTTATTAATTGTTCCCATATCTGTTGTTTCTTCTGAGGCTACCTTTAATCTTACTGGAAGGATAATTAAAGAGAGAAGAACAAATCTATCAAGTGAGATAGTTGAAATACTCACCATAATAAAATATTGGGAACAAGATAAAGCACGAATGCAACACACTACAGAGAACACTGAGCTTAAGATTCATTCCAAAATTTGTATATAGATGTTGATGAGAACGTGTAATTTCTAATTTTCTGTGCTAGGTTGGACTCTTTTTTCCTTTGCTAGAAAGGTTTTTAATGAGACAACCTATCAACAAATCTCATTTTTAGAATTAATTATGCCTATTATTTCTAAGTTTTTTATTTTATTAATGATTTTTCTTTATTTTTTTTTCGAAAATGACCTACCACCCACATCTTGTCTTGGCCTATAAATACCATCTCAAACTCTCTGTGGTCCTATCGACAACCCAACTCTCTTTTTCTACTTACTAGCCAGTAGGCACTTGTCCACTTCAAAAAATCAATTCCATATTTCTATTCATGGATAAAGACCCCGAGAACTCGCATGCATAGTCATGAGTGTGGTAACATTTTAAAAAGATCTTTAGAGAAATTAATGGGGGACAAGTAAGATTTACTAAGTGTAATATATACAACTATGATTAGGTGCCAAATCTTCAAATGGAACGAGATACTTGATGAAGCATATAAAATAATGCAAGCAAAATTCTGGGGTTTCTAATGAAACCATATAATTTTTAGAGCATAGTCATAGGTTGTACTCTTTTTCACTTTTAGTAGAAAGGTTTTTAACGAGGCAACCAATCAATACAGCTCTTTTTTTATTTATTTCTATATTTTTTTGGAATTTTGGAGCTATTATTTTTATTTTTTCTATTTTCGGAGTACTACCGGGCTGAGCATGCCAAGATCGTGCTCGCTGGCCTGACCGTGTGCTACCGTGGCGCCGGGCTGCCACGGTGCCTGCTGGGCCACGCCGTGCTGGCCGAGCCGCACCATGCCACCATGCTTGTCAAGAATCGTGCCCGGACCGGCCCGACATGGCACGGTAGAAGATGGGTCGTGCTGTGGGCCAAGGGCATAGCACGTGGGTCGGCACAACACGACCTGTTACAGTAGCCGGGCCTATCAGGTCGTGCCGTACCAGGCCCATACCGGGCCAGCCTGAGTGGTCCATTTGGTCATCTCTGCTGCGGGGGCCATGCGCGCTGGCACAGGGGTGCGCACCCTAGAACAGGCAGGCACGCTGTTAGGCTGGCGAGGGGCGGGCATGTTCATGAGGGGCACTGGCCAGTAGGCACGACTGGGCGGGCAGGCGCGATGGGCTGTTGTGGTGGGTGTAGGACTCCTAGGCATAGAATATATATATATTCTGCGCCTAGGCTCATTGTAGTTCACTGTTACGCCACTCTACAGTTACAACTCAATCAACTATCAGTTACAATCCGCTACATAGACCAGTTACAACCGCACATCTAAAAATACATGATTGCAACACGAGAAGCTAACGAGCTACGTTTTAGATTGTACTACGATTACAATCGTATTTCTTAGGTTATACATCATTAGGCAAGGAATTCGTTAGAAGTTACGTTCATCCATAACACAGTTGCAACTCAATTTTTTTTATTTACATCTAGTTATAACTTCCTATCTTGTGGACTGTAACTCTACTATATTTTAGATTGTAACTAGGAGCAATGCAACAGTAATTAGAGTTGAGTCTAGGCACATAATATTATATATATATTATATATAAAATGTATATCTACTATGTTCCTAGACACAACGTAGTTCACTTCTGCTTACACTTCTAGTTACAATCTCAAAAGCAGTATAGATGGATTCACAAGATATGTCAGTTACTACAAATATATATAGTTGTAACTCAGATACTTTCTCTAGTAGTAATTATGTATTTTTTGTCATGTGATCATAATTTGTTCATCTCTATGCACACTCCCAGTTACGATCTCAAAAGCAGCATAGTTGTGATCTACAAGATAGGTTAGTTACTACAAATGTATGTGGTCGTAACTCGGATACCTTCTCTAGTCGTAACTTTTTGTCATGTGATTGTAACTCAACTATCTGTGCTATCGTAACTGATTATTTTTGTAGTCATAACTAACAGTTTTTTGAGTTGTAACTAGGGGTGACGCAATAGTAAACTACAGTGCGCCTAGACGTAGAATAGACTGTAGTTCACTATTGCACCACCTCCAGTTACAACTCAAAAAACTGTCTTTTATGACAACACAGATAGTTGAGTTACGATCACATGACGAAAGGTATATAATTACGACTAGAGAAGATATACGAGCTATGACCGTATATATTTGTAGTAACTGATATATCTTGTGGATCGAAACTATACTACTTTTGGGAACGTCACTAGGGGGGTGTGCGCAGAGGTGAACAAGTTATGATCATCAGCCAAAATGACATAATTACGACTAGAGAAGGTATCTGAGTTACGGCTATATATATTTATAGTAACTGACATATTTTGTAGATCACAGCTATACTACTTTTGGGATCGTAACTGGAGGTGTACGCAGAGGTGAACTATATTACGCCTAAACACATAATAGATATATAGTGTATATATATACACACGGGAGCGCTATTCTACACCTAGGATGTATAATAACTAGTTATTCTACACCCAGGGCCCCTCTATATACGTTAAACCCCACCCTGGTGTGCCTTAAATCTCACCCCCACCCCGCATGACCTCCCTGACCCCTCCTTGCACCGCCCCAAGTCCTTTGCTGTATCCTGCCCCGTGCCGCCCCCAGCCACCACACCACCTCCGACTGTCGCGCCTCCTCCTATCACCCCTCGTGTCATGCCACCTATCGCTGCCCCCTCGCGCCGCCACCTCACGCCACCCCTGGCTGCTGCACCTTCACCCTCCTCACTGGCGCCCCCCACCCAGCGCCCCTCCCCCTCCCCACTAACATGCCCCGACGCCCCCCTACCCGGTGTCCCTCCCCCTGATCATGCTGGCAACCATATGTGTGGTTCATACACCTCAACTAGATGTGTTTTGTGTCAGAGCAATGATCTTCGACTGAGCAAGCAAAAAGCTGGTCTTCCTTCTGATTTCTAAAGATGCTTTCAGGTGTCACTGCAATGTGAATTGAACTTGTGAGCTATATCTAGTTCATTCATCAATGATTTGTGATTTGGTATGGTTGTCACTATTTTGTGTATCTCACATGATCCCATCCTTATTCGCAGTTCCTGCCTAGTACTAAAATTTTCAGGAGATGCTCTCTACCTGTCTGTTTCTCTATCCCAAAGCAAACCCATTGGCAACATGAGAAAGGAAATAAAATAGGATAGACGTTTCTGAATCCAGCATGGGGTAGAAAATAATGATCTAGGAATGAAAATCACTACGTGAAAAATTGACAAGGGTGACGGGTCATAACCGTTATAGGTGACGGGTTCCGCACCCGTTACCCCGAACGCGTCACTGATAACATTTAGTAAGTGATGGGTAAGGATCCGTCACCAATAAAGTCATTGGTGACGGGTCAAAACTTGACCTGTCACTTATTAAGGTCATTGGTGACGGGTCACAATTGTGACATGTCACTTATGACTTGTTTGTGACCCGTCACTTATGACTGATATATGGTTTTCGTGCTTTTTGTACGCGAAAAAAGTCAAAAAAAAATATTTTTCACCCAAGTCAATCCAACTCAGGCCTATCACCACTCGCCACGTGTCTCTACCTATTTTCAAGCTATTTTTAGAATGTGCGTTTTGTGGGAATCGAACTCGCGACTGCCCCTCGCGCGTGTAGCTGCCTAACCACCTCAACCTCGCGTGTGTCCTGAAGGGACTCGGATAAAAGATCCTTTTAACTATTTTTCCAAAGGTCATAAGTGACGGGTCACAACTATGACCCGTCACTAATGTTAATTTTACAATAGACATAAAAACCAGTTGACTCGGGGTGCCTTCAGTTAAATGGCCATAACTTTTGCATACGGACTCCGATTTTGACATTTTTTTGACTCTATGGACATCTACTGAAAAAGTTATATCCGTTTCTCCCCCACTTTTTCGGGTTCGGTGAATGTTTTGAGGCCTAAAACGGCTTGAAAGATTGAGTTCTCGTCTCCGAAAGTTTTTGCACCATTTTTCGGAACGAGCGTTTATGTCCATAGCCGTTACCCCTTACATCCTTACAGAAATGTATAATTGTTCATATTCTAGTGCTTCTGAAGTGAGAAAAAAAGAGAAAAATAAAATAAAAATAATTTTTTTGGCAATGTTTGGATCATTTTATGTATTTCTGAATAACATCCTTAGTGACGGGTCATAATTTGACGCGTCACTTATGACAGGCCTATGAGACCTGTCACCGATGAGTTAGTTATTGGTGATGGGTCAAAACTTGACCCATTGCCAATGACTAGACTACGATGACCTGTGAGTGATGAGTCGTCATTGGTGATGGGTCAAGTTTTCACCCGTCACCAATGACTGGTATTAGTGATGGGTCACAACTACGACCCATCACTTTTATCATATGTGACGGGTCATATTACGACTCATCACTTATGTAGTGTCTCATTTGTCTGTTTTTCACATAGTGAATAGGGTTCAATGCATCACCAAACGATCAAACACTCTTTAGCCATCATCTCTTGTGCATGTTTTGCCATCCCATGGATGTTAGGTTCTAGAATATATATAGCTACCGATGTTCTTGTGGCATGCGGTTGGAAATGGCACTGAATACTGATGACTATCGATACTATTGAATAATTTTACTATAACTTAGAACTACTGAATAACTTCTGACAACTAATAAACTAAACTACTTAACTACTGATACTATTAAACAAAACTACTTAACTACTGATACTATTAAACAAAACTACTTAACAATTTTATTATGACTTAAAAGTACTGAATAATTACTGACAACTACCAAATAAAACTAATAACATTACTGAATAAATTTACTATGACTTAAAATTACTGAACAACTACTAATACTACTGAACAACTATTGATATTACTGACAAATAGTAACACTATTAACATAAACTATTAAATAATTTTTTTATAACTTAGAACTAATAAAAAACTACTGACAGCTACTAAACTAAACTACTATAGCTACTATCAACTACTAATACTACTCATACGAACTCCTGAACAATTTTACTATAACTTATAACTACTGAATATTAAACTACTAATACTACTAAAATATTTTTTATATTATTTAAAACTACTGAACAGCTACTGACATAACTACTAAACTAAACTACTAACATATTGAAACATCTGAATAATAAAAATAACTATAATACTTTGTTAGTACAGATGAAAATATCAATCTGATTTATATTTCAGCACTATAGATCAAACTGTGGTGGCGAGTTTTTCATCGTGAGTAGAAGCCACTGCGATCTATTAAAAAGAGAAATGCAAAACAAACCGTCTTACAATGGCTATCCACAATGCCTTCAGAATCTCAACCCCAATGACCCTCGAAGACCAAATCTTCCCATCGTAATTAGCGTTAACTAAAAAAACAGCCTACATACGTGGCAGGCGCAGCTGGGCGCAGCCATGTGCGCGGGGGTGGGGCGTGCGCTAGGCAGGCTCGGGCACCAGGCTAGTATGTGCGTGCAGGGTCAGTTGCAGCAGCACTACTACAGAAAGTATAATCTCTGCCACACTTTCACTTCCAATTCATAAGCTCTAGACGTACATTAAAAACCAAACCAACAAGAACGGATAATGATAGTACTTATCACTGTTGATTCTTATTACGAATCGGTAGTGATATTCAAACTATCATTGCTGATTTATAAAAAGACGTGCATAAAAAGATATACCCTGAGTAACCAACAACGATAGTATTTAGCTGAATCGGTTCGTATACCAAACCGGTAGTGATAATATTTATTATTGTAGGTTCAATAATTCAAACTAATGGAATAATAATTGATGAAGATAAACCGACAGTGATAGTTAAATTATCACTAATGGTTCAAAAAGGACATGCGTAAAAAGACACACCTCAACACCAAACCAGCTGTGATAATTTATCACTATCGGCTTATTAATCAAACCGGTAATGATAATTCTTCTATAAATAGAACCATCTTCCTCAGCCACCCCATCTCATTTCGCTCTCCCGAGGCCGCTCCCGAGGGGTAGAGACGGTCGAACTGGTGAGGTTGTCATTGTCTCTACTTCGAGCGCCTCTACCCATTGTGTCCAGCTTCAACGCATATCCTCCTCTCCTCATCACCTCGCATTCGCCGTATCCATCTCACGGTAGTCAAGCCTGTCATCTTCTCGGCTGTAGCCAGCTTGCATGCGTCGAGCCTGCCGTGTCCTCATCTCCTAGGCCGTAGGCAACTCGTGTTAGCCGAGCCCATCGTCTCCCGAGCCAACACGTGGCCGCGCGCCTTCCCCTGTCTCCTCATCTCCTCTCTTCGTTTCCACTACACGTGAATGTTGTGTGAAGATAATTATGGTAATAGATAGATCTAATGGAATAGCAAAAAGCATATTTGTTTCAAGCTAAGTGTTAAAGAGTGATTTTGCTATCCTTTAGATCTACCTATTGGCACTCGGATAGTATTATCATTCGGCTAGCGTAAGAAGTATAATAGATGGCTCAAGGCTGGTGTATCAGGAGCTCTTAGACATGGAACGTCTAAAAAACTTCTTGTACAACAGCTTTGCAACATCTATTCCTATTTGTAGATTAAGTATAAAATACTCTACCTGCTGAAGAGTTCGCATTAGTGTATTTTTGAATATGTCGAATATTATCAACGCCGGTTCAAGCTATAAACCGGTAATGTCAGTTCATAAGCTGGCAGTAATGATTATGAATTATCACTATCAATTTAAAAATCAGTAATGATATTAATTCTAAACTAACAATGGTGACATTTTGTATAGGAGTGGATGTAGTTTTACGTGAAGGTCAGGTTGGTTCGTCGGCCGCTCCAGTTGCGGCGTCGTGATGTGTACGTAGCTCCGGTCCGTGTTTACGTTGGACGACAGCAACGTGCGGTTCACACGTACACGGCGACGTCTGCCGCACGCACTGGACTACAAAACAGTGTCGTGTGAACGTATCATGGCTGCCTCGGTCGCTTTCCTTTAGACCGGACTGTTTGGTTCGCGATCACCGTAAATGTGCCTCCTGTTGTGATCTGATCTGCTTGCTTGGATTAACTGAAAATGTGTTTGTTTTCCAGAGTAAAACGGTGTGAAAGGATCGTAGGGTACTTGTATTGTAATTATAAAGAAGTGACCTATCCACGTCCCAATGCTTTGTGGAATTTTTTTAGAAGTTAATGACATATTAAATAAGCATTTGCGTTTGAAGCCATGTAGCTCGTTCTTTTTATTCCACTGAAGACGAGCAATGCTACACACTACACAGGACAGATGGTTTTTAAGCCGAATCTTATACGGATCCACTCAAAGTGTCTGTGATAACTCCTCTAAACACTGACCGTTCGAAAACTATATGTGATATGCAATATCACAGTCTATGATGACTCTCGTTGACGTCACCTAAGGCGGTAAAAACATCTATGATGCCAGCTATCAAAGATGGTTAACTGAATACACCGTCTGCCTTGTTCATAATATCACAAACTACTCCATCTAAAAACCATCTGTACCGGCCAAAAAAAACAACAGCATACCGCCACAACTACTCGAGGACAAGGATCACATCCAGGCTTTCGCACGTAGAGGACTTCTCAGCCGCCGAGGACGAACAGGCGAGGGAAGCCGGCAGTTCATATGCCTCTCCTCCCCTCGCTGCTGCATCCCCGGTGGAAAGGTAATATCTCCCTCATCTCTTCTGATTCGTCTGATTCAGGGAGATGGTGGTTGGGATCAGACCTCCTCGTGGCCGTGCTTTCGACTGACTGACTGTGATGTGGTGATTAGCAGAGGTTGAGCTATTCATGACGGTGGTGGTGAGGGATTGGGGGTTATGAATTGGGCTAATGTGCTGTCATAGTCGAGAGCGATTAGCTCAATGTTACATCAATTGATTTCATAAGACAGAAGTCGATTTATTGCCCACTGTAGATAGCTTGTTGGATGATGCAAGTATGCATGTGTTTGACTAGCTGAACAGCTTAGCCACAGATTAGACAGCAGCGGTAAGAATATGGATCCTACTACCTACCTTGTCAATTTATCCCGTCATGAATTATATCTGTTTTAAGATGTGAACATTTCCCCTTTCTCAGATTATGGTTTGAACATTGAGAAAGTAGGCCAGCAGTCATGTGTAATACGTTGACTCATAGACAATATCAGCACTAATGATGTTGTTCATATGTAGATGGCAAGCTGATGAGATTATTCTTTCTACATTGTTGTAGCTTGCATTTAGTCATATCCATTTTCAGATTGCTCACGCCAACAACACATCAACAAAATGTTTTCACTTTTAACACCCTTTCATATCCCTGAAATTTCCGAGCATCTATAGCCTATGCCATTATCAACCATTGCGGCATTACATCAATAAAATGCACTAACAAACCTGCATCCATCAAGGCATCAACTACTGCTAAATGAACAATCCGCTGTTGTCTATCTTGCTGCTGCATATAACTGAACCAGCCTAAACTACATACACCTTAAAGTAACACTGCATTTTTCCTGTTTTCTGCATTGGGTTATGTTTTGCATGAGAAATCTGCTGATATGTCCACAACCTCCGTCGCTACGAGTTCCCTGTTGCCTACCCCTTGGTTGCCCCCGAGATCAAGCTCCCCATCCCCCCTCCCCCCCCCCCCCCCTCAACGAAAAGACCCACAAGGTACCGATCGATACTGTTTGCCTATCTGTATGCTTAAGTCGTTGGATTTGGGGAAGGATTCTTAACTTGTGTTCATCGTGGTGTATATTGCTTTTTCATCTGCAACCTCGAATTGCTTGTTCAGCAAACTGCCCATACTCTTGGAGAAGCTTATGGATAGATCCACAGAAAACCAGGTATATGTAAAGCTTATCATCAACCTGTTTTGGATATTATAGATGATATGGAGTTGCTTCTAGAAGAATCGCAAGAGGCGCTGAAAAAAGTATGTAAAATTCTGCAGCCTTAATGATCTTTATTTCTTTTCCTTTTTGCTGCATTTCCCTAAAGGAAGAGAGTAGGAAACATAAATTGTTCAACCACGGATACAACGGTAAAATAGTGTAAGAAATGATAACAAGCGTATGAAAACTGGTAGTCTGTTAGAAGCATATTACAATTTATGGCAGCAGTTTATACCGTTTCAGATCCATAGTATCGCACAATGTTTGGATGTTGCGGCCATCTCAGAAGTGATATTTCCTGAGTTAAATTATCATGACTTACAGTAACTCCACTGATCTTTACTTTATTTTGTTTTGTTTGTATCTTATCCTTCCCAAGAATTCACATTCCATTAGCTGATTCGTTATAGAGGCACGTCAGCTTCCTGCCGTGCCCCCGTCACAGCAAGTATTTCTTGGTAGATATTATCAGCACTTTATGTTGTTGGTGACGAGTCATACGACGCGCTAACGGCGCATTATTTTTCTAGTTCATTCTAAAGCTCATGTATTCCTCATGTATATAGTTGTTCCTTCATTCTGTCCATTGGAACGCGATCTGCTTAACCACCTTGACTATCAAAGTTTACAACGTGACAAAGGTTCAGTTATGGCCTTTTGATATCATGACGAAAAGATAGATTGGAACCTCTGGTACTTGTGTCTGAGCAAGCACTTCTTTCATGACGAACATCTTGAGCGATACGCTGATGCAAACAACAGACAAGGTTTTGGGAGCTGGACACGGTGGAGGCCGTGTGCACAGGGAATTCCCTGAAAACAGGTAGAAAGCAATTTCAGATGCCAGGGGCTATGGTGTGACATATGACAACTTCTCCACTTTTGCACCGTGTGATCCAACCTTTTTCATTATTTATGATGATACAAATCTGTACAAGTTTAATCTTTTATTGGATTCAGAACCCCCCACCCCCCGGTCCAATTCGAGAACGCCTACGAAAAGGGCCTAAGGATAATCGGATTTGGATAAAATTCCTTAGGATTTAGTTCAATTAGAACTGATTCACAAAAAATTCCAGAACGAGTCCGGCCCCCTCACCGTACAGGAGGCAACTAGTAAGTAGTAACCATCCAACCAAAGCTAAATGCAGTTTTAAACGAGGTAATTTGGTGTGCAAATTACCGTCGTTTTTTGTTTTGCAAACTTAATTTTCGTTGTTTTGGTTTCCTGACTTTCGAGAAAGCTGAAAAAAAAGTAAATACGTGAAGGAACTAACAACAGCCTTTCCGTGATCCACTGTTTGATATTTATATAATCAAATTCCCATGGTGGAGCCAAACAAGAAACTCAACGATAAGGTCCCGTTCTCAGAACATAGGTGGTAGGGAATTCAAGTGCCAAAGTCTGATTGATATAGGTTAGGATCGATCGTTCCGTTCCATCGTTTAAGCCTGCCATTACACGCTGATGCAGATGCCAAACCTGTACATCAACTGCACCAAGGTGCATGACACTGCTACCACATCTCATCAATCAGCCGCTAATGTTGTTAGGGCTTTCTAGTAGGAACTATAGCCTAGAATTTATACATATGCAATTCCATTTACGAACATCGCTTTCTTCTGATTGCTCGATCTAGCGTGATAACCATCTAACTGGGGTCCTCATTAAGCAGCATGGGAATGAAGATTATATTATTGATGGATAGAGACGACCTAACTGGCATGGAGTGCTATATATTTACTCCAGTGGGCACCTGCAAACGAATAGGGCAACTGATGAAGCTAGAGACGTAGGGGCGCTCGCAACGCAAATGAATTGCATTTGCACCAAGTTTTCCCTAGCAAGATCTTTATGGCGGGTCTCACATGCCAGAGCAATGCAGAGTTTATTTTTTGTCTCTCTAATCTTTGTGGGGGCATTAGGGGTGTCTTTTTTTCTTCAGAAAAGCTAAAATCACCCGAGCTTTTTAGTGTTGGATTCGTGCTGCAATTCACGCTCTACTTGTCTTCCTCAACTCCTACAAGGCTTCAGTGAGATTATTATTAGGGTTAGGGTTTTGGAGCTTTGGGGGTGGGGTTTTCACCAGAGATGAGCAGGCTTAGAGGAAGGCCATGACGTCAGGGTGGTGGTGGCAGACTCGAGGTGGTGAGGTAGTGGGGCGACATCAAACATGGGAGGTGGAGGAACATCGGTTGGGCAGTGCCAGGGCACATGTGTCACTGCGAGCGCGGTAGTGGAAGGCGACAGCGGGTCCGATGGTGAGAAACCGTTGGAGATGAAGAAGGAGGGCAGGGTGGGTTGAGGCTATTTTGAGAGGGATTGCCCGAGGAGAGGAAGAAGGGTGAGGGGCAGTTTTTGGCCAGAGTGGTTGCCGGGGAAGAGGAAGAAAGGGATGGAGGGGGTCGCATAAGAGTTCTGAGGTGAAAAGAATCCAATCCCTAAAGAAAGTATGTCCTATTTAAACAGAAGCCTTTCCCCAAGTTCTTTATTGAAGTAAGTGCTTTCTGGTTGGCTCTTCTGATATATGTAATTGGAAGGAAGATATTTTTCTTTTTAAATACTTAATTTTCTTTCTAACAATCTAATCGTCATAAGCCCTTCTAGCAACAACCTAAATGTCCCTCCATCTACATCTTCCTAACAGTCTCTGCATGTGGATCTCTTCTACTAGTGACTCCGGTGGAGTCAAGCAGCAGGAGCGAGCCCCATGAGCTTTTACTGTACCAATTCTGAATATGCGAAGGGCTCCCTTTCAATCAAATAGGTGTCAACACAAAGAGGTTGGTCTCTTTCTTTTTAAAGAGGGAATGAATAGTGGATGTGCTTTTCCGTATCAGAAGTATAGGGATTCCTAGCTAGCGCATATCAAACAGTTAGAGACTTCCTGCTATGAAGAGAAATATCAGGTGCCAGAATCCGAGAAAATACTCGGGTGCTGGTTAAACAGACCTTTTTATTTTTTGATGAGAGGACATTGGGTCACTCCCAATGCTTCATCTAGGCTTATGTCTTATACATTAAATGCACATTTACGTAGGATAAAATCTAATATAGCAAGTAATTAAATGAGGAAAGAGAACAAACTAGTGTCTTTCGGAAGAAATTTCATGGTTACTTGCATTTATCTATTGATCATAGAAACCTCTTTAGATACAAGCTATAGACATTATGTATTAGAATATTATTTCTTATCTCTTCTAGGAAATAGCTATAGACATCTGCATTGGGTGCGGTCTTAGTTATTTAGGTTAAGTGGAATAATTCCGATAAAACCAACAAGCACTAATCATAACAGAGTGTCGTGTTTGTTTTGCAATGGGCATAAAAATTAGAGAAATTTGCTATATGCCATTGAATCTTAAAATTGTAAAGAAAAAGTGGGAATGAATTGATGATCCTGGCAAATTAAATTAGGAAGCGAAACACAAATTGATAAGTTATTAACAAAAATAATCGAACCATTCAAAAACTTAATCCTTGTTCGAAACACTTATTACACCATCGAAATGAAAGTACTATCCTCTGATCCTAATTATAAGTCCATTAGGATATCGACAATATTTTCAATATGACACTTTGACTAATAATATCTATAAAAATACATTATTTAAAAGAAAATAATTATATATTATGATAGTAAATTGAATAAATTTTACAAAACTACACTACAATTGTAAAAACTTTCACAAAACTACACATTTACAAAGTTATTTCACACCACTACACCTTTTTTAGTCCTTACGTATCACAGAACCACACTTTTAATAATAAATATCATGAAACTACCCTTTCATTATAATTTTTTAAGACCTCCTAACCTGGGATCTCATATATCTCTTATACCAGTGCCTAGATCAAATAGTTGATATGTATAGTACAATAATTGTGACATCACAGTCATACATCATACATAAAACTATTATGATTATAGAGTACAAAAGATCTTCAATCCATACTGTATATTACAATTTTGGCCTAACGGCAAGCTGAAAGTACAGCGGAACGACTACCTAAAGCCAAAGGCAGTTAGGGTGTGAACGTGACTACTAAATCTACTCCTCATTCATGCCTTCGTCTCCAGCAAAGTTGGCATTTGCTTCCTGATCAGAATGATAGTAAGAGTGAGTATAGAAGTTACTCAGCAAGTCCTATACTACTTCAAGGTATTGATAGATGTATAAAGGATATCTCATGGACAAGGCTTCACGATTTAATTTAAGTGTAAACCAGTTTTATGCAGTTCAATTGTATTCTCTATTGTCAACTTTGAAATAGATCGAAAAAGGTTATATATGGGAATTTTTTGGTCCTGAGAGGGGCTACACCTTGCTCTACAGTCCATATCATTATGTTTGGTGTACCTCTAGTATCACACAGCTTCTGACAGATTGAGCTGGCAACCTTATCACACAAACATTTAGTCTACACACTCGCTCATCAAAGTTACACACACATACCCTAAGTCTAATTGCTGCAGTCATTGCTTTTGCATGTCCATGACCGTAAACGCAACTATTCGAATAGATTTACACTTTGTAGAGGTTTTACACTGTACCTACGCAATATACTCAGCCTTCAGCCATTGCAAGCGGAGGAGCAAATCATACCGAGACACTTGAACCACCTTCCCTTGCCGGACTTTTCTACGCGATACCCCCAAGTGCTCAAGGTCTCGTATAGAGTGCACTCCCCCACTGACCATATCTGTGGCTAGGCCAAAAACACCTACGTAGAGCATCTATTAGACACTTGGGTTCCCGTTGCCTCCCAGGCTTCCTAGTATGATGTCTAATTCAGTCGGGTGATAGAAAAGTCAAGTCCTACCCATATATGAAATATGGTTGCATTGTGGTGGATTAGCATGACGGTGCAATGATTCAGTACTTATACAGCTGTAGCAGGCATCTTTCGTTGGCAATGAATACCACAAAGGTAGCTCAAGTCCCCAAGAGTATCATCGACCGGAGGAGTACCCTACTTGCCCTCGCCAAAATAGTTTTCACCCATTTTATACACCACTCACCATATCCCATACTACATAAAGGATTTCACAATCACTAAAGATTCATGGTATGCGAGTTAAAACAATTATTCAGTGAAGTGACATCTCTGAAGAGATGTATTCCATAGGAGACATTTCTAAAGAGTTGTATTTCATCCTAAGCATGCTAGATATCAAAGCATCATCCGACGTTAATATAGTTAACGGTAGGTAAATCCAAGGGTAATATATATTCTGGATAACACATTTAAGACATGGTAATTGTTTGATAGGTTTAACTACGGCAAGCAGTTGAAATAACGCAATACATAGCACATGCGATAATAAGTTAAGTTTTAAGTTGATCAATTAGATTATTAAAAACATGGGTTCAAAATGATCAAGGAGACAGACTTGGCTTCTCCGAATCTTCTTCTAACCCTTGGTCGAAGTTAGGATCCTCCGAGTTCTCTGCGAAGTCTTTCGGTTCTACAAACGCGATTACGATCAACATAGGACTATACTATAGAAGAATCAATTAGTACCAAATGGAAAACCAAATGAGTTCTAATGGATATGTGAGATCATGTGATGAAAAATTGGTTTGATTGATGAAATTAGAAGCACAAAGTGATTTAGCATAATGACATTTGGTTGATGTTCATGAGTTGCTAAGATATGCTTGGATACCATAGTTGGTTTGATGCATTATCATTAGTTGGATATGATTATGTTAGCGTGTTGGTTTTACTCGGAGTTTACATGGTGTTGCATGAACTGATCTTGAGTCAAGTCGGGAAGGACTTGTGCTCGTACTAGATTGTTGTTTGATTCATGTGCATGTGTTGCTCAAAGGCGAACGTGGTAGATGACGGATCGACAACTAAGTTCAGGGAGGAACTGAGGTTCCGTGACTAGGTTCAGGAGGAACTGAGGTCGTGGTGATCAAGGATGTCATGCGGGACGTTCGAGCTGAGAAAACAATGCATATTGAGACAAGGCTTCGCGATAAACGCAGGAGGTGATCTGATCGTGAGAGGGCGTGAAGACTAATTCGTGTTCAAGTCGGAGCAGCCACGAGAGAGTCGTGTGGATGCTGGACTTAAGACAAGAGTTAGTGAGTTGGTTACGTATATGCATGTGTGCATGGGAGATGTGCATGCATGATCACGTAAGAGTTGTTGGCTAACTAGCTTAATTAGCGGCAGCTATTTGTCCTCTTGTGAGTAGAAGAGGATAGAGACTAGATTGAATATGATAGGGAGTTGTAGTTTGATTTGGTCACGTTTGTGCGTGTGGCTACTCTATAAATAGAGAAGTCTGTTGTATTGGGTAAAAAGAGCGTAGAACATAGCAGGGAGATAGAGAAACTCGAGAGAGAGCTGCTTTAGGATTTTATGAAAATCCTTGTTGGATGCTTTGGAGAGGCATCTTATAAAGTCATCTATGCAATGAAAATCAAGTGTCGTAAGTTGATGAGTTGTTGATTCGGAATTTTCTCTCTGTTTTATATTCTGCATGCTCGATTTTGGTTTTTCAGTTAATTTCATGTGTCTATGAAGTTTCATCTTGGTTTAATCTATCCAAAACCTTACTAGAATATCTAGTGTTTGATCTGAGAAAAATTCGAGTGGATTTGGTTTGTTTTTGAGTAGCTTTTTGTCAACTCGACTAAGTTTTGATCTACTTGATACTGGTTGACACAGTCTGCTTTGACCTGGAATAATTTTTGATCCACATATATGATTTACTCAATACTTATTGGGTTAGTTTCATATTTAAAACTAGTTTCGACTGACCAAATTTGAGAGCAATCCGTCTAGCAGATCTTTCTTTACATCGTTTTTACTAGAGCTTGTGCATTCTATTTCGAGTGAAATACTGAGTTTAAATCGAGTTTTGATTTGGGTGAGTTAATCTTTGAATTTGGTTTCCGCAATCATTCACCCCCCCCCCTCTGATTAGGTATTTTGCGCATATTCGATCCTACAATTGGTATCAAAGCCTTAATCATTTCTAATTGATCTTAATCGGTAATTAGAAACATGGCTTCAGATAGGTATTTCACAAAACCTTGTGTTTTTGATGGAGTTAATTTTCAGTTCTGGAAGGCGAAGATGGAGGCCTATATTCAAGCACAGGGCTTTGCAATCTGGGAAAAGGTCTACAAGCCATATGTGGTCCCTGAGAGTAATGAAGTTACGGCACAGAACATGTCTCATGTCGAGGCGAACAGCAGGGCAAGGAACCTGATTATCCAAGGCTTGGAAAGGAGAGACTTCGATCGAGTAATTGATCTATCTAATGTTGTTGTTCATCTTGGTACACTCTTAGAGAAATGTAACAAGAAAATTAAAAAATGTGATGTTTTAATTAAATCTCTTAATTCTAAAATTGCAAGACTTAAGACTTTAATTCCTGATGATGATGCTTATAAGTCATGTGACTTAATTTATTTTGAGCTCACTTCTCTTAGATATGTTCATGCTTCTACTCTTGAAAAACTTAGAGAAGAAATTGAGAATGAGAAATTTTTTGTGTTAAATTGCAAACATGTTAAAAATGCAAGTTGTTCAACGTCTAATTTGCATGATTCAATTTCTTGTTCTAATGGCATGATTACTCATGAGGTTCTCTCATGCTCTAACTGTAGTAAACAAAAGAAACATATGAGTGTTGCTTATGATAAGTGCCCAACTCTTTCTAAACATGTTGATTACTTGAAAGGAATTTTAGAATGTTTTTCTAAGGGAAAGAAAAATCTGAACCTGATTTTAGATTCATCTAAGTCAAGTACATGTAAACAAGGTTTAGTTTTGATCCCTATGCTCGTTTTAAGACAAATTCAACCACTATTGTTAAAGCTCTTGGCTATGGAAAATTTGAAGCTCTTGCTGAATCTGAACCTAAGAAGGTTGTTTTTAAGTCTGCTAGATTTTTATCCTCTACAATGAATGCAAATGTTGCTTCTTCTTCAAAATCCATACATCAGGTTAAGTACACTTGCACTCATTATGGTAGAGATGGACATTTAGTATATTTTTGCTTTAGACTAGCTAAACAACAACAAAAAGAAAAGTCTATGGCTAGGTCTAATTTGCGAAAGGCACGTTTTATCTCTCGTGAGGTTGTGGCACCTCATGTTGTGCCTCAGGTGAAATAGTCATCACCTTTTACTACCCGTGTAACTCAAGTTGAACCTACTCGAGCTTCTCGAGTTCAGAGTACTCGAGCTACTAGTGCTTCTCGAATTAAACTCACTTGAGCTTCTCGAGTTAAGTCTACTCGTGCTACTCGTTTGCCTACTTGTGTTGTTGGTCGAGTAACTCAGTACTGAATTTCTAAAAGATTTATTACTAACCACAGTACTGAGGTTTCTCGAGCGAGGAAGGAGAACATTTGGCTAGTCGATTCCAGATGCTCACGCCACATGTTCGGTGATAAAAATTGGTTCTTCTCCCTTGTACATGCATCTCGTGCTGAAAGTGTTATTTTTGGAGAAGCTTCTTCTACCTCAGTTATTGCAAAAGGTATAGTGCAGGTAAATGACAGGTTTATTAGGTTTACTTTATGGCATCTAAGGATGAAGCTTTTGATTATTTTAGAAGTTTAGTTCTTAGATTTTATATTGATCTCTCAGGATCTTTAAGAGTGATTAGAAGTGATACTAGAACAGAATTTAAGAACTCTTCTTTTGATCACTTTTGTGCTGAGAAAGGTATTGAACATCAATTTTCATCACCTAGAGTTCCTCAACAAAATGGTGTAGTTGAAAGGAAGAATAGAACTCTGGTCGAGATGGCTAGGACCATGTTAGATGAATTTTCTACTCCTAGAAATTTTTGGGCTGAAGCTATATGTACTGCTTGTTATATTTCAAACTGTGTTTTCTTGAGATCTAAATTAGGTAAAACTTTATATGGGCTGCAGTTTGGACATAGGCATAGTGTATCTCACTTTCGAGTTTTTGGCTGCAAGTGCTTTGTGCTGAAATCTGGAAATTTGGATAAATTTGAGTCCATATCAACAGAAGGTATTTTTCTTGGATATCCTGCTCATACTCGTGGCTATCGAGTTCTTGTTTTGGAGACTAATAAAATTGTTGAAACCTATGAGGTTACTTTTAATGAGACTAATCCTGGAACTAGATCAAGTGATGTAGGTACAGATACACATATTTAGAGGGAGTTCGAGAGCATTTTTGTGGATGATGATGAGCTACAATTGGACATCCTCAAGCTACTACATCATCTGTTGCGTATTGAAGGAGAAGAAGAGAATGCTTCTTGAGTGACAGCTCCTTTGCACATTCAGCGGAGTCATCCACCTGATTAGATGGTTGGAGATTTGCATGAGCGAGTCACACGGTCCAGATTTATTGATTCTAATTCTCATGCTCATTCAGCTTTTGTTGTTTCTTTTGAACCCAAAGATGTTTCACATGCATTAACCGATGAATCTTAGATCAATACCATGCATGAGGAACTTGAAAATTTTGAACGGAACAAAGTATGGAAGCTTGTCGCACTTCCTTCGGGTCATACACTTATCGGTACTAAATGGGTTTTCAAAATAAACAAAGTGAGGATGGTGTTGTTGTTAGAAACAAAGCTAGACTTGTAGCTCAAGATTTTAAACAGGTAGAAGGGCTAGATTTTAGGAAACTTTTGCTTTGGTTGTTAGACTAGAAGCTGTTAGAATTTTTTAGCTTTTGCTGCATCTAAAGGCTTTAGATTATATCAAATGGATGTCAAAAGTGCTTTTCTGAATGGCTATATAAATAAAGTGATTATGTTAAGCAACCACCTGGTTTTGATAATCCTAACTATCCTAATTATGTATACAAGTTGTCTAAAGCTTTGTATGGTTTAAAACAAGCTCCTAGAGCGTGGTATGATAGGCTTAAAACCTTTTTTCTTGAAAAGGGTTTTGAAATGGGAAAAGTGGACAAGACGTTGTTTGTGCTCAAGCATGGTAATGATCAACTATTTGTTCAGATTTATGTAGATGATATCATTTTTGGTTGTTCTTCTCATGCTTTGGTGTCCAAGTTTTCAGAAATGATGAGCAGGGAATTTGAGATAAGTATGATGGGTGAACTAACATACCTTTTGGGACTTCAAGTTAAACAAATCAAAGAAGGTACTTTTGTTCATCAAAGTAAGTATACATGAGACCTGCTATGATGTTTTGAGATGGAAAACAGCAAGCTGATCATGGCACCTGTTGGAGCAAGAGTTCATCTTGCCCCAGCAAATACGGCAAGAATTTCTTCTAAGGAGACGAAGTTTAAGAGAAAGGAACACCACGAATGTATTGATGGTAGAAAAAATAGATCGCTTTGGGAGGAGTATCACAGCGTGACTTGGTGTGTTTTCATCTCTGTGTCTTCCTGTTGTCTTCCTCCCCTGTTAGCCCAAGCGACCATGGCTCCTATTTATAGGACCGTACGTAGCTTGGCGTACAAGTTATCATAATGTACAAATATTTGGGATCTGACCGATTTATTGGGCCTTATCCTGGATAACTGCTTTCTACCTTATCTGGGAGATAAATATCTACCGTGGTAATTATCATGGTGCCTGCCCCCTGAAGGGGGCGAGCCGGTCGCTAACTGCGGCCCGACACCGCACTGTCAGGGGTGTCAAGATAGCCTCCATTATGTCGGGGTGTTAGAGCGGCATCCACGAGCCTGGGCATTTAATGTCGGTCACCTCCTTGCAGACAAAGTACGACCGGTGCTCCCCCTTTGGCAGATCTTTCCTGAGGCCTGATGACTCACCCAGTAGCCTCCGGGAAGCCGGCCAGAGCAGCGGGAGGCTGAGGCTTCGGGAGACCGAGCCTTTGGGAGGCTGAGTCTTCGGGAGGTAGGACTCCGGAAGGCTGGGGCTTTGGAAGGCCGAGGCTTCGGGAGACCGAGCCTTTGGGAGGCTGAGCCTTCGGGAGGCAAGACTCCGGAAGGCCAGGGCTTCGGGAGGCCGAGGCTTTGGGAGGCCGAGGCTTTGGGAGACTGAGCCTTCGGGAGGCGGGGCTGGTTAAGCCAAGGGGCCGTCAGGGGTCCTTAACAACGACCCCCAACAACACCTATTGGAGCAACAACAACACTTGATCCTGATGAAGATGGTGAGCCAATTGATCAAAAAAATTATAGAAGTATGATTGGATCACTTTTGTATCTCGCTGCTTCAAGAACAAATATACAATTTGTTGTATGCTTGTGTGCACGATTTCAAGCTTCTCCAAGTGCTTCACATCAACAAGTTGTCAAACGGATTCTAAGGTATCTTCATGGAACTCAAGATTTTGGCATTTGACTTTTTGCTTCTTCATCTCTTAGCTTAAGAGCTTTTTCTGATGCTAATTTTGGAGGTTGTAGAATTGATAGAAAAAGTACATCTAGTACATGTTATTTCTTGAGTAATTCTCTTGTTACATGGTCATCTAGGAAACTGTCCTCTGTTGCACAATTTACTGCTGAATCTGAATATGTAGCTGCTGCTAGTTGTTATTCATAAACTCTTTGGATAGTTGCTATACTTAAAGATTATGGGGTTAATTTATAGAGTGTTCCACTTTTCTGTGATAACACTAGTGCTATAAGTATTGCTAAATATCATGTGGAATATTCTCGGACTAAACACATTGACATCAGATTTTATTTTCTTAGAGACAATGTTGAAAAAGCAAACATTGAACTTCTCCGTGTGAATACTGAATACTAATTGGCAGATATTTTCACAAAACCTTTGGATTCTTCTCAGTTTACTTTTCTTCAGGGAGAATTTGGTGTTATTCGTCCTATGGGATTGTTTTGAGGGGGAGTTCTTATATCTTGGAACTTGTCAAAGTTTATAAAAATAAGAAAATAATGAAATATGATGAGCATCATATCTGATACATATGTGACTTTTGAAGCCAATGCTTATGCTACATATGAGTTTTTGCACTTTCATATCTATATGTGTAACTGTGTAGTTATTGTCATGATTTTTTAATTCGAATGTCAACTTTAATTAAATTTGATCATGGTTAAACTCTCTTGATTGCTTTGATCTTTGATAAAAATGCTATATGTGTAAGGATCAAAGAAATGAAAAGGTGCTGAATATAGTTGATATACAAAAGATCAAGGAAGTATGTACTATTGCACTTCTTTTTTGAGATTGCTTATCATTGCAATTTGATAAAAACTTGGAAGAAGTCGTGTATGACCAAAATCATCGTCTTAAGCTTTTGTTTGTGTTTTTGACATAGGCTTGGCATGGTTGGATAGAATAAGGTTGATGGTGCATATAATTCCTTGCAAAAGAATATGAGAAATTCTTGATATCAAAATTGACATCTTGTTATATATCTTTCTAAATCAAAACAATGACATACTTTTGATATTCATATTTTTGATAGCATATAAATTGAGAATTCGAGTGATTGAGATTGGGAGACCATGTCTTACAAATAAATCATTAATTATACTTGATAAATCGTGCTCACACTATATTTTTACATGTGTAGACGGGTTGGTGCAAATATTCTGGCATGGTTGACTATTTGTTATATATGTGGATGAATTCTGATGCTCATTGAAATGACTGAAATGACAAGATTTGATTCTCTCTTTTAAATTTTTTTGATGAAACCATTACCAAAGGGGGAGAGAAAATTTTTTCTTCAAAGGATTTTTTTTCTTTTGATTTCACTTTGCGTTTGATTTTAAAATCAAATCATGACTGTTAAAAGGTTACCAATATTCACATGAGGGTTGCCAATGTTTTCATCAAGGGGGAGATTATGAGATCATGTGATAAAAAATCGGTTCGATTGATGAAATTGATAGTGCAAAGTGATTTAGCATAATGACATTTGGTTGATGTTCATGAGTTGCTAAGATATGTTTAGATAGCATAGTTGGTTTGTTGCATTATCATTAGTTGGGTATGCTTATGTTAGCGTATTGGTTTTGCTTGGAGTTTGCGTGGTGTTGCGTGAACTGATCTTGAGTCAAGTCAGGAAGGACTTGTGCTCATATTTGATTGTTGTTTGATTCATGTGCAGGTGTTACTCGAAGTCAAACGTGGTCGATGACTGATCGATGAACTAAGTCCAGAGAGGAATTGAGGTTCAACGACTAGGTTCAGGAGGAACTAAGGTCGTGGTGATCGAGGATGTCACGCGGGGCATTCAAGCTGAGAAAACAATGCATATTGAGACAAGGCTTCGTGATGGACGCAGGAGGCGATCTGATCATGAGAGGACGTGAAGACTAATTTGTGTTCAAGTCGGAGCAGGCACGAGGGAGTCGTGTAGTGGATGGACTTGAGACAAGAGTTAGTGTCGGAGATGGACTCTGAGTTGATTACATATATGCATGTGTGCATGGGAGATGTGAATGTATGATTACGTAAGAGTTTTTGGCTAACTAGCTTAATTAGCAGAAGTTATGTGTCCTCTTGTGATTAGAAGAGGATAGAGACTAGATTGAATACGATAGGAGTTGTAGTTCAATTCGGTCACGTTTGTGCGTGTGGCTTTCCTATAAATAGAGAGGTTTGTTGTATTGGGTAGAAAGAGCGCAGAACGCAGCAGAGAGGTAGAGAAACTCGAGAGAGAGCTATTTTGGGATTTCGTGTAAATCCTTGTTGGATGCTTTGGAGAGGCATCTTGTAAACTCATCTATGCAATGAAAATCAAGTTTCGTAAGTTGATGAGTTGCTGATTTGGAATTTTTGCTCTGTTTTATATTTTGCATGCTCGGTTTTTGTTTTCAGTTAATTTCATGTGTCTATGAAGTTTCATCTTGGTTTAATCCATCCAAAATCTTACTAGAATATCTAGTGTTTGATCTGGGAAAAATTTGAATGGATTTGTTTTGTTCTCGAGTAGTTTTTTGTCAACTCGACTAGGTTTTGATCTACTCGTACTGGTTGACATAGTCTGCTTCGATGAGGAATAACTTTTGATCCATATATCCGATTTACTCGATACTTATTGGGTTAGTTTCGTATTTGAATCTAGTTTTTGCTGACCAAATTTAAGAGCAATCCGACCGGTAGATCTTTCTCTATTATTTTTACTAGAGCTTGTGCATTCTGTTTCGAGTGAAATACCGAGTTTAATCAAGTTTTGATTAAGGTGAGTTAATCTTTGAATTTGGTTTCCACAATCATTCACCCCCCTCTGATTGGGTATTTTGGGCATATTCGATCCTACAGGATATCACACTATGATAGAAAGATAGATCTCCAAGTTAGATGAATTTAGATGAAAGAATTGTCGAAATCAGAGTTAGAATGGAGAAATTATGACTGCCAAAAGATTTAATCTAAATTTAAATCAAGAAAATATAAAAGACATTATTCATAGGTGGGGCCCTTGGGGGACCCACTAAGGATTGATATAGACCCACTGTATAGTACCTGGGCGGGGTCCACTTCATAGTGCCTTGTGGGGCTTGTGGGGCCCACTACATAGTGCATGTGGGTCCCACTAGCTCAGGTTGGCTGGACTTGGACTTGGGCTTGGGCTTGGGTTTGGGCTTGCACAGAGTTGGGCCACGCGCACTGAGCCAGTCCATCAGCCATCGGCCTTAGGCCATTTGGCTTAGCAAGTTGAGCGGAGTAGGCTAGCCCATCGAGGAAGTGGCCTCGGCTTACTGGGTTGTGCCCGTAGGCTGCGTTAGTGGGCCAGGGTGCCCATGGTTGAGCCAGGCTTTGGCCTGTGTGGCTGTTCAACGCGCGCATCGTTAGATGGAGCGGAGCGGGGAAGCTAGTCCATAGACAGGCTTAGTGCCGAGCACAAAGGCGAGATACCAGTGCTTGGCCCTAACAACAGTGCTCCTCTGGTGAGCTCACAAGAGTTGGCAAAATGGCGGTGGCTTAGGTCAAGACTAGGTGGCCAAGAGTCTTGGTTTCATGGTGATTTTGTTTTATTGTACCTGGCCATTAAGCGATAGCCGACACAACCCTAGATCATTGTCGAAATTCGGCACGGTGATGGCGATGGTTGGACAACAATTCCCCTAGTTTTCCTATGGTTTGAGGCGCCTACAGAAGACCTAAACTACAGCATAAGGCTCCCGCGTGCTTTATTGCTCGATGGCTGATGTTGTTGCGGGAAACAAGGGCCTCTGGTGAGCTCAACACAACGGCAGTAGGGGAAAACCTCTTTACTAGGCTAAGTCGCGCGAAGGCGGGTCAGAACATGCCACTGAGCAATAGGGAAGGAAAACGAAGGGTGGTCAGAAGCTTACCAGCACAGGGCAGGGGTTGATGGCGGATTTGGGACATGATGGTGGTGTGGCAAGCTTGGTGGTGTGACGTGTGCTCCACATAGCCGCCAGGCGGGAAAGGGTAGCTCCGAATGACCTTTGTGCTCCTTGGGTGGTGCTCCTCTCATGAGCTACCGGCATGGGGATCAACGACAGTGATGAATTTGGGTGGCGGAGGATTTAGGAAAGAATGGGGAAAGGAAAGAAGGGGGCTAGTTTCCCTTGTATAAAGAGGGAGAGAAAGAGCGGTGAGCTGACATCTCGACGTCTCGGTGAACTGAATAGCGGGCAGCGCAGCTTTTGCCCAGGTTTCGTGTGAGGTTATTGTAGCTTGGCCAGCGGCCATCATGCACGACATTGGACTGTTCCACGACCTGTGTGCGAGTTGTCATTGAGAGGGAGAGGGAGCGAGAACACGAAGGGAACATGTCAAGATCTATCCAAATTGTATTCGAATTAATCATTAGGGAGACCATTTAATAAGATGAGAGCTAACACACATCCGTCTCACGACATGCCATGCGCTAACTCACATCTCATCATAATTATCGTAGCCACCAATGATTAACCCAAATCCAATTCCGGCAGTCCCGGTATGTGTGCGTTGGTAACTTCCAGGAAAGCTATTACCCCCACATACCTTTAACAATATGAATATCACAACATCACAAATATACAAGGGTTCAAAAGATTACAAGTTGAACCATTTAACCAAAGACAAGATTTCATCTAGCGTAAACATATATACATCACAGCGAAAAATACAACTAAAGAAACAAAACTGGTGACATCATTTACCCACAAAGCAACAGATCAGAGTTAGAGTAGCATAACGGCTGACAGCCACCACACCGCTCCAAATGGGTAACAAGCACCGGACACTTAACTTTAGGATGAGAAGTAAAAGTCACGCGATGTTACTGGAAACTATTTATGTTAGGAACAGAAGCTTAGACAGATTTCTCATGTGGACGGGCCACACATAAGCATGAACAGGCGGGTCGGCATCGCTTAGGCGTACGTGCGCAAGACAGGCCTCGCGCCCGCGGCACACGTGGCCGCTTCAAGCGCTCAGACGCCTCCCCTCCTGTAGCGAGACTGGGATTCTCTAATATCAAAATCACGGTGACTTCTTCGTTAACGGTGTAGACTAAGCTTCACGTGCCAAAGATGAAGTCAGGGGACCCTTATCGCCCGTGGCGTGGATGTGCAACGCAAGCGCAGCCGCGACCGCACAGCGTGGCCGGGCGCCGTGCCAATCGTGCGCCTCAGGATCAACGTCCCCGCCCATCCGGGTACACCGCGCCATTAACTGCGCACATTCAATCTCCCTCGCTGCGCTCCAACTACCTCCCTGCCTCCCTCCTTAAATGCCCGCCTCCCTCACCACTTGCCACTTCCCTTCCAAGAGAGAGATAGTGTGTTGAGCTGTGTGCTAGAGAGAGATAGTGCTGGGCAGCGACGCGGTTCTTGGTTCCAGAGAGGGAGATGTCCAAGATGGCGGAGGAGAAGGCGGTGGCCGGAGGAGCCAGCGCGGCAGACGCGCAGCATGAGCAGCAGCTGGCAGAGGGGGCGGCTGCGTCGGCGCGGGTGAGGCCCGTGGAGACGCTGCTCCGCGCGGCGCCGCTGGGGCTGTGCGTGGCCGCCATGGTCGTCATGCTCCGCGACCAGCAGAGCAACGAGTACGGCAGCGTCTCCTACTCCGACCTGGGCGGGTTCAAGTACCTGGTCTACGCCAACGGGCTCTGCGCCGCCTACTCGCTCGTCTCCGCTTTCTACACCGCCGTGCCGAGGCCCGCCACGGTTTCCAGATCCTGGGTCGTCTTCCTCCTCGACCAGGTACGTTCTTGTCTTACCTTGCCCCTCCTTCCATCCCTGCTCGGTTTTTCACTTTCCACTCACTCGGCTGGTAGTAGCATAGCATGTTCAGAATAACGATGTTTCTTGCACGAAGAATGACTTTTTCTTTTTTTAGTAGCACGCGTCGATTTTTTATGAGTAATGTTGCAAGAATATTTCCTGCACTGGATATATATATTTTTTGGTTCTCACAAGAACATGAGCTTAGAAACTTGCATGATGTTGTACTCTTCTATGGTTCCATCCATGCAACATGAGAACTATCAAAATTATGTGAGATTTTTTGACCATCTGTTCATTTGGCGTACGATTGAGCCTGCTGTTAATTTCAGTACACAAATACTGTCAGATCCTTTGCTTTCACACCATCGCATCATAAGAAGACTCAACACACACACACGCACATATATATGGTCTTTATTCACCATATCCGTTGGTGATTGAACTTCATATGGCGTGTGTTTGTCAGGTGTTCACGTACCTGATCCTGGCAGCGGGCGCGGCATCAGCGGAGCTGCTATACCTGGCGTACCACGGCGACAAGGAGGTGACGTGGAGCGAGGCGTGCGGCGCGTTCGGCAGCTTCTGCCGCCAGGCGCGCACCTCCGTGGCCATCACCTTCGGCTCCGTGCTCTGCTACATCCTCCTCTCCCTCATCTCATCCTACCGCCTCTTCAGCGCCTACGAGGCGCCCGTGCCGTCGTCCATGGGCAACAAGGGCGTCGAGATCGCCGCCTACCCGCGCTGAAGCCACCTCGTTGCTGGCAACCGGAGGCTGCCGTGCATCCTCCAGCGGGCACAGAAATGAAGCGTGGGCGGGTGTTTGGCGGCTCAATTGCTGCGTTTCCATTATGTGTAGGCGATCAAGTAATAAGTGGTGGTTTATATATATACTTTAATACTACTAGTTTCCTGATGCATATTAGTACAGTGATGCTGCTACATTAAGTTTGAGTTGATTATATAGTTTGCCTCTTCTGTGTGATTGATGAATTGATCCTCTGTGGTTACAAGTTTCTTTTCAGGCAAGATGATTCTCATGGTTTTTCTTGTGCATTGTGCGGGTTTAGTGGCTGTTCGTGTCGAACAATCTAAGGCTTGTCTGGGGTTACGGAGTCCACAGGATTCAAATCCTGATGCCCACCTTTACATATGTGAGTGTGGTGCGCGCGGCGCAGTGGTCTCATCATTCCAATAACAAAATCAGAAAAATCTTAGGCATGTTTCGAACAAACATGAATTTTTTGGGGGATTGGGATTGATAGGAAAATAGTTGGGTTTTTCTTAAACTTAGTGGGCAGGTCTAAAAACTTGTTACTTCTTATTAGCTAAGGCTCGAACTCGGCCCTGTAGTTACACAATAATAAATTACTTTTGCTAGGAGTATGTCAGTTCTTCAAAATATCGCAACTTGTAGTAATGTTTTTCATAGCTTGTCCTCATTTTCATTCCAATGTTCTGTGTTTAGCCGGTTCCGAGGGCTGTTTTCCAATGTATTGTGTTCATACGTTGGCGCAATCAGTTTTCAAACAAGAAAATCTGGATTGAATCCTTGACTTCATTGAATCCATATCCAAATGGGCCAAGTTATAGTCTTGGATGGAGGAAGATGGAGGGAGATGATGCTGTCGCCGTCGGCATTGCTCGGCTGCCCGTCTTGCCGCTGCTGCCGCTTGGCGACGGCGCCATCTCCGCTGAGGCAGTTCGCAGTCGTCACGTCAGGCTTTCACCACTCACATCACGTTCATTGCAAGTCGATGACGTCCCTGATCAAGTGACCACACGCTTCTCCCTACTTGTGTCTATTCGCTGACTATCCTAGTAGCACAACAACGTCGCTCTAGCCGTCTGGTGAGGGCTGGGCTGCGTAAAGAATTTTTGTGCTGTTGAGAAATGGAAAACCATGCCCATTTCATTTCAGAGATATCACGAGTATTTCTGTAGACACATCGCTCATACTGAGAGGTTAAGCTTAAAAAAGAAGGGGGAAACCGTTAGTGTCAGTTGGATATTTGACAGGAAAGTTTTGGATTCAACTTAAACTCAAACTAGATTCCAAAACATTCTACTGAGACAGACTTTAATTTGTCCAAACTCCCCTTGAACTTTTTTTTTGTTTCTACATTAAAAGTTTCCTACATTATTTGTGAAATATTGAGTTCACTTGATGTGATTAAATGAATCGATAACGGCTATCACTTCCTCTAGTACAAGTAGTGTGTTGATTTTCTGCCTTGGGGTTTTTCAAGGATTTGATTTTGGTTATACGCAGTGTGACATTCAATCTGTGAAGGGATATTCACTGATACAGATGCATGTAAGATTATTTTCAATAACCCCGCAGTATAGTTTTGATTTATAGTGCTGCCGTTACCCAAGACTTAATCTGCGTGGCAAGGTAAAAATCTAATGAAGCTCGCTCTAAACCGGAGTCCGAAACTTATGCAGAACATCATATTTGGATGAAGCATATCAAAGTTGTCCCACGAATATGAATCTGAAACTAACGTGCTTCATTAGAACATACTATCTCTAAATCGGCGCGGCTGAAACATGCTGAAACATAAAAACCCCTAGCTTGTGCAGTTGTGTATGGTTGAAACATACTATCCCGTTGGAAGCTCACCTGGTGGAAGTAACAAGACAATTTTTTTTGAAGGAAAATCATCAATTCATCGGTCCTACATTTCAAGGAATGAGGCCAAATTAAATAGGAATTTCGGGGTGGTGGTTGTGAGATTCCGTGATGGTAAATAAACACTCTCAAATAAGGACGTACGGTTCTTAATTTGTTTGGATTGATAACAGAGCAATTTCAGTCAGTACTGTCTACAAGTGGAAGTAAGGTGAGGTTACAATCATGGACTACAGGCGACCAATGTATCTGAAAAGAGGTGGCAGCTTTGGACCAAATTATACGGCCAAGTTATTATCGCCATTGTTTTGTTACCAGATATCGGTGTCAAGTACTAAATAACGATGCTGGCCAAGGATAAATGTCCGTTAAGGCAGCTAACATGCGTTGGGTACCCGAAAGAAGAGGGCAAATAAAATCATAGCAAGTATGGAAGAGGACCTCTAGCGAACGAGATCTTATTAATTAGGAGTCAAACCAAAAGTATAGGTTGTCCAAAAGATTCCAGTTTTTTCGCTTCAAAGGTTTCAAGCAAGTCTTTGCGCTTAAAATTATGTTAGATTGTGTCTTCACTACCTGGAAATGCTCGGCCTTCAAAAAAAGGATATCCGTACCTGAAATCTATACAGGTGGGTAGATAGAATACATAACGGCTCAAGATAACTCTCTCAAAGTAACTCAGCAAAATAGCCCTCGCATAAAACGGGGTCGCAGTGACCAAAAGTGGAGACTATTAATAAAGAACACAGGTTTCCCCCAAACTTGTAAGACATGTATGGTGGTTGGCTTTGCCCGGTGCCCGGTGCCCAGTGCCAAAAGCAAGTTGAACTGATAAGGAAGTGGACAAATAAAACCCCATCGAACAACTTAGGAATTATAACAGTCTTTAAGGTAGCAAAATTTTTTGTCAGGAAAGTTCCTGTGGCAGCCCAACATTTCCACTACCAAGGTGGCATGTCCTTGTGTACGGTTATCACTTCGGTAAGTGAAAATTACTAAAGATGGACACATCAAAGTAACATAGCAGAAACAAATAGTGGATATGCACCTGAGCCGATTCCCCTCGTCCGTGCCTCACTCTGGTGGCTCCTTCGGCTGATTTGGGGAGCTAGGGTTTAACCCTAGCCTACCCAATCTGTCAACCTTAGCAAGCTTGCTGACCCATCGCCACGTTGGTCATCTTCTTTGGCTTCCTACCACATTCTTCTCCCTCGGCATTGGCATAGCCGATTGGGGAGCTAGGGGTAGGCCCTTGCTGTGTCTGCTCGACGGTTGTGGTGGTGCATGGCTGTGCAGCCATCTTGCTTTGATGGTCATGGTGGTCGGCTTCCTCTTCCTTGACCTCCTCTTTTGCTGTTGTGGCTTCATGGTGGTGCCTGTCATAGGGCCTAGACGCCATGGCTATGCATCATGGCGGCCATCACCGCTAGAGGATGCACGCCAGCTTACCAGTGGTCGTGATATGATTCTGGGCTAGGTCCACTACCACTCTCATAACTTTGGCCTCCTTAGAGCATGGCTCCCTACAGTTTGCCCCTCTCATCCTCTCTACCAACTCAAATTGTTATGCTAATGGTCCCTTATTATGCTTAATTGCATGGAGATACTGGATGAATGCTTGATAGGATGTGTATGAATGCTCTGTGATGTTTATGGGTGCTAGTTGATACCATAATTACTTGATGCTTGATGGTTGGGGTTAAATGGCATGAATTCCTATGATTAAACTATGATTAGGTGATAGCTTAAACATGCAGTGATGATCAACTAAATATGAGCATAACTACCTAGTTGCAACACTTGTTAATCTTGCAATGCAAGTAATTCTTGATTCTTATGGTGATTTTGTCCATAGGAAGATTATTATGCTCTCTTGTTCTAGGTTGTTTTAAGGACATTTTGATATGAATGCTTAGCTAAATGCTCATTTTGACATGCTCAATTACCTCCTACACATTTCTAGTAGTAAGAATCTTGCTCAAGCATCTCCTATGCAATTCTAGTTTTTTTTGCATATAAGAACATAAAAGAAAGAAAGCAACTAATCTTATCTAAACTAAACCTTGATCAAAGGAAGTTGATGCTAGATGATGAGATGATATGCTTGATATTGATGCTCTTGATGACTCCTTCTCGAGCTCCACCTTCCTTATTTCATGGCATATACATGCATTCATGTTAGACATGAACTTGAGCAAGAGAGAAGATATGGAGGAGAAGGATGAACTCACCTTGGTCCCTCGTGACCGAATGTCATTAGGGTTTCCAAGTGAGCCTCTCTTGTCTTTTTATACTACATGATTTCTATCCTACATTACCTCTTTTCTCATCTCTACCCTATTATGCCTTTTTCTCGAGCTTGCATGGTATGGTAATTTTGGGCAACGACACCTAGAAATGCTAGGTGTGATTAGGCATGTCATGATGGATAGTGGTTCTGACACCTAACCTTGCAAGGTGCCGATGAGGGCAATTGGGTAATTTTATTGGTTGCATTTTTGTAATTTTTAGGAAGGTGAAGGCTTGGTATGAGGTTAATAATTGAGGGATGAATTATTCTTGCATTGAAAATGTCTCTTTTGCATTCTGAACCCTTTTCATATATTGTAGTTTTGCAGTGGAGTCCTTAATTGGTGTAGTTTGCATGGCATCTATGGCTTGGGGTTTTGTTATATTCAGAATTCTTTGCTCATTTATTGGATTTTTGGTGAATTCCTAAAATGCCATGATCATTTACTTGTGAGCTGAATATAATAGTCACAAATAAATGGCCATAGGGAATTTAGGAAATTATTTAGCTTGGCATTTTACCATGCTTAGCCAGCTACAAAAAATACTCTTGTAGCATCTAGACTCTTAGGTAAGTGGTAAGTGTTTTGGTGATTAATGATAATTGTATTATTGTGACTAACAATTGTTTTTGAAGGGAATAAAAAATTTAATTCACAATAATAATTGGGTATCTTTGGTCCCTAAGGCGATTATGTGGATGATCAAAGGACTTGTGCATCAAGATTAAGGATCTTCTAGTTCTATGTGTCACAAAGGAGATGAATGACACTTAGAGTAGTATATGTTATTTTTCTTTAGTCTTTTGACCATATTATAAAGAGGGGCTAAGAGTAGTAGCTTAACCTAGTGAGTCTAGACTTAGTTTGATGCACATTTGTGAAATTCTAGCACCAGGTAGCTCATAAAAGCCTATGGTTGACATGCCGAGAAGCTAGAGCTCAAGAAAGTTTAAATTAGACGAGCTCAGAGAAAACTTACCTCACCGAATGATCCGTTCTATGTGAAGTGATCTCACCAGAGCATATGGTTATCTCAAGACAAAAAACACTCTAGATGCACTTGATGCTCCGATGAACAAAGTGATGTAATCACTGGATGATTTTCTCAGTGATATATGGCCAAAATTATTAGAAGTGTTACACTGGATAGCCCGGTGATAGTGTGGTGAGAGCACCATTCTATTTTCAGCAAAAGAGGCATTGCCAGGAAAAAAATAAAGTTCAACTCACCGGATTATCCGGTGATGCAATGATGGCTGCACCGGACTAATTATTCCAGAGGCAATTCCAAGGCAAGAATTCTAAAGCTCAGTTCACCTGATGGTCCGGTGATCATGGTGTTTATACTGGACCAATTTTTGTAGAGAACAATTTTTGGTGGCAGAAGAAACTTCACTCACCGGATGGTCCGATGAAGGCAAGAATGGATCACCAAAATAATTTTTCCAAAGAGGGTAGTTTCTTTTATTGAAGGAGTTCTACTCATCAGATAGTCTGGTGATAGACATATATGCACACTGGAGCTTTTCTACCAGAGAAGATTTTGAGGGCAGACGAAGTTTAACCCACCGGATAATCCAGTGATGGCAATGAAATCATCACCAGAGTATATTTTCCAGAGAGGGTGGCAACATGCAATTTAGCTAGTTTGTACACACAGGATGGTCCGGTGTTAGGTCGGTGTTCACCGGATGATGGCACCGGACTATTTTTCAGCAGTAACGGCTAATGGCAGCTCGCACAATAACAATAGAAGTTTGTACTCATCGTATTGTCTGGTGTGAGTAAGGAGATACTCACTAGATCATCTGATGTTAACAGAAAAAGTGGATGGTTAGACAACGGCTATAATTTGAATATCTAGCCTATAAATAACCCTCCACTTGGTTTCATTTGGCTCTCTCACTACTCAGAGGAGTTCATACACTGTGTGTCTCATCAAGAAGCAAGAGAGAGAGCACTTGAGTTTATTTTCAAGTCCCTAATTGAAGATTAAGGACATCATTAGTGCTTGAAGAGTAGTAAATGTGTATCTAACTGTAGTCTAGGCTTGATCTTGGTCAAGTGAAGTTATTGATTTGTTACTCTTGGTGGTTGGTAATACCTAGCCGGTCTTTGGTGATTGGTGGTATCTCGATGAGCTCTTGGAGTTCTTGTGGGAGCCCTGGGAAGAGCTATATACTTGGTTTGATGGCCGCCAATCCAGAGATAGAGAAGTGACAATCATGAGGGAGAACTTGAGTCTTGGTGACTCAAGGGGGAGCAATATCCTTGGTGGATGCTCCAACAAGGACTAAGGGGAGTGACAACTCCTCGATACCTCGAGAAAAATCATGTGTTCTATTGTCTATTTCTTTACTATTCTGCAATTTATTTTGAGTATTTACATTCTTGCAAGCTTTTATTTCCGCATTTTCTTAGTGTCTTTGCTTGCTTGTTTAATTGCCTTCTTCTAGCTTGTTCGTGTAGTCGTATTTCTTTTCATCTAGACTAAGATAACTATTTGTTCTAGTGTTTGGTAGAAGTTTTTAATTGCCCAATTCACCCCCCCTCTTCGGACATTCGATACTTTCGATTGGTATCAGAGACTCGTGTTCTTGATAGGCTTAAAATTCTAGAGAAATGACCCCAGGGAGTGAAAGTAGTGTGCCAGAGTTCGAGGGAAAGAACTTTGCCTATTGGAAAGTTCGCATGGCGAGCTATCTTGAGGCTATTTCCCCCAAAGTTTGGCTAGCCACCTCTATTGGGTTTGATCAATCTTTTACCGACCAACAAGTTAGGTGGAATGCTAAGGCTAAGAATGCTATATTTGAGGGAATTAGTGAAGAGGTTTTCTCTAGAGTTAGGAGCAAGGAATTCACTAATGAGATTTGGACCGCTCTTTGTGAAATTCATGAGAGTTCTAGGAAAATTCGCGAGGAAAGATATCATGTGCTTATGAATACTCTTAATCAATTCAAGATGCTTTTTAATGAGTTATGCAATGATATGTATTCTCGCATTAATATGCTTGTGGAAGAAATTAATTCTCTTGAACTCACTCAATTGTCTCAAGGTGACGTTATTCGTAGGATGTTGATGATGCTTCCTAAGCTGCAATACAACATTGCCATCTCTCTTCTTCATGAAAGGGACATCAATGATGTGACCATCACCAATGCCGTTGGGAAGATATGTGCTCATGAGATGTTCTTGTTTGGAGATCATGAGTCTTCATCCAAGAAGAATCTTGCTCTCAAGGCAAATATGATTGACAAAAAGAAGAAGAAGAAGAAGCTCCCATCATCAAGTGAAAGCGATGAAGATGATGGTGATGACTCCGACACCAAGCTTGCTCTTCTAATGAGAAGAACCACAAGGATGATCTCTAAGTTTCAAAATAAGGGCTACAACTATGATCCCAAGAAGAACAAAATTTGCCCAAAGAAATTTGACAAGTCCGGTGGTGGAGACAAGAAGAAGTGCTACAATTATGGTAACCTTGGCCACATATCATATGAGAAATAAGAACAAGTCCAAGAAGATTGATGCAATTGAGAATGATGACAAGCACAAGAAGAAGGATCAAGACAAGAGGAAGAATAAGCTGTTCAACAAGAAGGGTGGAGACCGCAAAGCTTACATTATTGGTGAATGGGTCTCCAGTGAAAGCTCAAGTGATGATTCAAGCGATGACGAAGACAACAAATTTGTGGGCCTCGCCATCACCAATGATGATCCACCACCTATGTGCCTCATGGCAGAAGGTAACAACAAGGTGAACTACAAAGCTAATGGAAAGTATTGGGTGCTTGATAGTGGATGTACACAACATATGACTGCCAATGTAAAGATGTTCACCTCACTAGAAGATGATGTGGACGATCATGATAAAGTCACTTTTGGTGATAATTCTAAGGCAAATGTGGTAGGTTTGGGTAAGATAGCAATCTCCATTGATCTCTCTATTTCTAATGTTCTTTTAGTAGAGTCGCTTGGCTTTAATTTGCTTTCTGTAGCTCAACTATGTGATTTAGGCTTCACATGCTTATTTAATGATGTTGACATTATCATAACTAGCAACAAGCATAATGATATAATATTTAAAGGTTTTAGATATGGACATATATATCTTGTGAATTTCTCCTCTAATGAGCTAGCTTGACTAAATGCCTGTTCACCAAGATATCTATGAGTTGGTTTTAGTATCTTCGACTTGCATACATTGGAATGAGCCAACTCAAGAAGGCGTTCAAGAATGGAATAGTAGTTGGTTTGAAGAATATTGTATTCAAGAAGGATAAGTTGTGTAGCGCTTATCATGCGAGAAAGCAAGTTGTAAGCTCACATCCATACAAGTCCATGATATCTACATCAAGACCCTTGGAGCTACTACATATGGGCCTCTTCGGACCAACTACCTACAAAAATCTTGGTGGTAATTTCTATTGCCTTGTCATTGTTGATGATTATATAAGATACACTTGGACTTTCTTTCTAGATGACAAGAGAAAGACTATTGGAATCTTCAAAAAGTTCATGAAGAGAGCTCAAAATGAATTTGAGGCCACACTTGTGAAGATCCGGAGTGACAATGACACGGAGTTCAAGAACACATACATTGAAGAAATTTGTGATGATAGAGGCATGAAGCATGAGTTCTCATCAATCTACACCCCTCAACAAAATGGCATGGTGGGGAGGAAAAACAAGACATTGATCCCTCTTGCAAGAGCAATGTTGGATGAGTATGGTACATTGGAGAAGTTTTAGGCATAAGCAATCAACATGGCGTGTCATGCATCCAATCGAGTGTACCTCCACCGACTATTGAAGAAGACGCCATATGAGCTTCTCATTGGGAGGAAACCCAATATCTCATACTTCCGGGTGTTCGGGTGTAAGTGCTTTATTTTCAAGAAAGAAAAACGCCTAGAAAAGTTTGAAAAATGTTGTGATATTGGTTTTCTTGTTGGTTATGCATCTAACTCCAAAGCATATCGAGTATTCAACAATGCCACCGGTTTTGTTGAAGAAATATGTGATGTGGAATTTGATGAATCTAATGGCTCCCAAGGAGAAGGTGTTTCTTGTGATAATGTAGATGATGAACCTTTGAGAGATGCAATGAAGAATATTATAATTGGTGATATCAAGCCTAAGGAGGATAATGAATATGTACCTTCTACTTCAATTCCACACATCTCCATGGCGCCCCAAGTTGATGAAGATGAGGACAAGGATGATCAACTACTTCCATCACATGATATCCATATCTCTCAAGAGGAAGCTCAAGTTCAAGCTCAAGATGTTGCACCACCGCAAGATACACCTCAAGAACTACAAGTGAAGCATACGCATATTTCCAAGGATCACCCCATTGAATTGATCATTGGAAGTCCATCTAGGGGAGTACGAACTCGCTCTCGTCAATATGCTTCTTTTTGTGAACATTACTCGTTTTTCTCTTGTTTGGAACCCATACATGTAGATGAGGCTCTTAAGGATCCGGATTGGGTGATGGCTATGCAAGAAGAACTCAACAACTTCACCCGCAATGAAGTATGGATTCTTAAAGAAAGGCCTCAAGACAAGAATATAATTGGAACCAAGTGGATCTTCCACAACAAGCAAGATGAACATGGTATGGTGGTACACAATAAGGCAAGACTTATCGCGCAAGGATTTGTGCAAGTTGAAGGTTTGGATTTTGGTGAAACATTCGTTCCTGTGGCAAGGCTTGAGACCATTCATATCCTTCTTGCATTTTCTTTACATCATAATATTAAGCTTTGTCAAATAGATGTGAAGAGTGCATTCTTAAATGGCTTCATCAATGAACATGTTTATGTTGAACAACCCCTCAGTTTCAAAGATCCTAGATATCCTAATCATGTCTATAGGTTGTACAAGGTGCTTTATGGACTCAAACAAGTCCCAAGAGCTTGGTACGAATGCCTACATGACTTCCTCATGAACCAAGGATTCAAGATCGGGAGGGTGGACACTACATTATTCACGAAGATCATCAACAATGAGCTTTTCTTGTGTCAAATTTATGTTGATGATATAATATTTGGTTCAACTAATAGAGAGTTTTGTAAGAAATTTGGTGACATAATGTCTAGAGAGTTCGAGATGTCAATGATTGGCAAGGTCAACTAGTTCCTTGGTTTTCAAATCAAGCAATTAAAGGAAGAGACATTCATCTATAAAGAGAAGTACACGAGGGACATCCCCAAGAAGTTTAAGATGGATGATTGCAAGCCAATCAAGACTCCAATGCCTACAAATAGACATCTCGACTTGGATGAAACAGGTAAACCAGTTAACCAAAAGCTGTATCGTTTTATGATTGGGTCACTTCTTTACCTTACTGTGTCTAGGCCCAATATTATGTTTAGTGTATGCATGTGTGCTCGCTTTCAAGTTAATCCTAAGGAATCACATCTTAGCGTGGTTAAAAGAATCCTTAGATACATATAGCATACACCTAGTATAGGTTTATGGTACCCGAAAGATGCTAGTTTCCTAGTCTTGGGATACTCAAATTCGGACTTTGCCGGATGTCGTGTGGATTGCAAGAGTACCTCAGGTGGGTGCCACTTGCTAGGGTGATCCCTAGTTTCTTGGTCGTCTAAAAAGCAAAACTTGATAGCCTTGTCCACAATAGAAGCAGAATAAATTGCCGTTGGAGCATGTTGTGCTCAAATCCTTTATATGAAGCAAACCTTGTTAGACTTTGGTGTTCGTCTAGAGAAGGTTCCACTCCTTTGTGACAATGAGAGTGCTGTAAAAATAGCAAACAATCCCGTTCAACATTCTCACACAAAGCATATTGATATTCGCCATCACTTCCTTAGAGATCATGTGGCTAATAATGATATCTCTCTTAGTGGTGTAAGGTCGAAAGATTAATTAGCGGATATCTTCACAAACCTCTAGATGATGCAACCTTTTGTAGATTGTGAAGTGAGTTGAACGTGATAGATGCTTCAAACGTCATGTAAGGCCTTGTCATATAGATGCATTCATGATAGGTGCTTGTCTAACCTTCTCAAGATAGTGGTGAACATGGGTTTTGCTTGAGATGGTGGTCTCCTAGTTTCTCTCAAGGCATGTTCTTGGGTTCACCATGAAGAAGCTTGAGAAGGGAAGTAATATGACAAGATAGATTTATTTTATGCTATACATCCGTATGCCATATAACTTGTACTCATGTTTAAATTTATGCACTTGGTATGCATTGCATGTGCATTGGCGGTAGAGAGATCACAAATGAGGATATCACTCTTTGAGATTGTTGTTCGCTCTCGATGTGAATATACACCTTTATGAGTGTAATTATAATGATGTAAGTGCTTAATGCCTATTGAGTCATGTTCTATCGAATTTAAAGCCTTAATCTTTAAGTTAATAGGCAATGTGACTCATACATCTCCTTGGAGTTTTCTCCTCTTTTTTTATTTGATTCTTACTACCTATTGCAAAATTATGTATGCTATAGCATTTTTGGTAAATATTTGCAAATGAGTATTTGAGAGAGTGAGGCTTCACTCAAGCTAGTCCAAACATTTATTTTTGTTGTCTGTTGATTTGAAGTTTGGACTCAGCGAGAGATTTTAGTACAACAGAAAATTTTCCTTCTCATCGGATGATCTGGTGCCCCTTCATTCTCCTCAACGAATCATCCGGTCTTCTATTTTCTTGGCTCAGCTTCTCTGAAGAAGGTCAGGTGGCTTTAAACGGTGAGCAGCTCAGTTGCAGCGGACAGTCCGGTGTTTGAAAAATGGTTTGGCATGTAGAAAAAGTCTGGTGTTTGTGAAGTGGTCATGATCGGGCCTTCCGGTGCTCAGTCAGTGGTAGTGAAAATCAAAAGTTCTGAAATTTGTTCGTTATAGTGTCCAGTGTTTAGTGGAGCTTCAGCGAAGTATCCTGTGTTTAGAATTGGATATCTTCAAAAAGAAGATATGGTGTTCAGTGGAACATTACCAGAACATCCGGTGTTTGAAAATTGTCTCGGGTCCATTTGGAGATGCTCTCTGCAAATATTGGTCCGGTGCTCAATTCTCAGCATCACCAGACCTTCCAGTGTTAGCAAGATTCACGGGACCCACCTGTCATATAAGCTCTCGGCCGCCCCTCTCCTCTCTCTGTTTTCAATCTAGCGTCACTGTTGTTCCCATCGACTCACCGTCCCTGCGCCTACCGTCGCCGACCAGTGCCGCCGCCCTACATCCCAAGCCGTCGCCACCCTCTATGTCGTCGTCCAGGTCACCGGCCGCTGAGCTCTCTCCCTCACCATCATCTCCTCCCTCCTAGTCATCGTGGTGAGCACAAAAGTTCAGCCAAATATTCAAATTTCCAAACCCTAGCTCTTAAATTTCGTAATTCCATTCAAATTCATGCAAATTCATGTGAATTGCGTGCAATCCAATATAAAATTAATTCAAGTCCGTGCAATTTGAGAGCATGTTCATTCATATATGAGCTAATTACTCAAATTCTTTAAATTTGAGTTGAATTCATTCAAATTTGATCAAATATCATTCAAATTCAACCCCAATCCGAGAAATTCATGATCATTTGCTGAAGTTAGAACCATACCATTCACTTTGATCATGTATTAGGGCATGTTGATCAAAATTGTGGATAATGTGCTCAATTGTTTCGTATCTAGGTCAAAATGTTGCAAATTTGTCCCAAATTCATATGTATTTTTTCAAATTAAAGTCATATTCTATGAATTTGATCATTGCCCTATTGCAAACGTGAATCCATATCATGTTCGTCAAAATTCTCCTAAATTCTTGCTCAGGATTCAGTTTTGGGTCAATATTTTGCCAATTTTATACCCAATGCGTTTGCTCATCCTGTTGTTATCTATCTGTCAGATGGGTCGTGAGCACACTGACAACGGCAAGGGCAAGGACGTTGAGCAGCCAAAGAAGAAGTCGAAGGCTCAGAAGAAGTGGGATAGAGCCATAACAGCAGCTGAGGTAGTAGACACTCAACGAGGTTTCGCGATCTGAGTTGACTCCCCTACTCCGCGTCGGTACACCCGCACCCATCGTGCCAGGAGGTTGGGCCCAATGCCCTTCGGCCAGTCAGGCAGTTGGAAGAGGGCTCGTTAGGAGCCAGAGCCAATTGAGGAGGAGGAGGAGTAGCCAGAGTAGCAGTAGATAGAGCAGCCACAGGTAGAGGCAGAGCTCAGGTTCATCGATGTGACTTCTTACAAGTCATCGAGGATTAAAAAGCTGTGTTTTGTGCACATTGAGGAGTGGTTTCCTGAGGTTAGGGATGAGGGAGTTGATCCTCGGTTCTAGACAGTCCTGTAGAAGAGATTCTTCCACTCTTATCTCACGAAGAAGGTCAGTTTGAGCCAACATAAGACGCTCAACTAGCACTATATGCAGTCAGCTGCAAGGGGAGTGGACGTGAGGTAGCACATTGATGCCTTCCCTGAACTTTCAGCTCTGCTCACTGACGTGGACAGATATGTAGAGGACTAGGTCATAGTGTTTTATGCCACAGTATTGATTGCATCAGAGAGGAACTTTATTCAGTTCATATTCTAGGGTGACAATTTCAAATTATATCAGAAGAATTAGCTTGAGGCTTTGGGGTTCAGGTGAGATTCAGATATCTACACGAGGTCATTCATTCGAACGCTGAACCTCCTCACTGTCCTTTGGTTGGAGGCATCTTCCCTACTGATAAGGAGATCAGGCCGCTCTTCAGATAGCCCTTCGCTCTAGGTTCACCGCGACTGCCAGACATGCTGATACCTGTAACAAAGGCCATCCACATGGTCCTAAGATGGCGTTTGCTGCCAAGGATCGGCTACCGAGAGGCCATCACCAGCCTGTAGCAGTGGTTGATTCTATCTATCCTCACTCACTGTGGTTTTGACATTGTGGATTTGATCTTGTATGAGATTGAGGATGCTATTGCAGAGGGGATGTCCCTAGCCAGACAACAGCCATATGCGCACTTCATCTCTCATTTTCTTGCTCATGCCATCAGGTATGCCGAGTTCATCGAGGCCTATGATGAGTCTCCTACTCGCTTCAAGGAGTATGCTCCTTCTGCTCTCACAGACAGACGCCATGGTCAACGAGCCATGGTTCATGCTCAGGAGTTGATCCCTATTGACGAGTGAGAGAGAGGAGCAACTGAGGACAAGGCCCTAGCAGACGCCGAGGCAAAGCTACCTCAGTATAACTTTGACGTGGACAACTATTTAGACTCGGACGACATTGAGTACATTCCTTCGATCGCTAGGTCACATGATGCCGAGGCAGTCCCTTAGACATTTGTTCTTACTTCTTCAGCGCCTGAGATAGTTCCTCCAGTGACCCATGCCACGCAGACTTCAGAGCTTGCATTGATTCTTCAGCAGATGCAGCAGCAGTAGGTAGTTCAGCAATAGCAGATCCAACAACAGCTAGCAGCACAGGCTGAGATGCAGGCGAAGCTTCATGCTGACATGATTCACCAGCAGGAGCAGCAGATGGTATTCTTGTAGTGTCTTCAGTAGAACAGCAGGCCATGTCCTCATCACTTTAGTCGGACAGAGAGAACAATCCTCGCATGTTCTCTTTCCTGTTCTAGTACACCAGCCTTCATTTGCCAGCTATACCTCCAGCACCAGCTCCAGCCACCAGTCCTCTCATAGACAGCGTCAGCGGACTTTTGACTACTCCGGGATCAGACTTTCCACTATCAGCTCTCCTCATCATCGGAGTATGTCGGTGACATGGGAACCAGAGGTCCCTGAGTCCCGAGGCCAGGACAGCATAATGCCACGTGGCGCCTTCCCTCGGGGACCATCTCCCTGAGGCCTGAGAAGACCTAGTTCCGGGAGGGGTGCTCAGGGCCATGAACAGTGGTCCCTGAGTACCCGTAATTCTCCGAGGACCCGAGAAGACCCAGTTCTGGGAGGGGTGCTCGGGGCCATGAATAGTGGTCACCGAGTACCCGGAGTTCCCCGAGGACCCGAGAAGAGCCAATTTCGGGAGGGGTGCTCGGGGCCATAAACAGTGGTCCCTGAGTACCTGGAGTTCCCGGAGGTCTGAGAAGAGACATATCCGGGAGAGGGCGCACGGGGCGATGAACAGTAGTCCCCGAGCACCCAGAGTTCCCCGAGGACCTGAGAAGCCCCTTGCCGGTGGACCCCACAAGGGCTCAACGGTGAGGTGTCAATTGGTCAGAGGCCTGATGCTGCATTTAAAGGGAGCATGGCCTGTCACTTCCAACCACTCCCCCACGCCTGTCGTACTAAGTACGTCAGTCCCTGCCACTACCTGGCAGGAAGGCGTGGGGATATTTAATGCGATGGGTCCCATCGTACGTCACCCTGCGCGGCCTGGGGATATCGTCGTTGGGCTCAAGGCGTATCGCCTGCCCCCCTACTGTGTCAGAGCTGCTCTGACCAAATGGGCATGCGGGGTCGTTCAGCGGCTACCCGGTGGGCCCTCCTGCACATGCTAAAGTTGGCGTAATGAGCGACAGGACTGGCTGAAGGCGCGTTTTCAACCCCTGTAATATCAAACTGCAGCCCCATGATGGTTGCTTTCCATTTATGGCTCATGGGAACTCGTGTTGTCCTTTTTGGGCACGCCAAGCCTCCCCCAACAGGATAAAAGGGGGGAGGGTGCACTCCGGAGAATGAGAAGCGGAAGAAAAAGTCTTAACATGCCTGAACAAGCTAAAGCATACGACACACAAGTCTGAGAAGCTGAGCAGAGGTTCTCTATGCTCGAAGCAAGACCAAAGCTCTAGACTTAGACAAAAAACCTTGTAATACAGAGATCAAGAGAGAGGCATTCCAAGAGCAATAATAGCATACACACAGGAGTAGGGTATTACGCTCCGTGCGGCTCGAACCTGTCTAAAATCCCTCGAGCATTTACTCCACTAGCAGCCGATCATCCATCCCGCCTACATCTCACATATTTGCATTAAATCCACGTACGAGGTAGATTCAGAATCATCCCCCCGGCCAAATCTCAAAGGGGGTCCCTGAGGATCCCCGCTTGAGGAGTTCATCCTCCGACAGCTGGTGCGCCAGGTAGGGGAGTTGCATCCCTAAATCCGCCTTGTTTTCTGCAGGAAAAATGGCAGGCGGACATCGTCTTCAACGCACTGGCTCAAACTCGAGCAAAGTAGTGGAGCCCATGGCCCAGGAGGCCCCAGTTTCTGCTGTTCCTCAGCAGCAGCAGCAGTCGGCCCGTACGGCGCCTCCCTCCCTTGGCGACAACAGCGCTGGGCCCAGCAGGGATGCGGTTGCCACGGGCAGGCCGCCCAACCCTCAGGAAGCGGTAAATGTCCCTGCTGCAAGATCGACGTCCGGACAGCGCCGAGCACCGTTACATCGTAGGCTCACCTTCGGTGACGCCAGCCCTAGGAGTGCTTTGCTTGCGGTGCAAGCACTCCTCAGGCACCTGCTTGTCCAGGCGGCTGGGGAATCCTCGGAAGGCCATTGGCTGCAGGAGGTGGCTGCCTTGGTGGGCACGGCTCACCGGCAGGTGCTGGCCGAAAGTTCCCGTGCCACCTCCCACCACGGTGCAATAAGAGCCGGACCATCTTCGGGTGACGGCAGAACAGGCTGGGGGGGCTCCATGCAGAGCACCGCCCCCTGGTCACAACAGGAGCTCAGGAACCCCGCTTACACCTCAATGAGCGGAGGGCTGTGGAGGATGCGCGCGTCACCCTCGAACTACCGGAGAAGTACGACAGGTCCATCGACCCCGTTGAGTTCCTCCAAATCTACGCCACAGCCGTCTAAGCGACGGGCGGGAATGAAAAGGTTATGGTCAACTACTTCCATGTAGACTTGAGGGGCTCTACCCGCTCTTGGCTTATGAACTTACCCCCAGGATCTATTAGCTCCTGGGATGATCTGTGCCACCAATTTGTGGCTAATTTTCAGGGCACCTTCACATGCCCCGGCTTGGAGTGCGACCTCCATACCGTCAAGCAGTAAGAGGGGGAGATGCTGAGGCGCTTCATACAGTGCTTCAGCCAGGTCCGCAACACCATCCCACAAATTACCTCCCATGCCATCATTGTCGCCTTCCGATAGGGTGTCCGCGACGAGCGGATGCTTGAAAAGCTAGGTACGCATGAGGTTGAAACCACCACTGAGCTCTTCGCGTTGGTCGACAAATGCGCCAAGGTGGTCGAGGCTCGGGCGTGGCATGTCCCGTGCCCTGAGCAACCCGCTGCCGACAAGGCAGGTCCTTCCTGCTTCGACAAGTGGGAAAAGAAAAAGAGAAAGAAGCGTGACGCTGCCCCTGTCGTGCCGGCGAAGGGCCCTGTCCGCAGGCCAGCACGCCGGACGGCTGTCGACAAGAAGCCCGCTCTCGCAAGGCCCAAACTGAGAAAATGGTGTGAAATCCACCAAACTGACTGGCACGACCTCACTGAGTGCCGGCAGTCAAGGGCCTCGTTGAGCGGCGCCAGAAGGAGTGCGAAGAGCACCGCAGGGGTGGCGACGATAAAGCCGCCCCTGAAAACCAAGAGCTCGGGTTCCAAGAGCCCGAGCACACCGTCACTTTCATTGACGGAGGTGCGTAGATACCCTCCTCTCATCGCTGCGTCAAACAATGCAGCGTGAGGTGTGCTCAGCAACCCCGGGCACTGTGGCCGCAAGGCCTCTGAAGTGGTCAGAGACACCGATCTCCTTCAGTCTGGCAGACCACCCCGCAAGTACTGCAGGGGTGGGGTGACTGCCTCTGGTAGTGTCCCCCACAATTTGCAATGTGAAGATCAGGCAGGTGCTGATCGACGGGGGTGCAGGCCTAAACCTCCTGTCCCAGGAGGCATTCAGGAAGCTGCAGGTGCCTTCGAGGCGCCTAAAGCTGTCCCTCCCCTTTTATGGGGTGACACCGGGACACACACTACCCCTCCGGCAGGTCGAGCTGCTTGTCACTTTTGGGAGCCAGGACAATTTTTGGACGGAGAATGTCGTCTTCGATCTCGCGGAAGTCGCTCTCCCCTACAACGCAATCCTCGGACGCCCGGTGCTCGTCCGGTTCATGGTGGTGACGCACTACGCCTACCTCATGGTCAAGATGCCGGGCCCTGCTGGCCCCATCTCCATGCCTGCTGAGACTGGCAGCACCGTCTCCTATGCCGAGTAGCTATACTCGGCCTTGGTCTCTGCTCGGGCCGAGGTCAAAGGACACCCAAGGGGCCCGGGACCCTCTTCATCAAAACCCCGACTCGTCGCCGACGACTCCATCCCCACGAAGGAGGTCGTGGTGGGTGAAGACTCGTCCCAGGTCGTCCGAATTGGTGGTGACCTGGGCGACAAATAGGAAAGCGCGCTAGTCACCTTCCTCCGGGCTAACGCCGACGTGTTTGCATGGCAGCTGTCAGATATGCCTGGGATCCCTAGGGAGGTGATCGAGCACCACCTCGCCGTGCGCCCGGACGCATGGCCGGTGAGGCAGAAGATCCGGCGGCAGGCGCCTGAGCGCCAGGAGTTCATACGGGAGCAAGTCAGCAAGCTCCTCGACGCCGGCTTCATCCGAGAGGTCCTCCACCCGGAAGGCTGGCCAACCCAGTCTTCATCCCGAAGGCCAACGGCAAGCTGCGGATGTGTGTCGACTACACCGACCTTAACAAGGCTTGTCCAAAAGATCCTTTTCCTTTACCCCGCATAGATCAGATAGTAGATTCCACTGTGGGATGCGATCTTTTGTGTTTTTTAGATGCAAATTTGGGTTATCACCAAATCTACATGGCCAAACAGGACGAAGAAAAAAGATCTTTTATTTCCCCGGTGGGGACCTATTGCTATGTGTCAATGCCTTACCCTTAATACACAGGTTGGTCGCAGCGTTGAAGCTTATGTTGACGACCACGTGGTCAAGTCCCAAGACCGGGCCACCCTGCTGTAATACTTAGCCGAGACTTTCAATAGTCTCCGCACTACTCACCTGAGGCTCAGCCCCGAGAAGTGCGTCTTAGGGGTACCCGCAGGCAAGCTCCTCGGTTTCTTGGTTTCCAGCTGAGGAATTGAGGCCAATCCGGAGAAGATCCGGGCCATCGAGCAGATGCGTCTCCCGGCTCAGCTCAAAGAGGTCCAGCGTCTCGCTGGCTGCATGGCGGTCCTGGGGCACTTCATCTCAAAGCTCGGGGAGCGAGGGCTCCCGCTCTTGAAATTGCTGAAGAAGATTGGTCATTTTGACTGGACACCAGAGGCCGAGCAGGCCTTCCAGGACTTGAAGAAGTATCTCACCTCACCGCCTGTAGTGGTGGCCCCCTCCGAGGACGAGCCTTTATTGCTCTACGTCTCGGCCACTCCTCAGGTCGTGAGCATGGAACTGGTAGTGGAGCGTGACGAGTGCTCGTGGCAAGGTGCTGGGTCCGAGCTCCTGGCCGCCCCTGAGTAGCATACAGGTCTCGGGGCTCCTCCTGACCAGGCAGTCGAGCCTGAGACCGTAGCTCCTCCCGACCAGGGAGTCGAGCCCGAGACCGCCGCTCCTCCCGACTAAGGAGTCGAGCCCGAGACCTCGGCTCCTCCTGACCAGGGAGTCGAGCCCGAGTCCTCGGCCAGCCCCGACCACTACTCCGAGCTCGGGGGCTTTAACAAGTCCTTGGGTGAGGCCGCAGTCTGGGCTCACCGTGTACAGCGACCGGTATACTTCATCAGTGAAGTCCTCTGAGACACCAAGACAAGATACCCCCAAGCCCAGAATATGCTTTATGCAGTGCTCATCACTTCCAGGAAGTTGCGCCACTACTTCCAGGTGCACAAGGTCTCAGTGGTAACCACATACCCACTGGGGCTAATCCTACGGAACCGAGAAGGCACTGGGCGCATTGTCAAGTGGGCGGTCGAGCTCGTAGAATTCGATCTGCACTTCGTCAGCCGCCAAGCAATCAGAAGCCTAGCTCTGTCTGACTTCGTGGCATAGTGGACGCCGGTCCCCGAGGTCGACAATGAAGAGTTGTCCGCATACCCCGGGCAAGATGGGCTCGGGTACTGGGTCATGCACTTTGACGCCATATTGTTGGGCTCGGGGCTGGAGTGGTTCTCACCTCCCCAACGGGTGAAGTACTCCAGTATGTCATGCAGTTGCATTTCCGAGCGACCAACAATATGGCGGAATATGAGGGCCTCATCGCTTGCCTCCGTGCAGCGGTGGGTCTCAGGATCCGGCGACTGCTCGTTAAGAGAGACTCCTAGCTGGTGGTCAATCAAGTATGCAAGGAATACCAGTGCGTAGACCCACAGATGTTGGTGTACGTGGTGGAAGTCAGGAGGCTGGAGCGGCACTTCGACGGCCTAGAGCTGCGACACATACCTCGCCGCGACAATGCTCTGGTCGATGACCTCTCCTACCTGGCCTCTGCCTGGGCGCTCGTCCCGGCCGGAGCCTTTGAAGAAAGGCTCACATGGCCATCCATCCTGCCTGCCGACTAGGATGAAGGGGAACCCTCGAGCCTAGTTGGGGGAACCCAGGCAGCACCCTCAATGGGAGGTCCCATCAGGGTGCTGCCGCCCGGTGAGTGCGCTGTGCTTGCCGATAGTTCTCAAGATGTCTCGTGGATCGATGAGATCCGAGGGTACTTGAAAGAAAACATCCTTCCTGGGGATGATGCCTCTGCGAAGAGGATTGCACGGTAGTCCAAACGCTATGCCATAGTAGATGGGGATCTCTAATGGCGCGGTACGGACGGTGTCCTCCTGAAATGCATCACCCAGGTAGAAGGCAGTGAGCTCCTCACTGAGATCCACGAGGGCGAGTGCGGTGTGAAGGGTTGCGGGTAGGCTACGCTAGCACAAAATAAATTTTCTCTACCGCATTCAACCAGGAAGCCATGCGAGTAGGGGATCATGAATCGTTACCACTTGACGAGCAGTGCAGCGGAAGAAGAGTTGGAGCAGACCAATCCAAAGTCGTGCGTGTCAAGTAGTCGATCGTCAACCTCGTCCCGAGCACGTCCCGAGCACCTTCCGAGTACTCGCGAGTACGTCCCGAGTAGATCAGCACTGCAATAGCAGCAGCGCCTCTACGGTATCCACACGTACAAGGATGGAATCGCCGTGCGCCGGTGTGCTAGCACCGCGCGCCCGGCTAGGGTTTCGAAGGGAGTTCGGGAATAGGAGGCGGCCAGGGTTTCTGAAAAACTCAATGTGCCTTGGCCCCTGCCTATTCTTATATAGAGCACGCTAATGGGCCTTTAATCAACATTAAAGCCCATTATGACTCTAAACCCTAATGGTCCTTTAATCAACATTAAAGCCCATTAGCAGATCCAATCCGCAAACTCGATCGCCTCTAGGGCATATTACCAACAATCTCCCACTTGCACTAGAGTCAGCACAAGTTTTATATTCCATCCCCTTAAGTGTGTGACCCGTTAGGTTCATGTGTAAACGGCCGCTATCCGGAAACCCTTTTCCGAATTGCAAGTCAATAGCGGTACCTAGCAGGACATATTGACTCCCGAATGCACACAAAGATCATATCGGCTGAACCTTGATATACTCATGCACCAATCCCTTTACCACACGATACCAGTCAAGCTCAAGGCGAGATTCGTGCCACCCTTGTGATAGCTCGACCATTCACTCGATCAAGTAGTGGATTCACCATGATTAACTCTTTAATCACATTGGCATGGCCATGCACTTTCCAATCCAACTACCTCGAGGGGCCCAGAGATATCTCTCCCGTTATTTAGGAGGGGTAAATTCCATCTTGATCACTCACATCCCACGACATGTTTCATAACATACCCGAAAGCAACCTTTATAACTACCCAGTTACGGAATAGCGTTTGGAAGCTCCTAAGTGTGTTACTACACATTCTGGAATCAATGATGATCTCAGGTCAAAGGATTCTGTAGGTACACTATTTGAGATAACAACTGATGGCACATTAAAAATAACAATCCCAGCAGTATCTCAGGGTGGGTCTATCCAACATCATGTTCTCTAACATGTGTCCACATTACTGATTTGATATCTCCATATCTATGATCCGTGAAACATGATCATCATTCAGTCAAATGTGCTAATCTATAAATCATTATTGTCCCACACAATGATATGAGATTAGGGACTATTTAGAATAACATCATAAAAACAAAGAGTTTCACAAACAAGTCACATACTTGCTGATCAATGTAAATGATAATTATTCATGGAACCAGATAACAATTATCCAAAAGTACATTAGCATAGACAGAACACATTCTCTCACATGCACTAGAGTCTATCCCGCAAGTATCTAATACCCATAGAGCTCAAGTGTGCCTCATGCTTGGGCTGTGAGAGAGGCTTCGTCAACGGATCAGCAATATTCGAATCCGTGTGCACCTTGCATATTTTTACATCACCTCTATCAATAATCTCTCGAATGAGGTGATAGCGCCGAAGTATGTGCTTGGACTTCTGGTGCGACCTAGGCTCCTTGGCTTGTGCAATGGCACCACTATTGTCACAATAGAGGTCCATTGGACTGGACGCACTAGGGACCACACCCAACTCAGAAACAAATTTTCTGATCCAAACAGCCTCTTTTGCAGCTTCCGAAGCTGCGATATACTCGGCCTCCGTCGTGGAATCAGGAACCGTTTCTTGCTTGGAACTCTTCCAACTCACCGCACCTCCATTAAGGCAAAACACAAAACCAGACTGCGATCTCGAGTCGTCCTTGTCGGTTTGGAAGCTAGCATCGGTGTAACCATTTACAACGAGCTCCTCCTCACCTCCATAGACTAGGAACATATCCTTAGTTCTTCTCATGTACTTGAGGATACTCTTTACTATAGCCCAGTGATATTCACCTGGGTTCGATTGATATCTGCTCGTAACACTTAGAGCATAGGAGACATCTGGGCGTGTACAAAACATAGCATACATGATGGACCCGATAGCAGAAGCATACGGGATCGCACTCATCCTCTCGAGCTCATCAGATGTCTTAGGACATTGATTCTTGCTGAGAGTGATGCCATGTGACATTGGCAAGAAACCTTTCTTGGAATCTTGCATATTGAACCGATTCAATACCTTGTCAATGTACGTGCTCTGGCTTAATCCGATTAGTCTTTTCGACCTATCTCTATAGATCTTTATGCCCAATATGTATGCTGCCTCTCCTAAATCTTTCATTGAAAAACTCTTTTGTAATGAAGATTTGACAGCATCGAGCATTGGAATATTATTTCCGATCAATAATATGTCATCCACATATAAGACCAGAAACACAAGTGCGCTCCCACTAGTCCTTTTGTAAACACAAGGCTCTTCTTCATTCTTGATGAAACCAAACCCTTTGATCACTTCATCAAAACGAAGATTCCAACTCCGAGAAGCTTGCTTTAGTCCATAGATGGACTTTTGCAGCTTGCAAATCTTCCCAGCATTTTTCGGATTGACAAAACCTTCAGGCTGTGTCATGTACACATCCTCACTTAGGTTTCCATTAAGGAAAGCCGTTTTGACATCCATTTGCCATATCTCATAGTCAAAATATGCAGCAATTGCTAGGAGAATCCGAATAGACTTTAGCATTGCGACGGGCGAAAACGTTTCATCATAATCAACACCTTGAATTTGCCTGAAACCTTTCGCCACCAATCGTGCCTTATAGATGTGAACATTTCCATCAACGTCTATCTTTTTCTTAAAAACCCATTTACACTCGATAGTTTTCACACCATCAGGTGGATCGACCAAGTTCCAAACTTGGTTTTCTCTCATGGATTCTAACTCGGATCTCATGGCTCCAAGCCATTTTTCAGAGTCTGATCCCACCATTGCTTCCGAGTAAGTCTTAGGTTCATCATTGTCCAACAATAATATGTCGCGCTGCCCCGTGGTTAGGAACATAAACCGCTCGGGTGCACGACTGAACCTTTCCGACTGACGTGGGGCTGGTGTCTCGACAACAGGTTCTGCAACATCTTGCATACCGAGTTGTGGTTCAATAGGAGTTGAAACACTTTCAAGTGGTTCCCGAATTTCTTCGAGTTGCACCGTGCTCCCACTAACTCTCTTCGCGAGAAACTCTTTCTCAAGAAAGACACCATTCCGGGCGACAAACACTTTGCCTTCTTCCCATATATAGAAATAATATCCTTTGGTTTCCCTAGGATACCCCACAAAGAAGCATTTATCAGATTTGGGAGTGAGCTTATCAGACGACAAACGTTTTACATAAGCCTCACAACCCCATATCTTAAGGAAAGACAATCCGGGACGCTTCCCGGTCCATATCTCATATGGTGTCCTCTCTACAGCCTTAGATGGAACCCTGTTTAACGTGAAAGCAGCAGTTTCTAGAGCGTATCCCCAGAAGGACAATGGAAGATCAGATTGGCTCATCATCGACCGGACCATGTCTAACAAAGTTCGGTTCCTCCGCTCGGACACCCCATTCCATTGTGGCGTACCCGGTGGATTCAATTGTGGAACGATTCCACATTGCCTTAGATGATCACCAAATTCATGGCTCAAATATTCACCTCCACGATCTGATCGCAGAAATTTAATTGTCTTGCCTATATGATTTTGTACTTCATTCTGGAACTCCTTGAACTTTTCAAAGGATTCAGACTTGTGCCTCATTAGGTAGATGTAACCATATCTACTAAAGTCATCGGTGAAAGTAATGAAATACTGAAAACCACCTCTAGCTGTAGAACTCATCGGTCCACATACATCTGTATGTACTAGGGCCAATAATTCATTTGTCCTCTCACTTCGACCAGTGAAAGACGTCTTAGTCATCTTGCCAAGTAAACAAGACTCGCATGTATCAAATGATTCGAAATCAAATGAATGTAGAAGACCATCTTTATGGAGCTTCTGCATACGCTTCTCATTTATATGACCTAATCGACAATGCCAAACAAAAGTGGGATTCAAATCATTAAGCCGAGGCTTCTTTGTATCAATGTTATAGATAGTTATATCCTCAAGATCCAATATATATAATCCATTTACTAATGGACAATTACCATAGAGCATACCATTCAAAAATATCGAACAACACTTGTTCTTTATTATGAATTCATAACCGTCTTCTTCCAAACATGAAGAAGAGATAATGTTTTTGCCCAAGGCAGGAATATAATAACAATTATTTAATTCCAAAACTAATCCTGAGGGTAGCGATAAGGAGTAAACGCCAACGGCCAACGCAGCAACTTTTGCACCATTGCCGACGCGAGCATCCAGTTCGCCTCTTGCACACTTCCTAGTCCTTTTCAGTCCCTGCAACGATTTGCAAGTATGAATCATTGATCCGGTATCAAATACCCATGAATCATCAGGACGAGTAGCAAGATTAATTTCAATAACATTTATACCTGAAGAGGAAGTCTTACTTCCCTTCTTCTTTTTGAGTTCTTCCAAGTAAAATTTGCAGTTCCTCCGCCAATGACCAGTCTTATGGCAGTGGTGGCAAGTGTCAGAAGCGGCAGGGCTAGCCTTGGGCTTTCCAACAGGTTTAGGCTTAGAACTCGAGATCTCATCCGAAGTTTTAGCCTTGTCCTTGCGCTTTCTCTTCTTGCTATCCTTTTGAACCATCATCACATGACTAGAGCTCTTCTTAATGCTTTCCTCAGCAGTTTTTAGCATCCCATGCAATTCAGCCATGCTTTTCTCCATGCTGTTCATATGAAAGTTCAAAATGAACGGCTCGAAGCTCGCAGGGAGCGGCTGGAGAATTACATCCGTAGCCAACTCAGGGCTAAGGGGAAAACCAAGTTTTTCCAGGCTTTCAATGTAACCAATCATTTTGATCACATGAGGACTGACTGGACTGCCTTCTGTTAACTTGCACGCAAACAAGGACTTTGAGGTGTTGTACCTCTCGGCCCGAGCTTGGTTCTCAAACATGCCTCGGAGTCCCACAATCATATCATGGGCATCCCTGTTCTCATATTGCTTCTGAAGCTCAGAGGACATACAGGCAAGCATGAGGCAGCTAACATCCAGTGAATCGTTGGTGTGCTTCTCATAAGCCCTCCGATCCGCGGCAGGAGCATTATCAGCTGGTTCATCAGGATAGGGGACCTCTAGAACATATTCCTTTTTCTCTTGTTTGAGAACAATTCTCAGATTTCTATACCAATCAATAAAGTTTGTTCCAGAAAGCTTCTCTTTTTCAAGAATCGATCGCAAATTAAAACTGGAAGTGTTACTAGCGGCCGGTGCCATGATCTACAACAGAAAATGCAGGTTCAGCACTATGCCTATGTGAATCTTCTATTAAACAATTTAACAAAAGATACTCCACTATATGTGTTTTCCCTCTAACAACATATAGAGGATCAAGATCCATATTCAACTAAGTTCTTGTGAGCTTTGGCATCACTGCTAGAAACTTAGTGACGTAGGTAAGCAACGCCTTGCTAATCACATCCCTATGTGACTCTTGTTTGCTGGGTGGCATCGAATGCCCCAGCGCCCAACATCATGCCCCAAAGCCCAAAACCGTTTTGATAGCTTTATCAAGTAAACCAATACTATGCGTGTGGATGTCCGACATCCACTCTAACTGGTTAAGATAAATGATGGCACCCTGCTTTGGCAGACCTACCACACAATGATCAAAACCTTTGTAGGTGCAGCTATTGGAAGGGCATCAATTACTCTTGATTTTTCTGAGGGAAACTACTCTATCATGAAAATCATATCCACCACATATAAAACATGAAAGAATAGTATGACAGGAACATAAAAACATCACAGGCAATCATATTAACTGTGACATAGTATGGCCCCTTCACATGGTGATCTTCATCGCCACGGTTCCTGTCCTCCGGGTCATCATGCTTCAAATCTCCATGATCTTGTTCTAGTCTATTACACCTAATAGCACTAGATAAATTACATGAGAAGAAGCATCACAAGTCGACACGCAGGCCGTTATACAATAACATGACAGCCTTGGGCTGCAATTAACCATGACACGCAGGCCATGAAAAATTACACACATGCATCACATATCACAAGGCCATACCAGTCACAACATTCTCTGCAAAAATGAGTTAAGCGTAGAATCGAATTCTAATGTCGTGATGGGATCATGTTATTACAACAATCTATTACAACAATCTATGAAAATCTCATCGGATCGATCGTATCGAGCCAATTCTGAGTCATTCATAATGCCTCAATTTCCATTAGATCAATCCCATTGATCATCGCGTGAGGTTTTTCCAGAAACGATGACAGCACACACGACCTCGATCTGCTGTTCTCCCGACCATGTCGCGATGCACGCAGTTAGCCCCGATGGTGATTCCAGCCGGTAGGGGCAAGTCGCACGCAAAAACAGGTGGGAGATCGAGCTAATCTTTTTGGCTATGTGGTTTCATCGACTGGCATCTCATCCGATCTCTAATTCACCAACCGTGCATTGATCAATCCATCATATGAACTGATAAAAAACAATAGATCTAATCTATTTCTATCACATATCTTCTATATGTGACTGATCCAGATCGAAAACTACGCAGGATAGCTCTGATACCACTGAAGGGTTGCGGGTAGGCTACGCTAGCACAAAATAAATTTTCTCTACCGCATTCAACCAGGAAGCCATGCGAGTAGGGGATCATGAATCTTTACCACTTGACAAGCAGTGCAGCGGAAGAAGAGTTGGAGCAGACCAATCCAAAGTCGTGCGCGTCAAGTAGTCGATCGTCAACCTCGTCCCGAGCACGTCCCGAGCACCTTCCGAGTACTCGCGAGTACGTCCCGAGTAGATCAGCACTGCAATAGCAGCAGCGCCTCTACGGTATCCACACGTATAAGGATGGAATCGCCGTGCGCCGGTGTGCTAGCACCGCGCGCCCGGCTAGGGTTTCGAAGGGAGTTCGGGAATAGGAGGCGGCCAGGGTTTCTGAAAAACTCAATGCGCCTTGGCCCCTGCCTATTCTTATATAGAGCACGCTAATGGGCCTTTAATCAACATTAAAGCCCATTATGACTCTAAACCCTAATGGTCCTTTAATCAACATTAAAGCCCATTAGCAGATCCAATCCGCAAACTCGATCGCCTCTAGGGCATATTACCAACACGGTGGCCATGCATCGTTTCGCACACTGGTCAGGAAGGCCTTTCGGCAAGGCTTCTACTAGCCTACAGCCCTCCAGGATGCTTTTGAGTTGGTTCGGTACTGCAGGGTGTGCCAGTTCCATAAAAAGCAGATTCACCAGCCAGCTCAGGCTCTTCACACCATCCCCTTGTCTTGGCCCTTCGCTGTCTAGGGGCTGGACATCTTGGGTCCATTCCCCAGAGCAATCGGGGGCTATGAGTAACTCTACGTCGCCATCGACAAGGTCACCAAGTGGCCAGAGGCGGTCCTAGTTGTCAAGGTTACCAAGAACACGGCAATTCAATTCATCCGCGGTATCACAATTCGCTTCAGCGTCCTGAACAGAATCATCACCGACAATGGCACCTAGTTCACAAGTGCCCTATTCGGGGAATACTGCGAGAACCTCAGAATCAAGCTTTGCTTCGCCTCTGTCGCTCATCTTCAGAGCAATGGGCAAGTCGAGCGCACAAATGCCAAGATACTGAAGGGGCTCAAAACCCGGACCTACGACGTGCTGGCAAAGCATGGGAAAGGGTGGATCGACGAGCTGCCTGCTGTGTTATGGGCCAATCAGACCACACCAAGCCGGGCCACCAGGGAGACACCGTTCTTCCTCGTTTACGGCGCCGAGGTGGTCCTACCCTCCGAGCTCACACTCGGCTCCCCTTGGGTGAATGCTTACTCAGAAGGCGAACAGGAACAACAAAGACGTGACGACGTCGATCACTTGGAGGAGCATTGGCGATGAGCCACCGTCCGAGCCGCCAGATACTAGCAGAGCCTGCGGCGCTATCATCAGCGCCACATCCGGGCCCGGTCACTCGAGATTTGGGATCTAGTTCTCTGACGCGCCCAGATGCGCGAAGGAAAGAATAAACTTTCCCCTATGTGGGAAGGCCCTTTCATCGTAACCGGTGCCCCGCGACACGGCTCATTTTGGCTAGCCACAGAGGATGGGTAGCCTCTCCCAAATGCGTGGAACATCGAGCATCTGCGCAAGTTTTATCCCTAGGTGGGCACGTTTGTGCTCAGGCCAACCAGGACAGGGGCGTTCCCCCTGCCCAAATTGGCCGGGGGCTGCCACCAACCATGTAACTTAGCACTTCTGTACAAATTGTCAATATACACTCATATTACTCATATTACTCATATTCCGAGTTTTTCCTTTGGAATCCATATGTTTAATCTGTTTGGTGAGATGCTCAATTTGTGAGAGGAAAACACGCTCTCTCTTTTTTCCTGTTGATAAAAAGGGATCCCGGTCGGTATGCGTGCAGGCAGTGACTGCTGACTTAAGTCTATTGTGGTAGGCTGTGGTGCCCGGAGGCATGGCAGTACCCCGAGCACTACCGAGCCTCTCGCTTTCTCGGGTAATCCTACTGCTCAAACATGAGTGATCGGGACTGCCTAGACCCCAGGGGCGGGCTGTCGATGCTCGATCTGGTCAGTCCTACCCGGGGCACCATCGAACCATTGGACCACTTGGTTATACCTCTGTCTGTGCACTTCGCTGGTCCGGGTATTCGAGAGGTCTCGGGTAAAAAACGAGAGTAGTCTATAATAAGTACCGCACTAACAGAGCACCAAGCAAAGAATCTTTGCCTATTTTTCAGGCTTACAGATCAATACTTGAGAGCCAAGCAGCCCGACTACAAGGGCCTCAGTGCTCGAGCATCTGGGGTCCTCGGGCAATCCTACCGCTCGGACATGAGTGGTCGGGACCACCTAGGCCCCAGGTTCTATTACCGGGTTTCCAGTACTCGAGTGCTAAAAAGATGTCCTGGGGGCTTAGGCGCTCTGCACAAGGGAACCCATGTTCTCGGGCACCCCGAGCTCAGGGCATTTACCCTTTCCTGGATAGGTCGACCGGATGGCTGACAGCTACCCGGTGTGTTACTAAAGTTATATGAATTTCCTTTCATATATACGCAATAAACTATTGTTCCCGAGTTATCCTTGGGACCCTCGCATGCTAATCTGTTCGGCGAGATAGTCTCTTTGCGCGCAAAACCCCGCTCGCATGCTCGCTTTTCCGGAATGACAAAAACAGACAGTAGTCGGTGTACCGTACAGGCGGCGACGGCTGACCTAGGTCCTTTATGGTGGCCATGGTGCCCGATCGGCTTGGTAGTACCCCGAGCACTACCGAGCCTCTGGGGTTCTCGGGTAATCCTACCGCTTGACATGAGTGGTCGGGACTGCCTAGACCTCAGGGGTGGGCTGTCGGTGCTCGGCCTGGTCTATTTGTTTGAGAGGTCACAGGGCGAAAAGCGTTCACTAGTCGTGGCATGTACCGTGCCAGGTGGATTTGTCTCCGGTCTATTTGTTTGAGAGTTCACAGGGCGAAAAGAATTCACTGGTCGTGGCGTGTACCGTGCCAGGTGGATTTGTCTCCCGAGCAAAGAAGTTTGTGTCTGTGTCTCTTGACTCAACAGCTGCGCACTCGCGAGGGCTCGGGGGCTAGATGCTTGGGTGGTCCCACTACTCGAACATTGGGTGGTCAGGGCAACCTAACTTCTCGAGGGAAGACTGTCGAGCTCAGCCCGGCCAGTGCCTCTCGGGACATTAAGTAAAAGCAAACAACACCAATAACAAGTACAGAGTGGAGTTTCAATCCCAAGAGTGGTTTCTATTATATTAAAAGGAACCGTTCAGGAGGGGATCACTCCCATATTTACAACATTCCAAAAAACAAAAACGCTAACTATCAACAGGCTCAGGAGGAGAGCACGCTCGCTGTTGCTATCGCTGCTCGGGCCCAGCTCCAGCACAAAACATCCGCCACCTCGGTAGCGACATCACGGACGACTTCCCGGGCGACTACTTCCCCTGCCTCAACCACACCCTGCCGGGTTGGCTCCAGTGGGAAGGCAGGGACTCGGCTGCGGTAGCAGGCGAGAAAGTGCTCGGCCACTCCTTGGGCCAATGCACACCCCTCCCGAGTCGCCAGCTCCTGGACAGTGGCAGGAAGGGCCTCGAGGCACCGGGAGATCTTTGCAAACTCGAGGGCAATGTGGCCTATCGTCTCCTTGCCCAGCGACTGGTCACCCACGGACATGCGCCCAAGCCCGGCTGCCTCCACGGAGTCCCGTGCCTACTGAAGGATGTCCCACATCATCAGCTTCATGTTCGTCCGCTCTGAGAGGATGATCTCGAGCTCGTCCTCGGCGTTCTTCAGCCGGGCCTCGAGGTTGGTGCTGTCGGCGGAGCTGATAGGGATACCCCTCGCGGTCGGGACCTCCCGGCGTTGGGCGGCCGCCTCGGTCTGGGCTCGCTCCAGCTGCTTGGCCCGGGCGTTGATGGCCTGTTCTTGGGCAGCCAGGTCGGCCTCCCGCTTAGAGACCAGCTCCTCCCGGGTGGTGAGTGCTGACGATGCCAAGTTGGCATCCGCCTCATGCTGCACGATATGCTACTCCCGGGCATCGAGTGCCAGCGACATTATGTCGACGTTTGTCTCGCGCAGCGCGACCTGCTCCTCCCGGAGGAGGATGTCTGTGCGGCCGCGCTCGAGCTCGTCGTTCTGGCGGCACAGGTCTGCCTGGGCAGACCGCATGGCCTCCTCCCTCTTGCTGGCCACCTCCTCCTGAGAAGCCACCTGCCACTCGCAAGCAAGCAGCTCTACGGCAAGCCTCCTCGACGCCTGGTCGTGCTTCGCCGTGAGCCGCTCTAGGTGGCTGGCCTTCTCCTGCGCGGCGATGACCTCGTCGCAGGCCTCCTCCAGTGCCTCCCGCTCCTCGGCCACCTCTCGCATGGACTTCTCGTAGGAAGAGCGGGCCGAGGCAGTGCGGGTCTACAACAGCTTTTGGACCTCCTCCATCCGGCCCCTCTCATCGACCAGGGCAGCACGCTCTTTTTTGAGCTCGGCCCGCTCTGCCGCAACGGCTGCTTCGAGCCGCCCGATGACCTCCCGGGCGCTTCGTAGCACAGCAGGGAGGGGTTCCGGGGCCTGGCCAGAAGATGGCCGGGGGCTGGGTCCCCTGCGAGCCCTCTCTGCAGAGGCGCTTGGGGACCCCGACTGCGGCAGCGTCAGCACCACCCTTGTCGCGACCACCTCCCCCTCGGCTGTTCGCTCCTTCCTCGGAGGGCTCGGGGTAGGGCTTGCAGGGGCTCCCTACTCAGGACCGCCTGGGGCTCTTGGCTCAGAGCTGGCCGGAGCCCTTGGCTTGGGGCCCGCCGGTGCGCTCAGCTCTGGGACAGGTGCTGGCCTCGGCTGCTCCAGGGTCTTCTGGCCTCCTGCAGAGTCCTTGGGTGGCCTGAAATGAAAACGGGTTAGTAACTAGCCAAAATCCAAGCAAAATGTGCTCGAGACAGAAAAGGAGCTTACGTGGTTTTGGGCCCGCGGTACTGCCATCGGGACTGCGGAATCCAGAAATCTGGACCCTGCGGCTTCGGCTCAGGCCCGGGCTTTGCCCTCTTCCATTTCGGGGGAGGGATCTGGCCCTCAGGTCGTCGTGGGCCGGCCCCAGCGGCTGCCCCGGAGTCTACCTCCAAAGGCTGGTCGGTCCGGCCACCAGCCGTTGCACCGCCAGCTGGGCTCTGGCCCCCAGGTTGCCACGCCCTAGATCCAGCCTCCGCCCCAGAGTCCGCTCCCGAAGACTGGCTGCCTCGGCTGCCCGCCATCGCGCCACCTGCCATTGGCTGTTGTCATGGAGGTGACAGTGACGAGGATGAGGACGACTGAGGGACGTACGCCCAGGCATGTTTCCCCTTGTCGTCTCGTGTCGCTGGCCTGCTGTCTTCGGTGGCGGCGCCGCGCCCTCCGTTGTCATCCGCCCGGGGGATGTGTATAGTCCCGAGGTCCCGGCACCCCAGACGGTCCACTAGTCCCTGGGTGTTGAAGGCCGGCATTGACGCGTGCAGAGGTCATCGACGCCTCGTCGAAGGCCGGCATTGACGCCTGCATTGACGCCCGGCCCGGGTATTCGCAAAGCGCCAGCTCCTCGCGTGGCAGGACCGCCCGGGCGAGGTCATCAACGCCGATCACCACCTTCAGCAGGGTCGCCAGGGCCCCCTCGTCGAGGTCGCCCTCCTCACCTATGCAAGTCCTCGTCAGGTCTCCCAGACCAGTGTGCATCCAGGCGAAGCGGGCGCGCTCCCGCAGAGGGGACAGACGGTGGCGCAGGTAATCGGTGACCACCATAGCGAGGTGAGCCCTGCCCGACGCAGGTCTTCGATACAGTTCAGCACCGGGCACAGGCGCTCGTCCTCCGCAGGGGCCGCTTCCCAGATCGGCCTGTGGGGTTCCGCCGGCATTTCGGACAGCGAGAGGGGGTCGTGGGGACTGATGTTGACGTGAATCCAGTCCCGGCGCCAGTCATTCCACTTGCCGCGCAGCACCAGCAGGATGAAGACGTCGCCGAGTCCCTCCCGCAGGCGGAAGTTGCAGAAGTCGACAACCTCCACCTAGTCAGATCCCTTCTTCTTCTCGGTCGCTCGAAGGATGAAGAAGTGCCGGAAGAGCACGACCGACGGCGGCACTTCCATGAACATCTCGCAGAAGTGGGCGAAGATCACCAGGATGACCACCGAGTTCGGACTCAGGTGGGCCAGCTGGACGCCGAACGTGTCCAGCACTTGCAGAAGGAATGTCGAGAACAGCGGCACCAGCCCTGCAGCGACGAAGGAGACGAAAATCACGATCCACCCGGGCCTGCATGTAGAGGGCGAAAAGTTGGCTGGTGTCACCAACGATGCCTCCCGCTGACCACCGGGGACCATCAACTTGTGAACCTTCTCTGCCCCCTCCTCGTTCATGAGGCAGGACTTCGGCACGATGCTGTTGGTGCTTGACGCGTCCCGGTGGCCGCTTCCTGCCCTCGGCATTGTTTTGGGGTGGGGAGTGTGCTGGAAGAGGCTAGAAGCAAGGTGCGCCACGGGCTAAAGACAGAGCTCCCGGTGTGCAAGGAAGATGAAGGCAAAGAATGGCAATCGCAAGAATGGAATGGGGGGTAACGGTTCGTTGCCCCTCTCCTTTTTATATCATGGGAAATTCAAACGGCACATTCCTCAGCGCAATTTGCGAGGCGCATCTCCCTCGATCTGCGCTGTTGCCAGGCGCACCACCCTCGATCTGCGCGGTAGCCATGCGCGCCTCCCGCCTCGTTATCACTCCCCTTGGAAGTCGGATGGGCACGCGTCCATTCGGTTTCCCACCTGGGCCGTACCAAGAGTCCGGGCCAAAAAGACTGCAAAGGCCGCAAGATTTTGGCGCCTGACGACAAGCCACGTGGCACCGATGCTGTGATTGGCCTCGAAGAAATAGGGCCCCATCTGCAGTCTCTGGGCCATCGCCTGTCGATGGGCCCGGGGGCTGCTGTCGGTGACATGGGAACCAGGGGTCCCCAAGTCTCGAGGCCAGGACAGCAGAATACCACGTGGCGCCTTCCCTCGGGGACCATCTACCCGAGGCCCGAGAAGGCCCAGTTCTGGGAGAGGTGCTCGGGGCCATGAATCGTGGTCCCCGAGTACCCGTAGTTCCCCAAGGACCCGAGAAGACCCAGTTCTAGGAGGGGTGCTCGGGGCCATGAATAGTGGTCCCTGAGTACACGGAGTTCCCCGAGGACCCAAGAAGAGCTAGTTCCGGGAGGGGTGCTCGAGGCCATGAACAGTGGTCCCTGAGTACACGGAGTTCCCCGAGGACCCAAGAAGAGCTAGTTCCGGGAGGGGTGCTCGAGGCCATGAACAGTGGTCCCTGAGTACCTAGAGTTCTGCGAGGATCGAGAAGAGACATATCCGGGAGAGGGCGCTCGGGGCAATGAATAGTAGTCCCCGAGCACCCAGAGTTCCCCAAGGACCTGAGAAGCCCCTTGCCGATGGACCCCACAAGGGCTCAGCGATGAGGTGTCAATTGGTGAGAGGCTCGATGCTGCATTTAAGAAGGAGCGTGGCCTGTCACTTCCAACCACTCCCCCATGCCTGTCGTACTGAGTATGTCAGTCCCTACCACCGGCTGGCAGGAAGGCATGGGGACATTTAATGCGACAGGTCCCATCACACGTCACCCTGCGCGGCTTGGGGATATCGTCACTGGGCTTGAGGCGTATCACCTGCCCCCCTGCTGTGTTAGACCTGCTCTTACCGAGCAGGCATGCTGGGTCGTTCGGCGGCTGCCTGGTGGGCCCCTGTGCACCTGCTAAAGTTGGCGTAATGAGCGACAGGACCGGTCGAAGGCGCATTTTCAACCCTTGTAATGTCAAACTACAGCCCCATGATGGTTTCTTTCCATTTATGGCTTATGGGAACTCGTGCCCTCCTTTCTGGGCACGCCAGGCCTCCCCAACAGGATAAAAGGGGGTACACTCCGGAGAAGGAGAAGCGGAAGAAAAAGTCTTAACATGCCTGAACAAGCAGAAGCATACATCACACAAGTCTGAGAAGCTGAGCAGAGGTTCTCCAAGCTCGAAGCAAGACCAAAGCTCTAGACTTAGACAAAAAAATCTTGTAATACAGAGATCCAGAGAGAGCCATTCCAAGAGCATTAATAGCATAAACACAAGAGTAGGGTATTACGCTCCGTGCGGCCCGAACCTATCTAAAATCCCTCGAGCATTTACTCCCACTAGCAGCCGATCATCCGTCCTGCCTACATCTCACATACTCGTATTAAATCCACGTACGAGGTTGATTCAGAATCATCCCCCCGGCTGAATCTCAAAGGGGGTCCCTCAGGATCCGCGCTTGAGGAGTTCTTCCTCCGACAGAGTATCTTCTCAGCCTACCAGGACATCTTCGAGGCCAGTGCTTACTTCACTGACATCACCTCTACCCACTGGACCTCTCTGCTTTGAGCACTCAACGTAGCCGACCGTTCCAGCTCAGGAGCCTCCTGTTGTGCCTCCAGCTATCTCGCAGCCTGTGCTAGATGAGATTAATCCTACTCTTCAGGAGGTGCTCAGTCAGGTTGACTAGGAGATGGACGCCCAGGGTGTCGACACCTCTAGCTTTGACCCTCATCCAGACATAGTGCAGAGTCAGACTGCAGCAGGAGCGTCCTCTCCAGTCGACGACACTGTCGTTGCGCTTATCTCGTCTACATCCAACTCCGAGACTGATGCCTCTCAGTTGATGGTGCAGCCTTCTTCAGTAGCATCGGCTCCCTCATCTCCTCCAGCTTCAGATGTGTAGACGTGTTCTCTTTTTGGTGCTTAGATGCTGTTGGGGGAAAATAGACCAGCCTGAGGATAATAGTTGGTGGTCACTATCAGAGGTCCCTCTAGAACCTTTGGCCTCCAGACTCGGCAGGAGGCCCCATCCCCAGAGACTGCAGGTCCCTTCAGACCACCTCTCCGGCTCATATGTGGCCTTCCAAAGACTCAGAGTTATAGCAAGTACCCCTGGATCCTTCGGCCATCGAATTCAACAGGAGACCTTATCCCCAGGGGCTACTAACCCCTTCGGGCCGCCTCTCCGGTGTCCATGCGGCCTCCCGAAGCCTAAAGGCGCAACCATCCTCTGAAGATAATATCTAGGAAGAAAGGACACACCCCTCTCTACCGTCGACTTGACGTGAGGTGATGGGTAATAAATGTCGGTGCAAGTGGTGCTTATCCTGACACCCCAACACGGTGCAAGTCATCCTGACACCCCCGGCAGAGCAACGCTGGGTCGTAATTAGCAGCCCACTCACCACTCAGGATTCAAGCACTAACATAGTTACCACGGTAGATATTTATCTTCTATGTAGGGTAAAAGGTAGTTATCCAGGGTAAGGCCTAGTAATTCGACCAGGTCCTAGATATTTGTACATCGTGATAACTTGTACACTAAGCTATGTACTGCCTTATAAGTAGGAGGCCGTGGTCACCTCGAAGAAGAGGGAAAAAGAAGACACGCTTAACACAACACGGACAAGCATAATCGCAAAGTTTTTCCTGTGATACTCCCCCTTAGCCAAGTCTATATCTTTACAATCAATACATTCGTGGTGTTCCTTCCTCTCAAACTTCATCTCCAAGCTTGAGTCTCCTCCTTAGAAGAAACTCTCGCCGTACTTGCTAGGGCAAATGAACTCTTGCTCCAACAGATGCCAAAGGGGGAGAGAGACTAGTAGGGGGAGTTTTGGAGAGAGATAGCTAGTCTTGAGTGTCTAGAGATCTTGCTAGTTTTAGGGAGAGTCTAGTTTAGCTATTGGGTAGCTAGGTTTGGCTTGTTAGATATTATGGATTTTGATGTAATGATAGGCCATTTGGTTCTTAATCGATGTGTTTAGCTTGTCATCACGTTGTGTTTTATTTCATGCATGCTTAATTCTATTTCTTCTAGCATGATATGTTGTTCTAGTGCTAGGCTTTCTCTTGCTTTATTGTTATATGATGTCAATTGCCTAGTATGATAGGGTGTACTTCAATTCATATTTATATCTTCTCATTTGTGTTTTCATTTATCACCAAAAGGGGGAGATTATAGCATCTAAACCCCTAGGTAAGTGGTAAGTGTTTTAGTGATTAATGACAATTGTATCATTGTGACTAACAATTTGTTTTGAAAGAAATTAAAAATTTAGTTCACAATGATAATTGGGTATCCTTGGTCCCTAAGACGATTATGTGGATGAGCAAAGGACTTGTGCATCAAGATTAAGGATATTCTAGTTCTAAGTGTCACAAAGGAGATGAAGGACACTTAGAGTAGTATAAGTTATTTTTATTTAGTCTTTTGACCGTACTGTAAAGAGGGGCTAAGAGTAGTAGCTTGACCTAGTGAGTCTAGACTTGGTTTGATGCACACTTGTGAAATTCTAGCACTAGGTAGCTTGACCTAGTGAGTCTAGACCATGGTTGACATCTCGAGAAGCTAGTTCTCAAGAATGTTTGAATTGGATGAGCTCAGAGAAAATTTACCTCACCGGATGATCCGGTCTATGTGAAGTGATATCACCAGAGCATTTGGTTATCTCAAGACAGGAAACACTAGATGCACCAAATGCTCCAATGAACAAAGTGATGTAATGACCAGGTGATTTTCTATGTGACACGAGGCCAAAACTGTTAAAAGTGTTACACCAAATAGTATGGTGATAGTGTGGTGAGAGCACGTCTATTTTCAGCAGAAGGGGCATTTCCAAGAAAAATTGAAGTTCAACTCACCGGATTATCCAGTGATGCATTGATGTCTATACTGGACTAATTATTCCAGAGGCGATTCCAAGGCAAGAATTCTGAAGCTCAGTTCACCGGATGGTCCAGTCATCAATTTGTGCAGAGAACAGTTTCTGATGGCAGAACAAACTTTACTCACCGGATGGTTCGGTGAAGGCAAGAATGGATCACCGGAATAATATTTCCAGAGAGGGTAGTTTCAGTTGGATTAAAGGAGTTCTACACACTGGATAGTCCGGTGATAGGCACATATGCACACCGGAGCTTTTCTACCAGAGAAGATTTTGAGGGCAAAAGAAGTTTAACCCACCGGATAGTCCGGTGATGGCAATGAAATCATCACCGGAGCATATTTTCCACAAAGGGTGGTAACTAGCAATTTAGCTAGTTTGTACGCACAGGATTGTGTAGTGTTAGGTCAGTGTTCACCGGATGATGGCACCGGACTATTTCTCAGTAGTAACGGGTAATGACAACTGGCACAATAACAATGGAAAGTTTGTACTCACAATATTGTCCGGTGTGAGTAGGGAGATACTCACTAGATCATCCGGTGTTAACAGAAAAAGTGGGTGGTTAGGCAACGACTATAATTTGGATCCCTAACCTATAAATACCCCTTCACTTGGTTTTATTTGGTTCTCTCGCGAGTCAGAGGAGTTCATACACTGTGTGTGTCCTCTAGAAGCAAGAGAGAGCACTTGAATTGATTTCCAAGTCCCTAATTGAAGATTAAGGACATCATTAGTGCTTGGAGAGTAGTAAGTGTGCATCTAGCTATAGTCTAGGCTTGATCTTGTTCAAGTGAAACTCATTAGCTTGTTACTCTTGGTGGTTGGCAACACCTAGCCAGTCTTTGGTGATTGGTGATATCTCAGTGAGCACTTGGAGTTCTTTTGGGAGCCCCAGGAAGAGCTATGTACTTGGTTTGATACTCGCTAATCCAGAGATGGAGAAGTGGCAATCATGAGGGAGCACTTAAGTCTTGGTGACTCAAGGGGGAGAAATATCCTTGGTGGATGCTCCAACGAGGACTAGGGGGGAGTGCCAACTCCTCGATATCTCGGCAAAAATTCTATGTTCTCTTGTCCATTTCTTTGCTATTCCGCAATTTAATTTGAGCATTTACATTCTTGCAAGCTTTCAATTCCGTATTCTCTTAGTGTCTTGGGCTTGCTTGTTTAGTTGCCTTCTCCTAGCTTGTTTGTGTAGTCGCATTTCTTTTCATCTAGGCTAAGGTTGCTATTTGTTCTTGTTTTCAGTAGAAGTTTTTAATTGCCCAATTGACCTTGTACTTGTACATGTATGAACGTATGCATGTGTGTTTGTATGAATGACATGAGCAATGTGTTGGGACTCAAAAGGTCTGGATTCTACTCTAATGATCTGTAGCGAGCTCTCGACTATTGGTAGCGCAATGAACATGAACACAACTAGACTAAGCTAACATCGGCATTGCAGTAGGTTTGGCATGTTCACAACACTGTGTGAATGGCCACTAACACACTCTAGAGAAGTCTAAAATCCTACATTATCATAGTTCTGACCCGTACAAAAGACATTACAACCCGAGCACTGTCTTAGAGAGAGCCTCCTTGAAATAGACATGTACGTGAACATGCGGACTACCCGCACTGTTTCCTCCTTATAACCAATCAATCTAACACATTGAGCGAGAAAAAGTGGGTTACCATTATTTTTAGCTTTTTTGAGAGTACTATGATTCCAAACGTCAAGATATTTTGTTAGGCTCCCTAAACCCTAAACCCTAGAAAGAAGGAAGCTGTATCTTAAGATACAGCTCTCGCACGAAATCCAAAGGTTTGGGTTCACTATCCAACAGTTTGGATTCACTATCATAGAAACAACATATGCAACAATTAATTGTTTTTGAATCCCATAAGAAATAACAACATGATAGTAAGCATTAGAGGGTTGCTACTACACATCAAATTAATATTCTTCCTATGATGTGGTAGTCTTAGATATAACAATATAATACTATATATTAGGAGTAGCCTAAGATCAAACTTCTTCCAGCACCCTATCCAAAATATTCATTGCACCATGATTGAAGGCCTATGCATCTTCTTTCAGATTACATTAGAGTTGAAGGTTGTCTCAGCTAACCCACTATCTTACTAGAGAAGTCTAAAAATAATATGTTAAAAATCCAACAATATGTTGGAGCCAGTACAAGTTAATGGTTTTGGACAGCCCATTGCATCTCTTATGTTTCTTATATATTATGATTGCCGAAGGGATATATAACCTGAAAGGTGATCCATTGTGCAGGTCCTACCTTTATATGGATAGCACCTCACCATCATATTACATATACCTTCACGTTGTGTGGCAAACCGGGAGGGAAATTGTAAAGAAGTGATTCATAGTTTGCAACACATGCTAAGTTAGGGCCCTATTTGACTCATAGCCATACATTAAATCACACATTGCCACACTAAAGATAGTGAAGTTTGACTATCTTATATGCCATTTTGTTCATAGCTATAGTTATGGTGTCAAATCCCTAAATTTATCCCCCCTCTCTCTCTTTCCTCTCCATTCCTCTCTCCTCCATCCCCTCCCTGTGACCCGTCTGCCCCGCCGCCTGCCGCGCCACGCCGTCCCGTCGCCGCGCGTCGGCAGACCACGCGCCCCGCGCTGCCCCGCGCCTCGCCTCGCGCCCCACACCGCGCAGCCCCTCGCCCCGCGTGCCCGTCAGTCGCCGACCCCTATAAAAGGCGATGAACAGTGCCTTCTTCGCCCCACCTCACTCCCACTCTCTCTCTCCCGAGCCCCTCCGCACTCCGCCGCCTCTCTCCGAGCGCGTCGCCGCCGGTGAGAATCTCCCCGGCCCCCTTTCTCTCTCTCTCTCTCTCTCTCTCTCTCTCTCTCTCTCTCTCTCTCCCTCCTATCCCTTCCCCGTAGACATACCTGGGCCACCTTCCCACTGCCGGCCGCCGCCGCTCTGCCGTCGGTGCGCCGTTGCCACTTCTCCGCACCGGCCGAAGCTGTTCCTCGGTCCGTCGCCTCCCTCCGGCCGCCATCGCCCCCGGCCGGTGCTCCGCCGCCGCTCTCCGCCGTCGGCCCGCCGCCACCGCGCCAGCGCGACGCCGCCGCCCGTTGCCCCTCCCTCTCTCTCGCCCGCTCGTGCTCTCCGCAGCCGAGCCGGCCGGCCCTCTCCTCTCTCTGCTCTCTCTCTTTTATACCCCCTCTCTCTCCGTAGCTGACGAATGGGCCCCACATTAGCCGAGCCGAGCCGAGCCGCCGAGCCCACCGACAGCTGAGCCGAGCCGACTCCGCTGAGCCTGAGCCGAGCCCAGAACCGAGCCCCGAGCCGAGCCTGAGCCTGAGCCATGAAACCGAGCCGAGCCGAGAGTCGAGCCAAGCTGCAAGCCGAGCCGAGCCGTGAGCCGACCCAAACAGAATATTCCTGGAATATTCTCCCCTTTTCTTTTTTCTGAATTTTTCTCCCGGCAAAATTTCCAAAGCCCGTTTCTCCTCCATCCTAACTTCGTTTTCGTCGATTCTTCCACCGATATTCATCTAAATTCGAGATCTATTGAATAATATCAATTTCATAATTCTTGTAAATTGTTTGGTCATTGTTTTAATTGTTTGATTGATTGTGCCTTTGTCGTTGTTGTGATTATTAGAGGAAGGAGCATTCGAGGAAGACCCCGAGGACCCGGAGTTTGAAGAAGGAGCAGACGAGGACTTCAACAAAGGCAAGTCCTACAACTGTTGATCATGTTGATCCTATGTTTTTAAATACAACCCGGAGAGCCGTTGTTTCAAACAATAGGAGTATGCATGATTAGATTAATAGTTGTGATTCTTTTTAAGAAATGCTAGAATAGTTATGACCCAGCTTGTTTATCACATGCCTTGTCATTGTTACCTTTATTCCGTTGAAACCCTAGAAGGTTCCCAACATCAACTATAATGATTGTTCGGATGAATGCTTGTTTACTAGTATGCTTAGGATTGCTTTGCTCAAAAGAAAGAACTAGATTATTTACATGTGATAATCATGCTTTACAATGTGGAGTGATGTGTGCTTGGTGCGTGTGCGTGTAAAACTTGTGTTCTTGGGAAAACTCTAGAGTAGTGTTGACGAGGGTGAGTAAGGTGCCCCACAAAGGTGGGAGCTACCTTGGAGCAAGGTTCGCCTTTGTGGTGTTCTTACTGGGAGACTCTTGCCTCGGTCATATAAGGACCGGTTCGCTGTGATATCTCACCTAGTATCCACTCATATAAACACATGGCCTGTATGGGCAGGACTTGACCTAACCCCTCTAACTTAGTGCAGTACCCACCCGGAGGCCAGTAGTGGCAATTGTTGCCCAAGGTTCGGCGGGTGATATTGTTGAGGCTATATCAAAGCCTTGGGATTGCTAAGTGGTCCTTCCCGTGAATCATCTAAAGCCCCTGGTATCTTAGTGCCCCATGGGTGGATATTGTGGCTTCGTTGTGAGGTCGTTGCGTCTCGTATGACGGCTTCACCAGTTGCTAAGGTGGGAGCCTGTGCATATCTTGTGGGTAAAGTGTACAACCTCTGCAGAGTGTTAAACCTATCCGGATAGCCGTGTCCTCGGTCAAGGACGTGCTATGGTTTGGTCACAATGATTAGCTTTTTGGCGTGAGTATCTCCTTGGTGTCTGAATGGGCTGTGTGCCCGTGTTTTCGAAAAGAAGGGTTTTGGCTTTGTGCTCTAAGCCTCCTGGACTGTGTGTCTGCTGGCAAAAGACTTGTGGGAACTGGCGGGACAGATGTATCTCCCCCAGGGCCGTCAACCCCCATAAGCTTAACTTATGTATTTCTCTTCGGAAGTGTTTTTATTAAAGTTAGTCCTTGCAAAATGAACCCTGCATCAATAAAACTAGCTTTCCGCAAAACCTAAAAGACTCTACAGCCTTATTCTAGATCTACCTTTAAGCATCTAATTTTCCCCCATGAGGTAGGACTTGCTGTGTACCTTATGTACTCACACTTGCTAATTGTGGATCCAGATGATCTAGAGGCTGACTTCGTCGAAAGAGAAGATGAAGATTAGAGAAGCCGGTTTCGTCTGCACTCAAGCTGCCTGTAGGGCTTGGGTCGCTTTTATGTATTTCCGCTGTGCTTTGAGGGTTTGTTAATTTATCTGTTGTAATGAACTCCGTGTTGTACTCTATTATCGTATTTATTCGATGTATGACTATGATGTCTACTTCTGTTGGAGTTCGTGCGTACCAGCTACTAATCTAGGGACTGGTATGAGTTACATGAGGTGACCCCAAAGGAGGGGTCCGACAGAGTGGTATCAGAGCCATGCTTGACTGTAAGACGAAACCTTAGGATTGGCCGAGTAAAGGAGTGATAATTTTATAACAAATTATTTTGACAAAATTTTCTTACCCTATTGCCTATATACCTTGACGCTCCATTTTAACAAAAGTTTTTACTCAATCCCGACTCATTTCTGTTCTTCAAAACTTTGGCAGATAGAAGGAGACGGATGGACCGCCACCTACTGCTTGGACGTGCAAGGCTTTCCCCTCATACTTTGGGAGACACTGATGAGGTTTGGGTATACTCAGCGTCCAGAGTACCGTGGACGAGACTACCAAGAGCATGGCACCAACAGATGTGAAGTCCATGTCCTTGTGTTCGAGACGCCTGAGTATAAAGACTGGCAGCCATGGAGTATCGTTGCCTATGGAGCTGAGTACAGTGACACCTACCAGGCTGCAGCCCGTAAACCCTGCTCCATTTCTGTGAGAAGCATGAGAAGGACACCGGACGTACCCCGGTGAAATTCTTTCCAGTGAGTGACCACTCCCGCCCAGTGTGGCGTAGTAGAATGAGGAGGTTGGAAGGTCTGGGTCAAAGAGAGGACGACCCTACCCTAGTTGCTACAGTGAAGTACCTTCTCGCACTGGACCAGCTATGTGAGAGTCACCGCTTCGAGTGGAGGGCAAGTGTCCAGAGGGCAGAACACTCAGAGACCCGAGAAAGAGCTCTGCGGAGGCAGCTGCAACAAGTCTGAGAGCAGGCCGCAGCTGCAGAAAAGTGTGCCGAAGATGTCACCAAGGCACTCATGGAGGCCTCAGAGCACTATGTCAAGGAGCTTAACAAGGCCTCCTTGACTTGCCACAGGACACACAGAGCCAAGTTCTTCTCTAAGATTGACTTGAGGTCAGGGTATTACCAGCTGAAGGTTCGGGAAAGTGACATACCTAAAACAGCCTTTGTAACCTGGTATGGACAATACGAGTTCACAGTAATGTCCTTTGGATTAACCAATGCTCCTGCTTACTTTATGAGCCTAATGAACAAGGTATTTATGGAAGAGTTAGATAAGTTTGTCGTAGTCTTCATTGACGACATACTCATCTACTCTCAGAGTGCTGAAGAGCACGAACAACACCTAAGAATAGTCTTGGAAAGATTAAGAGTCCATGAGCTTTATGCCAAATTTAACAAGTGTGAATTTTGGCTAAAGAAAGTTGCTTTTCTTGGACATGTCATAACGGAAGGAGTAGCAGTGGATCCTGCTAAAGTTAAAGCAGTCGCGGATTGGAAACCGCCGACTAACGTAACACAAATCAGAAGTTTCGTTGGATTGGCAGGATACTATCAGAGGTTCATAGAAGGATTCTCTAAAATAGCAAAACCTATGACTGAACTAACCCAAAAGGAAAAACCCTTTCAGTGGACCAAGGCTTGTGAGAAGAGCTTTCAAGAGCTAAAAGATAGATTAATCACAGCCCCAGTGCTAACCTTGCCAGATATTCACAAGGATTTCACGGTATTCTGTGATGCCTCTAGGCAAGGATTAGGATGTGTCCTAATACAAGATGGCAAGGTAGTTGCCTACGCATCTAGACAGTTAAAAGAGCATGAGAAGAATTACCCGACCCATGATTTGGAACTAGCAGCCGTAGTGCATGCCCTTAAGCTCTAGAGACACTACTTAATTGGAAATAAGTGTGAGATATTCACAGATCACAAGAGTCTGAAGTATATCTTTACCCAGCCAGACTTAAACCTAAGGCAAAGAAGATGGTTGGAGTTGATTAAGGACTATAATCTAGATATCCAGTATCATCCAGGCAAGACCAATGTCGTAGCAGATGCCCTTAGCAGGAAGGCTCATTGCTACAACTTGAAAGTTCAGAAACGGAAGCCAGAGCTACTTAAGGAAATTCAACGCCTAAACCTCCAAATAGTCAATGAAGGTTGTGTCAATGCCTTGATGGTCCAACCTACCTTTGAAGGCCAACTCCGAAAAGCTCAAGAAGAAGATGAAGAGCTACAGAAAATTAAGGTCCAAACCGGAGAAGGCAAGGCACCTGGATTCCGAGTAGATGACCAAGGAACTTTATGGTACAAAGATAGGATCTGTGTTCCTAATAAAGAAGAGTTTAGGAAACTCATTATGGACGAAGCCCATAACTCTGCATATTTGATCCACCCTGGGTCGACAAAGATGTTCCTGGACTTAAAGGAGAAATACTGGTGGTCAGGAATGAAGAAGGACATAGCTAAATTTGTTGCATGTTGTGATATATGCCAAAGAGTTAAGGCAGAACATTAGAAACCAGCAGGATTATTGCAACCACTTCCTATCCCAGTTTGGAAGTGGGATGAAATCGAGATGGACTTTGTTGTGGGATTACCCCGTACTCAGAGAGGACATGATTCTATATGGGTCATAGTAGACCGTCTGACCAAGGTAGCTCATTTTATACCGGTAAAAGTAACTTATGGAGGAGACAAGCTAGCACAGTTGTATGTGGACAATATCCTCAAGCTTCATGGTGTCCCGAGTAGAATTGTATCAGATCGTGGTCCTCAATTCACCGTAAGATTCTGGAAGAGCCTACATGCCACCCTAGGAACCAAGCTGGACTACAGCTCAGCCTATCACCCACAAACCGATGGGCAGATAGAAAGAGTGAACCAAATCCTAGAAGATATGCTAAGAGCTTGTGTGCTCACGTATGGAAAAGATTGGGAGAAAAGGTTGTCTTATGCAGAGTTCTCTTATAACAATAGCTATCAGACAAGTCTGAAGATGTCACCCTTCGAGGCATTATATGGGAGAAAGTGCAGAACCCCTCTTATGTGGTCTGAGGTCGAAGAACGCTGTCTCTATGGGCCAGCCTTGATAAAGGAGGCTGAAGAGCATGTAGCCAAAGTAAGAGAGAATTTGAAAGTAGCTCAAAGCAGACAAAAGAGTTATGCCGACACTACGAGGAGAAATCTTGAGTTTGAGGTAGGAGATCATGTGCAAAACCTAAAAGACTCTACAGCCTTATCCTTGATCTACCTTTAAGCATCTAATTTTCCCCCTTGCGGTAGGACTTGCTGAGTACCTTATGTACTCAGACTTGCTAATTGTGGATCCAAATGATCCAGAGGCTGACTTCGTCGAAAGAGAAGATGAAGATTAGAGAAGCCGGTTTCGTCTGCACTCAAGCTGCCTGTAGGCCTTGGGTCGCTTTTATGTGTTTCCGCTGTGCTTTGAGGATTTGTTAATTTATGCCTACGGGCTTCTGTTGTAATGAACTCTGTGTTGTACTCTATTATCGTATTTATTCGATGTATGACTATGATGTCTACTTCTGTTGGAGTTCGTGTGTACCAGCTACTGATCCAGGGACTGGTATGAGCTACACGAGGTGACCCCAAAGGAGGGGTCTGACATATGGCATGATTCTCTCCTTTCATCTGTGTCACGCATCAACAAAGGTTAAAGAAAGTGTGGCAACAATATGTCCTTCGGTTAACCAATGTGTTGTGATAATTTTGATCGCATAACCTTAGATGAGTTCGGAAAAAAGTCTATGGCAAATATTGACAACCTTAGTATGTCAACCCGCCCTTACTACTACAAAAGGGTCATCCCTATCCCTCTTTCATGGCAAATCTAATCTTGGCTTGTTAAGAACTGGAAGTGATAGTTGATATTACTGCCGGTTCTAAATAAGAACTGACAGTGATACTTCACTGCTATTCGGAACACAAACCAACAGTGATAAGGGATATCGTTGCCGGTTCCTAAGCTCACCAATAGAGAATAATTAAGCCGATACGAACTAGCTGTGATAATCCTTGTCATTGTTGGTTTATAAGCTCATCGACAGAGCAATAACTGAGCCAATATGAATAGACAGTGATAATCCTTATCACTACCAGTTCATATTCCAAAGCGTGTCTGACACTTCATTGCCTGTTCGTATTTCAAACCGGCAACAATTCCATGATAATCCTACTATAAATTCCGAGCCGTCTCCCTCACTCTGTTCCCCATCTTCAAAAATTGATCTAGCGGGGTAGTGGTGGTCGAAGTGGTGCGATAGTCAATGTCGCCACTTCAACTATCTCTACCTCTTCGAGCCCATCCTCCTCCCCATCTCCTGAGCCCATCACAAATCTCATGGCCATGCCACCTCGTTTCCCTAAGCCCGAGTCATCTTCCCTTTCTCCCTAGCCCTTCGCCGACCTCGTGGCCACGCTCAACGTGGCCGTGCCACCCTGCCTCCCGAGTTTTCTCCCTGTCTTTCTAAGCCTGAGCCATCTTGCTTTGTCTCTTTAATTCTTTTGCTTCCACTTGAGCGTTTTGAGGTGCGTTGGGTGAGAAATAGGAAAAGACCATCTATTTCGAAAGAAATTTGTTGAGATGCCTATTCACCCCCCCTCTAGTCGCCATTCTCATTCCTACAATTAGTATCAGAGCCGGTTTGATCACTTGTTGACCTTAACCGGTTTTGTGATCCGTAGCGACATGGAGAGAAGTGGGAAGATTCCCCTGTTTGATGGCCGTGATTTTTCGTACTGGAAGGTGCGCATGGAGGCTTATCTTATAAGCCAAGGAAGTGTAATATGGGAAATAGTTGCTTTCAACTATGAGATCCCTGCTGCTCGCACGACTCAGGTTCAAATCAAACATTATGAGGCCAACAATAAGGCCAGAAATATTTTGTTCATAAGTCTGAGTCGGAATGAGTTTGATAGGGTTCAACACCACCGTACAGCCCAGGAGATCTGGTCTACTCTGAGTGTCTTTCATGAAGGCACTAATCAGATTAAGGCCAGACGCCAAAAAACATACAACCAAGAATACCAAATGTTTGTGCAAGGCCCCAGAGAGTCTTTGGATGCAATGTTTGCTTGCTTTGATGGGATTGTTAGCAATCTTCGATCAACTGGTCATTTGCCCTATTCTGACTATGAGAGAGCGATCAAGCTTCTCTGTGCTCTTGACCGTAGCATATGGGAAGTGAAGATCTTGAGCATTGAAGAGTCTCCAAGTTACGACACGTTGACTTGTGATGAGCTCTTCAGCAAGCTCAAGTCCACCGAGATAGGCAAGGCGGCTTGAATTGGTCTCGGAAACCCCCTGTCTCAGAACATGATGTTGGTTTCCGGATCTGGTGGTGGCAATCAGTCTGCAGCTAGCTTTTCTTGTCCTAACACTTCATCGATTGGATTTGCTTTGTCTTCCTTGGTTTCTGTTACAGAGAAGCAGGTGGACACGCTGGATGATGAGGACCTTGCGCTGATTGTGAAGAAGTTCACCCGCTCCTACAACAACCGCCGAGACCGTAGGAGGGGTGGTTCTCATGCCTACTTTGAGTGTGGTGACACTACCCACTTCAAGGCGGACTGCCCCAAGCTCAAGAAGATGGAGGATGGTGACCATGACTACAACAAGCACAAGAAGAAGAACAAGAAGCCCTTCTTCAAGAAGAACCGCGACAAGATGGCCAAGAAGGCGGCCAAGGTGGCTTCTAGGGCGTTCGTGGCGGCTCTTAGTGACATCGACACTTCTTCTAGCGAGGAGGATAGCTCGGAGGAGGATGAACCGCAAGCAAAGAACAAGAAGAAGGCCAAGGACTTCATCGGCCTCTTCTTCATGGCGGACAACCACAATGACGACAGCAAACCTGAGCTGGATCCCTCTAAGGTATTGCCTTCCTATGATTAGCTTTCCATCCAAGTCAATACCTTGAATGATGCTCTCGTTAGCCAGGATAGGTTACTTAAGAAAGCTGTGCGTGAGTTGAAGGATCTTAGGCCTAAGTATGAGTCTGCCTCTGTTGAACTTGCATTACTTATGTGTAGGCCCAATGTTGAGGAGTGTGAGAGTTGCCTGATTGTCATGGCTGAATTTGCTGAGCTTCGTAATGTGCATGCTCAAGTCACCAGTCGGCTTGAGAGTGCCGAGAAGAAGCTCCTTGAGGAGGAGTCTAGGTCTACTCTCTTAGGTGCTTGTATAAATTGCCATTTGCTTGCAAATGATGTTGATCTGAAAGATAAGCATCTGAAGGAGTTAGAGTCTACATTGGAGAGTGCTGGGAGTTCTAAGGATCTGCAGCCGAATTATTCCACCTGCACCATCTCTCAGGACAAACTCAGTTGGGTAAGAGGGCAAGTTCAAAAGCTTTTGACTGAGAATGAGTATCTCCTTTCTCTGGTGGAGAAGTGTTCAAAGGGCAAAGGGAAAATGAATTTGATCTTGGCCAAGACCAAGATGTGTGCTGACAAGGCAATTTTAGCTCTTGGGTTGGGTTTTGAGAGAGTGGCTTGCAATAGGGAGAGTAAGACTGTGTTCACCACACCTACTACCCTAGATGCTGAGAAGTCCAAAATCAATACCACACCACAACCCATCAAGAAACTAATTCCACAACCCACAAAGAAGAAGCTCGCACCACAACCCAAGAGAGCTCCACAACCTAAGATGAGAAAGCCTGTAAGAGAGCCCCGAGTGACCGACAATCGAGTTCCCGAGAGACGCTACCACTGCACCTACTACCAGAGAGATGGTCACTTGTTTGGGTTTTGCTTTTGCCGTAGGAGAGATGAGCGGCGTGAGTGGGAATGGAGCACCCGGGACATGTATCACCCCTCTGATGGTGTACATGAGTCTTTTCCTCGCTTCCATTCACGAGTCCCTAGCGCTTTTCAGTCTTTTCTTAAAGGTGTTGCCCAGTGTGGATTTTACCATAACTCATATGGTTTTGGTCCACGTGTAAGAGGCTTTGAGTCCCAGCGCTCTGACGGACCACGTTTTCCTCATCGTGGTACTCGCCCCCAGCGTGTTGGTGTTGAGTTACCTACTGTTTCTGCTTCAGGGCAGATTACTTTGTACTGGATTCCTAGGAGGTTGTTGACTAACCCCAGTACTGAGCCATCCACCTTCTATTCTTCTCATATGTAAGTGGCAGGCGGAGGCCTGGAGAACAAGTGGCTCATCGATTCCGGTTGTTTGCGCCACATGACCAGAGATTCATCATGGTTCTCCAGCCTCACCCCCGTGAAGCGACACGAGTATATCACATTCGAGGATGATCGGAAAGGAAGGGTGAAAGCCAAAGGTATGATAAGGGTGAATGAGAGTTTCACTCTCAAAGATGTGGCTTTGGTGGAGCATCTGGGATACAATCTTCTCTCTGTATCTCAGTTGCTAGATGAGGACTTGGAAGTGCGTTTCAAATGCAATACTTCTCGAGTTCTTGATTCTTCTAGCGTTTTGATTTGCAAGATTTCTCGAGTTGGGAGAGTTTTTGGAGCTGATTTTTCTGAGTCTTCTAGTTCTTCTCGGTGTTTACTTGCTCAACCTTCTTCTGAGCTTTGGATGTGGCACAGGAGACTAGGGCATATGAGCTTTGATTTGCTTACTCGTTTGAGTGCCCTAGGCTTGATCCGAGGATTTCCCAAGCTTAAGTTTGAGGAGAACCTTGTGTGTGCTCCTTGTCGGCATGGCAAGATGGTTGCCACTCCTCACCCACCAGTCAATCTGGTGATGACTGAACGACCGAGAGAACTTCTCCATATGGACATTGTTGGTCCGTCTCGGGTTCATTTGGTGGGTGGGAAGTGGTATGTTCTTATCATTGTTGATGATTTCTCTCGCTACTCTTGGGTCTTTTTTCTTGTGAGTAAGGATGAAGTGTTTTCACACTTTTGGAGCTTAGCTTTGAGATTGTTCACAGAACTCCCTGGTGCATTGAAAGCAATTCGTAATGATAATGGCACCGAGTTCAAGAACTATCTCTTTGATGCTTATTTCCTTGAACATGGCATTGAACATCAATTTTCTGCCTCACACGTTCCTCAACAGAATGGCGTGGTTGAGAGAAAGAACAAGACTTTGGTGGAGATGGCTAGGACGATGGTCGATGAGCATAGGACTCCTAGGAAGTTTTGGGCTAAGGCCATTAGCACAACGTGCTACATCTCTAATCTAATTTTCTTGCGCTAGATCTTAAATTTGACTTCTTATGAGTTGCGCTTTGGGAGGAAGCCGAAGGTTTCACAATTGAGAGTTTTCGGTTGTCGTTGCTTCATCCTAAAGCGTGGCAATCTTGACAAGTTCGAGTCGCGTTCTTTCGATGGTATTTTCTTAGGGTATTCTCTTCATGGTCATTCTTACAGGGTTTATAATCTTGACACTAACACCATCATGGAATCCTGTGATGTGACTTTTGATGAATCAACCCCCTGTGCTAGTTCTTCCTTTGAGTATGCAGGTGATCACGAGATGAGCGAGAGCATCTTTGTAGATGGCGATCTTCTAGCTTTTGGTGATGACGAGGATGATCCACTACTTCCCTCAACCACACCTGCTCCAGGGCTTGCTCCTGCTTCTTCTACTCCAGTATAGGGTCCTGCAGCCTCTACTTCCACTTCGGCTGCTCTCAAGCCTGCACCCACACAGGTTGAGGGGGAGTTCACCTCTAGGCGTGAGGCCCCTCAACACATTCAACGGTGACACCCTCCACACATGATGATCGGAGATCTTGAGAAGAGGGTAACGAGGTCCAAGTCTACTTCTCATGCGCATTTTACTGATTTTGCATTCGTTGCTTCTTTTGAGCCCCATGATGTTGGACATGCTTTATCTGATTCGAGTTGGGTCAATGCCATGCATGAAGATCTTGAAAACTTTGAGAGAAACTAAGTCTGGGTCCTTGTGGAGCCACCCCTTAATGTTCACACCATAGGCACCAAATGGGTTTTCAAAAACAAACAGGGGGAGGATGGGTCTGTAGTGAGAAACAAGGCTAGACTAGTGGCTTAGGGTTTCACTCAGGTAGAGGGGATAGACTTTGGAGAAACTTTTGCACCAGTAGCTAGACTAGAAGCCATTAGAATCCTTCTTGCATTTGCGGCATCCCGAGATTTTAAGTTGTATCAAATGGATGTTAAGAGTGCTTTCCTAGATGGTTTTATAGAGGAAGAGGTCTATGTCAAACAACCCCCATACTTTGAGCACCCCAAATACCCACATAGAGTATACAAGCTTCAGAAAGCTTTGTATGGACTTAAGCAGGCACCTAGGGCTTGGTATGATAGGCTTAGGTCTTTCTTGCTGGGGCATGGGTATGTGATGGGGTCAGCTGATAAAACTTTGTTCACTCTTAGGCATGGCAATGATTTCTTACTTGTTCAGATTTACGTGGATGATATCATTTTTTGTGGCTCTTCTCATGCACTTGTAGCCAAGTTTGTAGAAACTATGAGCAAGGAATTCGAGATGTTGATGATGGGTGAGCTCAACTTCTTCCTTGGGCTGCAAATCAAGCAATGCAAGCAAGGTACATTCGTCCATCAGACGAAGTACACCAAGGATTTGCTGAAGAAGTTCGACATGAGCGATGCAAAGCTATTGGCGTCACCGATGGCTACGTCGACCGTGCTTGATCCGGATGAAGATGGTGAGGAGGTGGACCAGCGGGAGTACAGGAGCATTATCGGCTCCCTTCTGTACTTGATAGCGACAAGACCCGACATCCATTTCGCCGTCTGCTTGTGTGCTCGCTTCCAGGCTTCACCGAGGATGTCTCACCGCCAAGCGGTGAAGCGCATTATGAGGTATCTCAAGCACACTTTCGAGTTTGGGCTTTGGTTTTCTGCTTCCTCTTCGCTTTCTCTTCGAGGTTTTTCGGATGCGGATTTTGCTAGCTGTAGAATTGACAGGAAGAGTACCTCTAGTACTTGTCATTTCTTGGGTACTTCTCTTGTGTGTTAGTCTTCTCGCAAGCAGTCTAGCGTTGCGCAGTCTACTGCTGAAGTTGAATATGTAGCTGCTGCTAGCTGTTGCTCACAGATTTTGTGGATGGTTGCTACCTTGAGGGATTTGGGTTAGATTTCAAGAGTGTGCCACTTTTGTGTGACAACACCAATGCTACAAGTTTAGTCAATAACCCAGTTCAACACTCCAGAACCAAATACAAAGATGTGAGATTCCACTTTCTGAGAGACCATAATGAGAAGGGAGACATTGAGTTGAGCTACATAGATACCCAACACCAGCTAGTCGATATCTTTACCAAGCCTCTAGATACAACAAGGTTTGCCTTTCTGAGGGGAGAGCTTGGTGTGTATCATCCCTATGGCATTGTGTGAGGGAGAGTTTCCTTTGTACATACTCTATCTTACTTTTATTACATTTGGATCGCATAGACTTTTGTAATATAATCATGTTAGCAAGCTTCATTTATATGTTCTTTGCACTTTCTTGTACTAGTTGTGAATTTGTGCTAAGTGTAGTGGATGTATAACAATTTGTGCAAACTTAGTCTCTTACTGAAACATGGCATAAAATCTGTTGCCGCAAGCTTGTCTTTTCTAAAGAATAAACTTGAAATATGAACATGATCTCTTGTCACCCTTGAGGATTTACTTTAGCTTAACTAGTGCTTAAATTAGGGCTAGTTTTGTGAAAAGCTTGTGCTAGGCCGCTTTGTTCAGTTCAGCGGATTGAGGGTCTTTGACCTTTGTCTATGTAAATGTTTAGCCCATGATTAACCCTTGGGAGAGCATGTGCTCTTTTGTGTCGCAAAGGCACAACTTGTTTTGGCTTTGTGAAAAATTGCACATCTTGAAATTCTATGTTGAGTTAATAAAATGAATGATCAAGTTTTGAGCTAAAATTGAATCCAATACGATGGCTTAAGGCTTCATGTGGTTTGCCAAAGAAGTGAACCCATGGTTACTTAAAACTCACTTGAGGATAGTTAAATGATCAATGAGAAAGTTAATTTGTGCTTTTTAATGTGCTAAGAATGTTCTTTTTCATGTTGTTAAACTAAGGCTTGGATTGATATGTGGGCGTTTGCATAGCCTGTCAGGTTGAACTTGGTTGCCTAGTTTGAACTTGACATAACACTAGTTTCTCTAATCTTTGCACTGATCATGAAACTGTGGATGCTTTTGTGGTGATATCTTTTGGATAATTGAATAACATGATCAAAACTTGCTTTACTCTCGGTGCTTGTGACGTGAACTCACTTCGAGACTTTGTGCGCCTTTGAGTTATATGGTTTACTTATCATAGTGCTTTGACATCTCTAGTTCTTACAAGTGCTTTGTGATCTATATGTGAAGCTTTGTAGGCTTGCATTTCATTTGCACATCTTTTGCATAGTCTGTTATCCTTGATGATTGCATTGCCAAAGGGGGAGAAAATATGCCTAAAAGATATTATGCTCAAATATTCAACAAGGGATGTGTTTTGGGTTTTTGAGTTTTTCTTGCTCTTTTGAGGTTTTTTGGCTCGTCTTTACCACTCTTAGGGCTTTTGCAACCTTTCTTATGCCAAGTGACATATTTTGATCTTTTTCAAGTTTTTGGTCACTTGGATGAGCTTATCTTGTTTTAATTTTTTCAAACCAAAATCTTTGTGCTTTGAGGGTTGTCAATGCACTCATCAAGGGGGAGATTGAGAAACCAAGTCGTAATGTGCATTGGTTTTCTTGTGATGAGTGATTGACATTGTCATTTATTTGGTTTGATGATCTTCGGTTTTGCATGAGCTTTGATGTGATTTGAATTGATTTGAGATTTCATTTGAGCATAATGATTATGGACTAATTGGAATTGGAGTTGGAGATATGTGTTTGTTTGTCTCATGGTGTGCAGGTGATGGATGCAACTTGGTGGTCGACGGCGGGATGATCGGGACCAAGCGGAGTGCTTGGTGCTAGAAGATCAAGGAGGCCGGGTGGAGTCAAGGGTGATCCTAGCTGAACACGTGGAGGTCAAGCAAAGCATTGAAGGCAGATGGAGACGACGTGTTGACAAAGTCAAGCGAAGGGGATGCCGATGCAAGTGACAAGGCAGCCCGAGGGATCGGGAGCGGGAGAGACTTGCCGGAGGTCAAGATCGCATGACGGAGTACACGTGTCGACATCGAAGCGCTTGCTTAAGGTGTAAGCAAGGCGGTGAGTCACGATTTGAGAAGCGTGCAGGCGGTTTCACGGTTTAGCCTCAAAACCATGGGAGGACTGGAGGAGTATGTGGCACCATCGCGAAGCTTGCGTCGAGGCGAAGCTAAGTCGTGAAGGTGCCGCGGCCATCCAATGAATGGAGAAGAAAATGAACTAAAATGCCCTCGGTGGTAGGTAGAAGTGCACTACAAGAGAAGGGTATTTTGGGGAAAAGTTAGGAAACTTAAGGGACAATTTCCTGGACCTATAAATAGAGGGGTAGGGCTAGAGAGAGCTTTGAACCAGCCACTTGAACCTCGTTGTGCCACTCATTTGAGAGACTTAGAGCTAGGTTTTTAGAGGAGAGAAGGATGAGTGCTTAGCCTATGTAATAGGTGAGAGTTTTGAGAGATAAATCTTTGTAATCCGCCTAAAATAGGGCTGACCTCTTTGAGTAATTAAATTTATATTTTTGCATATGCTTGAATTCCCCTCATTCTAGTTTCCCTCTATTGGTTCCCTTGCAAGTTTGCAAGTTTTTCGATTTTTGGTTTTGATTTTCGTTTTGGTTTTTGGGCTGAAATTTCAGCACCTTATGAGATCATTCTTCTTGTCGCTAGAGGCATAAAAACTCACATACGAGTGTATGCTCATGGGTCTTGAATACCCTTGCCTCTAGATCATCAACTTGGAGAGGTTTCTTGCCCGTGATTTTTTTTCTTTGAGCTGCAATATTTCACCTTTGCAGGGTTGTTTTTCTTGATGCTAGTGGCTTAAATACTCACATACTCATGTATTTGAGCGGATCTTGAGTCCCCTTGCCACTAGACTATCATCTTGGAGGATAAACTTGTCCGATGTCCATCTTATCTAGTTTCTTTGGAAGTTGCGAGTTTTTGTGCACAAAGACACATGGAATGGTCCTGAATGGAACCTATGGTTCATATTCCATCTATGGAGTCATGTTGACATGGAAGTAGTCTTCTTGCTTTGTCTCTTTAATTCTTTTGCTTCCGCTTGAGCATTTTGAGGTGCGTTGGGCGAGAAATAGGAAAAGACCATCTATTTCGAAAGAAATTTGTTGAGGCGCCTATTCACCCCCCTCTAGTCGCCATTCTCGTTCCTACACAATCCAAATCAAAACCCATATACGAATCCAATTCACATGTTTTGTTCTAACCCATTAAGTGTGTGACCCGTTAGGTTCATGTACAAACAGCTACGACTTGGAAACCCTTTCCAAACCGAAATCAATAGCGGTCCCTAGCAGGACATGTTGACTCCCGAGTATACATAAAAGATCATATCGATTGAACCTTGATATATACATACACCGATCCCTTCGCCTCACAATATCAACCAAGCTCAAGGCAAGATATGTGCCACCCTTGTGATAGTCCGACCATTCACTCGACCAAATAGTGGATTCATCATGATTGACTCTTTAATCTTATTGGTGTAGCCATGCACTTTCTCAATCCAACTACCTTGAGGGGTCCAAAGATATCTCTCCCTTTATCAAGGAGAGGCAAATTCCATCTTGATCGCTCATACCCCATGACATATTTCATGACAAACCCGAAAAGTACCTTTATGACTACCCAGTTACAGAATAGCGTTTGGTAGCCGCAAAGTATGCCACTACACATTCTTGGAATCAATGACGATCTCAGGTCTAAGGATCCTACAGGTACACCATTTGAGATAACAGCTGATGGCACATCATAAATAACAATCCCAGTAGTATCTCAAGGTGGGTCTATCCAACATCATGTTCTCTAACATAAATGTCCACATTATTAACCTGGTATCTCTATACCTATAATCCATGAAACGTGATCATCAATCAATACATGTGCTGGTCTTATGTATCATCAAAATGATATGCGACCAGGGATCGACTAAGAATAACATCATGAAGTGCACAAAGAGTTTCATGAACAAGTCACATACTTACCAATCAATATAAATGATAGTCATTCTTGGAATAACACATTATTCGATAGTACATGAACATAGACATATGATACAATCATCTCTATGATTACCTCTAGGGCATATCACGTTCACTCCCGAGCCGTCTCCCTCAGCTCAAGCTATCTTCCCCATCTCCCAAGCCTGTCACCGACCTCGTGGCCGCGTTGCCCCACCTCTTGAGCTTGAGCCATCCCCCATTCATCGGACCCATTGAGTATTCAATATTTGTGATAATAGGAAAATCTAAATGAGAGGAAGAAAATACATTCACTTCAAGATGATTGTGTTTTGGCCATTCGTTTAGATTTACTATTGTCACTAAGATAGTGTAAAATGTAAAACGAATGGTGCAATACTACTTTACCAAGAGCTCTTCAACATATAGTGCAATACTGTAATAAAAAATCTCAAGCTAGAGAGCTCCTGATATAGCAGTTTTGAAACATCTGTTTCTATTTGTCATTGCGGTTTCAAGAAGATTGTAGTTTCAAATTAGGATCAAGCTTGAGCATAGGTATTAGTGTGTCTTATGGTGTAAAACCGCTCTACCAGGAGCTAGGAGCTCTGAGCAGTTTTGCACCAAAGGGCACATTGATCCCAATGATGATTGAGTTTCTGCTGCGAATTTAGATTTAGATATAAAATACTCTACTAGGAACATTTTGACATGGGGTCTCTATCTCAAGTTTGAGATCAAAGTTGAGACAGATCTCCAAACTAAACGGTACTTGGTAGAGTATTTATGCACACATGGATAGATTATCATTACCGGTTCAAGACTATAACCGATAGTGATAGATGGGCTATCACTGCTAGTTCAAGATGAACTGGCAGTGATAGTTGGGTTATCGCTGCCAGTTGAAGGCTTGAGCCGACAATGATACTTATATTACTACCGATTTCATAGTTGGCAGATGATTGCCACTACCGCTATTTCACTATTAGTTTCCAAATTGGCAATGATACCAGTTTGGAAATGATAGTGATAGCATTGTTCTATAGTGACGCTATAACACCCAAATTTTCACATTTTTGAAATAGTAATGAATTTTGTTAGAGGTATTTATGCTCTTGAAACCATAGAGAAAAATATTAATTTATGGAGTAAATAATTGATTTAGGAATTATTTGTCGCATTCATGATGGAGTAGGTGCATTAGGGTTTTTATTGTGTGGAAAAGTCCCTTTTGAAAAACCCCGTCAAACGCCGTTTAAAAATTGTGGAAGAAATCAATTCAAATCATAAAAGAAAATCCAGAAATTCCTTCTCAGGCCGTTTTTCTTTTTTCTTTTCCTTTTCCCGGCCCGTTGCTTTCGGCACAACCCGCCACTCCTCTCTCATTCTCCTGGTTTCGCTCTCCCACTTGGGCCGCCTCTTGGCCTATCTCCGCGTCGACCCATTCTACACGCCAGCCCAGCTGATGCGTCGGGCCCTCTGAAAGCGTGTTCCCTAAAAATTCGAGCGCTGATGTCACACCCGATTTTAACGGACAAAACCAGATGTGGCTTATGTGTGCCCAGGATGTTCAACACACATAAGGACATCACAGGTGAAGTAACAAAAGCAATACTTTTATTAAATAAACATTAAACTCTTACAGCAATTGACATATATTGTCTTCTATGAAGATATCTACAGCGGAACAGAAGCATTGGTGCCCAACAACACCATAGGCAACCGACCGGGAGACACGCGCCTAGAACATCACAATCTCGTCTTGATAGTCTTTAACATCTTCACTCACTGAGCAGCAGCATACATGTCGCATGGTATAGGGAAAATAGCAAGTGTGAGCACATGACGCGCTCAGCAAGTATGGGAAAGATAATGATATGCAGGCTTATACCAAGAATAGGCTAACAAATGGTATTTTTGCGTAAATGCGAGTAATGAAAACATATTTGGACTCAAAAGTATTAAGAAATTATTAAATGAATGTAACCCAAATAATTCATCATCCAGCATACAAGGCTCCTCACCTTGCACACCATAACCTTCTAGTACTCCCTGTACAATAACCAAAACCATCTAGTACTCCCTGTACCAGAACCATAACCACAACCATCTACTACTCCCTGTACCAGAACCATAACCACAATCAAACTCATAACCACAACCCACTAATCATGTGAGGATCCAAGTCTCTCATAACCGTGAGCACGGCTGTTATACCAGTTTTACACTCTGCAGAGGTTGTCCAGCTTTCCCCATGAGTCAGTGAATTCCATGTTGCCGTGTTCGCGAAACACTTAACACACGCCAGTGGTGTGCCGCCAAGAATCACTGTATGACACTTTCCACTAACCAGAGAATAATCCAGTATGTGTCTGCCCACTAGGTTTCACCGCCAGGCTTTACGCAAGCTAAGCTCCTACCCAGAAGCCCCCTTTTGTGCTGACCCAACACACACTGGATAGACTCTAATCAGTATGTCACGCATTCGTGATGCCGCATGCCAAGCCCTTCTGTTCCTTTGTCACCGCCACAGCGACGACCTGATCTTCACTCAATTCAACCATTACCCTCAGCATGTCAGTGGCTACACTGATATCACCGCTACACCCGTCATCAAAGAAGGCACTACCAGACTAGGAGAGCAGACCGCCTTGGCTTTGGAGCTGAGTCATGAGTTGGATCATACCGCCGAGGAGTTGCAGTATGTCAGAGGCAAGCTAGCTCAGGAATAGAGTGAACTATGCAACAAGAAGCGTTATCACCCGGATTGTTGGGAGCTTTCTTCTTCTAACTCCGAGTCTGAGGAAGAGACTCCGCACTCCCCACACCACCTTCAGGCCATCGTCGTCTAGCACCAACACCCTGAGATGTCGGTAGAGTTATGAGTTCATTTAGGAGGTTACCTTTAGATATTTGAGTCGTTAGAATAGCGTGTTGGTTAGGAGTTGAGTTGGTGGCGTGCTTTGTAATGATTTGAATCTTTGTTTGAGTGGGTGATGTATTTTGAAGAGCTTCTTCATGGATGCATCATGATATTAACATATTAGTTAGTTTGGGAGTCTATCTCTGTCCTTTTTCTGTCTGTTCTTGCTTCTGTTGTTCTATCTATATCCTTGTTTCCTCTTCTTCCTGCACCTATGTCAAATGGTGAACCTAAGGAACCGCGCCAACGCTAATGGCAATGCTTGTGATGGACAAGGCAATGACAATGCCCCTCCACCGCTGCAGCCTTCCCTCGAGCGGTTTATGGTGGTGCAAACTCAGATTCTTCAAGGAGTGGCCCACATAATGGCCAAAATGCAGCAGAATCACCTCACCGCCGCCCCTGCACTGCCACAGCAACCCCATGACAAGCTTGGAGAGTTTCAAAGGATTACTTCACCTACCTTCTCCTATGCTATTGAACCAATGGACATTGATGACTGGCTCAAGGTCATCGAGAAGAAATTTCAGTCACTTAGTGCAACACTAGGGAGAAGGTTCTATTCGCTTCACACCAACTGATAGGAACTGCCGCAGACTAGTGAGATGCCTATGTCGCTGCTCATGAAGAACCTGATAGCATCAACTGGCAGGAGTTCAAGATTGCTTTCTGCGCTCATCATGTCCCCCAAGGATCAACCAAAATCAAAAGAAAGGAATTCCTATCACTCAAGTAAAGAGGAATGACTGTGAGGGATTATGTCACTAAATTCACTCAGTTGTCCCGGTATGCACCAGAAGATGTGGATACTGATGAGAAAAAGCAAGATTGTTTCTTAGAAGGTCTGAATGATGGACTGCAGTATTCCCTGGCTTCTCGTGATTTCAAGAATTTACAGGCCCTTGTAGACCGTGCTATCATCTTGGAGCACAAGAGAAATAGGATTGAGCGCAAGCGTAAGATGGACCACCCAGGTCAGTTAAGCAGCAACACCAGGCCCCATTATGACTTGTCTCAATCAGGATCTATGAATCATTCTAGTCAGCAGTACAACTAGCCCAGAACACAGCTACAAATCAGAACTCATCCAAGAATGCGGGACTGTACCCACACTCCACTTTTCAGGTGCCCTGCACTTCAAATCAGACCTCTCAAAGGAACAACAATGCCAGTAACAACACTCAAGTTTCAACCAAAGGCAAACCTTGTTTCAATTGTGGAGTAGAAGGACACTTTGCCTATCAGTGTCCTCAGAAGTGTCAAAGTCTACCACCCACCCAAAAGGTTCAAACTAGCAGCAGAAAAACAATGCGAGTCAACCCTAGAATCATGCGAAGTAGAACGTTGCTAGAGGCCATGTGAACCAGGTGGCAGTTGATGAAGCTCAAGACGCAACTGATGTCATGATTGGTATGTTTCTCATCAACTCCAACCCCGCTATAGTATTATTTGATTTTGGAGCATCATATTCATTTATACCAACCAAGTATGGGGCAAGATACACTCTACCTATAACTCTTATGAAGCATAGAATGGTTGTTAGCTCCCCAAGTGGAGAAATGAAAGCAATGCATGTATGCCCTAACCTTAGTATTAGAATAAGGGGGTACAATATCCGACAAACCTTATCATTTTGAAATTAGAAGGGATAGATGTCATTCTAGGAATAGATTGGTTAGGCAAATTCAATGGAATTATTGACTGTGTGAGAAAAGCTGTTCGTCTGACTTCTAAAGAAGGAGATGAAGTGGAATACGTTGCGGAAGTACCACCAGCAATCAGAGGAACAATTAATCAAGCTGATGGACCCCCGATTGAGAGCTTTCTAGTTATTTGCGAGTATCCAGATGTTTTTCCAGAACATTTGCCTGGTATGCCACCTGACCGTGACATCGAGTTTGTTATAGAACTAGTACCTGGTATGGCTCCAATATCTAAAAGGCCGTATAGAATGGCTGCTAATCAGCTAGCGGAACTTAAGGAACAACTGCAAGAGTTATTAGACAAAGGTTATATCCGACCTAGTTCATCACCATGGGGTGGACCAACAATATTCATACCCAAGAAGGATGGTACCCCAAAGAATGTGTATAGATTATCGAGCCTTGAATGAGGTAACCATCAAGAACAAATACCCTCTTCCTAGGATCGATGACTTGTTTGATCAGCTTAGAGGAGCATGTGTATTCTGCAAGATCGATCTTTGCTCAGGTTATCATCAGTTGAAGATTCAAGCATCCAACATTCCTATGACTGCTTTCGTCACCCGTTATGCATTATATGAGTATACGGTCATGTCTTTCGGATTGACCAATGCCCCTGCCTACTTCATGTATTTGATGAACAAGGTATTCCTGGAGTATTTGGTTAAGTTCGTGGTATTCTTTATAGACTACATCCTAATTTTCTCAAAGGATGAAGAGGAACACGTTGACCATCTGAGATTGGTTTTACAGAGACTTAGGGACAATCAGTTGTATGCTAAGCTGAGCAAATGTGAATTTTGGCTAGACCAAGTTTCTTTCCTCGGTCATGTCATCCCCGCCGGAGGAATAGCAATTGATCCAAGTAAGGTAGAGGACGTTTTGAATTGGAAGTCTCCCCAGAATATCTCTGAGATCCGTAGTTTCCTTGGATTAGCTAGTTGCTACCGTCTTTTCATAGAAGGTTTCTCCAAGATTGCAAAGCCTATCACCCAATTACTTGAGAAGGGTAAAACATTTAAATGGACCCCTGCTTGTGAGGCAAGTTTTGAAGAGTTGAAGAAAAGATTAACATCTGCACCAGTACTGGTTATGCCAGATATACAGAAGCCATTCTTCATATATTGTGACGCCTATCACCAAGAATTAGGATGTGTTCTTATGCAAGAAGGTCACATTGTAGCCTATGCATCAAGGCAATTGAGGAAGCATGAGGAACACTACCCAACACATGATTTGCAGTTAGCTGCCGCAGTTCAAGCACTCAAGATTTGGAGGCACTACTTGATTGGAAAGAGGTGTGAGATGGATCATAAGAGTTTTAAGTATATTTTCACTCAGCTAGATCTCAACCTCAAGCAACGTAGATGGTTGGAGCTTATCAAGGATTATGACTTGGGAATTAACTATCAGCCCGGAAAGGCGAATGTATTTGCCGATGTTTTGAGCAGAAAGGCTCATCTCAGTCTAATGACCATGCAAGATAGGTGACTCGGATTATGCAAAGAGTTTGAAAAGCTCAATCTCGGATTAGTAAACAACGCAGAAGCTATGGTAATGGAAGTTGATTCTACTTTGAAACAAGAAATTCATAAAGGGCAACTCGAGGATGAGAAGATTTTGGAAATCAAGAAACATATTAAGGAGGGTAAAGCCCCAGGTATTACAAAGGATGAGAACAAAATGGTGTGGTTTGAGAAACGAATCTGTGTTCTAGATATCAAATCTATCAAGGAAACTATCCTTTGAGAAACGCATGAATATGCATATTCTATTCATCCTAGAAGCACCAAGATGTATCAAGACCTTAAGGATCGATATTGGTGGTATGGTATGAAGAGAGAAATTTCCGAGTATGTAGCAATATGTGATATATATCAGAGAGACAAAGCGGAACATCAGAGATACCAGAGTGGAAATGGGAGGAAATTAGTATGGATTTTATCGTTGGAATGCCCCAAACTCAATCTGGATATGATTCTATTTGGGTTAGAGTGGACCGTTTGACAAAAGTTGCTCATTTCATCCCAGTCAAGACCACATACACAGGACCTAGACTCGCTGAGTTGTATATTGCCAAAATTGTGTGTTTGCATGGAGTACCCAAGAGGATAGTATCTGATAGAGGGAGCAAGTTTACCTCTAAGTTTTGGCAAAAACTACATGAGTCATTAGATACCCATTTAAACATCAGTTAAGCATATCATCAGCAGACTGATGGTCAAACCGAGAGAGTAAATCAAATTTTGGAGGATATGTTGAGAGTTTGTGCTTTGAAAAATAAGGCTAGTTGGGATAAAATTCTTCCCTATGCAGATTTCTCCTATAACAATAGCTATCAGGCTAGTTTCAAGATGTCACCATTTGAAGCCTTGTATGGAAGAAAATGTGGAACACTATTGTTCTGGGATGAGACTGGTGAAAGCCAAGTATTTGGCCCAGAAATTTTAAGAGATGTAGAAAGACAGGTACAACAGATCAAGGAAAATCTGAGAATAGCTCAATCATGATAGAAGAGTTATGCTGATCATCGACATCATGAGTTGGCTTTTGAGGTGGGTGATTTCGTATACCTTCGAGCTTCACCGATCAGAGGTTTTCGCAGATTTAAAGTCAAAGGAAAACTTGCACCCAGATTTATCGGACCTTTTGTTGGAAAAACGATGAGAAGTACCATATCAATTGGAGCTACCGCCTCAGCTAGCAGATGTTCATGATGTTTTCCACATCTCACAGTTGAAGAAATGTTTACGACTTTCCGAAGAGCAAATGGCCCTAGAAGAAATTGAAGTTGAAGAGGATCTCACCTACATGGAGCATCCTGTCAACATCCTAGAGATGTTAGAATGAGTCACTAGAAACAAGAGGATTTATATGTGTAAGGTGCAGTGGAGGCACCATTCAGAAGAAGAAGCAACATTGGAAAGAGAATCAGAACTCAAAGATGAGTTTCTGTGGCTCTTCTCTGATCCTTCCGAATCTCGAGGGCGAGATTCATTCTAAGGGGGGTTATGATGGGATTGTTCGCCTGATCTTCCAATAGTTAGCGATAAGTCGGTAGGTGGAGAACTTGACGTTGATGATCCAAAGGCTTCGACCCGAATAGATCGTCTCCCTTGCAATCACTACACCACAGCTCCGATGGTTATCAACCGTGTCGCGCGGTTGACCTCGCCAAGAAGACTCAATCCCTGCAAGCGTACCGAGAACATAAGCAAGAATGTAGAAGATGCAATTTGAAATATTGCGAATAGAATTTAAGCACTTGAAGTTGGGGTTCCACAAACACTTACGGCAGCCTAGTCGGTCCGGAATAAGAGCGAAAATCTCACAATCTGTGTGTAGATCAATATCTAAGCAAAACCCAACCCTAATTGGGGTGGCAGCTACTGTATATAAGAGACTAGGGTCGACCAAGGACCCCTGGACGTGTCCCTAATGGACTCCAACACGTTACACGGCCCAACGGGCCAAAAGATGGTGGCGCAGCACCCTGATAGATTCTAGACGTCCACCTCGATGATTCCTGTTGACTTAGAAAGAATTTGGACATGGGACCAATCCCGTTGGAAAGCCTATCTCCTTAGCTTTCCAACCATGTGTAGAACGTCCAAAACGGAGTCCGTATGCGTCCTGGGCGACGATTTTAGTGCAGTCTGGTCCTAGACTCCGAAACGGATTCGAACTTGATTGGACCTCCACCTTGGCTTGGGCGCCCTTGCTGGTCTTCTCCCATGTTCCTAAGTAACAATACATCACAATTATTCAGTAGCATCCCATCCTTATCAAAATATAAAGGAACACTAAGGAACGAGCTCACCTCATGATTTAGTTGACGTGCACGAGCTCGTGTCAATGGACCTATTGTTGGAGGAATACTCGGTGTGTGTGTATCTGAAAGAGTGATGTCCTCATCATCCTCCCCCTCTTGAATTGGAGTCGTCCTCGACGCAATATCATCTTCTTCTCCCAAGTAAGGCTTCAAATCTGAAATGTTAAATGTGGGACTAACCCCATAATCTGCAGGCAACTCAAGCTTATATGCATTATCATTGATCTTTTCCAGAATTTTAAAAGGACCATCAGCTCCGAGGCAGCAATTTAGACTTTCTCAAATCAGGAAACCTATCTTTGCGCAAATGTAACCACACAAGATCACCAATTTCAAAAGTAATATGTTTCCGACCTTGGCTACCATAAGTTCTATACTTCTCATTCATCTTTTCAATATTTTCCTTAGTCAACTCATGCATTTTCAGAATCAAATCAGCACGTGTCTTAGCATCAAAATTCAATTTCTCGGATGTTGGTAAAGGCAGTAAATCAATAGGAGCACGGGGATTAAAACCATACACTACCTAAAACGGACTTACCTTGGTGCTAGAGTTAACTGATCTGTTGTAAGTGAACTCAATATGGGGTAGACACTCTTCCCGCATCCTCAAATTTTTCTTCAAAATAGCCCACAACATAGTGGATAATGTGCGGTTTACAACCTCCGTTTGTCTGTCGGTTTGAGGGTGACATGTCGTCGAAAACAGCAGCTTTATCCCAAGTTTATTCCAAAGTGACCTCCAAAAGTGGCTCAAAAATTTTGCATCACGATCCGAAACAATGGTGTTAGTCACTCCATGCAAGCGAATGATTTCCCTGAAAAACAAATCAGCTATGTTTGTAGCATCATCGCTCTTGTGACAAGGTATAAAATGTGCCATTTTTGAAAAACGATCTACAACGACAAATATACTATCCCTCCCCCTCTTGGTCCTAGGCAATCTTAAAATAAAATCCATAGAAATATCCTCCCAAGGCACACTAGGAATAGGAAGAGGCATATAAAGTCCATGTGGGTTCAAACGAGACTTAGCTTTATTGCAAGTAGTGCTGCGTGCCACGTAGCGCTCGACGTCGCGCCTCATCTTAGGCCAAAAGAAGTGAGCAGCCAGTATATCGTCGGTCTTCTTCACTCCAAAATGTCCCATCAAACCACCTCCATGCACTTCCTGCAAGAACAATAGGTAAATAGAGCTAGCTGGGATGCATAGCTTGTTAGCACGGTATAGCAATCCATCATTCAGCACATATTTGTTCCAAGTTCTTCCTTCTTTACAATGTTCAAAAGCATCTTTAAAGTCCAAATCATTAGCATATAATCCTTTAATTGTTTCTAGACCAAAAATCTTATGATCGAGTTGGGACAGCATGGTATAACGTCTAGATAACGCATCGACAATGACATTGTCTTTACCTTTCTTGTGTTTAATGATATAAGGAAACAACTCTATAAATTCAACCCATTTAGCATGACGTTTATTCAGTTTGGCTTGGCTTCTAATATGTTTCAAAGCTTCATGATCAGAATGAATAATAAACTCCTTGGGCCAAAGATAATGTTGTCATGTTTCTAAAACTCTCACTAAAGCATACAACTCCTTATCATAAGTTGAATAATTCAGAGATGGCCCATTCAATTTCTCACTAAAATAAGCAACGGGTTTAGCTCCTTGTAGTAGCACTCCTCCAATTCCAATGCCGCTAGCATCACATTCTAACTCAAAAGTCTTACCAAAGTCCGGAAGTTGGAGTAGAGGTGCATGCGTAAGCTTCTCTTTCAGCATATTAAAAGCTTATTCTTGTGCCGGCCCCCATTGGAACGGAACACCCTTCTTTGTCAACTCATTGAGTGGGGCAGCAATGGTGCTGAAATCTCTCACAAAACGCCGATAGAACCCTGCAAGGTCATGAAAGCTTCTCACCTGTGTGATAGTCTCAAGGGTCGGCCAGCTCTTGATGGCTTCAATTTTAGCTTCATCCACTTCAATTCCCTGTGGAGTAACAACATAGCCAAGAAAAGCAACTCTATTCGTGCAAAAGGTGCACTTGTCAAGGTTAGCAAACAAATGTGCCTCTCTCAAAGCAGTAAAAATAGCATGTAGATGATCAATGTGTTCTTCATGTGACTACTATAGATCAAAATATCATCAAAGTACACCACCACAAATCTTCCTATGAAAGCACGTAAAACCTCATTCATCAATCTCATGAAAGTGCTAGGTGCATTAGTTAAACCAAAAGACATCACTAACCACTCATATAGACCGAACTTAGTTTTGAAAGCAGATTTCCATTCATCTCCCAATTTCATTCTTATTTGGTGGTAACCACTATGCAAGTCAATCTTCGTGAAAATAATAGAACCACTCAACTCATCAAGCATGTCGTCTAGCCTAGGAATAGGGTGACGATACCTTATTGTGATATCATTAATGGCTCTACAATCAACACACAAACGCTATGTACCATCTTTCTTAGGAACCAAAAGAACAGGAATAGCACAAGGACTAAGGCTCTCTCGTACATACCCACTGTCCAATAGGTCTTGGACTTGTCGCTGAATTTCTTTAGTCTCCTCCGGATTGGTCCTATATGCAGCGCGGTTTGGCAAAGTCGCTCCCGGGATCAAATCTATTTGGTGCTCTATCCCTCTCAATGGTGGCAGCCCCGAGGGTATCTCAGCTGGAAAGACATCCTTATACTCCTGCAAAAGGTTAGTGACAGCAGCAGGCAAAGAGCTAGGTATATCATCAATTAAAAATGAAACCTCTTTGCATACCAAAGCATAGCACAAAGCATCATTATCTTGAATTTCAGCAAGGTCAGATTTAGTAGCAAGCATAACACCACCCTTTAACTTAATGCCTTCGGACCTAGGTGTGTTCTTCTCTTTCTTAGGTGAGAAAACAGATTGAGCTACTTTCTGATTTTCAGATTCCAAAACACGTTCTTTCTTTTCTTTTTCAGCTAGTGCTTTATCACATTGCACAATTTCAGCAGGTGTCAAAGGAAGCAAAGTGATTTTCTTTCCCTTGTGCATGAGAGAGTATTTATTACTTCTACCATGGTGTGTAGCATTGGTATCAAATTCCCAAGGACGGCCTAACAAAAGTGAACATGCTTGCATAGGCACTACATCAAAATCAGCATAATCATGGTAGGAACCAATAGAAAAATGTACTCTCATAGATTGTGTTATCTTAACCTTGCCGCTGTTATTGAACCACTGAATGTAGTATGGATGAGGATGTGCACGTGTTGGTAAGGAAAGATTCTTCACAAGATCGGAGCTCAAGAGGTTGTTTCAACTCCCGCCATCAATTATGGTACAAACACGTGCATCTTTGACAATGAGGAATGTCTGGAATAGATTATGGCGTTGTAGCTGCTCTGCTTGCTCCATTTGAGAACTCAAAACTCGCTTCACAATGAAGGTGCGTGCTGCATAACTCTCCGTGGCAGCGGTACCACTAATCTCCTCCCCTTCACTATCCATGTCATGATCGGCTGCAAGATTAGCTTCAAATGCATATTCTTCCTTGACATCACTATGACTAACATATCCACCATCTGCTGTTGCAGAGTATGCTCGTTGGCTTGGGCAATCCTTCATGACATGGCCAATACCTTGGCAGCGATGGCACACAATGCCCATTGTACGACCTGTGGTAGCTGCACTTGAAGAAGAGCTTGGCATTGGATCCTGCGAAACAGTAGATTTGCTCATCTCACGTGATGGTGGTGATGCTCCTGCTGAACGCGCCCGAGTGTTGGAGGAGGGGTAGCAGATAATGTAGATGTAGAAGGGAATGTTTTTGCTTGTCCCGGTGGTACTCGTGAAGTAGATGTACTCCCAAAATTGTTCCTCAATTTCTGCACCTGTTGTCGACCCTGCAGTTCTTTTTCTGCCAAGATAGCAAAATGGAACAACCTATTGGTAGTATTGTAATCTTTATAATCAACAAGGTCTTGAATTTCACGTCTCAACCCAGAGTAAAAATTTTGCCTGATTCCGAGTCCGTATGAGAAAGTTATGGCCGTTTTACTGAACCCCTGTCGAGTTAGGGTTTTTTTCAAAGCACCTCTTGCAGAAATTGTTCTCGTTAAGGTATGGCAAGCAATAGGATCGCGAGAGGAACAAGGAGGGCAGCGGTGGCAGGGCAATTGATACAAGGCGGCTTGCGACCTATCTAGGGTAGGCGTGGCGGAAAGTAACACAAGGCGGCTCGCGGTGGCAAATAGAGTAATGTGGTGGCTCGACTTGTTGCTGGGGATGGTGGCGATGGGACAGCGGCATGATCAAAACAGCATAGAGCGTTGACTAAAGACCAAGAACACGACTCTAAACCAGCAACAAGACTCGACCACGGACATAAACTCAACAACGCGCAACTGAAAACAAAAATTGCAAAGGCACAAAGGGTTCTAGGGCAGCGGAAATTGGCAGAATTTTTTTGGCTTTTTCTGGACTCTAGGTAATGAAAAACAGACTAATCTAAAGGGGAAAACGAAATTACCTAACGGGCAACCTAAAAATCTAATACCAGATGATGGGATTGTTGGTCTGATCTTCCGTTAGGTAGCGATAAGTCGGTAGGTAGAGAACTCAACGTTGATGATCCAAAGGCTTCGACCCGAACAGATCGTCTCCCTTGCAATCACTACACCACAGCTCCGATGGTTATCAACCGTGTCGCGCGGTTGACCTCGCCAAGAAGGCTCAATCCCTGCAAGCGTACCGAGAACACAAGCAAGAACGTAGAAGATGCAATCTGAAATATTGTGAATAGAATTCAAGGACTCGAAGTTGGGGTTCCACAAACACTTGTGGCGGCCTAGTCGGTCCGGAACAAGAGCGAAAATCTCACAATCTGTGTGTAGATCAATATCTAAGCAAAACCCAACAATAATTGGGGTGGTGGCAACTGTATATAAGAGACTAGGGTCGGCCAAGGACCCCTGGACGCGTCCCTAATGGACTTCAACATGTTACACGGCCCAACAGGCCAAAAGATGGTGGCGCAGCACCCTGACAGATTCTAGATGTCTATTTGTTTTGACAATTCCTGTTGACTCAAATGAATTTGGACATGGGACTAGTCCCGTTGGAAAGCCTATCTCCTTAGCTTTCCAACCATGTGTAGAACGTCGAAAACGGAGTCCGTATGCGTCCTGGGCGACGATTTTAGTGCAGTCTGGTCCTGGACTCCGAAACGGACTCGAACTTGATTGGACCTCCACCTTGGCTTGGGCGCCCTTGCTGGTCTTCTCATGTGTTCCTAAGTAAGAATACATCACAATTATTCAGTAGCATCCCATCCTTATCAAAATATAAAGGAACACTAAGGAACGAGCTCACCTTATGATTTAGTTGACGTGCACGAGCTCGTGTCAATGGACCAATTGTTGGAGGAATACTTGGTTTGTGTGTGTATCCGAAAGAGTGATGTCCTCATCAGGTTAGGTTTGTAACACCCTAATTTTCAAATTTTTGAAATAGTAATGAATTTTCTTAGAGGTATTTATGTTAGCTCTTGAAACCATAGAGAAAAATATTAATTTATGGAGAAAATAATTGATTTAGGAATTATTTGGCGCATTCATGTTGGAATTGTGTGGAAAATTCCCTTTTGAAAAACCCCGCAAAGCACCGTATAAAAATTGTGGAAGAGATCAATTCAAATCATAAAAGAAAATCCAGAAATTTCTTCTGAAGTTGTTTTTCGTTTTCTTTTCCTTTTTCCTGGCCCGTTGCTTTCGGCCCAGCCCGCCACTCCTCTCTTTTTCTCCTGGCCTCGCTCTCGCACTTCGGCCACCTCACGGTCTATCTCTGCGCCAGCCCAGCCGCTCACCCGCTCCTCCCCTTCCGCTGACACACTGGGCCCACGCATAAGCGTGTTCCTCGTGCCACCGCTGCCCATCGCCGTGTCGGACTCCACTGGCCGTTGCCGCCTCTGAATCCTATCCCAACGACCCCCATTCGATGGGATTCTTCATGCGTGCACGCACCTATATATATCTGGCCCTCCCCTCTATTTTCCCCCAATAATCTAAGCACCGAAACCCAAGAACTCGCGCTGCCGCCGCCCGCCATTGCCACTGAAGCACCAAGCTCGCTGTTCGCTGCGTCTGCCGCCTCTCCGCCACATCTGAGAGCATCTCCGGCACCGCAAGCTCACATGAAGTCTTTTCCACCGCTCATCGTCACCTCTTCGCCGCTGGAACTCCATCGCTAACGTTAACCGAGGAGCTCTGCCACCTCTTTCATCGCCGACCTCTTTCCCGACCCGAGTCACCCGAGGTGAGCCGTCAATTGAGTTCCCCGTACGCCCATCATCGTCTTTTGCAACTTTCTGTGGCTTCTCGCGCTTGGTGACGAGGTTTCTAACAAGCTCTAGCAAGATCGCCGCCGTCCCGTGCTCCTTCCATCGTCCAGACTACCGCCACCGGCTGAAACCCATTGGGAGCAAACCCAGCCATCCGATCCAATTCCAAGCGCTGAGATTAGACCATCAACTTACCCCTTCACCCACCAATCACAAATTGCCACATGTCCCCTTAATCCCAGTCAGCCCAGTGTACTGTTCTTAGTTAGCTTTATTGTGTGCTTTTCTGGTCTGTTTTGAGAGCAGTTGAAGAGTAGCTCGAGAATCTTCAGGACCAAGCCTTTGAAGAGTCTGAGCAGCAAGTTGGAAGAGGCAAGTGTCCTTGAACATTTTGATCCCAGTTTTCTAATGCATTCTTTCTTTCAAACATGCATGCTATTTTTTGAATCCCATTTACTTATAGTACCATGTTCCACATATTCCTTGTCGCCTAGTTGTTAGTAGTGGTTTATGGGTAGTTTATGGTTAGATGTGCACAAGGGTATGGATGGGTAGTCAGTTAAAAAAAATTAATGGTTTATGCAAATATAAGTTGGAAATTCTGGTAACTTGTGTGGCAACATGGAACTTGGGGTTATCGAGCAGAAGGTTGGTTCATGATGGTGCGTGAAGCACAAATGTGTGAAACACTTTGGTGGGTAGTAGTGTTTGCTCGGTGTCCTAAGGACCGGTTCGTGGAGTGACAACCCAAGAATTATCGTCTATCCACGAGGCTAATATGGGTACAGCCTGGTTTAGTATTTACGAATTCTCAGCATAGAATGAGCCACTGGTGGTGTAATGGAAGGAAAGAGTAATTCTTTCTGGAGCTACATGGCTCATGAGGGGGCTTTTGGGTGGTATGACTCTACTTTGACGGTGGTGAAACCTTAGCGGGCTTATTCTTGTTAGGAGGATGCATTGTAATAGGCTTGTAGTGATCTCTAGGCAACACACCACTGGCGTGTGTTAAGTGTTTGCGCAACACGGGAACAAGGAAATCACGAATTGTGGGGAAATTTGGATAACCTCTGCAGAGTGTACAATCTAATATATCAGCCATGCTTACGGTCATGAGAGACTTGGATCATCACATGATTAGTTGGTTTGGTTTAGTTGATTTGGTTGGTTACCTGTGAAGGCTAAATGTCAGTGGATGGTTCTTCGTTACCTGTGATGGATATCAAGTTGGTTGGTTTGGGAACTTGATGTGGATTTCAGGTAGTTGGGAAATAAATGGAGATATTCCTAGGAGTTGGAGGTCTAATGATAAATTACATATCCAAATAGGATGCTTTTATAACTCTTTTACGATAGCATAGTTGGTATTTATGCAAATTTATCTGTTATAGTCTATTTCTTTAATCAAGCTTGCATGTCATATATTTCCCACACTTGCTGAGTACAATATGTACTCATACTTGCTATTTCCATCCAAATGTGCATCAAACCGCTGCTCGGACAATGGAGACATTGAAGGAAAGCCATACTTCTATATTGATGAGGACGAATATTTCTAGGCTGGTGGTTACCCTGTTCAATTGCCTGTGGAAGATGGGAGCTTCGCTGTGTTTAGTTTGTATGCTTTAGTTAAAGACTTTGAGGTCTACCTATTTTGTTTAAGTTAAATGTTATAATAATGGCACTGTGTGTAATACACTGATGAAGTCGTAGCATGTATAAAACTTGATCCTGGCATACATGTTGTTTGCATCCGATTTTGCCCCTTTATAAAACCGGGTGTGACAAGCGTCTTAACCCAATGAAAAAGAAGTTGAGTCATCAGGAGGGCTGAAATGCATTATTCTTCCATCATTAACATGTTATTTCATTCCAATTAGCACCCCTCTCCAATGAAATAAAATGATGACGATGGACCCCGCAATTCTCAATCATCATGTCACCTAAATTGTCATGCCAACAAGACTAGATGTTAAAACTCAGGTCCAAAAAGGGCCAAAATTAAAAAATAGACAACATATGCACCGTATATTGCAAAAATAGATAATATGTTACCGTATTTACAAATTTAGCATATGTATTCAGCACTTTTTTTACCGAAAATGTGATTTCGGCATCTGAGGTGTCGAATACGACACTGTGCACCATATTCGGCACCTCAGATGTCGAAAATAGACTATACCGAATACGGTGTATAGTGCCGTATTCGGCACCTCACTTGTCGAATGCAGCCTGTGCTTGTGTGCCATGCTCACCAAAAGAACAAGAAGAGAAGCTAGAAGCTAGAATCCGCATGAAAATTGAAGTTTTTTATTTAACTCATGATTTTATTTGGGAGTACAAAAATAGTTCAAAAATTATAAACGTTTTCATGAGTAAACTAGAACTTACTGGAAACCCATTTTAATTAGTTTGATAAAAAAACTGAGCCAATATTTTGTCACACCCGGTTTTAACGGCCAAAACCAGATGCGGCTTATGTGTGCCCAGGATGTTCAACACACATAAGGACGTCACAGGTGAAGTAACAAAAAAGCAATACTTTTATTAAATAACGTTAAACTCTTACAGCAATTGACATATATTGTCTTCTATGAAGATATCTGTAGCGGAACAGAAGCACTGGTGCCCAACAACACCGCAGGCAACTGACCGGGAGACACGCGCCTAGAACGTCACAACCTCGTCATGATAGTCTTCAACATCTTCACTCACTGAGCAGCAGCATACATGTCGCATGGTATAGGGAAAATAGCAAGTGTGAGTACATAGAGTACTCAGCAAGTGGGGGAAAGTAATGATATGCAGGCTTATACCAAGAATAGGCTAACACAAGGGTTTATTTGCGTAAATGCGAGTAATGAAAACATATTTGGACTCAAAAGCATTAAGCAAGTATTAAGTGAATATAACCCATATAGTCCAACACGCAACATACAAGGCTCCCCACCTTGCACACCATAACCGTCTAGTACTCCCTGTACTATAACCAAAACTACAACCATCTAGTACTCCCTGTACCAGAACTATAACCACAACCATCTGGTACTCCTTGTACCAGAACCATAACCGCAACTATCTAGTACTCCCTGTACCAGAACCACAACCACAACCAACTAATCATGTGAGGATCCAAGTCTCTCATAACCGTGAGCACGGCTGTTATAACAGTTTTACACTCTGCAGAGGTTGTCCAGCTTTCCCCACGAGTCAGTGAATTTCATGTTGCCGTGTTCGCAAAATACTTAACACACGCCAGTGGTGTGCCGCCAAGAATCACTGTATGACACTTTCCACTAACCAGAGACTAATCCAGTGCATATCTGCCCACTAGGTTTCACCGCCAGGCTTTACGCAAGCAACAGCTCCTACCCAGAAGCCCCCTTTTGTGCTGACCCAACACACACTGGACAGACTCTAATCAGTATGTCACACCTTACCCATATCGGCCTCGTGGTTGGTACGTTACTTCTTGGGTTGTCGCTCCACGAACCGGTCCTTACTTAGGTTACTTGAGAAAACACTAATCCAACATCATAACCATGACAACCATCAAAACCACTTTGCTCAAGGCCTAAGGTTCCATGTTGCTAGACCATTAAAACATTAACGGCTATTGTAGCATATGTTCATTAGTTATGATTATGACACTTCCCAGTATCCCAAAAGCATGGCTAAGCAATCTACCCACAAAGGACACCTAACCATAAACCATCTAGGTTCCAAGGGATGATAAGGGAAAATATAGGGAAAACCCTAACATAGGTGACTACCCATCATATTGACTCTGCATGCAATTTTGTAAAACAAAACATTTAAAAACATAGGTTCAAGATGATCAAGGACACTTGCCTTATTCCCAATGCTGCTCAGTGTTGCCGAAATCTTGGTCTTGAAGTCCCTCGAACTGCTCCGGAACATTATCAACTAATCTTGAGAACTACCGACAAACAACACAAAGCAAACACTAAGAATAACATACCAAACATCATCAAAACACATTAAAAATACTATGGTTGGATATGGATGATTTTAGAAATATTTAGACACAAGAATCGTCTAAATCGGAGTTAAGATGAAAAGAGAATAGCTTTCGAGAGATGGATTAAACTGAAAAGGAAATGCTGATTTTTCGGAACTATCTTCCTATAGGAAAGGCTTTATTGCACAATCACTGCGTCAAGCTTGACAACATCCTTATGCAAGATTCAAGAAGCGTAGGGAAGACTAAACTTCACTGACTAGGCTAAGGAGACTGATATGACTCTGACTTTGCATATTATGCAAGTACCATTTTGGATTAAAGAAGGGATACGCTAAGGTCTAGTATCAATCACCTATGATGGATCAAAAAGGCCGAAGGTTGCGCTTCTAGGATAAGGATACTACTGGTGACTCTATGTAACGGTGGTGGTTTGGGTTTCGTCGAAGATGGCGATCGGGCATGTGGCCACATACATCGATGTTGGCTTCAGTGGTGTTTCAGTGAAACGAGGGGAGCATGGCGTAGAACACGGAAAGACTAACTTAGCGGTATGGTTGGTTTTGGAAGGGGTCATCCGAGGTAGCGGCAAAACAGCGATGACCGCTTCTAGGTTTGGTGGTGACCGCGAACAGATGTAGGAACGAAGACGCTCGCGTTCCAGGAGATTGGCTATAAAATTTGAGAAACCATTTGAACAAGGATGTTTATATAACCCGGGAACACAATGCTATGGCATGGATTTTGGTAGATCATCCACTGAGAGCAAGAACGATCAGCATAGATGAAACGGGTGATGGCTGCGACATGCTGTGGTTGGCAATGGCGTCTTGGTCGTGTCGCTGCACAAACGGGGATGGTCTCCTAGGGTAATGTAGAAGACTCCATGGGACACACCGTGACGCGGTTGGTGCATCCATACGGCTTTCGGATTGACGGGGAACGCGAATGCAAATCCGGTGCGCGTGCTGAACACGTCCAGAAACCGGACAGCGGGTATGTCGACCTTGATTTCGATAGTTTGGCTAATCTACTGGCCGAGCTGGTTGGTGAGGGCGTGGGGAACATCATGGGACATGCACCGGTGAAAGGGCTTGGTGATTTGACCTCTAGTCGGTCGGGAACATTGATGCCAATCAGCTACAGCGCTGCTGTCTCGCGGCTGTCCGCGACAGTGACGACCGTGGCGGCGTAGATCGGGCTTTGATCGGGGCTAGGGCTTGTCTAGGGACTTAGTATGATGCTAAAACAGTAGTAAGGGAGGAGAAGAAGAGGTCCTCACCTTGCTTTGATGGCCGAGGAAGAAGAATTCGCGGAGAAGACGGCGTAGCGCTTCACGGGCGGCGGCGACGGCGGCTCCGGCGATACACGGACAGGGCAGCAGCGACTTCTAGGGCTTAGAGGCATGGAATAGGGGTAGGAGAGGGCGTGCAACTCATATATATAGGGCTAGGGACGGCTGGATGAGGTGGAGTCCAAACCGAACACGAATTGGATTCGAGTTCGAGTCGGTTACGATTTCCTTTTTCGCTGCTCTGTATTGCGAATATGATATCTCCATCGTACGGACTCCAAATTGGACGTTTCTTGATTCTAAATTGTAGTACTAGAAAAGATATACAACTTTGGTAGTCATTGGAACTTCTGAAAATGTCATCTTGATTTACAAAAATGCGTCACAAGATAAACTGTTTGAACTCGGACTTCTCTGCGCAGCACTGATTTCGGGGGCCATAACGCCCAGCTCCATTATCCAAAAGAGGACTTCCATAGGTTCAAATCAAAGCTCTCGACGAGACCTACAACTTTGGTATTGTCAAGATTTGCATTTGAGGCCGTTTTGAACTCCAAAACGTCATGAGAATATGAGCCTGTCCAGGACTCCGCCAAAATTTGCAGATTTCGTGGATCATTTGTTGGGCCATCTAGAAGACTTGGCTAAGGGTTTGGACTTGAGCAAGATTGAGCCCAAAGACATTTTAGATATATCAAGGGTTTAGAAAAGAAACTTTTGCAGAGAAATTTGAATAGGTTTTGAATTTGAATTGAGTTTGAAGTGAATTTCAGAGAAATGAAAAATGAGGTTGAACACGAATAGGAGTAGATGAGGAATTTGAATTTGGATTTTTGGGTAGAATTTGAGAAAGAGGAGAGATTGACTTTAAACAAGGATTTGGATAAGATTTGAATTGAATTGGAGAAGAATTAGATATAATCAAGGATTGAATAGATGATGGATTCAAAGACTTTGAATTCCAACCATTAAGATCCTTAACTTATTCACTACTGAGTTTTGTAAAAACCTTTTCAAAATCTTTTTCACTCAAAACACCATAGAGAAAGAAAAGGAAAAAGAACTCTAATGCATTTACCTGGCTCCTAACAAAACTCAGCATGCAAGGCACAGAAAATAATAACCTATATTGATTGATTGATTAAGAAAATAGGTTTTAAACCTATACTACTGGTGAAGCTATTCAATACTCTTGGAAAATTTTAGAAAATTGAGAAATCTGAAAATCAGGGTGTTACATATTTAATTAAACTTCTCCAAATAATCCAACTTTTATAAATTGTAGCAATTTTTAATAGCACAAATAAATTCTCAAAAATCTAGAAAAAATCACTAATATTCTTCTCATGTGATGTAATAATTTATAAAAATATTACCAACCCTAGGTTATTTGGTGAAAAAGTGAGTTCCTTTGTAATGCTCCATTTATATGCATTTTTATCATTTCATGTGATATTCTCTTTTTAATTTAATTTTAATAAAACAAATTAAACATGCACAAAAACATTGGTTCTTAGATTAATATTAAGAATTTGTAATGATCCATTTATATGCATTTTTATCATTTCTCTTTTTAATTTAATTTTAATAAAACAAATTAAACATGCACAAAAACATTGGTTCTCAAATTAATATTAAGAATTTGTAATGCTCCATTTATATGCATTTTTATCATTTCATGTGATACTCTCTTTTTAATTCAATTTGAATAAAATAAATTCAACATCCACAAAACCTTGGATCTCAGATTAATTCAAACATGCTCTATTTAATCTGTTGCTGGTGCCAAGCTAAAAACATCATGCAACCTCTCATTTTAATATTAATCCTCTTCTTGCTGTTCTTTATGCTCCATTTCTTCCTTGGTTCTCTCCTCCTACTTTGAGAGATGGCATCCCCATCTGCATGCTTATTATATGGTTGTTTAAATTTTGTATATATCATTTTTCATATTTAATTAATAAATATTAAAACTTTTTGTATTACTACCTAATTTGAAACGATGAATGTAAAAATATATTCACAATTGCAAAAATTATATGCTTCTTAAGTGTGTGACTTTATCATCTTAGTAGTAGTTGTTAACTTGTCATGCATCACATGAGAAGAATAGTAGTGAAAAAAAATGACATGCTGAGGGCCAAACTTGACCCCCAGGTTGTCACTAAGAGGATGTCGCGCCTCCAACTCGGGCCGGCACAGTGAGACCATGCTCCACTAACCATTAGCACCGTGAGAGGCTTGGCTTGTGCGCGAATTAGCAGACCTCGAGAAGAAGCCTAGCTTAAAGGTTGAATAAACAACAAATCCTCCAAAAAGAGGTTGAATAAACAACGCAAATTCAAAAGGTGTTCTTGTTTTCTCAGTAAAAGAAAGATATTTGAATTGGTATTCCTATCTTTTCACCACTGTTCGTTCTTCAACACAAATTGTGTTGTACCAAGAACCCAGAAAAAATGAAATAATAAGTATCATGGTAGATGCTGATTAGGTGAAAGGATGTAAGCAATGATAGCCTATGAAGCTGAACTTCACATTGCTGACATCCATTAAACTTTTTTTTTTAAACCTGAAAGTCATTAAATTATTAATTACTACTTGTTGTGTGATTCAAATCATACTTTTGCGTTGTCACACACGACATACAGTCCATATAATTCAGTCAAATTAAATTAAAAAGAGAATATCACATGAAATGATAAAAATACATATAAATGGAGCATTACAAAAGAACTCACTTTTTCACCAAATAACCTAGGGTTCGAAATATTTTTATGAATTAGTACATCATATGAGAAGAATATTAATGATTTTTTCTAGATTTTTGAGAATTTATTTGAGGCATTAAAAATTGCTACATTTATTAAAGTTAGCTTATTTGGAGAATTTTAATTAAATATTGTCTCAGGCTTTTTTGATTAAACCAATTAAAATGGGTTGCTAGTGAGCTCTAGTTTGACTATAAAAACATTTAGAATTTTTGATCTATTTTTGTACTCCAAAAAACATTATGAGTTAAATAAAAAATTTCAATTTTCATGCGGATTCTAGCTTCTAGCTTCTCTTCCCGTTCTTCTTGTGAGTGCGGCGCACGGGCACAAACCGTATTCGGCAGGTGAGGTGCCACGGCATTGTGCACCATATTCGGCACTTCACCTGCCAAATACAGTCTGTTTTCGGGCTGAATTTAGCATCTCAGATGTCGAAATTATGTTTTCAGTAAATAAGATGTCTAATACACATGTTAAATTTGTAAATACTATAATATATTGTCTATTTTTGCAATATATGGTGTATATGTTATCTATTTTTTATTGTCCAAAAAGTACTACTAAAACCTGTCACGGCCCAGAGTTTCTAAACACGTAATTAAGCGCTAATGAGCATCATTAGCATCATTTGTTTTTATTTTGAGCAGTGTAGACTTGCAATGTGGATTAAACCGAATTTGGTTAAACCAGGTTAACTGATGCGTTGTAAAGCATCTCCCAAAACTTCCATGCAACATAGGGCTAGTGACAATTTTAGAAATTAGTAGATGCCAGGAGAAGAATATAAATGAATTTTCCCAAATTTTTGGAAAATATTTAGAAGGCATAAAAATTATCACAAGTTGGAAAAGATAGCATCTTTCAACAATTTTTATTCAAAAATGGCTCAAGCATTCTGGGTCAGACAAGTTCAAATGGGTTCCTTATGAATTTTAGTTTCAAACAAAATTTTTTTTACCAATTTTGGACATTGGGAAGGCATTCAAATGGATGGCTAAAGTAGTGGGGATATTTTGCCGGCCGGTTACTGTTTCTCGGGCCCGCTTGTCATCCCCCCCCCCCCCCGGGCTTCTCTGCTCTCTCTGTCGTCCCCTCTCACAAAGCAAGCGGTGGCCGCCCTTGTTGACTATGGTGGCCAGGCCACGTCGCCGGAAAACCGGAACACGGCACCGTGCCTTTATCTTCCCCTCCTTGCCCTCTGCTTTCCTCTCTCTCTCTTCTCCTCCTCTCGCATAGCCAGCGCAGGTAGAGCACAGAAACACAAGCGCCGGCCGCCGGCCAAATCACCGTGCCATCGACGGCCTCCACCGAGCCCGGGCCAGGACAAGCGCAGAGGAGGGTCGCCGAAGCTCTTCCCCGCCGTTTTCCCTCCTTTCCCGGCGTTTCCCGCGCGGTTTGAGCTCGGCCGAGCCTTCTCCCTCAACGCCGGCAGCCTCCTCTCCGCCCCTCTCCATCGCCCCGCTGTTCTACAGCCTCACCGGCCCAACCCGCTGCACGGTGAGCTTCCCCGTGCTCCTGTACACCTTATGCGCGCGCCATTTTCCCTCCGTCCCGTCGCCGGCGCGGTGGTCCGCGATGGTCGAACCGCCGCCGCCTCCCCACGCATGCCGCCGGCCGTGCCGTCGTCGAGCTCATCGGCCGGAAAGCACGCCGTTAGGTCCACACGCTCACGTAGAACGTGTAGGTATGCTCGGCCGGGCTTATTACGCCGCCGTCTAACCGCCGGCGGTCTAAACCGAGCCGCCGCCGTGCCCGTTCCGTTGTGCGCCGCCGCTCGCCGTGCTCCGGCCATCGCCGGCGTCAACATGTGCCCCCACCAGGTCCGCGTGCCTCCCCTGGTGGTGTTGCTGTCCTCCCCGGCTGCCGGCGTGGCGCCGCTCGCCGCCGGCGGGCGCAACCCGGGCCGCCGGCCGTTTTGGCGCCGCGCGCCTTTGGCGCCTGGCTATTTTGACCCGGGGTCAAACAGCCGGCCCCACTGGTCAATCCCTGGGTTAGCCGGCCTGGGGTAGAAAAAGTTTTAGGGATTTTAATATCCGGTAAATTGGGTTTTAAATTGTTTTCTAATGTATAAATTCGGCTGAAATATTGTAAATTGCATAGAAAATTGTAGATAGCTCCAAAAATTGTGAAACCAATTTTGTTGGCTTTGTTATGGCATGCTCTACCCATTAAAAATACCAGTGGGCATGAAATGTGTGCTGTAATGTATTGAATAAATGAAACATGTTTAAGCTTTGATAATTCATAATTAAATCTTGGTAGCTCCAAAATTGATGAATCCAATTTTGTGAATCTTGCTAAATTGTGCCCTTTTCAGTAAAAATATACACCCTCATGTTAAACATAATTAACTTTCCAGTTTGGTTTAAGATTTGGTTTATGCTTTAAAGTATTTCGGGAAATGTTTAAATGGTTAATGCTAATTGCAATTAGGAAATATTTGATGTTTTAAGCGCAGGGCATAATGCATGTCACCTTCACTATTGCATGGCTTTCATACTCATCATTGCACGTGATTATTCTTATAGAGAACGTCGATTCGACGACAGAGGCGAGCGAGGCTATTCCCGGAGGTTCTAACGGTGGTGATCGTGGTTCGGGTAGCTGTGAGCAGCAGCTAGGGTAGCAAGGCAAGCATCATTCATATTGCACCGTGTCTACTTAAAAATCTAATATGTTATCTACGCTTATGTATACATTGCATGTGTCGGGTACCGAGTTGGGTAGAACCTAGGCCGATGTATTCTCCTATTTCGGTCACGTGTCATGTGTTATTCCTTGGAGCCTAGTGGTGTCATCAAGGTCTAATTATAGTTCGCTATGCTTAATGGTACTTAGGCTTTCCGGTAGAAGTCGACGACGGCGTCCACCGTTGTCGCGAGCCTAGGGCTTATTACTTGTTCACACTTGTGGTTGTGTTGATGATGAGTCGGTTTGGTGAGTGGTGAGTTGAGACGAGGTGTGGGCGGTGTTAGGGGTGTCATCTCCTCACGAGGAGTCCTCAGGCAGTTCGGGGAGGGAACCCGGACACCGTAGACCGCTTGTACTGGTTAAGCACCGACCGTCGGTGTAGTCGGCTTTAGCACTTACCTTACTCACCACATGCTGATATAATAGTAGGCAAGCTGATTACCTTCGCAGACGTGGTCATGTGGGCCTCGTCATAGACGATGTGAGTCCAGTTTGAGTCCGGGCTTTTAGCGGTATTAGTTTGCTCGTGGAGTAGTTCTAATACCGCCGCGTCGAGCTATGGTTGATCCACATGGTTGGGCCTGGTTGGGAAAGGTTGTCACGGGTACCCCCTTGTGTGCATCTTAGTGGGTGGCACAAGCCGTATAGTCCCTGTGTCGTGTGGGTCCAGGAGTATCCCCCTGCAGGGTGTATAATCAGTTCGAACTGACGCGCTCTCGGTCATGAGCATTGCTATCGCTTATCTCCACCGAGCGACCATGTTTTGGTCGTAGAGTTTCGATGTGGGTTGTGGCATGGTTGGTTTAGGTGGTTTGGTCGGTATGTGGTCGGTGGTTTGGTGGTAATGGTTTACTCTTATACACTTGTTGTTTATATATCTGTTCTGATCAGTTGGTTGGCAGGGTTTGAGTTGGTGGTTGGTTAAGTCAGTTGCTTACACCTAGAGTCTAGGTTGCTTACCGCTTAATGAACTTAAACCTGTCTTAATCCTTGCTACAGCTTTAAATGCATGATCCTTGGAGTCGAGAATATATATACTCATACTGTGTAAGACTTGCTAGTACCTTCGTACTAAGGGTACTGCCCTTAAGTTTCAGGTTCACAGGTTGGCGAGGAAGAGGCAGTGTTCGGCTACTTTGTGCCTGCCGATCAGGGTGGCGGGCAGGAGTAGCACCTTCTACTCTGAACTCCGGCGTTTTTGGTATGGAGCCTAAGGGCATACGGCTCCATACTCTTTTGTTGTATAGGTTTATCTTCCGCTGCGTAGTTGTTGTTGTTCCTCTTTTGTTGTAAATTGTGGAAGCAGTTGCATGTTTAAGTGTTGTAATACAGCTTAATTACTTACTCTCTATTAAACTGTGTTGTGATATTTGAGTTGGAAGGCATGTGTTCCGATCCTGAGCACAAAACACGTGCCGGGACTACCGGAATGGTATTCTTGTTAATCGTCAAGGTTGTGATTATGAATAATGATTCTCCTGATGATTAATTAGAATATTATTTGGATGATTCCTCACAAAACCCATGTATACATCTTTGAATCTGACAGCGACCGTCGTTTGCCTCTGTTCCTATGATCGATGTTAGTTTTACAATTGTTTGTTGTACTGTTTTGATGGAAATGATTTTCCGTTAACATGAAGCCGCGTCAGCATCAGTGGCTACCAGTTCGATTACATCAGCTGCACTGAATCAGGTCATAACAAAACACCACCTGATGCCAAATTCGCACCCATATTTTGATACTCACTATTTTATGCGCTACCTGATTACATCCACGAAGGCCAAACAGTACCCTAACTTCATGAAACAGGTTAAGGTGAGAACATTCGTGGCATCAGTTTGGAGTGAAGATTCTGGTTTTGATAGTTTAGGTTTTTTTAATAGGGTAAAGTCCATTTTACACCATTAAACTATTTTTGAAGTCTAAATTTCAACCTCCAACTACAATACCAGACTCAAACACCCTCGAACCCTTCAAACAGTTCACTTTACCCCCTCAAATTAAAGCTGCCTTAGTTTCGCTGAAACGTGGCATCCATGTCATTCCATCTCATCACTCAATTCACTCCTGGACCCACAAGGCTACCTCTCTCTATGCTCAACCACAATTGTCTTTCTTCCCAAAATTTCCTCCCCCCTCCCCTCCCTCTCTCCATGGCTGCGGCTAAGAGCACTTCAGTTCGTCTATGGCCTACTTCTCTTCACCATCTGCACAATTATCCCCTCCTCCTGCACCCCCCAAAATCATGGCCTCTCCCCCCTTGTCCTGCATTGCCTCACCACCGTGACCAGATCCGACGAAGCCCGTGCCCTGTAAGGCAAGGGGGGGGGGGGGTGGAGCCTGCAAGGCATGCACATGGAGCCGATGAGCACGACAAATGTGAAACCCATCACTGTCCACACGCAAGCACTGCTGATTGTAGCGAGGGAGTGTGAGAAAACAAGATCGTGAAGGAAAGATTGGACTCGTGCAGCCAAAACGCTGCAAATCCCTTGCCTTATATATTCATGTCGGACGGCAGCAGTACACCCGAAACAGCCGGGGAAATCTGTTTTACAGATGCTAGATTACAGGGTTGTTAAGTAGGATATACATCATTGATCCTATCTAGTTGTTTAATAGCCCCCCTCAGTCACAACTTCTGTGAAACCAAGTTGAGATTGTATCTGAAGTTGTTGAACAACCGAGTAGGCAAGGGTTTGGTTAGTCCATCTGCAACCAGATCCTTTAAGGTTATAAACTGAATTTCAAGTGCCTTGCTTGCAACCCTTTCTCTGACAAAATGAAAATCCACTTCGATATGCTTAGTACGCGCATGGAAGATAGGATAGTGTAGGAGGCCGACCTTGATAAATTCCAAGCTCACCTAGCAATGACTGAATCCATATCAGCTCAGCAGTAGCATTAGCTAGTGCTTTGTACTCTGACTCAGTGCTTGATCGGGAGATAGTAGCTTGTTTCCTGGAGCTCCAAGACACTAGATTTGGACCAAAGAAAACTGCAAACCCGCCAATAGATCGCCTATCATCCATGCAACCGGCCCAATCCGTGTCTGAAAAGGCGCTGACAAGTGTTGATGCAGACCTGCATAACTTCAGCCCATCTTCTTTTCTGAGCTTGAGGTATCTCAGGATCCTTTGACAACACTCCAATGCTCATTAGTTGGTGATTGCATAAACTTACACACCCTATTCACCGCAAAGGAAATGTCAGGATGAGTCACAGTTAAGTATTGTAGAGCTCCAACTGTGCTTCTGTATCGAGTGGCTTCTTCAAAAGAGAGCAACTGACCACTTCCTTTTGTGAGCTTCTCTGAGTTGGACATTGGAGTAGTTGCATGTTTGCACATCACCGTATTAGTGCATTGAAGGAGCTCAATGATGTATTTCTGCTGTGATAGATGGAGGCCCCCTGGAATTGGGTGGACTTGTATACCAAGAAAGAAGTGAAGTGCACCCAAATCCTTGATAGAAAACTCATCATTGAGCTGGGAAAGGAGTCGACCAGAAGTAGCAAGTGAAGAACTCACAATTATCAAATCATCCACATATACTAGCACATACATGGTTAGTTCTTTCCTTCTGAGAATAAATAGTGAAGTGTCAGCCTTAGAAGAGACAAAACCAAGAGTGTGCAGTTTGGAGCTAAGTTTGGAATACTAGGCTCATGGAGCTTGTTTCAAACCATATAGAGCTTTATCAAGCTTACACACATAATCAGGATGAGCTGAAGATTCATAGCCTGGAGGTTGTTTCATATACACCTCTTCCTGCAAGGAACCATTGAGGAATGCATTCTTAACATCCGCGTGTCTTAAACTCCAGCCTTTGGACACAGCTAAGGCAAGGATTAACCTTATAGTCGATGGCTTAACCATAGGACTAAAAGTATCTTCATAATCTATGCCATATCTTTGTGGATGAGGTAGAGTTGGATGTTGTGAATCCCATAGTGGAGGTGGTGAAGCTAGTGGACGACATTGAAGATCGATCTTGGCTCTGGTACCGTGTGAGAAAACAAGATCGTGAAGGAAAGATTGGACTCGTGCAGCCAAAATGCTGCAGATCCCTTGCCTTATATATTCGTGCCGGATGGCAGTAGTACACCCGAAACAACCGGAGAAATCTATTTTACAGATGCAAGATTACAGGAGTTGTTAAGTAAGATATACATGATTGATGCTATCTAGTTGTTTAACAGGGAGGCCATTGGAGCGTGGCAAAACAAGGCACATGTTACCACATCCCCTTCTTCAACCATCACTCCGTCAAGACCAATGGTACCTCCCACCCTTCTGCATGCATGAACACAGGAATTCAAGTATGCAATCCACTCCAGTTCCATCCCATCCACTCCAGTCTCAATCTTTTTTCTGTATTTTTGAGAGGTGTGTACTGGGGAAGTTTGATTAGAACATGCTGAGCTCTCATGTGCCTCCATCTCCCTCAAGATCTCCTCGACTCGCTTGCTGCTACAATGGGCTGGGGGTTGGTTGAGTGACAAGCAGCAGTAGCACATCCGCACATGTCATAGAGAAGAGAGGAGGGAGAAGATGAAGGTAGAAGAAGCCTAAATAATGGCATGCGGGTCCCATTGTATATATTGTTTTAATTGCTATTTTATCATTTTTTTGCCACGTGGGAGGAAAACTAATGACATGGATGCTTACATGTCAAAACCAGCTCCATGTCAACGCCAAGTCAGAGCAAATTAAACAGCCTTTGAATGAGCTCAAAAGGGTAATTTGCCCGGTTTCATTAGTTGAGAGGTGTTGGTTGATTGATTTCGGAGTTTGGAGGCTGAAAATTGGACTTTGCCAATAGTTCATGGGTGTAAAATAGACTTTATCCTTTCTAAAAACATTCTAGGAATTTGTTAACATCATTGAACATGGAAGCATAGCTAGGCCGCTGGTTTTGGTACTTTGCCCGCATTGACATCATTTCTAGCTGACCACAGCATTAAGAACAAAGTGATCAATTTTGATTGTATTCATCTGAATAGGACCTAGTTTGGCTTGGCGCTTCCCTGGAGGATTGAAATTCTGCAAGAGTCACTCGGCAATCTTCCAACATTAGCTCCCGCCAGCAACTTCTTGGAATCTTGCATTTCAAAAGTAAGTGACCTCCATCTTCATCAAGCCTGTAACAAACTGGGCATCTTGTATCTAGCTCAATGCCTCTATCCATGATATTCCTTTCTCATTGTAAGGCTATTAATATGGGCTTCCAACATAAGCCAATGCCTATTGCCGGAACATGAACAGTGCTACTATTGCTTGTGTCGTGAGCTTCATCATGCACCATTTTTTATGCTGATTCCACGCCCAACAAATCCTTCAGATAAAAACGCCAAGACAGGAAGTCATCCATCTGATCTCCAAGCGAGATAGAGAGAATTAAATCAGCATCTTCTCGGTTAAAATTTTCCTGCACTAGATCACCATTTTACAATTGCAATTGCTGACATTTGGGTTGGCGAAGCAACCAGATAATTTGCAGACAGAATGTCTCCACTGTCAAATATGCAACATCTTGTCATTCCAAGTACTGTTTTGACGTGCATTCTGAATAGCAGAGTTAAAGCCTGTATTCTAAGACTTTCCTTAATTACCAATCGCATAACTCGGAGCCGATGTTAACGTTAGTTATAGACTAATTTAAGTGTGTAACCATGAGTGGTAGAGAATGATGGTCATGGTGATCGTCCGTGGCTAGCATTTGTATGTAGTGAAAGAAGCATGTCGCCTGGCCACGAGCCACAGGTTACACACTCCTATTTTTGGGTTCTTCCTCCTCCTTGTCCCCTCGATATTAGAGGAGCGTCACCACCCCCTCTCTTCTTGTCGACGTCTCCCTCCCTCTCCCTCCTCCAGCAACATCAGCAGCAGCCGACAGCTGCTGCGAAGAACCATCCTTCAGAGGAGGAGGAAAGGGAACGGCGGCACGCTTGAGCCAACCATTTCTCAGGTCGTTATAGAGAACACATTACCACAACGATTGAAGCCATGGGCAGCAACGGCAAAGAGCACAAGCGCGGTGTCCCACGCCCGCCACCATTGCCGCTGTACAGAGACTGGGAGGAAGAAGAGGTCGTCAAGAGAACCGGGCACGGGCAGTCGCCACTGGCTCGGTCGACGTCGACGCACCAGGCCATGGCCGCCGCCGGCAACAACAACAAGAAGAGGCTGTCCAAGCAGCTGTCTATGAAGGAGACCACCCGGGAGATCAAGTGGGAGAAGAGGCGGCGGCAGATACACCGCCGGAGGAGCAGCATGGGCCTGAATGAAGCCGACGACTTGGCCCTCGGCAGCACTGTCTGTGCCGTGGACGGCGAGGCGGTCTCGAGCACCGAGCTTGTGGCCAAGCATCTCACCGACGAGGACCTGGACGAGCTGAGGGGATCAATGGAGCTCGGCTTCGGGTTCGACGAGGAGAAGGGCGGCCAGGACCTCTGCGACACGCTCCCCGCCCTCGACCTCTACTTCGCCGTGAACAGGCAGATCTCCGAGCCCAAGATGCGGTGGTCTACCAGCTCAGCGCCGTCACTGTCGGCGGCCTCGTCTTCGTCCAACCTCTGTGGCACGCCCAGCCCCGGCAGCCCCAACGCGCTCTCTAACCCCATGGACTCGTGGAAGATCTGCAGTCCTGGTAACTCGCAACGCAGAAATTTCACATAATTCTTGGAGGAACTTTTTTTAGATAATGAAAAGTAAATTCCAGCCTCTCTTGGAGGAACTGTTACAAAATTTCTGTTTGTGCGTTTGAGTTGTGGTTTATATAGGCCTTTGATTTTTGTGTGTATGTGTTGACGCAACAGGAGATAACCCTCAGCTTGTGAAGACAAGGCTTAGGCACTGGGCTCAAGTTGTGGCGTATTCAGTGAAGCACTCCAGCTGATCAAGTAATCAGAGCCTTATGCACTCTTCTTCCAGACATACTGTACATGTGATTGCTTCATTAGATGGATGACGACGGAGAAGTCATGTCCGGGTGATACCTACATAACCGAACGTGACCTTGTTGCTCTGATGTCCAATGGTGAAATTATTGTGTATATATAGAGTTAGCATCTGTGTGTTGGCAAAAATATACATACTGTATGTGCAGTCCCTGTTTTGCAAGGACAATTTTACTTACTACAGAACACCACATATCTGATGGGATATCATAAACAACTCAGAAAACCTGACTCTGATAGAGATATCATAGACGGTCCTACCAGTGAGCTATCTACTAGTACCTCGTATAAGAAAAAAAAAAGTTTATATGTTGATAGCAAAAAATGACATGACCATTTTTTTATACACCAGATAGTCCAGTGCTTAAGCCATATCATCATCGGACTATCCGATGTGCATAAGGGTGATTTCTTGTCGGGAGTTTGCTCTCTGGAAAAAATCATCCGGTGCAAACCTCTGGTGAGTACATGTCAGTCAACGGAGCGTCCGGTGAATATTAGAGTAGAGTTTAGGGATCCACCCAAGATGAAATCACCGGATGATCCCACATTCAAACATTTATTCTTACCGGATCATCCGGCGTAATGAGAATTGATACGACCGGGTAGTGGAGACCTAGAGTGATTATTAGTTTGTTCGGTTACAAATATTAGTTGAATATGGCCACCAATGGATTAACTTAGCTATGATTAATGGAATAATTAAGTCAATATAGCCAAGTAATTAGAGTAAGATTATTTGTTACTTAGCTCGGCTAATGCTTGATTTGGATCTTAGATTAATTAACTAGCAGGGGAATCTGTTGATAGTCAAAGTTGGCACTTCATGGTTTGAAACATGCAAAATATGGTAGATTATAGTGCTTCGGCTTTAAATCATTGACAAGGCATTAGCCGATTGCAATTAGCTTGGTTCCGGTCACTAACACAGTAACACTGGCTAGTAATATTTTATTGGGAGGAGCGCATGCTAATGATTAGCTAATCATTGTTTAACTGCTGGGTTTAATACATGTTGATGGCAGGCTAAAGACCATTAGAAAGAGATAGATTTTTTACATGGCCGAATAGAAGGTATTTTCGGTTGAAGAGTTAGAGATGTAATCTCCATATTTGGTGACGTGTCTGAATAGGAATTTTTTATTTCGGTTTGGGAGGTTGCATGAAGCATCACAATGGGATATGGCCGAACATATTTTCCTTCGGTGAAAGCTTGGCCATGGGGTAACGTGATCGACTCGGTTTTTCATGGAAATTGGTCACGGTGGAGAAATATTGGCCGAGTCGATGTTGGCCAGGGAAAAGCATAGACCAGCAACCCTTATAAATAGTTGAGGGATGAAGGCCGGTTGATCAACACAACCGTTAAACACAAAACACATCTATTATTTTCGTGTCTTTCCTGTTCTTCCTGGAAGTAGATCTAGAATAGTTATGCTTTACTAAATTGTCCTGTAAATCAGCCGCGTGCTCCTGCAAAATTGGAGAATGTATCCTTTGATGTTCTTGCTTGTAAAACAGCCGGTTCTTCGTCATCATTGGAGAATTATCTTCTTTACTAGTTTGCTTGAAAACTAGTCGTGCGCTTCCATAAAAGTGAAGTGATCTGGTTATTTGCGATCTCGTGTGTTTATTTTTGGCGTCAACACAATGATAATGGAACATCACAATTGGTTACCAAAATGAGCTATCGATGATTTCATACCAGACGGTTGCATTTAGAAACTGCCGTGATAATATACCACATCGTAGATGGTTCTCTACTTAAGCTGTCTGGGATACTATTCTGGATGGATTTTCACATAAGTCGTTTGTGATAAGATCGTTAACAAAGTTGGTTCTCGTGTGGAAACCTCTAGATATGAATAGTCTCGAAGCCAAGAGAATATGCTTGGCACTTTATATTCAGGTAGGAGCCGAACGGTTAGGGTTTTCTCACTTAATTCTCTCTCATCTAAAGATCAACTACATAGCCTCCTTCTCCTCACTATCAACATACTCGGCTGCTTCCATCTTTGTTGCCAGTATTGCTCAGGTTGCTGTGACCCACATTGCTCTAACCATGATGAGGAGGCCGACAATATCTAAGCAGTGGATCTTTTAATTGAGCTCGTCTATGGCGAGGAGGAGCTGACGGTGGACGACAAGGAGCCTGGTGCCTTGGAGGGTTTGGACCCTAAGAGGAGCCCAAGCCTGAAAAAGAGGGGGAGGAAGAGGATAAGTCAAAGTCTTAGATGGAGGAAACATAGGAGGATGGCTACAATGGCAATGATGACAAAGAGGAATTGGGAGACGACAAGGTGCACCATCCAAATGCTCCCTGACCAAGTTAGCGTACTCGCCAGGGTTGAGTTGAGGGGGCAGACTGTCACCACCGATCATAGTAGCAATGACGACGAGGAGGACCCTAACAACGAGGAGCCTGAGGAGGAGGGCTTCGGCAACAAGGAGAAGGAGGACGATGGAAACACGAACAAGGAGGGCTCCGATGATAGTGAGTATGTTGACGATGCCAATGAGGAGGAGCCTGAAAGTCTGCATTGGTCCCAGCTGTAGCACTACTTGACCATGGGTGGTATAAACCTTCCATATCCAGATTCCTTAGGGTTCCTGTATTCTTGGGACATACGTCTGTGCTTGGGAAGAAAATCCCTAGACGTATGGAAATTGCCTACTGGTATCCAGGGTATCTCAAAACAGGGAAGTTTATCTCTAAGGAGTCCAAAGGCCACACACACGGAGCCAGGGGACCTATGGAAGGACAAGTCCATTCAAGCCATTCTAGTCATTTAGATTCATTCAAGCCCACAAAAGCTTCAATCCCTCAAGCTTTTGTACTTCTGATCTATGATCCTCCCAGACTACTAGCAAGGGGCCCTCAACTAGGTTTAGATCTATCTATGCTAGCCAAGACCCCTTGTAAACAGTCTCAAGAGATCAATAAAAGACAAAAAAGACATAGGGCTATTATCCTAAGGGAGCTCTTAACATGTATAAACCTTTGTGTGTGATGTTTGATTTAGTGACAGGAAGTATCCCCTACTTCATCTACAAGTTCATAAGATTAGTGGTTTACAAATCGTCAACAATTGGCACCGTCTATGGGGAATATGACCAAAGAAATTAGATCTTTGACATATGACATATCGTTGACTTCACCCAAGTCTGCACCAAGGACTGGCTCCTCGGATGAGGGGTTCTACGATAACTTTACTCTCTCGACCGACAACGAACCAATGGTCTACCGGGTGGACCTCGAGGACGACCTTACTGGCGATGACTCCAATGACGAGGTAAGTAATTTTATGGATTAGTACACCAAAGATTACAGCATCGAGTTTAAACTGCTCAATGGCCAAGACGATTACGTAAGCGAGTTTTTCGCAAGTCAAGATCCTCCTTCATGGCTTCTGACAACATGGATTGTCAAAATACCTACCCGAAGATTTCCTCCAATGACCATGATGGATCCGGACTCCTCCTTCACTGGAGATTACCCACCATAAGTCTTTGCTATCGGAGATAGGGACACTGGTCCATCTAATCATGATGGCAATGATCCCACAAACACATAGACCCCGCTACTCCGATTGCATAAAACACCAGACAACCTCCGCTTATGAAAACTCTTCTGATCCCAAATCCTAATGAGATATGGGATCTAGCATCTCCTAACCATCAACCAGGAACTCAATGCTTCATATCTGCAACGGCGCAGAGGCTTCTCCTTCTATAGGAGGGCCTCCAACAACCTACAAATCTGACAACCCTTGGCGCAAGGACTGGATCAACTCGATGATCGACCTGGCCAAAGAAGCTATCCTCCAGGCCAAGAACTCTCATCTAGTTACAGCCACGAATAGTTCTAATCAAGGGAAGTCTCAGGCTAATCCATTCAGTGATGACCCAGATCTGGAAAAGCTAGAACAAGACAGTTCGAGAAGACAACCAAGCGCTTAGCCACTGTAAGACCTCACCGATCAAGAACACCCCATAAATGATCTATGCAAAGTCATCGAGTAGCGGAGATGCTCGAAGACACCCAGGAACAGTTGACCGATCCTCGGCGGCCTAACCGGAGGACATCCCGGCACCATTCGAGTAGAAGCTACACCCGAACCGAGGAGGGCACCATCATTGGATGCCATGCTTTCTCTCAGGATCTACGAAAGGTGAACTGGCCATCTTAGTTCTAGCCTGGGTCGATCGAGAAATACAGGAACACTAATCCCATTGAGTTTCTCCAAATCTACACTATGGCCATCCAAGCGACTGGTGGAGACAAAAAGGTTATAGCAAACTACCTTCCCACAGCCCTTGAATGGTCGGCCAGGGCCTGGCTGACTAATCCAGCACCAAGGATGATCTACTCTTGGGAGCAACTCTGCGACTTATTCTAAGCCAACTTCCAGGGTACTTACATTCGCCTCAGCAAGAAATATTACATCTATTGTGCCATACAGACGGAGAAGGAAACCTTGCACAAGTTCATCGCCGCTTCAGCAACACCCGGAACACCATCCCAAAGATAAATGACTAAGATGTCACTAAGTCGTTACCCGAAGGGTCAGGAGCCGATGATGCATTGAAGAAGTCGCAAGAAAGGAGCCTAAGACAGTCAAGGAGCTCATGTGGATCGTTGACAAGGCATCTAATACTGATGAAGAACTCTTGTTCATCAAAGAAAGGGATTAGGGAATCAAGCACCCCAACCTAGACTAGATGATGATGTGACAAAGAGCAAGTGCAAGAAGAATTCAAAGCGAGGTAAGGGCATGAAAACAAAAACTGACGAAGTTTCCACAGATCTTCACGATATGCATCCTGGCTCATCTTGGAGCAAAGGCCACCAGCCAGGCACTGGTAAGCGCTCAAGAAAGCCCTAGTGCGACTTCTACTAGACCGACAACCACAGCCTCTAGTAATGCTGCATCTGGCAGAAGCTGATCAAGGCTGAGATCGACAAGGCAAGGGGGAAGAAGACCCAGGTCATAACCCATAGCGGGGACTCTAGCTTCGACAGCAGCGATGATGACTTGGGCCAGATGTCATAACAGTTACTAGGGAGGATTGTCGATCGCATGTTTTGTGGTTCATCTTCCTACGATTCCAAGCGACAATATAAGGCAATGGCCCAAGAAGTCTTAGCTACCATCCCCAAGAGTCGACATTCCATCAAGTGGTCAAATATCGAAATCTCTTTCGACCAAGATGATTGCTTAGAGAACTTCATATGGCCAGACTGCTTCTCGATAGTGGTTGAGCCTACAATAAACAATTGCAAGGTCTCTTGAGTGCTTATCGATGGAGGAACTTCTTTGAACATCCTCTTCTCAGGTGCACTTGATGCGATGCTGATCTCATGATATGCCATCAAGTCGGTTGCTCAAGCCTTCCACAACATAATACCAACAACAACATCTATCCGTCATATATCGCTTCCTGTCACCTTTAGGAAGCACGATAACTTCCGAACAGAGAAGATTCTGTTTGATGTGGTCAATTTTGAGATGGCGTACAACACCATCTTAGGACAACCAACCCTAGCCAAGTTTATGGCTATCGTGCACTGTTCCTACTAGTGCGTGAAGATCCCAGGACTCGAAGTCATCACCGTCCAGGGTTGCCACAAGGAATGCCTTTGCTGCGACAAGCAAAGCCTCGACATGGCAACTCAGCATTAGCCCGACAAGGAGACCAAGAACTCGAGGCCTAAGGTGGTCATGAAGTTTCATGGTGAGATCAAAACCATTACTTTGGATCTAGTGGATCCATCCAAGATGGTTTGGATCGGCTCTAACCTGGATCCTAAATAGGAACTCGTGCTTATGACCTTCCTCCTAGCAAATGCCAACATGTTTGCATGACAACCATTGACATGCCCGGTATCCCTAGGGAGGTGATCAAGCGCAAGTTAGCTATCCAGTCAGGTGTTAAGCTGGTTAAACAAGAGCTCTAGCAGTTCATGCCTGATTGGAAGGAAGAAATCAAGGAGGAAATCAAAAGGCTCACTAAGGAAGGGTTTATCATAGATGTGGATCATCCCAAGTGGCTCGCTAACCCTGCCATGGTTAAAAAGTCAAATGACAAATGATGCATGTGCATGGATTTCACTGACCTTAACGAAGCCTACTCGAAAGATGCCTTCCTCTACCATGAACAGACTAGATAGTCGACACCACTTCCAAATGCAACTATCTAAGCCATCCTGATGTCTACTCTAATTATCACCATATCAGTATGCATCCCAAGGATGAGGAGAAAATCTCCTTTATAACTCCCTTTGGAGTATCCTGTTACGTAATGATGCCCTTTGGACTGAAGAACGTCGGTGCCACATTTCAACAGGGCATGCAAATAACCCTCCACAATTAGATTGGCTGAAATATCGAAGCCTATGTTGATGATCTTGTCATCAAAACTAAAAAGAAGGAAGATCTTATCTTTGGCCTACCAGAGACCTTCAACAATCTACGCAAGCACCGATTCATGATTAACCTAGAGAATTGTGCATTTGAAGTTGATGTAGAAAAGCTACTCAGGTACTTAGTGTCATACCGGGGTATCGAGGTTAATCCCGATAAGATCAAGGCCATCGAAGAAATGCAACCCCCAGGTCAGGACGTGAAGTTCAAAAACTAACTGGATGCATGCCAGCTCTTAGTCATTTCATATCCCGACTCGAAGACCGGGAACTTCCCTTCTTCAAGTTACTTCACCAACACAACAAGTTCAAATGGTATGAAGAGGCCGATGAGGGGATCAAAAATATAACGCGGTATCTTTCTTCCGCCCTGTGCTAGTCGCTCCCGACCCAAATGAAGAACTCTTGTTATATATAGCGACCGGACCATCAGCCGTAAGTGGAGTATTGGTGGTGGAACGAGAAGTGCCCGACAAGTGAGAGAAGAGCCAACGACCGGTATACTATGTTAGCGAAGTACTCCATGGTTCCAAGGAGCATTACTCGCAAGTACAAAAACTATTGTATACAATATTTATGGTCTCTCGCAAGCAAGATACTATTTTTAGGCTCATAAGATCACCATACCATCAATATTTCCATTTGGAGAAATCCTCTAAAACAGAGATACCATGGATGAATCACTAAGTGGGCTATTGAGCTGAGAGAATTTGATGTTCGGTTCGTACCTCGAATAGCGATAAAGTCACAAGTACTCACTGACTTTGTCGTTGAATGGAAAGAGAGCAACCCCAAGATAGCCCCAATGACATGTTCAATGTATAGACTCTCTTCTTCGATGGGTCACTTACGCTCCAAGGCTCATGAGCTGGAATTATACTCATCTCTCCCATAGAAGAAAGGCTACAATATGTTTTGTAGTTCAACTTTCCAGCCACAAACAACGTAACTGAGCATGAGATTCTACTCGCTGGTCTTTGAGTAGCTTCTGCTATTGGTATCTACCGCCTTCTCATGAAAGCGGATTCACAGTTAGTGATGAAGCAAGTTAGCAAAGAGTATCAAATCTCGGACAAGACCAAGACAGATTACCTCGTGAAGGTGAGGAAGCTAGAAAAGAAATTCATCGGACTCAAGGTCAAGTGTATCCCTAGGAAGGATAATTGCCTCGCCCATAGTCTTGCCCGACTAGCCTCCTCACGATCTCAGGACAAACCGGGATCGTTATAGAGAGACTCTCAAAGCCATCCGTGAAATTATCAAATGACACGACTGAAGGAGTGGTGGTCTACGAGATCTAAAACCAACTTGGTGACTTGTCAGGAATCAACAGCCCAAAAGGAGTCACGGGGGAACTTGTATCTCCACTCGAGTATGAAGATTCATGGATGGATCCGATCCATAAGTTCCTTTAAGAATGAGTTGTGCCTAAAGATGATGCACTATCTGAGCAAATATTCCATTGATCTAGGATGTATACCCTGTGGACAACATCCTCTATCAAAGAGGCACTCACGGAGTACTCATAAAGTACATCTCTCGGAAGTAGGATAGAGAACTACTCGAAATCCATGGAGGGGTGTGCGGAGCTCATGCTTCCTTCCAAACCTCAGTTGGAAAGGCATTCAGACAAGGTTTTTATTGGCCTACAACTCTCCATGATGTGAGCAAGATGGTAAAAACATATGCCGACTGTCAATTCCATAGTAGGCACATACACCAGCCCACCCAAGCCTTACAAACGATCCCCTTGTCATGGATATTCGTGACTTGTGTTGCTGAACGAGTAGGCTATGCTAGTACAAAATAAAAATTTCTAATGCGTTCAACCAAGAAACCATCTAAGTAGAGGATCATGGATCATTACCACTAGATGCGCAGTGCAACAGAAGAAGAGTTGAAGTAGACCAGTCCAACATCGTGCGCGTCGATGTAGAGGAAGTAGTCAAACTCAGAAGGATTGTCATAGAAGATCGACCTCCTAGTCGGGATCAACCTCCGGATTCAACTTCCTTGTCGGGAGAGTTTCGACTTCCTAGTCAGGAGGGTTCCGACTAGTCGTGATCACCTTGTCGGGAGTGACATTGAGCTGATCAGCACCACAATAACAACAGCACCTCTACAGTATCCACACGTCCTAGGCTGGAACGTCTAACATTAGTGTTCTTGCACTATATGTCCAACTAGGGTTTCAAGAGGTCAGGTAGAGAGGGCATGGCTAGGGTTTCAGAGTGGCTCAACCATGCGCACCCCTCCCCACACCTCCCTTTATATAGATCGTACTATAGGCTTCCATGTTAGAATTCCATCAGGACTCTAGTCCCTTATGGATCACAATCCGCTTAAACCCTCTTACGAATCCACTCTGCATGTCTTGTTCCAACCCATTAAGTGTGTGACCTATTAGGTTCCTGTACAAACATCTATAACTCAAAAACTCCTTTTCGAAATGAAATCAACAACAGTCCCTAGCAGGGCTTATTGACTCCCAAATAAATATAAAGATCATATTGGTTGAACCTTGATATACATATGTACCAATCTTTTTGCCTCACGATACCAGTCAAGCTTAAGGCGAGACACGTGCCATCTTTGAAATAGCTTGACCATTCACTCTATCTTATAGTGAATTACTCAACTCGTGATTAACTCTTTAATCACATTGGCATGACCATGCACATTCTAATCTAACTACATTGAGGGGCCTAGAGATATATCTCCCGTTATATAGGAGGGGCAAATTTCATCTTGATCGCTCACACCCCACGACATATTTCATGGTAAACCCAAAAGCTACATTTATGACTACCTAGTTATAGAGTAGCGTTTGGTAGCCCCTAAGTATACCATTACATATTATGAGAATCAATGACGATTCATATTATTGATTACAACTGATGACACATCATATAACAGTCCCAACAGTATCTCAAAGTAGGTCTATACAACACCATATTCTCTAACATATATCCATATTATTGATTTCATATCTCTATATCCATAATCTGTGAAACATGATCATCAATCAGTACATGTGCTAGTTTGTGAATCATTATTGTCCCACATAATGATATAAGACTATGGATAAAGAATAACATCACAATAAAACAAAGAGCTTCACAAATAAGCCACATACTTGCTAATTAATGTAAATGATAATTGTCCAAGGAACCGAATAACAAATAATTCAAAAGCGTATAAACATAGACGTGATATAATCATCTCTATGACCACCTCTTGGGCATATCACCAACAACTTGGAGGTTGGATATTCTGGGGCCCTTCCCGGTAGTGTCTAGGGGCTTCAAGTTCCTTTTTGTGGCAATCAATACCTTCACCAAGTGAATTGAAGCTGAGCCAGTCAGCAGGATCACCTTGGTAGTAGCCAAAATGTTCATCATGAAAAACGTTGGGACAAGATTCGGCATCCCGAGTAGGATCATCACCAACAATGGAACTCAGTTCTCAAGCGCAGCCTTCATCGATCACTACGAGGTACTAGGCACTAGCTTTGTTTGCATCGGTAGCTTATCCACAAAGTGATGTATAAGTTGAGCAGGACAATGATCTAGTTCTACAAGGAATCAAGATTTGTGCCTTCAACCGCTTATCCACCTATGCTAAAGCTTGGACGTTTGAGTTGCCTCATGTACTCTGGGTACTCCGAACAATATCCAACAAGGTGACAGGTGAAATGCCTTTCTTCCTATTTTAGTAGATCGAAGTCATGCTACCATGTGAACTAATATGAAATCTCCCCGCGTTGAGCTGTACACCAAGAAGGATGAAATCTCGAGAAGGCAGGATGATCTCAACATTCTTGAAGAAAAAAGGACTCAGGTGCTGATACAATCGGCGAGGTACTAGCAAGCACTCTAGAGCTATTATGATTAGAATATCCAAAAGCAAAGCTTACAACCTGAGGATCTGGTTCTATGACTCGTTTAGAGCCGAAAAAATAGCAACAAGCTATCTCCGAAGTGGAAGAGTCTTTATACGATGGTTGAATTCAATCGTCCTGGGTCGTATATGTTAGCAATGTGAAGATAGAATGTGGAGAGAGAGAGAGAGAGAGAGAGAGAGAGAGGAAGAACAAGAACAAGAAGAAGAAGAAGAATTTATATTTAAATCACATGAACTAGAGTACAATAAACAATTGACATATTTTTGAAGATTTAAGATGTTACCGCTCATAAGAAGAGTGACGTAGCGGAGTAAATAACTTTTGCACCACATAATTCAACATATCAAAAGCTAAAAGGAGCAACCTGTCAATTTGGAAAAAATAAATCAATTAGTATGTTATATAATTGATCATGTATCTAAAAAATATAGAATATTGCAGGAACACCTACCGCTAGTCCAATACTAAAGAACTAAGCATGTCTAGGTCTTCTAGGTGGCTTTTGCAAATCCATATTTTGATCTATCAGGGCTTCAAATGTCTTCTTGATGTTATCACCATCAAGTCATCTTAAAATCTCCTTGTCAGTGTAGCACAATATCAAGTCATTGAGCCACTCATCGGGCATTCTATTGCACAAATTTGTCTTGATTATATTCATAGCCGAGAAGGATCTTTCAACTAATGATGTTGCCACTAGTAGAAGCAATGCTAACTCAATAAGGTGATAGACCAATGGAAAAGCAATGTGTTTTTGAGTTTCAACCATCTTCATGGCAAACATCCGAGATCATGACAAGCAACAAAATCATCAATTCTTTGCACATGTAGAACGAAGGTCTCAAGTAGATCCCTTATAGTAGAATATTGATCAATAGTTGAGAAATCTTGATCATATGTTTCCGTTAATTGAGCAATCTTATCAACATCAAACTTAGGAAACAAATTTCTTAGATCAAGAAAAGAGAACAAAACAAGTAACTCTGCTGATACCTCATTGTAGTGATGATCCATCTATATGATAATAGCATCAAATCTTTCACTAATTGCTCTATTGTTAAAATTACCAACCAATCAATACCTCCATTGATCCATATAATTTTCTTGATTACCTTTCTTTTGCATGTAACACACAAAAGTCCACCATGGAGTTATACATCAAAATCTTGGAGTTCAAGTGACCTCAAAGATATTAGGTTCTTTGTCAAGCCTGGGATGTACCAAACTCCCGTCAATGTTCAATGTGTTCTATTATACATCTCTTGTGTAACTATTCCCACCTCAGTGATCGCTAACTGCTTGCATTTATCGAATAGTTTCATCCGCTTGACGTAGAGATACTTCATCAAACATCTCCCTCGAATATACGGGAAAGCAACAACCTAAATCTAATACCCACTCATGAACATTACGTGATTGACAAATAATAAGGACGTCCGAGTTTTCCTCCACTATCACCATTTAGCAAGCTCTCCTCCAAACGTGGACAAAACTTTTTCATGTGGCCTTGCCCGTGTTTCACCCTTATTCCTGCCTTTCTTCTTCTCATTATTCTAACTTTTTCCTACACTAGGAGTGTGACTATTCAGGCTATGATGCACTTCAAATGGTTCTTACAACTCCAATTGGATACATGACCACAGTGCCCATGTTTGATGAGCATCCGAAACGTCCGTGAATGCAGAGCTCTTCCTCATTAAAGTTCTTTAGAGTGGTCAGCTTGATGTAAGGCTACTCCTGATGGTAGTTTCGTGCACATTAAATAGGCTACCATGTATGATACTTTTCTGATGTGGCAAGAAATTAAAGAGGAGATAGGAGAAAGATGAGATAAGGCATCGCTTGGGCACGATATCCTACCCTTGGAAATCGCATGATACTACACCGGGGTAGAGTTATTTTCTTGGTGCACGATTTGGATCCACTATTATAGACACAACAGATGCAACAATTTCTTGCCTCGGAAAGCCTTAACAAACAACCTTCGATATTGTGCAGTGTGAGAGTTGTATCATCCCTGTATTTTGCTGACATGGTAGTTTTAGAATTAGTGATATGATACTATGGATTGGGAGTAGTCTAAAGTGTTGTTGTAAAATAAAAATTTACCATTGAATTCCCTCTCTCGAGGATATATACTGTTGCATCTGAAAAAAGGAAACGAGATATAATGTAGCTTCACAGCCCTTGAATTTCGCTGAAGTCAATGTGCAGGTTTGATGAAGCACCAGGTTCGATTTCCGGTGCTTACTAATTACAGTAACAAGTTAATTTCATGAGCTGTGAGTTAAACTGATTAAATAAAGTTGGGTGCCCATTGAAAGTTTCATATTGAAGTGATAGACAACTGACAACTGGTAGGGATAGCAGCACAGAAGTTGTCTTTTTGAATGACGCGTGCAGAGTGCTCTTGTATGCGTATGATCTTAGTATTGGGGAATCAAATTGACCATTCCATTTCTGATAGGTCCAAATGTCTGACAATTGTGCAAGGAACAAAGTTTTCCGGCACTGTTTCAACAATTGCTACATGATCCTTGTCAGCTGTTGCTCTTTTTCTCAGGCGCTCTTTATGGGTATCAGATATAAATGTCACGTCTTACTTTTCAGATGTTAGGTTGCTAACAACCGGAAATAAGCAAGGCGATCATGAAAGGAGTAAAATTATATCTTGAATAATCCAAACAACTCCAAATCAACAATTTCGTTCGAATTAATCAGAAGGTGGGGTGTCCATACTGTTTTTGGTGTTGGATTGGAAGATTTGGACATTTGGTGTGCCTACATATCACCAAGGCGTGCAGCACAACAAAATCAAAGTTCGTGCAATAATCGATTCGTTCTCCCGTATTTTGCCCACGCCATTCTAACTCTTCACTCCATTGACGTTACAAAATTTTGCAGAGCAAGTCAATTTTCTTTTGTCTCAATCCAACGCTAGTCAAATCACCAAATCATTACCAAAAAATTGAATTCGGCATACTGGGGTGCCAACTAACCCCGCCACCTCCCCGGGTCTAGGTACCAAATGTATGAGACCAGGTTTTGAAGTCGACCGGGCACAAAGTATTAGAGTTTGGAGCTGCAGTAGGATGCATAAAACTGACCATCGAGTAGCAGCAATATCGATCGTCAAATACATTTGCAGGAGATGAGCAAACTTCCCAACATAAAACTCCCAGTAAAAGTGCAATGAGATGCTAAATAGTAAATAGCACACACACACATTTTCTGAAAATGCTCTACAGACTCACGTTATTAACAGGCACCGATAAGTCGTAAGAAATGCTGAAAATCACGGCTTCAAGATAAAAAAATTTAAAAAAGTTTTTGACATCAGAAACCGGGGACGAGCACGGTGGAGAACCAGATCACGAGGTCGTCGGCGTGTGGTGATTCAGCGGTGCGCTTCGCTGCCACCGGCCGCCTGTTCCCGTCGGTCACGTAAACCCGGCAGAGCGGACAGGTCCGCTTGCAGGACGCCAGCCAGCGGTCGACGCAGTCGCGGTGGAAAACGTGGCGGCACGGCAGCCGCCGAGTGGCCTCGCCAACGCGGATCCTAGACAGGCAGACGCGGCACTCATCCGCGGGGCAACCGCCGCCGCCATCGTCGCCGGCCTGCGTTGCCTCCGACGGTGCCTTGATGCACAGCATCTTAGAAATGTAGGAGAGGAGGTCGCTCATTTGGTGGATGACTGTTGGTGCCGTGCGTTGCAACAGGATCGGAGGTGTGGCTAGTGCTGCTGGGTATATCAGAATATGTAATGCGGGTGCAGGCAGGAGTGTGGTTCCGTGGTCAGGGATCAGGTGGTACGCAGTTGCACGCTTTGTTGGTAAGGGTGGACGCTCATATTTCAGGCGTTGAGACATCCACATTGGAAGTTGGTGTACGCACCTACAATGAAAATGCTACATTTCTTTTCCACCAAGCATGGATAAAGCAGGCTTTCATGCACTGACGTTCACGGTAGCTGTGGTGTTCTGCGAGAAAAAGGTAGATAGGAGAGTATTATATTAGACTCTTCTTTTTTTTTTTTGGTAGAGCTCTAGTTTGGAGATTCATATATAATTTAAAGCTTGTAGGATAAAATAAAATAATTTTAATATTTGTCTTCAGTCTGAATACAAAATCTGAACCAAAGACCCTCAATCTACCTATAGCTCCAGCTCTAAAATTTTCTAAAGCTAGAGATGACCAGCTTCATAAATTTTTAGAGCTCGAGCTCCGCCAAACAGACCCTTATTAAATATTTGTTCATATCCATTGCAATTTGTTTTCCATGCTGGATGTTAAGTTGTATTTCATCTTAACTGTTCTATATACTTTTTGACCTAAGCCCTCCACACTATCAAACACGAGCATTGACGTAACTAGGCAGGTGCACTTTGTAACCGAACCAGGAAAACCATGTCAAAAATACCAAACCGAACCAGTTAACTCAGTTTGACCGGTTTTTGGTTTTCAATTAGATAGAAATAAAGTATGGTTTTCCGATGTTTGGTTTTCAGTAAAAATCGGTTGTAAACCAAAAAGACCAAAGAAATCGATTTGTCTGGGCTGTCCATTGCCTCTTGTTGGGCTATAATGTTTGCTGGCGCCTGGGCTACGTTAGTATGTTGTCGAATGTCAATTGACCGCACAAAGTACTGTTGTGTCCTGTGCTGCTGATTGTTGACCTGTTGTGCAGCTGTGTTGGATTTTGTCAGATGTGCATATGCTGTACTTCTGTCCGTCTGTTGGATTGGATACTTGCATGTGGGCATGTGGCTGAAGGGCTGAAGGCTGCGCTTGGCGCCTGCCCTGAACGCTGAACAGAAATGTTCCTTTTGTGCTCTACAGGTTCGAAGTTATGAAGATTGAACAATGAGGTGCTGGTACGTGGTATATCTCTGAAATTGATCTGTGAATCACTGGATCTTTATAAAGCACTTACAGAATGAAGTTTGTGTATACCTGGAGGCCTAACCATTCATTGTCGGCTTCCTTCTGTTGCAGACTTGCAGTGAATATTGTACTGCACTGCTGGTCTGCTGCTGCTTCGGCCTGAACTGCCTGAAGCCCTTAACACTTGAACTTGAACAGAAGTATATAACATATGTGATGTTTGATGATGTGCGACATCGCCACGTTACGTCTTATCATTCTCAATTCGCGTCAAATTTGCTAGGAATGGTATTTACCGACCCCTAACCGAAATATAATGGCATTTACCGATTAGGGAACGTATTTTTATAAAATACCATATTAACCAAAGTAACAATACCGTATTATACCAAAATACCTAATACATCGAACCAAACAAACCGATGAACAGCCCTAGACGTAACCATGGCTTTTTATGCTGTGAGGAAAGATCATACTTTTCCGGTTGATAAAGATAAAGAGTGGACTGCACAGAACACCAGGTATTGATGGCATATTATCAGATTATATTAGATTTTAGACTTTCTTACACAAAAACACCAGGTTGTAGAACATAGATTCTCATATTACTCCACCTTTACATATGATCAAGCTGGAAAGGATGGTCTTGGGCTGCCACATGTCGGCAAATTATGTGGATTTGTGGGGGACGATGGAAAACTAAAATAGACCTAGGCCTTGTTTACATTGCAGCTGTTTCTCTGTTTGTGCATTTTGTACAAGTGACTCTTGGCTCTTGAGGTACCTATGCTCTGATCTTGGGAAGAAGATATCTGCTAGTGCATTTAGGAGTATCTAAAAAAATGACTATTTGTGTTTGTGGTTCAAAACAAGACCCTAGTATTGCTACATTCACCCGAAACCTTTATCTACTCAACAACGGCCTCAATTTTGGGGATTTTGGAACCTTAGAGCATCTCCACTGGCGAGTCGAACCATCAAGAAAAAATAAGCCACGCACAATGTGTTCGGTTCGCCTTTTTGCTCTCCAACTATACCAAACCATTTGCGTGGGACCCATAGCTAATAAAAAATCGTTTTCCTCTCTCCAGCCCTATCGAAACACTTGCGCAACGATATGAAAATTTCCGTTCCTCTTTCCTATGTACAAATATTATTTTAATGCTAACGCATCGAACCAAAGATTAGGTTCGAATCTTCTGCCCTGTGCATGGTTCGGCTTCTATGCAGTGAGTATGAGTCGACTCATATGCTGTCATCTCACTTCATGAGTACCTATTTTTTTCACTGGAGATGGCCTATGGCTTGCTAGAAGAAGGGGGGGGGGGGGGAGGCACTGCAAAAATTCATTGAACTGACACTCGGACCCTCCACGCACAGAAGTGTTTGGGAACAATCTGGTGATCAATCGCGAAAGAGAGATGGTCCTGGTGACAGCAAGAGCCCACTTTTTCTGGAGAGAGAACAGTGTTGAACATATTATGTTTTGTTGTGTCATAGCTCCGTTTGTGTGTCTTATCAGCATTACTGCATTAGCTTGTTAGTAATATTTCACCTGAAATGGATTCCACTTTTATTTCAAGACTTTATGTTTTGGATTCGTGAAGATCCAAACTAAAAATGCTTACCAAAAGTTGTTTTGGTATGGGAGTAGGTCGTTCTGGGTTATAATGTGCAAAAAAATGAACATTTAGAAGACAATAATCTGTCATCCAACTACTCTCTTTAGATTGTTATTCTTTTTGCAGCCGCAGAGCCACTTTCCGACAGGTGGTAATGCAGGAGACTCAGCAACTTTGAACTGAGCAATATAGTTTTTGCTTCGCCTCTTTTCATCTTAGTTGTTTAGCTGTTTGGGAATTCATTAGTATTGGTTCTAGGAAGTAACTAGCCCTGTTACTCTAATGTAAGCCCTATCCTTCTCTGTTCTTGTAACAGTGTAGCTGGAAACCCCTATGTAGTCTTTATTTTCTTTTGTCTATAGGAAAACAAGATTCTATAAATTTGTTGGCATGAACTTTTGATTAACCCTGTTATTCTAATGTAAGTCCTGTACGGGGGAAAAGACCAAAAGTAAATCGAAAACAATAAGCAAAGGTAGTTCTCGACATATTATCCGACATAACCAAATTTCGTGCTCATTCTAGAATGAGAGAAATGAAAAAGAGAAGATCCGTGAAATACCTGATCGATCCTAAAAGTCTGATAATGAATTTGAAAAGGTTACATAACGTCCGAATCTAAACTAGGGCTTCGTTTAGCATTGAGGTGGATAACGAAAATCTTGTTTGGTGGAACTCCATTTTAAAAACAGCAGTGGTGGCCTTAAACTCTATTCTATGCACAGACAAGTTTGGGAGGAATAATTTTTTGTATAAGAAAATTTTCCTGAGCTTAATTTAGTTTTGGAAACAAATTATGATATTTCGTTCTATCTCAAGATGGGAAGTGTAACATGTTTGATTTGCATTGCTATCTAAAAAAAATAAGCGCATCGCATAGACCGCAATAACTTCGTTCTATATGTAGATGGGAAGTGTACATGTACTATATATTGAAGTAAGAAAAGAGCTGTGAAAATAAAATTAGGTTACACCACTTGTCATTATTATCTGAGAGAATGCAGGACAAATAATTGAATACAAAAAATCGTATGTATGGACAACCTGGGCCCAGCTGGGCTGATGGTTGGCTTCGACGGCCCAAAACTGAACAGTTAATGAACCTATAGGCTTTCAGCCTTGATGAGCAAAGTGCTGCATCGTTTCGGCCTAGTGCAGTAACTGTTCTGGTCCACCAAATGGTGCCTTTCATGTGCCTACCCACCTAAGGGTATCTCTAACGATGACCAATCAGCTAGCTATTAGTCTATATCAATATTTATCCTATACAGAGGAAAGAGAGAACATAGCTAGCTCTTATTCAAAAGATAGTCTATAATAGAAAACTAGACATAATGTGTGAGTATTAAGAATATGAAGATATAACTTTATAAACAACACATTGGAGAATTATCTTCAGTGGAATCTATAAATGGCATGTACAATCTTAAAGCTAGCAAGTAATCTACATTATTAAAGATGCTCTTAGATAGTGTTTGATTTGAGAGTGATGTGGGATGGAATAATCCTATTCTATTTTTTTCAAACTTTCGGTTACTGATTGAGGTAGGATGAGATAAGAAAATATTCCTTTAGATGCTGGACGAGAGGATCCTAGAATGCAACCATCCCACTCGGGATGTGAGGATGACGGTAGGTTTGAGGTTCTAAAATAGGATCTTCCATCCCTACCAAACAAACATTTATAATCATCTCATCTTTAAATACATAAATGAGTTATTCTATACTACCTCACTATATAACACTACTGCTGAACAGGTGATCAGTGCCGGTTCAAAAACGTGATCAGTGTCGGTTTCTGAACTGGCACTGATTAATCGACACTGATAGTCAGTGACTATCAGTGTTGGGTATGGAACCGGCACTGAAAATCATTATCAGTGCCGGTTAGTATTACCAACAGGCACTGATAGGTGTTTCCCGCCTTTTTTTTAAAACATAGCGGTTGCCGCCAGTACCGTGCCATTTTTAAATTTTGGACGTTACCGGCAATAGACACGCATACATATTAATTTTCATCACAGCGTATATACACAAGCACATATAAATTTTATTTATAAAGCATCAAGTCTCGTCACAATATATATATACACACCACATACATATCAAGTTTCATTACAATAATCTTATAGAGTTTAAGATTTCTTGTGAACTGATAGATCTGAACTCTGTCCTTTCTTATGGGTTGAAGGTAATGAGAAAGACGATCCAATTTCATGGAACTCGCCGGTTAGATTGATGATTTCGTCGTTGATGAACCCGACAAGTTGTTCTTCCGACAAGTTGTTCTTGAAGTGCGTTGATTTCATGAGGCATGAGACATTCTTTGGACAGCTCGAGGATCTGCAATTTCAAGAATTGAAGAAATCAATACATATGATTTTGGCGCATCAAACCTGAAAATTAGTTATGCAAGTGTTCATGGACAAAGTACAGAACACATAATAATCAGGTCCATACAAGCATTATACATTCAAACTACTCGTCGCTATCATCACTCGGCAACCACCAATACTCATCGCCCTCAATGTGGCCAACATCATCGCCCTCAATGTAGTCATAAGGAACCACATCGTTCGGGTCCACGTTAGAATCCACATCATCGCCCTCAAGGTGGCCAACATCTTGACAGTCCAGCAACTCGGCCGATTGAATGGACAACTTCTGAAGCCTGCTCACTACCTATTCAAGTTGGAGTACAAACCGGTTCGCATCCATAGAGCACTTGCACGAATAGGGATCGAAGCTTTCGTTAGCCATCTTCCTTAGGTCTACAACTATATCATCGATCTTTTCGATAGTGCACGTCCAACCATCAGTCATTGTTCTACAACTATATCATCGCTTTCAGTTAAAACATAATAATTCATTCACAAATGCAAATATATTATCCGGGGTGCTTTTCTATATAAACAGCCAAGTTCTTGTCCAACATGTCACAATCCTAGCACCTTTTAATTCACCGAACACCGACGGCATTGATCCAAGTAATATGAAGCTTTGAATTATCTGCTACTCCTTCATGTCTAACCAGGTTATTCATAATGTTTTACATGTTTACTCCCCTTTCCACCCATTTAGTACTGCACTAGGAAACTATTATTGCCACTGCACCAGGAAACTATTTTTGGCAGACAAACCATAGGAAAAATGGAGAGAAACATTGGTCACAGAAATTTTTCATGACATATTCTCTTTGCAATGGTTTTTCTCTCCTTTGTACTTTACCATCTGTTTATAGATGAGATTCTGATAATATATGCAATTTGTTTCTTTTGTGAAGTGATCACTTACTATTGGTCCTACAGATTACTATAAATACTGCTAAGACTAGTCAATAACATAAGTACATACTACCATAAGATGAACTGGTAATTTAAAATATGTTTCAACATCATGTATCTATAAACACTAGACCAGGTTTTTCTGAGTTCTTTGGCAGAGATGCTGATCATCCCAGGTAATTTAAAATAAGGCACCAAGAGTTAAGAAGTTGATATGAAAATATGCTTATATATAACTAGTGTCAACACTGCAAAGCGATATACCATTTTTGCACCTGTGGTACTAATACAACTCTAAATCTGTCCACAATTATTCTGAAATTTCATTCAATATTGTTGCAATGCAACTTCACTTACACACGCTGAAGCAAACATACACACACAAGCAGAATAATCCTATCAGTCCAACCACTTTCTATTAATCATCAAGCTTTACTCAGTGTGCTTCAGCTAAACATCTAAAATTTGTCAAACATTATATCATAAGCAAGCATCGTCAGTACACATTCAAAGGCAAAGAAGGTAGTGCAAGAAGAAAGCGTTTCATCGGGGAGGACCGTATCCGAAATCACGCAATCACTGAAATCACGCAATCACCGAGATGGGAGGTAACTAGGGTTTCGATGGGGAGGACGGGATGGTGCTTACCTGTTGGGCTTGAAGGGGATGGAGGAGAGCAGGAGAGGTGGTCCTCGGTGTCGGCGTCAGGGGCGGCAGCGGCTCCTCCTCCGTGGGGGGTGACGGCGGCGAGGGCTCCGGGGACGAATCAGCGTCGGGAGGAGGTGGCGGCGTGTCGGGGCGGTGTCGGGAGGAGGCGGCGGCGCGTCGGGGTGGCGTCGGGAGGAGGCGGTGGCGCGTCAGGGTGGCGTCAGGGCTCGGGTGACTGAAGCGAACAAGAAGGCGGGGCTAGGGTGAATAAAGGAACGAGGATGCGACTAAGTGTTGGAGACAAATATAGGAGACGTATCAGTGCCGGTTCTGTGTAGTAACAGGCACTGATACTAGTATCAGTGCCAGTTCTAGTTAGTAACCGATACCGATACTAGTATCAATGCCGGTTCTATGTAGTAACCGGCACTGATACTTCAACTATCAGTGCCGGTTGTACATATATTCTTCTATTGATAAATTCCCTGGAAGTATAATAAATAGTTTTAATATTATAAAATAAATGTTGTAATCTGGAAAATAGTTTTAGAAAATCCTAATTAATTCTTATAATATTTAAAAATGTTTTGTTTGACAAAATAAATGCTTTAATATGCTTTGTTGGATATAAAATTAGTTTTAATTCTAGAAAAATGCAAATAAATTTTATAAAATCTTTTTAACTTGTTTTATGTTGAAAAATAATTCTAGAAAATTTCAAAAAATGTTTAGGCCTCTTAAAATCTATATGCACTCGATATAAATTAAAGCATATTATTACATCATCCATACATGTTCTTGATACAAAATAAAGCTTAACCTAAATATTATACAAATTTCACCAAATACATGAAAGCTGCTTTCACTAAACGATTAATGCTTCGTTATGGTCGTAGCGTATGTAGGTAGCTTCCGCAGTGTCATCAATGAGAGGCAGTGTCATCAATGTTAGCTGGGTCCAGGTCCTTTACATAGAAGACTTGTGCAATATTATTGGCAAGCACGAATGGTTGTTCTCTATATTCGACGAGTTTGAGGTCCACAGTAGTCATACCGTACTTGTCGACCTTGACTCCCCTTGGGAGTCTGACCCATTAGCACCGAAACAGAGGGACCATCAACTCGCCATATTCAAGTTCCCAAATCTCCTCTATGAATCCATAGTAGGTCTCCCTGTTGCCAACGCGGTCACAGGCATCAGTACGGACACCGCTATTTTGGTTAGTGCTCTTGTTATCTTGTGCTCGCGTATAAAATGTATAGCCGTTAATCTCGTATGCTTGGAATGTGCGAATCGTAGTTGACGGGCCGTTTGCCAGCAGTTCCAACATAGCATCGTCGGTATCCTTACCCATCATGTGTTGATGTAACCAATTACCGAAATTATCTTTGTGCTCTCTTGCGATCCAATCATCTGACTTCATTGGATTTGTGGAGCGTAGCATGCTCACGTGCATTTTGACATACGGGATCACTACAACAGCCTGTTGCAGAACTGCGAAGTGTGCTTGAGTGAATGAAGCATGATCTTTGATATGGATTGAAGTATGACATATTGTCCCTTTCCCCTTTAGCCTCCCCTCATAGCGAGATATAGGCATACCAATCGCGTTCAGTTTCATATAGTCAATGCAAAACTCAATGACCTCCTCCGTACTCCACCCTTAGGCAATGCAACCTTCCGGCCGACCTCGGTTACGAACATATTTCTTTAGAACCCCCATGAACCTTTTGAAAGGATACATCTGATGCAGAAACACGGGGCCAAGGCTCTTTATCTCACCGACAATGTGAACAATTAGATGGGATATTATATCAAAAAAAATATCGGAGGGAAAATAGTCTCAAACTAACATATAGTATGGACCACGTCTTCCTGCAGCTTTGCCAGTTTGTTCGAATCAATGACCTTCTGTGAAATTGCGTTGAAGAACGAACACAGCTTAATGATTGGGTCTCAGACCTTATCTGGCAAAATACCTCGAATTGCAACTAAAGCATCTACGTCATCATCACGTGACAATCATGAGACTTCATGCTAACTAACTTTGTATCTTTCATGTTTACAAAGCTCCTGATGTTGGAGGAGTAACCGGTTGGAACTTTGACATCACGCAAGCAACCACACAGGCGGATCTTCTCTTCCTTGCTCATAGTGTGGCAAGTTGTCGGAAGTTTCTTTTTGCCGTTGTCTAATTGTATGTAGTGTAGGTCCTTCCTGAGGTTCATTTCTTCCAGGTCCAACTGTGTATTTAGTGTATCTTTTGTTTTACCGGGTATGTCTAGTAAGGTACCAATCAAGCTATCAAACACATTCTTCTCCACGTGCATGACATCGATTGTGTGTCGGACCATAAGATACTTCCAATAAGGCAGCAACCAAAATATTGACATCTTTTTCCACATGGGAGCATTTTGTTCAGCCTGGATTTTTTACTGCCTAGCCCCTTTCCAAGTACAACTCTAAGTGTCTTAACCATCTTAAATACCTGTTCTCCACTGCGAATTTTCGGAGCTTAATGAAGCTCCACCGTCCCGTCAAAAGCTCTTTTATTCTTGCGGTATGGGTGATCCAGACGAAGGAACCTACGGTGACCCATGAAGATCATTTTCCGGCTGTTTTTCAGCCACTGCCCCTCCGTTTCCTCCAAGCACTGAACACATCCATTGTATCCTTTTACAGTCTGCCCTGATAGGTTACCAAGAGCAAGTCAATCTGAGATCGTCATGAATAGCATCACGCGCAGGGTGAAATTCTCGCGTCTGTACTCATCCCATACCCGTACGCCATCTTTTCACAGTACAAGAAGATCTTCCACCAATGGTTTGAGGTACACATTGATATCGTTGCCTGGTTGATTTGGCCCACTAATCAGCAGAGGCATCATAAGGTACTTCCGCTTCATGCACATCCAAGATGGAAGGTTGTAGATATAGAGAGTCACGGGCCAAGTGCTATGAGTACTTCTCGTGTTGCCGAAAGGATTCATCCCATCCGTGCTCAACCCGAACCTTATATTTCTCACTTCATCTCTGAATTCCTTGTATTTCGAATCGAATCTCCTCCATTGTATGCCATCAGCAAGGTGTCTAAGCATTCCATCTTTCTTGCACTGTTCGCCATGCCATCATATCAGCTCGGCATTCGCTCTGTTAGCAAACAATCGCTTCAAACAGGGGATTATAGGGAAATACCAAGCCACCTTAACGGGGGATCTTTCCTTCTTTCTCTTCACCCCCGCGCCATCGCTCTCGATATCATCAACGTTGCTCTTGTACCGTGGTGCATTGCAAACACGACACGCTTCCAAGTCTGCATCCTCGCCGTAGAACAACATGCAGTCGTTTTCACATGCATGTATTTTCTCTACTTCCAATCCCAACGGGCATACAACCTGCTTGGTATGGTACGTGTTTTTGGGCAACATATTCCCCTCTGGAAGTAATTCATTCAAGAATTCTAATAATTCATTGAAGCCCTTATCGGCCCAACCATTGCTAGCCTTCATTTGCATCAGTGTCAGCACCACATGCAACTTGCTGTGCTCACCTTTACAGTTCGGGTATACTAGTGTTTTAGAGTCCTCTATCATGCGCTGGTACTTTTGATGTTGTCTTTCACCGGTGAAATCCCCCTCCCCATCGCGCAACATTTGTTCTATGCCTTTTTCATTGTTGCCAACAAAAGTGTCCCAATCATCGTTCTCGACAAAAAGTATCTTCAAATGCCGACATATCGAAGTCTTCGTTAGCCGTCGGATCGTTGCCTCCGTCTCCTTCGACTATTGGTTGCCCTTCACGCCCAACATCTGCAAGTTCACTGTGCTCAGTCTAACACGTGTAGCCAGCCTTGAAACCCTGCGAATCAAGTATGCACGGATCTGCTCTATGTTTGAAAACTGCTTCCCATTCTTGCAGTTAATACACGGACAACATATATAGTGCTCGTCACGCTTCCTTTTTGGCTTCTTGTACGCCGCGGAAGCCCTAAAAAAGCATTGATGCCAACAATGAACTCTAGCCCTCGTTCCTTGTACATCCATGACCGGTCCATCTGCAAATCATTATAATTAAACACATTGGACTTATAATTATTAAATATTTTAAAATCTAGAACATATTCATCGAATTATCTCGCATCCTGATTGGTCCCTATTTGAGGGTCCGTCTCCTTCGGGTACTTGGGCCGGGTCGGGAGACCCGCCTTCCAAAGGATGCCGAGTTCGATTGCGACCTGGGTGGATGTGCCATCCCTACAACACAGTATTTTATCAAATGTACATGTTAAATTCACTACGTTGATTAATTAAAAGAGGAAATCCACTGGATTATTACTAAAATTCATGACTTTAAAAATATATGCAATCCACATACTAGAAATTAGAGCTAGATTTTAGGGATATTTTGCAAATACCTCCCTGTTTATTCTTTGGATGCCACTCGAATGACAGTTCTAGCGGTATTTTTGCAATTTTTGAATGGCAATAACGGTTCAACAAGTGGCAAATTTGCAATTGTCCCTAGATTTTAATATAGGCACCCAACTCTATTTACATGTGACTTTTAATCTACTTGTTAAATCATCTACAATGATAAAATTACGACCTTTCTCTAATTTATATGGATATTTGAGCTCTTGCTCATTCCAAATTTCAACACCAACTAACAACCACCTAAATTCAAACCTAGAGCAATCTAGCAACTAAAATCCAACTAAGAATCAAATATAGATCATCTCTATACATCTAACAACGACAAAGTTGCAAACTTTACCTAAATTAAATCTCAACTACATCTCTAAATCCATAACCATGGAACAAGCACCATCCATCATCAACCCTAGAGTAATCTACCAAGTAATCTATCCAAAAATAAAATATAGATCATCTCACTAACCTTAAAACAGTTGACTCCTTCAAATTTTGAAGGCTCCCACGCAAAAAAAAAAAACCTTAAATCACCAAAAAAATGGCAAGGAGGCACTGTAACACTGGGCTGCAGCGGCGGCGGCTCTGTTCTGGGTCGAGACGGGGAAGAAGATTGACTATATATACTGTAGGAGACTATTATTGCCGGTTTAAAGAGGAACCAGCATTGAAACACCACTATCAGTGTCGGTTTGTGGTTAGAACCGATACTGATGTATCAATGCCAGTTCTAACCACCAACCGGCACTGATAGTAACTATCAGTGCCGGTTCTTAATTCCAGACCCTTGATCACGGGCGGGGGATTTTAGAACCGGCACTGATACCACTTTCAATACTAATTCCTTTGAACCGGCATTGAAAGTGGTGGCTATTATGTGAGGTTCTGTAGTAGTGTAATCAAATGCTACCTTATGCTCATGGGAAACCCGGCCAGCTCCGTCCCCACTTCTGCTTTGCTCTTGCCGATATTGAGTGGGTCAAGGTTTTAGGAACTTATAAATTTCTCTGCTTTTGCATATGTCCAGTTGCTCTAGGCCTTATTTTCTCTCTGACAATTCACTCGTCAGATTTTCTCTTTTATGCATAATGAGTTTTGGTGTCATATTGGAATAATTAAAAATCCCGGTGCGTGCCTCTGTGGAGGCACTGAACGATTACTTATTACAAAGTTAAAGCGTTAGGCTGAGAGTATCACACAAATTGTGATGGAAATAAATAGTAACAAATAACGCCAACAACACCTCCCAAATAAATTGCAACCAGACTAGGATGGGTACAAACAAAATCTATCTACTTTGATTGCCTTCCAACGAGCAACACTGCTAGGTACCAAGCTAGAGTTCGTACCTATGTTTGATGGTGAGCCAAGAAATATCTACTACCCACTGTTGTGGCCATCGGCATTTTTTTTTTGAACCAGAGCCATACACTATTAAAAAAACTGTAATCAGCGTCGAGCTATCATTATTGATTAATATTAAGAATTGATAATGATAGTCTACCTAAAAAGAACTGACACTGATAATAAAACATTATTGTCAGTTCATGTTATGAATCAACAGTGATAATATCACTCTCAGTTAACATTAAATAACAAAATGATAGTGAAAATACCACTATCAATAATGAATCGGCAGTGATAATAGATTATCATACCTATTCTAATTTTTCATCCCATCTTTAGAAATTCATAAATGTTTTATATAAAGTTAGATAGAGATAATCTTTATATGATGTATAAGCTCTCGACGAAATCAACTTTATAGTTGATAATTTTTTTATTTCAAGTTATCTAGGTTTCCAAATTGACTTTACAACTAATTTAGCATCCGTAACTTATCAGGCTCAATTTCTTTTTATTGTGGTTTACTCATTAGAGCACCTAGCACTCATAAATTAAATAAAAAAATACTCAAGATAATAATAACTAGATGATATGATAATATAAGCAAATGCTTAAGGGCTAAATAATGGACATGTGTATGGTCCAAGCTCTTTCTCTCACTTTCAAGTGGGCCAACTTAGTTCTGCCTTTGATGAAATAAAGAATGATACAATAATGTACGTTAAATAAATGTTAGTCTCTAATAGGTAAATTAATAATATTGTTTCTATTGAGATATTTAAAAATTTATAAAATTTGACACAAGTTTTGGACAACAATGATCAAAAGGTAAAAATATCTCATTGCTATTAACAGGCAGTGATAGGTGAGATGGTAAGAAAACCTCATACGAGGTGAGAGGTTATAGGTTCGACTCCCACAAATCACATGCATGCAAAAAATCAGCTGACTTGTGGATAGGGGTGGCTGTGGTCAGATTAGTGGTCTCATTAGGTGCCAAATAAATTTTTTTTTTGTTTTTTTGCCTAGAAAAACTTAATGGTGATAAACTGATTATTATTGTCGGATCATACCATGGACGGTGATATACTATTATCGATTATTATTATCCATTGTAGGGTGTTAGATCAATAACCTACAGTGACCAGAGTTATGAATCAACATTGGTTAATTAGTATTTCCGTAGTAGTGATAGTTTTTAACCTGGGATAGGAGTATAGCCTCAGAGAAGACAATTTTTGTTAACATGATACAATATATTGTAAACATGTAACACCATATATAACACAGTAACACCATAATATAAGTTTCACCAAATGGGACAGCCAGAGCTTGTGACTGCAAATTATGAAAATACAACGTGTAAACGTTGAGTAGTCGTTGCTCGGTGAGGGCCTGCTGTGTTGTACTATTCTCGCAGGAGGTTACTGCATTGTCGTTGTAATAGGTGTTTGGAAAGGGTTCCAGTTTTGGGCTCCCTGTGTTCTGTTCGTTAGCGACCCATTTTTGTTCCTGCAAATGACAGTGCCCCTCCCTTTAGTATAAGAAAAGAGCTCCTTTATATAGTAGAAAATGATATCCACAGCTTAAGGTATCATAGATTAAATCCAACCGTCTATTAGTCTAGATATTTTCATAATTATTTCATTAAGTAATTAAATTAGGATCCACTACCCTTAGGGCTAATCTCGTCATTTTCTTAACCCCAAATTACCGCCGCCGCCGGGCAGGCCAACGACCATGCCGATGTAGGGAGCGAGGAGCTTGTCGAAGCCCGCGCCGTCCGGCTGGAGGACGACCCGTTCCTCGCCGCGTACCTGGCTTGCACCAAGAGCAGCGACAGGAGAGGCGGGACGGACGGCGGTGCCGGCTCGCGGCCGGAGCCCAAGGGCTCGGGCTCTCCTGCAAGGGCTCCGGTGGAGCTGTGGAGCAGAGCATGGTGAAGGTGGCTAAGCGGTCGGAGGTGGATCCTAGAGATGATTAATCGTCCAGTTCGTCTTCTCTTTTCATCTCTTGTATGTTTCTTGCTAGTGCTGTTTCGTTGGTTTAAGTTTGGTTACTAGAATCAATTAGAGAGTGAAGACATGAAAAAAAATGTGTGTTTTATGTTTGGTCAAGGAAGCATCATTTGTGAAAAGAGATCGATTTGCAATCTCATCTTCTTTTTAGATTCAGATTATGTGTGAGTTGCATGTTTCTCTATCCATGATGGCGATCCCTCACTTTTTTTTCACCTAGGTAGATGGATTGCCTTAGCTTCTGACAGCGAATGCATGTGTGCTATGACTGAATGCCAACTTGATAAAGGCAGAGATTGACTGAGACTGTAACCGTTGACCGCTGTCTGTTTTATTCTGATTATTTCCCGAGCACATATTGGTTCTCCAAATTCAAATCATCAGCTGATCAAACTTGCATCATATCATAGAGCCAAAAGGGCATACTAGCATCAGGGTTCCAAAATTCGTCAAAATTCAGCTGAAATTCAAGAAATTCGGTTCACACCGAATTTGAACTTGCAACATGTCAGAAATGGCATGGTTCTTACCCAAAATCGTAAGCGAACAAAACATGTCTCAGAAATATTACATCAACACCTGTGCCTTAAGTGTTCATCTACGATATCCTGTTACAAAACGTTCGATATCTGCAAAGTCTAAAACTGCCTCCACATCACGAAAAGAAGAACTCCACTTTGTACTTATCAAATCAACAAGAAACTCGGACTGTTTGTTGCCATTTGTCTGCCAAAAAGATGCAAAGGTATGTTTGAAAGTTAAATCGCCTGGAGTAACAGTACCAAATTATCAATATAGGACTTGGAAAGCTTTCAAAAGCAAACAGGAAACATGCACACCTGTGTCATGTAGGGAGTATGAGTCAAGGCTCAGTAGGTTAACAGGGTTGGGGTAGTCATGATAGATGTAAAACAGTGTCTTGCTTCATGTCATGTGATACTTCCATATGAACTTGAGTCCTTCTAAGAGAATTCACATGTTATGTTACTTTACTAAATGATCAACTGAAAGTCATACAACGAAAGTTATGATTCAGGCATTCAGTTCGACAGGAGAACATTTTGGTAAGAAAATTTAGGTTTAATATAACTAAAATACACTGAATCCATCCAGTCTTGCAGTCCAGTGGTAGTGTGCAATAGCTGGTAGTGAACAAGCATCTAAACAGCTGTTGGTAAATGGTGTCGGAAGATAATTTACCTCAAAAATAAAGAAACCACCAGGCTTCAGAGCTGAAGCCCCTTCACAAAGATGGAGCATAGCAGATGCTCAAGGCCATCCTTGCCTCCGTCAAGCGCCAGCTTTGGTTCATGCCAACCAAGCTCAGGTTGCAGACCAGGTAGGTGTAGGTCATCGGTTGGTATATATGGAGGGTTACTAATCACACCCATGAATTTTCCTTTCATATCTTCCAGAGGTTTGAACCATGAGCCATGCATTATTTCAACTTTATCCTAATTTCAACATCGCAAAACTCTTATCAACAGTGACTTTCTATGTACTTCTGCAAGGTAAAACAAATTGAACTGTGCAAAACAATTATAAACCCAAGCTTGTTCATAGTGTTCCTTTCTTACTTCCCAGACTATTCATGACACTACATAGGGCATCGAGCTCCCAAATTCAAAGATGGATGTAAGACTATCATAGAATGATAGATACAACACAGGGTGAAAAGCAAGTGTGCAAGATTAATTATACTGTGGTTTAACACAATGAACAAACATACAACACCAGAAAATATGTGATGCAAAAGAATCACGCTTATGCTCACCGAAACTTAGAAGTTAAAAAAGAACATTTTGTGCATGCTTTCCTAGTTTCCTCAACAGAAGTCCAGAAAACACCGAAAGGCGTACGAGACTACTGTGTTGCAACTTGAAATTTCCCTAAATCTTATTTAAATGCCAATTCAAAACCCTCCCTTCCCATCACTGATTCCAATCTGCTCCATCTACATTTTCTGGCAACAAATTCATCCGGCTAAGTGCTAACTATCCACATTCCAGCCCTTAGAGCCCTACACTGCAAGTTCCACAACACTCTACCAGCAACACATGCTCACATAGCTCATACACTTGCTGTCACCAACGAAGTGATGGTAACCACTAGACGGTAAAATTAGCTCAGTAAACTCGCAGTTACTGACGATAAACATGAGAACGTATAATTGGCCCAGTGCAATTAGCAACATGCTACTCTCAGCAATGTGGCAAAAAAGGAAGCTTTTGTAGCTTTCTCGATTCGAAAGAGGAACGCAATCCCCTCACCTGCACGCCATACCTCTCGACGTTGAGCCGCGCGACCTCGATGGCCACCTCACTGACATCGGTGGCGAAAACCTTCCCGTGTGGCCCGAGCTCCCTCGCCACGGCTACGGCGATGGCGCCGCTCCCGGTCCCGAGGTCCGTCCACCACCCCGCCCCGAGCCCCTCCACTTTCCGCACCACGTCCACGATCGCCTCCGTCTCGGGCCGCGGGATAAGCACGCCATCCCGGACCGCCACCACCAGGTCCCGCCAGTGCTCGTTCCCGACCACGTACTGGAACGGGCACCGGTCCCGCACGTGGTGGAGCCAGCTGCCAGAGGGCCTCGAGGTCAGCCTGCGGCGCGCGGAGGAGCGCCGGATCGGAGCCGGGGTCGGGTGCGGCATCGGCCAGGAGCCAGCGGAGGTGGCGGTGGAGGTGCGGCGCGGAGGGGGGGACGATGGCGGCCGCGCGGCGGCGGAAGGCGGCGAGGGAGGCGGCCGAGACCGGGTGCGACGGCGGGCGGAGGAAGAGCGGGGTGGGGTCCACGTCTGGACGGGGGTGGGGTCTCCACGAGGGCTCGGCGGCGTGAGGGCGGAGGGAGCAGCGGAAGGAGTTTGAGGTCGTGGAAGGTGCCGCTCTCATCGACGTCGACCGCCGTCGCTTGAAACGGGATGAACCGCTCCGCAGCGCATAATGAAGAACCTGAATAACCTAGCGCACAACAAACCAATCTGTATGAATCTATAAAAAATATTTAAAATTATAATTACTACTATATCCTATTTTAAACTAATTATTTACAAATTTGACATACATTCTACTTTCAATATTACCGGTATAATATTTATAATACTATAGATGATAATATGATATAGGAGATATGAGAAGTATCAGTAGATCAATTTAAACCATCCAATTAAAAATTTAGATAGTTTATATTAATTATGATCTCTCGTAAGAGTAGAAAAAGTTAAGTAGTGGGATACTTTTTTTTAAAAGAATTTGCAGAAGTGTTCATTGTAGATTCTCTCCGAAACTCATCACTCATGGGAGGACTGGGTCCGTAGTCATCCGGCGGATGCCGATCCGTGGTCCTGCCCGACGACGTTTACACGGCCGGGCATTGACGCAACAAGTTACCACGGAAATATGCGTTTTCTCGTGGCCTTGCATAATTGGAGTAGCTGCTTTTGGCAGCTGAACGATCCGTCCGGCGGATGGCGGCGCGCAAGTTGCTGTGCCAGCCACCACGTCGCGCGGCCGTGATAGGACGGCGACACACTGCTACATAAATTATTTTTTAGAGGTAGTTTCTAATTAGGATTTAGAGACGTTTAACGTAATCGAAGTTACGTGAAAATAAATAATTTCTACAGACGCAAAATAGACTATTTGTGAAAATACTACAGACGTAAAATAGACTATCTGTGAAAATATATTTTCATAGGTGGTTTTTTGACAATCGTCTGTCGAAACCTATTTACGTAGGTAGTTCACTTAAGCAACCACTCGCGGAAATAGATTTTCACAGAAGATGTACTTTAGCATCTGCCTATAGATAGATAGATTTTCACATGCGGTTCACTTAAGGACCATCTATGGTATATATTTCATTTAAAAATTAATAATGAGCACATATTTTATTCCTTTCAGATTTTAACATATTTTCAAGACAAGTTTTAACATCACGGATTTCAACAGCATTGAATCAACACAAGTCCAATATTTAACAAATAATAATAATATTCATAAGTACAATATTTTTACATCATAAGTCAATTTACATCATAAGCCAAATATTCAGCACAAGTATTCTTTGATCTCTCACTCACAAAGCCTCGGATGGCTAGCTAATGCACCTCTGAGGTTAAAGAATCTGCCACTCTTGTGAATGACTTCATACATGATGAACTGACACATGTCATGTTGGACGTTTTGGATATCTTCGTCTTTGAGTGAGGTATGAGTACATTCGATCATCCATGCCTGAAATTAAAAAAAAAAAACTAAAAGAGCTAAAACAATACCGACAACGAAAACATAACCAAATAAGAATATACAAGCGCAATAATGACTTACGTCATCGGGATTCATTGTGTACCTCCTGTTTACCCTAAGAAATTGGATACTTATATTAGGTTCTTGATTGACCAATTAAATTGAATACTTATGTTAGGTTCTGGACATATCACACTTACTTAAAGTTGTAGGGAGCTATGATGTAGTCCTTGTTTTGCATTTTTGGTATAGCCCTTCCTATGTAGGTTGACATGTCAAGCCTGCGTGATTGGTTATTTCTCTTATGACTCTTACTTTTTCGCTGTTACTCTTCCCCTTAATCTAGGGGCCATCAGTCCTCAACTTCACGACCAAGTTGGGCTAGGAAATTCATTACGGATTAATAAATCTGACCAGTACCTTCAACTTTTATGCATCGTTAAATTTCATTCTACAGAACAAGTCACTAGTCCTTAGCTTCTATACCATATATTGGTATATATATGAATATAGGGGTAGATTGTATGCACTTATAGGCACCATTTGTGGAATCTCCTCATCTCCTATGGACCTTTTTAGAGTTGAAACAATGGCAGAAATGGCTTTCCATTCTCATATTTCTTAGGAATATCTAGTGTAAGCAAGAAATCCAACTGACGGGTACTTAATATTTTACCAGTCACTTTTGAGAGGTCACCATTTGTTGGAGATTTCAGAGCGGATGATGTCTTTGCTTTGGAGGACAAAAGCCACCTCTTCACCGAAGATGTTAGAGTCTTCTTGTCTGGGATAACCATGATAGTGACTCTTCGATGCTCAGGTGAAGGTGTCGGAGGTGCAGACACTAGAGGAAGAGATGCCAGAGTCACAGACGCTGGAGGCGAAGGTGCTAGAGTCGCAGACGGTGAAGCACGATGCGAAGATGCCTGAGGCGGAGATAATGGGCGCGAGGGCGAAGGTGCCTGAGGTGAAGAGGCTTGGCTCTAAAGCGAAGGTGCTTGAGGCGGAGAGGCTTGGCTCTAGGGCCTAGGTGCCTGAGGCGGAGAGGCTTGGCTTTGGGGCGGAGGTTCCTGAGGCAGAGATGCTGGCATGGGGGCAGCCGTGATGCTGGTGATTGTGATTTCTGATGGCTGAAGATGATATCCCATCTGGACCACAAAATGAAGTTTCCAACAGCCTCATCGAGAATCTCGACACCCTCAGGTGTGCTGATGTCTAGCTTGTACTTCATTAAAAGTGGTTGTATCGAGTCCACTTGTACCTTAGTATAATCGGCTGGAATGTCTTAATTGTGAAACATACGACCTGGAATAGCCTGGCCTGTGGCAACCTCAAAAGTGAAGCCTCCCTTGCCGACCGGAACTTGTAGCATGCAAGAGGTAGCCTCTGTGATATCATCCATAGGATATCTCTGGTTATCGACCTGCGTGGACCCGATGCTACTCTGAAAGCCTGGGTTGGTTGGTTGCTCTATCATCACTAATGCCGTCATTTTTTCTTCTTTTTATTCCATATTTTCATGAATTGGATCTTAACATATTCTTGTATCTGTTCCGTTAGGGTCTTCTTATATCTATTACAGGTCCTATATTGGCATGCGGCGTCTGGGAACATATGATTCCAACCCACTTTTGATCCGATGCCTCGAGTACGACCCAAGTGTTCCATATTCCCAAGACCTCCGTAAGCAGATTATTCTCCCTGTTGGGCTCTAGAGACCCTTTGCTAGAAATCCCTTGAATGGTCTGGGTTACTTCCATGTTCTTGGAGCTTTTGAAGGCTAAGTCCCCAGACTTGGTTTGTTCTGACCGAGTATAGACCCAGTTTCTGCTTCGCTCGTAACAATTTTCAAAAGGGTTAGGTTTCCCAGCCCGGGCAGCCAATTATTTTTGTCTCCTCCATTCATAAATTTTGGGGGCATACCTAGACGAGCCCAGGTGATGGTGGTACTTATTCTTCTTCGCAAGGTGCTTAAACGATTCACCCAGTTTGATAGCCTCAGGTGTTGTCTTCTACCTAACAAACTCCACCCATTGGTCTGACGTAATCTTTCTATATTTATTAAAAGGTACCAAGTTCTTCTTCACGAAGTCCTTATTCAGCTTACTCTTCTATCCTCAAAAGCTCTTTCCCATAGTTTTCAATGCATTCTGTTTGGCGGCTTCCTCTGTTCCCGAGGGGAATTGGATGGTTCTCTGTAATGTTGCCCACAGGAACTCCTTCGTCTCATCCGGTAGCAACCGCCAATCAGTTATTGTGATTGGGACTTATTCCCTTGTTTCTGCTTCGCTAGCCATGTCTTCGTTTTAGCGTATCCCCATAGGGACCCGAAATTTCAGGCACAGAGGGAGCGAAAGGTTGTGGCGCAGATGATCGGCGCAAAGATCTTTGCACCCTCACCCTCTAGAGAGAAAAAAAAGGAGAGTTGACATAAAAAATGTTCCTCCATTTAAAAAGTATAAAATGCATTGACTCAGCTAAATAGCTCTTCAACGGGATCGTAGTCGTTGTCACTTTCGCGACCGGCTCTCCTGATCGTACAGAACATGGCTCGGGCTATGATACGAGCCCAAGCTTTCGCTGCTACCAGAGGAGGACGGTTGGTGCGGGTTTGGACTCCTATCCGACCTCCTACTTGCATCTGCCCCATCTTGTGCCAGGGTGCCCTCTATTTGGAGCAGCCTCTGTACCAGAGATGCCTCTATTGCGAGTGTCCTCTGTACTAGGGTGCCCTCTATTGTGAGCGGCATCTGTGCCGGGGAGGCCTCTACTGCGAGCATCCTCTGTACCAGGGCACCCTTTATTGTGAGATGGCTTGTGCTCCTATTCGACCTTCTGCTTCCTTCTAGTTTCTTAGGGGTAATTATCCTCTTCTGCCCAATAGTACTTACTCAACCACTGGATTATTATTACATAGACAAAACTGACAAGTATGCAATAGTTCATCAATTAAAATTTCTCGTTCCAATATGCCATTGTGAAGCAAGATGCAATAAAGATCAAATTGCAATGAGCAATATTTTTTATTTTAGAGGAAAGAAAATGAATCAAGGTATGTGTTGACGGCTCCATAACAAGCTTAGCTATATTTTAGTCGATGATAGTCGGAACTATCACTGCCGGCTCCGTAACATGGGCAGCCTAAAAGCTTTTAGACATGCAGTTTTCATTGTCTTTTCTACTTTGACGGCACGTATTTTCCATGGGCATGTGTATGTAGTAATAGAGATTATATTGGTGTTTCAAAATTTGGCAAGTAATAAAAAAATGATCTACGTTATAAAACATACGACTAGACAGCCACCGCCATGGAGAAAGATAATGACAGTCGTTCATGCCTGATTTTGCTTCCATATATGCCTCCATGCATGAATCCACCCTCTGGTCATAGCATGTTTAAAGGAATCATTAATTTCTGAATCTATCTGACAAAAGAATCTTTAGCTACACTAGACATGAACAAGCTAGCTAGCCCTTGCCATAGGAGTCGATAGAAAGGAAGGGGATATGGTCAGAACCAAGACATCAATAGCTTTGTCCTTGAAAATTACTAAGAGGTGTAATTAAACTATAGATTTTGGAGGTACCAAACGGTTGATACCTCCCAACTTATAAACGAAACAAAAGTGTAAGTTATTATTAGTTATGACACCTGCAAAGTGATCCACTTGTACTTTAGTTTTTGCAAAAAATGGACACAAGATTTCTAACATAATAGAAATACTCAGCCAAGTCTTAAATGTGGCAACTCTCTTGAACAATATTGAGAAACTCTTTAATGTTAGATGACCCATTTCATATGGGAGAGCAATTCATGAACTGCACATATGTTCACTGGCAAGTCACAGCCTCTATTGTTGGAATTCTTTCGTAGTAATACTAGTAAACTATACTAAAGACACATCAAATCCCAACTATAAAATGCAAGTTGTAGTAATATGACACCTTGCAGGTACAAGTAGTGTTATAGATGATGTTCTTACATTGTTAACTTTGTTGTAAATGCATTATTATCTCTTCAAAAGTTCAAGCACTTGAATTTGTTCATGTTATTTTAGTGTACAAAATTAAAAAAATTTGGCAACATTTAATTATTGGGTCCCATATTCATCACAAACATAACACATGCACATAGAGCAACATATATATCACATCCTGGACCCCTCGTGTCAATTAAACACACATGAGCGGCCTCTATGTGTCCTACGTCACACAGATAATGTATATGCAGTTGCACACATATTGACCACTGCGGGACCCCTTGTGTTAATTAAACACACACGAGCGGCCTCCGTATGTCCTACGCTACACGGATAACGCACACGCAATTGCCCACATATTGACCATCCCGTATCGTTCCGTACGGGATGTTCCCAAGCAAGCCGCGCATTGGGTGCACAACCATGATTCGCATCACATGACAAGAGATGCACAACCACCATCGTGTGGCAGATATTCATACATCCATGAGAACGTATTCACTTACCAGGAGGGGACGGCGGCGGAGGGCTCTAGGTCGATGACTCCAATCAATCCTACAAAGACAATGCACGATGAAACTACAATACATACCAAATACACCCTCATTTGTGATAAAAGCAATTCATCAGTAAGCATTTTTAGTCAATGAAGTGTAAATATATCATTTGAACTCTAACTAAGATACTACATGATTTGGCGCAAAACTACAATGAAGTATCGACTAGCACCACTAATCGCAAACATCATTTGGTATTTGGCACATAAGGGTAACACGCCAACCCAGAAAGAAAAGATCTCCCATTTAGCGACAGAATGCATTCACATAATTTCATTTGGCATTTGGCATTCATGAACTATTTCAGCGACAAAGTGCATTTCACTACTCTAGAATATTGAAGTCTCACTTTGTACCATTGAATCAAATCAGTAATATATCCAAAGTCACTAACAAATTTGCTGAAGCAACAGGGTGGAAACATTCACAGTACAACAACCCAGCCCAACAAGCACACACGAAAAAACCCCAAAAAACCTATCTATCCACAAAGGTTTCACAACGTTATTCATGGAGTTTAGTGCGGGGAAGGCGAGGGGGGAAAGATAGCTTACCAGCGTGGGGAAGGGGAGGCGTGGTCGGACTCCGGGATGGCGTCGGTGTTGGCATCAGCAGTGGCGGAATGGAGGCCGGAGGGAGAGGACACGCCGCTCGGAGAAGGGGACTATGGTTCAACGTCGGAAGGGGCATAGCTTCAGTGGTGGAGGACGGCGGTGGAACAGTGGCCGGAGGGAGAGGGCTCGGCGACGGAACGGAGGACGAAGGGTCCCTGCAGTGGAACGAGACATCCTGATGACATGGGCGCGTGGCGATGTATTCGTCAATGTGACTAGGGTTTCGGGGGCCTCACGCAGCTATATATATAGAAATCATTTTCACATGCGGTTGGCTTAAGAAACCATCTGTAATAATAAAGGCGGTTTCTTAAGCTAACTGCCTGTGGAAATGATTTCTATATATATAGCAGCTTGTGGAAATCATTTCCACAGGCGGTTGACTCAATGAACCGCCTGTGAACATCGTTTTAAATATGTTTTTTAATTTTTTCCTAGGTAAAATTATTCTAGATGCATATATTTAATACATATCCTTAATACAATCTCGTATATTAATTAAAGCATATGAGTACTCCATACATACCCTCGGTATTAAGTTACATAACATGTATGCCGTATTGGAAAAGAAATTTTATGACATGAAAATCACATTAAAAACTAAGTTACTTAACATGGCACTATTTACCTTGAACTGTTTTTCCTACACCATCAAGGCGCATATAGGACATCACAGATCTAGGGAGGGTTGCTTCTACAAGTTTGATTTTTTCTGGATCTCTGAAAGCTAGCACGTCGTTGAACTGATTGTATTCTTCCTTATCCTTCACATTCTTGACTCTGACAATTCTTTATTTCCCATCAACAATTATATGCTTCTTTTCATTCACGGGATCATTTATATAGAAAACCTGTGCGACATGATCAGCGAGTATCCACGGGTCATCTTTATGGCCTACAATGCTGAGGTCAATAGTTGTGAACCCGTAGTTGTCCACACCACGCCATTTGGGTGTTTGACCCATTTGCACCGAAAAACGGGGATCTGCAGATTCACTCCGTAGTCGAGTTCCCAGATTTCATATATGAACCCATAGTAGGTGATCTTTTCCCTTGCTGTGTCATAGGCTTCTATCCAAATGCCACTATTTTGGGCCGTGCTTTTCTTGTCCTTTGCTTTATTATAAAATATGTACCCATTAATGCCATACATTTGCCATGATGTAACTAAACTTGATAGGCCACAAGCCAATATTTTCATATTTTTTAATCTACAGATTCACCATCTGGAAGGTTTTGTTTCTTGAACCATGTGGTGAAGTGACGCTTATGCTCGTTCAAAATCATATGAGCGGCCTTGATTTTCTATGTGAAGCTCATTCAGGTGTTGTTCGACATACGATGCCACTATTTGGAGCTTCTTCTACTGCTTTATAATCATGATCGATGAATCTTTTATTTCCTTTGGTCTCTCTCCCAAACAACCTCTCATCATGCTAAGATACAGTTATACCAATCGGTTTAGCATCTTTTATGTAATCGATGCAACACTCAACGACTTACTTGGTATTCTAGCCCTCGATCATAGAACCCTCTGGGTGAGCACGATTCCATACATATCCCTTGAGAATACCCATGTACCACTCAGACGCATACTTCTTATGTAAGAATACCGAACCCATTGCAATTATCTCATTCACGATGTGAACCAAGAGATGTACCATGACATAGAAAAAGGATGGAGAGAAGCACATCTCAAGTTGGCATAGAGTCTCTACCATGTAACTATATAGAGCACCCAGTTTTTTAGCATCGATCACCTTCTGAACAATTGTGTTGAAGAACTGACACAACCGTGTGATGACCACCTTTATGTTCCTGGCTTGATACCCCTGATTGCAGTAGGAAGCATCTACATCATCATCACATGACAATTGTGAGACTTCATGCCAATTAGCTTCAAATCTTTCATCGAGACTAGTTTCTTGATGTTAGATAAGTAACTGGTAGGGACTCTCACTCCACGTAAGCACTTGCACAATGCTTTTTTCTCTTCAGGTGTTAGAGAGTAGCTAGCCGGGGAAGATAATGTTTTCCATTTGGTCTGTCTTTAGGGTGTAGCTCTGGCCTGATTCCAAAATGCACCAAGTCCTTACATGACTTGATTCCATCCTTTGTCTTGCCCGGTATGTCCAGTAAGAGACCAAGGAAGCCATTACACACATTCCTCTCAATGTGCATGACATCGATGCCGTGGCAAACGTCCCAGTAGGACAAATACTTAAAGAAAATCGGCATATTATTCCACAATATTCCAGACGGTGTCTCACTTTTCTTCCTATTTTTACCCTTCGGCGGCTTCCCAAAAACAACGTTGATGCTCTTGACCATTTCAAGCACCAGTGCCCCACTGCGAGGTTTTAGGCCAGTACCTTGCTCAATCGTGTTATCAAAATATTTCTTCATATTACGGTATATGTGAGTTTTGAGTAAGAACCGTCAGTGTCACGTGTACACTACCTTCGGTGAGTACCGAAGGTACACATACGCTGTTTCATCGAAGCATACTACATATCCTTGCTTTCCTTTAACCTGTCCCAATAGAGAAAAATGGTGGGGTAATCACTGATGGTAGCAAAAATCATAGCTTTCAGCGTGAAGTACTGTCGTCGGAACTCATCCCACACCCGGACCCCATCGTTTTGCAATTTCTCCATATCTTCCATCAATGATTGTAGAAACACATCTATATCGTTGCCAAGTTATTTCAGTTCTTGGATAAGAATGAATATAAGGTACTTCCGCTTCATGCATAGCCATGGAGGAAGGATGTAGACGATCAGGACCACTTGCCAAGTGCTATGTGAGGTCCTCATGTCACCAAAATTCATTCCATCAGTATTCAAACGTGAACCTTACATTCCTTGGTTCTTGAGCAAAATCTGGATACATGGTATCAAACTTTCTCCAAGGCTAGCATCAGTGGGGTTTCGAAGCTTAGTTCCATCCTTCTTGCACTTATCGAAGTGCCAATGCATCAGTTCAGAGTCTCTAGGGTTTGAGTACAAACGCTGCAAGCGGAAGATCACTGGCAGGTACTACATCACCATGGTAGGATTATTTCTCTTCTTCTCCGCGTCAGAAGAAGTGTCTTCTTCGTCATGACCAGCATTACTCTTTTTCTTCATCCCGTTGGCGGAAGCATATTCGTCCTGACAGTCATCATTCCTCTTGTACCGACTCGCATTGCATACTAGGTATCTATCTATGGCTTCGTACTCTTTACGGTAGATGACATAGTGGTTTGGACACGTATGTATTTTTTACATCTAATGACAACAGGCATATAAGCTTCTTCGCCTGATAAGTGGTGGTGGGCAAAGAGTTAGGTTTCAGAAGCATGTTTGCCAAGAGACACAATATATTCGAGAAATTTTTGTCGGACCATCCATTATTGGCCTTCAACCTTAGAAGTTCAAGCACCAAATGCAACACCGTAAACTCCTTATTACAGTTCTTTGATTCTTCATACAAAAATTCTTTTGATGCTTTCTGTAACACCTTATGTGAACCGTTTTATGTGAATCGTATGTAAAAATAGAGCTATTTCTACAGACGGTTCACGTAAAGAACCGCTTATAGAAATTAGTTTTCACATGCGGTCAAAAACCGCACAGGACCATAGTCTAGTACTCAAACAGTTTATCATATAAACCATCTATAAAAATAAAATCTAAATGTCTTAAAAACATAGTTTTTTATGGTGAGGAGAACGGCCTAGCACCGCCGCCAGGGAGCAAGCTCTATAGAAGTACGTACGCGATCGCCGTACCGCCGGCCTCGCACTCCGGGACGCACGCACGGGCGCGTGCCCGCGCGTGGGCGGGGGCGCCGGCGTGGCGCCTCACGTGGTCCGGCGCGGGGCTATTCACGTGCGCCGGGTGGGCGAGCTAGCCAAACGGAAAGTCGACGGGGGCATGTCTATTCTGGGTCGTCGATTATTCGCCGGGCGGGGGGCACGTCGGGTCGGACGGCGACGCGAAAGCGCGGCGAGAAGGACGGCAGATTCGGAGGGGGGGGGGGGGGGGGGCGGGGGGGCGTGCGCAGCGGGACGTCCAAGTGCTGCTCTTCTGCAGGCTGGCGGTTCGCCCGCCGGCCCTCTCAATCGTAGTCCCCGCGCGTGACCACGGCCACCAGCTTGGAAAGGTTTCGTCTGGACGGCAACGGTTTTGTCTCAGCCCAGACGGCTGGTTCGGCTCCGGTGGAACTGATAGATATAGCCATGACTATTTCCTTAGAGGCTTCCCTTTCGGAGGGCTAGATCCGATCTAGCGCTCACAAGCCCTCTTTGGCATAATTTTTGCTTATGCAGAAGTCAGCTCGTAAGAAATCTAGTTGGAGGCATCTTGTGTAGTTCTCCATTCAATTTCAGCTTCTTCTTCTTCACAACTTGCTGTAGAATCCAGCCGAGCATCTTTGCCATAGAGAAACTGAAACATAACTTGCAAGCGAACTATCTTGCAATAGGAACACATAGGCGATAATAACTGGTGATAATAGCGATAGGTGGGTATATGGTGAACAGTTGAGTTAGCCTCCATAGTGGCCAACACAACAAAAGTGTTGAAGGGGACTGGACACGACGATTGACGATGTTTTAAACAACACCACGTGAACAGATACAATGTGCATTCCTACAATACCATGCACATCGCTATTTGTACTGCACTACTATTCATGTGTCTTCGTTATAATACCTTGCACATTGCTCCTGCAAAATATCCAACATTTCCTTAAGAGTCAGGTTGCTAAGTGGCCGACTGCATAGTACATTTGCTATACGTTTTTTTGAATTCTAAATTATTCGATGGGAATTGTTGGTTGGCAAATCTTTATCATTGATTTGCTTAATTTAACCGCCATGTAATATTCAAATTATAGTAAAAAACACTACGTAAGAAACCAGCAAATAAGACACCACATTAGTAACGACTGCTCAACATACGTCACTATATCCTATTAGTGATGGGTCCAATAAGAACGTGTCACTAATATCCCTTCTGATCGGGACCAGATATAGACCCATCACTAATGAGTGATCATTAATGACAGGTCGTAACATGATCCGTCACTAATGATAATAGTAACGGGCCAAGTTGTGATCTGTCACTAATAATTAAGTCATCAGTGATGGGTCGTCCTAGGTCAGTCATTGGTGACGGGTCATCCTAGGCCAGTTATTAGTGACGGGTCAAGTTGTGACCCGTCTCTAATGACCTAGATCAATCATTAGTGATAGACTAGGTCATCAGTGATAGGGTCATCCTAGGCCAATCATTATGTCCCGTCACTAATGACTAGGTCATCAATGACGGGTTGTCCTACGTCAGTCATTAGTGACCAGTCAAGTTGTGACCCGTTACTAATGGTAAGGTCATCAATAACAGGTCGTCCTAGACTAATTATTAGTGACTGGTCATCCTAGGTCAGTCATTAGTGACGGATCAACTTGTAATTTGTCACGAATGACCAACTCCGGTCAATAATGACGGTATTCGCCAATATTTTTTATTTTAATTTTATTTTTCTCTTATTTTTTTCTCACCTCAGTAGCACTATAATAGGAACTATTGTATATTTCTGCTCAAGTTTGATATAAGGTATGATGGCTATGGATACAAACGTGTGTTCCGAAAATAGTGCAGAAACTTCTGGAGGCGAGAACTCAATCTTCCAAGCCATTTCTGGCCTCGAAAAATTCTTCGAACCCGATATCGTCACGGAGAAATGGATGTAACTTCTTTTATATGTCTGTAGAGTCAAAAAATATCAAAATCGGAGTCTGTATGTAAAAGTTATGCCTATTTTACCGAATGCACTCCGAGTCACCTATCAAATTATAACTCTCGATGAAATTTGGCAAAATTAGTCATTAGTGATGGGCCATGGTTATGACGCGTCACTAATGACCTTCGGCAAGGAAGATTAAAAGGATAAAATATCCGGTTTCTATCATAACTACATGATAGCAGAGGTGGTAAGGTAGCTACACGTGCAAGTAGAAAGTCGTGAGTTCGATTCTCATGGAACGCAAACTTGAAAATAATGTAAAAAAAAGCGTGGCTTGTGAGGCATATTAGATGATCCTGCGTTGAGATAGCTCGGATGAAAAAAATATATTTTTTGACTTTTTTAATAAAAAAATACGAAAAATGTTTATTTATCATTAGTAACGGGTCAAGATTACGACCCATCACTAATGACTGAACATTAGTGATGGGTCACGGTTACGACCTGTCACTAATGACCTCATTAGTGATACGATAAGAGTAACAGGTACGAAATCCGTTACTAATATCGATTATCACCCGTCACTAATACCGATTATCATCTATCATTAATAACTTTTGTTTCACGTAATGAAACTCTGGCCACATCGGAAAATTCTAAAGGGCCGTCGGCCACCTGCAAATAACCTTTAAGAAATGTCCGAAATGTTGTATAGGACTATTCACGCGGACACTGCGCACACGTTCTTCATGAGGGATACATAATCGTGCTTAGTTTTCCTCGCCTGCGTACTATTCACGTGAACAATACCATGCATAATGCCACGGTACACACACCCCCTCATTTGAGCCTATATCAAAGAATGAACTTCCAAGTCTGTCAGCTCGTATATGAATACCTCTAATCATATTTTTTTTATTTCGTTCCCTTTCCGATTCTCTTCCCAGTTCTTATTCCCTTTATTTCCTCTCATCTCCAACAACTTCCCTTCGAGGGGAATCGCGAAGGGAATGGAGAGAATCTCGTCCTGAAGGGAATGATCCTGAGAATCCCGTCGTGAAGGGAACCATGAAGAAAAACTATTAGGAACGCTGAAGGAAACGAGAATCCCTTCACGACGGGAATCTGAACCACGAAGGGAACCTGTTGGGTTTGATCTTACGTTTTCTTCACCCTAGTTTATCATGGTAACATCCACTTTTACTAGCTCGCTGCAACCTAGTGTTGACTGTCTCCAGTGGTGCAGTTGTTAGGGTTGAAGGTCACATGCGTGGTTTCCGCACTCGTCTTCCCAGATGGTTACAACAATTATTAGTCTCAGTTTTCTTGGTTGTCATGTACCGGTCAGGCCACAGCTATGTTCATACCTAGCGATAGAGAGGTGCATATATATCAGTCATCATGCATGCATGCAATGGGATCGGGGGTGGCAGGTAGGTGCATGCACCATTTGGTTTGCTAATATGGAGACGATTCCCCTCTATTATATAGGAGTAAATCCACTTAACTGGGTTGGTCTAGATAATCCCTCAAGTATAAAACTAAGATTGAGCCTCTAGACTATTCAATACCGTCTAAATAATTTCTTAGAGTGGTTTTGCCACCAAGGCGATTAGGTGGCTAATGACGTGGTACTGATTTTGCAAAAAGACTTAAACAAAGTTGAATTCAATATTTTGAAACGTTTTCAAATTTGAAAGAAAAAATTTGAGAAGTTTTAATAGAGTATTCAAATGTTGTATTAATGTTGGATATTTTAAGTCAACATTACAAAAATCAAAACTAAAAAATAAAAAAATCAATACTTTGAATATTAAATTTCAGACTTCGGTTATGAATTTCAGAACATGAGTTAACATTTCATATTCAAATGTTCACGTTTGGTTTTGAAGTTATTTTTAATATTTCTTTGCTAAGTCAATGTCACATCATCAACCATACCTATAACTTATAACATTGTAGAGTCTAACACAGACGCATTGTCATCTCCATCTCATGTTATGGTACATGCACTTGCCTACTCCTAGTACTTTTTCTACAAACGGTAGAATTCATTACATTAAAACTTAGTGATAGCTCATATGGTAGAGCCGCCCATCGAGGAGGCACACCCAGGGTTGAACCTGGTGCTCGCAGTGGGTAACTTCCTGGTAAATCTGGTTTCAGCGTGACCTTTGCTGGTCGGGGTTAGGTACCCCTACCTAAAAAATAGCTCAGGGAGCGTCTATTCTCCGTGGTCAAGTAAAAAATTTATTACACACAATTGAAGGCTATATATCACTGATCATTTGACACACTCTTACTGAAAATATTAGGCCACGTTCGGTTAATTAGCTACTAGTTTTCCCGCACCTTTAACATATTTGTTGCAGCGAAGTTCCACAATGAAGCATTCATGCCATTTGTTGTGGAAATAATACAACTTGCATTACAGTTTTTTTTTATTACAGCGTACAAGCTTTCTATTAGTTATGGTACAGAAATGACGAAATGAAATATTATTTTACAATGCCGCTAAAATGCTATCTCCCGATAAAATAAGGTCAACAATACCTGCCTTTCATTTTTCAGATGCACGTGCACGAACCTTATCTTCACAAGATTATTTCAGAAGACATAATGTATACCATATGAATACATGATCGTCGCATGGCTTCAGCGTCGTTCCGTTGGATATATAGCTAATAGATGTCAGTCGCGTCAACCATATCAAGCAGTATATTTTTCAAGCGGTCTGGTATTAAATTATTTAATATAATTTATTTCCGCGCCTTTTTAGCATAGAAAATATTACTTCAAAATTAGTGTGCAACGGCGGCTACTATAAACACATATTCTAGTTCAAGATCGTAGAAATTGCTGCCTGCAATACCTTTTTTCTCTTTTTGTTGATAGGTAACTAAAATAAAAACTAGGACACAAAATTCGTTCACTTGACTCTCACTGTCGACCTTAATTGATCTGCACTCATCATTTATCAACAGTACAACTTCACATCACAATGAGTCACAAAACGAAGGACTATATTCCTTTAACTGAGTTTTTTTACGATTTGGTAGGAATCGTGAAAGAAATCGCTTGCTTCCATTTACTCAGTTAATTTTAACAGTTATTCAATGAGAGATTCTTTGTAAATATCATGTGAAACTGTGGATCAGATGGTGAGATCAGTACTGTTTTTTAGGTACGCGCATGACTTTTTATTTCAAGAAGACGTGCAAAAACATTGTTCAAGCTTTTATTAGTTACGCACATGTAGGGATAGAAATTTATTCTGATCACCTGTTTAACCATGGTAAATACCTGAATAGGATAAAATATGAGTACCATTTGGAACCTTTGGTGGGCAGACAACACTACCGATAGGTAGTGGGTATAAGTAAGATATACACATATCTGTGAAATATGTGTACCTGTATAGATTTATAACAAGTCGGCCCTTCCTCTAAACCCCAACATTCCACGTCATATAAGTGCCCCAGCTCTCTGCTCGCCCTCCGCCCCCACCGTCAGCCCCAACAGCCCAGCAGCAAAAGCACTGCTCTGCGCCTTCGCCTGATGCCCCGACTGCCCTTCCGCGCAGTGTCACCCTGCCACCCCGTGCCACCTCAACACCACCCTGCGCAGCGCTCTGCGTCGCCGCCTCACCTCGCCGTCTCGCGGGTAAACGGGTATACCCACGGGCGATAAGTTTGGTGTGGGCCCTTCGCCCGCGGGTGTTTGCAGGTGTACTCACCATCAGGTACGGATGAGCACTACCTGTACTCGCTATATCCGATTGCCATCCCTATACACATGGCAAGTAGATTTGAATAACACAATATCTATTCTCTGTCATGCCTCTAAGTATCTGAACATATATTTGTTTGTTTTTAAGGTCCACAGTACTAGTTAGTTTTCATACTGTGCTTCAGTTTTTACACATTTACATCAGCATAAATTTAGCATCTGCATAGTATCAGTGTCAACAAATTTAGTCACAGAACACTTAGTTAAAACTTGCAAGCACTACAATAGGAGGTTGTTTATTCTTTCTCTATATATTGTTTATGGACTTTTTTCAAAGTTACGGACACTGAAAAAGTACAAATTAATAACAGTATAATGTAACTATGGCTCTATTGGCACTGTTTATTTCTAGTTGGAAGAACATTGTTAGACCATAGCAGCAACCAGCAAAACATATTGCCGGGAGTTAGAAAATATCGAAAGAGCCAGGCTCGTTTATTTTTTTTTTGGCTCCGAAAATATTTTCAGTGCCGGTTGGAGGTACGAACCGGCACTGAAAAAACTTTCAGCACCGATTTCAGAATTGATACTGATAGTCATTGACTATCAATACTGTGTAAAGAGTACCGATTGAAAAACCGGCAGTGAAGCTATTTTTCAATTAGCACTGGTCTACCTTTTTGTAGTGGTGTCCCATTTTTTTATATTAATTTCCAACTTATAAGAGAGAAGTTTTAATATTTTAATGTCACTGTCACAAAAAATTGCAGGTAGCAAATATGGATGCAACGTTGTTCTATTATATGCAAAACCTATATCCAATATAAGAGGTTGTTGTCATCCGTGTCCCAGTTGGACTTCTTGAATACTAAAATCTAATATTACAGATACTCTTGTCTTGGAGATACTAGCATCTATTTACCCTACATACTAATTGCATAAGATAGTAGATAAAGAACAATCAAGGCGATTGAAAGCATCCCATAGTAAAATTTAATTTGCCAATTTCTCACTTCAGAACACAAGAATGGATTTATTCGTGACACGGAATGGATCAACCAAGCTTTATGACAAACCGTACATCACCATATTATGTACAATCCCTTTCTGAAAGAAAACACTCCTCGAAACCAGACATATGTATACCGCAGTGCGCTCTTCATATTTAATTGGCGCCAAACTACGTAGGATACCATGCAAACCTGCCCACGAGCGCGCGCCGCCACATCGCACGTACTCTTCTACTTTACTCGCACAAACATACAATACATACGTAGTACGCCGAAACGGCGGCAGGCCAGCCACGCTCCGGCGAGGACGGAGGCGGCGGAGGCATGCAGCGGCGGCAAGGTGCGACAGGCAGGCTCAGGCGGGGGCGTCGCGGACCTCGAAGACGTTGCGTGTCTTGACGACGACGTCGTACATGTGGACGAGCTTGAGGCGGGCGAAGTCGCGGGGCACGGAGATGAGGTGCACGGTCGAGCGCTGGTGGAACTGTAGCAGGCAGGGGTCGTAGAGGTACCGCTCCCACCCCAGCTCGCGCAGCCGCCGCTCCAGCACGTCGTACGATGTCACCACCTCGCCGCTCGGCACATGCACCAGCACCTTGTTGGGCCGCGACCCGCCGGCGCCGGGCGAGTCGCTGTCCGCCCGCCGCACGATCCCGTCCTCAAACACCCATACCCCCGACATGGATCGCTCGCTCGCTGCTTTCTGGCTACAGGAGCTAGATAGATTTGGTGTGCGATGAGCGAGAGACGGGGCAGAGTTTATATACAGAGGCGGCGGCGGCCCGGGAGAAGGGGGGGGGGGGGTGGGGGCTTGCTGACGTAAGCGGGGGGCCACTGTTTGGCCTCCAGTTCTATCAGCAATGGTGGGTCCCGCCAGACCACCGGTGCTGTCCTGGTGTGGGCCTCGGGAATCACGGCGCTTCCAATCGAGGAAGGTTCCGACCCAAGGGTCGCACTAGGCCGTCGGATGGAGGAACGAACAGCCGGATGGACCGATTCCTTGTTGTGGCGCTCAAAGTAGAAGGGGGCCGATCTAAGCCGTCCATTGCGTTGATTGGACGTCGAGAGTTACTTATCCCGAGTCATCTAACTATTCTACGTGAAGTAAACATTTACTGACCCTATCCAACCAATTTTTCTTCATTTCATTTTTTTCTTAATTTTTTTCCTATTTTTTCCCTTTATTTCTATCTATCTTCAACAGTCATTCGAAAAAAATCGTGAAGAAAAAAGAGAGAGAATCCCATTCTGAAGAGAATAAACTTAAGAATCCTTTCGTGACGAGAACTGTAAATAGAAACCGTTGAAACACTGAAGAAAATAAAAGTCCCATCATAAAAAAATTCTAGTCCTGAAAAAAACCCATTAAAGATAGTTTTACTTCCAAACTTGCAGGACAGCGAAACGGTCACGTTCTCTAAAAAACTGCAATATGTGACTATAGTTTGAGTTTCCTTATTTATGGCAAAATTATGAATGCCCCGTCCCATCGCCTATAGTTTGAGTTTCCTCTATACAAGTTCTTTTTCATTCTCCCTCACACACACTCCCTCCTGCACCACCCCGTGCAATCCGGTTTTAATACATGTTGCTCTAGCGTGAACAATTGGTGCACTAAGTAAATTTTGACTTGTGCCATAGTGAAACGGGTTAAAGTTCCCACCTTTCCCTTTTGGATCTCGTTTTCTTCCTTCCCCACTTCTTATTTAGGAAAAAATTATTTCAAAAAGTTCTTCTAAGATTTTCTGTATTCTCAGAACATATCTCTATGCCTAGAAAAAGAATTTCTAGATATATAAAACTACATACAAATACCCAAGATATCTTATAAATAGAAAAATTTATCTTTAAAAATGATAAGAAAGGACTCTAAAGACGGTACAATAACCCCTTATATATATGAAGCCAGAGGATCCTGCAGAGGATAAGCCAATTAAAACCATTCAAGCCTACAAAAGCCTAAAGCCTTCGAGCCTTCTGTGCCACTGATCCACATCAGCAACCCTCCACGACTATGCGTAAAGAACCCCTTTACTAGGTTTAGATCTATGTAAGCTAGCTAAAAAGTCTCTTGTAAACAGTTTCAAAGATCAATACAAGATAAACATGACGTAGGCCTATTATCCTATAGGAGGCCAGAACCTGTATAAACCTTGTGCGATTCGACTACAAGGAGTATACCCAACTTCATCCACAAGTTCGTAAAATCGGTGGTTTACAAATCATCGATAGTTGGCGCCATCCGTGAGGAATATGACCGAAGACATTGAATCTTCGACACTAGATATGCTGTCGACTTCACCCAATCTTGCACTGAGGACCAGCTTCTCGGATGAGGGATTATACAACAACTTTGCCCTATTGACCAACAACAACAAACTGACAATCGACCGGATGAACTTTGATGATGACCTTACTGGCGATGACTCCAGCAATGAGGTAAGTCATTTTATGGATCAGTGCATAAAAGATTATGACATTGAGTTCGAACCGATCGGTGGACAAGATGATCGCGTGAGCGACGTTTGCCGCGAGTCAGGATCCTTCCATGCATCTTCCGATAATATGGATTGTTGAAGTACCTATACAAACAAATCCTTCAATGACAAATCCATGATGAATATAGACTCCTCCTTTACTAGAGATTACCCTCAAGAAGTCTTCGCCATCGGAGATGGGGACGATGGTTTGACCAATCATGATGACAACTATCCTGCAAGGTCCTACTGTGGGAAACATTGGCTAGCCTTAGCTGATGACAACTCCTTCGATCCCAAATCCCAACGGGATCTGAGGTCTCGCGTCCCCCGATCGTCAATAAGGAACTTAGCACTTTAGATCTGCAACAACGTAGAGGCCCCTCCTTCTACAGGAGGCCTTCTAGTGACCCCCCATTACAGATCTAGCTACTGTGGTGGCAAGGACAGGATCAATTTGATGACTGACCTGGCTAAAGAAACTATCCTCTAGGACAAGAATTCTCATCTAGCTGTATTCGCGAGTTGCTATAATCGGGGTTATTGATCCTTTCCATGATGACTTAGATCACAAAAGACACAATCCCTAGAACAAGACAGTCTAGGAAGACAACTGAGTGCCTAGCCACAACAAGACCTCGCCGATAATGAACCACCCCATAAACGAGCTACGTGAAGTCATCAATTAGTGTAGGTGCCCGAAGACCCTTGAGGAACCCTCAACTTGTCCTCAGCGGCCTAACCGAAGGTCATCCCGACATTGTTCGAGTAGAAGCCACGATCGATTTCTGACCCCAATGGGAAGAACACCTACGATTACCCAGACCGATGAGGGCGCCATCAACGGATGCTAGGCTTTCTCCCCAAATATATAGAAGGTGAACTGGCCAGCAGAATTCTAGCCTGGGTGGCTCGTGAAGTACAACAGGAACACTAATCTCGTTGAGTTTTTCTAGATCTACACTACGACCATCCAAGCTGCTAGTGGGGATGAAAAAGTTATGGCAAACTACGTCCTCACAACCCTTGAAGGGTCGGCCAAGACATAGCTAATCAATCTACTACCAGGGATGATATACTCATGGGAGCAGCTCTGTGATTTGTTCTGAGCCAACTTCTAGGGTACTTACATTCACCCCGGCATGAAAAATGACATCTTCTATGTCATACATACAGAAAAGGAAACGTTGTGTGAGTTTGTCCGCCGCTTCAGCAACACCAGGAATACCATCTCGAAGATAAATGACTATGACGTTATCCAAGCGTTTACCCATGGGGTCAAGAGCTGATGGCGCATAGAGGACATCACTAGGAAGGGGCTCGAGATGGTCTAGGAGCTTACGAGGATAAAAAATAAGGTGGCTAATGCTGAAGAGGCCCTTCTGTTTGTCATAGAAAGGGATTAGGGCATCAAACATCCTCAACTCGGACTAGATGACAACACGGCAAAAAGCAAGCGCAAGAAGAACTCCAAACGAGATAAGGGCAAGAAACTAAAATTGATGAGGTTTTGGAAGATCTTTTGGACAACCGCCCCAACTTGTCCTGGGCAAAGGGCCACCAGCCAGGTGCTAGCGAACATGGTGGCAAGCCTTGGTTCGACTTCCACTAGACCAACGGTCACAACCTCCGTCAATACCGCATCTGGTAGAAGCTAATCAAGATTGAGGTCCACAAGGCCAAAGGGAAGAAGACCTAGGTCATGGCCCAAAGGAGGGACTCCAGTTCTAGTAGAAACAAGGATAACTCAGACATGATTTCTTACCAACTGGGCGAGAGAACAATCGACCACATATTCGGTGATTCCGCATCCTACGAGTCCAAATGATAGTATAAGACGGTGGCCCGAGAAGTCTTAGCAGCCATCCCAAAGGGATGCTAGGACATCAAGTTGTCGAATGGTGAAATCTCTTTCGGCCAAGACGACTTTCCAGAAAACTTTGTATGTCCAGGCCACTTCCCGATAGTGTTTGATTCTACGATCAACAACTGCAAGGTCTCTTGAGTGCTTATCAATGAAGGAAGTTCTCTGAACATCCTTTTCTCATGTGCACTCGATGCGATGCACATCTCCCGATCTACCATCAAGCCGGTCACTGAAGCCTTCCATGGCATAGTACCCAGATCTTTAGTCATGCTCATTGGCCATATATCGCTTCTCGTCACATTTGGGAAGCACAATAACTTCATGATAGAGAAGTTTTTGTTCGATGCGGTCGATTTTGAGATGGTATACAACACCATCTTATGATGATCAACTCTAGCCAAGTTCATGGCTACCATGCACTATGCTTATCAGTGCATGAAGATCCTAAGACCCAAGGGAGTCATTACCGTTCAGGGCTGCTCCAAAACAGGTGAAGTCTCATGGTGAAGTCAAAACCATTCCCATGGATAAGAAGATCCATCAAAGACCGTTTGGATCAACTCTAACCTGGATTCTATATAGGAACTCATGGTCGCCACCTTTGTCCAAGTAAAACTGACCATTTTTGCATGGTAGCCATTGGACATGCATAGTATCTGAAGCATCTATACCCCTAATTCGAGTTTTTGGTAATTAATGACAATATGAAATTTGTGGACTAACTTGTTTAATTGAGTTATGAAAAGTTAGTCTCAAAGATGTTGCGAAGCTAGAAGAAGCATGTGTGGAAGATAAACAAATGGCTAGCTCAAGGAAAAGATATAAAATGTAGGGTTTTTTTTTACTGGTCAATGGTGTTTAGAGAAGAGAAATGACCGTATTGATAGGATAAGTGCCGTACTATTAAGAGGGGTTTATGTGTGTTTATTTGAGATACCTAAAGTGTCACAATTGCTCAAACTTGCATCTCATCTAGAATGAGGAATTTAGTTTCAGAATAACTGAGGAAAAACTACCTTTTGTTTGTTTTGAGTTGTGGCGGTCTGACAGCCAGCAGTGGCCAGTCTGACCGTTGTATAGACAAGGTAGTTTCTTCCAGTTCCAGGTGTAGCAGTCTGACCGCTAGGCATGTATGGTCTGACCACTGTATAAACCATTTAGACTTTGAGTAGGACCTCAGTCCCTATTTGACCGTGGTGAGTAACAGTATGATCGCCAAGGAACAAGGGGTTTAGACCCTCTGCTCTGGCTAGTAGTTTGATCGTGGGACATGGCCGGTCTGATCACCAAGGAACAGAGAGTTTTTATGCTCTGTTCTAGGCTCACGGTCCGACCAAGACAAGTGATAGTTTGACTGCCAGAGTGATGTTAGAGTCATCATTACACCTTTTATAGCCGTTGTACTGGTGGTGGTCTGACCACCAGGTGAACTATGGTCTGACCACCAGATGCGCAGAGTTATCAAATCTTGGGCAACAACCACATTTTGAGTTGTGGGCTATAAATAGATCCCTTGCAGGTTCAAAGGTTCAAAGAGGCAAGCAAGCACCTCATTTCTGAACTCTTGAGCACTTGCCCTTCTCGCCCTGTCTTAGCTTAGTGGTTGCTCATTTGAGAGTGTGAGAGCATATAGTGCATTGCATTGTAGCAGTTGAGCTTTGTGGCACTAGTGATTTCAAGCAAGCATCATCGACTTGTTACTCCTGAATGTTGCTACCTTCTAAATGGATTGGAGGTTATTGCATCATTGATCCCTTCAAAAAAGTTTGTGAAGGAGTCATGGTGGTGTGATTGTGAAAGCCTTTGACATGCCTTGCTGGAGTGGTAAATTTCTACTCTGGTGAAATTGAGGTATCGAGTAGTTCATTGTTTTATTCCTTCTTAGGATCAAGTTGGTCGGTGTGATCCCTTTCTCGTGTAAGAGTTACATGCTTGGTAGCGAAGCGGTCAGAAGCTTGAACTCACCTCAACGTGGATTAGGGGTGATCGGCAAATCACCAATACCACGGGATAAATTTGGGTGTTATCTCTTGTGCTATTTACATTCATGCAATTTACCTTATGCAATTTATTTTCCTAGAATATAATTTGTTGCATGTCACCTGAGGATTGCAAACCTTGACATAGTTCTAAGTTGCTACATATTTCTCTAGTGATCACTAGTTGTTTTTCGCAAGTTCTATTGATCTCTAAGCAATTAATTTTGAAACCACCTATTCGCCCCCCTCTAGTCCGTATCCTAGATCCTACAACTAGTATCAGAGCCTAGGACTCCTTTTTATAGCAGATTTAACCATTCCAGAGTCGGATTAGTGACGCTCATGTCAATGTGAGGAAGCCACCATTCTTTGAGAGGTCAAACTATATTTATTGGAAGGCTAGAATGACTAGACATCTTAAGACTATAGGCGGTAAGCTATGAGATATAGTGGATAAATTTTTTATAATTCTTGATCCTACTAATCTTACCAATGAAGATAGGAAAAATACCCTTGCAAATACTTAAGCTATGAATGTCCTTTATGGTGCTTTAGATCTTAATGAGTTTAATCGCATTTGCAAACTTGAGACCGTTCATTACATTTGGGAAAGGCTAAAAGAAATCCATGAAGGGACAACTATGGTTAAGGATGGAAAACTTTTTGTTTACAAAGGGCAACTTAAGAAATTTACTATGTTGCCAAATGAAAGAATTGTCAAAATGTTCAATTGTTTAAACAACATAATATTGAGCTCAAGGGGCTTGGTATGGATGTAGTCTCATAAATTTCTTAGAGTTTTGCCTAACACATATGACACTATTATGACTTTGCTGGTGAGATCTAATCTGAAGGATACAACTCCAATGTAAATCATAAGTGAAATTGTCACTTTATGACATTTTTAAGAAGTCACAAGAAGACCTTCATGATGATGCTACCGATGCCAATAACAAAAATGTTGCATTCAAGGCTGAAGCATCAAGAGACAAAAATAATCATGAAGAGAGTGATGATGAAGATGATGATGAAGAAATGACTCCCTTTGTGAGAATAGTTAAGAAATTCATGAAGAAGAAAAAAATATCAAAGTGGATATAGAAAAAAGGAATAATCTTTCAAAGGGAATCCCTTTGAATAAAGAAGATGTTTTGAATGTGGTGAAAAATGACATATTGCCACACATTGTAAGAACAAAGAAGAAAAATATTCCAAGAAGAAGGAGAGTGATGAAAAGAAGGTATTAATAAATCCTATAAGAAGAAGAAAGATGGTCAAGCATGTTATATTGAGTGGGATTTGGATGCAAGCTCAAGCTCTGACTTCGATGAAGAGAAGCCATCTCAAAAGGGCTTTGCCACTGTAGCCATCAAGGAGGCATCTTCACTCTTCTCCACACCTTTTTGTCTCATGGCAAAAGGTTATTCTAAGGTATTTTGTGATGAAGATGAATATTCATATGATGATCTAGTTGAGTTAATAAATTGTTTTGATTACTTTATGAGCAAAGAAAGAACAAAGTTTAAGGAATTGAAGCAAAAACACACTTCTCTTTAAGAATCCTATGAGGATCTAAATCTCTTGTGAGGATCTAAAATAAACTCATGAGATGCTTAAGAAAGCTCATGACTCTCTTATTGCTTGTGAAACCAACAAAACTAAAGTAGTTATCAGTATATCTTGCAATATTCTAGATGATATGTCTACTTCATCTCTTATGATTACATCTATCTTGCATGATGATTTACTTTCTTTACCTAATGCTATATCCTGCAACGATACTTTGAATATTGATGAGAATAAAAAGTTAAAAGAAAAGGTTAAAAAAACTAGCCAATGATCTAGAAAGATGCTATATTGGAGAATCCAAAATTAGTCAAGTCTTGGATAGTCGATGGTTCTCTATCAAGAAAGAAGGCTTTGGGTATGTTTCCATGAAGGGTAAAAAAGCATTCACCCATCACAAAACCACTTTTGTGAAGGGTAGTGGTTATTTGCATGAAATACAAGAAAATCGGACATGTTGAAAAAGATTACAAAAACCTTAAGGATAATTCATATGCATCTTTTGATTCATGCTATGTTCTTAATAGATGTTCAAATAGTAGTGTTAAAGCTAGATTTGTTGGCACTCCTAGAGTTGGTGCTAAAAAAAACATTTGGATGCCTAAAGTCTTGGTAACTAACATCCAAGGATCCAAATAAGTTGGGTACCTAAAAGAGCTTAACTTTGTTTTGTAGCTACACTACAAGTTCGGTGAGAGACATTGTGTGCTATATAGTGGATGCACTCAACACAGGACTGTAAATCAAAGGATGTTCACAACTATAAGCAATGATGGATCGAAATCACTTTTGGAGATAATAGCAAAGGAAAGGTAAATGGATTTGGTAAAAATGATATCTCAAATTATTTGTCTATTTCAAATATCTTGCTAGTTGAATCTCTATATTTCAATTTATTATCTGTTGCTCAATTATGTGATCTTCGTCTTTCATGCACTTTCTCTCCAAATGATGTGATAATATCTAGCATGAAGGATAATAGAGTTGTTTTCAAAGGCTTTAGGCATGGTAATCTTTATCTAGTTGATTTCTCTTCTAATGATGCTAGCCAAAGCACATGTTTGTTTACAAAGTCATCGGAAGGTTGGCTTTGGCTTAGAAGGCTTGGTCATGTTGGTATGAATCAATTAAATCATTTGCTAAAGCATGATGTAGTAGTAGGATTGTAAGATGTGAAATTTGAGAAGTACAAACTATGTAGTGCTTGTGAAGCTGGAAAGCAAGTAGGAAATTCACATTCGTACAAAAGCTTCATGTCAAGCTCAGGACCATTGGAATTATTACATATGGACTTTTGCCCAATCACATATGTAAGTATTGGAGGTAATAGCTATTATCTTGCCATTGTTGACGATTTTTCTAGATATACTTGGGTATTCTTTCTACATGATAAGACTATTGTATTTAACACTTTTAAAAGCTTTGCTAAGAGGGACAAAATTTAATTTGAGTTCAAAGTCAAGAAAGTGAGAAGTGACAATGGCTCTGGATTAAAGAACATAAAGGTTGAGGATTTTTGTGAGGAAAAGAGAATTAAATATGAATTCTTGGCCAAATAGACTCTAGAGCAAAATGGAGTAGTTGAAATGAAGAGTTGGACTGTAATTGATATGGCAAGATCAATGCTTTCAAAATACAATGTTTCAGACAATTTTTGGACCAAAGTTATTTATACCGCATGCCATTTCTCAAATAGGTTATCTTGTCACCGTTTGTTGAAGAAGACTCCATATGAGCTCTTTATTGGAAGAAAACCAAACATCTCATATTTTTGGGTATTTGGATGTGTTGGAGCAAGGGTTCGTGTTGCTCTAGCAAATACGTCGAGAGTTTCTTCTAAAGAGGAGACTCAAGTTTGGAGACGAAGTTTGAGAGGAAGGAACACCACGAGTATATTATGGTAGGAAAATGGATCAATCTAGGGGGAGAATCATAGGTTTGCTGTGATTCGTGCTCTGTGTCCGTCCCCCTGCCCAGAGGACCATGGCCTCCTATTTATAGGGCCATGCGTAGCTTGGCGTACACGTTATTATAATGTAAAAATATCTGGGATACGACCAAATTACTGAGCCTTATCCCGAAAGACTACCTTCTGTCCTGTCAGGAGATAAATATCCACTATGGTAATTATCGTGGTGCCTACCCCCTAAAAGGGGTGAGCCGCACCGCCAGGGGTGTCAGGAGAGGTACCATCATGCTGGGGTGTCAGAGCGGCGTCCAGTAGCCTAAGCATTAAATGCCAGTTACTTCCTTGCAGGCAAAGTACAACTTGTTCTTTCTTTTTGGCAGATCTTTCCTGAGGACTGATGCGTCACCTAGTAACCTCCGGGAAGCCGGCCTGGGCAGCCCGAGGCCAAAGCCTCGGGGACCGGGCCTTCGGAAGGCAGAGCTCTGGAAGGCCGGGGCTTCAGAAGGGGGAGGCTTCGGGAGGCTAAAGCCTCGAAGACCAAACCTTCGGGAGGCTGAGCTCTAGAAGGCTGGGGCTTCAGAAGGCGAAAATAGGCTCAACCTTTGGGAGGCTAAGCTAATTAAGCCAAGGGGCCGTCGGGGGTCCTTAATAACGTCCCCCAATAGTAGCCCCTTGCGGGGGCGACCAACGGAGTGGTTGGGCCCACGGTTCCTTTGGAGCAGGGCCCCCGGCGGTCCTTGGCTTGTGGTTGATGGTTCGTGGTTTGAGAATCGCTTGGCTTGCCCAGGACGATTTGACTTGGGTGACGGAACGACGTGTTGGATGACATTGGTGACATGGGGCATTGAATGTGCCCTGGGGAGAGGTGTAGTCCTGCCCTATTTGGTGGAGCGTGGGACGCGTGTCGTCTTGTCGTTGGGGGGGCAGGGGAGTCGATTTTGCTCCCCTATGATTTCGGCCTAGCAGGCGAAAGCGGCGCGTGCCCCCTATTTGTAGCAGGAGGGGAATTGCCCAGAGCAACCTTTTTGCCGACTCCTTGTTCTCATCTGCCTTTATCTTCGGTGCCTCTTGCCTTGCATGAGCTGTTCCTTGATCTCTACTCCCCTCTCTTTCATATTTTAGCTCCTTTCGCCATCCTCTTGCGGTTCATATGGCCGACCTCAGTACCCCGAGTGAAGCTGAAACTCAGGCGACGGGGGAGATGGCCGGGGTAGCTGTGGTGGGGGACCCTTAGGTGTCATCGGCTTCCCCGTTGCTGATGGGCCGCTACCGGGAGTGGAGTTTCGGTGCGCCAGCAAAAGCCACTCCCGACAAACCACCGCATTGGTATTGTCTGTCATCGGTGACGAGGAGCTCGACCGGATGGTTAGGGAGGGGAAGATCCCCTCCCGAGCCGTCGCTCGGCCTTCACTGGGGGAGGATGTCCTGAAGCCTCTGGCCCATGAGGTCATGGTGTTTGAGGCTTTCTTCGAGGTGGGCCTAGTTTTTCCTAGTGCCGTTTCTTGAAGAGGTGCTCTACCACTTCTACGTGTAGCTCCCGCATCTCCACGCCAACGCCATTGCCTGCCTGACCACCTTTGAGTGGGCCATGCGGGCGGAGGGGTGTGAAGGGAGGGCGGATTTCTTCGCGGCCCTCCACTTTGCCAGCTGGTAGCTGAAGTTGATCAAAGTCGAGGGGACGAAGAGGCCCCTCAGTTTTGGGAGTATCAACTTCTAGATACGGCCACAGTATCGCGATGCCTTCCCGCGAAGGCCATCAACGGCCGGTGGTATACCGGTTGGTTGCAGTGGTGGTTCTTCTACAGTGTCGGCCCTGCATCGTCCCTTCGCTCCATTAACTGGGATATCGCGTATGTTCCGGAGTTGGAGACGGGGATTACGGACGACTAGTTTGCCTCATGGCTGGCCCTTCTCCGAAGGGTGGCCGAGAAGATGAGCATGGGTGGCCTCTTGGAGGAGTTCACCATGTTGCGTGTCCGGCCCCTCCAAATGGACTGGAATTGCGTTTTTGAGCAAGGTGTGGAAGAGTGGCCGAAGGTGTATTCTGGTCCGCCCGTTAGCGCTGGTGAGTTCCATTTGTAGTTGGGTTCTCGATCTGCCAATATGAGCCATCTTTTTTCTTTCAGAGAGCTGCCTCCCCCTGGAGCGTGCGGCAGGGATCATGGAGGTGATCCTTGGCCCCCTACTATTGCGGAGCGGGAGCGGTGGGTGGCCCAGGTACGAAGTTAGGAGCGGTACAATCATGTCTATTTTTACCTTGGCGTGGGGGCTCTGTCATGGCGGGATCCTCTAGAGCCTAGGGCTGCTGGAAAACGAGCGCGTGCGGGCCCCCCTGTTTGTACAAGGACGCTCTAGGCTCGGCGGCCCTCACCATCCGGAGGCTCGCATACTGGTTCGATGTCCGAGTCATCGGAGGTGCCCCTAGTTCGCAAGAAGCGCTTGAGGCGGGTTGGGAGTGTGAGTGATCAGTCCGGAGGCGAGGGCCAGGGTGGCGGCAATGGCTATGGGAAGGACCGAGCCTCCCCGGATGTTGCGGGTCACGGCTAGAGCCAACGGTGAGGCGTGGCCTCCGTGGACTTTGACTTCAGTCTTATTGACTCGGATGCTGAGGATGCTATGGGTCCTCTTGTAAGAGGTTCAGGGGAACCAGGTGTGGTTTGCTTTGTTAGTCATACCCTTTTGGTCATGCGGTGGGATCTTAATTCGTATTTTTTTTTTGTTGTAGCGACCTTCGAGGTGGATGCGACCTTGACTCCACCCTTTGGGGCCTCGGAGGCCCAGCAGAGATCGCAGACTCCTTCAGAGGGGTCTCCGAGGGCCGTCTTGCGGGACATGGCTTCGTTCCCGCGGGGCCCGGAGTCTGCTGGTGGCCCACCCACGGTGGCTGGTGCCCGAGGTGCCGTGCCCTCCACCGGGAGTCCCTTCGGAGCGGTTGAGGGGGGCCCTGGCCTCAGGATCCTGACCCTGGATGACTTCGCGCGCGCCCGGAGGTGTTAAGGGCTTTCTCTGTGGCCTCCTCTCTGCTTTAGAGTGGGGAGGTCGAGAGAGTGTTGGCCTAGCATCCCCTGGAGGAGCTGGAGGCGCAATTGGCGGTAGCTGTCCTTCAGGTCAGTAGTGTTAGTTATGATTGCCGAATCCGGTGTTGGGTCCTGGGTAGCTTATCTTGTCTTTTTCCATCTTTTTGTGGTGCCTTGCAGCAAGAAATTTTAACGAGGGTGCTGGGAGGTGGCAGACGCCAGGCTTTGGAAGAGGCCCAAAAATGGGCGGTGTCTGCGGAGGGTCGTCTTCATGAGAAGATGGTGCTTCGTGAGCATGCGGAGGCTGAGGCTTGGAAGGCTGCTGAAGACCTCTAGGAGGCGAAGAAGGTTGCTGATGTGGCCAACATGGCCTGTGTGTCCGCCGAAAGTGATGTTGATACCCTTCGGGCAGCGGTGGTAAATATGCGGTGAGAGCTGGAGGAGGTTCGGGCATCAGAGGGGCACTGCGTTTGGAGTGCCATCAGTTAACGACACTAGCGTTGGAGGTGGCCCAGATTACCTCTGATGCCTTGAGCGGGCTAGGGGCCCGATGTCCACCACTTCCCTCCGACTCAGAGGATCATGCCGCTCTTTTGGCTTAGGTCTACCGCGAAGGTTATGGTTAGGGACGCGGAGGCTTTTGCGAGGTCCAGTGCTCTTGTGGCTGCTGCACTTCAGCTGACCCTGCTGCACCAGGCGGGGATTGGTCCCTTCGAAGCATTGGAGCAGCAGGTGCCGCACTCCGTGGTCGAGGCCTTCTAGCCAGAGGCACCTCCGGTGGAGATTGGCGGAGCCTTTGAGAGCTTCCGTTGCAGCGTATGGGTGAATCATGGCTAGAATGTGACATTACACTTCATGGCCGGTCAGGGGGCTCTGAGTGCCTTGGGGGGCCTTCGCCCGAGTTCTTCGTTGGGAGGCCTGGTGCTTCACTCGGAGTCTATGGGTGTTTTGCGGCCCTCTGGGGGAGCTTTTTCTGGTGTTGTTGTCCCTCCGGAGCCAAGCGTGGATGCCCCAGAGGTGTAGCTCTACTGCAGTTGTCTTTGTTTTCTTTTCTTTCCCGGGGAGGGGGGCTGAGTTCTAGTATGTTGACCGCCTCCTTCTGCTTTATGTATATAATCTTTCCTTTATTTGATGGAAATCGCACCTGTCTTCATGTGTTTTACCTATGTTGTTTCTGGGACGTTTGAGCCCTTGAGTTTCAACCAAAGTTTGCTCTGCGTGTATAGGTACGGCGGCCCGAGGCCAGAGGAGGCTTCGTCTGTACCTTGGATAGTGCCCCCGGGGAGGGATCGAGTGCTTCTAGTGCGTTAGGGGCTACTCCGTTCGTTCGTCGGTGGAGTCGCTTTGTTATGCCCCGCGATTCCGTTGGCCGTGTTGACTCGCAGGTGGCTACCGACATTTTGGTTAAGGTCGAGCCAGAGGATCCCCTGGTGTCCTCTTCGGATGCTTGGTTCTAGAGTTCGTCTTGCTCCAGCAAATACGCTGAGAGTTTCTTCTAAAGAGGAGACTCAAGCTTGGAGACGAAGTTCGAGAGGAAGGAACTCCACGAGTATATTGATGGTAGGTAAATGGATCGATCTGGGGGGAGAATCACAGGTTTGCTGTGATTCATGCTCCGTGTCCATCCTCCTGCCCAGAGGACCATGGCCTCCTATTTATAGGGCCATGTGTAGCTTGGAATACAAGTTATCATAATATACAAATATCCGGGATCCGGCCAAATTACTGAGCCTTATCCCAGAAGACTACCTTCTATCCTGTCGGGAGATAAATATCCACCGTGGTAATTATCGTGGTGCCTGCCCCCTGAAGGGGGCGAGCCGGTTACCAATTGCGGCCCGGGGCCGCACCGCCAGGGGTGTCAGGGTAGGTACCATCATGCTGGGGTGTCAGAGCAACGTCCACTAGCCTAAGCATTAAATGCCGGTCACTTCCTCATAGGCAAAGTACGACTGGTTCTTGCTTTTTGGCAGATCTTTCCTGAGGACTAATGCGTCATCCAGTAACCTCCAGGAAGCCAGCCCAGGCAGCCCGAGGCCGAAGCCTCGGGGACCGGGCCTTTGGAAGGTGGAGCTCTGGAAGGCCAGGTCTTCGGAAGGGGGAGGCTAAAGCCTCGGAGACCGAACCTTCGGGAGGCTGAGCTCCGGAAGGTCGGGGCTTCGGAAGGCGGGAATAGGCTCAACCTTTGGGAGGCTGAGCTAATTAAGCCAAGGGGCCGTCGGGGGTCCTTAATAACATCCTCCAACAGGATGTAAATGCTACATTCTAAAGAAAGGTACTCGTTTATGAAAATTCCAAAGAAATTGTGATGAAGGTTTCCTACTTGGTTATTTCTCTCATAGTAAAGCTTATCGTGTCTACAGCAAAAATTCAGGTTTGGTTAAAGAGACGCTTAATGTTGAATTTAATTAAACTAATGGCTCTCAAGAAGAGCAAGAAAATTTGGATGATATAGGTAATGAATACTTAAGAAGAGCTGTCAATAATATGTCAATAAGCAACATCAAGCAAAAAATGAAGGTGAATAAGAAGATGATCCATCTACCTCAATTCAGACCATTCCATCTATTTCCACTACAAATGATCAAGTTTAAGCTCATGATGTGGAGGACGAGGAAGATCAATCACAAGGAGCTACTACTTCATCAACTACATCACAAGAGCCGGTAGCTCATCCAAAAATTCACCATGCCACTGCCAAGGATCACCCCATTGATCAAATTGTTGGAGACATTAGTAAGGGTGTTCAAACTCGTTCTCGTGTTGCTTCATTTTGTGAACAATATTCTTTTGTATCCTCTATTGAGTCTAATCGTATAAAAGAAGCACTTGACGCTCAAGGTTGTGTGAATACAATGCATAAAGAGTTAAACAACTTCACCCACAACAATATATGGGAATTGATAGAAATACCACATCTAAGAGATCACAATGTGATTAGCACAAAATGGGTATTTCTAAATAAGCAAGATGAAGAAGGAATTGTTATAAGAAACAAAGCAAGATTAGTTGCACAAGGATACACTCAAGTCAAATATTTGAATTTTGGTGAAACTTTCGCACCCGTAGCTAGACTTGAAGCTATTAGAATCTTGCTTGTATTTACTTCATCTCATAATATCAAGTTATATCAAATGGATGTGAAAAGTGACTTTTTAAATAGTAAAATTAGTGAATTCATGTGGGTTGAACAATCACCCAGTTTTGAAGATTCTAAAAGGCCTAATCATGTGTATAAACTCTCTAAAGCTCTCTATGGCCTTAAACAAGCCTCACATGCATGGTATGAGAAACATATTGATTTTCTTGTTTTAAAAGGCTTCAAAGTTGGGAAAGTTGATACTATTTTGTTCACTAAATCTATTACAAATGATTTATCTGTCTATCCAAAATATGTTGATGATATCATTTTTGTGTATACTAACCAAGATTTTTGCGAAGAATTTGGTGAAATGATGTCTAGGAAATTTGAAATGTCTATGATTGAAGAATTGAGCTTCTTCCTTGGACTTCAAATCAAGCAACTTAAAGATGGGACATTCATTAGCCAATCCAAATATTCAAAGAATTTATTGAAAAAATTTGGCATGGAGGATGCAAAGCCTATCAAGACTCCCATGACGACAAATGCTCATCTTGATCTTGATGAGGAAGGTAAACCGGTAAATTTAAAGCCTTATAAATCTATAATATGTAGCTTGTTTTACCTTACCGTATCTAAGGCCGATATCGTATTTAGTGTGTGCATGTGTGCAAGGTTTCAAGAATCACCTAAAGAATGCCATTTAATGGCCATTAAACACATTTTGAGATATTTAAAATACTCTCCTAGTATAGGGCTTTGGTATCCAAAATGTGCTAAATTTGAATTAATTAGATATTCAGATTCCGATTATGTGGGTTGTAAAGTAGATAGAAAAAGCACATACGGAAGTTGCCAATTTCTAGGAAGATCGCTAGTTTCATGGTCATCCAAGAAACAAAACTCCGTAGCTCTATCCACCACTGAAGCGAAATATATTTCCATGTGTAGTTATTGTGCTCAATTGCTATGGATGAGACAAACTTTGTTAGATTATGATGTTAAGTTCAAAATTGTGCCTCTTTTATGTAATAATGAAAGTGCCATGAAAATAGCTACAAATCCGGTCCAACACTCTAGAACCAGGCATATTGATATTCACCATTATTTTCTTAGAGATCATGTGAGCAAAGGCAAGATCCTAGTACATAGTGAAATGACCGGAGATTAATTGGCGGATATATTTACCAAATCTCTAGACGAGAGTCATTTTTGCAAACTAAGAAATGAACTTAACGTCATTGACTTCTCAAATGTTGCTTGAAATAATGGGCACATGATGTTTGTGCTTTCTTATGTTCTAGCATTATACATTGGTTTACATGCTCATATTCTTTATGGTTACTTTCTCTCTTGAACATGCCAATTTGATGCACTTTGGAATTCTCCATCTCTGGATATGATTGAGTTATGTTGCTAGTGATATATCAAAAATCATATCGCAAAAGATCATTTGTCATCTCAAAATCTTGCTTCCCAGCTCAATCCTGAAAATTCTGGAGTTCTCTAATTCCAGCAGTCTGACTGCCATGCTACCGGTCTGATCGCTAGATCTATACAGAGAGGTTTTTCATCTCTACTACTCCAGTGGTTTGATCGCCCTATCTAGCTGTCTAACCGCCAGTTTCGAGTCTGACTCGACGGACTCCTTTCTTTATCTCCTTCCACGGTTCTAGCATACATAACTAATTAGTATTGTGCTTGTCTTCATACATAACTAGCATTATGAGATTCCAGCCTTCATACATACTCTTTTTAGACTTGCATTCTAGCATTCTGACCAAGAAGCAAGCAATAACCAACGCAGGAATGTTTTCAACCACAAAACCCTAGCGCCGCAGTGGGGAGGAGGAAGAGAGCTGTAGCAGTGGAGAGGATGATGATGAGGATGTCCCAAGCACCACCACAATGGAGTGGAGAAAGAGGAGGGCCCTACCAATGCCACAGTTGAGAGGACAACGATTAGGTAGAGTTCCTGAGCGCCGCCAAAGTGGAGAGGAGGAGGAGGAGGGCTCGACCATTGCCCTAGTGGAGAGGACGACAATGAGGTTATGTTCCCGAGCACCGCCATAGTGGAGTGGAGGAGGAGGAGTTCTCGAGTGCCCCACAGTATAGAGGAGAATGCGAAGCACGCACAAGATCTATTTGAATGATTGAACAATAAATACATTGCTAGGTTAAAATACATAGCATAGATGGTTTTTCTTATTGACTGTTTGTGTCTTACCACATCACAGACCGTGTTAATTAATGTTCATCTAAGACCTGTCCCATGCCATGTGGGCCCGCACTACTAATCGCAGATGATTTTCTCTTAATGTTACTCTGTGCCCAAAGACACAGACTGCCTAGGAGGGGGCCAATACTCACATACGGTATTTTCTTGATGTCCGTCTGCGTCATAGGAACACAGACAAATTTTGCTTCATGCCCATCTGTGTATTCTTACTGTCATATGTGTCTCCAGAATTGCTATATGTTGTTAGACATCATATAAATTTGAACACAAATATCATATAAATTTGAACACAAGCATTTGGACACTTGAATTTCAACACAAACATGATAGAAATTAATTTCAACACAGACAGTACTTTAGCATTAAGACATATTCACACCATTTCATCACTATATGGTCTACAATTTACAAAAATATTGTAATATCACCAAAAGGGGGAGCTTCATCAAATTGATTGTACTCCTCCTCGTTAACGACATTTTCAACTCCAATGATCCGTCTTTTCCCGTTGGAACTACATGTCGGTTCTTTTGTGATGTATCACACATATAAAACACTTGGGTAACATGCTTAGCAAGAACGAATGGTTCTTCTTTATATCCGACATGTCGCAAGTCAATAGTAGTGATCCCGTACTTGTCCACCTTCAAGCCCTTTGGATCCTGAAACCAACGACATTAAAATAGGGGTATCTTGAAACCTATATAGTCCAGCTCCCATATGTTGTCTATCTGTCTATAGTAAGTGCTCTTGTGCATATTGTTGTCATAAGCATTTATGTGGACACCACTGTTTTGATTTGTACATTTCTTTTCCTGTTTGGCCTTGTAAAATGTGTACCCATTCATGTCGTATCCTTGCCATGTCACAATTGTAAAGATTGACCCTTTTGCCAATTTTCTAATTACCTAACTTTTGCAAGAACTCGATTGGACTCTATCTCGAAAGCAAGTGTTGAATTTTTTGTTATGCTCTCTAATTATCCATACATCGGTCCTTTCCAGATTTTCTTGAATGAGCAATGCTTTGTGCTCCTCCATATATTTTGACACTTCATCCATTTGTTGCAACATGAGAAAGTGAGCCTGAGCATAAGACTTTCTGGACAGGAGTTATTGCCTTTTTTCCAATGGTCCCTTTACTTGCCAGCAGGCCCTCGTTCCAAGATATGAGCACACTAATAGCACCCAATCAATCAATGAAGTCAACACACCACTAGACAACCTCCTCATATGTATAGCCTTCAATTGTTCATCACTCTGGTTGAGATTGGTTCCTTACATATGATTTTAGAATGTCCCTATATCTCTTATATGGATACATCTGATGTAGAAATACTGGACCAAGATACTTTATCCCCTTTACAAGGTGCACATTGACATGGACCACAATATCAATCAAAGAAGGTGGGAAATACACCTCAAGCTAGTATAAATTCTTCACCATGTTCCTTTCTAGGGCACCTAGTGTTGTTGGATTGATGAACTTTTGAGCAATTGCATTAAAGAAAAAACATAGGCTCATGATTGACTCTTTGATTGTGACTGGCAAAATATTTCTAATTGCAATAGGAAGCATCTGTGTCAACATCAGGTGGCAATCATGGAACTTCATGCCAATAAATCTCAAATCTTTCATAGAAACAAGTTGTTTTTATGTCGGCGGAGTATCCAGAAGGAACTTTCACATCGTGTAGGAACTAAAACAACTCTTGTCTCTCCTTCTTTGAAAGTTGCCAATATCCCATAGCAAACAAACACTTCTACCAAGGTATTACAAGAAGATATCACATCACCTTTGCAGGAGGTTCTTTGTTCCTATGGGCATCCCCCCATCGTCATGCTACTTGTCAAGATGTTCCACATACTGGTTACTCATGCAAGTCTGCAAACTCTCCCTGATAAATAATACAACCTTGCTTGCAAGCATGAATTCTTTCCACTTTCAATCCCAATAGACAAATTATCTTCTTTGCTTCAGACGTGGATATGGGTACCAGATTCCCGTTTGAAAGCAATGATGATAGTAACCGTAACAAGGCAGTGGAACTCTTATCAGACCACCGATTGCTTGCCTTCAATGTCAAAAGTAGGAGTACCACATGTAGCAACGTGTATTGCTCCTTACAGCCCTGGTATAAATGTTCCCTCAACTGCAGCACAAATTCTTGAAATCTAGCAAACTCTCTATCAGTGTATTCATCATTGCCCTTGGCATTGTGGATTATCTGCTCCAAATTTTCAAGAATATCATCACCTTAGTCCATGAAGTCATCAACAATCTCTTCAACGTCTCTATCTAGAATAACTTTGTACACATCACACTCATGCTCTCTTACTTCATGCATATCACCATCATGGTCATTCACGCCTTCTTCTCCATGCTTGATCCAACATGTATAATCAAATGTGCATATATATTCTGTTCCTTTGTAGAATTCCTCTCATTTCTGCATTCAATGCAAGGACAAGACATAAATTTCTCATTCTTGTTCAACATAGTTGCATGAACCCAGATATGCCATTAAGGAACTCATCACAACTATGATTGCCTAGGTATATCCAACTTCGGTCGACCATTTACAATTTCCAAAACTTAACAGTTACTGAATTTTCAAGTAAAGAATTATTTTAAGTGCAAATTTTAGAGGCAATATAGTGGTCTTGAACTAGAAAAAGAAAAAGATGTATTTTTAACAGAAGCTTGAACACAAGCTTAACTATTTTTAAGCTATGGTTCTGTCAACCTACCAATTCGGAGCCAAAGAAAATATATTCTAACCTCTACAAAGTCCAACAGAGGAAGCTCCCAACAAATCACCCCGCAGAGGATGCTTGCGTTGCAGAGTTGAATATAAGCTCAAATATATGGACACAATGGTTCTATGAATATAGCTACCAATTTGGAGCTAAAGAAGGTATATAATAACCTCTAGTTATTCCAACAGAGGAAGCTCGCGCGCTAGAGAGACAGGTCCAAAGAAATCGCCCCGCAGGGGAAGCTCAGCACGCTGTCTAAACACTTATGTGTGGATCCATCTGTGCCAAAGGGTTAAGCCCAATAATTCAGGGACAGATATTTTTATTACAATGAACCGTCTATATGTTCACTATCATTAAGATGGCCGTTAAATCCAGACAGTTTGTCATTTTCAACCTTCTGTGAGTACCACAAAGACACAAACGGGGTTTTAAAGAAACCATCTGTTGCAAAAATACAAATAGGTTTTAAGAAAACTTGTCTATATTTATTCAAGACACATAGATGTATTTGTAAAATCCATCTGTTGATGTTGGTATATGTAAACAACGAGGATGTTATGGACTCATTTGTCTTAGCAGTCGTTTATGACTATTTTGTTATTGAAGGGTCCTAATAAACCATATGTGACACTCTATCTACTTTTACTATTTCTGTGGTAGTGCAAGTTCGTTAGAACAGTAGTTCAGCAACCGTCAACATTTTCTTTTGCCGGTCAATGGCGATTAGAGAAGAATCACTGGCTGGATTGTTAAGATAGATGATGTACTATTAAGAGGGGCTTATGTTCATGTACTTGAGGTATCTATAGTTTGCCACTTTGCTCAAACTTGTTGTGCATTCATGAGAGATAATGTCATTTTGAGATAGTGGAAAACCAATTCCATATCAAACCTAAGTCCTCAAGGGCTTACGTTTTAACCGTGAGTGTCACAGTCTCACCTTCACACAACCAAAGGAACAGAGGCTCTTTGCTCCCTCTGGTAGTCTGACCGCCAAGGAGGATAGTCTGACCGCTAGAGATAAGAGATCAAAGTTTGGTCCCAGAGTGGCTTGTGGTCCAACCACCAAGGGGAACACCAGCGAGCACAGAGAGGAGTTGGGCCTCTGGATGGCTCATGGTCTGACCATCATGGGTTGTGATCTAATTACCAGTGCTTGTAACGTTCAAATTTAGGCGCATTTAGTGCTTTTTTAGCCGTTGGCTATAATGATGGTCTGACCACCATTTGTACTATGATTAGACCACTAAAAACATAGGGCTTAGGATAGTATGTGTAACTGCTACTTCTCTCGATGTAGCTTTTTAAATTGCCCTCAACCTGGTACATGGACTCTCTCTTGGCCATTTAAATTGCATACTTGAGTCTCCCTCTCCCTCTCATTGCTTAGTGGTGCATTCTTTGTGAGAGTGAGCATTCTATGCTTTGCATTAAGGTTTTGAGCTTTGTGGCACTAATGATCATTTAAGCAAGTATCATCAACTTGTTATTCTTGGAGGTTGTCAGCTCCTAGGGTGATATGGAGCTCGTGGAACCATGGAGCCCTTCATGAAGATTGTTAAGGAGTCCTCATGGTGATTGTGATAGGTTTTGTGCATGCCTCACTGAAGCGGTCAAGTGTAACTCTTGTGGAATTTCGGTATTAACTGGTTCATTGGATTTATCCAGCTCAAGATCACAAATCAATCTCTTTATGGGAATCGGTGACTAGATAGAGAAGCGGTTAGAGGTTTGTACCCACCTAAATGTGGATTATGGGTGACCAACAGGTCATTGATACAATGGGATAATTTTCATTGTCTCTTTTGCATGATATTTCTTAATCTCAAATTATATTCATGCAATTAATCTAGATGACATAGTTATATCTTGTGCAATTTACTTTCCTAGAAATTTCATTGTTGCATATCACCCTAGGATTGCAAACCTTGACATAGTTATATCTTGTGTGTAGTTGCAATTTTATCATTTTCATGAATTATATTTGATAATTCTTAGATTAATTTTTGAAACCGCCTATTCACCCCCCTCTAATCGGTATGCTCGATCCTACAAGTGGTATCAGAGACTAGAACTCCCTTTTTATGTGGATTTAACCATCCGTGAGTAAGATTATGGCTAGTGACACTCACGTCAATGTGGCGAAGCAACCTTTCTTTGATGCTCGAATTATGCTTATTGGAAGGCTAGAGTGACTGTTTATCTTAAGGCTATGGGTTGGAAAGTATGGTATACTATCGAAACAGGTTTTGCTATAATTGATCCTAGCAATCTTTCTAATTTTGATAAATAACATATTGTTGCTAACGTTTAAGTATTAATGTTCCTTGTAGTGCTTTGGATCTCAATGAATTCAACCACATTTGCATCCTTGAGATCGCCCATGAAATTTGAGAAAGACTCAAGGAGATTCATGAAGAGACAACAATGGTTAAGGATGCTAAGCTTTTTATTTATAAAGATTAACTTGAGAAATTTATTATGTTGCCAAATGAGAGCATTTTTAAAATGTTCTCTCGTTTGAACAACATAATTAATGAGCTCAAGGGGTTTAGAATGAATGTATCTGATGTTGATTTTTCTCATAAATTTATTAGGGCTTTACCTGACAAACATGAAATTATTGTGGCATTACTTGTAAGATCATATTTGAAGAAAACTACTCCTACAGAAATCTTGGGTGAAGTTCTCACTCATGATATTTTTAAGAAGTCACGAGAGGAAGTCCATCACGATGCCACCAATGCAACGAATAAAAATGTGGCATTCAAAGCTCCGGCATAAAGAGATGAAAGCGATCATGATGATAGTGATGATGATGGCATCGATGATGAAATGGCTTTATTTGTGAGAAAATTAAAGATATTTATGAAGAAAATGTGATATCAAGGTAGATATTGCAAAAAGGAGCAATCATCCAAAAGGAGCCCCTTTGAAGAAAAAAAGTGCTATGAGTGCAGTGAAAATGGACATATTGTTGCAAATTGCAAGAACAAAAATAAAGACAAGTCCACCAAGAAGAACAAATAAAGTGATGGAAAGAAGAAGTCTTTCAAGAAACACTACAAGAAGAAGAATGATGGTCAAGCATGCTATGGAGAGTGGGATTATACTAGCTCCGATTCTGACTTTAATGATGAGAGGCCTTCACACAAGGGCCTTGCCGGTGTTGCCATCAAGGAAGCTCCATCACTCTTCATCACACATATTTTTCTTATGGAAAAAGGTGATTGAAATGTATCGTATGATAAAGAAGACTATTCATACGATGATCTTATGGAATTGTTAAATAGTGTTGATCACTACATGAAGAAAGAGAATTTTTTTTAAGGAATTAAAGAGGAAACACAAATCTCCTTCAAGAATTCTATGAGGTGCTAAAGACATCTCATAAGGATCTAAAAGAAACTTATGATAAGCTTAAGGAAGATCATGACTCTCTCATTGCTCATAAAGCCAACAAGAGCGAGGTGGATGTATGCATTTCTTGTGATATTATATATGATATGCCATATGTAGCTAGCACCTCTAAGGTTTGCATATCCATCTCATGTCATGACTTGCTTTCCATGCCATATAGTTATAAAGTTCATTCTTGCATGAATGATCCAAACATGTGTGATCCCTTGCTTATTGTTAAAAATGATGAGCTAAAAGAAAAGGTTAATGAATTGACCATAGATTTGGTAATATTCTATGGCGGAAAGACCTCTCTTACATGTACATTTTGTCCTAATGATATTGTAGTTTCTAGCATAGAAGGCAACAATTTAATTTTCAAAGGCTTTAGACATTGTAATTTTTATCTTTTTTATTTCTCATCTAATGATGCAAGCTTAAGTACTTTTTGTTCACAAAGTCATCCAAAGGTTGGCTTTGGGATAGAAGACTTGGTCATGTTGGATTGAATCAATTAAATTGCTTGTTGAAGCATGAATTGGTGGTTGGCAAATTTTAGAAAGATGAATTATGTAGTGCTTGTCAAGCTAAAAAGTAATTGGCAAATTCTCATCCAAATAAGAGCACCATGTCAACTTCTAGGTCATTAGAGTTATTGCATATCGATTTATTTTGTCCAACAACTAATGTGAGCATTGGTGGAAATAGTATTATCCTGTTATTTTGGATGAGTTTTCATGATATACTTGGGTATTCTTTTTGCATGATAAAACAAATGTGTTCCATACTTTCAATAGCTTTACCAAGATGGTTGAAACTGAGTTTGGATTGAGTATCAAGAAAGTAAGAAGTGACAATGATTTTGAATTGAAGAACACACGAGGTGAAGATTATTGTGATGAAAAGGGTATCAAATATGAATTCTTAGCTAAATAGACTATAGAAAATGGAGCAGTTGAGAGGAAGAACTAGACTCTAATTTATATGGCAAGATCAATGCTTTTGGAATATAATGTTTTGAATAATTTTCAAAGAAATTAATACCTCTTGTAATGCATCAAATAGATTATATTGTTACCAATTGTTGAAGAAGACACCTTATGAGCTTCACATTGGAAGGAAACTAAACATCTAATATTTTCAGTTATTTAGATACAAATGCTCCATTTTAAGGAAAGTTACACGGTTATCTAAATTTTAAAGTAAATATCATGAAGGTTTTTATTGGTTATTCTTCAAATAGTAAAAGCTTATTGTGTCTATAACTAAAACTTTGGTTTGATTGAAGAGACGCAAGAAAATTTGGATGATGTAGGTAACTAAGGCTTAAGGATGGTGATAAAAAATATGTCAATATGTGATATCAAGCCAAAAGAGGAAGATGAACAAGAGGATAATCCATCTACATCAAAGGCTATTTCATCTGCTTCCACTACAAATAATCAAGCTCAAACTAATAAAGTGGAAGACAATGAAGATTCACCACAAGCGGTTACCACTTGTACAACTACATCACAAGAGCCGGTGGTTTATCCAAAGATTCAACATGGCATTGCCAAGGATCACCTCATTAATCAAATTGTGGATGACATTAGTAAGGGTGTTCAAACTTGATCTCATGTTGCTTCTTTTTGTGAAGTTTATTCTTTTGTATCCTCTATTGAGACTAATTGTGTGGAAGAAGAACTTGATGATGTGGATTGTATGAATTCTAGCATGAAGAATTAAACAATTTTGCCAGCAACAAATATGGGAATCAGTGGAGAGACAAAATCCAAGAGATCATGATGTAATTGGTAAAAATTGAGTATTTTTTGGAACAAACAAAATGTGAATGAAATTGTTGTGAGGAACAAGGCAAGAATACTTGCACAAGGGTACACTCAAGTTGAAGTTTTCGATTTTAGTGAAACTTTTGCTCTCGTAGCAAGACTTGAGTCAATTAGAATTTTATTTGCTTTTGCTTCATCTCATAATATTAAGTTATATCAAATGGATGTGACAAGTGTTCTCTTAAATGGTAATATTAATGAAATTGTCTTTCTTAAGAAACCACCTGGTTTTGAAGGTCCTAAAAAACTAATCATGTGTACAAGCTCTCTATGGCCTTAAACAATTCCAACGTGCCTGGTATGAGAGACCTAGAAATTTTCTTGTTTCAAAAGGTTTCAAATTGTTTTTTGCGGGGAATTTGGTGAAATGTTGTCTAAAGAATTCGAGATGTCTATGATTGGAAAATTGAGCTTCTTCCTTAAACTTCAAATCAAGCAACTTAAGAATGGGTTTTTTTTAGTCAAACAAAATATGATTCATTGAAAAAGGTAGGCGTGGAGGATGCAAAGCCTATGAAGATTCCTATAACAATAAATGGTAATATTGATCTTGATGAGGAAGGTAAACCAGTTGGTTTAAATCTTTATAGATCTATGATAGGCAGTTTGCTTTATCTTATCATATTTAGGCCTAGTATCATGTTTAGTGTGTGCATGTGTGCAATGTTTCAAGTATCTCCTAAAGATTGTCAGTTGAAATACTTGAAATACAGTCCTAGCATAAGCTTATGTATCATAAAAGTGCTCAGTTTGATTTAATTGGATATTCCAATTCCGATTATGCGGGTTGCAAAGTGGATAGAAAGAGCACCTTGGGTAGCTGCCAATTTCTAGGAAGATCCTTAGTTTCATGGTATTCTAAGAAACAAAACTCCATAGCTTTATCCACCGACCAAGAAGAATATGTTCCCACAGGTAGTTGTTGTGCACAATTGTTATGGATGAGGTGAACATTGTGGGATTTTAGAGTTAGGTTTGATAAAGTGCCTCTCTTGTGTGATAATGAATTTGTAATGAAAATAGACACAAACCTAGTCCAACACTTAAAAACCAAACACACATATATTTGCCATCATTTTCTTAGAGATCATGTTAGCAAAGGGGATATTGAAGTTGGTAGTATAAGAACCGAAGAGCAATTGGCGGATATTTTCACTAAGCCATTATATGAGAGTCATTTTTGCAATTTGAGAAATGAACTTAGCATCATTGACTATTGAAATGTTGCTTGAAACCATGGACATGTGTTGGTTGTGTATCATTGCTTGCTGGAGCATCATACCATTATTTTTTGAGACATTTCCCTATATTTTTATATCTCCATGATCATGCCAAATTGATGCACATTTTTTGTTTGAGACACTCCAACTATGGTTATTCTTGATTTGTGTTGTTAGTGGAGTTGTCAAAAATCCTATCTTAAGGCAAATATTAATTGTCACATTTCTTCTCAAATTTCTTTCAAATCAAGTCTGTTGAAGTCCCTTCCAATGATCTGATTGCCATCCTCCTTGGTCCAACCACTGAAAATGCTTGATTTGCGTTGCTAGTAGAGTTGTCAAAAATCTTATCTTAAGGAAAATATTGGTGGGGGTCGTTATTAAGGACCCCCGACGGCCCCTTGGCTTAATTAACTTAGCCTCCCAAAGGCTGAGCCTGTCTCCTCCTTTCGAAGCCCCGGCCTTCCGGAGCCTAGCCTCCTGAAGGTTCAGTCTCTGAGGCTTCGGCCTCCCAAAGCCTCCCCCTTCCGAAGCCCCGGCCTTCCGGAGCTCAGCTTCCCGAAGGCCCGGTCCCTGAGGCTTTGGCCTCCTGCTGCCCAGGCCGGCTTCTCGAAGGTTACTAGCTGAGTCATCAGGCCTCAGGAAAAATCTACCAAAGGGGAAGAACCAGTCGTAATTTGCCTGCGAGGAAGTGACCGGCATTAAATGCCTAGGCTAGTGGACGCCGCTCTAGCACCCCAGCACGATGGTACCTATAATGACACCCCTGGCGGTGCGATGCCGGGCCGCAATTGGTGACTGGCTTGCCACCTTCAGGGGGCAGGCACCACGATAGTTACTACGATGGATATTTATCGCCAAGTGATTCGATCAGATCCCAGATATTTGTACATTATGATAACTTGTTCGCCAAGCTACGAATGGCCCTATAAATGGGAGCCCTGGTCGCTTGGGCAAAGGAGAGGGCTAGACGGCAGAAAGACACCAAGGTGGAAAAACACCAAGTCACGTTGTGATAATCACCCCAAATCAATCAATTTTTTCTACCATCAAAACATTCATGGTGTTCATTCCTCTTAAACTTCGTCTCCAAGCTTGAGTCTCCTCCTTAGAAGAAACTCTCACCGTACTTGCTGGGGCAAGATGAACTCTTGCTCTAACAAATATTAATTCTCAATTTTCTTCTTAATTTTCTTTCAAATCAAGTATGTTAAATTACCTTCCAATGGTTTGGCTGCCATCCTTGATCCAACCGCTGAAAACACACAAAAGAGGAAGTTTCTGATATCGTCCAGTGGTCTGATCCCATAATTTCACGATCTAACTACCGAATGAATTCTTTGAAAATATTACTGGTTCCACCCCAACGGTCTAACCATCATTGCTTGTGGTTTGACCACCAATGTCGACTGAATCTTGGACCACTTCCATGCCCTCTCGGTATTCCTTCGATTCCTCTTACTTACTTGTGGATTTTGAGCTTTTCATAGCTAGGGTTTGATGATGAGGATCTAAATCTGAGACATGGATTTGATGGTGGATTGGTTGGAATGGAATTCTAGTGCCATGAGAAGCATTCCATTGAAGTTTGATCAGTTGATTCCTTGATTTTCTAGAAAAATAATCCAAAATGGGGTGTTCTGTTGCATAGTACCCACGGTGAGACCGTGGCCAGTGGTGGTATGATTGCCGACAGAGGTAGCAAAACCTTTAGTTGATTGTTTGTGCTAACTATCATTCATTGATTCTCATACCTTGCTATATATTCTTGTTTCCAAGGGTAATGCTCTTACCCGTGGATTCCACAATTTGACCAAAACAAGCTACCGAGCGAGGAAAGAAAACAAAAAGCATATTCCGATGATGAGGAGATGACCCACAAGATGAGGATTGGGCACTCACTAATGTTGATGCTGGTGAGGAATCCTCCTCAGTTTTAGGCAATATTCCTAATGATGAAGTAGAAATGGAGAATGCCAGTGATGTTAATGAAGAACTCAATTATCAAGTTTACTGGGGTGTTAGAAAGGTTTGGACGACATCAGAATACACAAGAGCTAGAAACATCAATCAATATGACAAAGAGAATGATGCCACTAAACCTCAATTTTATACCAAGGTACAACAAAATGAATTCTATGGTCATCTCTTCAACAAGAATATTTATGATCGTAAATGGTATCATAAATAGATTGATTGGAATTATGTGAAAGAGAAGCCTAGCATGAGTATAGTTGTTATTCTTTAAGAAATTGGTCTCTATGATTCCATTGAGCATAAATGTCCTTGGAATGACACTATTGTGAGACAATTTTATTCCACTATTGAGATCAATTGGGAATCAAAGAAGATTGAACGAATGACAGGTACTAGAAAATATTAGCTAATTTTGTAGAGTTTTTTGTTGCTACTAAGATCAATTATAATGGCATATGGAATGCTATTAATGTCATGGATGAGAAATATCTTAGTGAATATGTATGGAAAAACTATTATGAGTAGCAAGGAGTAGTTCCCAAGCTTGTACTTGGAACTGCCATTGGATTGAAAATCTTACCAACTATGCTGAATAATATTGTGAGGGACATCTTCTATCCCAAAGGTGGAAATAGTGATGCAGTTTGTGATCTCTGTTGAAACATCATTGATCATATTCTTAACCGTCACATGATAAATGTGCTCAAGGTCAAATTGTAGACAATTGACGTGATCACTGCCAGTATCACTCCCAACCTTTACTATGCTCCTTAATACATCATGTTTCTCATTCATCTCAAGACAAAGTTTCAAGGTGCATATGAGTCCAAGAATTTAGTATACACACCTTTCAAAGTTAATCTTGGTTTCATCTGAGAGGACATGGAGCTCAGGGAGCACCATCACCTCAGGCATCTTAGCATGTTTAGGAGGATCTTCCACCTTAGGCATCTCAGCCACCTCCAGCACCACAATAGTGGGACCCTCCTCCTCTGGGTTTCTTTGAGCGTATGATGGCATCTTTTCAGTAGACTTGGCAGGCTCGTTTTGCCTCTATTCAGCAGAATATTGAGCAGCAGTACTTTGAACCCATGATGAATAACTATCAATTCATTCAGCAGTCTACCGCTCTCGCTCATTCAGATATTGATGCTCTAATGCTAAAAATCAAGATTTAAGTGAGCATTTCACTGTTTGTAGGTGTAGTAGAACACACTTCTTAATGAGCAATGCACAATTCTTGATGAACAAACTTAGATTCATGATGCGCAACATCTTCTTCAGCATTACTTTTTGGGCTTTACTGATCATTTTTACTCCATCCATCCAAGATCTCCTCCACTGTTTTATAGCCTCCACCTTAGGATTACTAGATTCTTTTTGGCAATTTGATGCCAAAAGGAGAGAAGAAGTGATGTGACGAAGTGAGGGTGAAGTGCAAGACTGACCATATAGTCTATCTATATTTCTATCTATGTGAGGATGAGACTCGATTTTTTCTTTATTCTCTCATGAACCTCATTATATGCTTGTGTCTTGCTTAGTTTCTTAGCCTGTAATTCTTTTATGTGTGTGGCACTTAGAACATATGATATTGTAATATGATGAAGTATGTTGACTTGCTTCTCTCTCTAGTTCATAATTGTTTGTGGTGTTCTAGTGCTATATGTGGATGTGGATGCTATGATGATATTTACATTGTAAAATGCCAATTGATGTATCACATATACTCTTTGATTCCTCGGTCTACAATATAAGGTAAACTTACCAAAATTCTCAATTTATATATGTGCATTGTCTCTAATTGAAGATCATATATGCATATATTTAGGGGACCTTATCCTAATTATTGACATTTTATAGCACTTATCCATTCTTACTCATAATAATCACTCACATGAATTAATTGCTACCACATCTCACTTTGGAGCCTTCCTTCTACTTTGTGCTAAAAGTACACTCAAAATTCAAATTTCAAAACTTCTTATTGTGGTTGTCATCAATTACCAAAGATTGAAGTATCTAAGCCCCTAATTTGTGTTTTGATAATTAATGACAACATTTATATGTGGACTAACATGTGCATTTGAGATATGAGATAGGTTAGTCCCAGATTTCATGAAGAACTAGAAGACACATGTACAAAAGACATGAAGATGGCTAACTCAAGGCAAAGGTATTAAATATAGGGTTTTTTTTTGCTAGTCAATGGTGATTAGAGAAAAATCAATAACCAAATTGTTAATATAGATATCATATTGTTAAGACGGGCTGATGTCCATCTACTTGGGGCATATATAGTTGCCACTTTGCTTAAACTTTCCATGCATCCGTGAGAGAAAATGCCATTTTGAAATAGTGGAAACCTGGCACCATATCAAACCTAAGTCCTCAGGGGTTGGCGATCTGACCATGAGTATTATGGTCAGATCACCACATGACTAGAGCTCTGGTAGTCTGGCTACCAAGAAGGACGATCTGACCTTTGGAGATGATAGAACAAAGTTTGGTCCCTAAGTGGCTCATAGCCCAATAGCCAAGGGTGACGATCTGACCAACAACCAGCACAGAGAGGAGTTGAACCTCTGGATGGCTCATGGTCTGACCATCATGGGTCGCAGTTTGACTGCCTTGCTAGTAATGTTCAAATTCAGGCGCATTTAATTCTGATTTTAGCTATTAGGCATAGTGACTGTCTGATCACCTTTTATAGTATGGTCAGACCACCAAGAAATATAGGGCTCATGATAGTTTGTGTAATGGCTATTTCTCGTTGTGTAGCCTATAAATAGCCTCCAACCTGGTATATGAACTCTCTCGGTCATTTCAATTGCATACTTGAGCCCCTTGAATCTGCCTCTCCCTCTCATTGCTTATTGGCGCATTCTTTGTGAGAGTGAGAGCAATATAGTGCTTTGCATTAAGGTTTTGTGCTTTGTGAAACTTTTGATTCTTCAAGAAAGTATCATTAATTTGTTACTCTTGGAGGTTGCCACCTCCAAGATGGCTTGGAGATGGTGGCATTATGGAGTCCTTCAAAAAGATTGTGAAGGAACCCTGATGGTTGTTATGAGGTTTTGTGCATGCCGCACCAGAGCAATGAAGTGCAACTCTAGTGAAACTAAGGTATTGAGTGGTTGATTGGACACATTCGGTTCAAAATCAAGTTCATCTCTTTGTGAGAATAGGTGACTTGATAGAGGTGTTGTTACAGGTTTGAACCCATCTCAATGTGGATTAGAGGTGACCGGTAAGTCATCGATACTACACAATAAGTTTCATTGTCTCTTTTGTGTGGTATTTCTTAAGCTTAATTTATATCCGTGCAATCAATGTTTCCTAGAAATTGAATTGTTGCATGTTACCTAGGATTGCAAACCTTAACATAGTTATATTCTTGTGTGCAGTTGCAATTTTATCATTTCTATGAATTAGATTTGAAACTTCCTATTCACCTCCTCTAGTTTGTATCCTACGTATTTCATGTGAAAAATTGCGTGACTTGTGACTTGCGACGGCACAATTGCGCGCGAGGGAGGGAGGGGGTGCCTGGTCGGGCAAATTTTTTTTTTGCTTTTTTCGAGAAAAAAATATCGATTCGGGGACCGACTATCACTACCGGCTTCAACCGACAGTGATAACCCCTTCACTACTGGTTCATAGGCTGATAGTGATAGTCTTTGACTATCCACTATCGGCTCCAAAACCGGTAGTGAAGGTGGTTTTGCAGCCGACAGTAAAGGTACTTCCTGTAGTAGTGGTGACGCGTTCGGAGTGACGAAGATTTTACTCATCATTAATAAGGGGTATCACCTATCACTAAAAAGCTATTCTGACATAGTGGTTGTACCTACGCCGTACCTACATTGAATTACTGAAATTCAGGTAAACAATGAAGGGAAATTATCACTGAAGACCTAATACTGAATATGATTCAATAAAACCAGGCCAGGTTCATCAAAAATATAATTCGCAGTGCATTTCTTAGTATTACATGCTGGGTGTAACCGAGGTGTAGGTTAGCACTACCAAAACTATTTACATTAATTGGTCACAAGAAAACACTACCATGCATTAAAGTTGTTATGACTAGTGCTTTAAAAATAGGATATTTAATAGTTTTTGTTAACACATGACTCCTATTACGGAAACTATTGAAACACCATATTTTGTTGAGGGAATCGTTTTGTCTTATAGGTTGTTGCTTTGTATCCATGTGATCTAATACACGACTTAAAAGACAATCTATACCTCATGCTGACTTTTAAGTTTCCTCTTAATGACCCTACAATTAATCCCTTAATTTTTGCGTTCACTTTCTCTCATCTCCATCCCTTATCCATGTCATCCAAAATCCAACATGGCAATTCTATATGGCTATCTAAAATCCATACCATCTAATTAAGGGAGTATACCTTTCACATGTACCAGCTTTGAAATATCTGGGAAAATTTCTTTTCTATGTTCACTGCAAATTGCGGCCTGATTATAGTTTTGTATGCAGACCGACGACGAGCCTCCGATTAACACATGTAAGCTACTAACACATGTAAAAACATTTGATTTGGGACTGAGAATGACTGCTATATCGAAACACGAATGGACAGTGATTGGTGTAGTACTGTTAGTTTCTAAACTAGCAGTACCGACTAATTATTGCCGGTTCCACACGCGCGTACTTTACCCCTCGTATGAAGCTTTTTTTACCATCCCATCCTACAGTTATAACCGTTGGCTATAGGATAATTTATTCTCTGGACCTTTCTTGCTCGAATATTTGAACGACTATTTGGGTATTTAAATGAAAAAGTTGTCACAAAGTTGTACATCTCGTTAAAATCTATAACTTTTATATAATATTTGTCTCCATTCAATTCCATATAAAAAAATTATGAATTTTCGAAGATGTGGTATCTGATACTATCACTACTGATCATAACACAAACCTACTATGATACTCCCTCTATTATTACTATTTATTTCGTGTTATAAATTGATAGTAAAAACAATTATTATTATAAATTCATATCAAGAATCAGGTAGTGATAGTATTAGTATTGATTTTTAACACCAACTAATAAGTATTAGTATTTGTTTTTAATACCAACTAACCATGATAAGTGTTTTTACTGTTGATTATTTTTAGATGGATAATTAACATCGGTTCCTAACAATAACAGGCGGTAATATATCCATTATAGGTGTCGGTTCCGGTCGAATAAGGGTGCATGGATATTTTTGTAGTGCGGTAGGGAGCAGTTTGGAACAGCGAGGACGACACACTGAAGACATGCCTCGATATTTTGTGCTGTCTATAGCAACGTGCTGAGAGATATTCGTTTGCCCGCGTGCGTCCAACTACATATAAACTAGTATAAATCGGAACAGCCGAGTATGAGAGACCACCGTACCAAAGCTGGTCAACAAAAGCCATGGGCCTGCAGATCAGGATAGATATGTGATAACACAGGCTAGCCGTCCGTCTCTTCAAGTCTATTATTTTTAGACTCCTGCTGGATATATACGGCTGGCTACTTGGTTAAATCTACATGGTTAACCGAGCTTCACTTGAAATCTACTTATTTGATTTAATATCATATTAACTATAGTTCGGAAGAATTTTCCTATTGAGCAAACGAGCGAAGCTGAGCCTAAGAGTAATCGACTTTCACTCGAAATCGACTTATTTCAATTTTGAACCTAGCTCGCAAGCTCATGAAATGAGCTTCTTTTTTCCTAGTGCTACAATTATATATGCTATCGCAGGCCGCAGCACGCATCTATTTCTCGGTGCTGATCCTAAAAGAACAGACGAATGAGATGGGTAGCCTGGTCTTGGTCATATTGTGAGCAGGGTTGGGAATAGTAAATAGCTTTTGTTATATTTTATTATCTCATAAATATGCATCAGAAATAACAATAGAAACAAGATACAAATTAAGATATCCGTTTCAGTGTAATATGCTTTTCTTTAATTTTCCTATATTGTCCTTCACAAGATACTCGATCTTGATTTGACGTAGACTCGATTAAGGCTTGGCCGAGAAAAGTCTGTCGAGCTTAATGGGACAAGCTTGATCAGTTTTATTAGGCCTGATCTATTTCAAATCGAGCTTATTCAAGTAGCTTATATACCTAAATTTGTATTACTGAGCTTTTCTTACCATGCTTACTCAAGTTTATGTCAGCAAGCTTACTCGAGCCGAAGCTTGAGTTTGTATTGTCCAATATGTGTTGTACTTGTTGATATGTTTTAGATGTAATCATCAGTACTGTAGAATAATATATTATTGTTGGCTTTAAAACTCTCTTCATTACTGGTTTTAGAGCCGGCAGTGGCTCAAGGGACCGGCAGTGAAGGAGTTATTACTGCCGGCTGAAACCACCAGTGGTAGTGATGATGGATGAATCACTACCGACCGAAGGCGCAAAGTGATGATGGATGAATGCCTTCAGCTGGTAGTGATGTTTTGGCAATCACTGTTGGTCGAAGGCTTCAGCTGGCAGTGACGCCTTGGGAATCACTGCCGGCTAGTGGTTTCAGCCCACAGTGATTACCACGGCATCACTGCTAGTTGAATGCTTCAGTCGACAGTGTTTTGCCTCTCCTCCCTCCATTTGTCCTCTCTTCATCTTCTCGATCTCTCCGTCTCTCTCCCTCTTAATACATGCATACAATGAGACATATATTTAATGTAAATCAATAATAAAGGCACCTTTATTAATATATAGTAATTCATGTCATATTCAAGTGAACACATATTATAATTCATAGGCATAGATAAACACACGTATATACATAATAGTTCTCATAGGTCATCCTTCGAAAAGTTGATCGAGTTGAGCTAGTTTAGTATCCCTCTACCTCTTCCACGATGAGGACCGCATCTCTGCACGGATGGCTGATGGCGTGTGTACGTCTGGGGACACTGGGGGACCGATGGTGGTAGAGTGGAGGACTCAGCCACGCCTGATCGACCGCAGCATCGCCTAAGCTCAAGCCTCACTGGCATGTCAAAGACATCGAAGTCCGACGCTTGAACGCTACTACAGTTTGAGCCTTTGGCCTCCTCTGTAGTGCAATGAGGGGCCACCCTCTCATGCTCATCCACAGCGCACCGATGGACCACCCTCTCATCCTCCTCCTCCTAGGCACGCTTACAAAATGCTGCTTCTTGCTCCTCCGTAGTACACAGTTGACGTGCCAGCTTCTCATCCTCTTCCTCCTGGGCACGCTTATGAGTCATTGCTTCTGGACCATGTGCGCTGACATGCATACAATGAGACACATATTTAATGTAAATCAATAATAAATACACCTTCATTAATACATAGTAATTCATGTCCTTTATTAATACATAATAATTAATATCCTTCACTAAAATGGTGTCATTTGACGATATATAAGTCATCTAACCCCCTGGTAGCCTTCTTCCTTGTCACATACTCTCTACTAGAAGGTAAGAAATCATTTGAAGATCTCTCACGCATTGACAACACGATCGGTTCATGAAACTCACCGACCGGGTTGATAACGTGTTCCATGAAGAACCCGACGACTTGGTCTTGAATGGCATGTATTTCTGCAGGTTGTAATGCACATGTGCATTGTTTGGAGCATCATGTTTGAATAATTGAAAAAATTAGTCCTTGAACACGTATAGAAATTGAAAAGAAGGCATCGGTATGTAATTTCATACCTCAAGATCATTGAACATGACAGCCTCTCCATCTGGGTAGAATCTATTAATGAAGTAAGAACATAGAACCGGCAGAGATTGTTACCGGGTGGCTGCCTCATACACTTCAAGATGAAAGGATTCATCAGTGGGATGAATTTGTTGGAGCAAGAGATCGTCTTACGCTAACAAGTGCGGCGAGAGTTTCTTCTAAGGAGAAGACTCAAGTTTGGAGACGAAGTTTGAGAGAAAGGGACACCGACGATGTATTGATAGTAGAAAAGGTTGGTCCTTGGCTTGATGGCCATGGCCCTGTATTTATAGGGCTACCCATGGCGTAGTGTACAAGTTATCGCTACTAACAAAAATCTAGGACTGGCTGAATTACATGGCACAGGTTTTGGTAAAACTACCTTTTACCTTACTTAGGAGATAATATCTACCACGACAAATACAGGGGTTGAACCAACCTCCTTGTCAGTACAATGTTGATCGCCAAATGTGGCATAGTGTCGTGTTGTCCCGTGTGTCAGGCATCCTCCGCTTGCATCATCATGTTAGGATGGCGTCCACTAGCCTTCGTATGAAATGCCGGTCACATCCTTGCAGGGGATGGATGACTGGCATCCCTGCTCTGACAGATCTTTCTTGAGGCCTGATGACTCACCCTGTAGCCTTTAGGAAGCCTACCTAATCTCCGGAGGCTGTGGCTTTGGGAGGTATGGCTTCATGACTCTGAACTTCCCTGAAGCCTGGAGGTCCGAAAGTGGCCTTCTGTCAAACCCAGTTTTAACGGACAAAACCAAGTGCGGCTTATGTGTGCCTAGGAAGTTCATCACACATAAGGAAGTCATAGATGAAGTAACAAAAGCAATACTTTAACTTACAATCGTTCACTTCTTACAAAAGACTTCACCTAAACAACTCTATCAGCTAAACTACGGCAGCGGGACGAAAGCATCGGCGACCAAGCACTCCACAGGCATCGATCGGAAAACACGCTCCTAGAACATCAGGTCGTCAACTTGAAAGTCTTGAAAATCTTCCACTGAGCAGCATATGTATTGGGGGAAATAGCAAGGGTGAGCACTTGGAGTACTCAATAAGTGTGGGAAAATAAGGATATGTAGGCTTTCCACAAGAATAGGCTATCACACGGTATTTTTGCGTAAATGCGAGTAATGAAAATATATTTGGACACAAAAACATTAAACAATTATCAAGTGAATGTAACCCAATTAATCCACCCAACAACTAACATTCGAGGCTAACCTCCAAAACCATATCCGTGACTATAACCATAACCAAGATCATTCCACCATCAACTAATCATGTGTGGATCCAAGTCTCCCATAACCGCGTGCACGACTGTTATAATAGTTTTATACTCTACAGAGGTTGTCCAACTTTTAGCCATGAGTCGTGATATCCTTGTTGCCGTGTTCGCGAAACAATTAACACACGCTAGCGGTGTGCCGCCAGGGGAATCACTACAAAGCATGGTCCATCAATTAGGTCCTGGTACTCCAACAAATGCCAGCCATGTGTCTAATCAATATGCTAAGCCTTACCCATATCGGTCTCATGTTTGGTACGATATTTCTTGAGTTATCGCTCCACAAACCGGTCCTTATATATGACACTTGGGCAATGGCTTTCCAACTATCCAACAGGGAAATAACCAACCAAAACTCACATCTCTTTTTGGAACGTATCCACAAGCCCACCACAAGAACCAACATTCTCTAACCCATTCTTTGCCCAAGTCCTAGGGTTCCATGTTACTATACCAAATTCATCATTACCACTGCATAATTCCATTAACATGTATATGATACTTCCCAACATCCAAAAACCATGGCTAAGAAATTCTACCCAAGAAACTCATATCAACTACCGCTTAGGCTTCAAGGAATGTAAAGGAAGAACTAGGTAAACCCTAACATAGGTGACTACCCATCAAGTTGACAGACATTGCATGCAGTTTATAAAACAAAACATTTAAAAACATAGGTTTAATATGATCAAGGACACTTGCCTTTTATCCAATACTGCTCAGTTGACGAAATCTTAGTCTTGAGATCCCTCGAACAGATCCGAAGCGTTGTCGACTAATCGCGAATTCTATCGACAAACAAAAACATCGAATAAACACCAAATAAACTCCAAAAGAAATAGAACGATAAACTGGGATCTTGGATTAGGTTGAACAAGGAGAACATAATTGACTGGACTACTGTCGAGGAAAAATTAAGGTATGGGAACCAGGGTTAAAGTTTCACATGGGAAGATAGAAAAGATTGACTGTAGTTCTTCTGGGAAAAAGATATGGTTGTAGAGATCTAGATGTTACTAAGGAAAAACTACTGTAAAGATATGAGTGTTAATACTTAAAACTAGCATGGTTAGATAGATCATATTTTTAGAAAAATTTGAGTGCAAGAATCACTCAAATCGAAGCTAAAACGAAAAAGATATGGCTAAAACAATTCTAGGGTTTAATCTAAAAAAGAAAAAGACTTATTTTTAATAAAATAGAAAGTTCAGGGACCTTTTTTGTAAAAATAGAGGGACCTATTTGTAATTTTGGAAAAAGTCTAGGGACTAATCTGTAAAAAGATAGGGGCTTTTAGGTAATTACAGAAAAGTTCAAGGGTATAATTGCAAAAGAGCTATTTTCTGGAATTTCTGGAATTATTTTTGTACTGGGAATTCTTGAAATATTGACTGGGCTGCTTTGGCTGACGTGGCAGGCTGACTGGACAAGACACATACGCAATATTGCTGATGTGGTGATGACATGGCGGCTGACATGGCACATAAGCTGACTAGATCAAGTGAGACACGTGGTAGCTTCTGGTTGGTTGGCTGACGAGGTAAGTTAGATCTAATCCGGGCCTTTGATGAAGGATCGGGCGGCTGAGGGAATTTGGGGACAGATTTGGCGGCGGCACATATTAAAAACGACGGCACCGGCTCAGGATGCGGCGGAGAGTCACCAGAGCAGAGGGAGAAAGGTCGTCGCCGGCCTCAGACTTCGATGATGAGCGGCGAATAAGCTTCAGGAGGGAGAGAGGAATCCGTTTGAGGCCTTACCTCGGGCGGCGTGAGATGGGAGAGGTCCAGCGGCGGTGAGGGAGGCAATGGCACACGGGAGCTCGTCGGTGGAGGGGTTCCGACGGTCGGGAAGCAAAGGAGAGGACAGGGGAGTGTTCAGGAGACACTGGAGAGGCTTTGGGGTGCCTTGGTGGTTGCAAAGTGGCGCGGAGTCGACGAATTTTCGAGCTCAACTGAGGGGCTCCTATGGTAGCGGCGACGACTAGGGATTCAACGACTCGGCGATTTGGGGCATAGGAGGCAACGGCTTTGAAACGAGATTTGAATGAAAGTGGTTCCTGAGCTTATATCGGCAAGCTAGAGAGGCTTGGGTGCGTCGGGACTCTAAGGCGGTGGCACGGTGTATTCGAGCCGGATTTCCATCACAAGTCATGATTTCCATGTTGCCATGTTAGCTAGACACTTAACACACGCTAGTGGTGTGTCGCCCGAAAAGTCACTACAAAGCTGTTACAAAGTTTCATCTAGTATGTGCATGCCCGCTAGGTTTCACCATCGTTAAAGTGGCATTCACACCACCCAGAAGCCCCCTTCGCCTTGTAGCTCCAGAAAGTTTTCACCCTTTCCTTCCAATACCCATCTCATACCACTAACCAAATGGTTCTGGCCTTTGCCGTCCCCACACAACCACTCTTCCGTTTGGCACGCACAAAAACTGGAATCCACTAATTAATAGGCTAGGCCTATCCCATACCAGGTCTCGTGGTTGGTACGATATTTCTTGGGTTATCGCTCCACGAACCGGTCCTTACTTAGGTTACTTGAGCAAAGACTAAACCAACATCATAACTTCATCATCACTGACCCAACTTTGCTCAAGGCCTAAGGTTCCATGTTGCTATTGCCATCATTAATATTCCCAACTCATAATTGTATTAATTAGTTAATCATGTTTAACCCTTAACCCTACAATCCCCTCGTGCGAAGCTAAGCATGACTACCCATCATATCCTCTACTATCAACATGGCGACAAGGACATATATGGAACAGGGTACTATAAATACATAGGATTCAGGATTAACAGCATGCATGTTTGAAAAGAACACATTTTAAACAAACTAGGATCAAAATGTTCAAGGACACTTGCCTCTCCCAACTTGCTGCTCAGACTCTTCAAAAACTTGGTCCTGAAGGTTCTCGAACTGCTCTTCGTCTGCTTCCGACACGCACCGAAAAAACAAACAACAAAACCAACTAAGAATAGTACATCACACAGTAGCTAACATCTATGAAAAAGGTACTACAAGATAGTACACGTCGCTATGAACACGTGAGCGCGAAAATCATCTAAATCGGAGCTAAAATGAGAAAGTTATGCTATAAATACGATTAGGGTTACATCTGAAAATAAAAGGGGCTTAATTTAAATAAAACAGAGAGGTTAGGGGCCTTTTTGTGAAAATTGAGGGACCTATTTGTAATTAAGAAAAAGTTTAGGGACTAATTTGCATAATTACAAGGGCTTTTATTTAAATATAGGAAAGTCCAGGGGCTTATTTTGCAAAACTGTCATTACTCCCGAATTAAATCAAATAGGAAAACTTGACTGAAAAAAGTGTGCTGACGTGTCACTACCACGTCGGCTAAATGGATGAGGTGACTGGCTTAAGCAAGCGATGAGGTGGCCTGATCTGCTGACTAGGATTATGTGGTCACGTGGCACCAGGTGATTGGACACCGAAGGGGTATGGGAAGCTTTTAATCCTGGCCATCCACAACAGATCTAACGGCTATTGGGGGGGGGCTTTAGTTGACCGGCGCCAGAGAAGGGAGCACGGGGATTCCGTTTTAGACACGTACCGACGATGGCGCGGCTCGGGTGGTGTGCGGCGGTGGGGTAGACGTCGGCGAGACTCGGGCGACGTCGGGGAGGGAGCTCCAGTGACCAAAACTCGTCGGAGAAGGCAGCGACGGGCGCGACAGAAGGTGGAGGTGCTCAAGCGCGGCTCAGCTACGGCGAGCGGGCGTCGGAATGGCGGTGGTGATGCTTGGGGTGGCTCGGCTATGGCGGCGGCGGAACGGCTTGAACTGGTGCGATTCTTAGATGGGAAAAGGCCAAGGGTGCTCGGGTGTTTATATAGGCGGGCATGCGGCTGCGGATAGACCCGAGTTGGTTGGGATTCGAACGCGGGAGATCGGCAAATGGCATCGGCTTCGATCTGGATTCGGGCAGAGTCCAATGCAGGTGAGAGAAGGAAGAAGGCTTGGGGCCCACTTGGCAGCGTTTGCGGGAAGAAGCGGAAATCGGTCGGGCGCAACTGGAGAAGCGGTCTGGCGTTGCTGGGCCGTGGCCTTCTGCCGGCCCAGGCGGGGAGGCGGGAGGAGGAAATAGGCTGGCCCGGGTGGGGAGAAAGAAAAAGGCCGGGAAGGAGGGTTTCAGCCGAGAGAGGAATTTTTTTTCCTTAATAGAACCTTTTTCAAATCCCCTTTTTTTATGTTTCTTCTTTTTATTTTTTTTAATTTCGAACAACGCGCTCGGGGTTTTTCAAAAGTATATTTTCCACTCAATAAAAACTCCAATGCAGCTAAACTCAATCATGAATGCGACAAACTATAATAAAGCCTAGATTCAAAATTCTAACTTTTAGAAAATATATTATTTTCTTCTCCTAAAATCTTAAGGCAAAGTAAAACACCCTATTCTAAGGAAAAGGACATTTATTACTATTTCCAGAAAGTTGAAATAACTAGGGTGTTACAGGGACCAAGATATTTGTTGTCTTCTTGCATATCTTTGGGATGTAGATCCTATTCGAGTTTCAAACATTTTAGGTCCTTCCGTGCTTAGAGTGTATCCTATGTTTTGCCAGGTATGCCTAATAACGTACCAACGAAGCTATCACACACATTCTTCTCAATGTGCATGAAATTGATTGCGTGTCGATCCACCAAATCCAGCCAATAAGCTAAGTCATAAAAAACATATTTCTTTTTGAACATATGAGCTCTAAGATTAGATTTCATAACCGGTGTACTCCCCGATCCCTTTCCAAGGATAACCCTAAGTCCTTTTACCATCTCATATACCTTTCTCCTAGTACGATGCTTAGGAGGTGATCGAGTTGGTATGGTACGGGTGATCCTTGCGAAGAAATTTATGATGACCTAGGTATACCATTTTTTGGCTATTCTTCAGCGAAAATCTCTTTGTTTCATCCAAGCAATACACACATGCACAGTAAGCTTTGACAGTTTGGCCCGATAGGTTGCCAAGGGTTGGCCAATCCTGGATTGTTACAAACAACATTATGCGTTGGGTGAAGTTCTCTCTGTTGTATGGATTCCATACCTGCACACCATCGTTCCACAATATTACAAGATCTTTCATTAATGATTTCAAGTAGACATCGATATCGTTGCCAAGTTGCCTTAGCCCTGGTATCAGCACCGGCATCATAATGTACTTCCACTTCATACACAACCAAGGAGGAAGGTTGTAGATACATAGAGTCACTGCCAAGTGCTATGACTACTGCTCATGTTGCCGAATAGATTCATCCCATCCGTACTCAACCCAAATCTTATATTCCTCACAATTTCTATAAATGGCCCCTTGTATTTCCTATCAATGTTTCTCCACTGCGAAGAATCAGCGGGGTGTCTTAGTATTCCATCATCCTTGCGCTCCTCGGCGTGCCATCGCATCAGTTCGGCATGCCTTTTGTTTGCAAATCAACGCTCCAAATGGGGGACTATTAGAAAATACCACATCACCTTGATGGGAGGCCTTTTCTTCTTTCCTTCACCATCGATATCATCATCGTCACGCTTGTATTGTGTTGCACTAGAGACGAGACATGCTTCCAAGTTTGCATGCTTTCTGTGATACAACATGCGATCATTTGGACCTGCATGTATTTTCTGCACTTCCAACCTCAATGGTCACACAGCCTGCTAGGCTTGGTACATATTTTCTGGTAGCACATTTCCCTTTGCAAGCAATTTCTTCAAAAGCAGTAACAACTCTATGAAGCTTGTATCGGACTACCCGTTGCTTGCCTTCAATTGTAGCAGTAAAAGCATGGTACACAACTTTGTGTGCTCATTCTTGCAGCCAAGGAATAATGGTATTTAAGAATCCTTCTTGCAGCCCAGGAATACGTTGGAACTTTTGAACTCTCTTTCATTGGTGAAGTTTCCCTCCCCATCACACAACATCTGCTCCAGATCATCGGTGTTGGTGTCAGCCAACATCTTCTCTAGATCATCATCGATCAACATATCTCTGGCAGGTGGCATATCGGTGTGTTCGTCAGCTGGTATATTGGTGCATAAGTCTTCATCTTCTCTGCCAATGTCTTGCCCTTCTTGTACAATCTCAGCTTCACCGTGCTTGGTCCAACAGGTATAGCCAGGCATAAAGCCCCTTGGCATCAAGTGGAAAAACCGCTTCTTGTTCTTGCAATCAACGCATGGACAACACATGTATTGAGACTATGTATTTGACTTGTGCACCGCGGCTGTTATCAGGAAATACTCCACGTCGTTCTTGTACTTTGTGCTCACACAGCTTGGATCTTACATCCATCTTCTCTCCATCTACAATTATATCATTATTGTAAATCCAAATTCATAACGTCTAGAAGATTTTGCAATCACCAACAAATAAATTATCTCATCATTTCCTATTGGCAATTGGCTTGGTTTAAAGGAGCCGCATTTTGTATGCTTTTGCATCCGCTTTCGATGAGTTTTTGTTGGTGCCATCCCTAGAAATTTTCATTATTATTCAACCCTTACTTGCATGACATATATATAGCTATAACTTATCAAAATTAAACAACACATTCACCCTCAAGATCAACCTCATGACACTCTGCGACGTCGTTCTCTAAATAGCGATAGAGGAAGAATCACATGAATTGGAGTTCATTTGCCCACTTACTTAACCAAATTACATGCTTGCTATTTTTAAATCCAAAATGAAATGAGGTAGTTCAAACAAACTCATATGAGGGAAGTACTCAACAAGGTGAAAGGTATCTTTGCTGTACATAAAGAAGACCTAAAAAATTAGTTTAACATTTTATGATTTTTATTAATTTATGTGGAAATTAATTAAATTTGAAAGGCTTAATCAAGATTAACAAAGAATTAGTGCTAAACAAGCATTTCATGCTTGAAATATATTTTTCATGTTTAGAGCTTGACAAAAGAATATTAACAAAGTTTGATTGACCATTTTGGATATTTTAAGATTTAATTATGGATTAACAAGTTACAATATATTTAATGAAGTAGAGGTATTTCAGTGAACATTTAATGCATGCATCTATTTTTATCATGTAGATCATGACAAAACAAAAGTAACAAACTTTGTTTCATATTTTTTTTGAGCTCTAGATATTATTCTACAAATTATAGATTATCTCAGTCGATTTATCAATACCACTAATCTTCCTTTCAAAATTTTTTGGATTTTCCTATCGTTGTTGACCAACTTTGACCGGTCGCCAACAGTGAACGGCGGTGGAGCTTGGCTGGGGAGGGGTACCAAAATGTTCAACGCACTGCGGGGAACTCATTTGACGGGTCGGCGGCGGCAAATGCGGTGGCAAGCATGACCAGTGGTGACCATGGCAGGCGGCGGAGCTTGGCCAATGATGATGGGGTGCTGCAAACTGAGAGAGTGGAAGTGAAGGGGCGGTGAGGTTCCCTGGACTACGATGAAGCTCACCGTGTGTTCGGCTCGAGCAGAGGCAGCTCATGGATCTAAGTTCATCGGGGAGGTGGGCGAGCTCGTGGTGGTGGCCGGGCAGCTTACGCGAAGCACCAGGCGATGATGGGCTATGATCGAAATAGCGTGCGCAAAAGATTGGGTGTGGCACTATGAAGCTCACCGAGCAATGGAATTGGACGGAGAGGGCTTAGAAGCAGTGGTGCGTCGATGAGGACGAGGAAGGTCACCGGGGCCAAAAAGACAGTGTTGTGCACGGGCTTAGGGCAGGAAGGAAGGACCACTATTTTATACTGTACATGTCACTACCAGCTTATACCAATAGCTGGCAATTATGTTCCAGTACAACTACCGGTCTGTGGCTTCAGTCGCTAGTGATGGAGTTGAGCATTAGTGCCAGCTCACGCCATCAGCGGGCAGTGATGACCCTTATCACCGCCGGTTCATAAGCCACAATGATAGATTCTTCCCACGCTGCTTATGAACCGGAAGTGATGTCACATCACTGCCAGCCCATTAGTAATCGGCAGTGATGGGCTGGCATATAAGCCCATTTTTTATATTCGTGCATAGAGATGATTGTATCATATCTATGTGTATGTACCATTGAATAATGTGTTATCTGGTTCCTTAGATAATTTTCATTCACATTGATTGGCAAGTATGCAATTAGTTCATGAAGCTCTTTGTTTGTATTATGATGCCATTTTGAAGGATCCCTACTCTCATATTGTGATGAGTACTATAGAACTACCATATCTTTATCTCCAGGAAGGAGCATATCTTTATCTCCAGGAAGGAAATCCCTTGATGCATGGACTCTGCCCGCAGGTACCAAGGATATCTTGTAAACAGAGAAGTTTATCTCCAAGGCAAGGAAGTAATGTCTCCAGAGGCCGTACGACACTCCCTAAATATACAGAAACAAGATACCATACGGAGGAACAAGACAAAGGAGTAGAACAAGTCCACACAAGCAAAACAAGTTCGTTAGTTCTTTTGCAAGTTGCCAAAGCCTCTGGTATTTTTAGATCTATTTTAGCATCTTGCCTCAGCTACAGGAAAGAGACCCCTTCGATTAGGTTTAGATCCATCTAGGCTATCCAAGCACCACCTTGTAACAGTCTAGAGATTAATACAAGACATACAAATGTAGAGCTATTATCCCAAGAGAGGCCTAAACCTGTAGAAAAACCCTATGTGTATTCTTTGATTCATCTACTCAAAGCATCCCTACTTCTTCGACAAATTCATAAGACCAGCGATTCACCAATCATTGATAGCTAGCATTGTCCATGGGGTTCATGACAATAGGCATTGAAACATCTACACAAGACATGCTATCGACTTCGTCTAAACCTGCACCGAGGACCAACTTCTCGAACAAGGAGTTCTACGATAACTTTTCCCCACCAAATGATGAGTCAGCAATCGATTAGGTAGATCGCGATGATGAGCTATCTGGCGATGAGATAAGTTGCTTCATGGATCAGTGCGCCAAAGACTATGGCATCAAGTTTTAACCACTAGGCTACCAAGACAACCGTGAAAACGATGATCACCATAAGTTTTGATCCTCCATCACAGCTTTCGACAACATGTATTGTCGAAATACCTACACTGAGCAATCCGATGAAAAATCCATGATGGATCTGGACTCCTTCTCTAGCAGAGATCACCCCTGAGAAGTTTTCACCATTGGAAATGCGGGTGGTAGTTTAGGAAACCATGATAATGAACCTACAAACATGTAGGTCCCTCCTACTTTTGCCCTGGGTGAGGGTCAGTTGTCGTTGGCTACACCCCCTAGAATCAAAACTCTAACGGTGCAGGGGATCTGACGACTCCCAACCATCAACAGGGGCCTCGATGCTACAAATCTACAATAGCTCAGAGGTTGCTCCATCTAAAATAGGCTCTCATGTGTCCCCCAATTTTAGATCTAACAAACCCTGTCGGCAAGGGCTTGATGAACTCGGTGACTGGCTTGACAAATGAGGCACTCATTTAGGCCGAGAAATCCCATCTAGCTCCTACCAGGAGTAGTTCTAACGATGACTAGTATGTAACTACCATATCTGGATACCCTATGGTTCTCCATCTTTCTTGAGGCATATCTTTATCCCCGGGAAGGGGATTCATGGATTAATGGAAACTGCCTATAGGCACCCAGGAGATATCATAAATAGGAAAGTTTATCTCTAATAATGGAAAGGAAGACTCCATAGGACAAGCGATACCCCCTCTATATATATGGAGCTTGGGGACCCTGCGGAGGACATTGAGAATTAAAATCCATTACATGCCTGTGGGAGGTTTGCATTCTCCAAGCCTCTAGGTAGACCTCCTTCGACTTTGCACAAGGAAGATACCCGACTTGGATAGATCTACTTAGGCTAGCCACATATCTCCTTTTGTAATAGACTCAGAGATCAATACAAGACAAACAAGATGTAGGACTATTATCCAAAGGGAGGCCTGGACTTGTATAAAAACCCCCTCTGTGTACTCTTTGATTCATCTACTCGAAGCATCTCCAATCTTTCCTACAATTTCATAAGATCGATGGTTTACCAATCATCGATACTGGCATCGTCCACGGTAATCATGATAATATGTGTTGAAGATTCTACACACAACATGCCATCAACTTTGCCCAAACATGCACTAAGGACTGATTTCTTGGACAAGGGGTTCTATTGTAACTTCACCCTCCCACTAATGAACTGGGACTCGATCGAGTGGATCTCTACAAAGAACTACATGGCAACGATTCAAGTGATTGTTAATTCTCTTCATGGATCAATGAGCCAAGGGCCACGACATTGAGTTCGAACCACTCGACCACAAAGATAATCGCCAATGCGATATTCATCATAAGTCGGGATCCTCCCCCGCAGCTTTTGACAACATGGATTGTCAAGGCACTTATCTGGATTGATTCGATAAAAAATCGATGATAGATCTGGTCTCTGCTAGCAAAGGTTACCCTGGGAAGTCTTCGTTATCAGAGATAGTTGTGACGACCTGGTCAATCATGATGATAATACCCAAATCCCTTCTGCTCCGAGTGTAGGTGATGAACAACATCCATTGACCACACCTCCCCAGAACCAAAACCCTAATGAAGTGTAGGGCTTACCATCTTCTGACCATCAGTAGGTGGCTCCACATTATAGATCTGCAATGGCTCAAAGGGTCCACCTTCTACATGAGACTCTCATGCACCATTTGACCAAAGATATGACAACCCCCGTCAGTATGGGCTCGATGAACTAGGTGATTAGCATGATAAAAGAAGTTTTCATTCAGACCTAGAATTCCCACATGGCTCTTACTGGGAATAATTCTCACCGAGGGAGGTCGGGCACCATCCCTTCCCGCAAATCTGACTCAAAGAGACGTAATACCCATAACAAGATGTCTTAGGATGACAACCGAGCAACTAATAGTCGCAGGATCTTGCCAGCCATAGGTCATCCGATCAATGACTTGCACAAAGTTATTAACCGGTATAGACGCTTGAAGACCCTCAAGGTGGCATCATCTGCCCATTGATGATACGATTAGGGGATATCCGGACACCACTCAAGTTGGAACCGATCCCCGATCCACATGGGTAAAACACCCGAGGCCGCCGGGACTAAGCCAGGTGCAATCAACGGATGCCTGGCATTCTCCCTAGAACTATGGAGCATGAGCTGGCTAGCAATTCCACCCCAGATCGATCGAATAGTAGAATGGGATCACGAATCCCATTGAGTTCCTCTAGATCTTCACCACAATTATCCAAGCTACTAGTGGGTATGAGAATGTAATGGCAAATTACCTCCAAATAGCCCTTGAAGGGGCAGCCTAGACATGGCTGGCCAAGTTGTCGTCAGGAACAATCTACTCATGGGAGCTGCTTTGTGATGTGTTCCGAGCTAACTTCTAGGGTACATACATTCACCTCGGCATGAAAAATGATCTCTACTATTGTGAGTAGATGGAGAAAGAAACCTTGCGCAAGTTCGTGCGTCACTTCAACAACATCTAGAACACGATCCTCAAGATCAACAACTACGATGTCATCTGAGCTTTCACCCAAGGAGTTAAGAGCCGGTGATGCATTGAAGATGTAACTCGAAAGGAGCCTGAGATGATCAAGGAGATCATGAAAATCGTCAACATGGTTGCCAAGGCTGAAGAGGCGCTCCTCTTCATCAAGGAGAAGGCCTAGGACATCAAGTGCCCTTAGCTCGGGCTTGACAATGACGTGGTCAACAACAAGCATAAGAAGAACCCAAAGGCAGGAAAGGGCAAGAAAGCTAAATCAAACCAACTTTTTGCAGATATACCCAACAAGTGCTCTGGTTCTTTTGAGGCCAATAGCTTTACACCAGGCTTCAGTGAATGTGACGGGAAGCCTTGGTCCGACCACCATCAGACCGACAACCATAGCCTTCATGAGTGCCACCTCTAGAAGAAGATGGTCAAAGCAGAAACAAGCGGCCAAGGGAAACAAGACCCAGGTCACGACCCAGAGCAGGGACTCCAGCTCTAACAATAGCAAGGAGGACTCAGACCCCATGTCTTTCTAACCAGATGAGAGGACCATCGACCACAGTTCGATGGTTCCACATCTTACGAGTCCAAGAGGCAATATGAGACAGTGGCCCTAAATGCCCTGGCTACTATCCCCATGGGCCGCCAAAGGCCGATGGAGGCCATCAAAGATGAAATTGATATACTCACTAAAGCACCCTGAATGGCTCGCCAACCGTGTCATGTTTAAAAAATTAAAAAACAAGTGGCGGATATGCGTGGACTTCACTAACCTCAACAAAGTCTGCCCGAAAGACTCCTCCCTTGTGCCACAAATGTAGGGAAATGGGCAGGCTATGCTAGCCTAAAACAAAACATTTCTACCGCATTCACCCAGGAAATCATGCTAGTAGGAGATAATAGATCGTTACCGCTCAACACGCAGTGCAACGGAAGAAGAGTCGGAGTAGACAGATCCAACGCCGTGCATGTCAAAATACTTGAGCAGCTTCTCGATCAAATCCGCAACTAGCCCTACGCAGGTGGTCATGCTCCTCGACCAACTCCGAGTAGGTGGTCGTGCTCCTTGACCAACTCCGAGCAGGTAATCATGCTCCTCGACCAACTCGTCACGGTTGGTGACCAGTCCCGAACACGTCGTGTTCAACTCGTTGAGAAGATCAGCGCCACAATAGCAGCAGTGCCTCTATGATATCCACATGTACTGAGCAGAAACGCCGAGCACTGATGTACTAGCACTGCACGCGCGGCTAGGGTTTTGTGAGATCGTGTGGAAGGCTGCGGCTAGGTTTTTGGAGTGGCTCAACCCAGCGCACCCTACCCACGCCACTCCTTACATAGAGCTCGCTAATGGGCTCCCATGTTCGAAGCCCTTTAGGAGTCTAACTTCTCATGGATCACAATCCAATCAAAGCTCATATACGAATCCAATTCGCATGTTTTTTTCCAACCCATTAAATGTGTGACCCATTAGGTTCATGTACAAACGGCTATGGCTCGGAAATACTTTCCAAACCGAAATCAATAGCGGTCCCTAGCAGGACATGTTGACTCTCGAGTATACATAAAAGATCATATCGGTTGAACCTTGATATACACATGCACCGATACCTTCATTTCACGATACTAGTCAAGCTCAAGGCGAGATACGTGCCACCCTTGTGATAGCTCGACCATTCACTCAATCAAGGAGTGGATTCATCATAATTAACTCTTTAATCATATTGGCATGGTCATGCACTTTCTAAATCCAACTACCTTGAGGGGCCCAGAGATATCTCTCCTGTTATCAAGGAGGGGAAAATTCCATCTTAATCGCTCATACCCCACGACATATTTTCATGACAAACCTGAAAACTACCTTTATAACTACCTAGTGACGGAATAGCATTTGGCAACCTCAAAGTATGCCACTACACATTCTGGGAATCAATGATGATCTTAGGTCTAAGGATTCTGCAGGTACACCATTTGAGATAACAACTGAATGCACATCATAAATAACAATGCTGGCAGTATCTCAAGGTGGCTTTATCCAGCATCATGTTCTCTAACATAAATATCCACATTATTGACCCGGTGTCTCTATATTTATTATCCATGAAACGTGATCATCAATCAATACATGTGCTGGTCTTATGTATCATCACAATGATATGTGACCAAGGATCGACTAAGAATAACATCATGATATAAACAAAGAGTTTCATGAACAAGTCACATATTTGTAATCAATGTAAACGATAGTCATTTTTGGAATAACACATTATTCAGTAGTACATGAACTTAGACGTGTGATACAATCATCTCTATGATTTCCTCTAGGGCATATCACCTTCAATCTCCCACTTGCACTCGAGTCAATCATGTAAGTATCTAATATCCATAGCTCTCATGTACGCCTCATGCTTGGGCCACGGGAGTGACTTTGTCAACGGATCAGAAATATTCAAATCCATGTGTACCTTGCATATCTTCATGCCACCCCGATCTAAAATCACTGGAATAAGCTAATAGCACCATAGTATGTGCTTGGACTTCTGATGCGACCTAGGTTCTTTGGCTTGCACAATGGCTCCACTATTGTCACAATAGAGATCCATTGGACTAGAAGCACTAGGCACCACACCTAACTCAAGAACAAACTTTTTGATCCAAACAGCCTCCTTTGCACCTTCAGAAGCTCCAATATACTCGGCCTCCGTCATGGAATCGGCCACCATTTCTTGCTTGGAACTCTTCTAACTCACTGGTCCTCCATTGAGGCAAAACACAAAACCATATTGCAATCTTGAATCATCCTTGTCGGTTTGGAAGCTAGCATCATTGTAACCATTTACAATGAGCTCTTCCTCACCTCCATAGACTAGGAACAAATCCATAGTTCTTCTCAAGTACTTGAGCATATTCTTTACTATTATCTAGTGACCTTCACCCGGGTTTGACTGGTATCTACTCGTAACACTTAGAGCGTAGGAGACATTTGGGCGAGTACAAAGCATGGCATACATGATGGACCCGATAGCGGAAGCATACGGGATTGCACTCATCCTCTCGAGCTCATTAGTGGTCGAAGGACACTGACTCTTGCTAAGAGTGATGCCATGTGACATTGGCAAGAAACCTTTCTTGGAATCCTGCATATTGAACCTTTTCAATACCTTGTCGATGTATGTACTCTGGCTTAATCTGACCAGCCTTCTCGATCTTTCTCTATAGATCTTTATGCCCAATATGTATTGCTACTCTCCTAGATCTTTCATTGTAAAACTCTTTTGCAATGAACATTTGACAACATCAAGCATCAGAATATCATTCCCGATCAATAATATGTCATCTACATATAAAACCAGAAACACAAGTGCGCTCCTACTAGCCGTTTTGTAAATACAAGGCTCTTCTTTATTCTTGATGAAACCAAACCCTTTGACCACTTCATCAAAACGAAGATTCCAACTCCGAGAAGCTTGCTTCAGCCCATAGATGGACTTTTGCAGCTTGCATATCTTCCTAACATTTTTTGGATAGACAAAACCTTCGGGCTGTGTCATGTAGACATCCTCACTTAGGTTTCCATTAAGGAAAGCCATTTTGACATCCATCTGTCATATCTCATAGTCATAATACGTGGCAATTCCTATGTTGAACCAAATAGACTTTAGCATTGGGACGGGCGAAAATGTTTCATCATAATCAACACCTTGAATCTGCCTGAAACCTTTTGCCACCAATCGTGCCTTATAGATGTGAACATTTCCATCAACGTCTATCTTTTTCTTAAAACCCATTTGCACTCAACTACTTTAACACCATCAGGTGGATCAACCAAGTTTCAAACTCGATTATCATGCAGGGATTCTATCTTGGATCTCATGGCTCCAAGTCATCTCTCAGAGTTTGGTCCCACCACCGCTTCCAAGTAAGTCTTAGGTTCAGCATTGTCTAACAATAATATATCGCACTGCTCCGTTGTTAGGAACATAAATCTCTCAGGTGCGCAACTGGTATCTCCGCAACATGTTCTGTAACATCCAATTGTGGTTTAGTAGGAGCTGAAACACATTTTGATGATTCCCGAATCTCTTTGAGTTGCACCATGCTCCCACTGATATTCCTTGAGAGAAACTCTTTCTTAAAAAAAACACCGTTTTGGGCGATAAAGGCTTTGCCTTTGTTGGAGCAAATCTTGTCTTTCCCCTAACAGAGCCTCTTCTAACAAGGAAACTCAAGCTTAGGGACAATAGTGATTTGAGAGGAGAGAGCGAGAGAAGGGTTGTGTTTCTGTGTCATGGGAAAAGACCTCTGGGGGTCTCAACAACACGCGGGGTTATCCAGGTTCAGGCCTCCTTTAGGATAATATCCCTACATCCTTTGCCTTCTCATATGGTTTTTATGAACTAGTTACATTAAGTACTCGTATATAATGAGAGGAGAAAAATCCTTCCCGGGTTCTCCTCGAGGTGTGTCCTGTGTGTTTCCTTGAGCGTTCTCCTTGTGACCTCCTCTCCCCAGATGACCATGACCCCCTATTTATAGGGTGGTGCGTAGCTTAGTGTATAAGTTACCACGATGTACAAATATCTAGGACCTGACCAAATTACTGGGTCTTATCCCGGATAACTATTTTTTACCCTATTTGGAAGATAAATATGTATCGTGGTAACTATTGTGATGCCTGCCCCTGGAGGGGTGAGCCGGTCGCCAATTACGGCCTGATGCTGCTCTACCAGGGGTGTCAGGACGACCTTCATCATGCTGGGGTGTCAGGACGACCTTCATCATGCTGGGGTGTCAGGACAAGCACCACTTGCACCGGCATTAATCGCCAGTCACCTCGTGTCAGGTCGGTTGCAGGGGGGTGTCCTTTCTTCCCTGATATTGTCTCCAGGGATCTACTGTATCTTTTAGGCTTTGAAGGCCGCACAGTTACCGTAGGGGTGGCCCGAAGGGGTTTGTAGCCTCCAGGGCCAAGCCTCCTGCTGACAATCCGGAGGCTAAAGGCTCTGGAAGGACTTGTTGTAGTTTCGAGTCTTCAGAAAGCCACGTACATACCGAAGAGGTGGCCCGAAGGGGCCTGCAACCTCCAGAAGTTGGGCCTCCTACTGAGGGTCTAGAGACCGAAGGCTCCGGAGGGACCTTTGATAGAAATCATCAACCATTATCCTTAGGCTGGTCTATTTTCCCCCAACAATACCCCCTCATTCTCTAGCCCTGACATTCGGAGGGGTGAGAGGATGTAGAGGAAAATCAACTCCAGCCTGGGATAGTAACAAGAATGCCCAAAGGCAATTCCCTGTCCCTGAGAAGTTTTTCGGCGGGAACCGTGGGCGTTGATGGCGAAGCTCAAGGCTGATGGTGCATTGGTGGTGGTGATACGCCCTGGGGTTATGTTGAGGTCAGAGGTGCAGCCAATGTCGAAGTTGAAGTCGAAGACAGAAGACGTATTAGAAGAGGAGGCACGCTCCAGAGCCTGTTTGGAGTTGGTATATGCGGTATCGGGACCTGAGGCTGGAGGGGCATCGGTGGAGGTGATGCACTCCGTAGTCCGTGCTTAGATTCTTCAGACTTCTTTGGTGATGGTTCTTCTTGCCATTGAGTTTTGTTAGAGTGGAGATTACGTGTGGGATAGGGGGGCTCCCCACGTTTGCCTATTTGAGGACGGCAGGATGGGATGTGTCATTGGTGCATTTTGACCGGATAATGCATGGGTTTGTTTAGGGTCTTGTGCCCACGCCCCTAGCATGTGCCGAAAGGAGTCTAGGTCATTAATGTGACAGGACGTTCATGTGAGAGAACGTGGCATCGTCGTGGGATGTTGCCATGTGTCAGTGGAATGACAAGGATTTGGCCACGCGCCCCCAGGGATTCAATGGGGGATGCCATGGAGTGACACCGCGTTGGTTCCACTTCATCTCCCGGGCGTACGTGGCTGCTTGGCTCGGATATAAAGTCGAAGTCGACGGTGAGGCCGAGGGGTGCAGGACGTCACCCCCTCAGCGTTAAGCGCGGTGGGGCTCGTCGGAGGCTGGACCGTCTGGAGCCTGGCATCGTGAGCTAGAGATGGAGTCAATGATGGGGCCACGGAAGGCATATTGTTATCCCCTTAGCAGTAGATGCCAAAAGTTGAGTCATTGATGAAGCTGAGGGACATAATGGAGGCGGAGATGTCCGAAGCCCCCGGCGGTGGAAGCCGGAGATGGAGTCAACGGTGGTGCTGCAGGAAGCATCCCATTACCCCCTGAGCGGTAGATGCCGGAAGTGGAGTCATCAGCGAAGCTGAGGGGTGTAACGGAGGCAAAGTCATTCGAAGCCCTCGACGGTGGAAGCCAGAGACGGAGTCGACAATAGGGCTGTGGGAGGTAGCCCGTTACCCCCTCAGCGGTAGATGCCAGAAGTGGAGTCATTAGTGAAGCTGAGGAGTATACAGATGTGGAGCCGTCCGGAGCCCCCAACGGTGGAAGATGGAGACGGAGTCAACGACAGGGCTATGGGAGGCAACCCGTTACCCCCTCAACGGTACATGCCGGAAGTGGAGTTATAGGTGAAGCTGAGGGGCGTAATGGAGGCGGAGCCGTCCGAAGACCCCAGTGGTGGAAGCCTGGAAATAGTGTCTACGATGAGGCTTTAGGAGGCATCCCGTTACCCCCTCAGCGGTAGATGCCGGAAGTGGAGTCATCGGTGAAGCAGAGGGGCGTAACAGAGGCCTGTCCAAAGCCCCCAGTGGTGGAAGCCGAGAGACGAAGTCAGCAGTGGGGCTGCGGGAGGCATCCAGTTACCCCCTCAGTGGTAGATGTTGGAAGTGGAATCATCGGTGCAGCTGAGGGGTGTAACCGAGGCAAATTCGATGACGAGGCTGCGGGAGGCAGTCTGTTACCCCCTTAGCGGTAGATTCTAGAAGTGGAGTCATCGGTGAAGCTGATTGGCCTAATGGAGGCGGAGCCGTCCGAAGCATACGTACTCCGAGTCCCACTCGTGTTTGTTGGAATTTCCTCTCCTGCATTGTGCCTATAATTGTCTGGAGAATAATTACCTCTCCGGCACGAAGGCTTTGCCTTCAAGATACCGGAGGGTTTTCTACCCCTCCGGCATGGAGGGTTTGCCTTCAAGATGCTGGAGGGTTTTACTTTTGAACATAATGTGCTCTGACAGGGAATAGCAAAATTCTGTAACCTGTATAGGATCGATCGAGCCTTGTGGCTCCCTGACTCCCCGGCCTCCCTTGCACCTTTGGGCCGCGAATGGGCAAAGGGCGCGTTCTATTAGCGCTATTGTCATGACCTTAGCCAAGGAAGAGAAGATTCTAAGACGGTTGTACTAAGCATATGTATATGTACGTAGGTAAGTATGTATGTATGATGTATGAGTGTATGTATGTATGATGTATGTATGATGTGTGCATATGTATGTATAAGTGGCCCACGCATTTTTCGTGCATAGAGTGGCCCATGCATTTTTATGCGTAGAGTGGCCCATGCATTTTTATGCGTAGAGTGTGATACCTCTTCAGCACGGAGGCTTTGCCTTCAAGATGCCAGAGGGTTTTTTTTTACCTCTCTGCCACGTAGGTTAGCTAGGCCTTAAAGATGGCGGAGGGTACATGCTTGTCCGGCATGGAGGATATGCCTTCAAGATGCCAGAGCAGTCTTTGCCTCTCCACCATGTAGGTTAGCTAGACCTTAAAGATGGCGGAGGGAATATGCCTGTCTGGCACAGAGGTAGTGCCTTCAAGATGCCGGAGCGGTCTTTGCTCTCCACCATGTAGGTTAATTAGACCTTAAAGATGGCAGAGGGATATACTTCTACGGCATGGAGGCACTGCCGTCAAGATGCCGGAGGGTTTTTAGATGAAAGGTCTTTAAGACCTCTCCACCACCGAGGCTATGCTATCGGTGAGGAGGTTTACAAAACATCTCCGCTTTGTGGAGGTTCTCGAAACATCTCCATTTTGCGGAGGTTTTGGAAGACTCTCCGTTTTTGTGGAGGTTTTTTAAACATCTCCGCAAGTAGAGGTTTTTCAATGTCAATGCTCTCTCCTGCATGGCAGAGAGTTGGAGGAGCCTCCGGAGACAGGCCTTTGGTCTGAAGTTCAGAGGTGAGGCGGCAGGTTGCGCGATGGTGAAGGGTGGCCTTGTGGCACGGAGGTGGTCAGAGTAGAGCCGAGGCAACCTTCGACGTGGAGTGTCCAGCATAGGCGGCCAGACGGGGCCTCCGGTGTGGGTGCGGCCCAAGCGTGAGGTGAGCCGCATGGGCCTCTGGCTCACCCTATCTTCATCTACAAGATGTACGTGTGCATGGGCCATGCACGTGTGAATGGTAGACAACATGGTTATTGTATAGGTGTTGCCCTCGGCGATGCATGCAAAGCTTATCTGGCTGGAGGTTCTTGTCGTTGATGAGCAAAGCAAGATGACGGAAGGAAAAATGGCGTCGGGAGATCCTGAGATGCCACACCGGCTCGGGTACTCAGCTGGAGAGCCCTGCGACCATATCTTTACAAGGATGTGCAGCTGGGCGAAGGTGGTCGGAGGGAGTCTCCTGCGTGGCTGTGAGACGGAGGAGGCCCAGCCTAAGCAAGGAGAGGCTATAGCTACCACTTGTAGAGGCTTCCAACATAGCTAGGAGTCACTCTGGCATGGTCGAGGTTGGCCAGAGTCTGAGCTAAAGTGTTCCTTTAGTGCAGCGATGTAACAGAGGAAGTCTCCTACGCGGCTACGAACCAGAGGAGGCCCGGACTAAGCATGGAGAGCCTCTGGCCACCGCTTGGAGAGGCTTCGGTAGTGGACCGAAGGAGCTCCGGCGATGGAGGTACTCTGGTATGGAGACGATGGACTCTGTAGAGGGTGGAGGTGCTTCGGTGTAGAGGAGAAGGCCTTTGGTGTAGCACGCTGATAGACTTTGGCGGCGATGGGAGGGCTCCAGCGTGGAGCGGCTCCGGTAGCAGCGGAGGTGCTCCAATAGCGACAGAAGGCCTCCGGCATCAAGCACAGTGAGCTCAGCAGTGCAGGGTGCTCTTGCATCGAGCGCAACGAGTCCTACAGCAAGGGGTGCTCTGGCGTCGAGCGCAACGCACCCTGGCCGAAGGGTGCTCCGGCATTGAGGTAGCAGGCTCTGCAGTGAAGGGTGCTTTGGTGTGTGAGGCTCTGGCGAAGAGTGGCCTTCTGACCTATGAAGCTTCGGCATGAGGTGGTTTCTCCGGAGTGGAACGGAGTATAAAAGGGGTCTCTGGACTCGGACCCGGAGCCAGTGTTCGCAAGCGGATACGAAGGGGCCTCCGATGGCTTTCAGCATGGCAGTGGAGGTGGCATCGACCGCCAAGCATGCGGGCTACGACAGTAGAGATAGGCGGTCTTTGGCGGGTCCAGCTTATGCCCAGAGGAGCTCCAGAGGTGGTCTTCAGTCCAGAGGCGAGGAGGGGGCATGGAGCATGGGCCTCCGGTGGTGTGTTGGTTGTGCATGGCCTTCAGAGTCTTCCGACCACCATGAGTGGAGCTGGTGCTTTTCCAAAGGGTCCCTGTGTATGGTTAGTCCAAGCAACGACACATAGTCTATCAGCATGTAGCCCGCTATGAAGCTTACTGCCTATACACTAATTTTGCAGAACTTAAAAGGATAAGGAAACTTTATGAAGTAAGCGTGACCAGCACCTCTGCAGAGATAAGTCTGCCAACCAGAAGCAAAGGAAACATGGCACGTTGCAGTTCGCAAAGTCCTAGGTTGGAGGATAAGAAGCCCATGCTGTCTAGTGGAAAAGGCATGTACAAGATGCAATTTGCAAGGCCCACGCTGTGCATGTGTCAGAGTAACAACAACAATGAATTATGGCCATGATGACTTACCAGACATGCGATACTTGGCTACAAATGGTAAAACTCATGCATGTGTCATGGTAAAAAGCATGAAGCGTACGCGTATGTTACTGCCGAAGCATATCATGCTAGCGCGGTAAAACATGTCCACTACCCACTATGTGCATACTGCCGTAAAATGTGGCGGACCTTTCTGACCCATGCTTTGGAGTTTGGACAGACGTAAAGGTACTACCTGTTAAACAAGGAGTGGCTAGCAGGTAACCATCGAGATGTTTTAACCTCTATGGCATGGTCGAGCCTAGCGAGCTACCCATGACTAAAAGAATTAAATACTGACTACTACCACTGATAAGAGGTGTAAGAGCGTGCAAGTAAATAAATCACTCTTATTTCCACCGCGAGAATAAATATCCATGGGACATAATCTGAATGCAAGGACTCTTAGTCAAGCATTGTGGTGCCATGCCTTGCCATAGACATTGTGTGTGTCAGGAGCACACACAGAGTGTATGTGGGTGCAGCAGGCTGTGATGCATGCCTCGTGACCCAAAAACATGCTGATCATTCTAGGACGAGGACCATGGTAGGTGCTATCCTAAGAAATATTTCCTAGCTTGAGCACAGATCTTGGGTGCTAATAAACACAACGTTCCAATGCCCCAAGCTGATAGCGACTAGATGCAGTGGATGTCTGCCCATAGATGAGCATGCAATGATGAAAATACTAGTAGGAGTACTACCTAGTCCACTTGCAGGTCCCTCTGACCACCGACTGACACTAGTAATAAATAAAGGTATTCTCAGTTGCTACACAATAAATGGGTGCATGCACTTACCATGTGTGCGAAGGTTTGCATGAATTTTACCTTTGCCTTAGCTCTCACATGGGTAGCCTTCGCTTGAGGCTGCAAGGGCATGGGAAGACACGCTCGTACGTGTTTTGCCTCTGGATGGCCTCGGGAGCGGCTTACAGCATGCCACGGCCGCCGTTTGCACGCGCCCGGGCTGATGCAACTGTGGCTTCTTCAACCGCAAGATGCTAACAACTGCCAAAGGGTGGAGGCTGGCTTTGGCAGCCTCCGGTCACGCTCCGCATGGAGCTGTGTTCGGAGGTGTCGTCTCGGCCTACAGACCCGATGACATGTTTTGCTCTTTTGATGTCTTCTCAACCTCTTTCCTCTCATGGTGTTTTGTATCTGCAGCCCCACGGACAGCGCCCTGTTGGAGCAAATCTTGTCTTCCCCCAATAGAGTACGGTGATAGCCTCTTCTAACGAGGAAGCTTAAGCTTAGGGATAGCAGTGAGGTGAGAGGAGAGAGCGAGAGAAGGGGTGTGTTTCTGCGTCATGGGAAAAGACCTCTGGGGGTCTCAAGAACACACGGGGATATCCAGGTTCATGCCTCCCTTAGGATAACAGCCCTACATCATGTGTCTTCTCATATGATTTTTATGAACTAGTTATAGAGTACTCGTATCTAATGAGAGGAGAAAAATCCTTCTCGGGGTCTCCTCTGGGTGTGTCCTGTGTGTTGCCTTGATTGTTCTCCTTGTGACCTCCTCTCCCCAAATGACTACGACCCCCTATTTATAGGGTGGTGCGTAGCTTAGTGTATAAGTTACCACAATGCACAAATATCTAGGACCTAATCGAATTACTGAACCTTATCCTGGATAACTACTTACCCTATGATGCGCGTTTTCCCGATCTTCTGAAAGGTAATATTAGAAGTCGATTGGTGGAGCTTTGACCAAGTGGTTTGGATAGTGGAAAAACTACGATCTAAATATTTTTGTGGGGCAATTTTTTGGACTCTAGGTAATGGAAAATAACAAAACAAAGGGGATAACTGAGATTACCTAACATGCAACCGAGGCTCTGATACCACTTGATGCGGGATTGCCCGATCTTCCGAAAGGTAATATGATAAGTCGATTGGTGGAGCTTCGAAGTTGATGATCCAAAGGCTCTGAACAGAATAGATCAAGAACCCTCGCAACCACTACACCACTACTATGTGGTTATCAATCATGCCAAGACGCGGTTGACTGCTAGGGAATCGAGAACACAAGCAAGAACAGGTAGGTGCAATGTGAATATTGCTAATTACCAAAGAAGTACTCGAGTTGGGGTTCAATAAACCGATAAATGGTGAAACTACCTAAAACAGAATAATCTAAACTAGAGCTGAGCCTAAACTATGATAGCTACTGTGTATATATAGGGGGATGTGAGGAGCTCAACCTTGGGTTGTGCAGCCGTGGAAAGAGGCGTACACAACTTGGACTTCGACTCTGACACGATTACAAGACCCAACTAGGTCTAAAACGGTGGCACAACACCTTATTCCTTCGACTCTGACTACACCATAAGGAATATTTGGTCGAGCTCATATCCATTGGAAAGGGATCATCGTAGGCTTTCCAGAATATGCAAGATTGCGTAAAACAGACTTCATATGAGAGAGTTATGCATGTTTTACTGACGTGCTATCCTGGGACTCGACCACGACCATGACCTCGACCACGACTAGAGTTTAGCCTCGAGTCCGAGTAGACTTGGCCTTCGAGGGGTGACGTCTGGGTAAGGTTGTGCTGCTTCTTTCATGCTCCTTAGCAATAAAACATCATAAGAATTTAGTAGTAATTGTCGTGCACGTGCTTTTATAATTGGACCTTGTATAATTTGAGGATTATTGGCGGTGTTTATCGTATTTGAAGGAGCCATGGGCTCATCATCCTCTCCCTCTAGAATTGTAGTCGTCCTTAACTCAAGCTCATCTTTTTCTCCCAAATATGGCTTCAAATCTGAAATGTTAAACATGGGACTAACCCCAAAATCTACAGGTAGGTCCAATTTGTATGCATTGTCATTGATTTTCTCAATTATCTTAAATGCTCTATCAGCTCTAGACATCAACTTTGACTTTCTTAGTTCTGGAAACCTATCCTTCCTCAAATGCACCAAACTAAATCACCCAGTTCAAATTTTATTTCCTTCCTACCTTTCCTTCCAACAATCCTATACTTTTTAGTCATGCTCTCTATATTCTTTTTTGTTGTTTCATGCAACTTAAAAAATAAATTCAGCACGTTTCTTAGCATCTAAATTATGTCTTTCAAAAGTAGGCAAATATAGTAAATCAATAGGAGCATGGGGATTAAATCCATACACTACCTGGAACGGACTTACCTTGGTGGTGGAGCGTACCGACCTACTGTAAGGAAATTCAATATGTGGTAAACACCCTTTCCACATCCTCAAATTCTTCTTTAGAACTTCCCATAACATGGTCAACAATATACGGTTGATGACCTCTGTTTAACTATCAGTTCGTCCCCAAGTTATTCCAAAGTGATCTCCAAAAGTGACTTAAAAACTTTGTATCACGATCCGAGACGATAGTATTAGGCACTCCATGTAGGCGAACGATTCTCTGAAAAACAAATCAGCTATGTTTGTAGCATCATCGCTCTTGTGACAAGGTATAAAATGCATCATTTTAGAAAATCTATCCACAACTACAAATATTCTATCCCTTCCCCTCATTATCCTAGGTAGTCCTAAAATAAAATCCATAGAAATATCCTTCCATGATGCACTAGGAACAGGAAGAGGCATATAAAGACCATGTGGATTTAAGCAAGACTTAGCTTTGTTGCAAGTGGTACAACGTAAAACGTAGTGCTCGACACATCTCAACTTTGGCCAAAAGAAGTGGGCGGTCAACACATCTTTAGTCTTCTTTGTTCCAAAATGTGACATCAATCCTCCTCCATACGCCTCATGTAACAACAAAAGATGAACGGAGCTAGCTGGAATTCATAGCTTGTTATCACGATAGAGCAATCCTTCATTCAGTACATATTTGTTACATGTCTTTCCTTCTTTACAATGTTCAAGTACTTCTTTAAAGTCCAAATCAACAGCATATAAGTCCTTAATGGCCTCTAAACAAAAATCTTATGATCAAATTGAGATAAAATGGTATAACGCCTAGAAAGCGCATCAGCAATCAAATTGTCCTTTCCTTTCTTATGTTTTTTGACATATGGAAAAAACTGAATAAATTCTAACCATTTAGCATGTCGTTTATTAAGTTTAGCTTAACTTCTAATATATTCCAGCGATTCATGATCAGAATGTATAACAAATTCTTTGGGCCATAGATAATGTTGCTAGGTTTCAAGCACACAAACTAAAGCATACAATTCTTTATCATACGTGAAATAATTCAAACTTGGCCCAATTAATTTCTCATTGAAATAAGCAATAGTTTTACCTTCTTGAATTAGCACACTTCCAATTCCAATCCCATTAGCATCACATTCTAGTTCAAAGTTCTTACCAAAATCAGGGAGTTGGAGCAATGGAGCATGGGTGAGTTTCTCTTTCAACAACTTGAATGCTTGTTCTTATGTAGGTCCCCATTTGAAAACTACTCCTTTCTTTATCAACTCATTTAATGGAGCAGCAATGATGCTCAAATCCCTCACAAATCGCCGATAGATACCCGCAAGACCATGAAAGCTTCTCACTTGAGTAACAGGCTCAGGAGTTTGCCAGCTCTTTATGGCTTCACCTTTTGCTTTATCCACCTCTATTCATTGTGGAGTAACAATATAGCCAAGAAAAGAAACTCGATCCAACATGTTTTAATTGAATCGCTTAATTATGAAATTGCAAGACTTAAGACTTTAATTCCTGATGATGATGCTTGCAAGTCATGTGACTTAATTTATTCTGAGCTCGTTTCTCTTAGAGATGTTCATGCTTCTACTCTTGAGAAACTTAGAGAAGAAACTAAGAAAAATGAGAAACTTGTTGTGTTGAATTGCAAACATGTTAAAAATGCAAGTTGTTCAATGTCTGATTTGCATGTTTAATTTCCTATTCTAATTCCTCAATTCTTGAATTGAAGTTGTATGATGCTAATACTAGAGTTTCTCAAATAGCTAATGACATGATTACTCATGAGGTTCTTTCATTCTCTAACTGTCATAAACAAAAGAAACCTATGCGTGTTGCTTGTGATAAGTGCCCAACTCTTTCTAAACAGGTTGATTACTTGAAAGGAACTTAAGAACATTTTTCTAAGGGAAAGAAAAGTTTGAACCTAATTTTAGATTCATCTAAGTCAAGTACATGTAAACAAGGTTTAGATTTTGATCCCTATGCTCGTTTTAAGACAAATGCAACCACTATTGTTAAAGCTCTTGGCTATGGAAAATTTGAAGCTCTTGCTGAATCGGAAACTAAGAAGCATTAGAAAAGTTGAAGTTATCTGGTTTTTTATCCTCTACAATGAATGCAAATGTTGCTTCTTCTTCAAAATCCATACATCAGGTTAAGTACACTTCCAGTCATTGTGGTAGAGATGGACATTTAGTAGATTTTTGTTTTAGACTAGCTAAACAACAAAAGAAAAGAGAAGTCTAAGGCTAGGTCTAATTTGCGAAAGGCATGTTTTATCCCACGTGAGGTTGTGGCACCTTATTTTGTGCCTTAGGTGAAATAATCATCACCTTTTACTACTCGTGTAACTTGAGTTGAACCTACTCGAGCTTCTCGAGTTAAGATTACTCGAGCTGCTAGTGCTTCTCGAGTTGAACTTACTCGAGCTTCTCGAGTTAAGTCTACTCGGGCTACTCGTGTTTTTCGTACTCATGTCGTTGGTCGAGTGACTTAGTACTGGATTCCTAAAAGATTTATTACTAACCCCAGTACTGAGCCCTCGACATCTTCTATTTACTTGTAGGCTTCTTGAGCGAGAAACGAGAACATTTGGCTAGTCGATTCCGGATGCTCAAGCCACATGTCCGGTGATAAAAATTGGTTCTCCTCCCTTGCACGTGCATCTCGTGCTGAAAGTGTTACTTTTGAACATGCTTCTTCTACCTCAGTTGTTACAAAAGGTACAGTGTAGGTAAATGACAGGTTCACTTATCGATACTAAATGGGTTTTCAAAAATGAATGAAGTGAGGATGGTGTTATTGTTAGAAACAAAGCTAGACTTATAGCTCAAGGTTTTACATAGGTAGAAGGGCTAGGTTTTGAGGAAACTTTTGCTCTGGTTGCTAGACTAGAAGCATTAGAATTCTTTTAGCTTTTGCTGCATCTAAAGGCTTTAGATTATATCAAATAGATGTCAAAAGTGCTTTTCTGAATGGCTACATAAATGAAGTGATTTATGTTAAGCAACCACCTAGTTTTGAAAATCCTAAATATCCAGATTATGTATACAAGTTGTCTAAAGCTGTGTATGGTTTAAAACAAGCCCCTAGATCATGGTATGATAGGTTTAAAACAATTTTTCTTGAAAAGGGTTTTGAAATGGGAGAAGTGGACAAGACGTTGTTTGTACTCAAGCATGGTAATGATCAACTATTTTTTCAGATTTATGTAGACAATATCATCTTTGGTTGTTATTCTCATGCTTTGGTGTCCCAGTTTTCAGAAATGATGAGTAGGGAATTTGAGATGAGTATGATGGGTGAACTAATGTACTTTTTAGGACTTCAAGTTAAACAAATCAAAGAAGGTACTTTTGCTACCTATTGGAGCAACAACAACACTTGATCCTGATGAAGATGGTGAGCCAGTTGATCAAAAAGAATATAGAAGTACGATTGGATCACTTTTGTATCTCACCGCTTCAAGGACATACAATTTTTTGTATGCTTGTGTGCACGATTTCAAGCTTCCCCACGTGCTTCACATTGACAAGTTGTGAAATAGATTCTAAGGTATCTTCATGGAACTCAAGATTTTGGCATTTGGCTTTCTACTTCTTCATCTATTAGCTTAAGAGCTTTTTCTAATGCTGATTTTGGAGGTTGTAGAATTGATAGAAAAAGAACATCTGGTACATGTCATTTCTTGGATAATTCTCTTGTTGCATGGTTATCTAGGAAATAGTCCTCTGTTACACAATCTACTGCTGAATCTGAATATGTAGCTGCTGCTAGTTGTTGTTCACAAACTCTTTGGGTAGTTGCTACACTTAAAGATTATGGGGTTAATTTAGAGAGTGTTTCAATTTTTTTGTGACAACACTAGTGCTATAAGTATTGCTAAAAAACTTGTGCAACATTCTCGGACTAAACATATTGACATCAAATTTCATTTTCTTAGAGACAATGTTGAAAAAGGAAACATTGAACTTCTCCGTGTGAATACTGAACACCAATTGGGAGACATTTTCACAAAACCTTTGGATTCTTCTCGGTTTACTTTTCTTCGAGGAGAACTTGGTGTTATTCATCCTATGGGATTGTTTTGAGGGGGAGTTCTTATATCTTTGGAACTTATTGAAGTATGTAAAAATAAGAAAACAATGAAATATGATAAGCATCATATTAGATACATATGTGATTTTTGAAGCCAGTGCTTATGCTACATAGGAATTTTTGCACTTTCATATTTACATGTGTAACTGTGTAGTTTTTGTTATTATTTTTTAAATCAAATGACAACTTGAATTAAATTTTGTCATGGTTAAACTCTCTTGATTACTTTGATCTTTGATAAAAATGCTATATGTGAAAGAATCAAAGAAATGAAAAGGTGTCGAATAATAGTTGATAGACAAAAGATCAAGGAAGTATGCACGGTCGCACTTCTTTTTTCAAGACTGCTTATCATTGCACTTTGATATGAACTTGAAAGAAGTCATGTATGACCAAAATCATTGTCTTAAGCTTCTGATTGTCTTTTTGACATAGGCTTGGTATGGTTGGATAGAATAAGGCTGATGGTGCATATAATTCCTTGCAAAAGAATATGAGAAGTTACTTGACATCAATTTTGGCATCTTGTTATATGTCTTTTTAATCAAAACAATGACATACTTTTGATATTCATATTTTTGTTAGCATATAAATTCATGATTTGAGTGATTGAGATTGGGAGACCATGCCTTACAAATAAATCATTAATTATACTTGATAAGTTGTGCTCACACTATATTTTTTTACATGTGTAGATGGGTTGGTGCAAGTATTCTTGATAGTGTGGCTTGGTCGAGTATTTGTTATATATGTGGATAAATTCTGATGCTCATTGAAATGATTGAAATAACAAGATTTGATTCTCTCTTTTGAATTTTTGATGAAACCATTGCCAAAGGGGGGGAGAAAGTTGCTCATTTTTTCTTCAAAGGATTTTTTGCTTTAAAGGGGGAGAGAAAAAAATTTCTTCAAAGGATTTTTTAGTTCACTTTGTGTTTGATTTTAAAATCAAATCATGTTTGTTAAAAGGTTGCCAATGTTCACATGAGGGTTGCCAATGTTTTCATCATGGGGGAGATTGTGAGATCATGTGATAAAAAATTTGTTTGATTGATGAAATTGGCAGAGCAAAGTGATCTAGCATAATGACATTTCACCGATGTTCATGTGTTTCTAAGATATGCTTGGATAACATAGTTGGTTTGATGCGTTATCATTAGTTGGGTATGCTTATGTTAGCGTGTTGGTTTTGCTTGGAGTTTGCGTGGTGTTGCGTGAACTGATCTTGAGTCAAGTAGGGAATGACTTATGCTCGTACTCGATTGTTGTTTGATTCATGTACAGGTGTTGCACGAAGGAGAACATGGTCGATGACGGATCAACGAACTAAGTTCAGGGAGGAACTGAGGTTCGGCGACTAGGTTCAGGAGGAACTGAGGTCGTAGTGATCAAGGATGTCATGTGGGACGTTCAAGCTGAGAAAACAATGCATATGGAGACAAGGCTTCGCGATTGACGCAAGAGGCGATCTGATGGTGAGAGGATGTGAAGACTAATTTGTGTTCAAGTCGGAGCATGCACGAGGGAGTCGTGTGGTAGCTGGACTTAAGACAAGAGTTAGTGTTGGAGACGGACTCTGAGTTGGTTACGTATTTGTATGTGTGCATGGGAGATGTGCATGCATGATTACATAATAGTTGTTGGTTAATTAGATTAATTAGCGGAAGTTGTTTGTCCTCTTGTGATTAGAGGAGGATAGAGACCGGATTGATTATGACAGGAAGTTGTAGTTCGATTCGATCACATTTATGCGTGTGGCTACCCTATAAATAGAGAGGTCGGTTGTATTAGGGAAGAGCGCGTAGAAACTCAAGAGAGAGTTGTTTTGGTATTTTGTGGAAATACTTGGTGGATGCTTTGGAGAGGCATCTTGTAAACTCATCTATGCAATGAAAATCAAGTTTCGTTAGTTGATGAGTTGATGATTCGAAATTTTCTCTCTGTTTTATATTCTGGATCCTCAGTTTTGGTTTTCAGTTAATTTCATGTGTCTATGAAGTTTCATCTTTGTTTAAACCATCCAAAACCTTGCTAGAATATCAAGTGTTTGATTTGAGAAAATTTCGAGTGGATTTGGTTTGTTCTCGAGTAGTTTTTTGTCAACTCGACTAAGTTTTGATCTACTCGATACTGGTTGATACAGTCTGCTTCAACTAGGAATAACTTTTGATCCACATATCTGATTTACTCGATTTTTATTGGGTTACTTTTGTATTTGAATCTAGTTTTCGCTGACCAAATTTTAGAGTAATCTGACCAGTAAATCTTTCACTACATCAGTTTTACTAGAACTTGTGCATGCTGTTTCGAGTGGAATACCGAGTTTAATCGAGTTTTGTTTTGGGTGAGTTAATATTTAATTTTGGTTTTTGCAATCATTCACCCCCTCTGATTGGGTATTTTGCGTATATTCGATCCTACACTACCTTTATGACTACCCAGTTATGGAATAGCGTTTGGCAGCCTCAAAGTATGCCACTACACATTCTGCGAATCAATGACGATCTCAGGTCTTAAGGATTCTGCAGGTACACCATTTAGGATAACAACTGATGGCACATCATAAATAATAATCCTAGAAGTATCTCAAGGTGGGTCTATCCAACATCATGTTCTCTAACATAAATGTCCACATTATTGACCTGGTATCTCTATAACTATGATTCATGAAATGTGATCATCAATCAATACAGGTGCTGGTCAAGGTTAGGAGTTGAGTCAGTTTTTATTTCCTCCTAGCTATCTATTGCTGTAAATTGAAATAACTTGGTAAATGCTTAAGAACTTGTAGTCTAATGTTAATTACTCACTCTTTACTAAGTTGTGTTATGATGTTAAATGTTGAAAAGGTATGTGTTATGATCTTTTGCACAAAACATGTGCCGGGACTACTAGAATAGTATTCTGATTAATTATTGAAGTCGTGATTAAGTAAATAATTGACTTAATGATTAATTACAATACTGTTTGGATAGTTCCTCACAGCGTGATATTGGAGCTTGGTTTAATTAATTAGGCTAAACAACATCCTAAGCATTGTTAAGTGTGTCAAACCCCACTGAAGCAACCCAGTAAAGTTTCTTTTATGCATCCTCATGATTAATATGTATGAACTTGCTATACTATACCCCTAACTATAACGTATGCTGAGTGATGCACTTGAATTGTTCGTCTATTCATTGTGTGGTTTTCTCATTGTGATGCATTTGTTAATTATGTTGCATCAATGCATCTCGGTAACGGCAAGTCTCGGGGGCTCAACTGGTGCGAGGTAGGGGCCTAGTGTGTTAGTACGACGATGGTACGAAAAATGAACACGTTAGGGGCTCAACTGATGCGGCGAGTTGCACAAGCTCTGTTCGCATGAATGCTTATTCTCTTCGTGCGAAAGGTGATGTATGTGTTTGTAATGATTGTTTGGGGAGAGACGCATTCGGGAAAGAAACATGAAGATAAGGATCGAGCATGCTTCCATGTTTCGTTGTTCATTTCACATCATATTCCTGAGCATGCATTTTCCCTTGTCAAGATCTAACTTGTATTTCTATCCAACTGCGAGAGTCCGAAAAATGTGCGGACACTTCGTAAATTCTTGCGGACTCTCCGCACCTGGTAGAATCTAAAAGAATACTATTTTATGGGATCCAAGTGAATGGTACCCAGCTAATGCTAAGTGAGTGTGACGGGTGGCCCCGGTGGCCCGTGTTACAACTGTGGACACGTCGGACACTTCGTAAATGTTTGCGCTTACCCGAAGTCGTGAGCCGTGGTGACTGCTCCAAAGCGGCCACTCGCTCAACCCACACCACAGTCCTCCTGGGCTACACACGTCCCCAAGCGTGCCTAAGTGCACTACACCATCGCCAAGGGTGCTTGCAAGGATGACAATGTGCTCGTCGGTGCACTATTTGTAAATTCTCACATCACAGTTGTTCTTTCCGATTCGGGGGCATCTCAAGTTCCATCAGGGATAGTTATGTTTTGAGTCATAAGTTGGTTGCCAAGACCCTGCCTTCTGCCCATATCATTGATGGACCTGAAACTAAGTCAAGGACCGACCGAGTTATTCTGAAGGCCAAAGTTCTTATTGATGGAGTTCAGTTTCCTGCAAACCTGATCCTCCTTGACACTGGAGGAGTAGATGTTATATTAAGGAAGAATTGGCTAAGCAAATATGGTGCTTGGCTTGATTGTGCCAAGAGAGTCATTTCTCTCAAAGGTCCCAAGGGCGATCGGGTTTCTCTTCACCTTGGAGAGGGTGGTCTCCACTTGTGTGCTCTTAAAGCGATCGTAGCCACTAATCCCCTTGATATTCTAATCGTCTATGAATTTCCTGATATCTTCCCAGAAGAATTGCTAGGAATGCCACCCAACCAAACCGTGGAGTTCTCTATTGAGTTATTGCCCGGTACGGCCCCGATTTCAAATAGGTCTTATCAGATGCTGCCAAATGAGTTAGTTGAATTAAAGAAACGAATTCAGGAATTTCTTGCGGAGGGTTTCAATCGTCCGAGCTCCTCGCCTTGGGATGCCCGGTGCTCTTTGTTAAGAAGAATGATGATACTCTACGTATGTGTGTTAATTACCGTCCGTTGAATGTCGTTATGATCAAGAACAAGTATCTGCTCCCTCAGATTGATATATTGTTCGATCAATTGACCAGTGCCTGGATTTTCTCTAAAATTGACTCGAGGCTAGGTTACCACCAAATCAACATCCGACCGGAGGATATTCCAAAGATGGCTTTCTTGACCCGTTACGGGCTTTATGAGTTCACCATCATGTCTTTCGGCTTGACAAATGCACCAGCAATTTTCATGTATTTGATTAACACAGTCTTCATGGAGGAACTCGACAAGTTCATCATGGTGTTTATCAATGATATTCACATCTACTCCAAGACTGAAGAAGAGTATTCTGAGCACCTTCGCGTTATTCTTCGCCACCTTCAAGACCATAAACACGATGCCAAGTTCAGCAAGTGTGAGTTCTGGCTCAAAGAGGTTGTTTTTCTATGTCATGTCTTGTTAGAGAATAGTGTCGCCGATGACCTGAGCAAGGTACAAGATGTGCTCAATTGGGTGCATCCCAGAAGTGTCACTGGTTTTCTCGGACATGTGGGTTATTACCGCCGGTTCATCGAGAACATCTCCAAGATTGCCAAGCTCATGACCGAATTGTTGAAAAAGAATGTCAAGTTCGAATGGTCCGAGGAGTGTGAAGCGGCTTTCTAGACTTTTAAGTCTCGTCTCACCACAGCACTAGTTCTAGCACAACCGGACATTCACAAGAGCTTCAATGTCTATTGCGACGCCTCTCACTTTGGACTCGGTTGTGTTCTCATGCAAGAAGGAAGCGTGGTCGCCTACGCCTCATGCTAATTGAAGCCACATGAAGAAAATTATCCCACACATGATCTAGAACTTGCAGCAGTAGTGCACACCATGAAGTTTGGTGCCACTATGTCCTCAAAAATGTGTGCAACAATTATACTAACCACAAGAGCCTCAAGTATATTTTCACCTAAGCCAACCTCAACTTGAGGCAAAGGAGATGGCTCGAATTAATCAAGGACTATGAGTTAGAGGTCCACTATCACCGAGGCAAGGCAAATGTGGTCGTCGATGCCTTGAGCTGGAAGGCTCAGTGCAATTGTCTTAGGGTTTCACCTGGAACTGCCACACTTTGTGATGATTTCAGAAGGCTTAGGCTTGAGATGTGTCCAAAGGGATTTCTTGCAAATTTGGAGATCAAATCCACCCTTCTAGATGAAATCAAGGAAGCTCAGATGCAAGACAAAGGCATGGAGAATATACATGATAATATCAAGGAGGGACAAGCCAAATGCTTCACCTTGGACGATGAAGGTGTCTTGTGGTTCGAGAAGAGGCTAGTGGTCCCTAAAGTCCCAGAGCTAAGGAAGAACATTTTGGATCAAGCTTATGATTCCTTGCTATCCATTCATCCTAGGAGCACAAAAATGTACCAGAACCTCATGCCCAAGTTCTAGTGGACTTGCATGAAGCAATAAATAGCTCTATATGTTACTGAGTGTGATGTCTATCGAAGGGTGAAGGTCGAGCACCTTAAGCCGGCTGGTACAATCCAGCCTTTACCTATTCCCTCCTGGAAATGGGAGGAAATTGGTATGGATTTCATTATTGGATTACCAAAGACCTCTAAAGTCTATGACTCAATTTAGATTATTGTGGACCGATTGAAAAAGTCTACTCATTTCCATCCTATCAAGACCATGTATTTGGTCAAGCAATATGTGGAGTTGTACCTCACTAGGATTGTTTGCCTCCATGGAATTCCGAAGAAAATCATCTCTGATCGAGGCACTTAGTTCACTTCTCATTTTTGGAGGAGCCTTCATGAGGCAATGAGAACCAAACACTTCCACAGTATCGCAAACCACCCTCAGACCGATGGCCAAACCATAAGGGTGAATCAGATCTTAGAAGATATGTTATGGGCTTGTGTTCTCATGTATGGCAAGAAGTGGGAAATTTGCTTGCCATTTGCGGAATTCTCCTACAACAACAATTTTCAAGCAGGCATTGAAATGTCACCGTTCAAAGCTCTTTATGGCCAAAGATGCCAAACATCGTTGAACTGGTTTGAATCTGACTAAAGAGCTTTTCTAGGTCCGGATTTGATCAAAGAGGTAGAAGAATATGTTCTAGCTATTCGCAAGTGTCACCTCATGGCTCAATCTTGACAGAAAAGCTATGCGGATCGCCGCCGGAGAGAAGTTGTGTTCGAGATTGGAGATTTTGTGTATCTCAAGGGTGTCCTCACTCAAAGAAGTCCGACCCTTTCAAGACAGAGGAAAGCTAGCGGCTCATTATGTGGGACCGTTTCAAATTGTTGCTCGGCGTGGAGGTGTGGCTTATCAGTTGGACTTGCCTTCGTCCCTATCCACCATTCATAATGTGTTCCACGCCTCGTAGTTAAAGAAATGTCTTCGAGTTCTAACCGAAGTGATCGAAGTTGCAAACCAGGAGTTGCAGCAGGATCTTTCTTATTGCGAGTATCCAATCCACATCCTTGATGAAGCAGAACGGTAGACGCGATGTCAAGCTATTAAGTTCTTCAAGGTTTAATAGAGTAATCACTCCGAAGATGAAGCGACATGGGAACGTGAAGATTGGGTTCGTGCTAATTATCTTGAATTCTCCTACCACCTATGAGTGCTACTTTGGTATTGTTCCTCACGGTGTGGCCTCTTCATATTCCCCAAATCTTTTCGTTACTGTGCAAACCATGAGGTTCTAGAGTCACCATATTCTTCCTCGACTCATACTGAATCTCGGGACGAGATTCTTTTAAGGGGGGGGGGGTTGTGATGTCCCGAAACCATAATAATGTAATTAAGTCTAATTATGCATCATTAGGGTCATGATTAATTTTGAGGCAATTTATTTTGGCACATCAGGGCACTTTGATTTGAGTAAATCAGATGAGAGAAAGAAATTCAGAAAAGAAAGGAATAGAATTCACAGTTAAAAAGAACTCTTTCTCTAGCACATGGGCCCCACTGGAGTGGCCCAACCACTTCTCTCCCTCTCCCTCTCCCTCACATGTAGCCACCTCACTCCCTCCCTATCTCACTCCCTCACCTGCTCCCTCTCTCTCTCTCCCACCCGTGCAGCTCCAAAGGGAGCAGCAGCTCCCCTCTCCCTTTCTCTCAAGCACTCTCTCCTTCTCCCCAAAATCCCACCTCAAAAGAAGGAATCGAGGTATGAATGTTGTACTCATGCGTTCCGTTCCCTACCTCATGAGCTTCCCATCCATCCAATTTATTTTCATTTTCTAAAAGGATTCAAGCCAGTTTTGATGTCATTCGATGTTCATGGTTGAAGCACAAGAAGCATCGGAGTTCTTCCTCTTCCCAAGTTTTTCCCCCTTCAACCCGACGGTCCCAAAGCTTTACAAAGTACCTTGGGTGAGTCTCCTACTCTCCCATGGCACGAATGCATGTTTTGGTTGGTCGAAAATCGAGTTTTGGAGCTTCGTTGCAAAATGCCTAAGTTCTTGATGTTTTTTGAGCAATTATGAGATTTTGGTGAATTTGAACAAGGAAATCGAGTTGATAAGTTAGTAAGTAAGTTCTAGACCCCATGAGCCATTGCAAAACCTTGCTCTTTGGTTTGGAATTGAATCAACCAAAGTTTTCCCTCAAAATTGCTCTCTATGTAATGTCCGGAGACTCCGGACCAATGTCGAATCGATTAATGAAATGGTGAATGTGTTTTCCATTGGAAGTTCAGAGTGTCTGGAGAATTTTTTGGACGCTCCGCAGCCCCGAGAGTCCGGAAAATTTCCTGGAGTGTCCAAATAAATCCTAAGAGTTTGGATATTTTCCTAGAGTCTCCAGCCTCTTGTTGGTTTTCCGATATACTTTAGATCGCACAGTTGTTATTCTTTCACATGTCTTACACTTTTAGCGTGTTGTTATGCATATTGTAGCATGCTCTGTTGCACTTCATTCATGCTCGTAATTACATGTGTTCTTCTCTAGTGAGTGAAGAACCGGCACGTGACCCAGCCGCAGTTGAAGGCAACGCCAATCTCCCCGAATTCTGTGGGTGTTGCGCGGTTAGCAATAGACAGTCACCTGAGCAGCAAGGCAAGCATCTAAGCATACTTCTCCCATTAATTTGGATCATACGCATCATATGTGATAAATTACACTTCGTGCATGTTATGCATGAGTTCCAGTCGATGTCGGGTTTATGATGGGTAGAACCTATATTGATGTACTAATTCTCCTATCTTGAATAATTGTTGATCCGTATCCATATAGACTGGGTTTAATATAGTATTATCTAACTTAAAATGTTATTTGTGATGCTTAGCAAGTGCTTATGTCCTCAGTAGAAGTCGAGCAGTGAAATATTTCATCGTTCGCAAGCATAGGCTTTAATTACTTACACAATGATCATAATGATGGGTTGATGGTGTTGGTTGGATGAGTGGTGAGGATGAGACGGGATGTAGGCAGTGTTAGGGTTGTTTGTCCTACCCAGATGTGGTGTTCCCTTAGGTAGGTCGGGAGAGTAACCCAGACACTGTAGACCGCTTGCATTGTTTAAGCACCAATCGTAGTTGCAGTTGGCTTTAGCACTTTCTGTGCTTACTACATGTCATGTATGAGAATGATAAGCTGATTACCTTTGTAGATGTGGCTTTTTGGTATCCGGGTCGATGGTGTCGGGCATGAGGCCTGTTAGGGTATCCATTTTGCTCTAGGAGTAGTTCTGGATGAACCCTGCACCTATTGGCACATGATTAAACGGTCAGGGCTTATTGGAAAAGGTTGATATGAGTACCCCCCCCCTTGTATGGACATGTCTGGTCATACAAGCCGTATGGTCCTCAAGTCGTGTAGGTAAAGGAGTACCCCTGTAGGGTGTAAAAATATTTCGAAATGATGTGCTCTCGATCATGAGCATGCTTCCATCCATTTGTAGTAGTCATAGATTTACAAATGTGGATTTAGGTGGTTGATGGGTTGAGATGGTGTTTTACAGATATTATTCTTACGGTTCCGTTTACATATATGTTCAGTTGGGGCTTATGGGTTAGATAGTCATGTTGGTCAAGTATAGATGCTCACAAATGTTTATGTCAAATTTGCTTTCGCATATGATGTTTACTAAACCACATGGCCTTTTCTTGCTAACATCCAAATGCATAATCCTTAGAGTCGGGCTATTTATAAGTGCCCATTATAGATTAAGTCTTGCGGGTACCTTCTTACTCACGTTGCTTTTTTTAGGTGCTACCGTCGAGGAGGAGTTAGTCTTTGGCTACTTCATGCCTACCGAGGGTGGTGGCGGGCATGAGTAGGCAACTACTCGGAGGTCGCACTTTTGGGGTGAAGCCTAAGGGAATATGGCTTCATCCATCTTTTGCTATCTTTAGCTTTTGTTTCTGCTGCGTAGTTTTTTTTGTTGGTTAGAAGTTGAGTCAATTTTTATCTCCCCAGCTCTCTTTTGCTGTAAATTATAATAACTTGGTACATGCTTAAGAAGTTGTAAGCTGATGTTAATTACTCCCTCTTTATTAAGCTATGTTGTGATGTTAAATATTGGAAAGATATTTTTCTGATCTTGGGCACAAAACACGTGCCGAGACTACCAGAATAGTATTCAGGTTAATCGTTGAAGTCATGATTAAGTAAATGATCGACTTAATTATTAATTACTGTTTGGATGGTTCCTCACACAAGGGCTCCGGAATGCCGTTGCTACAGGGGCATCGAGGGCTCCAGGAGGCTATGGCTCTAGGGGCGTCGAGGGCTCCGGGAGGCTGTGACTTTGGGGGCGTCGAGGGCTCTGGGAGATAGGGGATGTGGGAGGCTATGGCTACGGGGGCATCGAGGGCTCCAGAAGATAGGGACTCCAGGAGGCTATGTCTTCGAGGGTATTGAGGGTCCCTAGAGACAACCCCACCCTCCCCTAGAGAACGGCTTCTTCTCTCGTCTTGGGGATAGCTTTCGGAGGGACCCATGGCCTTCGAAAGCTATGCTTTCTTCTATGTAGTTGAAACCCAAGGGTTCCAACAGAGCTCTTGGTGGTGACCTTTTAGTGATATCTACAGGTTGGGGTATTTCCCCCCAACAACAAGATCATCCAGTGTTCATGGTCTTTTGTGACCAATGGAGCAACGATTACTATATGGGTTTGAGGCTATAAATATCCCTCACTGAGCCATTTAAGTGTGCTGGAGTACAGGGAAGCTCATAAATACTTGAGAGGACATCCAAGCCACTAAGGAACTAAAAGTGATCATCTAAGGCAATTAAGCACAAGATTAGCTAGTGGTTAGTGCTAATAGGCCTAGAGATAGTTGTTTATAGGTGTTTCTACCTAGAGAAGGGATCAAGGAGTGATCCTACATTGTACCAAGGGATACACTGGTACCTTGGAGTCTTGGTGACTTGCTGGTACCTTGAGCCTTAGTGGCTCATACTTGTTGACCCTTTGACTTGGCGTAGAGTGGCAACAAAACGCTTCTACGGGCATGCGGACACCCTTGCCTAGGTGGCTCAAGCTCCAAAGTGAAGATGGCGGCAAGTGACCAGAAAAGAGTCTTGTGGTGAGGCCTTAGCTTGGTGGCTCAACCTACTTGAGACATAGGTGGCTCAAGGGTCGTCACTGGGTGCTGTCCAGTTGCTATAGCCTAGGTTGCTGCTCCAACGTTGACTAGGGGTGATATTTATCCCATCGATACCATAGGATAAAAATCCCTTGTGCCGAGTTTACTCTATTTACGTTCTTTACATTTATGCATTTACATACTTGCAATCTACCCTTGCTTGTTTACCTTCTACAATAGTTTGTTAGGATTGACTATAGGCTGTAAACTTTTTCAACGGTAGAGTAAACACACTAGATAAATCTAGATCACATTTAGATATAAATCAAGATAGGTTTATTTTGTGAAGTTTTTGGAGCCAATTAGTTTTAAGTGTCTCAATTTACATCCTCCTCTTAGGACATCACTAATTCTTTTCACCTAGCTGCACAACTTCATGTGACTTCCCAAAACACAAGTAATGCGCACAATGTTAGCATAGTGGCGCACAGTGTTCTACCCAAGGACATGTGGATACTGTAGATGCGTTGCTGCTATTGCAGTGCTGACCAGCTTGATGACTTAAACTCAAAGTTGCCGATTTGACTTTTGTTTCAATTTGGAAGTTGGAACGTACCCGACTAGGAAGCCGGAACGCACCCGACTTGGAAGTCAATCGCCTACATCTACTCAAGGAGGATATCGTGTGGAAGGGACAAGCACATAGCTGATTTCGGTTACTTCCTCTATAACAACATGCATGATGTTGAATTGGTCTGCTTTAATTCTTCTTACGTTGCACTGCGTGTTTGGTGGTAATGATCCATTATCTCCTTCTCGAGTGATTTCCTAGTTTAACACGGTAGAAAATTTTATTTTATGCTAGTGTATCCGACACGTTCCCTAATGGCACTATGTATGACTCATGCGACAGTCAATTAAGGACCCAAGCTTGAGCTTTGGCTAAGCCTGAGCTCCACTCATGACCATATATGTTGGGGATGATGTCCCGCCCCCCTCTTCGGAGGGTACCTCGAAGTCTACTGGAAAGATCGCATGCTTGCCATTGCAACTTCGTTTCAGGGACTTCATCCGCAGGTGGCGAAGACCACGAAGCTCCATCGGTCGAAGGGTGTAGGCGCACCTGCATCCTCGATCTCTCGTGCTGGCGAAGACGAGGGTGAACTTTGACCGGAGGGCGAAGTCCGTGCCTGCGGTCCTGAGTGATCGCGGCGGGCGAAGATACAAGCCGACCTTTGCTCGAGGGCCGAAGGCCATCTGACGGATGACTTAGTGGGGAAGGCTTCGGCAGATCTCCGGAGACAAAGATCACTGCAGGACAGTGGGCCCGTTTTTGGTCGTTCGGGGCAGGGTTGTACTTATGTAATTATGCTCACTTGTACCATAATGCCCCCGGATATTCCGAGAATGTAGCAGGTAAAGGGGTAGGATTTGTAAAACACGCCTGGGGTGGTCAAGTACGGGCTATAAATAGAGCCACACTATACCCGGAAGGGACATTAGAAAAACTGTTCCACCTCTAACACGTGTCACCCCGAGGACCCTTCGATATTCCCGTAACCAAAGGTCCATATTGTCTGGGATCTCAGTCCCAACAGTTGGCGCCGTCCACGGGGATCGAACACTTCGACGCCATGCCACCCAAGAAGAAATCGAAGCCAACCAGAACAGTGGAAGCATTGCCAGAACCTTCAGCTGCAGCAGGGCCTTCAGCAGAAAGACCCCCTTCGGCCCTACCAGGATCAAGTAATGCTTCGGCCGGTGGAGCTTCGGGCGGACGAGAGCAATGCTGCGGAGTTGAAGTAGCACCACAAGGAGCCAGTGATGGCCGCCACGGTGAAGCAGTCCGGGTTAATGCGGAGCCGATGTGGGTCATGAAACCAATTGATCGCGCACACTTCGAGCCTCCGGCGAAAGAAGGTGAAAGGGTGCGAGACTAAGAATGGGAAGACCTTGATGACTTCGTAGAGTATGGAAATGAAGATGAAACAAATGAAGAAAGAACAGCTAGGCAAGAAGCCTAAGAGTTGGAAAGGCAGATAGCGCAGAAGAAGCGCATGTTAGATAGCCTGGTAGCAAGTCAAAAAGCCGTAGAATATCGCAGACGGCCAGATGAAGCTAGGAAAATATTGGAAAAAATCCAAGAGGAAATCGATATGCTACACCAGGCGGAAGATATGTCTTGCCAGGTGACACCACCAGGAGACATGGCACAAACTTCGCAGGATCTTCGGCGGAGGTCGTCCACGGGAGACCCGGAGTCCCCACTGGCCATGGTTCTGCAAAACCAGCCGTGGCCACCAGGGTTCAAGATGCCCAGAGTGGTAATTTGACGGAGAGTCAGACCCAAGGGAATTTGTAATGAGCTTCGAAGCGGCTGTGGAGTCTGCCAGAGGGGACGGTACAACACTGGCGAAAGCCTTCGTATTGGCCATAAAAGGCATAGCAAGATCCTGGTACTCCACGTTGCCCCCGGGATCCATATACTCATGGGAGCAATTGCGTAATGTACTGTACAGCAATTTCCAGGGAAATCGAGCAGATACAATTACCGCGACTGATCTCTTCGCATTGAAGCAGTAGCCAACAGAAACCTTGCAGAGCTACATGCGCCACTTCGTGCACATATGTTGTCAAGCGAAGGGGCTGAGCGAAGATATAATCATCGATGCGGTGATACAGGGCATCAGAGGAGGGCTATTAGCAGGAAAGCTCACGAGAAAAAGACCTGGAAGCGTACAAGAGCTGCTTAACAAGATGGAAGAATACTCAAGATTTGAGCTCGATCATCTTCGAAGGAAAAATGAAATAGCAGCCTCCAAAGTAAAACCACATGCATCGGCCAGAGAGGCAGGCAATAGCAATCCTAGAGACAGATTGCACCATCCAAGGAGACCCAAAGTTTCTGACTACTCAAGGCAAAAAGAAGTTAATCATATTAACTCCAGCCCGTTTGAAGTCACTCAAGCGGGAAGCGAAGCTCACAGTGCGGCTAATCGAGGAGGCTGAGCCGGTAGAGGAAGAGACCGCGAAGGCCGAGGAGGACGGGTTCCGTAGGACCCAATAATGTTTTACTGTGAGCTGCATGGCGAAGGAGCCGGCCACAGAACCAAGCAGTGCCCACAGGTTGTGGCTATGAAAGAGAGCTTGGCGAAGCAATCTCTTGACCACGTAAGGACCATACACCATGCAGCAAGTTTCGGGAGAAGCGAAGCGTGGGAAAACCACAATCAGAACATGGCATTTGCAAACTAGTGGCGACCGATTCCTGCACTGCAGCATACACCTGCAGCCTCGGCTCAGTTGGATCAAACGAGGCAAATGAATTTCCAGGGGGAGCTACCTCCGCCACCACCAAGGCCTGCGATCGAAGCACCACTAGAGAGCAGAAAGTCCGTGAACATGGTAAATCATGGATACAACATGGTGTTGGCTATCTCAGGGGGATCTAACCAGCAGACAGAATCTAAGAGACAGTGGAAAGAATACATGCGAAGGGTCAACCACGTCGGAGTGGGACCAATGTACATTCATTCAAGGTGGTCAAACGTTCCTATTACATTCTCGCAAGAGGACATGAGGGTCTTAGACTACCCACACACAGATGCCTTCGTTATCACCGCAAACATCTCAGGAAACAAAGTGCACAGGATCTTAATAGATGGAGGAAGCTCTGCGGATATCATCTTCGCGGATGCTTTCAACAAAATGGGCCTACGTCGAAACGACTTGAATCAAGTTGGATCACCATTGCTAGGCTTCGGCGGAAATACAATCAATGCTCTGGGAAAGATGACAATTCCAGTGTCGTTCGGCGAAGGGACGAATTTCCACACGGAAGATATTACCTTCGATGTGGTCGACATTGATTACCCATACAATGCGATATTTGGTAGGGGAGTCCTGAATACATTTGGAGCAATACCGCACCATGCGTACTTGTGCATGAAGATGCCTGGTCCTGAAGGTGTCATAACAGTATTGGGAGACAAGCAAGTGGCCAGACGAATCAATGTGGGAATAACTCCAGAAAGATGAAATGTCCACATGGTGATAGAACCTTCGACAAAACAGGAGGAAAGTTACATCCAGCCGAAGATAAACAAAGCAGCAAAGGCTGCACTAGAAGGAGCAACCATAATAGTGCAGTTACATCAAGAAAAACCAGATAAAAAAGTCACCATAGGAGAGGAGGCCCTGGCGGAGGACCAACAACAACTTATAATGTTCCTCTGCAGTAATGACAATGTCTTCGCTTGGTCCCCGAAGGACCTGCAAGGAGTAAGTCGGGAAATCATTCAGCGCAACTTAAATGTGGATCCCAAGGCGAAGCCATGGAAGCAAAAGCTTAGGAAAGCTTCAAGCGAAAGAGAAGAAGTAGCGAAGGCTGAAGTAAAAAAGCTGCTCGATGCCAGAGTCATACGTGAAGTATTGCACTCATAGTGGCTAGCTAACCCAGTGTTAGTCAAGAAAAGCAATGGAAAATGGAGAATGTGCGTCGACTTCACAGACTTGAACAAGGCTTGTCCGAAGGATGACTTCCCATTGCCTAGAATTGATCAGCTGGTAGACATCGTGGCTAGTTGCGAGATGTTAAGCTTCCTAGATGCATACTCAGGGTACCACCAGGTCTGGATGGCGAAGGAAGATGAGGACAAAACAAGTTTCAGAACCTCCTTCGGCATATACTGCTTTGTGAGGATGCCCTTCGGCCTCCAAAATGCTGGCGCAACCTTCACCAAATTGGTGCAAATAGTACTAAGTTCATAGCTAGGGCGAAATATCCTAGCTTATGTTGATGACATAGTGGTCAAGAGTGCCAGAAGGAGCCAACATCTCGAAGACCTGCGTGAAACCTACGGAAGCTTGCGAAGGGCAGGGCTTAGATTGAACTCAGAAAAATGCATCTTCGGAGTACAATCCGGAAGACTACTAGGGTTCTTGGTGTTGAAGAGAGGCATCGAAGTGGAACCCCAAAAAATACAGGCGATAATAGATATGAAACCCCCATAAAACAGAAAGCAAGCTCAACACTTGGTAGGGAGGTTGGCGGCATTAAACAGGTTCATTGCAAAATCTGCTGGGGACGGCGTTGAGATACATCTTGCAGACTACAGGTTCGGCCTATCGAAGATAAACCTTACCAGTAGGGGGCTACTGTTGGGGATGATCTCCCCCCCCCCTCTTCGGAGGGTACCTCGAAGTCTACTGGAAAGATTGCATGCTTGCCATTGCAACTTCGTTTCAGGGACTTCATCCGCAGGTGGCGAAGATCACGAAGCTCCATCGGTCGAAGGGTGTAGGCGCGCCCGCATCCTCAATCTCTCGTGCCGGCGAAGATGAGGGCGACCTTCGACTGGAGGGCGAAGTCCGTACCTGCGGTCCTGAGTGATCACGGCGGGCGAAGATACAAGCTAACCTTCGCTTGGGGACCGAAGGCCATCTGACAGATGACTGAGTAGGGAAGGCTTCGGCAGATCTCCGGAGACAAAGATCACTGCGGGACAGTGGGCCTGTTTTTGGTCGTTCGGAGCAGGATTGTAATTATGTAATTATGCTCACTTGTACCATAATGCCCCCGGATATTCCGAGAATGTAGCAGGTAAAGGGATAGGATTTGTAAAACACGCCTGGGGTGCTCAAGTACGGGCTATAAATAGGGCCATACTGTACCCGAAAGGGATATCGGAAAAACTGTTCCACCTCTAACACGTGTCACCCCGAGAACCCTTCGATATTCCCATAACCGAAGGTCCATATTCTCTGGGATCTTGATCCCAACAATATCAAAGCTCGATGGTGGTGCTTGGCTACCGGGAGTCACGCTCGAGCTCTGCTAAATTTGCAGCCTTGCAAGCCATCGAGTACTTATGCCTTCTTATTCGATGGTTAGTTATTAAAAAATAAGTTGCTTTCAAGTACATGAAAAGCAATTAGACCCAAGAAACAAATAAATTGGCTAGGTACAGTACCCCTTTTCGATGGCTAATTACGGTTCTCAAGAGCATTCCTGCTTGCTTCTCGCTTCAACCTCCACCCTCGCATTAAGCAGCTTCTTCCTCAGTTTCCTCTTCTTGGCTCTACCTCCCTCCTTGTCTAACCCTCCGAATCACGGCCGCTGCCTAGCTCTTCTAGGATTTTAGTGCGTTTTAATGGCACATCATTCATTAAAAGGGTTCTATATATCCGGCATATTTCTAATTTTCTCTTCGATCCAGTCTATTTACATAGAAATTAGGATTGGAGAAGACAACTAGATATATGCTTGGTATGTTGTCTGGTGTTAACTTTACCGGAAGAGCATGCCATATGTATAATTTTTGTCGACCTTTGTACGCCACCGTGGTATGTTGGCGTCAATTGCTACTGCCGCAGGCATACGCAGCACCTTGAGGACCACCACTGTCTGCTGTTGTCGTTCCTGTTGCCAGCAGCGGCAGCTAGGATTATTGGTTCTATAGTAAAAGGGATTTAACTTATTCTCTGCTCTCATGATAACAATGGACCATATAACAGCCCTAACATGCACATACTGCAGATCGATCGACTCATTTTCAGTCTCACACGCTGTCATCAATGAATTGGAGACATGAGTCCATGAACATATATAGAAATTGAAAATTAAGCTTTTATATGAACGTGCATACATACAGGCTACATAGGTTGTTTCCTGCATCTTGATTGTGATACCGCAAAAAATAAATGAAATTCAATGGCTTGGAAGCAGGTGTTAGTACAATATATGAATATTTCGTATGTACTGGAAAGTCTCTTTGGACTTTAAATTTAGTCTTGAATGCGGCGTGTCGCACGCTCTTTGCACAGTATCTTACAAACACCTTGTTTGTGATTGTAAATAGTTATTTAAACTTAGATGCAATTGAATGAATGGAAGATTTATAGACCATCGAGTTTACCTTTGTAGCATATCTATGAAGTTTTTCTATCTATCGAGAGGTTTGTTTAGTGAGTCCAAGATAACATATATGTTACCTCAATCATCAATCCTAGCATCACGATGCCCGCAAAACAAAATCAACGAGAAGGTATGGAAACACATATTCAAAATTGTAGGGTAGAGTATATTGTTCTTGTCTGTTGCTTGAGAAAAGCCTTGACTACAATTTTCTGTCTCATCTGGCTTATCTATAACAGGTATCTCATTAACCAGTGCCAGGTCGAGGAATCTGCACGGTGAACTGTTCTTTCTGATTATCTGCATCTCCATTTTATATAAGAAACTAGTTAGATGTTAGTTTTATTGATATTATATTACAAGTATGTATACATCATATTGTAGGTAAGACTCTTACAGAATCCATCATCTTATGAGACTAACATCGAGGGTGTCTATGTTGAACAAGTCATAGAGAAGGCCCAATATCCATGTAGAATGTGGCCTCAAATTTGTGCAAATGTACCTTTTTAATCCAGACTGTGAGCATATGTGGAAGTATACCCTCATTGGATCTGTCGATATACCATTGATGTAAACACCGCACCTGAAATAGCAGTTTTTCTAAGTTGGAAATGGGGAGCCTTCAGTCTACTTCCTTTTATTTTCTTCATTATTTTCCTTGTCCTTCTCCTTTTGCTTGGCACTGGAATACTTTCATAGTCACCATCTTCATGACAGGCATCTTGGAGATGTGCTCGTAGTCTGGCAGTGGCTTATAATGTTTCATGGACAACTCTCAATTGGTATGTTTACTGAAAAACTCAGCCAGCTGGCTCGGGTTGGTTGATGTTCAGGTAGCTTGTTCGGCTGTGGCATGGGCTACTACTCTATTTGGAGGTTCCATCCCTATCAGGCACCGGGCTTGGCCGAGGCTCGGAAGTTGGAGGTCCCATCCCTAGCAATTTCCAACTAAAAAAAGTAACTAAAAAGCTAATTGATTGCTAAAGCTAACTGATGTGATAAGAAGACAAAATTGCCTCGTCCCAAGGGCAAGCAACTTTCGGCACCATATTTGGGGTACAACAGGATAGGTACTCTGCTCAACCTAAACATTAATACCACCAAATGCAGTCCCAAAAATCTGAAAGAACTCTAATCATCATACGCTTCTACAGAGGCGGCTTCATTTCACTGGCCAAGGTAAACAAAGAGAAAGCAATTGGTCACATATCATTGGCACATTTCAAAATTATCATCGACCTCATATCATCGGTCCAGCTACAAAATTTGGAAGCCGTCATTGGGGTAGCAAGGTTCAGGTTGGTGAAATATTTTGTGGTAAATCATATGTATGGCAGAGGAAATTTCACCGGGGCAAACGCAGAGAGAGGTAGCAGGAATAGTCGATACCTGAATGCATCTTCATCCCCCTTGCACCAGTAAAATCAGGCATGCATAACTCATTTCTTCTCTCAATGTGTGTAACTCTTTGTATGGCATAGCAAATTTCACCACAGATGAGGAAGAGCTAGAAGGCCAAATATTTCAGAATGAGCACCATAGAAAACCTCAATCACCTACCTCCCCTCGTCCCTGGTGAAATCTGCTCTTGTGAAATGCTCTCTCAAAGTTTGGTGCTAAGCATTTGCATGCTAGTAGAGGAAATGTAACTGGGAAAAAAAGCAGGTCTTGGTGCAAATAATCCTTGGAAAGAAACCCTGCAAACCCATAATCCAGGTCTTGCTTCTGTTTTCTCAGTGAAATCTGCCCTGCAGAAATCTCTTGAATTTAATTTGAGGCCTAATCCTATTATGTGGCTACCATGAACAGTGGCTGCCAAAGGTGGCAAGACAACTAATCATCAGCCCATTTCAAATTAAGTTTTGGCACTACAACTCTAAGCCCTAATAAGCATCATCATAGATCAATTGCTAACTAAATAACTACAAGACCTAACTAATTGCTATCTAACTAACTAACTAAATTGCAGACTAATCATTACCAATGTCTAATACCTAAGCATCATCATCAAACTAATTGCTAACTAACTAACTAAAATTGCTAACTCATCAAACTGAAAATCATTTAATTTCTAATAGAATTTGATGAAACTAATTCTCTGGCCATCAAACTATATCAAAATTTCAACACACAACATTTCAAACTCTCAAATTATACATGTAACTGAACTATATCAATAGTTCAAATAAAAATTCCACAAGCTACTTGAAATTCATATTTCAAACTTTGCAATTATACATGCTAATTGAACCTCATTTTAGACTAAATCCCAAAATTTTGGTTGCCTAGCCCACTGTCACTACCACAAAATCATTGATAGCAGATGGTGTGTCATAGATGGTTTCTTAGGACCCGTCACTGACAAAATATCCTTAAAACAAGACAGCCATCACAGTGTGACGGAACTCACAAACGGTTTTCATAAATCTGTTTGTTTATATCATACAAACACAGATGGAGTTTAAAAGAACCATATGTGGTATTATCAAAGACAGTTTCTTGTTACATCCGTTTGTGTTTGTATGTTAGACATAGATAGATTTTATGAAAACCGTATGTATTAAAGACCTGTGAACTATTTCAAATTTGACCCCTCGTCTCCCCTGCCTCTTTAGGCTTTGCACACATACAACCCACTCGTTTCCTTAGGCTCTTTTAGTTTCCCACATATGCAAACCCTTGTCTCCCCTAAATATAAAGTGACGAGAAGTGTTCTTCTTCCTCACTCGTTATATCCAAGTGTTCCACTGCACCGAGAAGTCCTCACTCGACATCAACATTGGAGAAGCGAGATCTCGGCAGAGGATGAATCCCCTATACTGCACTGAGGTGAGTATCATATGGCTCCAATCGCAGTTTAGTTAGGGATTGTAACAGATGATAGAGTCTTATTTCCGTCGTAGATCTACAATGGCATAGTTCATGGTAATCAGGAGGTGGCAGAATGGGGTTGTCCCTATGGTGGCTTCGATGGCGCAGATGCTTGGCGTCGACTTCAGCCGGGTGGACTTCATCTTCTTCATTGCTATGAAGGCCCCCTCCATCGAACATGTGTATGTGTCAGCTGCATTCTCCATTTTGTTCTTCCGGATGCAAATTTCTCCATTGTTGTTTCTCAAAATAGACATTTTCACAGTTGCAAGACAGCCTTGAACACCCATTTATTTCTGAACCATGGGTAGTAGTTTGGCAGCAACGCAGTCTGGTTATAGCTCATGCATGAGATAGTCAAGTTGCAGCTAGATCTAGATGACTGCAAGCTGCTCATTGAAGATGATGCTTGGGTTGACTTGTGTTAAATGCAAGAGGCTAAGATGATGTCTATCATCTCATCTTTTTGAAAAAAGGTGTCGATCGACCAAAGTTTGTCGATCATTTTTCATTTTTTTTTTGGAAGACGGTGTCACCATGATGTCAATCATTTCATCTTTTCTGAAGGTGGCATCGATCGACCAATGTTGTATAGCTAGGGATTGTGTTTAGCTAGCTAGGTTTATGTGTTTTGGACAATGTGTGATGTGCATTTGCTTGATGTTCTTAACCTTTATCATATGTAAATGCCTATATTTTGTGTTCTAAAAAATATGTGATCAATATTCTGAACAATATATCAATGTGTTGTTTCATTTGTGAATCTTGAAGTGTGTATTTGTGTGAATCATGAAGTGCGCAGCCAGGAAGCAAATTTGCTTATAGGGGGTAAGGGTCACACAAACGGTTTTTTTTTAAAAAAAATCCGTCTGTGACAATTAACACATATAGGTTCAAACAAAACCCGTATGTCACTCTAACTGTACACAGACGGGTTTCTACAAAACGTATATGTGATTCTTATTACTCACAAATGGTTTTACATAAAATCTGTCTATATGTAACTCTATGGTAGACAATTCTAAAACTGTCTGTAATAAGGTTGATATCACAAACACTTTTGCAAAGACGGATATAACAGTCTTTGATGGGGTTTAAAGTTCATCTGTAATAACTCATTCTGGGGTAGTGTGTCCATCTATTCTATTCACTGGCAGGTTGAAGAGGTGGAGAAGAGGAGGTGGCTGGAGGATTGGAGTGGCCAAAGCAGTGGAGGAGTGGGCGCAATGGAGGTGGCTGGCATGAAAGAGACCAAGGCATCCCATGGATGTAGTGATGGTGGCTGGAAGAGTGGAGGATGCTGGTGAATAGGATGGCAGTTTCCCTCGGTATAGCTTCAATGTAGCAGTGGTCTCCCTTGGTGTGGCGATGTGAAGGTTGCTGGTGTGGAGAGGACTGAGGCATCTCTCTTGGCCCCATCGAGGTGAGGGATGTTGAGAGGCCATTGGTATGGAGAACGACGGCAACGTAGGTCAATGAAGTAGGCCAAGAGGAGTGTCAATGTCAAGGTGAGGGAGGTCAGGAGGAGTGTGTCGGTGTTGAGGTGGAGGCTGTTGGTGTGGAGGATGGTGGCAACACATGTCGATGAATGAGCCTGAGAGGCATGTTGGCGTCGGGGTGAGGGAAGATAGAAGGTGCACATCGTGTCAGGGTGGAGGCCACTAGTGTGGATGACAACAGAGGCACAAGTTGATCAAGATAGCGAACTGGCATGGCATCATCAGTGTGAGGAAGGTCAGGAAGCACGTGTTGGCGTCGGGGTGAGAGAGGCTGGGAGGCGTGCATTGGAGTCTAGGTGGAGGGTGCCAAAGTGGTAGATGACGCCAGATCCGAGACTAGGTCATGACGGCATTAGCTTGGATGAGGTGGTAATGGTAGCTTGGGTGTATGTTCTTAGGCAAACGCCAGAATGTTTCGTTTGCAGCTCAGGAATTGGATGACTATTTTTAGATTTGAATACTAATTATGAGAAGAGATCTATTGACAAACCAACCAATACAGTCCATAGGATATTTAATCTGCTAACCATAACATATCATATAAATAGGTCAAGTCATTTAATCTGCTAATTAAATTGAAAGGAACATGCAAGTTAACATCTTAATGCCCAATAGAACTGCTACTAGATGACAACTATGAAATAGTTTGAGAACAATATATGGGATAACCCCTTCCATGTCATTGGAAACTTGCCGTATCCTAGATATGCCACTGAAAACTAGCTAATTCCGTAAGTGCCACAGTTCTTAAATTTGATGAGCGAAAATGCCATTGCCGTCTGTTCTGTTAGAGTGCACCGTTAGTCAAACTTTAAAATACCTATCCAACCCTTTCTCTCCCTCATTCTCCGTGTTCCCTTCCCCATCCCCATCCTCTCTCCTCCCTCTCTCTCTGCGTGTTCCCCGGGTGCCTCTGCCACCCGCCTCAGGTGCCTCCGTTTGGCATCATCCTAGTTTGAGGATGGTAGTCATGAGGTCCACTCCAGCGTCATCCAGCACGACGCCACCGATCAACGCGTCTATCTCGCCTAAGGTGGCTATGGGCGAGCCCCTTCCCCCGTAGCCCGCTCGTCGACCTCAACTCTGGGGATGCCAACTCCGATGTGCCTTCATCGCAGGACACGATGGTGACAAAAGGGCGGCAACGGCCAGATGCGTGGGGTGCAGTGTTAGAAGGGCGACGGTGGCTGTATCTATGAAGGGGCAGTGGCGGTGGCTGGATCCATGGAGGGGTGGTGACTGCCAAATCTGACAGGGAGCAGGGCACGGTGAGAGGGCCACGTAGGCTCATCTCGAAGAGACCCATGATCTTGCCTTCCACGTTGAAAGCTGCCATGGTGCACAAGTTGGCCACGGCCTTGCTGGAGATCTGTGTGGCCCATGCATGTGCGCCCTCCAGGTCCCTGGAGAAGCCCTTCATGAACATCTTCTGCAGGACAATTGCACTGACGACGAGCGAGATGAGGCGCCACTGCAGGACGAAGCTCACGGTGCAGGCAATGAGCATGAGCATCGAGTTCTGGACGATGATTTAGATGTGATCCCCTATGGCGGAGCGCATGTTCTGGGCGTCAAGCATGAGCCTGACAGCGAACATCTTCTAGCGCACCCACTTGGTGAGGTTCTCGCCCACGGTGTCCCAGAACACGTGCTGCAATGTGCTGAACAGCAGTGCCACCGATGACATGCCGATGAGCAGGTAGAAGTACTTGGCGATCCCGCGCTTCATGTACTGGGGGTCGGGCGCATAGTAGACGCTGAGCACAACGCTGAGGATGGAGGCGAAGATGGGGCTAAAGGAGCCGCACACCTCCTCGAGTGAATCCAGCAAGGTGCAGCAGATCTAGTCGTTGTTGAATTCACATAGGAGGAAGACCAAGGAGCTACTGACATGAGGGCTACAAGGGCAAAATGGTCTTTTCACATGTTTGACTGCCAGAATCTAGTCAAAAATGGCATTTCTAGGTACAAAGTTTAAGGACGGTGGCTCTAAAGGAATAGGCAAATTTTTGGTGGCATATTAGGGATATGGCAAGTTTCCATTGGCACAGAAGATATTGCCCCATATATGAACTCCAAATTAGTGCACCGAACTTCAGAAGTACTTCTCGAATGCGAGCTAGGGCTGACAAAAATATATGTATACACCAAAGCTAACAATCTAATTATGTTACAAAATGATGAGCCAAAGACTATATTAATAGGTTGACTAAAGGTAATCTAAAAAGGAAGGAGGAAAAAATCATTTTTTGATATACAAACAAGGTATAGTGAGTGGTTTGCTTATTTATAATACCTGCTTTCTAGAAAAAGTGTTAGTCTTCCTCTTAAAAACCAAAATGTTCCTCGACATAACCTTTTTGATTGGTGGGCAACTTATGAGAAAAATAAGCTGCAATACATTGGAATGTTCCAACTTATGGAAAGCATCTTTTCTCGCTCAAAAATTTTAGTGTAATGGAGGAAAAGGTAAATTTCTCTAGGTAAGGGAAATCTATACAGGTAGGTGGGTTAAATTTCTCCTCTACCTTGTTGCAACATATGATACCACTAAATTTCAGTAGTCAAAGTAGAAGGAAATATATCAATTAGTCGTGAGGTTTAATTTGGACTGACATTAGAAATATATACATTCATTGTTTTCAAGTTGCCATCAAACTAAAGTCGACTCGTGAAATGTTAGATGTGTTATGGATGGATATCAGTAAATGTATATATAGAAAAGAATAAAAACAGGCACACATCAGTTTAATTCTTTTTTAAAAAATATTTCAGTTGCAGATGCTTAACAAACGTGATACTTGCTTAGTTTCATCATTCTAATGAATATATCACCCTAGACCAGTTCTAGAAGTGGTGGAAGCCACACTACGTGAAAAACAGACATGGGTGACGGGTTGTCGGTGTAAAGAATAGTGGGATCACCTCGCGAGCAGATCTACGCTGGTAAAATATCAGCAAGTGTTGTATGCCAAGTTTATTCGGAACTGTGGCCACCCCGCGCGACCAGCCAGTGACTGTGCGACCAGCCAGCGACCACACAACCAAGCTCTCCAACCAAGCTCCACGACCAGTCCCCAGGTCGCAGGAGCAAACCCCGCAACCAGTCTCCTCTGGTCACGGGGCAGATATGTGTCTAAACAGTCTAATCGCAGTAAATATTTTTTCACTCGAGTATTTCCCTTCTCAAGGCCCTCTTTCAGGTCGACCGAGGCGTGAACGGCGCAGAGCTGCCGTGTCCCATCCTGTAGCATTAAACGCTACAGGACGGCCTGACAGGCAGAACTTACGTGTCGAGGAGTTGCTTTACAACGTTGTAATCACACGATCTAAGTTTGCCTTTTGTAGATATTGGTCTTGACGAGTCAATGTAGAATACCAAGTCCCACTAGAGGCAAATGTTAAGTAAGATGCAGTGGCCACAAGTATTGTGGGCACCCATCAGGTACTTCACTTTTGAGTATTGTTGCATTGCCCTGGCCACATGATTCACAATGTAGTCGGGGTCAAGTTGGATGACCGATATTGTAATGGCCTCAGAATCAAGAAATGTGACGGGATCCTTGTTCTTCATTATTTCTTTCATCAAGTGTCTACAGATAAGAACACAGTCAGATTCAAGACTTAATGGTATTAATTAATGAATATTCAGTATCAAGGGACTTACAATGTGAAGACCCGTAATAACAATATGTCCAGGCCATCAAGGTTGAAGAGGTTGTATAAGTCATTGAAACCCACAATGAAGTAGCCGTATTGATCACTTAAGACGTGTCATTGTTTATACTGTACGACTATGGATTGAGCATTGCTGTCTCTACAAGCCTGTACATAGTAATTATGCAGGTCAACACATACTTTCCCGCCCTGGCTAGCTCATCTACCATCATCAAGGGCTTCCCATATTTGAATTTCGTGTTGGCCTGACTCCACACTGGTGCAATGTTCGTGGACTACTTCATCGATACAATGGCCTTCGACTTCACAGGTACAATTTCCTTCTACATCTCCGGCAGAGGCTTCTTAGAGCCTTTCTTCTCGACCTCCTTTTCCTTCTTCTTTTTTGGGCTCTCTGGGGGAAACGGTATTGGGTCTGGAAGCGAGGCTGCCGGATGCGGAGGAGAATGCGGTGAAGCTGGCTTCTTTGGAGGAGGCTGCCTTCTCTAGAAGTGAGCTTAGAGCTCGTCCAGACTGGGATGCTCTGGAGACCACGATGTCGCCCCTCTTCCACTGGATCCTTTGATGAAGAGCTTCACCGAGAGTTATGACTTCCTCATTGGGGGTACCTCCAACACGTGATTGGTGGCATTGCTATGTACCATGTCCATCGTAACCATGGCATATCCTGCACATATCGGGACCGTATGTAAGATACAAACGCCTGGAAGCACCTGGCCCCTTGCAACCTTGAGGTGATACCCACCAGGCCTGATTACAAGGCTGCAAGGTGTGGGCCCTTCTAGCAGGTCAATTGTATCCAGATCAGTCTCCGTAGCAGCTACTTGTTGGGTGACCTTCCTAGAGGCGCGGCTACTCTTCCTTGCAGCTCCGGGGCTAAAATACTGTGGCATAGAAATCACTATTCCCTTTGCTGCAAGCTACCCCATGATGCTTGAGTAAACTTTCTAGGTGATGTCCCGTGTCAATGCACCCACGTCCACTGCACCCGACCTCTTCCTCTTCTTGTACATCCCGATGTCTTCGGGAAAGCCGTATTTTCAGCCCTGGGAACTTGATACACCTCGCACTCGACCTAGGTGCTCCAGGTTTCCCAGCGCCACTGTGAGAACATCATGTTCCCTAACCCTGGTGAACAAACCTTGGCTGGCTTTAGCTGCCTTTTCTTTGACTTTTTCTATGACTGCCTGGGTTTCACTATTTCTGAATGTGATTTCCTCGCTTTCGAACAGCTCACCCCTTGCACGTAAATGTGACCGCGATCGTCCCGGGAATTGTTTCCAAGGATTCTCACGACCTTCTTTGGCTAATTTCTCATCCTCTGCCTACCATTTCACCCTTTTCCCAGCGTATCCGGCTGTGCCGGTCTTTTGGTCATGCTTGTTCTTAGCCCGAAGCTGCTTCTTCTCCTCACTCTTCTTCTTGAACTGCTCTGTTCTTCATCTGCACAAAAGCATCACAATCTTCTGGTTTCAAGTGCTTGTAGCTCTCGAAGGGTGTCACCCCTTTTGCTAAGTACCGATTCACAAGCTTCCTCTTAAAGCTCCGATGAAGTTTCGCAATCGCTTTCATTGCTGCATTGACCGCGGCATTCTTTTGATGCTCGCTCATGTTTCCAGGGTACTCCAGATACTCCATGATGACATTATTGAATAAGTCCATCTTCGCTTCATCACTGAAGTCTTTGAACTTAGTCGTTATTTGCACCCTCTCCCAAGCAATGAGCCCTACGACCTTGCGGAATCTATTTAGGGCCTTTTCATCCGTTGGCAGCCCGTCAGCATCAATTCCCATGATGGTAACCTTGTCCGTCGGCCATTGTGTTTGTGTCCTTGGCTTTCGGGCTCGTGCAACACTACCAGCTATCTGGCTTGGAGACTGCGCTACCGCCATCTAGAAAGAAAAAAGGGGAGTTGACATAAACAAAGAATATTCCTCTATTCAACAAGTATAAAATGTATTGACTCGCTCGCATCAATACCTCTTCGGCGGGATTGTATTCTTCGTCACTTGCCCAACATCGGCTCTCCCGATTCGGTGATTAGTCAGGGCTCGGGCTGTGATACTGGCTTTTGCTGCTGCCGGAGGAGGACGCCGGGTGCACGCTTGGGCTCCTATCCGCCCCATCTTGTGCTGGGGGGCCCTCTAGTGCTAGCGTCCTCTGTGCTTTTGGTTTCTCAGGGGTGAGAGTCTTCTTCTGCCCCATGGAAATCAAGTGTAGTATATTCTATTCTCAATAGAGGAAAGAAAAGGAATCAAGGCTAATTTCGATAATCATACATCTAAAACAATGATTGAGCAGCAGGTTGATATTGCAAATAAATTGCTCTCAGAACACTACAGCTGGCCCCAGGACTCAGAGTTCCTGCTCCCTAGCTATTACATAGACATATAATCGACTAGGCATGCATCTAAGTTCTCAACTAGTTTCCAAAACCCGAACATAGCTCTCTAGAGATAAAACATCATGTAAGTTGATGTTGCCTCAATAGAGAATTCACAGATATTGAACTGAGAAGCCAATAGCAATGTGCCGACATACACACACTGACCAACAGAGAGCAAATAAGTAAAGACAGTAACTTAGAAGCTATAACAACTGCAATATCAGGAATCAAAATTAGTGACCACACTCAGGACTAGCAGCAGGAATAGACCATGGACCAAAAAGAATGGAAACTCACGGGAGAATGAACTCAACAGGATTTCCAGGTGCATAGACACACAACAAGTGAACATCAGTTCATCTCTAGGAGCTGCCAAAGCCAACTAAAACCTAGAGAGTAATCAGGCCGAAACTATTGTACTTAGCATGACATGCCCAATCTCAGATCAACAATTCATCATCGAGTAATATAGTGCTCGCAACCATACTATTCAGATAGGAAATCAAGTTTAGTATATTTTGTTCTCAATTCATAATCGAGTAATATAGTGGATTGTTGTAAAAACTGCGATAATAAGTGCATATATATCCATATTCCATAAAAACAATAATGATAGGAGAATACCATATGGATATCTTTACATATGACATGGAAACAGCATATGAAACATATATGAAATTGCTCAAAGATCTCACAGTAGGCATGAAACATATACGAAATTGCTCTTAGACTATGTATAACAATTGGCCCCAAGACATTAAATGTCAAGCTCCCTAATTGTTCTGTTGAACTCATCATCAATTGGGCTATTACCTAAGTTCTCAACTAGCAAATAGAGCATGGACAAAAATCAAAAGAGTCTCTAGACAGTGCTGCTGTGATCAAACAGAGGGCCCAGAACTGAACATACTTAGCCAAGATAAAACTGACAGTAGCATAGATCAAAAACAAAACTGAGAGTAGCATCATCACAAGCCTCCTCTGAGCCCAATTTCAGTTCAACTACATCATCACAGAGCAATACTCCAAAAACAACTCAGAATGTATCACCAACACACATCCAGAGCAACTACTCAGGCCTAAATGCTATTGTGCTTAGATAATGAGCTGAATTTCAGTTCAACTACATCATCATAGAGCAATACTCCAAAAACAACTCACTGTCCAGAGCATTATCACTGTCAAGAGCATCATCATAGAGCATCATCACAGAAGAGGAAAACTCACTGAGCGAGGATGAGGAGGTCAGGGAAGAGGTGGCCGGTGTGGAGGAGAACTCGGAGACCAGGAAGGAGGTGGTTGGGGAGGAGGAGGCCGCGGAGGAGGAGGCCAGGGAGGAGGAGGCCGACGCGGAGGAGAGCTCAGAGACCGGGGAGGAGGAGGCCGGTGCGTCGGGGGGTCGGAAACCTGGGAGGAGGTGGCCGAGGAGGAGGAGGCCAGGTGCATAAGTCATAGGTGACAGGTGATGAACGTCGCCCGTCACCTATGAATATGACCCATCACATTTTGACATTAATATTACAAATTCAAATTTGATATTAATATTACAAATTCAAATTTGTTACAAATTCAAATAACTTGAAACATAAAATTCAAATTTGACATTAACATTAACAATTCAATTAACTTAAAAGTCAAATTTGACATAAATATTACAAATGTGACATTAATATTACAAATTTGACATTAATATTACAATTTGACACTGAAATTCAAATTCGCCATTTTCGTGCTTTCTTGACATGGATCCCTTCGTTATGGTCAGGCGGATGTATGGAGTTTCCTCGATCGGCGAAAGGTGTGGCACGACTGCAGTAGCAAAAGGAGAATTTTATCGAATTGATTGAACTCCTCCTCATCAACGACGTTTGCAACTCCGACGATGCGTCTTTTCCCAGCGAGAACCACATGTCGTTTCTTCTTTGTTGTGTCAATCACATAAAAGACTTGGCGAACATCTTTAGCGAGTACGAAGGGTTCAGGCTTGTATCCGACATGTTTGAGATCAACGTTAGTGAACCCATACTTGTCATTAGTGACGCCCTTTCCCCATGTACCCAACGGCACTGAAACAGGGCTACCTTGAATCCCAAGTAGTTCAGCTCGCAGATCTCCTCTATTTGACCGTAGTATGTGCCCCTCTGCATGTCGTTGTCATAAGCATCTATACGGACACCACTGTTCTGGTATATGCTCTTCTTATCTTGGGAAACCGTGTAAAATATGTATCCATTATATCGTACCCTTGACATGTCATAATTGTGTATATATGGTCCGATGCTAGTTTTTTTTATTAGAGCACTTTTAGGAGTACTCGATTGTCTAATTCGATCTCGGAACCAAGTCGTGAACCTTCGCATATGTTGCCTCGCAACCCAAGCTTCGGTCTGCCCTGGATTCTCTTCAAGCAGCATCTATTTGTGCTCATCGATATATGGGCACACTTCACTCATTTGTTGCAGCACGAGGAAATGAGCTTGGTCGTAAGCCTTCGGATCAGGAGTTATTGCCATCTTCCTCAGAACTCCCACACCTGCGAGCCTCACCTCGTGGTGAGACTTAGGCACGCCAATTGGGTTATTTGGGTCAATGTAATTAATAGACCACTCCAATACCTCCTTCGTCGCGTAACCATGCACGATGCATCCCTTAGGAAAGGCTCGATTCCTTACGTACGAGTTGAGAATGCCCATATATATCTTGTATGGAAACATGTGATGCAGGAACACGGGGCCAAGGTATTGTATCTCCTTCACAAGGTGAGCAGTGAGATGTACCATGATATCGAAAAAGGATGGTGGGAAATACACCTTTAGAATACATAGTCTCAAAATGTCTTCTTTCTAGCTCCTCCACTGAGCCTGGATTTGTTCGATTGTATTGAAGAAAAAGCACAGGCTCAGGATAGACTCGCGAACCTTTATTGGGAGGATGTTCCTAATAGCTACCGCAAGCAGTGATGTCATCATCACATAGCAATCATGGGACTTCATCATGGCGAAATTCATTTTCCACTCTTTCACTGAGACAAGTCTTGCGATGGTGGACAAGTAACCAGTGGGAACTTTCACACTATGCAAGAACTCGCAGAATTCTTTTTTCTTCTTTCTGGAAAGAGTGACAGCTGCTGGGGGTAGGTGTTTTTCTTTGTCCGTATCTTGTACATGGAGCTCCGGCCTTAACCCATTTCTTCAAGGTCAGCTCGTGCGTTCTTATGATCCTTTCCTTTTCCCTTCATTTGGAGCAATGTACCAATCAGACTCTCACAGATATTCTTCTTTATATACATGTTGTCGATAGAGTGGTGAACATCTAATTTTTCCCAATACTCTAGCTCGAATAGTATTGATTTCTTGTTCCACATTCCTAACTGTTCATCATCCTTAGAGGATTGATTTCGCTTGCCAAGGACAATATTGATATTCTTAACCTGATTGTGGACATCTTCCCCGCTGAAATGCCTCGAAGGTAACGCTTTCTCCCCTGTGCCATCGAACTGCTTGTCCATGTTTCGGTACGGTTGCTTCCTGAGAATGAAACGTCAATGACACATGTACACTATTTTCTTTGAGTTGTTCAACCTCAAACTACATGTGTCATCTAAGCAATGGGGGCAAGCTTCACCTTTTCTTTTGCTCTGACCTGACAAGTTACGAAGTGCTGGCAGATCATTGATGGTGACGAACAACATGGCGTGCAAGGTAATATGAACAAAGGTTCCCGATCTTCTGAAAGGTTCTGGTAACTCTCGATTTGGTGGAAACGAGACACAAGTCGATCCGGCTTCCGAACAACACGATCCGAAACCCCGCAATCGCAGCACCACGTCTCCTCTGGTTATCAACCGGCGTTGCACGGTTGACCTCGCCAAGAAGGCTAAAATCCTTGCCTGCGAATCAAAGAACACAAGCAAGAACAAGGAAGAATGCAACCAAATTGCAGATGAATGATTAATCTCACGAGTTGGGGTCTCACAAACCGACGAAACGGCGAAACTGTTCTTGACAGAATAATCTAAGCAAAACCTAACCCTAATTAGGGCGGCGGCTACTGTATATAAAGGATTAGGGTCAGCCAAGGACCCCTGGACGCGTCCCTAATGGACTCCAACACGATACATGGCCCAACGGACCAAAAACGGTGACGCAGCACCGGGACAGATTTTGGACGCTGACTTGTTTCGACGTTTCCCGTTGACTCAGAAGGAATTTGGACCTCAAACCAACGCCATTGGTTTCCTTATGAAATTATCTTTCCAACCATATGTGAATCGTCGAAAACGGAGTCCGGATGCGTCCTGGGCGTCCGTTTTACTGCTCGCTGGTCCTGGAGGTCGAGGCTGATTCGGACTCGAGTTGGACTGGACCTCCTGCTGTTGTTGGACGTCCTAGCTGCTCCTCCACGCCTCCAAGCCTTCCTCTATGTGTCTCCTTGTCCTTTCCATGATTCCTAAGCAACACATAATCATTAGGTAGTAATCTATTCTCAAAATTATATAAAGAGTTGCTTAGGAACGAGCTCACCTCTAAATTTAATTGTCGTGCGCGAGCCCTTGTGATTGGACCTTGAAAGTTCAATGGAGGATCATTGTATGTATCCGAGGGAGTGATGTCCTCATCATCCTCCCCCTCTTGAATTGGAGTCGTTCTCGACTCAAGCTCATCATCGGCTCCCAAGTAAGGTTTCAAATCTGCAATGTTAAAAGAAGGACTAACCCCGAACTCTGGTGGCAACTCAAGTTTATATGCATTATCATTTATTTTCTCAATTATCTTATAAGGACCAGCAGCTCTTGGCATTAATTTAGACTTACGCAGCTCTGAAAACCTATCTTTTCTTAAATGTAACCACACTAAATCACCCGGTTCAAGTTTGACTTCTTTCCTACCTTCACTACCAGCAATTCTATACTTTTCATTCATCTTTTCGATATTTATTTTAGTTGTTTCATGCAACTTATGAATAAAATCAGCACGTGCACTAGCATCACTATGTGTTCTTTCAGTGGTAGGTAAAGGCAAAAGATCAATAGGAGCGCGAGGGGTAAAACCATACACTACCTGAAAAGGACTTACCTTGGTGGTAGAATGTGTTGCCCGATTATAAGCAAACTCCACGTGGGGCAAACATTCTTCCCACATCTTCAAATTTTTCTTCAAAATAGCTCTCAACATGGTACCCAAAGTGCGGTTCACTACCTCCGTTTGGCCATCAGTTTGTGGGTGGCAAGTAGTAGAAAACAATAGTTTTGTACCCAACTTATTCCATAGAGTGCGCCAAAAGTGACTCAAAAATTTAGCGTCGCGATCTGAAACAATAGTAGAAGGCATACCATGCAAGCGAACAATCTCTTTGAAAAAGAGGTCAGCAATATAAACGGCATCATCACTTTTATGACAAGGTATAAAATGTGCCATCTTAGAAAAACGATCCACAACAACAAAAATGCTATCCCTCCCCCTCTTAGTCCTAGGCAATCCCAAAACAAAGTTCATCGAAATATCTGCCCAAGGAATAGAAGGAACAGGAAGAGGCATATACAAACCATGTGGATTCAAGCGAGACTTAGCCTTTTGACATGTGGTACAGCGTGCCACGAACCGCTCAACATCTCTCCTCATCTTTGGCCAAAAGAAATGTGTGGCCAACATATCCTCCGTCTTCTTAGCACCAAAATGTCCCATCAATCCTCCTCCATGTGCTTCCTGTAACAACAAAAGACGAACGGAACCAACTGGAATGCATAGACGGTTAGCTCTAAACACAAATCCATCATTGATCACAAACTTGTTCCATGTACGTCCCTCTTTACAGTTCAGCAATACATCTTTAAAATCAGGATCAAGCACATATTGTTCTTTTATTGAGTCAAGTCCAAAAATTCTATAATCAAGTTGGGACAACAAAGCATATCGTCTAGACAAAGCATCAGCAATTATATTATCCTTTCCTTTCTTGTGTTTGATAACATAAGGAAAAGATTCAATAAATTCAACCCACTTAGCATGTCTACGATTCAAATTATTTTGAGAACGAAGATACTTAAGCGATTCATGATCTGAATGTATAACAAATTCTTTAGGCCACAAATAATGACGCCACGTCTCTAAAGAACGTACAAGTGCATACAATTCCTTATCATACGTAGAGTAATTAAGAACAGGGCCATGCAATTTTTTGCTAAAGTATGCAACGGGCTTACCTTCTTGCATCAAAACACCTCCAATGCCAACTCCACTAGCATCACATTCTAGCTCAAAGGTCTTACCAAAATTTGGAAGTTGCAGCAATGGCGCGTGCGTAAGCTTGTCCTTCAAAGTGTCAAAGGACTCCTCTTGTGCCTTACCCCAATGGAACACCACACCTTTCTTTGTCAACTCGTGTAAGGGGGCAGCAATGGCGCTGAAATCCTTCACGAAACGACGATAAAAACCTGCAAGTCCAAGAAAACTTCTCACCTGTTTGATGGTTTGGGGCACCGGCCAACTCTTTATGGCTTCAATTTTCATCTCATCCACCTCAATTCCCTGTGGAGTAATAACATAGCCAAGAAAAGAGACTCGATCCGTGCAAAAAATGCACTTCTCAAGGTTACCAAATAAACGTGCATCACGTAAAGCATTAAAAACAGCACGTAAGTGATCCATATGTTCATCCAAAGACTTGCTATAAATCAATATATCATCAAAGTAAACCACCACAAATCGTCCAATAAAAGCTCTTAAAACCTCATTCATCAAACGCATAAAAGTGCTAGGTGCATTAGTTAAACCAAAAGGCATTACTAACCACTCATATAATCCGAATTTAGTTTTGAAAGCTGTTTTCCATTCATCTCCAAGTTTCATTCTAATTTGGTGGTAACCACTACGCAAGTCGATCTTTGTAAAAATTACAGAGCCACACAACTCATCAAGCACATCATCAAGTCTAGGAATAGGATGGCGATATCGAATAGTAATGTTATTGATGGCTCTACAATCAACACACATACGCCAAGTACCATCTTTCTTAGGAACCAAAATCACAGGAACAGCACAAGGACTAAGGCTCTCACGTACATACCCGCGGTCCAAAAGCTCTTGGACTTGCCGCTGAATTTCCTTAGTCTCCTCGGGATTGGCTCGATACGCAGCACGATTTGGCAATGTTGCTCCCGGGATCAAATCGATCTGATGCTCTATCCCTCTCATAGGTGGCAGTCCCGGGGGTATCTCAGCTGGGAAAACATCCTCATACTCCTGCAAAAGGTTAGTGGCAGCAGGAGGTATCGAACTAATAACATCATCAAGCGAATACAAAACTCGTTTGCAAACCAAGGTGTAGCAAATATCATTATTAGAAATTTCAGCAAGGTCACTTTTTAGTGCAAGCATAACACCACCCTTCAATTTTATGCCTCTACCTTAGAACTAGGTGCAGACTTATCCTTTTTAGGTGGGTAAAGAGAATTAGCAACTTGCTGATTTTCAGATTTAGTATCACGCAAATTAGCAGCTCGTTCTTTATCAGCTTGTACAATTTCAGCAGGGGTCATAGGAACCAAAGTAATTTTCTTTCCTTTATGCATAAAAGTATATGTATTACTTCTACCATGGTGTATAGCATCATTATCAAATTCCCAAGGTCGACCCAATAAAAGTGAGCAAGCTTCCATAGGTACCACATCACAGTCAACATAATCAGCATAGGAACCAATGGAAAAAGAAACTCTGCAAGTTTGTGTTACCTTAGCTTTTCCAGCATCATTAAACCACAGTTAAAAAGAAACTCTGCAAGGTCCCTGCAAAACAGAACTTTTACCTGAGCCTGAAGGTCGTGTAGTGACCGGATTTGGTGCCGTAGCTGCTTGTTGCTTGCTCGCTGGTGAGGGAGCCCTGTAAGTGGATGGTTTGGACAGCCCAAAGGATGGTCCTGTGCGCGGCGTGTATGTGGTGCTGGCCTTGTACTTGCCCTGCTGCTCACGCCCCTGCAACTCCTTCTCTGCAAGCATAGCAAATTGAAACAACTGGTTGACATTGTTAAATTCTTTATAATCAATAATATCCTGGATTTCACGTCTCAAACCCGAATAAAATCGACAAATAGAATCTTCGTTTCCCTCTACTATGCCACAACGCATCAAGCCCTTTTGAAGCTCACCATAATAATCCTGCACAGATTTATCTCCCTGTTCTAAGCGCATCAATTTCTTACGCAGGTCTCTATGATAAGATGGGGGAACAAATCTATCACGCATAGCAACCTTAAGCTCTTCCCATGTACGAGGTGTGGCACCATCTGCAGCTAAACCAGTCCACCAAATAATAGCAAAATCTTTAAACTCACTAGTGGCTTGTCTAACTCTATGTTGTTCAGGTACTTGGTGGGCACTAAATTTTTGCTCTACTGTCATCTCCCAATCAAGATATCCCTCAGCATCATAATGTCCCGAAAAAGAAGGTATAGTAAATTTAACCTTAGCATAAGGATCTTCAGGAGCTCGATTATACATACCTCGATGGTGATGTGGAACGCCACCCATACCTGTGGTGTTAATGCGAAGACGACGCCGTAATCTGTTTTGCAATGTCGCCGCTGGATCAACATTAACATCATCATCATACAACTCATCACCGGTGTTGCTTCCATTCACATCTTCGTTGTGCACAGGACGGTTTTCCAACGCATTTACCCTGTCGGTGAGCTCGGATAACCGTTTGTCCACCCGCTCGACCGCGTTTGCGAGTTTCATCTCAATTATCGCTTCAGTGACAGTCTTGATGACTGTCTCCTTCATCTCCTTCTGAGCATTGTCTACAACAGCTTGTAGCTGCTCTTGGCTGACACACTCCTTGAAGTCCTTTGGCGTTTTATCTCCTTCAACTGACATTGTGGAAACAAACACAACAACAAACAGTGAAGGTTATCCCTAATAATCGTACTACAAAGGTGGAGTGGTGCCTCTCAATCAAGATCAGCAAAGGTAGACACCTTACCAAGCTCTTACCAGGGTTCTTACCAGCAAAGCAAAGGATACCTGGAAGGCGTGCGAGCGATTGCAGGGATGCAAACCAGTGCTGTCCAGAAGAATCTGTGGAGCTTGGAAGGCACACAAAGAGAACAAATATGTATATGTGGAACACAAATCAGAAACAGATAGTAATGCTGAATTATAGTCCCAAGTACTTGTTCTCGTTGCTGGCCTAAAGTGTTGCAAGTGCCAAGTATGTGTGATAAACAAGGTGGAGAAACAAGTATGATGGATAGCAAGAGCAACAGAAACAAAGAACTAAACAGCACACGCTAACACAGCTCACTTTGCCCTTCTCTATGTGCTCCTCTAGATATTGTTCCTCTTTTGCCCCTCTCTTTTTTCTATTTTTTTGGGCTGTCGTTGTTTTTTTGGGAAAATTCGACTTTTTCTTTTTATTTTTTTGATATTTTTTTTTCACTTAGGAGCACACAAGAGGGAACCACAGAAAATTTGAGCTTAAACAAGTGAAAGACGTGGCCTGTAGAATTTTCTGAAGTTCAGCTGGAAAATGAGAAAAATATTTGGAAATTGAAAACTCAAACTTCGGAGGCGAATTTGGGAATTCTGATTTCGCCGAACCCGACAGAGCGGGGACGAACGGATCCGAAACGCCGTTTCGATGCAAAAAACTCTGTGATTTTTCTGAAAACGGAGTTCGTACGCGAAAGTTATGCCCGATTTGAGAAACGACTCCGAATTAGAGGACAAAACGGGAAGAAAGTGGGGAAAATATGCGACGGAGGCTAGGGTTTGATAGAAACGGTGGGGGAAAACACACGAACTGGACTCTAACATGACCTAACCAGCAACAAGACCTTGACCAGGACACAAACTCAACACGACGAACTCTGAAACTGAAATATGCAAAAGCTAAAGGCGCGGAAGGGTTGTAGGATAGGAAAAAAAATGATATGGCAGTGGACTATGGAACGAAGGCGAAAACACTCGAAACTAAGGGTAGATATGAACCTGACGGTAAACCTGAAGCTCTGAATACCACTTAATATGAACAAAGGTTCCCGATCTTCCGAAAGGTTCTGGTAACTCTCGATTTGGTGGAAACGAGACACAAGTCGATCCGGCTTCCGAACAACACAATCCGAAACCCCGCAATCGCAGCACCACGTCTCCTCTGGTTATCAACCGGCGTTGCACGGTTGACCTCGCCAAGAAGGCTAAAATCCTTGCCTGCGAATCGAAGAACACAAGCAAGAACAAGGAAGAATGCAACCAAATTGCAGATGAATGATTAATCTCACGAGTTGGGGTCTCACAAACCGACGAAACGGCGAAACTGTTCTTGACAGAATAATCTAAGCAAAACCCAACCCTAATTAGGGCGGCGGCTACTGTATATAAAGGATTAGGGTCGGCCAAGGACCCCTGGACGCGTCCCTAATGGACTCCAACACGATACATGGCCCAACGGACCAAAAACGGTGACGCAGCACCGGGACAGATTCTGGACGCTGACTTGTTTCGATGTTTCCCGTTGACTCAGAAGGAATTTGGACCTCAAACCAACGCCATTGGTTTCCTTATGAAATTATCTTTCCAACCATATGTGAATCGTCAAAAACGGAGTCCGGATGCGTCCTGGGCGTCCGTTTTACTGCTCGCTGGTCCTGGAGGTCGAGGCTGATTCGGACTCGAGTTGGACTGGACCTCCTGCTGTTGTTGGACGTCCTAGCTGCTCCTCCACGCCTCCAAGCCTTCCTCTATGTGTCTCCTTGTCCTCTCCATGATTCCTAAGCAACACATAATCATTAGGTAGTAATCTATTCTCAAAATTATATAAAGAGTTGCTTAGGAACGAGCTCACCTCTAAATTTAATTGTCGTGCGTGAGCCCTTGTGATTGGACCTTGAAAGTTCAATGGAGGATCATTGTATGTATCCGAAGGAGTGATGTCCTCATCACAAGGTAAAATACTCTTGCTTGTACTGATCCCAAACCTCAACCTCGATGCATTCAGACCAGAGTTTCTTAAGATCATCGACTAATGGCCTGAGGTACATATCTATATTGTTGCCAGGTTGTTTTGGTCCTGATATCAAGATCAACAACATAATGTATTTCCGCTTGTTATAAAGCCTGGGTGGAAGATTGTAGATCGACAATACAATAGGCCAGGTGCTATGTGAGGTACTCATGTTACCGAATAGATTCATGCCATCTGTGCTCATAACAAACCTAATATTTTTCAATTCTTCGACGAACCAACCAAATGTGGAATCAACGATTCGCCACTAGACGGAATCTGTCGGGTGTCGTATCATTGTGTCATCTTTCTTACGACCTTCCTTATGCCAACGCACCAATTGGGCCTCCTTTTTGTTGGCAAATAGATGCTTCAGACTGAAAATTACAGAAAAATACCACACCACCTTCCTTGGACCACCTTTACTTTTCTTGCCTTCGTCCCCATCACCACCGTCATTTCTACGCTTATATCGATGGGTTCCACACACGGGGCATTAATCCAGCTCTGCATACTCTCCATGAAACAAGATACAATCCTGCTTACATGCATGTATTTTTTCTATTTCCAGTCCTAAAGAGACAAATTATCTTCTTTGCATCATAGACGCCCTCGGGCACCAAGTTCTCCTCCGGTAGCATGTCCCTTAGCAGACAGCTTCGAAACTCTTGTCAGTCCAACCATGGGTTGCCTTCAACTGTAGAAGCTTTAGGTTCCCAAATATCTGCATGTACTTCTCCTTACAATTAGGATAATGGGGCATCTTGGAATCCCGCACAAAGTCTTAGAATTTAGCAAACTCACTATTGTTATACTCATCGGCCACTCAACATCCCGCACCATCTGATCCACATGCTCCACAAAATCCTTAAGACCATTATCATTCAAACCTAATATGTCCTCATCCCTGAGATCATGAACCATTTCACCGTGTGTAAGTCCTTGATCCACACTGTCGGTATGGAGGGCCCGATCCATCTCTCCCTCTTTAAGGCCTTCTTCGCCATGTTTGTTCCAATATAATTCTCTTTAAATCCATGCATGACCAAGTGTGCATGGATATTGTCTGGTTTCAGGAACTTCTTTTCATTCCTGCAGTCGCGACATGGACAATACATTGTCGTTTTACCACGATCTTTCATATCGACCAAGGCAGCACTCATGAAATGCTTCACCCCTCTCAGGTACTCCGGACAAGTCTGGGTCTCAAGGTACATCCAACTTATATCCGTCATCTACAATTAATGTAAAAATATTCATTCTTCATTAACAATGACCTTAATTTCGTGGTTAAGCATGCGATTAAAATTCCCTACAAATACACTAGATCTGTGGCATTTCGCAGAAGATCGGGCAAATCTAATATCAAATCTAACATAAATACAACTCACTTGTACTAAGATTTTGGATAAACATGCAAAACGGTCGATTACAACTCAAAGCACAACAAATCTACCAACTAGGATTTAGAGGAGAGGAAATGATGAGGAAAGGGGGAGATGCGAACCTTTAAAGACCTAGCACCAATTCAAAATTCAAATCAACAAGATATTAGAGAATCCCTAGAGGTGCCGATGAAAATCGCCAGCCACTGTGCGGACGGCACTGTGCAGTAACTGTTCGCCTGCACAGTGGCTGGTCAGCTCTTAAAACAGAGTTGAGTAATAGGTGACGGATGATAAGGTTACCTGTCACCTATTAAGAGTCATAAGTGACAGGTTGCATTATAACCTGTCATTTATAATTGACCCAGGGAGATCCGTCACCTTTGCCAAGTTATAAGTGACGGGTTATAACATGACCCGTCACTTATTACTGTTGCAGGGGGACCCGTCACCTATGACCAAGTCATAAGTGAAGAGTTTAGTTATGACCCGTCACTTATTATCTAGTATCAGTGACGGGTCTATAATGAGCGCGACGTGAGGTGACATAAGTGATGGATCACGTAATGACCCATCACTAAATTGTGTCTTCTATATCCGTTTTTCACGTAGTCATACTTTATAAGATAAGATTCACTTTTGCCAGATGAAAAGGCAGTGCATTGCAACAAAATTTCAATCAAACAAAATGGACCAATATTAATTTATATTAAACATTACATATAACATGGTTACCTTCTATATTATTCTGGCCTTTCACAGTATCTTTTTCGCTGCTCGCTTCACCATTTCCATCTTTATGGTCATAAGAATCTCCAGCTAGATCAGCTTTCTTAGGTTTCACTTTCTTATGTTTCTTCACCTGTGTTATCAACAAATAAAAGTTATCACCATGGCTGTTTGTTTGGTGAACACTTTTTTTATTCTAGAAATAGCTTTTTTATGGGAAAACAGTAAAGGAGTCCCCTGGGGTTGTATATCAAGCATCAAAGGTGGAAAAACAAAAATGTACAAGGTAGAAAACAATATACGGAAGCTAAAGCTATTATACACAGTTAAACCATAAATAAAGATCAGCTTGGTTAGCTTGTGTCATCCTGAAACCATGTAGAGGACATCATTTTTGAAAGAAGTGTTTCACAAATTGATTTTAGGCTATTGTCTTTCAAAGATTTTTGCATTCCTTTGTTTCCATATGTGTCAGACAGATATGATTGAGATCTCTGTGAAGTATGAATTGTTAAAGTCTCTCCTTGCCTTACTGAGCATGTCGATAAATTGTAATTGAAAGTGCCAATGCATTCCAATGCAATAGAAATAGCTTGTTATGATTTTGACTTTTCCAAAGAAACTAAGTAGGTTTTGAGAAAGCTAATTAAAAGCTACCTTCATTTTTTTTCCCTTCAACTTTCCTGTTTTCAAATAATTTTCAACTTCAGGTTTTGACCGGAATTTATGCCCAAAATCTGGATTGGTAAAGTACTGCAAAGGGAAGCACTTGCTATCACAAATAATCATATAAACTACAATGGTATTAAAAAGATTTAATCAGTCTGTAGCAATGTTTAGAGCAAAAAATTAGAATTGGAAGTTTGCATATATCTTTTGTTTATGTGTTTATCGGAATAATTGTACCAAAATCACGAGAAAGAAGTGGTGGAAATCCAAATGGAGGCGTCAAAGTTATTTAAGGGAGAGGGTTATTGACAGGTTCTTGTAATGAAGGAGAAGACGTAAACAACGTGGTTAGAGATGGCGACTTGCATTTCGAGGATGGGTCAGATGTGTTTGGGTGACCAAAAGTAGTAGATGTGAATATAAGATCATGCTTGACGGATTTCCTTCACAATCCAGAATCCTTTCGCGAAGGGATTTTCGCTCCCTTCAGCACTTCAACGGTTTTCTTTCACGATTTTCTTCACAGGATTCTCAAGGTGATTTCCTCTATGACGGGATTCTCTCTCCTTTCCCTTTACGAATCCCTTCAAAGGAAAGCCGTTGAAGATAAGGAAAAATAAAGGGAAGAGGACAGAGAAGGGAATCAGGAAGGGAACGAAATGAAGGGAAAATGGTTAGGGATGGTGTAAAGATATTTGTGGAGAAGAAGTATATTAGTGCCAATTTTCAAGAATAATCTCTCTAGATGTCATTTGCATCTCCAACAACCTGAGTTGCACATGTAGTCTTTAAGAAATACACCAATATGATAAAAAAAAACTTAAATTAGTACATAATCAAGCAAAAAAAACTCTACGTTAGTAATATGGTTTATGTTCGGAATCTCAACTTCATCCTTTGCAACGTCCATTTGAGGGCTGTCCAGTGGATTTGTAGTACGGTCAGAGGAACAGACATATCTACACAAATGATACTCTCCCTTAAGCAATAGGTCCTTAAGCAATAGGTCCTTATATCTTTGTGAAACTCTACTTTGACCCTGATATTAAATTCTTTGAGGTTTTTTATGCCCTCTAAATATGTCATATAGAATCCATAAGGCTAAACATTTTCTTACTAGCAAACCATGTTAGTCTCATTGACTATCACTACCACAAAAAGGCTTATCACTATCAATTTCAAAACCCCATCACTATCGGTTTTGGAACCGACAGTCTTTACTCAGCAGTGATAATCGTAACTATCATTGCTGGGTCTATTATTATCAGTCCTGATTATATAACTAGCACTGGTAATCAGTATCAGTGTCGGTTCATAACAGAGAACCAGCACTAAGATTAGTACTATTAGTGTCAGTTCCTAACAGAGAACCGACACTAATTTTGATACTATCAGTGCCAGTTCTTAACACCAACCGACACCGATACGTATTACAAGGCCAAAAAAAGCTCATATTTTAGAAATAAAAATGATTTCAGCGTGTATGCATGGAACCAATGCACTTACTGAATTGCAGAGCACTGGCATCATATTACAAAATCAAATGCATCCAACAAATATATCGATGTCATCGTCCCAGATAAATCACACATCAAAAACACATCTAGCTTTCCATATTTCACCTCCAACATTTCGCATAACCCAATTAGAGCAGATAATTTTTAGACTCTATACCTCCAAATATGACCCACCAATTCATCAACCAAACACATTACACACAACAGATTGATGCGTACAAGCCTCATGAATTCTCCCTTCACCCACCAGGCCACCACAAACTCAGGGTCAAACCACATCACTACCACAATTGAACAAATTCATAGCAAAATAGAGTACTAGAGAACCCAAAAATCATCTGCAACAAACTCACAATCTGTGGATCCAAGAGCGCAGTTAGGCTGTAGTACTAGAAGAGCCGGACTGTGCGGCAAAATCTTCAGTTCGAAAAATGTCAAAACCAAGATTCGCCGCAAAGGAGCTGATACAATGGCAATTGGTGACTATGGCAGCTCTCAAATCCATAAACCTAAAATTTCAAAACCACTATCAATTGGGAAAAAGATCCGAGCAGTGAGCAGAGACAAAGAGGTGGGACGGGAAGAAGAGTCATGCCGGACGAGTACCGCTCGTGGGAGGGGACGGCGGTGAGGAGCGGAGGGTGAGGAGGCTGCATGCAGCATGAGCGGTGAACGCGTTGAGAGAGAGAGAGGGGGGGGGGGTAAGGCTGAGAGCTCCATCGGTGAGGGGTGAGGAGATAAGGTTGAGAGCTCATACGCGGACTTGTTCACAAATGTGTTTTACCTCTATAAAATTTCGGGTCTGGCTCAAATAGTATCAGTGTCAGTCCTACTAACGAACTGACACTAATAAAAATTATTAGTGTCGGTCCATATTTACAAACCAACACTGAAGTATCAGTGTCGGTTGTTAACTAGAATCGACATTTATAATGAGTATCAATACCGGATCAACCCGGCTCAATCATTGATTGAGCTCAGAATGTCATAAATCGGCACTGATATTTCATCAGTGCTAGTTTGTCCTAACAAACACTGATAGGATGGCACGGATGATCTATTCTGTTGTATTAAGAGCGGACAAGTGCGGAAGGATAAGGTCAGCTAACGATCGAGTCGATCGGATGTGAGGGAGCCAAAATCTTATTGAATGGAAATTTTGTGTCTGGTGACCTTCAGTGGCGGTTCGGGACTAGAACCGGCACTGATACTGACTATCAGTGTTAGTTCGTGTTACAAACCAGCACTGATAGTCGGTTTCAGTGCCGGTTCTTAACGGCTTAATCATTTTTTGGACGCGGAAGGTTAAGAACCGGCAGTGATATATTTTTAGTTGCAGTTCTTACATAACCGACATTGATAAGCCACTATTTATAGCCTGTTGTGTAGTAGTGTTGACATTAATCATCAAAACATATAAACCTTATGCTGTGGCCATTGATCTTTCAAGTCAGTTAGCACATCTACATTTGAAGTTGTGTACAAAAGTTAAACAAGATACCATTACCTGGTAATCAACATTGTCTTCCATTTGGGAACCTGGAACAAGATAAATACTGAATGTTGAAATTACACGGCCATTTGGTAACCTCAAGAAAGAAGCAGGAAATTGCATCTACCACTAGTAACCAGTTAGTTAAATAACCATATTCAATACGTTGTGTCATATGCATCACATAAGACACGATTTTTTTTAAAACAAAATATTAAAGCTTCGTTTTAGTCCTTCTAAGGCTTTATTAGTTCGACAAGTACTTAAGATACATACTAGAATTACACCTTTAGTGATAGGTGGACCAAACAAAAGCTAAACAGAAAGCGTGAAATGAAAGCGTTTGTGAGATATGGTTTTCTTATTTCTAACGATATTTGCTAGGTTCAAAGATCCTTTGCATTCTCTTTAGATCGTATAGCTAGCCTCGATTTTCTTGTTAATCAAATCATGAGAAGCATTAGGCACAATAATGTGGAATCACCTTTTTCTTCGAAAGTAAAACACCAAAGCACCGACAAAATATTTTAATATTAAATACAAATAGGTGAGTCTCTGCAGATTGCAATATATGTTATTACTGAACTGCAGTAGTTAAAGTAGAATGTAAGCTTTCTCAGAAAGTATACCCATTAGGTTTTTACCATATATACAATAATTCGTTTTTCCCTAATCCTTCGTGTACTTTTCCCTTGTCCACAGTTCACATTGTAGGTATCTTGCACAACTGAGGGTATATGTCATATATCTTCATATGTGTATCCTACAAAGGCTCCCTTGATATTTTTCTTTCATTTAACTAGCTGTGGAGCAGCTTACTATACAATTATAAAAAGAATTTACTATACATCAGTTGTTTACAAGGATATATTGCAAGAACATTGCTTGCCTCTGAGTTATATCTTACTGTCAAGTATCTGAGTAATATGCATTCACCTTGTATGGAAAGATTTTTTTAGCGATGGCCTTCAGCACATGTTAACATGATTTGCAGAATTAATAATCATAATTATTCCATTACTGAATGCTTCACTAAATATTTCCCTGCCTTTGTTTTTACTTTGAGTTAATAGCAGATATACCACTTGCACATACACCTAGGATGTTTTGATATGTGCCGCATCTAGATTTAGAATTAAAGTGCAAGAAGAAACCTTATATTTATGACCCTTGCTTCTTCTTTTCTTGCGAACTTTTTCAATGCATCTCCACCCGTCTTTAACTGATAGATCATTAAACCATCTTGGCAGCGGTACTTCAATTTCGTTGGCTGCAAAGCGCTAGTCTTCTTCCGCATTTGACTATTTTTTTGGGGCCATACAAGAACAAGGAAAAACAATTGTTTGATGAGGAGAAAATGGATTAGAACCCTAGGGTTAGGGTATGATAGAAAATTTAGGGTTTCCAAGTGGTGGGATTAGAGGGGTAGGGTTATATATGAGGAGGAGGAGGAGGGGAAGGAGCAGGGTAAGGATTATTAGGAGGGCAAGGAGGGGAAGGAGAAGGATAAGGTAGAGGAAGGAAGACAAGGAGGAGGAGGAGATTAGAGTTGTACCATGGACGTGGAGAGTGGAGGAACGAAAGTATTAGAGGGTCAGGATTGAATACTTACCATATCTAATGGTTAGACTTAGATTTGTTGGCTATTTTGGGTTTTGGCCCAAAAGAGATATCAAGGGCCCATATGAGGAAACGAAAACTTGACAGGACTATGCACCTACCATTTATTAGCTCTAGATATTTTCCTTATCCATCTGTGTATAGAAGGGAATATACAAAAGGACCTATTTACAGACTACTCAACCAATTAGTCATGGAGTCCTTCAAAGTTGGTTGAGCTCTCTGGATAACCAGCCTAAACTCAGCTTTGAATTCTCTAACCCATTGGGATAGAGATAAATTCCCATTGTTGAAGATGATTGCATTTCGATGTGTCCAAATTGTCCAGAAGGCTATTATGAGCACTTCCTTGAAGCATTAGATCTCGTGTATGCTTCTTTGATCTAGGAGCATGTCATTAAGATTGAGCAATAGGTCCCAATTGAAACAAAGAAAACACTAGCACAACTAAAAGAACATGAGAAGAACAAGTGAATCATACTATCCTCCACTCTATCTGTCCAGAGAACACAGGAATATGATGGGAGATGAAAGATTTCCTACGTAGTAGATTTCTTATATTAAGTCGATCATTCAGAAGTATCCAAAAAAGACTTTTTGTTTGCTTCAGCAGCAAGACTTCCATAACCATTTGATTGTTAGCTGCACATTAGTTGTTCCAATCCTCAAGTCATATGCCTTCTTCAATGAGTATTTAGAGTTTGTTTGGTAGAATTTCAGCTCGAAGAATTCTTGGAGCAAGATATCCGTAGCTCCAAAAATTCATGTACCTGGGGCTGAGTGTACACTGATGGTGTTTATGTGAGTCATCTTGTTTAAATTCTAGGCTAAAAATGTATACTTGAACCTCTTTATATTCACCTACAAACACCTTAGATCTTAAATTAAACTATGAGCCATAGCTCTGCCAAACAGGGTCTTAGTCTTGCCCCACATCAAAGTTGCAACACCATTTTCCACCAGAATGACCCCTTTGGTGAGATAGTTTGTGGAGCTTAATTTCTAAAATAGTATGCATGCTAAAGCAAATTAACCCAGGGAAGTTCATGTTTACTATAGAACTTATGCAAGTGTTTCATGTGTAAGGCTTATTTTATACTCTCAAATTTATAATTCCAGGGCCACCTTTCTCCTTTGGACGGTGTACTAATTTTCCATTACTGTAAATATTAACTTTTCTAATTAGTATTCTTGGAAAACGCTTGTTACACCATGTCATCTACCTATCTCTCTTCTCCCTCTCTGCCATTGCTCTATGCCACTTCCCAACTCTCAGCTCTTTCAAGAGATTGGCGAACTTCCCCTATTTCACATTGTCCCTACTTTAGAGCTCCCCTACATATGTGGCGTCATTGACACTGCAGGTCACTAAAGGTGGACAACAGCCTTCTGTGACGATGAGCTTATTCGGAAGGACGTTGGCGAGGAGACTTACCAAGATAATGTTTCGTGATGAAGTCACGGTCCCTTACTTCTGCACCTCATCTTAGCACCATGTACACAAAGAAGCGGACCAAGGAGGGGAAGGAATTTGGGACTTGGGAGTCGATCCCAAAGCTATCGCACTCGACCTCCTCTCTTCCTTGGCATGGCTTCTGTTGGACACCACCTCACGACACCACTTATTGCTTCTTAGGTTTTTTCTCGTCATTGCCAACTTTGTCTTTCATGCACGAGAGCCCAAGTATGAGGTGGTCATGAAGTTAAAAAAAACGAGCGGGGAAGAAGGCATAGAGTAGGAAGAAGACTAGTCAAAGGCATTGAAGTCTTTTTCCACTACTACAAAAGGGCACATCAGAGCCGGTTGAAAAACGGCTTCACTGCCAATTTTTTAACCGGCACTCTTTACTCAGAACTGATACTCGATTAGTATCAGTGCCGTTTGTGCACCCGACACAATTGCCATTTCCAGAGAATAAAAAAGGAAAATTGGCAGTGGCGGGAGCGGCATCCGAGGTGGCTCGATCTCAGATGCCGCTCCCGCCACCGCTCCCGTTGCCGCTGCCACTAGGCACTGCCGGGCACACCTGCAAATATGGTAGCTCGAAGGCCGCAGCCACACCACAGCATAAACGTGGAGGCTTGAAGGCCGCTGCCACAAGACAGCACATGCACCGCTCAAAAGAGCCTGTGCACGGTGGCACGGTGCGACTCCTCACAGCCACCCTCCGACGCGCCCTGGCTCCGTCCGGCGCTCCCATTCGATGCTCCCCGCCAACCTCAACCACAAGACCGCCACACCTCAGCCAGGCCTGCATGGAGCCCCTCCGGCTTGACCTTCCTCGATGGAGTCCCTCAAAGCCGCCATCGTCAGATCCAATAGAGCCCCTCGAAGCCACCACCAAATCCGGCAGCCATGAGCTTGTTGTTGCCTTCCTCGCCGGTGGAGACTGAGAGAGACAGGAGAGAGGCTAGATGAGGTAGGAGATCGAGAGAGAGGAGACTGAGAGAGGAGAGAGGCCGGTGGAGGCAGGAGACCGAGAGAGAGATGAGGAGGACGGTGGCGAGGAAGAGATGCCATGAGGGGTTGCCAGTGAGGGTTTGAGGACTAAGGGAGAGAGAGAGAGAGAGAGAGAGAGAGAGAGAGAGAGAGAGGAGGTGAGGGTCTGAGGAGAGGGGATCGATGGTGTGGGGAAGTGATAAGGTCGAGCCGTGAACCTGTGATGGACGTGAGTTGAGCTGGAAGCCGATTCAATTAAAATTTCGGGTCCCATCCCATTATCAGTGCCTGTTTTTAATTCGAACCAACACTGATAATAATTTATTAGTACCGGTTGTTTTTTAAAATCAACACTGATACTGGTTTTCTTACGAATTGACAGTGATAATCGCATCAGTACCAGTTTTAATCTAGCCGGCAATGATGACGTAGCACGGATGTATGACCAGTTATGTGGTAGTGTTCACTGCTTAATAATGGTTTGACCGTTCAATAGTGACAAATAAGGGAAGTCTTTAATAGTTGTGGCATGTACTCAATTAGCTAGGCATCAGATTTTGCAGTGTCATATAAATTTTTTCCCATACTACTACAGATTAAAGTATTCTAGCTGTATGGGGAGAGAATGAGGATGCAATCAGGAGATTGGGCTAAGTGAGGTTGCAGTGAAGGCAGTAATCTGTGTGAAGACTTATTATTTCAGATTAGATTAACCATTATATATATAGATCTTAATGTAAAATTGCTGAGATCCAGGTAGAAGAACTACATCGTTTCATTGTAGTTGCTACCTAGTGAGATGACAATTGTCTTTGGCAGAGATGGAGAAACGAAACCATTCTACATCTGTACAAGCTAGTTGACCTTACCCGATAATATTCGGTTGAATCTACAGATACATGCAAGTGAACCTTAACTTGAACAAGGATTTTAATTTATCACCAGTCAAAGCCCCAAGGCTCGCATGCCAGGATTTCAATTTAGTTATTCAATATTTAATCGTTGCAGTTATTTCTTTCGTCATGAAAACCTAGGACTTAGCTATATATGTGGCGGTGCCTAATATTCACGCTGTTGGAACAACAGCACAAAGGCAACTAGATCTGAGGAGCTACGACAGTAGTCCAACCCAACATTTCGTGACACTACTACAAAATACCACATATATACCGGTCTATCAGTACCGGTTCAACAGTAACCGGTACTGTTGACATATCAGTGCCGGTTCTTAAACTCCCGCGCGTAAACAGCCACTGAGGAGTTGAGAACCGGTACTGATTTGTCATTGGAACCGACATTGATAGTATCTATCAGTGTCGGTTCCATATACTAACCGACATTGATGTGGCCCTACAGTATAAAGCCCGCCTTCTCCCCCAAGCACGACCAGAGCCACCGCAAGCCCAACAGAATAGCGTTGTTTGCTATTTTTGCCATCTCTACTGTTGAAGGAATCAAGATTTGGAGGAGTCAAGTGCTCTAAGGTTAATATGATGTAATATTTTTCTTTTTAAGATAGATTTACTTGGTAGATTACTCTAGAGTTGATGCTTGGTGCTTGTTCTACGGTTTTGGATTTAGAGATGCAATTGAGATCTAATTTAGTAAAGGTTTGCAACTTTGTCATTGTTAGATGTATAGAGATAATCTACATTTAATTCTTAGTTGGATTTAGTTGCTATATTGCTCTAGATTTGAATTTAGATGATTGTTCTTTGGTGTTCAATTTTGGAATTAGCAAGAGCTCTATTACGATATAAATTAGAGAAAGATCAATATTTTGTCATTTTAGATAATTTAAGGAGTAGATTAATAGTCACACGTAAATAGATGTGAGTGCGTACATTAAAATCTATGGACAATTGCAAATTTATCACTACTAGAATCGTTCTTGCCATTAAAAAATTGCAAAAAAACCACTAGAACTGTCATTCGAGTGGTATCCTTGCAAAAAATAAAAAATCACGGAGGTATTTACAGATGCCCCTAAAATCTAGCTCCAATTTTTTTATGTGGTTTGCGTATATTTTCAAAGTCTTGAATTTAAATAATAATCCATTGGATTTTCTCTGTTCATTAATCAACATAATTAATTTAACACAATTGATAGAATACTGTGTTGTAGGGATGGCACGTCCATCCAGCAATCGGACGTGGTAGCCTTTGGAAGGTGGGTCCCCCTACCCGGCCCAAGTACCAGAAGGAGATGTGCCCTCAAATAGAGACCAATCAAGATACGAGGTAATTCAATGAATTTATTCTAGATTTTCAAATATTTAATGATTATATGTTGAATGTATTTAATTATAATGATTTGCAGATGGACCGGTCATAGATGTACAAGAATTGAGGGCCAGAGTTCTTTTTTGGCGTTGAGGATTTTCTGAGAGCTACCGCAGTGTACAAGAAGCCAAAAAGGAGGTGTGCCGATCACTATATATGTTGTCCGTGTGTCGACTGCAAGAACAAGAAGCAGTTTTCAAACATAGAGCAGATCCGTGCACACTTGATTCGCAGGGGTTTCAAGGCTGGCTATACCCATTGGACTGAGCACGGTGAACTTGAAGATATTGGGCGTGAAGGGCAACCAACAGTCAAAGAAGACATAAGCAACGATATGATAGCTAACGAAGACTTCAATATGTCGGCATTTGAAGATATTTTTGTCGAGAACGATGGAGGGGATACTTTTGTTAGCAACAATGAAGACGGCTTAAAGAAAATGTTGCGCGATGGGGAGGGGGACTTCACCAGTGAAAGACTACATCAAAAGTTCCAGCACATGGTAGAGGACTCTAAAACACCAGTTTACCTGAACCGTAAAGATGAGCACAGCAAGTTGCATGTGGTGCTGACACTGATAAAAATAAAGGCTAGTAATGGTTGGGCCAATAATGGCTTCAATGAATTGTTATAATTCTTGAGAGAATTGCTTCCAAGGGGGAACGTGTTGCCCGAAAATATGTACCATGTCAAGCAGGTTGTCTACCCGTTGGGATTGGAAGTAGAGAAAATGCATGCATGTGAAAACGATTGCATGTTGTTTCGCGACGAGGATGCAAACTTGGAAGCATGTCACGTTTGCAATGCACCACGGTACAAGCGCAACGTTGATGACATCGAGAGCGATGGCGTGGGGGTGAAGAGAAAGAAGAAAAGACCCCCCCCCCCCCGGTCAAGGTGGTTTGGTATTTCCCTATAATCCCCCATTTTAAGTGATTGTTTGCTAACAGGGCGAATGCCGAGTTGATGCAATGACACGCCGAACAGTGCAAGAAAGATGGAATACTTAGACACCCTCCTGATGGCATGCAATGGAGGAGATTTGATTCAAAATACAAGGAATTTAGAGATGAAGTTAGGAATATAAGGTTCGGGTTGAGTACGGATGGGATGAATCCTTTCGGCAACACGAGAAGTACTCATAGCACTTGGCCCGTGACTCTCTGTATCTACAACCTTCCACCTTGGTTGTGCATGAAGCGGAAGTACCTTATGATTCCTTTGTTGATTAGTGGGCCAAATCAACCAGGCAACAATATCAATGTGTACCTCAAACCATTGGTTGAAGATCTTCTTGTATTGCCTGCTCTTAGTAACCTATCAGGGCAGATTGTAAAAGGGTACAATGGATGTGTTCAGTGCTTGGAGGAAACGGGAGGGGAGGGGCGGTGGCTGACGAACAGTCGGAAAATGATCTTCATGGGTCACTGTAGATTCTTTCGTCCAAATCACAGATACCGCAAGAATAAAAGAGCTTTTGGCGGGACAGTGGAGCATCGTTAAGCTCTGAAGATTCGCACTAGAGAACATATATTTAAGATGGTAAATACACTTAGAGTTGTACTTGGAAATGGGCCAGACAGTACAAAAATTTCGGCTGGGCAACATGCTCCTATGTGGAAAAAGTTATCAATATTTTGGTTGCTGCCTTATTGGAAGTATATTATTGTCCGACACGCAATCGACGTCATGCACGTGGAGAAGAATGTATTTGTAGCTTGATTGGTATCTTATTAGACATATCCGGCAAAACAAAAGATACACTAAATGCACGACTGGACTTGGAAAAAATGAACCTCAACAAGGACCTACATTACATACAATTAGACAATGGCAAAAAGAAACTTCCCATGGCTTGCTACACTATGAGCAAGGAAGAGAAGATTCGCATGTGTGGTTGCCTGCGTGATGTCAAAGTTCCGACTGGTTACTCCTCCAACATCGGGAGCTTAGTAAACATGAAAGATAAGAAGTTAGTTGGCATGAAGTCTCATGATTGTCACATGATGATGATGCAGATGCTTCCAGTTGCAATTAGAGGTATTCTGCCGGATAAGGTTCGAGACCCAATCATAAAGTTGTATTCGTTCTTCAGCGCAATTTCACAGAAAGTCATTGATCCGAACAAACTAGCAAAGCTGCTGGAAGACGTGGTCTATACTATATGTTAGTTTGAGACTATTTTCCCTCTGACATTTTTTGATATAATGCCCCATCTAATTGTTCACATTGTGGGTAAGATAAAGAGCCTTGGCCCCGTGTTTCTGCATCAGATGTTTCCTTTCGAAAGGTTCATGGGGTTCTGAAGAAATATGTTCATAACCAAGGTCGCTCAGAATGTTGCATTACCCAAGGGTGGAGTACGGAGGAGATCATTGAGTTTTGCGTTGACTACATGAAACTGAACGCGATTGGTATGCCTATATCTCGCTATGAGGGAAGGCTAAAGGGGAATGGGATGATAGGTCATACTTCAATCCATATCAAAGATCATTTTTCATTCACTAAAGCACACTTTGCAGTGGATTTATAGTCACTTGTAGTGAGCCTGTATGTTAATATGCACGTGAGCATACTACGCTCCATAAATCCAACGAAGTCAGATGATTGGATCGCAAGAGAGCACAGAGATAATTTTGGTAATTGGTTACATCAACACATGATGAGTAAGGATACCGACGATGCTCTGTTGGAACTGCTGGCTAATGGGCCGTCAACTACGATTCGCACAATCCAAGCTTACGAGATCAATGGCTATACATGTTATACGAGAGCACAAGACAACAAGAGCACTAATCAAAATAGCGGTGTCCGTATTGATGCCTACGACCGTGCTGGCAATAGAAAGACCTACTATGGATTCATAGAGAAGATTTAGGAGCTTGAATATGGTGAGTTGATAGTCCCTCTGTTTCGGTGCCAATGGGTCAGACTCCCAAGGGGAGTCAACGTCGACAAGTATGGTATGACTACCGTGGACCTCAAACTCGTCGGATATAGAGAACAACCATTTGTGTTTCCCAAGGATTTGCACAAGTCTTCTATGTAAAGGACCCGGACCCAGCTCGCAAGGAGGAGCATCACGTGGTTCTTCAAGGAAAATGAAAGATTGTCGGTATTGAGGATATTGTAGATGAAGAAGAGTGCGACAAATTCAATGATCTGCCTCCTTTTGGAGAGAATGTCGAACTTTCTCTCATTGATGACAATGAGGAAGCTGCCTACATACGCCGCGACTGTAATGAAGCATTAATTGTTTAATGAAAGCAGCTTTCATGTATTTGGCAACCATAACAAGAGTAACTTTTTGAAAGTTCAGACCTGAGTGTCAGACCAGGTGATCGGGCTTATGTGACACCACACTTTTCTCTTGTTGGAAATCTGAACTATTAAGTTTGTGTATGTTTGATTTCGTTAAAATTCAAATTTAGTGCACATTTCATACATGCAAGTATTCATTACTTTTTGTATGTACTTTGACACTACAATTATCGTGCACCAATTTCACACAAAACCCAGTTTCCGTTAAATCGTGCACATTTCATGTATGCAAGTACTCATTAATATTACAAATTTAAAATATACAAAATCAACTTTGACATTAATATTACAAATGTAAATTGGTTAGAATTCAAATTCGACTAAAAGGGGAAAATGAAATGAAGAGCTAAAAATCACAATGTTAACCAACAATTAGTGGTTAACGTTAATTTTCATGTAAAGAGTATGAAAAATTAAGTTTAACATAATTGGTTTCACATATTTTTTTATACTAATATTTCATAATTTCATTATAGAATTAACGAATTAATTCAATGCATATTTCATGTATGAAAGTATTTTTATCATGTAGGGGACTGTAATACAAACTTAACAAATTTGGTTTCATATTTTTCTCAACTCTAATCATTTTTCTATGAATTTTTCAAGTTTTCAGCCGAATTTAACAATAGAAGAATATTTCAAGGGAAAAAATATTTTTTTAGTGCTAGTTCTAAGTAGTAACCGACACTAATACTCAACATATCAGTGTCGGTTAGAAACCAGAACCATCACTGATACGTGCATCAGTGCCGATTAGAAACTAGAACCAGCACTAATATGTGCATTAGTGCCAGTTAGAAACTAGAACCGGCACTGATGCGTCTGTACATATATATACCAACACTTAGCCTCGTTCACTCCATTCACCATTTCAGCCCACTCCTCCTCCTGATGCTCCTCATCTCCGCTGCCGCCACTCCTCCCCGACCGTCGCCTCCTCCCCGACCACCGCCTCCTCCCCAACCAACCTGCCAACCCCCGATGCCCCGCCCCACCGACACCCAACACGCCGCCCCTCCTCCCGATGAACCGCCACTCCTCCCCCCGCCGCACTGACTCCTCCCCGACGCGCCGACTCCTCCCGTGGCGGTAAGGAACCCTAGCTATATCTTGTCGGCATATGATTTGTTAGAAAATTAGGTGAGGCTGGCTATTTCTTGACATAGTGCAAGAATGTCCGATGAAAGGAATAATGATGGTATAAAAAAAAGTTCATGTCTAAGATGCCAAGTACCTTTCTTTCGTGTTTGAAATGGTATAAGTTTGTGTCTGAGATGAAAGGAATAATTAGGTGAGGCTGGCTATTTCTTCACATATGCTAAGTACCTTTCTTTCATGTCTGAGACTGTTGTTGTATTAGGCCCTTGTGATGAACATTCGGAGCTTCAGTTGTTTTCATCACGATCTTATGATGTAATAGTACAGAGATGGTCAGTTTTTGTTCCATATACATATTGAGTATTTTCATTCAGTGGAATGGAGAAAAGAAGTACATTTATGTATGAAGTCTTTTAAAATTTTAGGTGTGACATAGTGGAGAAATTCTAATTAATATCAGTAACGTGAACTCAATCTCTTTTGGCTTGTTTTGTGCATTTCTGCTATTGTACTATACATATGGTGTATGAAAAATGAATGATTTCCCTTCTCTTGCGTTAGCTTATAAATTTACGAATAATGCCTCAATTCAATCCTACCGTTAATTCATTTTTATATATGAACATTGGCATTGCTTGACTATTTGGCATCATAATGAAGTTCTCAGATGTACTTACATGTTTGGAACTGGATGATGTTCATAGGAGAGTGACTAATGGTTCTGTTTTATTTGCCTTGCAACAATATTTTGGAAATATAATTCTTTTATTTGAGACCACAAGATTAGCATGCCGCGTGATGTTTCTAGAAGAAAAAAGTGTTGCTTTGTCATTGTTAATGAAAGAATGCAGTGGAGCTTTATTTTCATGCAACCGGAAGCGAAATCTTGAACAAAATAACATAGTAGTAATCTGTACACTTCCTGAACTTTTACGAATAGTTGAAGATCGCATTGACATCATGCAATGGTTGGGTTGTTATGGAATTGAAACATGATGATACGGCAATAAATGTTGAGGGTGAAACAGAGGATTTGGAGCATCTGGCTTAGTTAAAATAATAGGTATTGTAGTTGATGAATTAATTGTAAATGGAGCCAAAATTTACGAAAGAGTATTTACTACTTTTATCTAGCATGTTTTACGAGGTTCCTCCATTCACTGAGAAGATATATTGCTACAAAATCATTAATACTTGATGCGATTCAGTTGGAACTACCATTTTCAATAGTGGTTGGAGTTAGCATTCCTATTTGAATGTATTCATTTTTTAAAATAGCACATGAACTTAGCGTTGTTTCAAATTGACGACATACAATTGAGCTTAGCACATGGAGCCAAAATATGTGCGATATCTATTGCAACATTATTTATGTTATTTTGTTAGCGACGTATTCAAGGGGTTGATTTCCTATGGTTAGTGGGTGTGCCCAAAATGCAAAAAAGAAAATGAGATATAAAGTTAGTGTAGAAGTAGTTTGGGCAATTTTTTGGTAAAAAATCATGGTGTGCACATGGATTTATAGAGTTAGGCAAATGCAGCATTCTCGTGAAATTTTTTGCCTCACGTTAGAATATTATCAAATTTATAAGGGTAGGCACATGGATTCCACATGCACACTTACTAGTATACACTAAATCAAATCTCTTCAAAAGTTAGATAGCACTTAATGTAACTTAAATACTCGCAATCACTCAATCTACACTAAATCAAATCTCTTCAAAAGTTAGATAGCAGTTAATGTAAATTAATTGTTCTCCCTTGTCCATGCAAATCAACATGTTTACAAAATTATTGACAGCAACGCTATAAAAACCGTCCTAGATACGTCAAAACAATAAAATAACTAACAACTGCAAATCTTGGTTTGATACCCCATAAGCCTCAAGCCATGAGGCCTATTGCGGAGCACTCTGCTCCTCGGCATTGCCCTTTTGGTACTATCTTCAGGTAATCCTCTGTTTGGATGAGGGATTGCTCTTAGGATCAACCCTTACGGATTTTATTCAAAGTCATTGAAATTTATATCAAAATCCTCTCTATGTAAAAAAAATTGTGGTGTACACAACTTTCAAACCAGCAATGCAACATTCTCGTCAAAATTTTCGCTTTTTGTTATAATATTATCGAAATTATAGAGTTAGGTATGTGGATTCCACGTGCACGGTTACTAGTATACACTAAATCAAATCTCTCCAAAAGTTAGATAGCACTTAATGTAACTTAAATGCTCACAATCAATCAATATACACTAAATCAAATCTCTCCAAAAATTAGATAGCAGTTAATGTAATTTAAATGTTCTTGCTTGTCCATGCAAAATCAGAATGTTTACACAATAAGGTAAAGCAATAGCCACCGTGTCTTGTTTGTTTCAAACTATGTTATATAACACTAGGTATTGATTATTTAGTGGCAAATTTCCTAATCAGCTGTCTTCCCAAAATTTGATTACATATCTCATTAATTTTAACTCTAAATCAAGTGCTTCTTGTGTCAAAATTTTTTATGTAGGAATGGCACGTACAAAATCCAACCACCGTGCACAGGCCCATCCCATCCCCCCTCCAATACAAGGCCTGTCACGTCCCGAAATCCGTAATTGTGTGTTTTAATCCAAAAGCATGCAATTTCAGTTTCATGTTCCAGTTTGGGTCACTGGAGCACCTCACTTTGGATCAATGAGGTGGGAGAAGGAAACTAAGAGAAATAAAGGAGCTAGAAGCAAGTCTGGATTTTTCCTCTAGGTGAATGGGGCCCATTTGTATAGAAAATATCTCTCTATAAGTGGGCAACAGCTCTCTCTCCCTCTCAAACTTGCCCATACGTACTCCTCACCCACTCCACCAGGTAAGGCTTTTTGAGGAAGCAAGTTGGAGTTGGCTGTCTCTCACTCTCTCTCTTAGGCTCCCTTTTTCCCCTTTGGATCCCTACCTCTGGGAGCAAGATCAAGGTACGTATGTGGTACTCACGTGACCACCAGCTCAAGGATTACTCGTCCATCCAATTCGTTTTCAGTTTTTCCGAAGGAATTCGAGCTGGTTCTGAACTTGTTTGGTGTTCTTTGGGAGAAGCAAGGAAGCAGCAGTTTTTCCTCTCTTCTCCAAGCCACTTTCCGTCGTTTCCTCCTTCAACTGGCGGTCACCAACCTCAGCAAAGGACCTTGGGTGAGTCTGCTAGGCTCCCATGGCAAGTATTCTCATTTTTGGTTGGATAGATCTTGAATCTGGAACTAGGGTGGCAAAGTTCTTAAAGTTCTTCAGTCTGGGAACAAATGAGGATTTATGTGGATTTGAGTTAGGAATCATGTTGCTAGGGGGTTGAGCAAAGTCTAGACCCTGTACATTCTTCTAGGCATTTTTACTTTTGATTTAGAGAGACTCCCAGGTTAGTTTAGCCCAGTTTTTCCCTTCGTAATGACTGATGTTCTAGATCTACACGAGGCTGATTATGGTAGCGCCCGCGTACTGTTCACCCGAGCACTCCGGGTACTGTTCATCCGAGCGCCCCCGAGGTGCTGTTCACCCCGAGCACCCGAGCACAGTCACCCCCGAGCACTCCCCGGGTACTGTTCCCTGAGCACCCGAGCACGATTCACCCCGAGCACTTTCGGGTACTGTTCACCGAGCACCCCCGAGCACTGTTTATCCGAGTACCCGGGGGTACTGTTCACCCCAAGCACCCGAGCACGGTTCATCCCGGGTACCCGAGCATTGATCACCCCGGTACCCCCGAGCACTGTAGCAGTGGTCCCAGGGCGGTTATCAGGCTTTCCTGCAAGCTGGTAGCTTATAAAATTCATAGTTAATTCGCACGAACTCCAAACTTCATGAGACCAGTTGCGTTGGCTTCGTAGGAATATGAACTACATGTTAAAAATATTGAAACTCATTAAATACGTTCTGAGAATTTATCTATTGATTAAATATGTTTCAGCTTAGTTAAAGCACAAATAGTCAATGCCATGTTCGAAAGTCGTGAGATCATTGGGAAAACTCTTATTTTGCATAGTGTGATCTAGGAAAAATATTGTCATGTATTGTGGAGCATATTTTTCTTATATGGTCGCATTTCATACATGCTCATTACATTGCACGCGTTGCTCTCTATAGTGAACGCCGATCCGTCGATCCCGGAGGCCGTGGGCGATCGTGAGGCGTCCCACCTTTCTGATCCAGGGCAGCAAGGCAAGCATCGTTCATATTGCACCGTGTCTACTTGAAAATTTAATATGTTATCTACGCTTATGTATATATTGCATGTGTCGGGTACCGAGTTGGGTAGAACCTATGCTGATGCATTATCCCATTTCGGTCACGTGTCATGTGTTGTTCCTAGGAGCCTAGTGGTGTCGTCGCGGTCTAATTTTAGTTTGCTATGCTTAGTGGTACTTAGGCTTTCCGGTAGAAGTCGACGACGGCGTCCACCGTTGTCGCAAGCCTAGGGCTTATTACTTGTTCACACTTATGGTTGTATTGATGATGAGTCGGTTTGGTGAGTGGTGAGTTGAGATGAGGTGTGGGCGGTGTTAAGGGTGTCATCTGCTCATGAGGAGTCCTCAGGCAGTTCGGGGAGGGAACCCGGACACCGTAGACCGCTTGCACCAGTTAAGCACCGACCATCGGTGTAGTCGGCTTTAGCACATACCTTACTCACCACATGCTGATATAATGGTAGGCGAGCCGATTACCTTCGCAGACGTGGTCATGTGGGCCTCGTCATAGACGGTGTGAGTCCGGTTTGAGTCCGGGCTTTTAGCGGTATTAGTTTGCTCGGGGAGTAGTTCTAATACCGCCGTGCCGAGCTATGGTTGATCCACATGGTTGGGCCTGGTTGGGAAAGGTTGTCACGGGTACCCCCTTGTGCGCATCTTAGCGGGTGGCACAAGTCGTATGGTCCCTGTGTCGTGTGGGTCCAGGAGTATCCCCCTGCAGGGTGTATAATCAGTTCGAACTGCCGCGCTCTCGATCATGAGGATCGCTATCGCTTATCTCCACCGAGCGACCATGTTTTGGTCGTAGAGTTTCGATGTGGGTTGTGGCATGGTTGGATTGGGTTGGTTTGGTCGGTATGTGGTTGGTGGTTTGGTGGGAATGGTTTGCTTTTATACACTTGGTGTTCATATATCTGTTCTGATCAGTTGGTTGGTAGGGTTTGAGTCGGTGGTTGGTTAAGTCAGTTGCTTACACCTAGAGTCTAGGTTGCTTACCGCTTAATGAACTTAAACATGTCTTAATCCTTGCTACAGCTTCAAATGCATGATCCTTGGAGTCGAGAATATATATACTCATATTGTGTAAGTCTTGCTAGTACCTTCGTACTAAGGGGTGCTGCCCTTAAGTTGCTTTCAGGTTCACAGGTTGGCGAGGAAGAGGCAGTGTTCGGCTACTTTGTGCCTACCGATCAGGGTGGCGGGCAGGAGTAGCACCTTCTACTCCGAACTCCGGCGCTTTTGGTATGGAGCCTAAGGGCATACGGCTCCATACTCTTTTGTTGTATAGGTTTTTCTTCCGCTGCATAGTTGTTGTTGTTCCTCTTTTGTTGTAAATTGTGGAAGCAGTTGCATGTTTAATAATTGTAATCCAGTTTAATTATTTGCTCTCTATTAAACTGTGTTGTGATATTTGAGTTGGAAGGCATGTGTTCCGATCCTGGGCACAAAACACGTGCCGGGACTACCGGAATGGTATTCTGGTTAATCGTCGAGGTTGTGATTATGAAAAATGATCCTCCTGATGATTAATTAGAATACTATTTGGACGGTTCCTCACAAGGCCCCTCCTCAGATCCACCTCCAGTTATGATACAAGATGAGCCTGCAAACATGGAGTTGGACCAGATGAGAGGTGGTAGCCCGAGTTTGTACCTAAACATGGATCAATTTTAGTTGGAGACAACCGCTGAGGCTGCGCAGGGCAGGGCTGAAGATGATGCTCTGGAGGTTGACAAGATGACAGGAGAAGAGAGGACTGGACGAGGTCCCAGCAGGATGCCCGAGGGACGTTTCATCATCACGGAGGTCAATTCAGTCGGGGAGCCCACGAGACCTAAAGTTGTTCTGCGGCCATTCAAAACAGCAATCAGGTGTCTAATGAGGGACCATGTTGCAATCACATATAGAAGTTGGAGAGGCAGACAAAATGACATGTGGGTGGTTCCTGATAACATCAAGGATCTTATGTGGGGTAAGTTGGTGGCAAAGTTTGAATACCCTGAAGGATGCAACATGGTCAAAGCGAAGAGTCATGCCCTATTAACAATGGCTATCGCGTTCAAGAATTTCAAGGGTAAGCTGTGGAGAAATTATTACTTGGTGGGCTGGACACCAAAATGGGATGATTATCCGACGGTGTAACCATTTTGGAATAATTTCATAGAGTACATGCGGTCAGAGGAAGCTCAATGACTAAGTGAGGTAAACAAGGCCAACTCCCACAAGATCGTGTACCCCCACAGAACTGGCTCACATGGGTACGTGAGGAAATACGACGAGTGGGCAGAGATGGAAGATTAAGTAACCCGCAGTGGTGCCACACCTCAGACGGGCAACTGGATTGAACGAGTGAAGCACTATCTATACGCGAGAGGGGTGACTTTGTCGGCAGATGGTAGCCTAAACTTCAAAAGCGACAGAGAATAGGAAGTGGCGCAAAGAATTGCAGATGCCCACGCCTAGTCTTCGCAAGGATCTTTCAGGCCAGAAAGGGAGAAAGACCAGCTAGCCTTAGCTCTGGGAACCAAGGAGCACCCTAGACACACCAGAGGCAAGTGTGTCGTGCCTTGGATAGAGGGATTCCCAAAAGTCGTCGAAAGTTACAGGAGTCAGAAGAGAAGGAGAGAAGAACTAGAAGAACTATTGGCTGTAGTACGATAAGAACTTGTACAGGAGCGTCAGATGACAGACGCCAAAATCAAAGAAGCACTTCAGCAAATAAACATGCAGCAGCAAAGCGAAGAAAATGCTATGAGCCCTGGTGGTCATCGGAGTAGCTATGCGTCCGTGGGGTTTGCAGAAGAAGAATCGGCCCGTTACTCCGTGGACGAAATCGCAAAATGCAAAGTGTGCAAGCTTGTCGTGCCCACCTTGAACATTACCACCACGGTGGCTATGGGGCAGGTGAACCAATTCGTGGAATGAGCTCTCTTCAACGATCTTCTGATACTGCAGAGATTCTCCAAGGTCCACATGGACTCCGTGCGAAGGTTGTACTGTAAGATTGACATGGATTACCCTGGAGAGACGGGTTCCAAGAGGCTTGGGTCAAACATTGGTGGCTTCGTTCTTTGGCTCAAGCGCTACATAGTGTTTGAAGATGAGACCAATGAGTTGTCTAATGTGGAGTCGGACCCACCACACAGAATTTCTCTGACTCCTCCACGGTCGCTGCCACCGCCACCGTCACAAAGAAGAGGGCCAACTCCTCCACAGTCGCCTCCACTACCACCGTCATCCAGAATAGAGGCAACTCCTCCCACTCCGAAGTTGCCACCAAGGGAGCCAACTCCTCCCCCTCAGAAGTTAGCACCGGTGCCACCAAGAGAGGCAACTCCTCCCCCTCTGAAGTTGACAATAGCTACACAGTCTAAGAATTTGAGTTCATCTTAGAAGTCGGCTTCATCCCAGAAGCAAAGGGCACCTAAGAAGGTGGCAGCACCTGAGAAGTTGCCTTATGAATAAAAAAAGAGGAAACCAGAGTGATAGTGGATGCTAGTATCAAGAAATTCTTTCAAAAGCCAGAGCTTGAGAAGAAAAAACCAATTTGTGCGGAAACACAGAAGTTTTTCTTGAAGATGGCCAAACCTGTTGAGCGTAAGAGTAAATCAAACTACGCGCGCATCAAAAGCAAGAAATACTTGAAAGAGTGTTCTACCGAACAGATACGACAAAATGGAATTTAGAAAGATTTCTTGAAGATGCTAAAATGACAAAAGAGCAATTTCTAGACTTGTCCCTGGCACCAAAAGCAGTCGAGAGATGGCAATTTAAGTTGGGCAAACTCTTGGTCGCACCAAACATGTGCGACAAATTGACCTTTCAACTTTGGAAATTCCATGTGTGGTACATGAAGGAGTCGCGGGATGGTAGAGAAATGTTTGAGGCCAGATACAAGGATCAAGATTTTCTCCACGGGGACGGCTCTATTTATATATTATTTGAGGAAATGTATCAATTGTACCAGCCAGATGCCCTCTCTGTAAGTGTCGTATACATATAATTCACAATATACATTTATGTATCATTGGATTGAATATCTTAACTTATTCCTTATGCAGAATGGAGGTACAAAGATGCAGGACAGAGGGCATCGACCATGTGGGATTCATCGACCCACATCATGTAAACCCGACAATGATGCAATCCGATCCAAAAGGAACCGAGGACTATGCATTGAAGTGTATTCTGGAGCTACAATTGAAGAAATACATACTTTTATCCTGCCACTTCGGGTATGTGTTTCCCTCTATGAATGTTCTGCTCTTTTTGAGCAATACATAGTTAGAAGTTAGGACCAACTAACCTATGGTGACCTATGTGCGGTTATCACTGGATCTTCCTTGTCATCCAGCCAAATATCAGCAAGATTGTTGTTTTTGACTCACAGAATAATCTAAAAGAAACCTACAACCCGTCATTGACTTGCTACAAAGATAAAACTCAATTATTTCGTTATTTCTCTTATAATATTTGATTACATTGAATCTAAATCTACTTACGGTAATAATCACACACATGCAGAGTGTACCTATGATACATCAAGAAGAGTGTCAGACATCATCCATTCACGAAAGAATGGATTATTCGACATGACTTTCCTTGTAGGAAGCAGGGCCCGAGCAATAATTTATGTGGTTTTTATGTAATAGAATTCATGCACGGATTCAACGGAGACGCATCGTACCACGTGGTCGATGCTGAGGTATGCGACATACATCTTGATGACTAATTTTCAGGTCTGACATGTGTTCATAAGGATTGGTTTCTTCAATTGTTGAAATTGCAGCTCCTCGCGCTGTCCAGAGATCGACACATGGCCATTGAAATCATCGCTCTTCAAGAACAATTTGTCGGGTTCATCAATGACCAAGTCATTAGTCCAACTGGCGAGTTCCATGAATTTGACTCCTCTCTCTCGTTACCTTCATCCAACAAGAAAAGGCAGAGTTCAGAACCTTCGATTAGCAAGAAACCTTAAACTCTTTTTTATTTTTGTAATGAAACCTCACATGTATGCAGTGTATATATACTGTGACGAGATTTGATGTTTTAGAAATGAAATTTATATGTGCTTGTGTATATATGCTGTGACGAGACTTGATGTTTTAGAAATGAAATTTATATGTGCTTGTGTATATATATTGTGACGAGACTTGATGTTTTAGAAATGAAATTTATATGTGCTTGTGTATATATGCTGCGATAAAACTCGACGTCTCGTAAATTAAATTTATATGTGCGTGTCCATAAATATATATTATACTATTGCCGGCAACCGCCAAAATTTGAAAATGCCACAGAATTGGCGACAGCCACCACATTTTGAAAATGGCGGGAAATTGGCGGCAGTTGCCACATTTGAAAATGCTGGTTGGTAAAACAAACCGGCACTGATAGTACACATATCAGTGCCGGTTCGATCCACAAACTGGCACTGATAGTTATTTTCAATGCCGGTTCCATACCCAGCACTGATAGTCATGGACTATCAGTGCTGAGTAATCAGTGTCGGGTCCAAAACTGACACTGGTGAGGTTTTGGAACCGGCACTGTTCACCTGTTTTGTAGTAGTGTGAGCCCAATATTGACTGACAATGCAATGACATGTGATAATATTTGGCCATCCACACTCTAAGTTAGTGAAAGATTAATGATGCTAGCATAGGATTAGTATGTCTCAGTAATTAATATTAATATGATTAATGAGACTAACAATGTTTGCTAGAATGAAAAGGTTTAGTCTCATGAATAAAAAAGATCTGCTTGGGTATGAAACACCTAAAATGTGTTAATTTTTTGGTCAAAGAATAGCTTCGTGAAGATATAAGGATCTATTGCTTAGAGAAGTGATCATGGTGTTGAGGTTTAGTCTCATGAATAAAAAAGATGGATTTTGGTATGAAACACCTAAAATGTGTTAATTTTTTGGTCAAAGAATAGCTTCATGAAGATATAAGGATCTATTGCTTAGAGAAGTGATCGTGGTGTTGAGGTTTAGTCTCATGAATAAAAAGATGGACTTGGGTATGAAACACCTAAAATGAGTTAATTTCAAGGTCAAAGAAGAGATTCATGAACATATAGGTATCTATTGCTTAGAGAAGTGATCATGGTGTTGAGAGGGTCACATATGTAGATAGGTTTGTTTTCTTTGATCGTACTATAAAGTGAGGTTTGGATTTAATAGCTAGATCTAGTGTCTTTAGGCTAATAGTCTAGTGGTGATATATACTAGGTTTATCTAGTACCTGTGGAACAAAAGGAAGACCCAAGACATCAAGCATCGAATCGAAAACAGAAAGAAGCGATGCCAGGACAAATAAATGATTGAATTGATCTTGAAATATGAATTTGATTTTTATAATATGGTTTTGAGCTCAATATTTTAGTAGAGACATATAGAGTTCTTCACAAGCTTTCCATAGAGTCCAAGATCATCAAAATTAGAGTCCAGAGCAAAACATTATGTTGAAATATGAAGCTACATGCATCGAATAATCTGTTGGACTTGTAGGATGATCCAATGTGTTCATAGGATAATCCGATGAGTACATAGGATAATCTAATGAGTGCATTGGAAAATAGCATCGGATATTTCAGTGATCAATAGATGAATCATCGGAGCATTTGTGCATAGGTGTTGTTTGGCTAGGAGTCGATATGCTATTCACACTGGATGCTTTGGTGGCCAAAGAGATCTTTACCCGGTTTGGATGACAGTCTAAACTTTGCATCCAAACCTAAATATAATAATCATAGCTACGGGGATATGTTTCCAGCTTGTTCGGCTCTGCTTCATTTTATCTCTAGCGTCTTTTGTGTCTATTCACTACTTTAGAAAGTGTCATCCTTGCCCCTATTCACTGCCGAAAGCTGAATCGTTAGATCTAACTGTGAGCTCTTAAGAACGAACAAAGATAGTTGATATCACTACCGGTTCTAGCATTGTCGGTTCATAAGCTCATTGACAGAACAATAATTGAGCCAATACGAGCCAACAATGATAATCCTTATCTCTATTGGCTCGTATTCCAAACTGGCAGTGGAATTATCACTATCAGTTTATATGCTCACCGACGGAGAAAAAACTGAGAGAATACAAACCAGTAGTGCTAATTATATCACTGTCAGTTTGTATTCTAAACTAGTAGTGATAATACATCTATAAATCCCGAGCCCATCTCCCTCAATCCACGCCCTATCTCACTTCGCTCCCAGTCTCCAGAAGACACTTCCGAGGGGTAGTGGCAGTCGAAGTGGTGTGATGGTCTCCGTTGCCGCTGTGGCTTCCTCTACACCTTGGGCTCGGCTTCCACGTCCTTCAATCTCATCGCCGCCTCCCGAGCATGAGCCTGTAGCCCCGTCTCCCCTTCTCCCGAGCCTGTCTCCCCATCTCCCCAACTAAACGAGTGGCAAATTGAGTGTCAAGCTATATTGTGGCAATAGGCATATCTAAATAAGTGGCAGAAAATGCGTTTACTTAAAGATGATCGTATTTTTACAATTTATTTAGATGTACTATTGTCACTCAAATAGCGCAAGATGTAAAATAGATGGCATAAGATGGACAAGCCTAGATCTTAAGCCAAAGAGCTCCTGGTACAGCAGCTTTGCAACATCCGTTCTTATTTGTCATTACAGTTTCAACAAGATTGTAGTTTCAAATTAGGATCAAACTTAAACCGAAACATTTCACTGTTCATGCAGATATAAAATACTCTACCACAAATATTCTGATATGGGGTCTCTGTCTAAGTTAGCTAGATCCCTATGTTGAAGAGTTTACGGTAGAATATTTTTGCTTATATGGATGGATTATCACTACTGGTTCTTTACTTGAACCATTAGTGATAGTTGGATTATTATTACCAATTCTCGACTTAAATCGGTAGTGATACTTACTATCACTGCCGGTTCATAAGTCGACAATAATAATACATGATTTTTCATTGCCGCTAATTCGCTGTCGATTCCAAATCAACAGTGATGCCAGTTTCGGACCAACAGTAATAGCATGTTCTGTAGTAGTGATTGTTTTTGGTTATGTGCATTTTTTATATGCAAAGGTCGAGTGAAGGGATTGATGACGTACTAAGAGAGGGGTGAATTAGGACACTTAAAAAACTAATCTAAACTAATTAGCTCCAAAAACTTTATAAGATAGACCTATATCAATTTCTATCTAAATGTGCTCTAGGTTTATCTAGTGTGTCTACTCTACCAAACAAAGAGATTTGCAACCTATAGCCAATCCTAGCAAACTACTCTAGAAGGGTAAATGCACAAAGGTAAATTGCAAATATGTAAAAGCGGAAGCATAAAGACGGTAGAAAGAGCAAACTCGACACAAGAGATTTTTATCCAGTAGTATCGATAGCATGAATGTCACCCCTAGTCCACGTTGGAGCTCCACCAAAAATATGCTTCCGGTCGGCACCTGGTCATGGCTGTTAAGCCACCAAGCCACCAAGGCAAGATCTCAAGTCGGATGAGCCATCAAGCCACTAAGGCAAGGTCTCACCTCTAGCCTCTCTTCCGATCTCTTACCGTCGTGATCACTTTGAAGCTTGAGCCACCAAGGCAAGGGTCTCCGCGTCCCCGTACACGTGCCTTGTCGTCGCTTCACACTAAGTCGAAGGGTCAACAAGCTTGAGCAACTCCGGCTCAAGTTGCCGGCGAGTCGCCAATGCTCCAAGGCACCAGCGTACCTCTTGGTACAAGCTAAGATCACTCCTTGAGCCTCTCTCAAAGCCGCAGCGCCTAGCTACAACTCTCTCTAGGCTTATAAGCACTTATCACTGTCTAATCTTGTACTTAATTGCCTTGGATATCTTCACAAGTGTCCAAGGGCTCTCCTGGACTCCAACACACTCAGACTTCATCAAATGATCAAGTGGATGGGTATTTATAGCTTCAATCTCGCAGACTAGCCGTTGCTCCAACGGTCATATTTTGTTGTACTCATCAGATGATCTGGTGTGTACAATATTACAAGCGCCAGACCATCTAGCGTGTACTCCCTAAAAACTAGTCATTAGACCCCACCTTTTTGGCGAACACCGGAAGGTCCAGCATAATGTCCTCTTTGAACACCGGAACATCCGACGTGTATGCACAAAATAGTCCGACGTGTTCATTTTATGAACGCTAGAACATCCAACGTGTATTAAACCAAATTTGAAATCCCTCTGGAAAAAACAAACCGCCGAAAACTTCTTGTGAACGCCGGAACATCAGGCGTGTTCATTTTTGTAAATGCCAGAGTATTTTTATGAACGTCGGAGTATTTTAATTGTGAACGCCTAAAGTCCCAACGTGTACCATTTTCAGCTGATAAGCGATTCGTATTTCGGGCATAACATATTGTTTCAAACTCCGATTTCGATGATCTTAGGCTCTTTGAAAAGCTTGTGAAGTGCTGTACATGATTGTATAGAAATTCATCCCATTTGATCATATCAAAAATCCTAAGATAAATCCAATTCATTTCTCTTTGTACCAGTTTCGATGGCTTCTCTTTCGTTACATGTATAAGACCTACTAAATCATATACTTGACAAATATGTTAGTCTTATTGACTATGCTATCATTATCACCAAAATCACATATATACCCTAATAATGTTTCACTACAATCTCCCTAAGGGTATGTTCGCTACATCGAGGGGACTCTCGTTTAGTTTTATCATCTTGATGTAACGATGAGTTGATAAAACTTCCTATTTTCAAAAAAACATTGGATGGTTCGATGCTAAGAGTTGAAAATCAATAGAACATCCAATGAGCAGGCCATATAGGTACAGCTAGTTTATGTAGCTGTTGAATCCAATGAGCAGGCCAGGGTGAAGGACGGAGCCAATGGGAATCGGGTGGATGCCGACGCTCGGGAAGGAAGGTGGGAGGTGGCCGTCGGCTTTAGGGATGAAGACACAACAAGTTTGAGGCCGCAGGGCCCTGGGCGGGCGTCCACGTGAGGCTAGGGAGGTGGAGGGCGCTGGGTTGGGAGCGAGATGGAGCGGAAAGGCCCATCGCTTAAAGCTGAGAGCACTATCTCCCGCATGCTGGGAGCCTGGGATGGATGAAGAACCGCAATGGAGTTATTTAGTTCAAGCAATTGTCATATCTGCAGCAATTATTTCTGCTCGTGTTGGACTGGGGCTTAGGTTGTTCTTCCAGAGTTCCAGGGACCTCAATAATCGACCCATAGCACCCCTCGGTTTACGAGGCACTGATTACTGATAAGATTATAGAAGAGAAATGAAAATGAAGGGCTCAATAGCTCAAAGAAACTGAAGATTATACCGGTTTGAAATGATCTTGTTTCGGTGTTTACAATGGAGATAATCTCAACTGCTTTTAACCAAACGCACTTGCTACAATACCAACAACACACAGAGCATAAAACGCACTTGCTGCAGTGCTAATATACCTACATGTATGGAATCGTAAATGTACATTAGTTGGAGCCCTTGAGTCGTTTGTTGCAAATATTTCACACTGCCTCCATCACGGTTCGTGCATGCGCTGCTGAAGTTTCCTATTTCAACTGTACGCTAACAGTATGATTTTTGTCACCAGTTTATCGTGCTACATGACATGAAAAGTTAACCTTTGTTTTTCAGAGTGCCAGATACCTTAAAATGAGAGCAAAAATGATTGAATAACACAAACAAACATTTTACAAATATTACTACTTGACATTGCAAATACGCAATGTGTTCACAAAAAGGTATATAGGAGTACACATTTGTGAGAACGAATAAAATGCTAGCCATACTAATTCAACTGCCTTAACACCTTGCCACAACCAGATAATCCTACCACTTGCAGCAGAACCAAAATCTTCAGGCCACCAAGATCTTCCAAGTGAAACTTTACATTCGTAAGAAACCAGTTTAGCTACAGACATGGAATCCAGAAAGAAATTGCTGCAAGGTAAAATAATACTAGATCAGTCAAACAGAGGGGGGGGGGGGGAGAAAACAAAGCTGGCAGCCGTGTCTGCTCAAATATAAGGATATACCTTATTTATACATTCTGTGTTTTACAACTGAGCTCCTTCAGATTGTCGGCTTTGCCAGAATCCATCTCCTGTTACACGAGGGGCAAATGTGATGCTCCTTTGGAGAATTTAATTCTAAAGTATTGATTTGGCTTGATTACTGGAAACATATCAGTGATTCCCAATATTGAATATTATGAATATAGAAGAACAAACTCTGGATACAGTATAAGGGAGCTAATAACCTTAGTAACCTCTAGTTCCCCATTTGATAATGCATTTACCCATAGTTGGGGAATGAATGAACTAGCAGGGACAAGAAAAACAAACCCCCTCTAATGGAACACCCCACAGGTCTTCTGGAAGGCTCTAGTGAAATTGTGAGTTAAGTGATACAGAAAGTGCTACAGTAAGAGAAGGCAAAACTGCAGCTGCAAATTAAGAAGCTAATTACTATGTAGAGAGGTTGAAAGCTTATACACTACCATAGGAAATGTTTAGTCCATAGCCAACTGTGTACACAGTCTTTGCATTCAGGCTAATCAAAGCACCACTAAGTGAAACAACTAATTTCCTACTCTAAAGAAAATACCACACTCGGTCATCCTATACAAGTAAAATTTATCTTCCAGATATATCTTCACATCCAAATTTCTATAATATTTAAACTAACAGAAATTTCAGAGGAGATCCTCTCCATCATCCTCAGCTTGGGTGCTCTACCTGCGCCATATGGACGAGCATTGAAGGCCTCTTCCTCAACAATAAGGCCTCATGTGCACTCTCCTTGGAGGCTGACTTCCGCAGGTGCAAGGTGCCTCTCGATCCTTGCCTACTCCCAGGGCCTGAAGAACTTCGCGGACACCCTCGACATCAACCAACCGGTCTCCTCTAACACTCTCGTCCTCACCCTGCTACAAGGCCTCAACAAGAACTAAAGGCACATGGCCTTCATTAGCAAAACAAGGTCGCCTCTTCCTCCGTTCCTTGAGGCTCACTCTTTGCTCCTGCTCGAGGAAGATGGTCTCAACATCAGCAAGCCTGAGCCCCCGACGGCCCTCACCACCCCCACAAACAAGTCTCCATCAAGATGGCAAGCTCAAGCCCCCAATGGCCCTCACCGCTCCCATGGGCAAGTCTCCATCAAGATCGGCAAGCCTGAGCCCCATGACAGTCCTCACCGCCCCCCGAAGGATCTAATGGTGGCCAACGCAAGATCCAATGGTCCAAGCCCAAGTACAACAGACAAGGGCAACAAGAAAACCGACGGCAACAACACCGACACTCTCTGGACTCGCCCTAGCCTCCCGGTCAATCCCCGAACCAGCCAATTCCTGGTCTAGCCACCAGGCAGCCCTGGCATTGTTGGCACTGGTCCACCCTTAGGCCTTGATCGCGCCTGGTGGTTTCTAATGCGTGTCACCATCGTACCAGCCTACGTCGTTGTACCAGCCTAAACGAACCAAGTCGTTGTCGTACAAGACTTCATCCACCGCGTCATCATGGAATCAGGCCTCACTAATCCAGGCCCTGAACGTCATGTCAGTGCAATAGCCGGTAAGACTTGTCCCATTTATTCCGCCTTCTTCTCATGTCGTCGTCGGTGATGGCACTCGTCTACCCATCACCGGCACCGGCATGAAAATTGTTTCCACCCAACCTACAAAACACCCTAATCTCACCCAAACTCATTTGAAATTTGGTTTCTGTTCACAAATTCACCACTAACAATCTATGTTCTGTGGAATTTCGGTTTCTCAATCAAGGATCTCCAAACCAAGCACAAGATTCTTCGCTGCAGTAGCTTCGACAACTTGTACCCGCTCTGACTACCCTCCTCACCACGCGCCTTTCACACCACGACACACCACCACCATATGGCATCAATCCCTCGGTCGCCCAACTTTGTCTAGCTTAATCTCGTCGTGTGCTATTTCTTGCAATAAACTTGACATTGAAACTTGTCATGCGTGTCAAATTGGGAAACATGTATGTCTCCCATTTTCCCCTTCGTTGTCACGCACAACAAAACCATTTGAAATAATCCATTATGATTTATGGATTCCCTCACTACCTAGCATGTCTGGCATTAAGTATTATCATGTATGCTTGGATGATCACACACATTACTTGTGGACATTCCCTCTCAAACTCAAATATGAAACCTTTCAGACTCTACAAAATTTTCATGCCTACATTCGGACTCACTTCCAATCTTCTATTTCTTTCATCAAGTGTGGCAATGGTAGGGAATTCGATAACACCACTGCTCGCAACTTCCTTGCACACGGCACCCACTTTCGCTTCTCCTACCCTCACACTTCGCAATAAAACGGCAAGGCTGAGTACATCATTCGCACAACCAACAATATCATGTGTTCCGTGTTGTTCCAAGCCAGCCTCCCTCCTTCGTTTTGGGCAGAAGCTTTACACAGCCACCTAGGCGGAAGCTTTACACAGCCACCTACATTCTGAACCGAATTCCCACCAAAGTCCTTAACAACAAAACTCCTCACGAGTCCTCGTTCGGCTCTCCACCAGACTACTCGCATATGCGTGTCTTCGGTTTTCGATGTTTTCCAAACCTCACCTCCACAGCCAGCCACAAACTCGCACCGTGCTCCACCGAGTGCATTTTTCTTAGCTATCCAACCAATCAAAAAGGTTATCGCTGTCTCAACTTATTCTCAAACCATATCATCTCCCGGCATGTAATCTTTGATGAAAATGTTTTCCTATACGCTACTCACCCGTCTCCGCTGCTGTCCTCCTACTAGTTCCTCAACGACTCGAAGGATGGTGCACCTACCGCACCACATTTGCTGCTTCCTGTTGGCTTAGTGCTGCCCACGGTCGTACCAACGCCGCCGGCAGGCCATTCCCTCGATGACTCCACAGATGGGCTCCATGGGCACAGGTCGCCCACTGTCTCTCCCGCCACGCTCAGCGGGGCACCGGGCCCAACCGCCCTGACCCCACGTCCAGCGGCCCGCAGGAGCATGGGTTCTACCCTGTGTGTCCACTCCGCACGGGAGCCAAGCACTCGGCAGTGAGCACACCAGGTCCTCCACTGATCCAAAGCCCGCCTCGTCTCGCGCTCCACCCGACGCCCAGGCTTTGTCGTCGCGCCTGACTGTCACGCAACTGTACTCCCACCGTGGACGCACTAATCCTGTAGCTCCGGCCACCGTGCCCGCAACTCTCGTCCCGAACTCGACAGCAACGCCTTCGATTCCCACGACCAGCATCAGCGCACTCGCTAGCCCTTTCCGTTATCCAATGGAACACGTCCCTCCATTGGTGACCCAGCATCCGATGCAAACCCGCGGCAAGGATGGCATTCGGGTTCCACGGGACTTCATCACCTTCCGTGCTTCGACAGCGGACACACTCACTCCGTCAAAGACGTACTGCGGCACCCTTTGATCCACATTGGCGTGCGGCTATTGTCGAAGAGTTCAACACTCTCACAACCAATCAGACATGGGACCTCGTTCCTCCTCCTCTGAACGCGAACATCGTCACTGGCAAATGGGTCTACCGCCACAAGCTCAACTGTGATGGCTCCTTTGCTCGGTACAAGGCATGGTGGGTTCTACACGGATTCTCACAGCAGCCATACCTTGACTACGACGACATTAAGCCCCATCGTCAAGCCTTCGACCATTCACACATAACTCTACCTTGTCGTCTACAGCGATTGGCCCGTCCATCAACTAGACGTAAAAAATGCATTCCTTCATGGCACACTCGCTGAGATTGTCAACCCAAATCATGTGTGCCGCCTCAACAAGTCGCTCTACAGACTTAAATAGGCATCCTGCGCTTGGTACATCCACTTCCATGCCTTCATCCTCTCCATCGGCTTCAATGGCTCCATGTGCGGCACGTCACTCGTCATCCACAACAGTAGCTCTAAGGTCGCTTACTATAGTTCTATGTCAATGACATAGTCCTCACGGCCTCAACATCGGCTCTTCTTCACCAAGTCATTATAGCTCTTCAACAAGAATTCTCGATGTTTGATCTAGGTGCTCTGCACTACTTCCTCGGCATCACCGCTCATCGCTCACCTCGGGGCATCTTCCTCTCACAAGAGAAGTACGCCACCGAGATACTAGAGCGTGCCAAAATGACACAGTGAACCCCTGCACCACACCTATCAAGGTCCGCTCCATGTTGTCATCCAACACTTTATCGAAGTCTCGTTAGTACACTACAGTACCTCACCCTCACTCGCCCTGACATCACTCATGCAATGCAGCATGTGTGCTTGCATATGCCTGATCCCAGGGAACAACATCTCACTTGTCAAGAGGATTTTGAGGTACGTGAAAGGCACATTGGAACATGGTCTTCAACCATCATGTGGCTCTACAAGTGACCTCATTATCTACTCCAACACTGATTGGACCGACTGTCCTGACACACGCCACTCCACCTCTGGCTTTTGTGTCTTCCTCAACGACAACTTCATCTCATGGTCCTCCTAACGGCGACACACGGTATCTCGCTCCAGTGCTAAAGCTAAGTACCGTGGAGTGGACAATGCCGTTGCAGAAGCATGTTAGCTCCATCAAGTTCTCGCCGAACTCCATCAACCTCTCAAGAAGGCCACAATTGTCTACTATGACAACATCAGCGCAATTTACATCTCCACTAATCCGGTGCAACACCAACGCACCAAACATGTGGAGATCCATCTACCCTTTGTTCACGAGCACGTGGCGCTTGGAGACGTCCGCATTCTTCACGTTCCAACCTCCCTTCAGTATGTGGATATCTTCACCAAGGGGTTGTCGATTGCCGTCTTCACTGATTTTCAAAGCAATCTCAATGTTCACTCTTTTCCCGGTTAATACTACGAAGGCTGTTGGAATATATCTACCTTTATAGAAGATTGATTCTGCTCTTTATTGTGTCAAAAAAAAAAGACTGCTCTTTATGTGCAGATCATATATATTTAGTATTGATAGCTAGCTACCTTATTTGGCTCCTAGATTAGCTCTAGTCAATCTCTACAATTAGCTGCCTAACCTGTACACCTTGTACTCTATATATGCCTAGAGCATCAATGAGAATTGCTATCGTGGAGTTCTCCCAATTAATTCCCTCTTTCACTAAGTAAAACAACCAATCAAGTTAAGGTAGCTCTAATACAATTTACTCTCCCAAAAACTACAATCAAATCAACATGAAATGTTTGTAGAGTGTCAAGCTGGCAAGATTAACTTAGACAAACATCCAAGAAATGGCTAGCATGTTTTCTATGTTAAAGTCGGCCTAAGCAGAGCCCTCCCGCTGCGATTTACGGCTAGTCATCAAGGTAGGCGACTAGGCCACCTAGGCGGCCCTAGGTAATCGAATAGTACGGGGTGGAGACGGGCATGGCATTTTTCTATATACAATTTATCATGGAGAGCAGACTTAGTGTTATCTAACTTAGAGTTTTGCGGTAAATCCTTTGGACATTCTCCAATGCAATGAATGACAGCATATTTCATTAACCAATGTAATCAGACAAGTCAATTGAATCAACAATAGAACAACAGTCCATAATCATCCGGTGAAAATAAAAAGTTCACTATGCAGTGCCAATGCAACATAGTTCCAGTTCTGACCACGCATTCAGGCATTATCCTGTAAAAAACATACACGGCAGGCCACAAAGAAAGAATCACAAACAGTTCAGAGGGGAATATATGCACACAAATTGCAATACAGCATGGATGGCAAACTAGTGGAAAGTGAGTGCCTAGTAGTAGTAACTAGTAAGTAGTCTGAATCTGACTTAAAAGAGGGATAAGCTTGCACACACTAGATCATACAAAACCTTTGCGGATATTGCACCCAAAAGATTTGGGCCCAATCAACACATCAAACAGACAAAACATTGCTACCACCATCATGGTAACCTTAAATTGCACTAAGCTACAATTCTGATCACAATGATCATAATCAGTGACATCAATAGGAATACTACCAACAACTATAGCTCAAAAGATTAGGCGACATCACTGCAATTCCCTACAGCGGCCAAGAACCCAATCCAGATGCATTCCACCACCCAACACCGACACACTGAACTTCTTGCTCAATTCACACCCAAATCGTCACAAATAGACAAGAATCACAGGCACTGATATAGCTAAAATGAACAAGAATGCCCAGTTACAACTAAAAGAAGAAATTGCGGTGGGGGGATCAAAGGTAAAACCTGTCCGGTTCTCTCATAGTAGTTGTTGAGCGCCCACTGGTACTTGGACTGATCCAACCCAAACCAGTTCGAAATGTACTTGTCCAAGCTCGCGTGCGCTGCATCAAGAAATGATCAGCTCACGTATCAATATGGAAAATCACAAACAAAAAAAAAGTAAAAAATAGAGAAATCAAACGCTCGGAATTATCTCCTCCCAAATCACCTTCTTGCACGCGCGCAACCGCGTCCCATAAGAACGAGAGCACCGATCCATCCGGCCCCGCCGACGCCTTCTCGAACTGCGGCGGCGGCACCTGAACTGGCGGGGCCCGGGTGAGCTTCTCCGCCGGCAGCGGCGGAGAGACCGTCTTGAGCAGCGGCGGCGTGGAGACAGTAACAGTAGGCGGGGGCGGAGAGGCCATCCTGACCGAAGCCGGCGTGGAGGCTGGCTGCTCAGGCGTAGGCGAGGCAGGCGACTCCACCGCTCGGGGAGACGTAGGGGGCGTCGAGAACTCGGACTGCGGGGTCTCGGGCCCCGGCGACGGCGTCACCGCCGGCGGGGTGATGAAGACCGTTAGGTTGCCCGACTTGCCGATCACCGGCGGCGGCGGCGTGGAAGCCATCGTCGTTGGTGGAGAAGGTGGGGCGGCGGCGGCGCGGGAGAGAATCTAGGGTTTGGGGGGAGAGGTGAGAGCGCGCGTAGTAGTGAGACGACCGCGTCTGCGATACGCCATTGCCGAGGGAAGGGAATGAATCTTTCGTTACTCCTCTCTCTCTCTCTATCTATCTCTCTCTCTCTTCTGTTTTTTCGGTCAATTAATTTTGTTTGTTCAAAATAAAGAGGCGGGGTGTTTGTCTGGCTACACCGAGTTCTCGTGAACCTGATCAAATGTGGAGTTTCTGGGACGACATGTTAGTAGGTAACGGTGCAGAGGACCAGGTGTATGGTTGTTGGCATGGAGACTCCACGGGCGGAAAGGGGAAAGGACCTTTGTCCTCGGATCCTTTCGGCCAGGAATCCAGCCGTCCGATCCGGGCGTGCTGGAGAGAAGAGATGGTTAGTGTCTTGTTACCATTTTGCCCCTTTAGAGTGCCTTCCGGGCGTAACGTGGGATCCCGATCCTCGCCGGTGGAGAATACAATGCATTATTGTAGTAGACAAAACAGTAAAATGCGAGTATATGAATTTTGTTATACTGTAGCTGTGATTTCTACTGTTTATCGGTTACTGTAACATCATATATGCATTTTTACTGTAGCCCCTCTGCAGTTGCTATCCAGATCGCCGTAACGTGATACTGGTCGACACGATAGGGTGTTTGTGGTGCACGGTAAAGGTCGATGGGATCCTTCTAGGATTTTGCGCTCATCCTAGTATTTAGTTGGTGGATTGTGAGTGAACTAGATTATTCAACGCAAGGAAATATTTTCTGAAATGTTGGATGAGGCCGTATACATTTCTTCGCTCGTCTCAAGTAAGCCGTTACATCCTAAAATCATGCATTTCATAAGCATTTGAATGAATGTTGTGCAAATTTGAATTGGTTTGAATTCAAATTGAATTAAAAAAGAAAATAATATGAAATAATAAAAATACAATTAAATAGAGCATTATAAAGAACTCACTTTTTCACAATATAACCTAGGGTTGAAGATAATTTTAAAAATTAATACATCACATGGGAAGAATATTAGTGAAATTTTCTAGATTTGTAGGATTTTATTTGAGACCTTAAAAATGGCTAGAAGTATTAAAAGTAGCATTTTTGGTGAATTTTAATTTGAATTTTACATAGTATTTTTAGATGAATCAATTAAAATACACATAAAAAAATTCAGAGTTTTTAGCCTTGGAAGACAACTGTTTGAACTGAGAGAGGAAGTATTGCATTATTCAATTTGGAGTATTGTTCATCTTGGACCCACTTGTCATCAGATGGCGCGGAATTAGGTAACACCTCGTTAATATGGGTTCGTCAAGTATACTTGTCGCCTTTCGCAGCGACGCGCGGCTTGTTTACAAGCAAACAAGCAAAGGTTTCGACCGGCAACCTTGGGGATCGCCGTCGGGACAATTTATGAGCAAATCGACAAAGAACTACCACCCGAACCACAGAGATTAGAAGTAGCAGCGAAGAACTAACCCTAAATTGCAGGAAAGTAAAGGCAAAACGAAAAGTAGATGCGATTGACTGATGGATATGCAATTGGCCTTCACCCCTCGAGTATTTATAAGGGGGGTATGATCTTGACCCAAGGGAATCAAAGTAGAACTCTATTCCAACCCTAAACCCTTGGGAATCGAAGCATTTATAAGCATTTGAATTAATGTTGTGCAAATTTGAATTGGTTTGAATTCAAAATGAATTAAAAAGAGAAAATAATATGAAATGATAAAAATACAATTAAATGAAGCAATATAAAGGTGTAGCGAAAATGGCCATATTAGAGCATGATTGTGATTTTGGTGATTAATGATAACATAGTCAATGGAGCTAACATGTTTATCAAGAATATATGTTAGTAGGTCTCATGAATACAATACATGAAGAAGCCACTGAAGTCGGGACAAAGTTTGGTTGAATTTGACAACTCCCAGGGAGTTTTGCCTCACCGAATGGTCCAGTGTTGAATGTGTTACACACACCGGACAATGCACAGTACATACAGATAGAGGTAGATTTGCCTCACCAGATAGTCCGGTGATTAGTATTGTGCACATCGGAGCATATTTTTCACAGAGGGTTGCATTGGCTCGACTGGCTGGGGATACCTCACCGGAAGGTCCGATGCTCTAAGAAGTGTACACCGGAGCAATTTATACAAAGAAGAAGTTGGCTCGGATGGTTAAGATATATTCACTGGAATGTCTGGTAATGATGTTGCAGTATACACCGGAGTATAAGATGTTCACAGAGACTTGAGTGGGGTTCCAACGGCTAGTTTGTGAGAGTGTACTCATCGGATGATTCGGTATTAGTACCACTGTTCTCACCGGATCATCCGGTGTTAACAACTTTTTAGAGTCGTTGGGTTAATGGCTAGTGTGCGAGTTTGATGTTATAAATACCCCTCCACTCAATCATTTGAGTGTGCTGGAGTCCAGAGAAGTTCGTATACACCTGAGAAGACATCTAAGCCATCAAAGTGCTTAAAGTGATCATCCAAGAAAATTAAGCATAAGATTAGTGAGTGATTAATGCTTACAGGTCTAGAGAGTGAGTTTGCTAGGTGTTTGCTGCCTAGAGAGTGGATCAAGAAGCGATCCAACAGTGTACCTCTTGGTACGTCGGCACCTTAGAGTCTTAGTACTCGCCAGCAAGCTTGTTGACTCTTCGACTTGGTGTGGAACGGCGGTAAGGGGATTGTGCAGTGATGCGAAGACCCTTGTCTTTGTGGCTCAAGCTCTGAAGTGATCACGACGGCAAGGAACCGGAAGAAAGGCTAATGGTGAGACCTTCCCTTGGTGGCTTGGTGACTTATCCGAGTGGAGGCCTTGTCTTTATGACTCGGTAGCTCAAAGGCCGTGACCGGGTGCCGACCGGGAGCATATCCTTTATGGAGATCCAATGTGAACTAGAGGTGGCATTCATGCCATCGATACCACAGGAAAAAATTCTTGTGCCATGTTTGTTGTATCTACCTTATTTACGTTTTCGCATTTACTTACTTGAAATTTACTTTTTTAGATAGGTTGCAAGCATTTTGATCGGTAGAATAGACACACTAGATAAACCTAGAGCACATTTAGATAGAAATTGATATAGGTTTATCTTGCGTTGTTTTTGGAGCCGAAATAGTTTTAAGTGTCCTAATTCACCCCCTCTTAGGACATCACCGATCCCTACAAAAGGAACTCACCTTTTCACCATATAACCTAGGGTTGAAGATAATTTTAAAAATTAATACATCACATGAGAGGAATATTAGTGAAATTTTCTAGATTTGTAGGATTTTATTTGAGACCTTAAAAATTGCTAGAAGTATAAAAAGTAGCCTTTGTGAATTTTAATTTGAATTTACATAGTATTTTTAGATGAATCAATTAAAATAGGTTGCACATGAATTACAGAACGCACATAAAAAAAAATCAGATTTTTTAGTCTTGGAAGACAACTGTTTGAACTGAGGGACCAATTATTGCATTATTCAATTCGGAGCATTGTTCATCTTAGACCCACTTGTCACCTTCTACCTCTCATCTCTCTTTTTTCTCCTCTTTGTGCACCGCCCACGCAGTCCAACCAAATGCCGCTCTGATCTCCGATGATGGGTCTAGGATTTTTAACTTAGGTGTACACCTATTGCGCTCGTGCCCTCGTGTGTAGTCGCATACGCCGGCATCGCTCGTGCCTGCACCGCAATTGTGCCCTAGCTAGCTCGAGCCTGCGCTGCCACCACCACTACCCTCTAGGCTTGAACCCGTGCCCACACCACGCTCCGCCACTGCGACCCTCGCCTCACTCACACTCGTGTTGTCACTGCCGCCCATCATCTCAGGAACGCGGTCGTCACGCAGTCACATATATGGTCTTAGCCTCTCAAGATTTGATGCACTCATGCACTCGATCGTCACCCGTGCCTCGAGAGCATCTGAGCCACTATGTGTGGCCGCATGGGCAGCGGGTTGTGAGTTGTGGCCATGTCAATGTCGATCAAATCATGGAAATACGGGCTTAAGCCATTGTGGACCACAGTCATCAGACACACCTACAGAACATGACACTAGCTAAGTGTCCATGCATTGCAATGAAAAGATAAACACCGGATGTGGTAACATCAAGTATAAACTAAAAGTATGGTGATGTAGATGCGTCGTGGGAGTGCTACTGAATGAATATGTGTCGAGAGTGATGTCGTAGTTTGATTTTAGATGGGATTAAAAAATAAGTAGAAGATTATCCACTAATTTTCCTCTTAATTTATTTAGTTATTTTTATTAGTAAAATGGTCTCATATCCGTACTCGGTAATGAGACGGGAGGCTAAATAACGAGAGCAGATAGCAAAAGTGAGTAAATTATTTAAATTTTAGATATTTTTATTAGATGGGAGAAGAGTAGAGGAAAAATATGATGTAAGAATTAACTTATGTTTTATAAAATTAGCATATAAAAAATTACATAAAATTTTAAATATACATATATACACGTTTATCCCTTAGTAGACCCATCAATACTGCCCTCACCCTCCTCATCTTATCCCTTAGTAGACTCACCAATACTGCCCTAGCTCTCCTCATCTTATCTCTTCCAACCGTGCAGTGCTGCTCAGTCCATCTCCCTTCGGTTCCCTCACAACTGCATAGCAAGCACACTCATTGTTCTCCACCGACGTCACCACTGAGCAGAACACTAAGGATCCGGTTGATTGTATGTATAGTCTAGTCTAGTTTGTATATAGTGATATTTGTTTGGTTGATTGTATATGGTTTAGAAGATATTATGTTTGGTTACCTATATGAGTATATGTTGTATAAGATTGAAATAAAAAAGCATGTGTTAATATGATGTTTATTTTATATAAATACACTTTATTATACTTAATTTATTATATTAAACCTTAATCTAATTTAAAATATACTAATATAAGTTAATACTCACTAATTATATACTAATAAGGTCATTAATATAGCTGGCTAGAGAGAAACGCGAATAAAATCTGTTTGCCGAAAACCATACTGCTAGAGTGATTTTATATTAGATAATGATGAGTCCATGACTACTTCGGATACGATCAATACCACAAATAATCTTCAAATCATACAAGTTCCAATTACACGAGCACATGCACGACAATTAGACCACCAAGTAACTCGTTCCTTGCTGTTCATGTTTCCTTAGATGGATTGCTACTAAATTTTTGTGATATTTTATTGCATAGGAACGTGGGAGAAGCATCACAACCTTACTCGGACGTCACTCCTTGCCCGTTATGTAATCTCAGTTATCCCTATTGTTTCATCAAGTTTCTTTACCCAGAGTCCAGAAAATTACCCAAAAAAGGGATTTAAATCTTAGTTTTCTGCTGCCCAAACCACTTTGTGCCTTTCGCAATTTTGTTTTCAGTTTCGCGTTGTTGAGTTTGAGTCTATTATTGGTGTCTTTTTGTTGGTCGAGTCATCGTGTTCTAGTTTCTAGCGTCGAGTCATTGCTATTTTAGTCGTCGAGTTACTTGGCTTGCCTAGTCTGCTATAGCTGAGTTTGTGTCTCCTCGGGTCCCGACCAGTCACTCCGACCACTCACTCAGGGTCCCGACCATTCACTCCGACCACCCCTCGAGTCCCGACCACTCACTCCGACCACCCACTCGGGGTCCCGACCAGTCACTCCGACCACCCACTAGTCACTCCGACTACCCACTCGGGGTCCGACTAGTCACTCTGACCAACCACTCAGGATATGACCAGTCACTCCAACCATCCACTCATTGTCTGACCAGTCATTCCACCCACCCTCTCAGACCCGACCACTTAGTCGGAGTCGTCCACCTTCTCGGATCCGACCACCATAGCCAAAACAGAGGTAGCCAGAGTTTAGAGAGAGAGTATCTTTTTATTACCTTTATACCCCTACTCTCTAGAAAAATTTGTGACCCACATACCTCACTGATCTTAGAAAAGGCAGTAGAAGAGCTTTGAGTTTGTGTCACATTCGTAAAAAGAAAAAAGAAAGCAAGAAGCAAAAAAAAAAAGAGAGAGAAGGAGAAGCAAAGAGTGCAAAAAAAAAGAAGAGAGAGAATTAAAAAAAAAATCAGTTTGCATTGCGAATTTTTGTTCCATTGTACTGGTGCCTGTTATAGTTTTCGGCTTTCTTGAACTAGTTCTAGGACGTGTTCGGGTCAGCAACTGTGATGAGTACTATGGACTTCTATTCAGCTTTGCTAATCTAATTTCAATTATTGCTATTCCTTGCTACTAAATATTGCCTATCCAAGCTATACCTTCTCTCGATCAGAACGGTTTCTCCCCTTGCAACTACCTCACTCGCACCCGATAAGGTATCATGAATCAACCACCGGTTGTGCCAACTGCTGTGTATGGTAAGAACATTTGCAAGAGCGTGGTAAGACGCTTGAGAGTGTGTGACTTCACCTCCACCACTAGTAGTCGATAGGGATAATATCTTTTGTTATCTTCTGTACTACTAACCATGGCAGGTGAAACATCAGATGCGAAAGAGTGTGTTTTGAGAGAAGAACTTAGAATATTGTTGGATGATCATCGGTAAACTATTAGTAACGACATTGACAAGAAGCTTGCGGGAACCAATACTGCATTGCAACAACTCAATGAAAGCATTGCAATACTCAATACACACTTTGATCGATTGGTTAATCTGCCACCAAACAATGGTCGACTGGATCCTCATGTTGCAGCTAATGAACAAGAGGAGTCCGTCGCGGATGAAGAAATTTTGAGGCAAGAACATGACGCCTTTGATGCACGACTACGAAATCGATTGAACTTCAACCGTCAAGGTATGAGAGGTAATGATTTTTAGCAACATAACCCACGTGTTAACGATGATCTATTTGCTAAGTTTAAGTTTACTATACCATCTTTTGCGGGTGCTTATGATGCTAAAAAGTATTTAGATTGGGAGATGACTGTTGAACAGAAGTTTAATGCTCATTTGGTTCTTGACGTGCATAGAGTTAGGCAAGCCACTAGTGAATTTAAAGATTTTGCAATCATCTGGTGGAATAGAGTTTGCATCGATGGATTAGCGCCTACGACATGGAATGCTTTAAAGGTTGCTATGCGTAACATATTTGTTCCACCCTCTTTTAAATGTGATTTGCATAAGAAATTGCAGCGCTTAGACCAAGGTAATAGATCCATAGAAGAATATTATCAGGAGCTACAAATTAGTATGTTGCGTTGTGATATTATTGAGGATGAAGAGGCTGCAATGACACGCTTTTATTGAGGGTTAAGGCGTGAAATTTAGGACATAGTTGATTACAAAGAATACGATAGTGTTCCTAGATTGTTCCAACTTGCGTGTTTGGTAGAAAAAGAATTACAGGGACGACAACAAAGGCCAAGGAACAATTTTAGAAGCTCGACTTCTTCAAAATCAACGTCGAGTCAAGATAAAACAGCCCCACGTTCAGCTTCACGGTCTACTGCCCTTTTCTCGAGTAGGGCGCGTTCAGCAGTACCTTCGACACCGTCACATGCTCCCGAGGTAAGCAAATCCGTAAGTATGCAGGGGCCAGCAAAGAGCTCTTCTTTAGTTGCTTCTACAGGCCGATCGACCAAGATTGTATGCCACCGATGCAAGGGAATGGGTCACGTCATGAAGGATTGCCCAAGTCAGCTAGCATACATTGCAATAGAGGACGGTGGATATGTAAGTGTTAGTGATGTTGAGGATGAATATGCTCTTGCAGCTAACCTTGCAAGTAAAGAGGACGAACTTGAGATGGATATCGACCATGAGGAAGAATTGAGTGGAGCTGCTACGGAGAATTATAGGATACTCATTGTGCAGCGAGTGTTAAGAACTCAAATGGAGCAAGCGGAACACTTACAACGCCATAATCTATTTCAGATGTTCCTCATAGTTAAAGACTTTCGTGTTCGAGTCATTATTGATGGAAGAAGCTACAACAATTTGATAAGTTCAGATTTAATCAATAAACTTGCCTTGCCGACAAGAACACATCCTCATCCATACCACATTCAATGGTTCAACAATAGCGGTAAGGTGAAGGTAATGCAAAGAGCTAGGGTGCATTTTTCTATCGGTTCATACCATGATTGTGCTGATTTCGATGTAGTTCCCATGCAAGCATGCTCTCTTTGCTAGGATGACCATGAGAGTTTGATACTGATGCAACACATCATGGTAGAAGTAAAGAAACCCTATTTCTTGAACTTTGACCGTGAGAAAGCAAGTACACTCTTATGTATAAAGGAAAGAAAATAACTTTTCTACTTTTAACCCCTGTTGAAATTGTGAAATGTGAATAAGAGATAGCTGAAAATAAGAGAAAAGAGTTTGAGAATGAATCTGAAAATCAGCAAGTAGCGGAAAATGTTTTTCCACCCAAAAAGGAGAAAGCAACAACTTCTAAGTCCGATGGAATTAAACTGAAAGGGTGTGTTATGCTTGCCACTAAATCTGACCTTGCTGAAATTTTTGATAATGAGCTACCATGCTATACTTTGATATGCAAAGATGCTTTAGTTTCACTTGAGGATATATCTACCTCTTTGCCTCCTACTGTTGCTAACCTTTTGCAGGAGTTTGTGGATGTATTTTCAGTTACGGTACCCCTGGGATTACCACCTATTCGAGGGATTGAGCATCAAATTGATTTGATTGCGGGAGCAACTTTGCCAAACTGTGCTGCATATAGGACCAATCCGGAAGAGACTAAGAAAATTCAGTGACAAGTCCAAGACTTTTTGGACCACGGGTATGTACGAGAAAGTCTTAGCCCTTGTGCTATTCCTGTTCTTTTGGTTCTTAAGAAAGATGATAGTTGGCGTATGCGTGTTGATTATAGAGCCATCAATAATATTACTATCAGATATCGTCACCCTATCCTTAAGTTAGATGACATGCTTGATGAATTGAGTGGTTCTATAATTTTCACTAAAATCGACTTGCGAAGCGGATACCACCAGATTAGAATGAAACTTGGAGATGAATTGAGGACTGCATTTAAAACTAAGTTTGATTTGTATGAATGGTTAGTAATACCTTTTGGGTTAACTAATACACCTAGTACTTTCATGCGATTGATGAATGAAGTTTTACGTGTTTTCATTGGAAGATTTGTGGTGATTTATTTTGATGATATCTTAATTTACAGCAAGTCACAAGAACAACACTTTGATCATTTACATGCTGTTTTTAATGCTTTGAGAGATGCACGTTGTTCGGTAACCTCGAAAAGTGTACCTTTTGCACGGTTCAAGTTTCTTTTCTTTGATATGTTGTTACTCTACAGAGAATAGAAGTGGATGAAGCAAAAATCGAAGCCATAAAGAGCTGGCCGACCCCTGAGACTGTCACTCAAGTAAGAAGCTTTCATGGTCTTGCGGGTTTCTATCGATGATTTGTGCAGGATTTCAGCACTATTGCTGCTCCATTAAACGAGTTGACAAGAAAAGAGTAATTTTCAAGTGGGGACCTACACAAGAAAAAGCATTCAAGTTGTTGAAAGAGAAATTTACCCATGCTCCATTGCTCTAACTCCCTGATTTTGGTAAGACCTTTGAGCTAGAATGTGATGCTAGTGGGATCAAAATTGGAGGTGTGCTAATTCAAGAAGGTAAACCTGTTACTTATTTCAGTGAGAAATTAAGTGGGCCAAATCTGAATTATTCTACTTATAATAAAGAATTGTATGCTTTAGTTCGTGTTCTTAAAACTTGGCAACATTATCTGCGGCCTAAAGAATTTATTATACATTCTGATCATGAATCGCTGAAACATATTAGAAGTCAAGCTAAACTAAATAAACGACATGCTAAATGGATAGAATTTATTGAGTCATTTTCATATGTCATAAAACATAAGAAAGAAAAAGACAATGTGATTGTTGATGCGCTTTCTAGGCGTTATACCATGTTATCTCAACTTGATCATAAGATTTTTAGTTTAGAGACCATTAAGGACTTACATGCTACTGATTTAGACTTTAAAGAAGTGCTTGAACATTGTACAGAAGGGAAATCATGGAATAAATATGTGTTGAATGACGGATTACTCTATCGTGTTAACAAGCTATGCATTCCAGCTAGCTCTATTCATCTTTTGTTGTTGCAGGAGGCGCATGGAGGAGGATTGATGGCACATTTTGGAGCAAAGAAGACTGAAGATGTGCTGGCCACTCATTTCTTTTGGCCAAAGATGAGACATCACGTTGCACCACTTGCAATAAAGCTAAGTCTCGCTTAAATTCATATGGCCTTTACATGCCTCTTTCTGTTCCTAGTGTACCTTGGGAGGATATTTTCATGGATTTTGTTTTAGGAGTGTCTAAGACAATGAGGGGGAGGGATATAGTTGTGGATCGATTCTCTAAAATGGCACATTTTATACCTTGTCACAAGAGCGATGATGCTATAAACATAGCTAATTTGGTTTTCAGGGAAATCGTTCGACTACATGGAGTGCATAATACTATCGTCTCGGATCGTGACACAAAGTTTTTGAGTCATTTTTGGAGATCACTTTAGAATAAATTGGGGACAAAGCTGTTATTTTCTACTACGTATCATCCCCAAATTGATGGTCAAACAGAGGTCGTCAACCGCACATTATCGACCATGTTGAGGGCAGTTCTAAAGAAGAATTTGAGGATGTGGGAAGAGTGTTTACCACATATTGAATTTTCTTACAATAGGTCAGTACACTTCACCACCAAGGTAAGTCCGTTCTAGAAAGTGTATGGATTTAATCTCCGTGCTCCTATTGATTTACTACCTTTGCCTGCTTGTGAAAGACTTAATTTAGATGCTAAGAAACATGCTGAGTTTATTCTTAAGTTGTATGACACAACTAAAAAGAATATAGAGAGCATGACTGAAAAGTATAAGATTGTTGGAAGTAAAGGTAGGAAGGAAATAAAATTTGAACCGAGTAATTTAGTTTGGTTGCATTTGAGGAAGGATAGGTTTCCAGAACTAAGAAAATCAAAGTTGATGTTTAGAGCTGATGGACCATTTAAGATAATTGAGAAAATCAATGACAATGCATACAAATTGGACCTACTTGCAGATTTTGGGGTTAATCCTACGTTTAACATTTCAGATTTGAAGCCATATTTGGGAGAAGAAGATGAGCTTGAGTTGAGGATGACTCCAATTCAAGAGGGAGAGGATGATGAGCCCATGGCTCCTTCAGATACGATCAATACCACCAATAATCCTCAAATCATACAAGGTCCAATTACAAGCGCACGTGCACGACAATTAGACCACCAGGTGAACTCATTCCTTGCTGTTCATGTTTCTATGGATGGATTACTACTAAATTTTTGTAATGTTTTATTGTATAGGAACATAGGAGAAGCACCACAACCTTACTCGGACGTCACTCCTCGAAGGCCAAGTCTGCTCGGACTCAAGGCTAAGCTCCGTGGTCGTGGTCGAAGTCGTGGTTGTGGTCGAAGTCGAGTTCCAGGACTGCACGTCAGTAAAACGGACATAACTCTCTCATACGAAGTCCATTTTAGGCAATCTTAGACATTCTGGAAAGCTTATGACGAGCCCTTTCCAATAGATATAAGCTCAACCAAATATTACTTATAGTTTAGTCAGAGTAAAAGAAATAAGGTGCTGTATCACCGTTTTAAACCCTACCGGGTTTTGTAATCGTGTCGGAGTCAGAGTCCAGGTTGTGCACACCTCTCTCCATGGTTACACAACCCTAGGTCGACCTCCTCATGCCCCCTATATATACACAGTAGCCGTCATAGTTTTGGCTTGGGTTTAGCTTAGATTAATCTGTTTAATACAATTTCATCGTTTATCGGTTTGTTGAACCCCAAACTCGAGTGCTTCTTTGGTAATTAGCAATATTCAGATTGTATCTACCTATTCTTGCTTGTGTTCTCGATTCGCTTGCAGGAAAAGCCTTCTTGACGAGGTCAACCACATCTTGGCACAGTTGATAACCATGGAGTAGTGGTGTAGTGGTTGCGAGGATTCTTGATCTATTCTGATCGGAGCCTTTGGATCATCAACGTCGAAACTCCACTATCGACTTATCATATTACCTTCGGAAGATCGGGCAAACGCGCATCAGATAAGCCTAACTGAGGGAGCCATCTAAGCAACCAAATACTATGTCACTCCATGCGGTGAGCCTAACCGGCCCCATTAGGCTACCAAACACGTCCTAAGCTCCCAACCTATTCACCACACCCACAGCAGCATATGGAGCCCACAACGTTGCCGGTGACCTTGGCCCTCTCCTACCCCGATGACCTGAGCTTGCACGCACGCCGCCTTCTTCAGTTCTTCCTCATCGCCGTCTGAAAAAGCTTAACCGATCTCGCCAATGGCCCACTGCTGCGAGCCTTATCCATCCAAACCGGCACAACCACGAGCACCCCTAAGGCAAGGTGAAGCTCGTAGGCCCCTTCTTGCTCCTTTCAGTTTGCTCTCTCTCTTCTAGTGTGCGTGGCTGAGCGCCACCACCGTAGCTCGGCGCGCCACTGCCGCCATGGCCACTGTTGGCCATGCTCTACATGCTACATGCCGCTGTAACCGCCTCATATCCGCATATCGCCTTGAAGCTCCTAGTGCACCCAGTTTTCCCTTCCATGATACTGTTCACCACCGGAGGGACCATGCCATGCGGCCGGCCATGGCTCCATAGCTTGGCCCTGGCCAAGGTCTGACTTGGGTCAACTAGGACATGCCTCCACTCTTGAGTGGCTGTGGCTGGGTAAGTTTGTGTAAGAAAAGCATTAGAGAAATTAAAAGCCATAAGTGAATTATTGTTGACTGGTTAAATCGGCTGAAACATTCAATAATGCATAGAAAATCCAATATAGCTCCTAAAAATACGAAACCACTTTTTTAGCCCTATATAGTCTTACTCTATAGTATAAAAATTATAGTGCTCACGAAAATTGTTGTTTAATTTCTTTATTGATTTAATTGTTTTTAATATTGTCAAATTCACTAATAAATCATGGAATGTCTAAACTTAATAAATACAGTTCTATTAATATTTTAAAATATAATAATTTCTAGGAAAAATATTGACTAGCGTGTTAGAGGAGTTTGGCTCGTGGTTTTAACATATGTTTGATTTCACATTATTAGCTTCTAAAAGTTGTACAAAAAAAAAAATTTAAGGGTGGGACCACTTATAAAAAAATTTATTAGTGTACCCATTACACATGAAAAATAGCGAATAGCATTTTAGGTGTTGTCTTAATGTTAACTTTGTTTAAATGAGTGTCTTCTTTTTCATTTAGTCCTTATGGACAGCCACTTGATAATTCTTTTATACCATAAGCATATGCACTTTAAGTTCTATGATTTTTGTTATATCATGTCCACTGCTCAATACACTACCTCCTTGCACATTTTCATGGCATTCTGAACATTTTTCATAAGCATTTCATGCATGTTAATTGTGTTATACCACCTTTATTTTAGTGATCAACAAATCGGAGAGTTATAGGTATTCTTGAGGTGGAACTTTTGGTTGATCTTGATTGTGAAGCTGAGCACCAAAGCAAGTATCTATGCATATTTCACTCTTACTTTGGATCAATGTTGTTTAATTTTGATAAATTAGCGCTATATATTTGTCATGCATGTTTAGCGAGTCGATGTCGGGGTTGTGTGGGTAGATCCTAATTGTTGCATTTTGTCTACCTTGACATTGTGTTATCTCTTGATCCATTGTACCACAAGGTATTATCATATAGTTTTTCAACCTAAAATGAAAAGTGTTGTGCTTAGCAAGGCTTAGGTCGCTGGTAGAAGTTGAGCGGTGGTTTGTCTATCGTTCGTGAGCTTTAGTATTTATTTATGTCTCACAAAATTTAATCATGAAGGGTTAATGAGTTTGTGAGAATGAGATAGGATTTGGGCAGGTATTAGGGATGGTTCGGCAATGGAGTCTTGGATGTCATAAGCCCACTTAGATCGATTAAGCACCAACCATTGTTTGTTGTTGGCTTAAGCACTTTATGTACTATCACATATCCGAATAGGGGAAGGATGAGCCGATTATCTCATGTTATACTAGTTGTTTGGGCCATGACCTCATCATGTGAGTGTGTGACATGTGTGGCTCATGTGGATTTGTGGATGAGACCGGGAGCCTAGTGTTTGGCTTAGGGAAGAGCTAGGTGGTCCTTGACATCATGAGGATTATCCAACCGGCCGGGGATGGATGAGAAAAAGGTTGTCACAGAGGTCAAGAGGATGAACTCGTGTCGTGGTTAAATTGTACTTCCCTGTAAGGTGTAAGATCAATTTGAATTTCTCACGCTCTTAGTTATGAGCATACTTAATGTTCATCCGCATCAATCATAGAGTTTCTGATGATTAGGTGAATATGGTTGTATGTGGTATTTTGGGAGTTGGCTCGTGTATGTCTATGTTGAGAAGAGCATGTTCTTATATTTCTTATTCTTATGCTTATGTTCTAATGATAGGATAGTATAAGTTTTTGAGTTATGTAGATGCTCACATATGTATGATGTAAATTGCTTTTCGCTTAGTTCAACTTAATCTTATGGCATGCTCCTTACTACTCTTTCCAAATGCATAATCCTTTGTGATGAGGACAACCCTAGTTCACCCATTCATCATCTTGTCCACATGACGGTTCCACACGGCTACAAGTTGCACCTTCCACAAAAGAGGCTTATTTGGGACCGATGATAAGGAGTTGTACCAAACAAATAGAACAACAGGTGAATACCCACCTAGCTGATTCTAATATTACTATCAATGAGAATTATATATTGCCTAAGTCCATTGTGCTTTTTGTGCTTCTTGTGCTCAGCTTCACACCTACGAAGATAATTCAAGCCAATGGTGCACATTGCAAGTATCTGGACACCAAGGAGACTAGCAAACAACCCAAGCCATCAAATGTGACACCCACAGCTCTAGATTTTTGTTTCCCCACTTTCCAACTAACACCACTTCATTTGGGGAGGATCTAACACTTCTAGATGGCAAGAATAGAAGGGCATCAAGACTTCTTTCCATCGTAACAAATGGTGCATCATTTGGGGCCTTGAGTCAAAAGATATGCAAATTCCAAGACAGATTGACTAGGGCATTTAATGTTGCACGAGACTCCACATTTTTGCCTCCTCTCCAACCTGGTGAGCATGAAAATTGAACCCACTTTGGGTGTGTGTTCACACCCAAATAGGAGGGTTGTTCCTAGTATTAGTACCCCCACCCCAACTCTTCTTCACAACTCTTTGATAATTGATTTCTCCATAGGATAGCCCAGCTACTACCAGGATTTTGTTTGGGAGTTCTATACCCCTTTCCTCTTGTAAACTTACCCTATGAGATTACAATAGTGGTCATTCGATGGAAGCCTTTCTATGCTTCCAACTTTGTGCGTGGTTGCGTGGATTGAAAACTTAGAGTGTGGTTAGGCGAATAGTTATTGCATGTCATTGCAGCATCAGTGGTTGGCCTCAAGATCGTTGGATTGCACTATTACCATGGCTGCTCACAGCCATTATCCTCATCGTGTGGATCCTACTTTGCAAAGATTAGGCAACCCCGTATTATCTTAGCATAAGAGCTTTGGTTGACATGGTAGGATCGATTTACCCATAGTTTAGTCTTTGCTCCTTTTTCACTCAATGATTCATTTGAATTTCCCAACCAAAAATTCTATATGTCTATTCTATGATATTTCTATATATATAGAATATGTTCTTATTCCTATTGTCCAAAAAATTGCCCCCAAAAATATTTACCTTTACCTAGCCTTTTGCAGCCTTTAATTTGTTGCTTAGTGAGTTATATCAAGTTCTTGTCCATGGGTGAGTGTCTTCAGTTGCTGAATTCTTCCTTGTTCGATGTGCTTTCTGATGAGGACATCACTCTTTCGGATACACACACACACACCGAGTATTCCTCTAACAATAGGTCCATTGACACGAGCTCGTGCACATCAACTAAATCATGAGGTGAGCTCGTTCCTTAGTGTTCCTTTATATTTTGATAAGGATGGGATGCTACTGAATAATTGTGATGTATTGTTACTTAGGAACATGGGAGAAGATCAGCAAGGGCGCCCAAGCTAAGGTGGAGGTCCAATCAAGTTCGAGTCCGTTTCGGAGTCCAGGACCAGACTGCACTAAAATCGTCGCTCAGGACGCATACGGACTCCGTTTTTGATGTTCTACACATGGTTGGAAAGCTAAGGAGATAGGCTTTCCAACGGGACTGGTCCCATGTCCAAATTCTTTCTGAGTCAACAGGAATTGTCAAAAAAATTGGACGTCAAGAATCTGTTAGGGTGCTGCGCCACCATCTTTTGGGCCGTTGGGCCATGTAACGTGTTGGAGTCCATTAGGGACGCGTCCAGGGGTCCTTGGCTGAACCTAGTCTCTTATATACAGTAGCTGTCACCCCAATTAGGGTTGAGTTTTGCTTAGATATTGATCTACACACAGATTGTGAGATTTTCGCTCTTGTTCCGGACCGACTAGGCCGCCGCAAGTGTTTGTGGAACCCCAACTTCGAGTGCTTGAATTCTATTTGCAATATTTTAGATTGCATCTTCTACGTTCTTGCTTGTGTTCTCGGTACGCTTGCAGGGATTGAGCTTTCTTGGCGAGGTCAACCGCGCGACACGGTTGATAACCAACGGAGCTGTGGTGTAGTGATTGCAAGAGAGACGATCTGTTCTGGTCGAAGCCTTTGGATCATCAACGTCGAGTTCTCCACCTACCGACTTATCGTTACCTATCGGAAGATCAGGCCTACAATCTCATCAACTGGTATCAGATTTTCAGGTTGCCTGTTAGGTAATTTCGTTTTCCCCTTTAGATTAGTCTGTTTTTCATTACCTAGTAGAGTCCAGAAAAAGCCAAAAAAACAATTCCGTCAATTTCCGCTGCCTTAGAACCCTTTGTGCCTTTGCAATTTTTGTTTTCAGTTGCGCGTTGTTGAGTTTGTGTCCGTGGTCGAGTCTTGTTGCTGGTTTAGAGTTGTGTTCTTGGTCTTTAGTCAACAATATGTGCTGTTTTGATCACGCCGCTATCCTATCACCACCATCCCCACCAACAAGTCGAGTCACCACATTACTCGATTTGCCACCGCGAGCCGTCTTGTGTTACTTTCCGCCACGTCAACCCTAGATAGGTCGCAAGCCACCTTGTATCAATTGCCCTGCCACCGCTGCCCTCCTTGTTCATCTCGCGATCCTATTGCTTGCCATACCTTAACGAGAACAATTTCTGCAAGAGGTGCTTTGAAAAAAACCCTAACTCGACAGGGGTTCAGTAAAACGGTCATAACTTTCTCATACGGACTCGGAATCAGGCAAAAAAATTTTTCACGGACATCTACGGAAAAAGTTACATCCGTTGCTCCCTGCTTTGTTGGGTTCTGCCAAATTTTTTTCCCAAATTCAGCTTGGAAGATTGAGTATTCGAGCCACGAAGTTTTCGCACGCTTTTCACAGAACGTGCTTGATTTTCTATAGGCCACATCTTGCATCCGTTTGCGCTGAAAATTTCTGTGGTTGTTTCTTGTGTGCTCCTAGTTCAGAACAAAATATCAAAAAAATACAAAAAAATCGTGATTCCTACTTGTGCTAAAAGACAAAAAAGAGGAGCACAGAGAACACCCAGATAATTGTGCTGTTTGCTGTGTCTTTCTCTGATCATCCTGTTTAGCTTTGTTTCAGCTGTTGTGCTAGGATTAGGGACACATGATAGACCAGCAACTGTGATTCATACTTTGGACACTTATTTAGCTTTGCTCATCTGATTACAATTATTGCTAATCCTTGCTACCATATTGTGCCTTTCCAAGCTCCACCTCCTTTGATCCGAACAGGTTCACTCTTGCAATCATCCCATGCTTCCAGACTTGTCACCGGTTGTTCCTCCTTGTTGCGTTGGTAAGAACATTTGTAAGAGCGTGGTAAGATGCTTGAGTGTGTGTGATTCCACCTTCCACCACCTAGTAGTTGATAGGGATAATATTGTGTTGTCATTTGTTTTCTACTAACCATGTCAGGTGATGGCTCTCCGTCGGATTTTAAGGATTGTGTGTCCAAGGAAGAACTCAACAAAGCCTTGCAGGATCATACTAGACTATTGACAGACATTAGAACAAGCATTGCTAGCCTTGTCACGCGAGTCAACGACCTTGAGTTGCGACAGCCACCACAGGATGATGAACATTCACATGATGATGATAATAATAATGGTGACGGAGATGGTGACCAGGAAGATGGTGAGGTTTTTGTTGGGCAAGATGTGCGTGCTGAGCAACGTCCTCGTGCTGAACAATTACGTCGTGACCAACAACAACGTCGTCAAGATAACGGAGGTAATAATGTTAATCGCAACGGTCGCGATGATCCTTATTCTAAGATTAAGTTTTCAATGCCTCCTTTTGATGGTGCATATGATGCTGATGCTTATTTGAATTGGGAAATGACGGTTGATCAAAAGTATAGTTCTCATATGGTTCCTGAAATGCATAGAGTTAGACTAGCCACTTGTGAGTTCACGAATTATGCTATTATTTGGTGGAATGGTTTAGTTTCTAGTGGCTTAGAACCTGAATCATGGCCTAGACTAAAGTGTGCCATGCGCAATAGATTTATTCCTCCTGATTATACACGTCAATTGAAAAAGAAATTGCAGCGCTTAAATCAAGGTTCTAAATCTGTGCATGATTACTATCAAGAACTTCAAATTGCTATGCTTCGTTGTAGTATACAAGAGGATGATGAGGATACCATGATTCGTTTTTACTCCGGGTTGAGACGTGAAATTCAGGACCTTGTTGATTATAAAGATTACAATACTACCAATAGGTTGTTCCATTTTGCTATCTTGGCAGAAAAAGAACTGCAGGGTCGATAACAGGTGTAGAAATTGCGGAACAATTTTGGGAGTACATCTACTTCACGAGTACCACCGGGACAAGCAACAACATTCCCTTCTACATCTACATGATCTGCTGCCCCCTCCTCCAACACTCGGGCGTGTTCAACAGGAGCACCACCACCATCACGTGAGGTGAGCAAATCTACTGTTTCGCAGGATCCAATGCCAAGCTCTTCTTCAAGTGCAGCTACCACGGGTCGTACAACGGGCATTGTGTGCCGTCGCTGCCAAGGTATTGTCCACGTCATGAAGGATTGCCCAAGCCAGCGAGCATACATCGCAATAGCAGATGGTGGATATGTTAGTCATAGTGATGTCGAGAAAGAATATGCATTTGAAGCTAATCTTGCAGCCGATCATGACATGGATAGTGAGGGGGAGGAGATTAGTGGTACCGCTGCCACGGAGAGTTATGCAGCACGCACCTTCATTGTGAAGCGAGTTTTGAGTTCTCAAATGGGGCAAGCAGAGCAGCTACAACGCCATAATCTATTCCAGACATTCCTCATTGTCAAAGATGCACGTGTTCGTACCATAATTGATGGCGGGAGTTGCAACAACCTCTTGAGCTCCGATCTTGTGAAGAATCTTTCCTTGCCAACACGTGCACATCCTCATCCATACTACATTCAGTGGTTCAATAACAGCGGCAAGGTTAAGGTAACACAATCTGCGAGAGTACATTTTTTATTGGTTCCTACCATGATTATGCTGATTTTGATGTAGTGCCTATGCAAGCATGTTCACTTTTGTTAGGACATCCTTGGGAATTTGACACCGATGCTACACACCATGGTAGAAGTAATAAATACTCTCTCATGCACAAGGGAAAGAAAATCACTTTGCTTCCTTTGACACCTGCTGAAATTGTGCAATGTGATAAAGCACTAGCTGAAAAAGAAAAGAAAGAACGTGTTTTAGAACTTGAAAATCAGCAAGTAGCTCAATCTGTTTTCCCACCTAAGAAAGAGAAGAACACACCTAGGTCCGAAGGCATTAAGTTAAAGGGTGGTGTTATGCTTGCTACTAAATCTGATCTTGCTGAAATTCAAGATAATGATACTTTGTGCTATGCTTTGGTATGCAAAGAGGTTTTATTTTCAATTGATGATGTACCTAGCTCTTTGTCTGCTGCTATCAGTAACCTTTTGCAGGAGTATAAGGATGTCTTTCCAGCTGAGATACCCCCGAGGCTGCCACCATTGAGAGGGATAGAGCACCAAATAGATTTGATCCCGGGAGCGACTTTGTCAAATCGTGCTGCATATAGGACCAATCCGGAGGAGACTAAGGAAATTCAGCGACAAGTCCAAGACCTTTTGGACCATGGGTACGTACGAGAGAGCCTTAGTCCTTGTGTTGTTCCTGTTCTTTTGGTTCCTAAGAAAGATGGTACATGACGCATGTGTGTTGATTATAGAGCCATTAATAATATCACAATAAGGTATCGTCACCCTATTCCTAGGCTAGACGACATGCTTGATGAGTTGAGTGGTTCTATTATTTTCACGAAGATTGACTTGCGTAGTGGTTACCACCAAATAAGAATGAAATTGGGAGATGAATAGAAAACTGCTTTCAAAACTAAGTTCGGTCTATATGAGTGGTTAGTGATGCATTTTGGTTTAACTAATTCACCTAGCACTTTCATGAGATTGATGAATGAGGTTTTATGTGCTTTCATAGGAAGATTTGTGGTGGTGTACTTTGATGATATTTTGATCTATAGCAAGTCACATGAAGAACATATTGATCATCTACGTGTTGTTTTTACTGCTTTGAGAGAGGCACGTATGTTTGCTAACCTTGACAAGTGCACCTTTTGCACGAATAGAGTTGCTTTTCTTGGCTATGTTGTTACTCCACAGGGAATTGAAGTGGATGAAGGTAAAATTGAAGCCATCAAGAGCTGGCTGACCCCTGGGACTATCACACAGGTGAGAAGCTTTCATGGCCTTGCAGGGTTCTATCGGTGTTTTGTGAGAGATTTCAGCACCATTGCTACCCCACTCAATGAGTTGACAAAGAAGGGCGTTCCGTTCCAATGGGGGTCAGCACAAGAACAAGCTTTTAATACGCTGAAAGAGAAGCTTACGCATGCACCTCTACTCCAACTTCCGGATTTTGGTAAGACTTTTGAGTTAGAATGTGATGCTAGCGGCATTGGAATTGGAGGAGTGCTACTACAAGGAGGTAAACCTGTTGCTTATTTTAGTGAAAAATTGAATGGGCCATCTCTGAATTATTCGACTTATGATAAGGAGTTGTATGCTTTAGTGCGAGTTTTTAGAAACATGGCAACATTATCTTTGGCCCAAGGAGTTTATTATTCATTCTGATCATGAAGCTTTGAAACATATTAGAAGCCAAGCCAAACTGAACAAACGTCATGCTAAATGGGTTGAATTTATAGAGTCGTTTCCTTATATCATTAAACACAAGAAAGGTAAAGACAATGTCATTGCAGATGCGTTATCTAGACGTTATACCATGATGTCCCAACTCAATCATAAGATTTTTGGTTTAGAAACAATTAAAGGATTATATGCTACTGATTTGGACTTTAAAGATGCTTTTGAACATTGTAAAGAAGGAAGAACTTGGAACAAATATGTGCTAAATGATGGATTGCTATACCGTGCTAACAGGCTATGCATCCCAGCTAGCTCTATTCGCCTATTGTTCTTGCAGGAAGCGCATGGAGGTGGCTTGATGGGACATTTTGGAGTGAAGAAGACCGAGGATGTACTGGCTGCTTACTTCTTTTGGCTTAAGATGAGGCGCGACGTCGAGCGCTACGTGGCACGCTGCACTACTTGCAATAAAGCTAAGTCTCGCTTGAACCCACATGGACTTTATATGTCTCTTCCTGTTCCTAGTGTGCCTTGGGAGGATATTTCTATGGATTTTGTTTTAGGATTGCCTAGGACCAAGAGGGGGAGGGATAGTATATTTGTCGTTGTGGATCATTTTTCAAAAATGGCACATTTTATACCTTGTCACAAGAGCGATGATGCTACACACATAGCTGATTTGTTTTTCAGGAAAATCATTCGCTTGCATGGAGTGCCTAACACCATTGTTTCGGATCGTGATGCTAAATTTTTGAGCCACTTTTGGAGGTCACTTTGGAATAAACTTGGGAAAAAGCTGTTGTTTTCGATGACATGTCACCCTCAAACTGACGGACAAACGGAGGTTGTAAACCGCACATTATCCACCATGTCGCGGGCTGTTTTGAAGAAAAATTTGAGAATGTGGGAAGAGTGTCTACCCCATATTGAGTTCGCTTACAACAGATCAGTTCACTCCACCACCAAGGTAAGTCCGTTTCAGGTAGTGTATGGTTTTAATCCCCGTGCCTCTATTGATTTACTGCCTTTACCAACATCCGAGAAATTGAATTTTGATGCTAAGACACGTACTGATTTGATTATGAAAATGCATGAGTTGACTAAGGAAAATATTGAAAAGATGAATGAGAAGTATAGAACTTATGGTAGCCAAGGTCGGAAACATATTACTTTTGAAATTGGTGATCTTGTGTGGTTACATTTGCGTAAAGATAGGTTTCCTGATTTGAGAAAGTCTAAATTGCTGCCTCGAGCTGATGGTCCTTTTAAAATTGTGGAAAAGATCAATGATAATGCATATAGGCTTGAGTTGCCTGCAGATTATGGGGTTAGTCCCACATTTAACATTTCAGATTTGAAGCCTTACTTGGGAGAAGAAGATGACATTGCATCGAGGACGACTCCAATTCAAGAGGGGGAGGATGATGAGGACATCACTCTTTCGGATACACACACACCGAGTATTCCTCCAACAATAGGTCCATTGACACGAGCTCGTGCACGTCAACTAAATCATGAGGTGAGCTCGTTCCTTAGTGTTCCTGTATATTTTGATAAGAATGGGATGCTACTGAATAATTGTGATGTATTGTTACTTAGGAACACGGGAGAAGACCAGCAAGGGCGCCCAAGCCAAGGTGGAGGTCCAATCAAGTTCGAGTCCGTTTCGGAGTCCAGGACCAGACTGCACTAAAATCGTCGTCCAGGACGCATACAGACTCCGTTTTCGACGTTCTACACATGGTTGGAAAGCTAAGGAGATAGGCTTTTCAATGGGACTGGTTCCATGTTCAAATTCTTTCTGAGTCAACAGGAATCGTCGAAACAAGTGGACGTCAAGAATCTGTCAGGGTGCTGCGCCACCATCTTTTGGGCCGTTGGGCCGTGTAACGTGTTGGAGTCCATTAGGGATGCGTCCAGGGGTCCTTGGCTGACCCTAGTCTCTTATATACAGTAGCTGCCGCCCCAATTAGGATTGAGTTTTGCTTAGATATTGATCTACACACAGATTGTGAGATTTTCGCTCTTGTTCCGGACTGACTAGGCTGCCGCAAGTGTTTGTGGAACCCCAACTTCGAGTGCTTGAATTCTATTCGTAATATTTCAGATTGCATCTTCTACGTTCTTGCTTGTGTTCTCGGTACGTTTGCAGGGATTGAGCCTTCTTGGTGAGGTCAACCGCGCGACACGGTTGATAACCAACGGAGCTGTGGTGTAGTGATTGCAAGGGAGACGATCTGTTCGGGTCGAAGCCTTTGGATCATCAACGTCGAGTTCTCCACCTACCGACTTATCGCTACCTATCGGAAGATCAGGCTTACAATCTCATCACTTTCCTTGTTTTCCTTTTCGCGCTCAGATTTTAGATCTGAACATCTCTCACCAAATTCCGCGTATCTTTTGCATCCAGAGTCCGTTTGTGATGTTCTTGTGCTTGTTGGAAAGATATATTTGAGTAGAATATATGTATCTACTCTAGATCCCAGTCCCTTGTTTGTGTGTGTTAAAAAAACATGAAAAAACAAGCACCAAAGAAAAGAGGGTTGTGTAAAAGAAACAAATAAGAGAGAATGTTTGGTACTGTTCTTTACTTAAATCTTGATTTTTCCATTTCGTGATGGTCTGAGTAGAAAGACCAATCAAGTGTGTAGTTCTAAACATCCTCACTTGCAGCATCCAGTATCTTTGTGTGTGTTGTGTGTTCTTCACTTACATCTTATTCAGCAACCAAAGCATTTGAATCCTGTTTGGATGATTACTTGATTTAACAATACCTAGATTGCAGATTAGTGTCTCCATTGCTAGAAATTTATTCTGTCCAAGGCCCAAAAATTAGCCATTGCAAATGCAACCCTTAACTTGTATTCGCTTGATTATCACGATATAGTAAACCAGCCACTAACCCCACAGTTGCGCGTGTTTTGTACTCACTTGGAATTTACGTGAGCTTTGGTTGGTAAGAGAAGGTGAGCGTGAGTTGTTTCCGCATCTATATTTCTTCAGTGTAGGAACTTGCACAAATAATTATGGCAGGTGACGGAGATGACTATGATATTGAGGGTTATGGGCAACTTAATCAGCCAATCACACGACTCCACTTCAATGCCTTGCATGATCATCTTCGGCAAGAACTCAGATCAAGCCTTGAACCAATAGAAGAGAAGCAAGTCAAGTGTAACACCCAGAAGCCACAAAACCTGAATTGCCACTAAACTATATGATCTATAGCTAAACTTACATAAAAATAGTAATATCTTCCATATATTTTAAGTAATATGGAAGTAATAACATAGATATGTAACATATAAAGCATAACACACTAGCATTTAAAAACATACTAATCAGGACCAAGAGTAAACCATTAAATTCAAAATCACAACCACACTGTAAACTTCAAACACACAACTCTAATGACTAACCATAATTTATTATTACAACTCGATGATATTAAGTCAAGACATGAAGTGCAAGACATGCTTCTAATCCCTACCCTCCATGCTAGCTTCAAGTAGAACAACCTGGGAGGAATATTGTAAGAATGAGATTAGATAATCTCAGCAAGTGAACTATTTTAACAAGCTATTTTGTCGGTGTATCAGGAATCGGGGGTCCCTGAGTCCCGAGGCCAGGCCAGCCGTCCGCCACGTGTCACCATCCTGCGATGTCCCTCCTGCGGGATGAGGAAAATCTAACTTCCAGGAGAAGGTGCTCGGGGCCACAGCCTCTGGTCCCCGAGCACCCCAGTTCCCCGATAGCCCGCAGAGTCCAAGTACCGGGAAGAAAGTGCTCGGGGAGGTGCCCGTTCGCCCCCGAGTACCCTAATCCCCCGATGGTCAGAAGAGCTAAGTGCTCGGGAGAGAGTGCTCGGGGCTGCACGTGGCAGCCCCCGAGCGCCCGGTTCCCCGAGGGTCAGTACAAAAGTGCTCGGGAGAGAGTGCTCGGGGCTGCACGTGGCAGCCCCCGAGCACTCGGTTCCCTGAAAGATCGTACAAGAGTACTCGGGAGAGAGTGCTCGGGGCTGCACATGGCAGCCCCCGAGCACTCGGTTCCCCGAAGATTCGTGCGAGAGCACCTGATGCCCCGACGACCCAGAAGGGCCCCCGAGGGGCCCGCCGACGAGGTGTCAACCAGTCAGAGGTCCAAGGCCGCATTTAATGTGCATGCGCGGCCTGACATCCTGACATCCCTAACTACTCCCGCCGCAGTGTCAGTCCCTGCCATGCTTTGGCAGAGGGGCGTGGGGCCATTAATTGCACGGGTCCCGTCCCGTATCATCCGGTGTATCTCGGGATAACGTTGCCAGGATCAAAGCGTTCCGCCTGCCACCCTGCCCTGGCAGAGGAACAAGACAGGGTGGGCGCGCCGGGTGCCTCTGTGGCTACTCGGCGGGCCCTCTCAACGGCGCCCGGCGCCAGGGCGTCCACAGTGGCGGGTGGTCGGACGCGCGCCGCGTTTTTCCACCGCCCCTGTCACTTCGCCCAGAGGAAACGATGACACCTTTCTCAGTCGTGGCGCCTTGGAACATGTGCCCCTTCTTTCCCATTTGGGGTATGTCGTGGCCGGCGAGTGCATAAAAGGATGGGCATACAGAAAGAAGAGCACGATCGAAAACATCACAGAGAAAGACGAAGAACACCGCAAGCAAGCTTGAGCAGAGCTAGAACAAGGGAGCCTCAAGCTCTTAGCCATACAATATATTCTTGTAACCAGACATATCCCTGAGGGATCCCCCTCAGGGAAGGATATTGCATCCACACAGGAGTAGGGTATTACGCCCCCGTGCGGCCCGAACCTGTCTAAACCCCGGTGCATTTATTTCTCCCTGCACTAGGTCGATCATCCCCCACCACCGGCCGTTGCATTTATTTCCACTTCCATTTATTTCTCCGACGAACTCATTCAGGATCATCCCCCCGGCCGAATCTCTAAAAAGGGGTCTCTCGGGATCCCTGCGACAGGAGTTCACCCTCCGACAGCTGGCGCGCCAGGTAGGGGAGACTCCATTCTTTCTCGTCTACGGCGCTGAGGCGGTCCTCCCCTCCGAGCTCACTCTAGGCTCCCCTCGGGTGCATGCATATTTTGAGGGTGAGCAGGAGCAGCGAAGGCGCGACGACGTTGACTACCTGGAAGAGCGCCGGCGGCGTGCCGCCGTCCGGGCGGCTCGGTACCAGCAAAGCTTGCGGCACTGTCACCAGCGCCACGTTCGGGCATGGTCCTTTGAGGTGGGGGATCTAGTTCTTCGACATGTCCAGTCGCGCGAAGGAAGGAATAAGCTATCCCCTATGTGGGAGGGTCCCTTCACCGTGATCGGGGTCCCACGAGAAGGTTCTTTCAGGTTGGCGGCAGAAGACGAACGACCACTTCCCAACCCATGAAACATCAAGCACCTGCGCAGGTTCTACCCGTAGACGGCCATGCTCGCGGCTCAGGTCAACCAGGCCGGGGCTTCCCCCCGCCCAAGTTGACCGGGGGCTATCACTCATTGGGTAAGTCGCCCAACCTTGTAAAATTTGTCAATTCAATGTAAATCTCAATGTGCAGTCGCATGTCAATTTCTTTTTTCTGGATTCCATATGTTTAATCTGTCTGGTGAGATGCTCGATTGTGCGAGAAAAAAGTTCGCTCTCTCATTTTCCCCGCTGATAAAAGAATCCCAATCGGTATGCATGCGGGCAGTTGCCGCTGACTTACGTCCGTTGTGGTAGGCTGTGGTGTTCGGTGTCGTGACAGGCTCCCGGGCACTACCGATTTCCTGGGCGCTCTGGGTAATCCTATCACTCGAGCTGCTCGAGTAGTCCGGAGCTCAGGCCCCAGGGGCGGGCTGTCGGTGCTCGGTCTGGTCTGTCATACCCGGGCGCCACCGAACCATAGGACCTCTGGGTTATGCCCTCTGCCTGCTCTTGTCCGCCGGTCTGGGTATTCAAGAGATCTCAGGTTGAAAACGAGAGCAGTCTATAACAAGTACCGCACTAATAGAGCGCACCAAGCAAAAAAATTCCCCATTCTCTCTTAAGTCACAGGTCGACAATCAAGAGTAGCTCGACCACGAGGGCCTTGATGCCCAGGTCGCTGATCGGCCCCAAGGGTCCTCGGGTGGTCCTACCTCTTAGGCATAAGTGGTCGAGATCACCCAACCCCGGGATCCTCATGTGCCCCTTGACGCTCGGGCACTCCGGCTGAAGGAACCAGGTCCTCGGGCACCCCGAGCTCGGAAGCACACGCTCCTCCTGGATCGGTTGGCCGGAAGGCCGACAGCTGTCCGGTGAGTGGTTAAATTCAGACAAATTTACGTTCAATAGTACTCTGTTCCCGAGTCATCCTCGGGGGCCCTCGTATTCTAATCTGCCCGGTGAGATGATCTCCTCGCGCATAAAACCCTCCGTGTGTCTACTTTTTCTTGGAACGACAGAACGGTTCGTAGAAAGGTGTACCGCACGTACGGTAATGTCCGACCAAAGCCCTTCGTGGTGGTCGTGGTGTTCGGTCTGCTTTTAAGGACCCCGAGCACTACCGAGTCCCTGGGTGCCCTGGGTAATCCTATCACTCGAGCCACTCGAGTAGTCCGGAGCCTAGGCCTCAGGGGCGAGCTGTCGATGCTCGGTTCGGTCCGTCTTAAGCCTGGGCACCACCAAACCATGAGGACTCTTGGTCACATTTCCGCCCACGCTGTCTCCGGTCTACTGACTGAGTGGTCGCGAGGTGAAAAAGTATTCACCGGTCATGGCGTGTTCCATGCTGGATCGATCCATCTCTCGAGCAAGGAAGTTCGTGTCTTTGTCTTTTGACTTAGACGATGCGGACTCGCGAGGGCTCGGGGGCTGAACGCACCAAGAACAATGATCGAGACGACTTCGTTCTCGGGGATGGAAAGGTTGGGAACGGTCCGACTGAGTACTCCCCGGGGCTCAAGTGCACCAGCTGGATGCCGTAGGTCTCAAGAACTTGGAGGAAGAAGGTTGAAAACGGCGGCACCAACCCCGCCACCACGAAAGAAGTGAATAAAACAATTCACCCGGGAATGGTCGTCGCCGGCGGAAAGTTCACCGGCGTCACCACCACAGCTCCCTCCTGCCCTTCGGGCACCAGCAACTTCCTAATTTTGGCCGCCGCTTCTTCATTCTTCAGACGAGACTCCGGCAGAACGCTGTCCGGAGTCCTGTCGCGACAGCCTCCTCCGACTCTCGGCATCTCGACAGGAGCGGAGGTGTTCTGGTAGTGGAGAGAAAGGAGGAGAAGCGCTCCGATCGCCTGAAAGGTTTCTAAGGGCTTCGAAGCACGGAGGAGGCAAGAGCAAGATTGCAGGAAGGCGTAAAAAGAGGGACGGACCGATCCCCTCCCCCTTTTATATCTCAAAGTTTAAACGTTGCCGGCCAACGGTTCGCTCGGCGGGACGGCCTCCTCGGTCGACGCAACTGCCAGGCGAATCTCCCGCCGATCGTGCGCCGTCCGCGACTGCCAGGCGTATTTTCCTCGATCTACGCGGCAGCCGCGCATACCACCCGTACCGTTATCATGCCCTTCGGGAGTTGTGTGGACACGCGTCTACTCGTCTCCCCGCTGGGCCGTACCTGAGGCCCGGGTCTAAAAGGCCACCTCTTGAAAGCCTGCCATGTGGCGTCCACGCTAGCCTCGGCCTCGTCCGCGACGAAGGGCCCATCCGCAGTCTCCGTGCCATCACCTGCCAATGGGCCCGGGGGCTACTGTTGGTGTATCAGGAATCGGGGGTCCCTGAGTCCTGAGGCTAGGCCAGCCGTCCGCCACGTGTCACCATCCTACGAGGTCCCTCCTGCGGGATGAGGAAAATCTAACTTCCAGGAGAAGGTGCTCGGGGCCACAGCCTCTGGTCCCCGAGCACCCCAGTTCCCCGATAGCCCGTAGAGTCCAAGTACCGGGAAGAAAGTGCTCGGGGAGGTGCCCGTTCGCCCCCGAGTACCCTAATCCCCCGATGGTCAGAAGAGCTAAGTGCTTGGGAGAGAGTGCTCGGGGCTGCACGTGGCAGCCCCCGAGCGCTCGGTTCCCCGAGGGTCAGTACAAAAGTGCTCGGAAGAGAGTGCTCGGGGCTGCACGTGGCAGCCCCCGAGCACTCGGTTCCCCGAAATATCGTACAAGAGTGCTCGGGGCTGCACATGGCAGCCCTCGAGCACTCGGTTCCCCGAAGATTCGTGCGAGAGCACCTGATGCCCCGACGACCCAGAAGGGCCCCCGAGGGGCCCGCCGACGAGGTGTCAACCAGTCAGAGGTCCAAGGCCGCATTTAATGTGCATGCGCGGCCTGACATCCTGACGTCCTGACATCCCCAACTACTCCCGCCGCAGTGTCAGTCCCTGCCATGCTTTGGCAGAGGGGCGTGGGGCCATTAATTGCACGGGTCCCGTCCCGTATCATCCGGTGTATCTCGGGATAACGTTGCCAGGATCAAAGTGTTCCGCCTGCCACCCTGCCCTGGCAGAGGAACAAGACAGGGTGGGCGTGCCGGGTGCCTCTGTGGCTGCTCGGCGGGCCCTCTCAACGGCGCCCGGCGCCGGGGCGTCCACAGTGGCGGGTGGTCGGACGCGCGCCGCGTTTTTCCACCGCCCCTGTCACTTCGCCCAGAGGAAACGATGATACCTTTCTCAGTCGTGGCGCCTTGGAACATGTGCCCCTTCTTTCCCATTTGGGGTATGTCGTGGTCGGCGAGTGCATAAAAGGATGGGCATACAGAAAGAAGAGCACGATCGAAAACATCACGGAGAAAGACGAAGAACACCGCAAGCAAGCTTGAGCAGAGCTAGAACAAGGGAGCCTCAAGCTCTTAGCCATACAATATATTCTTGTAATCAGACATATCCCTGAGGGATCCCCCTCTGGGAAGGATATTGCATCCACACAGGAGTAGGGTATTACGCCCCCGTGCGGCCCGAACCTGTCTAAACCCCGGTGCATTTATTTCTCCCTGCACTAGGTCGATCATCCCCCACCACCGGCCATTGCATTTATTTCCACTTCCATTTATTTCTCCGACGAACTCATTCAGGATCATCCCCCCGGCCGAATCTCTAAAAAGGGTCTCTCGGGATCCCTGCGACAAGAGTTCACCCTCCGACATATTTAAACAACAATATTTAGAGTATCAATTTAAAACTTAAATAGGTATAAAAGACATCACATTATTCATCATGTTCATTTTTAAGCAAGTTAAATGGTTACTTCTAAAAGAAGATCAATAAATATATGTCCATAGCAAACATAACTATAACATAAGCAAGATAAAAAAGACTATCTATCCCATAGGACATGATATCAACATCAATAATTGACTTTAACTTCTAAGAGTTAAGGACTTGTAAGAAAATATCATTATCCAAGACATCATGAACAGAGTTGAAGCTATATTAATAATAAATGACAGTGTTTAAAAAAAACCTACTCGTAACCACATACCTTCTACAAATAGTAAAGTTACTCAAACATCTACATACCATTCATCACAACCAAATTGAATATGAAAGATTACTATAATACAATATGATGTATATGGATACTATGCAATGCAAATCCACGTGGGACTTCAATACCTTCACAAATCCACAAGTCATACCACAATGAACATATCCACGGAGAAGCATCGATTATTATAATGACCTCAAATGCAACTTCAACATATCCAACAATCAATTCCATATAGCAATGCATATGAATGCAATGGCATGCATTCTTTTACATCACATCCCTCCTTGGGCAACGTACGATACGTACCGGTACGATCGTGATCTTTATGTCATAATTTTCAATGCATATGAAATTCAATGTTGCGCAATAAACATGATATACTTCAAATCCCAAAATATAAACCGCATAGCTCACAACTGTGAACATACATCAACATAAAAGCATTTTCTAGATAATTAATATAAGCTATTTTCATCCACATATATCCATCATTCCTTCTTCATGTTAAAGTGCAGATGACATTAACATAAACATATAGCAACAATAAACTTGGTTTGAACGAGTAAGACCTACCTCATTTTGTAACCACATATTACAAGTTTAATTCTATGTAGGGCACAGAAAGATAACAATTATTCTTCTGCTAGATTATCATTTAATATGCATAAGGTTTCAAAAGGTTATATTCCAACTAGTTATAGATATATGAAACAGCCCTGTAAAAAGAATTAGATACCCATTTACAAGACAAAGCATGTCCTCTTCTATAAGCTTCTACATAACTGATATCATTATCCTCAAGTAAACTAGCCATTAGACATAAGATGATGTTGTGCTAATTGCTATTGCATAAGGCTCCATTAAATATAACCAAAAAATTAAGCATTCACAGATCTAGAGCAAGTAGGTATAATCTTTTAAATTAATATGTATAATCATGTGTGCTACATTATTGTAAGTAGAGGTAGCAAAAATAAGAAGTTAAAGTTATAGCAACAACCGCCACGCTCACTTGCCTTTACCGACGATGAAGACAAGATATACATGCATTGGCGCAACACCACCTGCTCAAGCGCCTATATATCAGCACCACAACATACCACATAAAATATAAATAGCAAGGAACATGGTCCTACACCCCGCAACCCATCCAACGAACAAACCGACACTCATCACATTCGTTTAACTGCAGCAATGATACTTCACTTTTTCATATCTTTTTATTTACAACAGTAATGATAGGAAACAAATAAATTTTTGAAAACTACAGAACAATACCTATAACTTTCATGAAAATACTATATTTTTATACTACCATTAAGGTGGCCTAAACTACAACTAAAAACAGACTTCAGAATCTGTCTAAAATTTCAGACAGCAAGCCTCACATTTTTATATCTGCCACACCATAGACCCAAAAAAATCTAAAACTTTGTTTACATGTGTATCACAACACAATCTTCAACTTTGGTATAACTTTGATATTAAGAAAATATCATTATCATGGCTTAATCAAGCTCTGAACATTCATCACTAAAATCTATCAACAATTGACAACAGAAATTTCAGAACAGCATAACTGGAGCTATACCCATCGAAAAAATGCATACTATACACCGTTGGAAAGCTTAGAAAATCCTCTACAACTTTTGAGTTGACCACTTTTGCAGGAAAAATCGTTAAGGCCACGAAAACAGAAGCCCCATGAAACTGCACTTGCTGGAATTCCAGGAACCCTAGCTCGAGGTGATTTCAACGGAATCTCAAACTTAACCTCTAATTCCCTATGCTAAACCTCATATAAGAACATGAATAATGGGGGAAAGCATCCAAAAAGACTTATGACCTTAGAATCCCATCATGGATATTTCCTCCCTCTCTTTCCCTCCACGTTCCCTCACCTGGTTGCACCTTGTATTCTCCTTCCTCTTGATTGCAGCAGCAGGGCGGAAGATCAGGAGGAGCAGTAGGGAAGCAGGGGCAGGGGCAGCCAGTAGGGAGGAGAGGTGGCCAGCAACAGCAAGGAGGTAGCCAGCAGAGGGGGATTAGGGTTAGGGGGTAGCAGTTGGGCCTATGGCCCAAAGGTGATGGCTGGTCTGGGCTCAGGTTAACTAGGCCCAGGTTGGCATGATGCACTCCATGTTTTTTAAAGAAATATTTTATGTAATATTAACCTAACTTGATTCACCAAAAATCGGAAACAAAGCGGCAAACAAAAAAAATGACCTTTCGACTTTTACGACGTTACATCAAGCTTCTGAAGATTTGTAACAACTAGTGGGCAATGTCAATCAGTAGCTAACCCAAATTTTTATAGCCATGCAAGCTGATCTTATTGCTGATATTGTGCGAGAACTATGTCAAGCACCTAGAGATGCAAGTGCATGATGAAACAGATGAGGAAGCTGCTACTTGGATTGCTCAAGACCAAAGAAACCGTGTTGCTAGCCGTGCCGTGAGACCTCTCGATCGTGAGAATGGTGGTTCTACTGCTCATGGATATGGTGGAGCTGCTGTTGGTTGAGGATGAGGCAAAGACCGTGCAAGAGCAAACATAAACCATGATGATATTGAGAAAGTCTCAGAAGGGGGAAATTATGAACATCATTGGAATGATGGGTATCATCACCGAGGCAACCATGGTCGCAATTGGCATGAGGAGCAGAGGTTTGGTAAGCTAAAATTTACCGTGCCAAAGTTTAAAGCTGGGTCTGATCCAGAAGCTTATCTTACATGGAAGTTGAAGGTCGACAGATTTTTCGCATGCACAACTATTCTGAAGAAAAGAAGTTAGCAATGGCCTTACTTGAATTTAAAGATAATGCTTTAATTTGGTGGGAGCAAGTTCAGAATCAGCGAGAAGAAGAAGGTGTAGCTTTTGTTGCTACATGGGCTGAAATGAAGAGAGAGATGAGGGCACGATTCATCCCCAAACATTACCAGCATGATCTCTTTGACAAGCTTCAGAATTTGAGACAAGGCAATCAATCTGTTGAGGAGTATCACAAGGAGTTGGGAAAGACAATGATTCGAGTAAATATACATGAAGATGAGGAGCAGTCCATGTCACGATTTCTGTTTGGGCTAAATCCTAAAGTGAAGTGAATTGTTGATTTGCATCCTTATCCTAGTGTGGTTGACTTGGTGCATCTATCTTCCAAGGGTGAGCATCAATTGCATGAGGAGTCTAAGCAAAACAGATCCACATCTTTTGGAACTTGGGCTACATTAATGTTGGGGGTCGTTGTTAAGGACCCCCGACGACCCCTTGCCTTAGGTAGCCCATGTCCATGGACCCATGCCTCTCGAAGGCCGCTTTGGGACTTCTGGGCTTCGGAGTAACCATCTCCCGGAGCCATATCTTCCGAAGCCTCCATATCTCGGATCCATGCCTCCCGAAGCCTCCATCTCCCAGAGCCATGCCTCCCGAAGCCTACATCTCCTGGAGCCATGTCTCCCGAAGCCATGCCTCCCTGGAGCCCCTGTCTCTGGGGCTTGGGCAGGCTTCCCAAAGGCTACAGGGTGAGTCATCAAGCCTCAAGAAAGATCTCCCAGAAGGGGAACGTTGGTCATCCTTTGCCTGCAAGGAAGTGACCGGCATTAAGTACCTAGGCTAGTGGACGCTGTCCTAACACCCCAGTGCAATGGAGGTTATCCTGACACCCCTGGCAGTGTGGCGTCGGGCCCCAATTGACGACCGGCTCACCCCTCAGGATGCAGGCACCACAATAGTTACCATGATAGATATTTATCTTCTATGTAGGGTAAAAAGTAGTTATCCAGGATAAAGCCATGTAACTTGGTCGGGTCCTGGATATTTTGCACATAGCGATAACTTGTACACTAAGCTACGTGAAACCCTATAAATAGGAGGCCATGGTCGTCTGGGAGAGAGGAGGGCAACACACAGGACACAGAGGTGCACAAACACAAAGTCACGCTGTGATACTCCCTCTAGATCGATCCATTTTTCTACTATCAATACATTTGTGGTGTTCCTTACTCTCAAACTTTGTCTCCAAGCTTGAGTCTCCTCCTTAGAAGAAACTCTCGCCGTACTTGCTGGGGCAAGACGATCTCTTGCTCCAATAGCGCGCCGTCCATGGGAATTTTAAACATAGAAGTGGTAAGAGAGGTAGGATGCCACCCAAGAAGAAGACCACCAAGGCCGTAGCGATGGTGGCCGACCTCCTGGTCACGCCTGTGTGATAGTCCAGGCAACTAAACACAGGCCGCGCCGATGACGACCCCCTAACCGGGGGGAACGAGGGCCTTATGGCCACCACTGACCCAACTATGACCATTGATGTGGCCGGCACCAAAGGGCTCTCTACCCCGAAGACCCAGCAGTAAGGCGAGAACCCCGCTGCACCCCTAGGGGCTACAGCCGGCGCCACCGCCGAAAACACCATTCCACCCGAGCGTCAATCACGCTTAGCAGCACTCCTGACCCATATGGAGGAATTGCAAACGGCACTGCGGGTCGAGCAGCAAGCTACCCGTACGACCACTGCCCCCGTGATGACCGGCGCTATTCCAGCCTGAGCTCTATGGGCCAATGAACTCGTCGACACCAGGACCCTGCACGTTTTTCGGCCTCTGGAGCCTCAAAGCCGGCATTGCGAGGATCCTCTACAAGACTATGACTCTCCGCTGCAAGCCGACCTGCAGGCTACGCCCTTCCCGGAGGGCTTTCGGATCCCGAAGCTACCTAAGTTGAAGGGCGATTCGGACCCTGATGAGTTCATCCGTTCCTACGCCCTCGCCATAAAGGCCAGCGGGGGCCGACCGGCCACCATGGCTAATGCTTCCCTCTCGCCTTGGAAGGGGTGGCCATACGCTAGTTCTGGGCACTGGACCTTGGCGCCATTCATGCCTGGTCCCAACTCCGAGACCTCTTCCGCAGCAACTTCCAAGGCACCTTCATCGAGCCAGTAACCTCTCGAAGCCTATTCACTATTAGGCAGGAGCCAGACAAAACCCTCCGGGGTTACTTCCGAAGGTTCTCCCAGACCAAGGCCCAGATTAGAGGCATATCGGACTCTTCGGTCATCGATGCTGCAACCCAGGGCCTGGACAAAGGCCTCCTATACAATCGGCTGAACTGGCGTCCAATACGCACAGTGGAAGTCCTCATGAGCAAGTGCGAGGAATATACGTAGGCAGAGGAGAAAAAACTCCGCTGAAGGCGCTAGTGAGCTACCGAGACTTCCCGTGTCAACCCCAAGAAGTCACTCTCGCAGGCGGGATCGTCACACCCCCCCTCTCCCCTAGCGATGAGGGGCTTCGAGGAGGCTCATACCTCAAGGTCCCAAAGGGGGTGGCAGCAACAACGCCGAAACATCAACAACATCAGCCCAGGCCGTGGGGTTCCAAACCAAAATCACGCCAGGGGACGCGGCCGGGGATGCCCCGGAGGCCTCCCAGAGCAAAAGCCACGCTCCGAACCGGTGTTCCAAGGAGGAATCCTGGTGCACTCTACACGATGCGGGATGAGGACATAACACCGATGTTTCAACCTTGTCACGAGCCACGGAAAAGGCCTGGCGCCACCATCTTCCAGTGCCCTCATCAAAATTACTTGCTACGAGGCATATCAGAAGAAGAAAAGGACAAAATGAGCTATTCAGAACCAGACACCGGACCTGGCAAATCGCGACTAAACTACTGAACTGCAGGGCTGCTGCTACCAGACGTGCCTCCACTTCCTGCAAAGGACGCTGGGTCAATGATCGCTCAACCTCTTCACTCAGGAGAAGAGAGGAGGCTGCTATGAAGGCCCTTGATGCCTCTGGGCGTAGCACGAAGTAGTCCAGAGTCAAGACCCCAAGGCCAGGGCCCCCCTCAGCTGTCACGAAGGGTGCCCCGGTGGAGGGCACAGTGCCCCCAACACCAGCAGCCAGGGCCAAGTCACCAGCCGGCTCGGGCCCCCACGGAGATGAGGCCGTGTCCCCCGAGGTGACCTTCAGGGACACCTCCGGAGGAGTCCTTGACCCCTACCGGGGCTCTGAAGCCTCTGGGGGAGGAGTCAAAGATGCATCCACCCCAATGGTTGCTGCAAAATACGAAGAAACACAAATCAAGATCCCAGTGCACGACCAAAACATGATATAGCTAACGAAGCAACGACGCCTCACCAAGTCCCTTAAACCGTCTCATAGAAGGGCCTGTAATGTCATCGATGTCCGAACCGGTGAACCCAAAATCATATTCCACAAAGGCCATGCCTCCTCTCCGGCTCTAGCCATGGCCGGCAATATCCGAAGAGGACAGGCCCTTCCCCCGGTCATCACCACCGAGCTGACCCTCACCTCCAAACGGGTCGCCCACACTCCCGACTCGTCTCTGTTGCTTCCTACGGACCAACGGCACCTCGGACGACTCGACCGTCGAGCCTGTATGCTAACCTGCGGGGACAGAAGGCCGCCGGGACACACAGGCAAGACACAGGACACAGAGGTGCCCAAACACTAAATCACGCTATGATACTCCCCCTAGACCGATCCATTTTTCTAGTATCAATACATTTTTGGTGTTCCTTCCTCTCAAACTTAATCTCCAAGCTTGAGTCTCCTTAGAAGAAACTCTCGCCATACTTTCTGGGGTAAGACGATCTCTTGCTCCAACAGTGCGCTGTCCGTGGGGACTCTAACACAAAAGTGCTAAAGAGAGGTAGGAATCCACCAGAAAAACCACCAACGCACTAGCCACCATATCCACCGTTGCAACCATGCAACCATATGTGTGGCTGTCTCAGCCATGCACACCGCGTGCACCCTCTAGCCCTGCTGCCGTATGGGACGGTGTTCCTCTAGCCTTGACCGACCTAAAACCTTGGGTCGGTACAAAAACTCCAGACGGCACGGAGGCCTTCCAGCCTCTGCATGGTGAAGATCTCATTGTTGCGGCTGAGGTCACAGCCAAGTAGGCTGCTTTCCAGTGGTTCTGGGTGGTCGAGCTCAGGGATGTTCCTGCCTGGTCTTGGTCTCAAAGTATCTCCTTCTACAGCACCTGGGATGCCCCGGGCGAGCCAACATATTCGGAGAATCTGTCCACACAGCGTCCTCCTCGGGCCCCTGCAGTGAAAGAGGGTTTTGAGGAGGCACAAGTTTCCAGAGTGTGCAGACACCGCCAGCACCCTCAACGCAGCCCTAGTGACGCCAACCGCATGCCCACCTCATCCAGGGAGGCATAGTCAGAGCCACTCTAGCTCTGAAAGCTGGTTCACCGGACGACCTCGACGGTCTCCCCAAAGGGAAGGAGGCCCTGGGGAAACTATGGGCTCCAGGGCACGCGGCCCCCGGCAGCGACCTTAATGTCAACCACAAGCTCTAATACCCCCAGAAGCACATGGGTACTTCCTGCACAGACCAGAGTGCGGCCACAACACCAACTATTGCTGAACCCTCACGACCTTTCGAGAGGAGTACCTTGGAAGACAAGCAAGATATCTCGCCAAAGAGGGAACCGACGAAGGACAGCACAGGGGTTGGAAGCCTGGGGTAAACTCCCGGGCAAATCCCTGGCCCTCTGACCCTGCTCCATCGCCACCAACTCCGCCACCGATGGTGCAATATCCAGCGATGAGGATTGAGTCCGAGAACGTTGTCGCCAGGTTCCGGATGGATTACCTCCGGAGTTGGGCAATGGCTAAGGGTCGAGGGGGTCGAGGACCACCTCTCCCGACTAGCCTTTGTCTCCACCTCTGACACGCTGTCGCTAGGCTCTGGAGGTAATCCTCTGAAGCCGGGCAAACGGCTAAGCACCGAGGGGGTCGAGGACCACCTCTCCCGACTAGCCTTCAGCTCCACCTCTGACACACCGTCGCTAGGCTCCGGATGGATTACCTCTGAGCGGGGCAATGGCTAAAGGCCGAGGGAGTCGAGGACCACCTCTCCTGACCTAGCCGTAGGCTTTGAGGCCTTCAAGCCTCATAATAGAGACCTTATTCTGGCAAAGGTACGCGCACTATTACCTATCGATAGTTTTCTTAGTTGGTCTATCTTTCGTACAGTAAGATCAAAACATGTCGGAGGCCTCCAACCTTACTGCTAGAAGTTTTTACAATAGATAGCACTAGGTAGAAATGGTAAATCTATATTACGTCCCTGTTTAGCAGTAAGTAGTAGAACTTAAGTTACATCTTCATTTGACATGAGTTATGAATAGTCATCTAACCTAGCTATGTCTTATACTGCAATTAGCTGCTTATTGCCAACAGTAGACTGCAAAACTTAATTAGCACATAACCATGCAAAAACCCACGTACCGCGAACGCAGCATGCCTAGGTCACCTAAAAGGCAGATTATGCCAGGTGTCCTGGAAGGCATTGCATAGCCTCGGTAGTGTGGACGCTGCATATCAAAGGATGACCTTGATGTGAGGATGCAGTGCTCTGAGGAATGCTGTCGCAAGGAATCCTCATTGCACGACATACTTATATACCGCGAGCGCAGCATGCCTAGGTCACCGCGAAGACATCATGCCTAGGTTTCCTGGAAGGTATTGCATAGCTTCGGTCGTATAAATGCCACGCGCCAAGACACACCCTTGGTGGATAGTGTTGCCGTGCACCCGGGGCGTTTCCTCGAGAGCACGACAAGCCTACACACAGCGGGCGTAGCATGCTTAGGTCACCTAGAAGGCAAGACTGCCTAGGTTTCCTAGAAGGTATTGTGTAGCTCTGATAGTGCGTAGAGCATTCGGCATTAATACATGTCAAAGGGGATACAAAACGTCCAGCAAAAATGGAGAGACTTACAAAACCTCTGGCAAAAACGGAGAGACCTACAAAATCTCCAGTAAAAACAGAGAGTCCTACAAAACCTTTGAAAAAAATGGAGAATCTTACAAAACCTCCATAAAAAATAGAGAGACCTGCAAAACCTTTGACAAAAATGGAGAGTCCTACAAAACCTTCGACAAAAATGGAGAGACTTAAAAAACCTCCAGCAAAAATGGAGAGACCTACAAAACCTCCCGCAAAATATGGAGAGTCCTACAAAACCTCTGGCAAAAATGGAGAGACTTACAAAAGCTCCGGAAAAAACGGAGAGTCCTGCGAAAGCTCTGGCAAAAACGGAGAGTCTTACAAAGCCTCCAGCAAAAACAAAGAGACTTCCGAAAACCTCCGCGAGATGGAACGTCTTACAAAAACCTCCACCAAAATGGAGAGTCCTACTAAACCTTCTGAAAAAAAAGGAGAATCCTCCAAAACCTCTGCAAGACGGAGAGCCTTACCAAACCTCCGCCAAAATAGAGAGACTTCTAAAACCTCCACAAGACGAAGAGTCTTACAAAACCTCCACAGGACAGAGAGCCTTGCAAAAACCTTCGCAAGATGGAGAGTCTTCAAAACCGCCTGCAAATGGGGATGTCTTCCAATAACTCTCTGCAAGACAGAGAGAATTACAAAAACCTCCACAAGACGGAGAGTCTTCAAAAACCCCCACAATTGGGGATGTCTTCCAAAAAACCTCCGCTAGACAAAGAGGTTCTAAGAAGACCTATCGAACAAAATCCCTTGGCATCTTGAAGGCAAACACCTCCGTGCCGAAGAAGTACAAAACCCGCTAGTCTCCGAGAAGCACAGCCAACAGATCAAAGGGGTATAAATCCCCCTCCCCGCAGGAAGATAGGCAGCAGTTTCTGACATGCCGTCGTCAGGCTCCAGATGGATTACCTCCAAAGCCGTGCAGTGGCTAAGGGCCGAGGGGGTTGAGGACCACCTCTCCCATCTAGCCTTCGGCTTCGCCTCCAACAAGCCATCGCCAGGCTCTGGATGGATTACCCCCAGAGTCAGGTAGTGGCTAAAGGCTGAGGGGGACGAGGACCATCTCTCCTATCTAGCCTTCAACTCGCCTCCGACTCGGTGGTTGGAAGCGAAACGGCCACCAACGTGACCTCCGGTGATCGAGCTAGCCCAGCCCTAGTAGAAGCAGTCGAGACCATCGACATCTCCGAAGAGGATGAGGAGGAAGACGATGCCATATTCATATCAGAGTTAAGTGCTCACTCGTGGGGTAGTGGTGAATCTAGCCGGATGACCCCGACTTTATATCCGGGCCAAGCAGCCATGTACGCCCAGGAGATGAAGCGGAACCAACGTAGTGTCACTCCATGGCATCCCCCATTGAATCCTTGGGGGCCCGTAACCATATCCCAGTCGTTCCACTGACACATGGCAACATCCTATGGTGATGCCTCGTTCTCTCGCACGAACGTCCTGTCACATTAGTGACCTACACTCCTTTCGGCGCATGCCAGGGGCGTGGGCACAAGACTCTAAACGAACCCACGCATTATCCAGTCAAAATGTACTAGTGACACATCCCATCCTACCATCCTCAAATAGGCAAACGTGGGGTGCCCCCTGATCCCACACGTAATCTCCACTCTGACAAAACTCAAATGGCGAGAAGAACCATCACCAAAGAAGTACGAAGAATCTAAATAGGCCTCGACATGGACCCTGAAGTGCATCACCTCCACCTATGCCCCTCTGGCCTCGGGTCCCGATACCGCATATACCAACTCAAAACAGGCTCCGGAGCATGCCTCCTCTGCTAATACGTCTTCGGTCTTTGACTTCGACTTCGACGCCGGCTGCACCTCTGACCTCAACATAACCCCAGGTCGTGTTGCCACCACCAATGCACCATCAGCCTTGAGCTTCACCATCAACGCCTAGGTTCCCGCCAAAAAACTTCTCAGGGACAGGGAACTGCCTTCAGGCATTCTTGTTACTATCCCAGGCTGGAGTTGGTTTTCCTCTACATCCTCTCACCCCTCCAAACATCAGGGCTAGAGAATCAAGGGGTACTGTTAGGGGAAAATAGACCAGCATGAGGATAATGGTTGACGATTGCTATCAAAGGTCCCTCCGAAGCCTTTGGTCTCTGGACCCTCAGTAGGAGGCCCAACTTCCGAAGGCTGCAGGCCCCTTCGGGCCACCTCTTCGATACGTATGTGGCCTTCCGAAGACTCGAAGCTATAGCAAGTCCCTCCAGAGCCTTCGGCCTTCGGACCCTCAGCAGGAGGCTTGGCCCCCGGAGGCTGCGGACCCCTTCGGGCCACCCCTCTGGTGCCTGTGCAGCCTTCCGAAGACTAAAGATGCAACAGGTCCCCGGAGATAATATCAGGGAAGAAAGGACACCCCCTGCAACTGACCTGACGCAAGGTGACAGGCGATTAATGCCGGTGCAAGTGGTGCTTATCCTGACACCCCAGTGAGATGAAGGTCGTCCTGACACCCTCGACGGAGTAGCGCCGGGCTGCAATTGGCGACTAGCTCACCCCTCAAGGGGCATGCACTACAATAGTTACCATGGTAGATATTTATCTTCCATATAGGGTAAAAAGTAGTTATCCGGGATGAGGTCTAGTAATTCGGTCTGGTTCTAGATATTTGTACATCATTATAAATTGTACACTAAGCTATGCACCACCCTATAAATAGGGGGTCGTGGTCATCTGGGGAGAGGAGGTCACAAGGAGAACGCTCAAGGCAACACACAGGACACAGAGGTTCCCAAACACTAAATCACGCTGTGATACTCCCCCCCCCCCCCAGATCGATCCATTTTTCTACTATCAATACATTTGTGGTGTTCCTTTCTCTCAAACTTCATCTCCAAGCTTGAGTCTCCTCCTTAGAAGAAACTCTCGCCGTACTTGATGGGGCAAGACAATATCTTGCTCGAACAGTTGCATATTTTAGTGAAAAGCTAATTGATGCTCAATTGAATTATTATGTTTATGATAAGGAACTATATGCTTTGATTAGAACTCTTGAAACATGGCAACATTACTTATGGCCTAAAGAATTTGTTATGCATTATGATCATGAAGCTTTGAAACATTTGAGAGGGCAAACTAAGCTGAACAGAAGACATGTTAAATGGGTTGAATTTATTGAATCTTTTCCATACTTTGTGACGTATAAGAAAGGAAAGGAGAACATGGTTGCTGATGCTTTGTCTCGTAGACATGTTTTATTGAATCAATTGGAAATTAAAGTGCTTGGCCTTGAAAGTTTGAAGGATTTATACACCTCTAATCATAACTTTTCAAAACCATATGATAAATGCAAATATGGGAAATGTTGGGATAAATAGCATGTGCACGATGTTTTTCTTTTTAGGTCTAACAGGCTATGTGTTCCAAAATCTTCAGTTAGGCCCTTGTTGCAGGAATCTCATGCATGAGGATTGGTAGGTCACTTTGGCCGTGAGAAGGCCTACAAGTTGTTGTCAAACCATTTTTATTGGCTAAAGATGAGGAAAGGACGTTGATAGATTTATTCAATGATGCATCACATGTCACAAAGCTAAGTCCAAACTAAACCCTCATGGTCTATATACCCCACTACCAGTTCCAATTGCTCCATGGGAAGATATCAGCATGGACTTTGTTTTTGGATTGCCTAGTACTAAGAGGGGAAGGGACTCAACGTTTGTAGTTGTTGATAGGTTTTAAAAAATGGCTCATTTTATTCCATGCCATAAGAACGATGATGCTTCACATGTTGTTGATTTGTCTTTGAGGGAAATTGAACAGTTGCATGGAGTACGAAGGACGATTATCTTAGATTGAAATGTGAAGTTTATGAGGTACTTTTGGAAAACCTTGTGGGCAAAACTTGGAACCAAGGTGCTATTCTCAACCACCTGTCACCCACAAATTGATGGGCAAACGGAGGTGGTGAATTGTACACTTTCAGCCTTGCTACGGACAATGATCAAGAAGAATGTGAAGGAGTGGGAAGAGTGTTTACCACACATGGAGTTTGCTTATACTAGAGCGGTTCACTCTACAACCAGTTGTGTCCATTTGAGGTGGTCTATGGATTCAAATCAATTGTACCAATCGGTTTGCTACCACTTCCATTGCAAGAAAGGACTACCATGGATGCTTCAAAGTGTGTTGCATATTTGAATAAAATTCATGAGAAGACAAGAGAATAAATTGAGAAGAAGTCCAAGTACTATGCAACAAAGGCAAACAAGAACCGCCAGAAGGTGACCTTCAAGCCAGGAGATATGGTTTGGGTGCATCTACGCAAAGACTGCTTTCCTGAGAAGCGTAAGTCCAAGTTAATGCCTCACGGAGATGGAAAATTCAAAGTGGTGGCCAAGATAAATGACAATGCGTACAAGATCGATCTTCCAGAAGATTATGATGTGAGTTCAACATTCAACGTTGCTGATCTTTCACCTTGCTTTAGTCGAGAGGATTCAGTGTCGAGGATGTTCTTTTTGAAGAGAGGGAGGATGATGAGGACATCCCTAGTTCACCTCATTCATCATCTCGTCCACACGATGGTTCCACACAGCTATAAGTTGCACCTTCCACAAAAGAGGCTTATTTGGGTCCGATGACAAGGAGTCGTGCCAAACAAATAGGACAATAGGTGAACACACTCCTAGCTGATTCAAATATTACTATCAATGAGAGTTATATATTGCCTAAGTCCGTTGTGCTTCTTGTGCTCAGCATCACACCTACGAAGATAATTCAAGCCAAGGGTGCACATTGCAAGGATATGAACACCAATGAGATAAGCAAATAGCCAACCATCAAATGTGACACCCGCAGCTCTAGATTTTCGCTTCCCCACTTTCCAACTAACCCCACTTCATTTGGGGATTATCTAACATGTATAGAGGACAAAATAGAAGGGAAATCAAGACTTCTTTCCAGCATAACAAACTGTGTATCATTTGGAGTCTTGAGTCAAAAGATATGCAAGTTCCAAGACAAGCTGACTAGGACATTTAATGTTGAGCGAGACTCCACACTTTTGCCTCCTCTCCAACCTAGTGGGCACGAAAATTGAACCCACTTTGGGTGTGTGTTCACACCCAGCTAGGAGGGTTGTTCTTAGTATCAGTACCCCCACCCCAACTCTCCTTCACAACTCTTTGACAATTGATTCTCCATAGGATAGCCAAGCTTCTATCAGGACTTTGTTTGGGAGTTCTCTACCCCTTTGCTCTTGTAAACTTACCCTGTGAGATTACAATAGTGGTTTTTCGATGGTAACCTTTCTCTACTTCCAACTTCGTGTGCGGTTGCATGGATTGGAAACTTAGTGTGGTTAGGCGAATACTTGTTGCAGGTCATTGCAACGGCAGTGGTTGGCCTCAAGATCGTCGAGTTGCACTATTACCATGGCTGCTCGCAGCCATTATCCTCATCGAGTGAATCCTACTTTGTGAAGATCTGCTAACCCGTATAACTTGGAGTCAGGAATGTATATACCCATATGTTTAAGTCTTGCGAGTACCTTCGTACTCATGATGCTATCGTTGAGTTTTTGCATGTGAGGAAGAATTAGTTAATAGCTACTTTGTGTCGCCGCTGTTGGTGACGGTCAAGAGTAGCGGTGTGCTACTTGGGGCGACTTTGGTGGTGCCTTAGGGCAAATGGCACCACCTCTTTTAGTGTTTTAGATGAATATTCCATTGTGTAGTGACATTTACATGCTATGATATATAACTTGATATATTTTGCTTATTCTAGAGCTTGTTGATGTCTTTGTTGAGAACCCGAACATGTTTAATTGGCTCTCATCTTTAAATTTCAGCTTGTAACTCTTTTAAGATGTTGAACTTATAATAACTTTAAAGACTTATAATATATTTAGATTACGCGCTCTTTATTATGTCTTAATGTGATGAAGCTTCTTATAAAAATATGTGTTCTGATCTTGAGCATAAAACACATAGCGGGATTGAATTTGTCTTAATCATTTACTGGCTACGATTGTTGCTTTCATATGTGGGTTAGCATATGGCACATCGAGAGACAGGCATGTGCTAGCTCTCATCTTATTGAATGATCGACCAATTTGATTAATTCAAATACAATTTGGACGGTTCTCACAGCGTGGCTATCACAGCAAGGTACAATAAAGTAGTATAAAGTGCTTAGGATATGGATTAATAAAACATGTCAACCTCACTAATATAACCCACTAAAGTTTAATTTGATATTCTAAGTATGTGCTCTATTTTTTATTCCTTGCCTTTTTCTTAGAGCTATTTCTTGCCTCATGCTTTGTTAAAATGTTTAATCTTGATCTCTAACTTGTCTTGTTCTTCATGGATTAAGGGTGAGTTGGAAACAATATTAGTTCTTATTAAGGTCTTGTGTCTTAACTAATTTTAATCTAATGTTTCCATTTCGCCTCATCTTGGTATTGGTCCTCTCTATCTCAAAATGCATGCTTTTCTCTCTTTTGATACATTGGCGAGATCTACAGACAAATAGAAGGCGCAATTAAGGTTTAATAAGGAGCATTCCGTCCATGCTAAAGAATTAGGATAAGTAAGCGAGTATGAACTGGAGCTAATTAAGGAAGCTAGTCTAACTAACAAAAATATGAATTTGGAAGTAGCTAAGTATTCGCAAACTCAAAGGATATTTAACTCGATATTATGCCCTATTATATAATGACTTTATGTTTTGCTCGTTGTATGTCTTTATGCATGTATGAATAGTGTGGCTGCACTTAATTACTTTGGTCATACATGAAGTTATTCTTTATTGTGCTACCGATATGACTTATGATGCATTAGTGCAATCGATGACTACGGCAAAGCGGTACATATATTTCACCATGCGACGCAAATCATGGTCGCTTGATGTACGCGTGATGGGACATCCGTTAGTCATGAGACAATAGTCATGGTTGCTTGATATACGCGTGATGGGATATCCATTTCGCCATGAGATGTTAATCATAGCCACTTGATTACGCGTGATGGGACATCTGTTCTCTACACGACGTAAGGATGTAGCCGTTTGCCCATGTAGCAGGGACATGGGGTCCCGTACGAAATGGTACGGGATGTGAATACATTAGAAACGATGTATGTGTTATCCATGTAGCGTGGGTCACATGGAGGCTGCTCGTGCATGCTTCTATTTGGTACGAGGGGCCATGAATGAAAGTGAGTCAATATATTGTGATTGTGAATGTTTTATGTTCTTGTTGGGAAGAGAATGAAACGAGAAGCAATGTGTACCTAGGAAAGTGATCATGTTCATGTCCCTCATTTTCGCATAAATATGTTCATGTTGGGAATATTTAGCCAGCTACATACATTTTGATATACTCACCACCTTGTTATTCCAAAGTTCCATTGAGTGATTCTAATCTTGTTATTCATCTATTCGGCTGCTAACCTTGGTTCGGCGATGGGATGAATTCTTGTTAACTTTCTTTTCACAATCGTACATCATGTTTCGGTGCTCTTCTTTTTCCTTCATAAAGAAAAGTTAATATTCATTTTGGTATGTAATCCAAGCCCTATCTACTCCCTTCCTATTGAGTTGCATGTCGATCAATTGTGCCAAATTTTTCACCGATCGAATCATTCCTAGTGCACAAATTCTGATCGATGGGTTATCCTTCTTTCATACTTACTCTTGGTCTTTTCGAATTAATTATCGATAATGTCCAGCTCACTTTGTCAAGTGGATGAACCAAACTTTGCGAACACATGTTGATCACCGTCCGTTAAATGAGGCCACTATCAAGAATAAACATGCACTCCCTTGAACTGGTATATTATTCAACCAATTGTTCGGTGCTTATTTCTTCTCCTTAATTGGTTCAAAGTTAGGCTATCATCGAATCAAAATTGAGCAGAAGTTGTTCCAAGGATGACCTTTTCTAATCATCATGGGTTTATTGAGTGCATCATCATATCCTTCAACCTAACCATTGCACCAGCCTAGTTCGTGCACTTGGTGAATACCGTCTTCTTTGGAGAGCTTGACACTTTTGTCCTCATCATTGTTAACGAAGTTCACATCTACTCTAAGACCGAAGAAAAGCGTGTTGGACATCTCCGAATTGTTCTTGGGAGACTTTGGGAGCATCATATTTAATCTGAGATAACCAAATGCAAATTTTTGGCTAGAAGAAGTTGGATTTTTTTAGACATGTTTTCCTTCTGAAATTGGTGTCATGGTTTACCAAAGCAAGGTGCAAGTTAAGATCATTGGGGTATCTCCAAAGCATCACCAATATCCAAAGATATCTTAGCCTTTTGGGCTATTCTTGCTTGTCCTTTATGAACCTCTCCAAGATTTCAAAGCCTACCATCGAGTGGCAAATAAGGAAGTGAAATTCGAGAAGTACGCCGAATGTAAGGATGCTTTTCAAACCTCAAAAACTCATCTGGAGACGAAAAAGTATCCCACGATCTTCGCAATTATGCCTCCCGATTCTTGCTCAAACTAAATTAAAAAATGAGTATAAAAATCATGTGCAAGGTAGTACAACTCATATATGTGCATTCTTGAAACTTTGAGCATTGCACCATTCCGCATATGCATCGCACCATCCCAATCGTTGTACTTTATGTAACTGCCCAAAATACTGAACCTAAAAGAAATAAAAATGCTTTTATAAAAACAAATAAAAGTTCTTGCTAAAATTGTATAAAGTCCCAAGTAAACATATATATGTGTGTGTGTGTGTGTGTGTGTGTGTGTGTGTGTGTGTGTGTGTGTGTGTGTGTGTGTGTGTGTGTGTATCCAATATGAGTATATACATATGAACATGTGTATGTATATCTATGGATAAGGTTATTTTCTTTTAATAAAGATATAAAGATATATATATATATATATATATATGATTGGTTGATTGAATTGCTTGCTTATATAAGTATATGTGTGCTGTTCAAATATATATAAATGTGTGGTATACATGCTATATACATGTATGTATACATATACATAGAAATAGAATAGAAAAGAAAGAGAAAAGGAAATCAAGCTGAAACCCCAACCCAAACCCTCTGCTGACCCTCCTCTCTTTCTCTGATCTGGCCCAACCATCCAATCTAGCCCGATCGCCTCTCCCTTCCCTCTTTTCTATTCTGGGCCACGCACCAATCTCCTCTTCCAAATCGATGGGTAGTGTAAAACTACCGTATCTGGATCCCTTAGGGTTCCCTACATTCTCAAGGCATATCTCTATCCCTGAGAAGAGAATCCTTGGACGCATGGAAACTGCTTGTAGGTACCCAGAATATCTTGTAAACAGATAAGTTTATCGCTAAGAATGATAAAGAAAGACTCAAGAGGCCATACGACACCCCCTATATATACCGAGCAAGGGGACCCTGTAGAGGACAAGCCAATTGAAGTCCATTCAAGCCATTCAAGTCTAAAAGAGCTCTGAACCATCAAGCCTTTAGTATTTTAGATCTACATTACCAACCCTCCACAACTACAGACAAAGGAGCCTTTTGACTAGGTTTAGATCCATCTAGGCTAGCCAAGAACCCCTTTGTAAACAGTCTCCTAAGGGAGGCCTGAACCTATATAAACCTATGTATGTGTTGTGTGATTCGTCTACAAGGAGTATCCCTTACTTCTTCTACAAGTTCATAAGATCGGTGATTTATAAATCGTTGACAGCTACCACCGTCTATGGGGAATTTGACCAAAGACATTAAATCTCCAATGCATGACATGATGTCAGACCCATCCAAGCCTGCACTGGGGATCGACTTCTCGGACAAGGGGTTCTACGACGACTTTACCCTCTTGATCAACAACGAGCCGATGATCGATTGGGTGGACCTCAACGAAGACCTTACCAAGGACAACTCCAGTGATGAGGTGAATCATTTTATGGATCAATGCACCAACGACTATGGCATCGTATTCAAATCACTCGATTTCCAAGATGATCGCGTGAGCAATGTTTGTAGCAAGTCAGGGTCCTCCCCCGTGGCTTCTGACAACATGGATTGTCGAAGTACCTATCCAAAAATTTCCTCTTATGACAAATCCATGATGGATATAGACTCCTCCTTCAGTGAAGGTTACCCCCAAGAAGTATTTTCCATCGGAGACAGGGATGCCGATCTGACCAATCATGAGGACAATGATCCCACAAACATGCAAGGCCCCACCACTCCAACTGCGGGAGACAATAGTCAGCCTCTGATGATGACAACTCCTCAGATCCCAACTCCAAATGGAGTCCAATATCTAGTGTCACCTGACCATCAACTGGGAACTCAGCGCTTCAGATCTACAATAGCACAAAGGCTGATTCTTCTACAGGAGGCCCTCCTACGACCCCCTACCACAGTTCTGACTACGCCTAACGGCAAAGGCTAGATCAGCTAGGTCACCGGCCTAGCCAAGGAAGCCATCCTCCAGGATGAGAACTCTCATCTAGCCATAGCTACAAATATATCTAATCAGGGGAAGTCTCACACTGACCCTTCCTGTGGTGACTCAGATTCAGAAAGTCATAATCCCAAGAACAAGACAATCTAGGAATATAACCGAGCACCTAGCCATTGCAACACCTCGCCAATCAAAGACCATCCTATCAATGATCTGTGCGAAGTCATCGATCGGTAGAGATGCTCGAAGACCCCTGAGGAAGAATCAACCGCCCCTGAATGGTCTAATCGGAGGATGTCCTGGCACCACTCAAGTAGAAGTCACGACTGATCTCCAACCCTCGTAGGTACAACACCCATGGCTATTCGGACCAATCAAGGCATCATCAATGGATGCCAGGCTTTCTCTCTAGATCTATGAAAGTTGGACTGGCCAGCTCAGTTTCAGTCCGGGTTGATTAAGAAGTACAACAGGAACACCAACCCTGCTTTAGATCTATACTATGGCCATCGAAACATCTGGTGGAGATGAAAACGTGATGGTGAATTACCTCCCCACAACTCTTGAAGGGTCAGCTAAGACCTGGCTGACTAACCTCATGGGTGACTAACCTACCGCTAGGGATGATTTACTCTTGGGAGCAGCTCGACCACTTGTTTCAAGCCAACTTCCAGGGAACTTACATTCACCCCAGCACAAAAAATGACATCTTTCATTGCATACATATGGAGAAGGAAACCTTGCGTGAGTTTGTTCACCGCTTTAGAAACACTCAAAACACCATACCTATAATAAATGACTATGACATTATCCAAGAGTTTACTCAAGGGGTTAGGAGCCGATGATACGTCAAAAACGTCACTAGGAAGGAGCTCGAGACGGTCAAGGAAAGGGACCAGGGCATCAAACGCCCTCATGTCAAACTAGATGATGACATGGCTAAAAGCAAGCACAAGAAGAACTCCGAGGGAGGTAAGTGCAAGAAAACCAAAAGTGACGATGTTCTCATAGATCTTCTCGCTACACGTCTCGACACGTGCTCCAACTCATCCCTATGCAAGGGCCACCGACCAGGCCCTAGCGAACGTGATGGCAAGCCCTAGCGCGACTTCCACAAGACTGACGGTCACGACCTCGATCAATGCCGCATCTAGCTAAAGCAGGTCAAGGCCAAAGTTGACATGGCCAAAGGGAAGAAGACCCAGGTCACAACCTAGAGCCAGGACTCTAGCTCCAACAGCAGTGAGGATGACTTAGACTCGATGTCCTATTAGCAGGAGGAGAGGACCGTCGACTACATGTTTGGCATTTCCACTTCTTATGAATCCAAACATAAGTATAAGACGGTGGCCTGAGAAGTCTTAGCAGCTATCTCTAAGGGTCGTCAGGCCGTCAAGTGGTTGATGTTGATATCTCTTTTGGTCAAGATGACTGCCTAGAAAACTTTGTATGGCCAGACTGCTTACCGATAGTGGTCGAGCCTGCAATTAATAACTACAAGGTCTCTTGAGTGCTTATCGATGGAGGAAGTTCTCTTAACATTGTTTTCGTAGGTCCACTCAAAGCGATATAGATCTCCTGATCTGCCATCAAGCCTGTTATGCAGGCCTTCTACGGCATAGTACCTAGATCTTCGGCCATGCCCATCAGCTAGATATCGCTCCCCGTCACCTTTTGGAAGCCTGACAACTTCCAGATAGAGAAGATCATGCTCAATCTAGCCAAGTTCATGGCTGTCGCGCACTATGCCTACCAGTGCAGTAAGATCCCAGGACCTGAGGGGGTTATCACTATCCAGGGTTGCCCAAAGGCAGGTCTTCACTGCAACAAGCGAAGTCTTGACATGGCATCTTAGCACCAACCTGACAAGGAAGACAAAAGCTCAAGTATCAAGGTGAATGAGAAGCCTCCATTGTGACAATGAACACATCACATAAGAAACAAACCTGATAACCTAGGGATCTGGTTCCACGACTAGCTCAAAGCCAATGTAATAGCCATGTGCTATCCCCAAAGTAGAAGGGTCCCTGCGTATCGGCTAAATCTAGTTTGTGTCATTTAGTTTTAAGGTGATAGTACTGCAATAATTCATGGAACATCAGTAAGTACTAAGAGTACCTTCATAATAATCATATTGCCTAGAAAGTTGCTTGAATACCTCTTTCAGCATTAGTTGTCTTCTCATGCATTCCTATGCTTGACAATGCAGTAAGTGGCCACCTGGGTACCACTGCCCATGCACACGCTCAAGGTTACAAAAAACTTTTCCACGACTAAAAGGCAATATGCATTTTCTTTACTTTATTATGTTATTCATTTAGATTGCCTACCCAAGAATTCTTCCGGGTAGACAGTCAGGGACTTAATAGGTACTTAATACTAGAAACTAAAAATGACATATTGTGTATACTCTGAAAGCAAAGCCCAATGAGAAGGAATGGATTGCTAAGTTACGACTTCGTGGTTGTCTTATTGTGTTCCACGAGTGCCCAAAGGCTATGACGCCTTCCACTCAAGTCGGACCTAAGGTTGACCACAATAAGCACCTCTACTAGTGGTAGATGCATCCCAAACTAATCAAAGGAAAAGTCAAGTAAATCTACCATGAGATGTTGTCAAACGCATCCAATATCGATCACCCATGATGACCCCATTTCATCCACAAAACATTTAAGATAAAGTTATAACAAACTACCAAGTTCTTATTATAGACTACAGAGAACAGAAGTCTTAAGGCGATGATGAAAACATCATCACATCCATGTATGCCTTGTCCGGTCCGAGCATCTCCTCCACCTTTTGGAACGCCTACAATTACATCTCCCTGGGGAAGTTCGCCTAAAGGACATCGGTGTTGATGTTCTAGTAGTACACCTTCTAAATGGCACGTGCATGGGTGACCGCCTCCTTTGCGCCTCACCGGGCCTGGCTCAAGACGTGGTCTACCATCTTCGACTGCAGGCTTCTGAAGGCCCCGGTGAGTTTTGTCACCCGAGCAACTAGTATGGTTGCATCGTCATCTTCCATGGGCTCCAAGTGGATTTTGACTCCGGTAAGGGCGTCCTGGAATGTATCCAAGGCCATGACAAGTTGCTATCGAACAGAAGACATTCTGGCCCCCTCCTGGGCTAGGGCGTCATGGGTCTCAGATAGCTCTACGTGAATAAGGCACCACATTCAGAACGAGAAGGTAAAATCATGATGTGTCCAAGATACCAGGGGCTTACCTTTGGACTTGCTCTCTAGCTTGGAGCGCATCCCCTCCTTCTCGGTGACCTCCCGAGAGAGTTGGGAGCCCAGCTCACCCAGTCGGTGGTCCTTCTCAGTGAGCTTCCCCTAAAGTTTGGCCACCTGAGATCTTTCCTGCTGGGCCTTGCCATGGAGCGTGTGAAACCACGACGTGTACAACTACAAAGCATCTAGTCAATACCTATAATTCCATCAATTAAGTGGCTATTTTGCAGGGAAGCACTCACCATGAAAAAGGCACCAAAGAATTCTTTCGAGTCACAGCCACCTAAGACTTGGGCCCTCCCTATGACATCCCTCAAGGGCATATCGCGGGGCACCCCATGGATGAGGTTCGCATCCGCTACAAGCAATGGAACCTCCACCTCCCAGTTTTCATCGGCAGGTGCTAGGGGCTCAATGGACTCATTCTTGTGCCCCTTAAAGGACTCGATCTCCTGGATTCGAAGATATTTAGGCTCGGGGGCTAGTGTTGGTGCTCCAAGCATCATGCGAGAAAAAAAAGTTAAAAATCATGCTCTCGAGAACATAGAGAAAGACATCCACATTAACGACCATATCTAGGCTGCTTTATGTCCTGAAAGGACTTCAATGGGAGATGGATGGGAGCTGGTCTCTGGGATGGCTTCTGGAGGGCACCCACCTTACTCCTTACTCCTAGCACAGGCGTGGTCATAACAGTTGATACGCCTGCACCAGCGACCGCCTTTTGGCTATCCTGATCTCACACCTGTCTGCAAGACGAGTCAATCAATGTGGCTACAAGGGTTTGTGGTGAGAAAACTGAACTTACCAGAGTTGTGGCCAGAGCTTCAGAAGCTAGAGTCAAGGCCAGGGCTTTAGGAGCTAGAGTCAGGGCCAGGGCTTCGGGAGCTAGGGCCAGGGCCGAAGCCTCAGGAGTAGGAGTTGGTGCTGAGGCCTCAGGGGCTATGGTTAGGACCAGAGCTATGGGGTTGGACACCAGAGCTAGCAGTGACACAGGTCACTAATCTGCGAGTTTCTACCCATGAAGAAATTATCCTCATCTAACGCGTCACTGCTGATGAAGGACAAGGCTAGTGACATGACCTTATCACCCCCGCTTATGCCTGGGCTCACAATTTGTGTGATCCTAACCTCATCTAATTCTCCGCCTCAAACGCCCACATTCTTTGCTTCTAGGTTGGGTCGTCCGCGTCCCGATCACTTCATGATTCATGCCGACCACCACTCTAGATTAGGACTGCTCAAGACGAAGAAAAAAGGCTCACGAGGCTTACTAACAAGATCTCAACCCGAGCATCGACCTCCATCTCCATGATGGGGATCAATACGTTCTCATGATTGGGCTTGGGGGCTCCATCAAAGAGGAACTTGATTAGGACCAACACCTCACTCCGAGAAAGATCTACAGACAATAATGACTCATAAAAGATATACGCATAGTACCCTTGATAGCTACTCGAGATAGGTTAGTACCTAGCTCACCTTCTTGGGCTGGGTCTTCCTCAGCCGTGTACTCCTAGGCTATGGAAATCCTTGATCTTAGGGGACTCATGCAACACTTGATGAAGTCCTTGGCAACGTCCCACGCCATCAACCCTTGCTCCTTCAGATCAAGGATCTCGGCAATGAGGGTCCGGTTGATTGCAGTTGACTTTGGTGACTCCATCCACAACAACTTCACAAACAGTGCAAGACCTTGGTATGAGAGCTCGGGTGGGCCTGGCTGGCAGTAGAATCATCTCTTCTATCATCCTGACTAGGAGCTCTTGATGTAGAAGTCGATGTATTCCACCAACTTCCCTTCATGGAGGTGGAATCCGGCGCCACTGGCAACCCGATTCGAGAACCCCTTCAGCAAATAGAAGTGTTGAGAGAGGTCGACCAAAGGACGCATGCCCAAGTAAGATTCACACAAATGTGTGAAGACACTGAGCATGATAATAGAGTTAGGGTTGAGGTGGATTATCTCAATCCTATAGAAGATGAGCACCTGGATGAAGAAGCTGGAAGGGGGGAAATGGAAGCCGCAGTAGAAAAAGTCAAGGAATATGACAGTACAGGTGGTGTCTGGACTAGGAATCATCTCGTCCATCGTCGATGGCGGGTGATCAAGGCGTTCGAGGGGATGACTTTGTTGTGCTCTACCCAAGCCAGAACCTCTCCCAAAACATCGGACTCCGACCATGACAGGATCGCGATGTTGGCGGTATCGGCAATAGAGCTCTTCGGCCTATCGATCTTCTTGCGGCCCATGGCATCGTGGGGAGGTAGATGGTAGGTCTCAGGTTTTTGGAGGCGCTTGCAGGCAAGAAACTGGAGAGAGGACAGCTCAAGGAAAAGGATGAAGGAGGAAGTAAACATCGTGTGGGCTCCCTTAGTCTCATTTTATACAGGGGCAGGGGGCTCTGGGCGATTCTCCGACTACCATTGAGATGGTTCTGAGTATGACTCGGGGCCATGTTCTCCTACTCTAACATCTCATCACATTTAATGCTTGGAATACCTTTTGACGCATGCAGAAGCAGTTGGAGCAGTAACCTAGAGAAATTGGCGCACAACTCCACCATATGCACACAGTTTCCAAACGTCATCATGATTCTTTGCTAGGGAAGATTCTCTTCACCACTACCCAAAATCTCCATTGCAACGATTCAAATTTCAAACCCGATCAACGACATGTCTTTTCTCCCCATCCTTTCAAAAAATGGGATGATATTTCTTGAATGAATTAGAATTCCTATTCGAATGGGATACCATCTCGAGGGCTCACTTGAGTGCTCAGAGATGATTAGAATCCCAAAGAGACGACCCAAAGACTTTGAGATCCCGATCAGACGTACCATCCTATCTGGGGACCCGAGTTCTGCTCGAAGATGCATTCAGTCAAAATGTTTATATTTGCTAACTAAGCTATTGATTTGTCAAAGCCTCATGTCATGTACAGATGGGAGGCTTGATGATGGGTAATGTAAAACTACCATATCTAGATCCTCTAGGGTTTCCTACATTCTCGAGACATATCTCTATCCCTGGACGTATGTAAACTACCAGTAGGTATCCAAGATATCTCGTAAACAGAAAAATTTATCTCTAAGAATGATAAGGAATGACTCCAAAGGTCGTACGATGCCCCTATATATACGAAGCAAGGGGAGCCTGCAGAAGACAAGCCAATTGAAGTCCATTCAAGCCATTCAAGTATACAGGAACTCTGAACACTCAAGTCTTTTGTACTTTAGATCTACATTAGTAACCCTTCACAACTACACACAAGGGAGCCCCTTGACTAGGTTTAGATCCATCTAAGAAAGCCAAGGATCCCCTTGTAAACAGTCTCGGAGATCAATACAACATAAACAGAACATGGTGCTATTATCCTAAGAGAGGCTTGAACCTGTATAAACCACTGTATGTGTTGTATGATTCGCTATAGGGAGTATCCCCTTCTTCTACAAGTTCGTAAGATCGGCGGTTTACAAATCGTCGACGGGAAGGGTAGAGGATAATTAGCCTTGCTTTGGGATGGTGATTATGATAATGGCTCTACAAAATATGGTAATGGTTCTATACAACAATGATAAAAGATGATGCTATAATTTTTTGTAGCAACATGGTATAGAGATTTGAGCATGTGGTGTGATGAGATTGGTACAGGTTGTACAGTTGGGATGTGGTAGTCTTGCTCAAATCTAAGGACCAGATCATGGAGTGATCTTTCCAAATTAATAGTACAACTACAAGCCTTGAATGGGATAGACTTAGCCAATTAATTTGCATACTCTCAGTATTGTGTAGACCATCTAATTTTGTGAAACAGAAGGGTGAACTTCCAAAGTGGTTCATTGGCGCAAGAGGTGGCTTCCATTGATGAGGTGTATTCACGCGGTGGTGAAACTTTAGCGGGTATGCGCATGTTGAGAGGGGCAATGTAAAGGCTTTGTAGTTGTCAACTCAGCTCACACCTTGGAAGTGTGTAAGGTATTGACGAGTACTAGCAATAGAGTATGATCATGATTTGTGGGTAAAGTTGTGAGGAACCGTCCAAATAGTATTCTAACTAATCATCAGGAGGATCATTATTCATGATCACAACCTCGACGATTAACCAGAATACCATTCCGGTAGTCCCGACATGTGTTTTGTGTCCAGGATCGGAACACATGCCTTCCAACTCAAATATCACAACACAGTTTAATAGAGAGCAAATAATTAAACGGGATTACAATTATTAAACATGCAACTGCTTCCACAATTTACAACAAAAGAGGAACAACAACAACTATGCAGCGGAAGAAAAACCTATACAACAAAAGAGTATGGAGCCGCATGCCCTTAGGCTCCATACCAAAAGCGCCGGAGTTCGGAGTAGAAGGTGCTACTCCTGCCCGCCACCCTGATCGGCAGGCACAAAGTAGCCGAACACCGCCTCTTCCTCGCCAACCTGAGAACCTGAAAACAACTTAAGGGCAGCACCCCTTAGTACGAAGGTACTAGCAAGTCTTACATAGTATGAGTATATATATTCTCGACTCCAAGGATCATGCATTTAAAGCTGTAGCAAGGATTAAGACATGTTTAAGTTCATTAAGCGGTAAGCAACCTAGACTCTAGGTGTAAGCAACTGACTTAACCGACCACCCACTCAAACCCTGCCAACCAACTGATCAGAACAAATATATAGACAACAAATGTATAAAATAAAACCATTACCACCAAACCACCGACCACATACCGAACAAACCACCCAAACCAACCATGCCACAACCCACATCGAAACTCTACGACCAAAACATGGTCGCTCGGTGGAGATAAGCGATAGCGATGCTCATGACCGAGAGCGCGGCAGTTCGAACTGATTATACACCCTGCAGAGGGATACTCCTGGACCCACACGACACAGGGACCATACGGCTTGTGCCACCCGCTAAGATGCACACAAGGGGGTACCCGTGACAACCTTTCCCAACCAGGCCCAACCATGTGGATCAACCATAGCTCGGCACGGCGGTATTAGAACTACTCCCCGAGCAAACTAATACCGCTAAAAGCCCAGACTCAAACCGGACTCACACCGTCTATGACGAGGCCCACATGACCACGTCTGCGAAGGTAATCGGCTCGCCTACCATTATATCAGCATGTGGTGAGTAAGGTAAGTGCTAAAGCCGACTACACCGATGATCGGTGCTTAACTGGTGCAAGCGGTCTACGGTGTCCGGGTTCCCTTCCCGAACTGCCTGAGGACTCCTCGTAAGCAGATGACACCCCTAACACCGCCCACACCTCGTCTCAACTCACCACTCAACAACCGACACATCATCAACATAACCACAAATGTGAACAGGTAAAAAGCCCTAGGCTCGCGACAACGGTGGACGCCGTCGTCGACTTCTACCGGAAAGCCTAAGTACCACTAAGCATAGCGAACTAAAATTAGACCGCGATGACACCACTAGGCTCCAATGGAATAACACATGACACGTGACCGAAATGGAAGAATGCATAGGCATAGGTTCTACCCAACTCGGAACCCGACACATGCAATGCATACATAAGCGTAGATAACATATTAAATTTTCAAGTAGACATGGTGCAGTATGATAGATGCTTGCCTTGCTGCCCTAGCTGCTGCTCACAGCTACCCGAGTCACGATCACCACTGCGGGAACCTCCGGGGACAGCCTCGTTCGCCTCGTTCGCCGGGTCAAAGTTCCCTAAAAGAATCACGCATGCAATGTAATGAATATGAATGACATGTAATGAAAGATGCTTCACTGTAAGACAACAGTGGAGATGCAATGCACTTATGCCATGAGTTAAAAGCCTTAAGGATTTCCTTATCTGAACTACTGTTTAGCATTTAACAACTTCCTAGATGGATTAAGCTAAACTCTAAGCTTAAATCTAAAAGAAAACTAACTATACTTAACATGAGGGTAACTCTTTTAAGTGAACAGGGAACCCACTAATAGGATTTACACAACTCGATTTATGGACCAACCAAATATGAAAGGCTTAGAAATCGAAACCATTTTGACAACTCATTAATCCTCAGTAAGCATTTCATAAACCCTAGCACTTTTAAAGAACATGGCATAATTTAACAAGATTGACAAAATTGGATTTACCAATTTTTGACTTATCAAAAATTGTTTAAGAATTATTGAAAATTAAATACATTTCATTAATTGAACAAATTTAATTATACATTTCACAACACCTAGTATTTTTCATGTGCAGAGTATCATAATACAAGGCCAACAAAATTAGATTCATCAATTTTGGAAATACCAAACTTTAACTATGAATTATCAAAGCCTAGACATATTTCATTAACTCAATAATTCACAGCACACATTTCATGGCCACTGGTATTTTTAATGGATAGATCATGTTACAACAAAACCAACAAAATTGGTTTCATGAATTTTGGAGCTCTACATAATTTCCTGTGCATTTTTCAAGATTTCAGCCGATTTATCAACTCAACATATATTTACTTCGCAATTTTCGATTTTCTCTAATATTCAAATGGGCCCACGCCTTTTTCTACCGGCACCGGCCGAGCTCAAGCCACTGACCGGTGGGGCCGGCATATTTTGACCCGAGTCAAAATTGACTCGCGCCAGGACAGAGCGCAGCGCGGCCGGCCGGGGCTCGGGTTGAGCCCGCCGGCGGCGAGCGGCGCAGTCCAAGCGGCCGGGAAGGGCAGCTGCAGCTCCAGCGTATGCGCGTGGATCCATTTGAGGCATACGTGGTCACCGGCGACGGCCGGAGAACGGCTAGCGGCGGCGGACGGCGGAAGCTACACGACGGCGGCTCGGCTTTGACTCACCGACGACGAACGGCGGCGTAATAAGCCTGGCCGAACGCACCTACGCGTTCTACGCGAGCACATGGATCTAACGGCGTGCTTGCCGGCCGACGAGCTCGACGGCGGCACGGCTGGCGGCACGCGCGGGGAGGTGGCGGCGGCTCGACCATCGTGGGAACACGTGCCGGTGACGGGACGGAGGGAAAACGGCGCACGCACAAGGTGTACAGGAGCACGGGGAAGCTCACCGTGCAGTCGGTTGGGCCGGAGAAGTGAGGATGTGGCGGGTCGACGAAGGACAGCGGAGCTCGGCTGCTGCCGTTGGGGAAGAAGGCGCGGACGGCTCCAATCCTTGCGGAAAACGACCGGGGAAGGAGGGGAAACGGCGGAGGAGGGCCTTGGCGACCTCCCTCTGTGCTCTACCTTGCTCGGGCTCGGCGGAAAACGCCAGCGGCGCGGTGATTTGGCCGGCGGCCAGTGCGTGTGCTCTGCGCTTTGCTTTCCGGCCGCGCGAGAGAAGGAGCAGAGAGAGAGAGAGAGAGAGAGAGAGAGAGAAGAGGGCGGGGAGGGGAAGATAAGGACACGGCGCCGTGTCCGGGCTTCCGGCGACGTGGCCTGGCCACCGAAGTCAACAAAGGCGGCCGCCGCTTGCTCTGTGAGAGCGGGAGAAGGGGGAGTAGAGCCGTGTGCGTGCGAAGGGGATGACAGGCGGGGCCGATGAACAGTAACCGGCCGGAAAAAAAAATATCTTCACCACTTTGGTTATCAAGGTGGAGGTCTTACTGTGGTCTAAAATTTGTGGAACAAATTTTGTTGGCTTCTATAAATCATGAACAATCCATTTTACCTTGTTTGACCCAAAAAGCTTGCACCAAATTAAAATGAAAATGCTCCAAAGTGGCAAGCTTTTCTAACTTGTGTTGATTTTTATGCCTTTAAAATAATCCCCAAAAATTTGGGAAAATTCATTTATATTCTCCTCCAGGTACCTACTAATTTCTAAAATTGTCACCGGCCCTATATTCCATAGAGGTTTTGGGAGATGCTTTACAACGCATCAGTTAACCCTGGCTTAACCAAATTCGGTTAAATTTCACATTGCATGTCTACACTGCTCAAAACAAAACAAATGATGCTAATGATGCCCATTAGCACTTAATTACATGTTCTAGAAACTCTGGGCCGTGACAAAAGTGCACAACCTTTGTAGAATGTAAAACTAGTTAATTAGTCATACTCATAGTTACAAGTGACAAGGAAAACCTCGTATGATTAAAACTTGATGGTTTGGTTGGTTTGATTATGGTGTTGTTCAACCTTGGTGGTAAGAACCTTGGTTGAGGTATTGGAATGTTGGCTTAGTCAAGATAATTGGAATCTTGATGTGGTTATTTATTTATTGTCATTCATTTAATCATTACTGCTTTTCAAACATTTTACTTAAATGTTGTTTTATTCAAAAGAACCATATTGCCATGTTGTTGTCAAGCATTCATATGCATATTATTTCCTCACAACTTGCTGAGTACGATATGTGCTCACTTTTGCTATCACCAAACACTTAGTTGAAGAAGGTATTGAAGAGTTCGCTAAGGATGGATCGTTCTAAGATGCTTTCTACATTGGTTATGCATGTGGAGTCGTCGTGAAGGATTAGAGTCTATGTAACCATGTTGCAGTTTTATTTGGATCTTGACCCTCAAATGTCACTTTTGTAAGACGTTTAATGATGATTTAGTGTGATATTGTAATGATATTCATCTATGAAGTCGCTATGTGCTGGGATTAATTGATGGGCTCAACACATAGATGAGATGAGTCTTTTCCTTGGACCAGTCTCGACACTTTATCATGCCATTTATGCATTGCACTCTTACATTGCAATGCATCACCATGTATGCATCATGAAATGCACACCATACCATGTGCATCGCTATACATCCACATTTGTGGTTCACCATGCCATATACATCATCATATGTGCATCATACCATATACACCATGCCATGTTCACCATGGCATTATGCAATTGCACCTTTACATCCGCACTATCTCATATGTGCATTGCATAGTGCACCATCGCAATCATGCAATGCACCATAGATCATGTCATGACATCTATTCATTGTGCCATGGTACCTTTTGTGCCCTGGTGATAGTTGCATCATTACTCACTTTATCATGTAAGAATTCAATGCACAAATATTAACAACCATGAGCAAGGATGTGAAAATCAATTGGAATCTTAGAGCCAATGTGATAGGAAAACTTGGGTAGTAACCTTGATTACCTTAAAGGAACCCTATGGTTCGGGAAATATCTAGTGGTTCCAAAAGTTCACTAGTTGAGAAGGAAAAAAATTGGACGAAGCTCATAATTCCTTACTTTCTTTTCATCCAGGAAGTATGGATCTCATTGTTGGTTTCCCCAAGACTTATCAAGGCTATGATTCTATTTGGATTATCATTGATCAATTCACAAAGTCCGCACATTCCCTTACCGTCAAGACATCTTTCACCATGAAGAAATATGCGAAGTTGTATCTCTCTCGGATTGTGTGTATTCATGCCATGCCTAAGATGATTGTCTCTAATCGAGGCACTCAATTCACCTCTCATTTTTGGAGGAGTCTCTACGAAGATATGGGTATTGAGTTATTTCATAGGTGACCAAACCGAGAGAGTTAACCAAATTCTTGAAGACATGTTAAGGGCATGTGCTCTCGTATATGGGAAGAGATGGGAGATTTGCTTGCCATTTGTGAAATTCTCATATAACAATAGCTACTAATCAAGCATCAAGATGTCTCCCTTCGAGGCTCTTTATGGAAGAATGTGTCAAACGTTGCTAAAGTGGTCCGAGTCCGGCGAAAGACCATTCTTGGGTCCGGACTTGGTCAAGGAGGTGGAAGAGCATGTTCAGGCCATTCACAAATGTTTGCTCACAGCCCAATCCCATCAAAAAAGCTATGTCGATCATCGTTACCGAGAGCTCATGTTTGCCATTGGAGATTTCGTCTATCTCAAGGTCACTCCACTCAAAGGAACACAAAGTTTTCAAGTCAAAGGAAAGTTGGCGCCTCGTTATGTTGGCCCTTTTCAAACCATTGTCTAGCGAGGAGAGGTGGCCTATCAATTGTAGCTACCTCCATCCCTCTCCGTCATGCATAATGTCTTCCATGTTTCTCAATTAAAGAAGTGTCTCCGCATTCCAACTGAGGTCGTGCCATTGGATGATCAATACCTTCAACCTAACCTCACTTATTGTTAGCATCCAATTCACATTCCTTAAGAAGACGAACTCAAGACACGACATCGTTCAATCAAGTTCCTTAAGATCCAATGGAATAATCACTCTGAAGATGAAGCTACATGGGAACAAGAAGTTCAACTTTGTACTGAGTTTCCCAAGTTCTCCTCCATGTGAGTAATGTTTGGTGATCTTTAGTACCGAACATGTGCCGCTATGGTTACGATGTACATCACTTTGGAATTGGCATTTCTACCACCCAACTACACCACATTTGTGTACTAGATAGGAATCAAGCATTCCTAAGTTTCTTAGATATGCACGCAATCACCATCAAATCAGCGAAGAGCCTACCCCACCACCTTTTTCTTCTTATCAATCTAAGCAAACATAACTTTCCCTATCATGTTAGTGAGCTAAGAAGAACAAGGATGATAACCTCGCTAGCATTCGATCAACCCCCCACCCTTTTATCTTATAGATCATTGGTTGAGGTTATTGGCATGTCTAGGTGAATATGGCATTAAGAGGCCTAGGAGTTTTTCTATATCCACAACACCGAGTTCCAACTCTCGGACCAACGATGATAAATAACCTCTCAATCACCTATTGTCATCTACTCGATACCGTTATCGCTCCATTCAATAAATTTGCGATTATCTCCTTGTGCTCTCCCCTAAGCTCACCCGAATCACAGGACGAGATTCTTTTAAGGGGGGGTTTCAGTTTTCACACCCCAAATTCATTCATATTCATGTTTACATGCATTTCATAAGCATTTGAATGGATGTTGTGCAAATTTGAATTTGTGGCTCCTCCCCACCGTGGTGAGGCGGCCATCACTTTCACCATCGTCACAGAGCTTGATGAGGTCATGGAGGTTGGACAATGCGACGAGCTACTCCGCCAGAGTGAAACCGCACTGCAACAGCTGTGCCCCAGCACCCCCCCCCCCCATCCATCTATCGGCCCTCGGGGTAACTGACCCCTTCTCTCTCTCTCTCTCTCTCTCTCTCTCTCTCTCTCTCTCTCTCTCTCTCCCTCCCTCCCCCCCCCCCCCCCCGTGTGATTTATGTTCTAGAATTCTGTTCTTATTTTCTTTATCTCTGATTTCAATGCCTCATTGCTTATTTTGGTGTCATGCTCAATCACCTGATCAAGGAGAGCAAAGGGTTATGTGTAGCCTTGCTGATATTGTCTGGATAGAAAATTTCTTGTCACAAATTGGGATGACAACCATGAAAATAGGAGAAATGGCTTTGTATCTGTTATATAAATTGGAGACAGATAGATGAGCTAATTTTGTTACTTTAGGGCTTGATTAATGATCTCTGACTTTATTAATGATCATCTGTTACTTCATGGCGTGCTTTTCTTTTGCCCCTACTGTTATCCATAAGTCTTTTGCCCCCACTATTGGTGATCATTTTGGAATAGGTATGCAAGCAGTTAAAGTTGACTCTTGAGTTAGTAAAGGAGTTGGAGATTAATAAATTGCAGGTAATTGGTAAAACTGATCTTGCAAACATAGACAAGCATAATTCAAGTGCCTTCTACCTATTGTTCATATACAGTTTGCATCAAGAATTCAAGATGACTGCGAAATGTTTTCAGATGTTGGTGGAGCTGTGTCGGTTTTTGCCGTTTTGTTAGCTGGAGTGGTTGATTGCTGGAGTAGGTGGTCAAGAGTGAAGGTTCTTGCGTTGCGAGATTATCGGTCTTTTTTATTTTCTGGAGTATGCTTGTAAGCTGGTGATCCCAACAACAACTTATGCTATGAAGAGCTATATATGTTGCATGTATTTCCCCTGGTGAACATTTCATTTCCTACATTTCATAGCAACAACTTATGCTATGAACAACTGTTTAAACAGAGGATTTTCTATGTGGCCTTGTTAAACAATATTCAAGAAAAAAAAAGGAGAATCCACTATTATGTGACTGTCAGAAAGTAAGACATGGATGCAATATATGTTGAATGGGGTAAGATCACCAAAAGGTTATCACAACTCACTTAACATATTCTATCTATCCAACTAAATAGAAACTGACTCACCATATTCACTCTAATCCTACTAACCAAACAAAAAAGAACCATCTCACCCAACCAACTAAATAAAAAATTAGATCATCCTATCCAAAAAAAACATAGATAGATATATCCATCCAACCTTGCTCTCAAACCAAACGTACCGTAGACTGGTGCAACTTGCGTGATTTGGATTTGGATCTTACGCAAACTAGACTTAGGTGACTGGATTTGGATTCCAACCATCAACTCTGGTCTCCGTTCAATTTCTAACTTCAAATTGTAAGTATGTCAACTTTACCATATTAAGGATGTGTTTGATTGACTACCGTAGATTATCACACACCTCTTGCTAAACATTTCCTAACGTGTGACGAACAATTAACATTAAATAAGGTTTGACAAATGTATAAGTATATGACACGTGAGGTCAAAGGCTGAGAAACCGTGGCACACTAAAACTTGGGTAACGAACTAAACAGCTGTCATAAAAAGAGTGGCAAATTGTGGCAGGGAACCAACCCTAAACTCTTAGGAACGATTCGTGCGCTGCTTCCACCGAAGGTGTTGCAACTTGCAAAGTGAACTGGTTAAGTATGCCTTTGTGTGGTGACCAGCTCACTCCAAAGCTCCAGAGAATCTGCATACTCCAAAGCCGGTCCACCGATCGGAGCTTTGGAGTGACCAGCTGAACTGCATACGCAATCGGTGATGGGCCACCGGTGGCCGTAGCATCCATAACGTTTTCCTGTTTATCTTTTTGAGAATTTTGGCGAGGGAGTTTCTGGCATACAATTAAGGAGAAGATGGGCACCCAGCTTTAGCCAAAGGCGTCCACTATCAAACCGAAGCCAGCACTCTATTTTTCGGTGAGCACCACCGTCAAACTGTTTTTTTTTTTTCACAATCTAGTGAATCGGTAGGAGAATGCTGCCACTGGCAGGCCTGATGCTTCCAGTCGGTCACTGAAATCTAGGCAAACAGGCAGCAGGAAGGTTCAGAAGCTGTTACTGGTTCGAAACAACACAAACAAATCTACAAGGAACAGAAACTAGCAAACGTCCTCGGCCACTAAGGGCAACCACAATGTGGTAAAAAATATATATAGTAAGCAATAAATGTTGTCTTACAATTCAGTAGCAGTCTTAATAAATGTTGTCATATATCTACTTCCAACAGTAAGATAATTAAATACATTATCTCGGTAGTGCTACTGTTTGGCAGTTGGACGTTACCTTCTAGCCTTTGTCTTCTAGCCATTAGTTTCTTGGCAATCTATCGGGACATCTCAAGGAAGATTTGATAGAGCACATATGGTAATAATTTGGTGGTTAGTAACAACAAAATTAGAGTCTATTAGTTTCTTACCAACCTTCTACTTCACTAGTTTGTCTTCAACCATCAAATTTAGAATTTAAATATTTGCTTCAGTACTTGAATTTGTAACTGGAATTTACTACTTTGTTATTTCAGTAAAAATATGTACTAGTACACTATTCATTCCTTAAGGATCGAAGCATAAGTCCTTTTGAATAGATCTATATCTTCTTCATATTTAAAAGAACTGAACTAGCAGGCCTAGGACGCATACATGTACTAGCACAAATGCATGCTCAATTAAAAAATCGGCAGAGAGCTGAGGGCACAAGATTAATACCTGTACTAGCATCTCACCGCATCAACACTTACATAGAACAATCATGAAATCAACCACTCGACGCACCACATGCATAAGCAGGCAGCTAGCGAGACTTAACGATAGGCTCAGTCTACAATCTGCACCCACGTCTGCTGCAGGATCCGTTTGAATTGCTCGCCATCTGCTCCGCTCCACTTAGCTCCGTCAGATGCGAGGATCTTTCACACGTTGTTGCCGACTGCCATCGTGCCTGCTGCACATATGAGGGCACCAGCCGTCACGCCTGCTACATATCTGAATCTTAGCCCATCGGGCTAGGCTATGCTCGAGAAGAATGTGGGAATGAGAGTAGGGATGAGAGGAAACGAGGGATTTGGGGCAACGGCAGTGAGAGCGAGATGGAATCGATGAAGGAATTGAGGATCCATGAAGCTTCTCGAGGAAAGGGAACATGGGAGGTTGGGGACAGACGACTTTTTATCTCAGGCAGGATCCACCTTATTTCTCACCATACACATAAACATTGTAACATCTATCACACAACTACTGCCACTGAATCCTAGATCCCACCCCTAATACTGACTTGGGCAAGATACATTGCCCTTGCTCTAAATGGCAGCTCAGCAGCTACAGAGCACAACAAGAAGACACCCAACTCCATGAGTGCTCACAGGCCATGGCGATGTGCGTGCTCCGGAAGTCAGCTTGGCGCCCAACGACGGCTGCCCATCAGCGTGCGCAGGGCGGCAGGGGTAAGGGTCCTTGCAAATGCCAGTGTCAGCTTCACGTGACAGTGGTAATATTCTAAACATTGCGTCGCGACCTTTTGGTGGTATTTAAATGAATCAGGAACATTTTCCTAAAGTGAAAATCTTTTAGTATTTATACGTTGAGCGTTTCGAGCAGCTGAACAATTTGGTCGAGTATTCCAAAGTTCAAATGAGCTCCATTGGCTTGCTAGGTTCTCAGCCACTACAAACTACACTACCACGGCTCTGAACCGTGTTTTCAAGTATCTGTTCGACATTAGCTAGGTAGGGACATCTTATGCAAGTACTACAAATCTTGAGGTCTCATAAGCACATCTACACGCACTTCAGTCGCTGTCCTGGGAGCAGAAAATCCTCTTCAAAGCACGGGGTAGGTCCAGAACGATGTCTGCAAATGCTGAAACACAGAATAGGGAGGGTGTGAACACATATGGGAAAAAAATTCAGCACATGTTATATTGTTTGGCAAGGTGAAAGACAAAGGCCGGGACAGCAACCTTCTGGTAGACACAAGGTCTTGAGTGCATCCTCAGCATATGGAAGGCGAAATGGTACCGGCTGGACAGCTGAAGCAGCACTGGCCCTTGTGGATATTCTCTTCGATGAGCGAAGTGGCCAAGCTAAGACCCTAGCCTGACTCGGCAGTGTCAACAGTAGATCTGAATATCGAATGCTGACTGTAACCTTGCTGCTCAAGTGGCAAATGGGTGAAAAATTCAGTATCTAGAAAAGGAATAACATGAGGCTTATGTATATAAAGCCAGGGCCAATGAAAAACGAGGGTGACAACTACCATGTTTAAAATCAGTAGGCAGTATTCAACATGGTGCAAGATAACAAAAAATTGAAAGACTGCACTAGTTGCAGATATTTTATGAGGGAGTGTACTAGCAACATAACAGAACTTGACTGGTATAAATCCTAGCATTAGCAGTTATTATCCTTACCACTCAAAATCCTCCAATACAAACTCAATCACATTGTAAGGAAGACTATGGAACAGTTCGCCAATTTGGTTTCCATAGAGCTCCTTGATAAGACGGACCTTGAACATGAAATAGAAAATATCAGAATTAACAATTTGCTGTCAAACAGAACACGTTCCACAAGCTGTATGGCTTGTCCGTCTCCAGCTTTCACATTCCAGCCCAGCTACCAATCTTTATAGCCAAAAAGCCTAAAGCAGTTCATAAGCTAAATGATAGAAGGAATCCTTGGTAAAAGGAACAAGGATGTATGTTAAGGGCATGGATCCATGATTGGGGATTGCAGAGGGAGAGAGAGAAGGTGGCAGCGCCCTAGGGCTGCCCGCAGCCGTGCAGCAAGAGGGGGAGGCGAGGAGGCGCGACAGAGGGGAATACCCCTTATTAACCTGCTTGCTCTTTATTGATGGACTGCCTCTCTCTATATATATAGAGACGGTAACTTGACCCCTACGCAACCTACTACAATCTGGGATAATCCGGAAACTACCTAATATAACCCTAACAAACTTAACGGGCAAGTAACCACGCTTTAGGAGCAGGTCCATGGGCCAGGTCTAGGCCCATAACAATGTATCTCCATTCTTAATCCAGGGTTGCAATTTCAGATGTTGGAAAAGAACCAAAAGTCAACCAGTAGCACAGATTGGCCAATTTCTACACAAAAATATAAATGAGCAATGCTGCACACAATGACTAAATGCACATATATTAGAACACAAACACCAAAATCGAAAAAGAAGTCCAAATATACATAAAATACTTCCAACTATGAAGAAGAGAAATCCGATGTTTCTGAAAATGAAAACTCCAATGAGCACAGCTCCTGACATGTCCTGCTGGCTGGCCAAGAGTTCGTGCAAGATAATAGCCTAGAGGGTTCACCTTATGCAAAGACGAAGAAACAAAAAGTGGACGACTAGAGATGTTTTGATCATTTAAGACTGGGATGAATAACAGCTAATTAGAGTTATTTGCAACACAAACAAGGTTAACACGCGATGACAACTTTAAAGGTGTTATTTTCATGATTATAAATAGTTTCACATGGCCAAGTCTCTCACGGTGCTAACGGTCAGTCGAGCACGGTCTCAATGAGCCGACCCGGGTTCGAGGCTTGACATCCTTTTAATGAAATCCCAGGGAACATCCTCCCCCTTGATGCTCATTTTTTTAAAATAGTTTCACATGTACAGAGCTAATTTTCTGAAAATAACAATACGAGACATCAAGGTTTTATTCGGCTAGAGTATAGCATGGAAATATAATTAGTCAAATTCACTATGGAACATCTTCTGCATGATAAATATGAAATATTTACCACCTGGAGAAATATAAACATAAACATCTTAAAAACTTCAACTCAGTTCAACGGACATGGTGACCATCAGATCATATACATTATGCTTCAACTTTTTTTCTCGAACCGGCAGGAGAACTACCTGTCATTATATTAAGAAGGAATAACAAGAACAGAACAAAATACAAAGCCGGGCTAGCCGGCAAAGAGAAAAAAGGGAGAGGGTCCAGCAGGGCCTAAGAGACAAAGCAAAAACAAACACAAAAAGTCACGCACAGACGGAAATGAAACCCGTCAAAACAATTAAGGAAGAAACACCACTAGATCTTTGACGCCTACAGCCAACCAGAGCGACGCCTCCTCCCAAATGGCTTCCACCAGCGAAACCACTTACGGCTTCGTGCTCCCAAAAACAACAGTGTTGCGTTGTTTCCAGACCATCCATGCTAAAAGGATGATGAGTGAGTTGAGGCCCCACCGATTGGCCGTCTGCATTCTGTCCGCAGCAAGGCGCCACCAATCACTGAAACAAATATCCGATGGTTGAGGTGTAGCCTGAGGGAGGCCCGCCCGACTAAGCACCGCAAACCACACGTAGAGAGAAAACACAATCAATGAGCAGGTGCTGGATTGTTTCCTCGGCCTGATCACAAAGAGGGCAGGTGGCAGGATGCAGGAGATGCCGACGGGCAAGCTGATCGGCCGTCCAACAACGGTTCAGCACGGCTAACCAAAGGAAAAATTTGCATCGCAGCAGTGCCCAGGCCTTCCACAAGCATTTCCAAGGTTCAAAAGTGATGCTCCCCAAGAAGAACTGGTTATAGGCCGACTTTGCATAATATTGCCCAGAGCTGGTGTGAACCCAGGAATGGACATCCACAATCTCCGGATGCAACACCACTCCTACCAAATCCCAGAGCTGGAGGTACTCCATGATTGCTTAGGCCAAGAGAGGACCTTTAATGTCCCTAACACACCTGTGTTCAGAGAGAGCTTCAGCCATTGTTCTTCTCAGGCAAGCCCGCTTGCCCACTGCAATTAACAAGTTGGACGCTAAATCTCATACTGCCTTGCCATGCAACCACCGGCAAGACAAAAAAGAGTGTTTCGACCATTGCCCACCATAGAAACAATGGAAATTGAAAAATAGGGCCCTGACTTTGATACCAACCTGCAAACTGAAGGAGGCCCAAGGCTTATCCGGTTGAGTCTTCTGAAGTCATATCCATCTCATTCGTAGGGCCCAAGAGAGTGTGCAGGTTATGGATGCCCAGTCTGCCTAACTCAATTGAACGGTAGACCTTGTCCCAAGCTACCACACAATGTCCACCATTAACATTGGCTCTTCCCTTCCACAAGAATGCCCGCCTAATCTTATTAATAGCTTTGATAACCCATTTAGGAATATCCAAAGCCATAAGAAGGTAGATAGGAATTGCCGTCAAAACCACCCGAACAAGGATTGTTCAGGTCACCGGACTCAATAAAGCCGCCTTCCAACTTGGTAACTTGTCCGCAAGCTTGTCCAAAGTTGGTTGCACCTGCGATTTTGTCAACTTCCACACCGAGAGCGGCAAGCCCAGATATATGCATGGAAAATCCTTCACAGCACAAGGAAAACCCCTTGAATAAAGCTGAGATCTTCCTGCTAACATTGTATAGGAGTCGCTGAACATTTGTGGATGTTGGTTTGTAAACCTGAGACATCTCCAAACAACCACAGAATGGCTTTGATTAGCTCCAAATCTGCATGGGAAGGCCGCAGGAACAGCACCACATCATCAGTGTAAATCGAAACCTGATGGGGTAGTGGCCTTCTAGCCAAAGGTTGCAGCAGCCCTTCTTCACAAGCCCTCAACACTATAGCATTCAAAGTGTCCATAACTAGAATAAAAAAGCATGGGAGATAAAGGATCTCCTTGACGAAGCCCATGTTGATGATAGATAGGCTCTCCCGGCTCGCCATTCAGCAGCACACAAGTGGAAGTCGTAGATAAGAGACCACATATTATGTTGCGCCAAATCAGCCCAAAATCCAAGTACTCAAGCAATTCCAACAAGAAGGACCAACTAACCAAATCAAATGCCTTGGAAATATCCGGTTTGAGGAGGATCCCAGGCTCCTCAAGCTGATGTATGAAGCGGGATGTTTGTTGCACAAGAATGAAATTGTCTTGCATACATCTATCCCAGATAAAGGCACTTTGATTAGGTGAAACAAGATAGGGTAACCTTGGAGCCAAACGGTTAGCCAAGATCTTGGCCACCAACTTAGCAAAACTATGAATCAAACTAATGGGTCTATAATCCTTCACTTGACTGGCATCAGCATGTTTTGGCAAAAGCGTAAGGTAAGCCGAATTTAACATACCTAGTTTTCTCCGGTCCCCACCATGGAAAGATGTCAAGGTTGCCATTAGATCTTCCTTAATTATGGACCAGCAATGGCGGTAGAATCATCCAGTGAACCCATCCGGGGTTGGGGCCTTGTCCGCTGGCAGATCCTTGATGCATGCCCAAACCTCCTCATCGGTGAAGGGGACATCAAGAGCGGAAAGGTCATGAACGGGCATCTGCAGAGCGTGAAGGTCCATAGTTTGAGCACGGTCTTCTACCAACCCAAGCAACTGAGAATAGAACTCAAGGACTGCATGTTATTTGTCATCTTGGGTCGTGAGTATACGATCTCCCACTTGCAGCTTTCCGATAAAAAATTTCTTCTTTCTATGCCTAGCATGAAGATGGAAAAGGGACGTATTAGCATCACCCTCCTTCAGCCAACTGATTCTCGGCCTGAGACGCGCTATTGTGCGTTCAAGAGAGGCCAGCCCAAGGCATTTTTTCTTCAAGTTCCGATGCAACCAGATTTCATCATCCGAAAGTTGACGAGCTGAGCAATCTCAAGACGGTGGATTATTTCTTTAGCAATTTGGAGTTGCTAGTTGATGTTACCCACTTTTCTCTGTCCCCAACTTTGCAAACAATTGCTAAGGCGACCTAGCTTGAGAGCAAAAAGCTCAGAAGGGCGGTTGGAGATAATAGGCACAGACCAAGACTGCTGAACAAGTCCCTAAAAACCATCAAGACGAGTCCAGAATTTTTCAAAATGGAAGCGGCGCTTTCGCTTTGGTATGTCCATCAGCCCCAAGATAAGAGGGCAATGATCCGAAATACCTAAAGCCGAACTCTAGAGCAGGCAGTCCCGGAACAAATCCTCCCACTCCGAGGTGCAGAACACTCTGTCCAGCCTAACCAACGTTGGAGAGGAACCCTCATTGGACCAGGTAAATCTGCATCCAACAAGAGCCAACTCTTTCAGCTCCACCTCGTTCAGAAATTTGCGAAACCTGCCCATCATGACCAGATTGATATTCTGATTGTTCTTGTCTTCAGACCAAAAAAATCAGATTAAAATCACCAGCCACCACCCAAGGACCAACACAAGCAGCTTGAACAGTCCTCAGCTCATCAAGAGGATCCTCTCATTGTCCGCCTGAGGGCCGTAAACACCGGTGAACCACGAGCAATGCCCATCGTGCTCCTGAAATTGCACCAATATCGAATGTGTCCGTGTGAAGGTCACTGTCCCAGCACAAACAGCTCTTCCAAGCAATCAAGACCCCTCCCCTGGTTCCAAACATCGGCAACAGGTGGTATCCATCCAGCTCTGCTCCAAATATAGAGAGAAGCTTGTGGCAAGAGAGGTTTTCCACCTTGGTTTCTTGAAGGCAAACTATATCCGGTTTGATAGAATCGACGACCTCCAGAATAGAGTTCCGTGTCACAGTTTTGTTCAAGCCGCGGACATTCCACACAAGAATTTTGGAGGCAATCATTGGGCAACAAAAATATTACAACCAGATAAAATAACCAAACAACCGGTGCTCAACTCCGAAATGAGGAGCACAGGATGTCGATATCATGAACCTGAGCCCCCATGGGTACTTGAAAACCAGAAAGGGCTGCAAGAGCAGCCACATGAGCACGGGACAGTGGGGCTTGAAAAAGTCTAGCAAAGGCATCCAACGCCTCCTGCCCAACATGTTCATCTTCGGCCACGAGCCCGAGCCGACGGATGACCATGGAAGAAGCCTGATGCGTCGAGGAAGATGACCGGTTCTTCAGAGCAGCAACACGCTCACTACGCCTCGGTGTGGCAACTAGTGGAGAGTTTTCTTGCGTCTCTTCGCTATGAGCGACCGGGGAAGATGCCCCGCATTATGAATTTTTAAACTTGAAATGAACATCTCGACCGAGGTAGGAAGCGAGAAAGAAGAAGACTGTGAAGCACACTCAGCAGCCCGCATAACCAACTGTGGCCCCTTCTTACGACGTGAGTAAACGAACCTGTAGGATTTGGGCAAGTAGAGGCACAGAGGCCCAATGGTGCCACTCAGTCCATCCCGTGTCATGGACCCATTTCGTATGGAGAGCCCACAAGGCAATCCAAGGCCCACCGTAATAGCTAGCGCACTCTCGCAAGAGGAGGGGGCCATCTCATCGAAGATAACCTGGGACGTCACGTCTTGTGAGAGAGACACCTCCTAAGTGGGACCTAGAACGGTGGTAGGTTCCAGGGAACGAACCGTCATGGAGGCGACGCCATTAATGGGCTCCAAGGCACGAACCCCCTTAACAAAGGGTTGCGCAGCCAAGAAAGCTTGGCTGCCGTCAACTCGAATCAAGGAGACAGCCAGGGAATCGAGGTGGTTATGAGAGGATGCTATGGGCCCCCCTCCTAGAGGACTCTGATCTTCTGATGCATGAGATCCCATGTTAGCCTGCACGTGACGAGAAGCATTGGGTCCATGTGACACCGGTGATCGAGCCAATCCACGGTCAACCGCCGAATCAACATGGTCATGCAACCTGTTGCTATAACCACCGAGACCATCGTGCCCATCGCAGCCAGGGTTGAACCACCGGCGGCGCCGACGATCACCGTTGTCGCCACCCTCATCGTCCGGAGGGGAAGGCAGCTCATAAGACCTCGAGGAATCCATGATCTCCCTTAACACAATGTCAATCTTGTAAGCAAGGGTCCTCACCGCCGGCAGCTCACTCGAGCCAGAGGAACCAATCGGTTCCTTTACGAGGAGATCCACGGTGGTATCAACCCCGCGTCACTGGTCCACGCGACGAGCTGGAACTCAGACATGTCTGTACGATCAGCAGTGGGAGATGGTGGACCTAGCAGAAAGGAGCCAGCAACAGCTCCACCGTCGCCAATGCCTAAGCATGAGCTAGGACACCATGAAGAGATAAGCTGACCTTGAAGGGCAACGTTCTGCCAACTGCATGAGTCAGCCGCGTCCAAGGTTTGATCTTCCGAACGCAACCCGGAGTATGCACTGGGTGGCCACCATTACAAAATAGCCGCGCAACATCAGCATCCGAAAGCAGCAGGAGGAAATCCTCCGGGAAAGACTTGTAAATGGATAAAGAATGAACGTCCAAATTGAACTCGCCGGCAATGGCAGCCGCCGCCTCCCTAGGGGAAACCTACAGCCTAGTACCTAAGACCCATCACAAAGACTGCTCAGCGCAGATCATCCTCTGCCCGGACCAAAAGATCAGAGCGATCCAGGACGCAGAAAACGCGCGTGGAAGGGGAGTGAGTGGCTGCCAAGTACTCTGCTACCATATGAACCTCCGAGGAGGGCTCTGAGCCATGATCAAAATCTGCCAGGTCAGAAGAGGGCCATGACATCGGCGCCTCCGCGACCGACGGCGTCGACCACAGCGAGAACCCTGCCCACCGTCATGAACTGCAGGGGAGGACCCGGCAGACACCGGTGCAGAGGTCGGAGGAGCAACACCGGTCCCAACAAGCTCCGATAAGCGGGAGCAACAGAGCCAAATACCCCCCGGTTGAATAGGTGGAGCACCGCCGACCAAACGGGACGAGTCACAATCGAACGTGGACGAGAGCACTCCGCCGCTCTATGGCCAGAACCCAAGCACTGCCGACAACGCGTGTTGCGCCTGCACATGGCGGCGCGGTGGCTAATCGCAAGACAGTTGAAACATCTCTCCCTGAGGTCCTCCGGCACTGGCTTGCGAGGCCTCCACGGGGAGCGAAGCTGGCGATGTCGCGTCCATTTGCTGATCACTGGTAGCCAGCCATCCGCATCGGCACACTGCATAGGGGCAGAGGAGCGAAGAACAGGGTAGCATACGGGGTCTAGAGCCGTAGAAGCATCGGGCCCCGTCGTGGAACCTGCAGCTGCAATCGCCACCGAGGGGCGAGCATCGGCAACCACATCGTGGAAGGGCGGCCTTGCAGAGCCACAGTGACTTGGAGAGGGAGGACTGTCATCGCGCCAGCGCGATTCCTTGGAACGACCCGCCGATGAGAAAGGTCGGGCAAACAGAGACAAGGGTGAGGCTGGCGCCGGGGAGGGGAAAAGGGGGTCGTCGGACTTCCATGAGGAAGCAGACTAAAAGGTGGACACCGGGCTCGGTTGAGACCCGAGACTGGGGCTATGGTGGTGGAGGGAGCCGGCAGAAGGAGGGGTGAGGGGAGGCAAGGAGCTACTCGATGGGGTGGGAGGCGAGAAGGCCATCCTTCTCTTATTAGGTCAATGCTTAAAACAAGATAACTGCATGTCACTAACTTTAGCAGAGATACACAACGATTTTGCTAACATAATAGAAGATAAGGGAAATTGAATATAAAAAAATTACAGATAAGTTACATGTGGGAGCGACTCCTGATAGCTGATACTGACCTGCTCTCTCCTGTCAATATAAGCCTGTATAATTTCTTCAAGATGATCAATAAATTTCTGTGAGGAAAAGCATCCATGTTAGTACATAGAACTGTGCACATAATTCATATAGTAAAAGCAAGTGCTTGTGAAAAAAACATACGATGGCATTAGATGACAGGAGATCACTTTCTAATTCACGTATGGGCAGAAAGAAAGGTAAGGTGTGTTCGATGACAGTCATCTTTTCCAGGAATGACTTGCTTTCCAAAACACAATGAAAAATTTCACAAGGCTCTCCTGCAAAATAGAATGCACATATTTATCTACTATAGGAAATCATATGTTTGGAGACTTAGAGGTAGCATGTCTCTTTCATCCTCTTTTAAGCTAAGGTGCCACGCTTCAGTTGGTACTATTATTCAGAATATCATGGGTCTGCATAGTGCTAAAAATTATATTTTTGACGTAACTGTTTGTACAGAACTACATATTGTTGTTTCCATAACTGCTTGCTTTGTAAACCATGACATTGTGTTCTAAACAGGAGGCCTAAAGCCACCTTCCTCTAGGGGCATCCTCATGATCCTGCTTTTTATCCTTTCTTCTTATCCTCATCTTCCGAATCGTCAGGTGAGCAAGACTACATAATAAGAGAATGCGGGAATGGATCTGAGATTGATGGCTAACCGGCCTACACCCACCAAACCCTTAGCCCTTGCTTCAATTAGAGCAACATATGAATCTGCAGAAGCATCTAATAGCGATTCTTAGAATCAGTTCGGAATGAATGCTATACTTTTTCTTCCCCACTCATCTTATCAACCTTTTCCTTAGCCCGCCTCTTAGAATGTTTTAAGGAGCACAGACAAAAGATTGGCATGAAAAATGCAACTGAAAATGTAAGTGTAATCACCAGCAAAGAATGTCTCATACTGTATGCCAATTCTCGCGCCATCCAAGCAATAGATAACCTATTAAAGAGAAGAAATTTAGTTTTCTTATGTCAGAGTAACTGAAAGATTAAGACAAACTAAATTTAGCATGCCTAGTCTTTACCCATGATGAAACTCTCATTATTGAAAACTATAATAGAATGATGGTGCCCTGTAAAATGTGTTCTATGCTTATTCATAGAGGCACCATACGAGCTGGCATAAGGCAGCTGAAAGCCCACACACTGGTTTGACAGATAGATTGGTTGTGGTGGTCACCAGTATATATGTTTTGCAAATTCTAGACAAAGACAGAATGTCAACTCATGAGACACCACTACCCAGCCCACACAATCACCGTTTGGCATACTGTGATGAGTGATGACAGAGAATCGTATAATATGCCACTATATCCCAACCCCAACTAGCCATACAGCACTTAACACAGCAGAGCCAAAAAAGAGCAATTAGTGAAAGATGAAATAACAAAGACTAACCCAAGCTAATCAGTCAGGAGAAAAAATTATAAATAATCCAACGAAAGTAGCACAAAGCTCAGCCTGCATGCTACCCAGATAAAGGACTAGAGTGAAAAGAGTCAATAGTCTAGACTCTACAGAGCAGTGTTACCTTATTTTTAATTCTATATGTAGTCCTTGATTGAAATTGAAGGTCTGCTGGAACGTTTACTTGGTTGGCCATGGCCTTTCTGTCAGCCTCCATATGGACCTGGTCTACGAGATAGAGCAAACTCAACAAAAATTCATGACTCACAAAGAATGAATAGTTTGTCTCATGTGACAAGAAAATGAGAAAGATAGGGTGCTGAAACACAATAAATACCTTCTCACATAAAAAAAATCATAACTCACAGAACGAATAGTCTATCTCGTATAACAAGAAAGTGAGAAAAATAGGGATTTGAAACACATTAAATACCTTCTCACGGATGGTTGCCAACAAACCATCATTCCACTGTTCATCATGTATTAAAATCTCTACATAATGCAAAAAAAAAAAAACAAGGTATTAACAATTCTCCAAGAGAATAATGATTCCAAGCATGACAATATTGTGATGCCAAGTACAAGATTATGCCAGCACTTCACATAACTACAAGAAAATCAGCAAACAAAGGGCCAGGTATATTATCAATTTGTAGTCCTACCGTACTATGCTATGTATTTAGTAGTATCTTCTCATATATGAATTTGCATCGAGGCCATTCCACCTGAGCTCAAACCTGCAACAAATGTGACAAATCTACCTGGCCTGTCCACCACCCATGTGCTGATAACGCTTCCTTCCACCCAGACGCGCAGCTAATGCTTGCCAACAATATGTTCAGACCCAACTACGATTTTAACACTCAAGGAAAACATCACCGCTAAATAGAATTTACCGGAGGTCACCGGTAAACACGGTTTATCGGAAATATCAGACATACTGGAAAAAATTCAAACAAAATACTGGTAAACACGGCACACTTTTTCTACCGGTGGCCGCCGGTAGAAAACTGAACCGGGTTTACCGCCGATTTTCACCAAAAAAGTTTTCTCTGGTAACACTTGCTAGCAATATTATGTTTATGAGAAAATTCCTTATTTTCCATCGGAAGATAAGGTAATTCCCTATTTGCCATCCCATGAAATGAACTTCCTTATTTGCACATAGAAAAGACATATTTACCCTTGGGGAGGAGGACGGCAGCCTCAGGGCCACTAGCATCTAATCAAAGTTTAGGGCTCTTTAGAGGCCAAATCATAGAATGTGATGTACTAGAGAATTGTAGAAAATTTCTTTATGCTTCCTAGGGTTTTTGAATGCTGCATTTGGATGAATAGATCAGGAGATATGAATTTCTGAAAGTCGTGTTGTTTGCAGACAGCAAGTCGTTTAACATGTATGGCGGGAAACAATGCGTTTAATGTGTGTGCCCAAGGCCGCCATCCTCCTCCCCAAGGGCAAATGTGTCTTTTCTATAGTTCAAATGGACGGCAGTTGCGAGGAAGGAATGAAAATTAGAAACAGTGGAAATAAGGAAGTTCATTTTGTGGGATGGCAAATAGGAAATTACCTTATCTTCCGATGGCAAATAGGGAATTTTCTCATTGGTCATACCCAACTTGAAGGGTTATACCTTTAGTCTAATGAAAGGACAACACAGTTTTGCATTCTACTACATGCAGAGTTTATATTATAGTTCTTGATCTCTGTTCCCATGGTCTCCAGATCACCCCGCTAAATCAAAGGTCCAAACCATCTGAAGAAAGTTATCAATTGCAGAACATTAACGCAGTTAGTTCAACAGGTCATGTTGTTCATTTATAGCAGAAAGATGGACCTTTTCATCCAACAGTTGCACCACTTTAGTTGTAGTAAACAACTTCTCAAATCAGTCATTCGGAACAAAGATAATGTGAGTCCAAAGCCCAGAAATATTCAAAATGATATTATATGTAATGCACTGTTAAAGATTTTATCAGTCTGTTGAATTGACAAGAATTGATCAGAACCAAAGGAATGCACTGTCAGAACTTAATTAGCCATGTAAGGCAAGACATAAGATTCAATTGCAATGTCAGAACATGAAAGTTCAAACTTGAAACCTATGATAGAAGTTCTAATTGAAACAAATGCCTTTTCCAGAACTGTGCAGGATTGTGTAGGTTAGCAGGTAAATAATCCATTTGATACTTCTTAGTTGACCTCATGATTGGCCATCAGAAGTTAAAGAGACTATTGATATATGTGAATGAGTATTATTAGTTCACCGATGCCCTATATCAACAATTTATGTACAAATCGATAACTGACAAAGTGACAAGCTTATTACTTCTTACAAAACGAGATAATAAAGATCATAGTATAGCAAAGTGCACCTTCAGTTTGAGCGGTTCGTGCAGCCTCAAATTCTTTCTGTAGACGCTCAAAAATCAGCTTATCAGAGTCCCTAAAATAAAAATCTAAAGATGTTAAATAATAATTTTACTAAGCATCAAAATTTTCAGAACATGAGCAGAAAGCAGTATAAAACAAGCAGCAAAGGAAAAAGAAAAGGCAATAAGAAATCCATGCAGCAAAAACACCCATAGCTAACTCCTAAAAGATCATCCAGCGTATGGCTAGAGGTAAATTAATATGAATATCCTCCGAATGACAGATTGGAAAATGTATTTTGAGTAGCAGTATTCATCTGATAAGAAATGGATTTAGGCTCAGCAATAGTAGTTACAAGATCTTTTTGTGTAAACAATCTTTTCTTGTCAAAAACACCTGTCACTTGACATGTTGTAATGTCAAACAGGAAGTAGTGGGAACTTTCTGCAGTATACCACTTTCCTTGGGCTAATGCCAGTAATATTACAGGTATTAGCCTCAGGTAAAAAACACCAGAGATATTAGCACTAATATGCATTAGAAATTAAACTGGGCTCATTTATATAACTGAACTGCAGTACTGTTCTTTCTTATTTTTAAGGGAAAAGTCCATTTTACTACCCTAAAGTATTATGTTTGTCCAGATAACCCCCTGAAGTTTATTTGGTCTACTTAACCCCCTCAAGTTCTAAAACCGGGTTACTCAACCCCTTGGGCGGTATGGCTGTACAGTTTTGCGAGCATGGATGGTATTAGATGGTGGTTTTGACACATCATAGATGGATTAGTGGTGGTGCATGTGCATGACAGGACCATTTGATTCATGCTGAATGTCTCTCAGATGCCAAAACTCCTCGCTGTTCGTGTCTGCTCCAGATCTTGCCAAGCTTGGCATGTACAGAAAAGGTGTCTGTTCAATGCACAAGCAGAACCGGCAGCAGGTATCATCCCTGGGTGGCAGCACGGCCAACCCGATCAGCAAGCAAGTCGGCAGAGGGAAGAGGGAGCAATGCCACTGCTGCCAGGCTGCTCGTCGCACCCCTCACGTGGTGCTGCAACCAGTTCTTTAGTCTGCCATGAATTGAATCAAACTACTACTCTTGGCTCTAGTGTAGGCTAAAGCCTATACAATGATTTGTGCTGCGAGTACAGCACTCAGGCGGCAGAACATTCAAGGATAAGCGTTGCTTCTTGGTGGCCAAAACAGCGGCACCGCAAGCGTGGCGCAGTGGCTGGCACCATGCGCAGCATGTAGTGTGCCACAGGCTGCGTCATCGTCATCTGCAGCGTGGCGCAGGGCGCAGGCTACAGGTTCTGACACATGGGCACTGGGAGACCGGCAAAATAGGGTGATATGGTGAGGCACAAGGGAGAGAGAAGGGATAAGATTTGTGGAAGGAGGAAGAAAAGGTGATGTGGTAGCCACATCAGCAAAATCCGATGATGTGGCATACTGGCATCAACATGGCAAAACCACTAACCAAAACTGCTCAAGAGGTTAAGTGACATGGTTTCAGAACTTTAGGGGGTTAAGTAAACCAAATAAAACTTCAGGGGGTTATCCGGACTAGCAAGATACTAGAATGTAGTAAAATGAACTTTTCCCTATTTTTTATGGAAGATTTCGGATCAGGAACTTCTTGCAATGACACTCACTTCAGTACAGCTAATGATACTATAAATATAAACTGAAGAAAGATGACAAATCCATTTACATATGTTTAATTCAGATAAACTTCAGTGTTTCCCTTTCTTTTGCATGTATGGTTCTGCCAGCCACTACAATTCATTTTGATTAATTTTCTTGTTCCAATTTGAGCACCATCACTAAAGGTAGGACAGTTAGGAACACATAGAGAAAAATACAGTTGCAACGAGGTTTGCAACGTAAAATACTGAACAGAGAAGGATACGAGGAGGAGACAAAAGAGTGTAACAATTAGCTGGCAGTTTAAACTGAGAAATAAGAATTTCGCTATTTAAAATTGTTACATGCCAAAGGACCTAAACAATAATTATCTTAAACAGTGAGCCGTTCTGCATCTATGGGAAGCTTTGTCAAAATTAAAGGAGTACCGTGAAAGGCGCTCTTTTAAATCTTCATGTCTTTTAAGGATGTTTGACACTGCAAAACAAAAGGGCAAAAATATTAAGAGTTAACACAGTACATTCAACGTGCTTTATTGAATTCCTATAGAATTACTAGGCATGTGGATGAGGGGTAGACGGTCCCCCTAAGGGTACAAATAATGTTCTCAGGTATCGAAAGAACAAAAAAAGTTATTACACTTTGCACGTGTGGTCTCAAGTTTTGCATCTTCATCCCTTGCATAAGTCTGCAGTAAATGAAAGGATAGGAGGAAGACCTCTTAGCATCCCACAGAATATATCAATTAAGTACTAAGAAGACTATAAGACGGGTAAAAATGATAACATGCCAATTCTGATAATGAGTGCTGGCGCCTCCTTAGTTGTTCAACATGCTGCAAATACAAAAACATTAAGGTGGTGTTAGCCTGTTAGGTTCAAAAAGGTAAAGGCGATTGCAATGGGTTTGAGATTACAGGGGTCCTGATGGAATGAAAAAGTCCCATATTTGTTTGGTATTACTATCTGTTGTATAGGAATCTTTGCGCTGTTTGTTTTGCAAAAATGGTATTAGAATAACATGCTGGAAATAAGGAAACAATGCCTCAGCAAAATAAGGCATATTAGCGCTGGCCAGTGTTCATGTAACCTCCAGGCCTATACTTGATATATCAGAAATTTGAATGAATGGATCCACCAATCAACCATGGAACGGTTTCTTCAGAAAAAAAAACGATTTCAACACGAAGATTAAACATAAAATTTCTCCAATTAAGTAAAGACGAACGGAAAGGAAAAGGAACAGGCATCAATTACAGCAACAACTCCTAAGAATATAGCCAAAACATGTTTAGGTTCCGTCAAATTTGGAGATGGACAGACCACCGCTTAGAGTGAGGAGCTACATGGAAATTTTCGTTCCTCAACACCTGAATCGATTAGGGTTCGTCGTATTTGGAGATGGATGGGCCAGGAGAGAGAGAGAGAGAGAGAGAGAGAGAGAGAGAGAGAGAGAGAGAGGCTATTGCAAGGACTAACCATGGGGAGCAAGTCGTGAGGAGGCGACGCGCGGGAACCCATTAGTCCCCGGCACCGCACCGATGCACTCTCGCGTGATAAGGAACACCGTCGCCGACCAGGGGCGGAGCAAGCAGAAACTACCGGTGTTAGTCCCGGATCGAGCACCGCCTCCGGCGTCCGGAACCCCAGGACCCCCTAGCACCGACGGTGCAGTCGAAGAAGGTTAGCAGCGCAGCACCGGCGGCGGTGGCTTGGCTGGGAAGGGAGGCATTGTGCTCTGGCCAGAAGAACGGAGGACTGAAAGAGTAACGTGGGCTTGTTATCCATTGGGCCGAAAAATGGGCCATTACTGCACCGAACTTGTTAAAGGCGGGGCCCAAGCCCATTAATGAAGCCCGATCCAATTCAAAGTGGTCGACACATGGCGAGTGGGGGTAAAGCAAAGCTTGAAAACATCTAAGGTTTTTTTTAAGAGTCGGGCGTACACACCCATCCACGCACACATACTACACTTATGCTCACATATAACTACGTAAATATATCATATTACATGTCTAAATAAGATTGGAAATATAATTTTATGTAACGTGGGCAAGTATTTTAACCACTTAACACACATATGTGTACATTTGCTATTCCTCTCGAGATTTAATAAAAAATACGAGCACCCATGTCGAATTTAAAATTTAAATAATGATATGCAAGTTCAACCACCAGGAGCATAACCAATTGAGTTAGGCTCTATTCGTAACATCTAGGCGTGTTTGGATCTTAGGCAATAACTAGTCAAATGCGCACGTGTTGCAATGGGTATGCAGAATTTTTATAGGACAATATAGTTAACTCGATGAAGCAAATCTAAAATAGCATTAAAATTTAAGACCCAACAAGCTGGCTGGTCAATGCAAGCAATCAAAACTGTTAGTAAGTATGTTAGGATAAGTATGGCTGCCCACCAGTGTTGCTCAACTCCTTTTTTTCCACCAGTGTTGTTCAACTCCTTTTTTTCCACCAGTGTTGTTCAACTCTTTCTTTCCAATTTACAACGAGTGGCAGTATGACGTCGTGCCAGTTATTCTCAGCGACGGGATCAAACCGAGGTCGGTGATTTTGGTGCGTGCCTCTTTTATTAAGGATGGTAAAAAATCTGTATGGTCAATGCTCTCATAATGAGCAATCCCATAGTATTTGACAAATGCATGAGTAAAGCAGCAAAATCAAATCATTTGAATAACGATTAACACCACACCGTTACAATATTAAATACGAAATGCACCTTCATCGCATAATCCTAAATGAAACAAGAAAGAGTAGCAGGCTTCACAAACCATACGGTGATGACATCTTTGTTCCGTCTGTTTTTTCCTTAAGCACACAGAACATTGTGTCCTTATGTATGCCGTGATATATTGGATAGGATGCAACGATTATCAAATGAACCACGCAATATGTTCCGAAAACCATAATAGAGTGAATTTTCCTGTAGACATGAAACAATTTAATCTACGTGGGACAATGAAAGTTTCAGCTTAATTAATCACTCTCGGTGTTTTGGCCTAAAACTCATCAAGAACTGACTTGTCAAATTCTCTGAGTAGAGAAGCTTTAATCGGTGCAGCCTATTACATTGAAACTGACAGAGGCCATCTAGAAGTTACTGTTGAGAAGCACTATCAAGTTTCAAGTGAGCTTATAGTTAAGAAATGGGCTTCTTGGCCAAATAAAAAGGCTGAGAATGCCTTCGATGTAGCCTTTACATGAAGAAGCAAAACAGGAAAAAGAAAAAAAAATGCTGTCCACGCTGCACATGATCAAAATCAACCTGCACATTTTGCATAAACTAGTCATTCTGAAGATTAGTGATATAAAGCTTGATTAAATTATTATTTGCTTATTTAATTTTTAATTTTTTACTTTGAATTGAGTATCATTACCGGTTCGTAACTATAACTGACAGTGATAAGTATATCAATCGGCAAAACTAGCTTAAGAATCGACAGGAATAGTTTATATCTCTGTCGGTTCTATATTTGGTCATGATACTTCATGATTATCACCGTTGGTTTAATAACCGGCGGTAATGTAGTTTTTGAAACTACACCATAACAATTCTGTAATAGTATTTGTATGTTTGTGTGACAGTTTTAGTGTTTTTTCCGCATAAGATCTATGATAGTAAAGGGACTTACGAGCTTTTACAAATTTGCAGACTTGTGGAGCCCTTGTGGATAGGAAAAGTTGCAGCCTTTTTGCCACAGTTATCGTCAGTGGCGTTGAGTGTTCTTGTTAGCAAAGCTGGTTTTGTTTGGTTGTAGCTTGGGCATTGCGATTTCCTAGCTGTTGCCACTTTATACTCGTGTATGATTTTGCTAATCTTGCGCATGAATATTCATGAATGATGTTGTCTTTAGCGCTCTCATGCATGTAGTTGTGAAGTTATGTTTTCATTTGTCATTAGCTAGTTCCAGCCCGGCCCGGGGGGCCCGGCGAGCCGGGCAGCCACCAGGGGCCATTAGACCATATGTATATGTATATGGATCAGAATATTCCGTATTTCCGTCTAAGGTCATTCCTGATTAGCTTTTGACACCTTTTTTTCTGCACAAACAAAGCCAGTGTTGCCAAAAGCTCATGTTTGGCGGTTGCTTTAGGAGTTAATATCTTTTTGGTAAGCAAGCTTTGTTATTGCCTTGTGACTAAGTGTGAGATCAAGTATGCTAAAAAAATTGGCAAATTTGGCTTTTATTTTGAAATTGATAAAATTGGCAAAGTGATTTAACATTATGCATGTGATGATATACATGTGATGATGTGCTAGATATGCTCATGATAGTATAGTGATATTTGTAGTTTTATTGTGTATAATATACTCGTGTGAGTGGTATTATACAGATTGATGCAAGTCAAGTTTGTGAGAACTTGTGCTCAAATTAGTTGTTGGTTTTGTTCATGTACATGTGTTGTCTTAAGGGCAAATGTGATCGGTGACAGGAATCGAAACTAGGTTCAAAGAGAAACTGAGATCAAGACGGTTAGGAACTCACGCGGAACATTCGGGCTAGGGAGTGATGTATGTGAAGGTGATCACACATGATATGTACACTGGATATGTACGAGCTATGGTGTGATAGAGATAGTATTTTAGGAGACATATATATGAGCTGTACAGTCTATGGTGCGGAGGATAGAAACATCACATGGAGCATGGCGCTAAAGAGTTGGTTCATGTGCATACATGTGTGTGCAATGAAACAAAAAGAGGAGTTATTGTGTTAGCACTGTGCTGTTTCGGACAAGCAACAGTGCTGGCTTTGTGTGTTGAACGGCCTGGGCACAGACGATGGCCTGTGTGGGTGGGTGAGCAAGTGACACTACGTGAAAAACGGACATAAGAGACACAGTTTAGTGACGAATCATTACGCGACCCATCACTTATATCACCCTATTTATAGACCCATCACCAATAACATAAGTGACGCATAATAACTAAACCCGTCACTTATGATTTGGTCATAGGTGATGGGTAACCCTGCAATAGTAATAAGTGACGGGTCATATGACCCGTCACTTATAACTTGGCAAAAGTGAAGGGTCTCCCTGGTCCGAAGGAAGGACGACCCTTGCTGGCTGGCACGGACGGATCGAGGCAGGCCGAACGTGCGAATGCGAGCTGTGTCACACCCGGTTTAAAGACCAAAACCAGATGTAAACTATATGTATGCCAGGATCAGTTATTCATACATATAGCGACTTCATTAGTGTAACAGACACAGTGTTTCTTATTACAACGCTAGAAAATTACAAAATGACCACCCATGGGTCTAAAGAAAAGAACACCACAGCGGAAAAAGGGAACGGCACAGCCCCAAACCAACAGGCAGCCGACCGAGAGGTTCCACAAGCCTAGAACTCGGCGCCATCCTCGGGGAAGTCATCCTCAGGAAAATCTTCAAATGCGTCACCTTCTGAAACAGCAAGCGTGAGTATTTCCAATACTCAACAAGTGGGGGAAAACAAATGAATCTACTATGGTGGCTTGAGACAAGGTTTTCCTAATCTAGGGTTTCATTTGCATAAAAGCTGGTTTTTAGCCCTGAACTACGGAAACAAATTTTTATTTTAACCGAGAAAAGATGTACCAAAGGTTTTCTTTAACCTCCGGGAATTCACCCCAATTCCCAGACCAAGAAAAACACCCACCCCGACTAATCATGCGAGGGTCCAGGCTGCTCATAACCGTGAGCACGGCTGAATATTCAGTTTGACACTCTGCAGAGTTTGTGCACTTTACCCACGAGTCGTGATCTTCTCTGTTGCCGGCACCTGATGGTACCTTACACACTTCCGGGGTGTGCGCCAAGAGATCACTACGAGGCTTTTCCAGAGAGTCTCCCAGAATGCACTTGCCCACTGAGGTTTCACCGCCGTACATAAGTGGAGTAACCCTCCACCCCAGAGGCCCCCTCTTGTGCCGGGTAGAATCGGGAAGTAACCCTTCCTTATCTACACATCCGATTGGCTCATACAACCCTGGGAGAACATCTAGTTACTAGGCCAAGCCGTACCATATTGGTCTCGTGGTTGCCTTGTTTGCCATGGGTGTTCGCTCCACGAACCGGTCCTTAAAATGGTCTGGGCAAGACCTCTAATAACCCCATAAGGGTATACTACCCAACAACCAAACAACCAACCATGTCGGGAAAAGTACCCCTTTCTTGCCCAGAACCCCAATTATCTCCGTTGTTAACTCCCTTAACAACATTAATTTTCCATGATATTCTTCCTATATCAATTTTTAGTTCATAACTCAAGATTTATCATCCTACACGCTACATGTTCATCTAAAGCATAGCTAAGCAAAAACATGATGATCTTGTATGGATAGAGCATCTATATCCAACACTAGTATTCGCTATTCTACCCATTTTTGTAAAGCATCATGCATATTTTGAGAAAGACTACTTGATGTAAAAGCTGGGTTTGCAACATGGTCAAGACACTTGCCTTCGTCGAAGTGTTGCACAGGTCCTTCAAAATCTTCTTCTTGAAAATTGCCAAACTCCTGGACTGAATCGTCTACACGAGCACACAAACTAACATGAGAACAGTACACCAAACATTCCTAAATCTAGAGAAAAACCCTATAAACAGATTCTACACGTCGCTACGAGAATATGAGCGCAAAGATCGCCTAAATCGGAGCTACGAGCAAAAAGTTATGAGCTTTTGAAGTTCCAGGGGCTATTCTGCAAATTATTTGAATTTCAGAGAATTACCGAATTATTTTTATACTGAAAATCCTATTTATTGCACCTGCTGACGTCATAATTAAAAAGAATTGCTACTGGAAAACATGTGAACCGGGTCCACGGGCCGTGGACCGGAGGGAAGGCCCTTGGTCCACCAGACCGTGATGGACCAGAGGGGCTGACAGCCCAGCACGGCGGCGGGCACGGCGGGAGCCGCCGGACTTGGCCGAGAATCAGGCTCCGGTGGCCGGTATGCTCCGGTGAGCGGCGGAAAACGATGAGGGTGAGCCGGCGAACTTACCCCGAGCAAAAGGAAGACCGGAGAGCTGTCGGGGTGACCGGCCGACGACAAGGACGATGGTGGCGGTCGGTGCTGCGGTAGAAGGGGAGTTCCGGCGCCTGAACAACGACGGCGACCCGAAGAATCGGCTCTGGATGGTCCTGCAGGTCCAAAGGAGCGGTTAGCTCAGCCGGAGAGGGCGCGCACGCGATGGGCGACGACGGCGGCGCACCTCACCGGAGCCGAAGAAGAGAAGGGGGCGGCAACGGCGTTCCGAGCGGAAAAATGAGGCGCGAGCGGGTGGGCGGCGTGCGGGACCTCGCCGAGGTGGTAGAGGGTGGCTTAAATAGGGGAAAACGTGAGCGGGGTGGCCGGAATTTGAAGGGGGAGGGGCGGCGGCCATGGCCTTAATGGCCGGCGGTTTCTTGCAATCACCGCGCAATAGAGAGGGAGAACGAAAGGGAAACAGCCGGGGAACGCTTGGTGGAGCTTAAGGGTTTGAATTCGGCGGTTACAGGGAGAGGAGAGGGCGCCGAGAGAGAGAATTGGCCGGCGGCCATTGAAGCACGAGTGTGGCCAGAGGAAGGAGAAGAGGAGCCGTCGGCTTGGCTCGGCGCAGCCGGCTTCGGCTCGGGGCTCAGCGGGCCCACACGGCAGCGAGAGCGGGCGCTGGCTCAGGACTTCGGTGGGCCGGCTCGGGGAAAGGGGAGGTCAGCGGCCCACGCGGGAGGGAAGGAGAAGGGGGAGGGGGGTTTGGGCCGAGGGAGAAGGAGGATTCGGCCCGAGAGCGCTTTCTGATTTTCCAAAACTTTTTCCAATTGAATTTCAACAAATTTTCCAATGAGGTTTTAAAGCGGCGAAACCTAGCGAAATTTTGCAAACTTTTTCAACCCAATAAAACCTTATTGCATCTACAACGGCATGAATGCAATCAAACAATTATCCTAGGCCATGTTAATTTTAGAAATTAATTTCCTATTGAGCTAAGTTGCAACACCTGAGTTAATTCTAAGAAAGTTTTAAATTATTGCAAAAATTTGAATTTTTGGGTGTTACAAGCTGGTGGCGCACGACTGTGGCAGGCACGAAGCGGAATGTGCCAGGGAGTGCGGCCTACTAGCGTTGATCAGGCGTGAGCGTGCATAGTTGAGGCTGTGACCTAGGCGACCGATGTTGGCGAGTTCGATTTGGAGTATTGTGTCGTTATTTGGGAAATAAAAAGCAACAATCGATGGGTAACAATATCAATCGAGGAAGAGCAGCCACCAGAGAAGGAAAATATATTAGAAGGGAAAACTAATATAGGATTTGGCATTTTGAGGGAATCCTCTTATTAAGTATTTTACGCGTAATCGATCGTACACTAAGTTTGTCGTTTTTATGGATGGAGAGTGCTAAAACATGTGTATACTTTAAATTTTAATAATTGCATGTAGTAGTTGGCATGCACATAGTTGGCATTTATTTTTCGTTTCATGGTTTATGACCTTGGTTGATTTCTTATTTGCTTTACTAGGTAAGTGCATATGGCAATGGAAAGGCAAGCCATGCACAGGGTAACATTTACATTTTCTACAGATGATCATCGATGCATCTAAGGACCTCAAGATATGCATCGCTATATGATTATAAGCTAAGTCACAAAAGTTGCAAATCCAAACTGGATCACAGAAAAGATGTTCCAAACCATAAGAAATAGAGATAACACAAATCTGCATATTATTTCTGCAGTGCAGTCACCCTTAGTTAATCACAAATTGATGTTCTTTCTACCTGAGCTCATGATATTTGATCTCAGATAAAAGCTCATGCATGAAGCTCAGAAGTCAGTAATGTAGTCAAAAAAATGAACATTCCTTAAACCAAATCTTATGGTATCACTTTATTCTTCACCTTATATTATCTCACATGAGGAGCATGTCTGAATAACACCTTCATGATTAAATTGTCCTCATCCATTTCTTAGCCGATGCCAAAAACCGAATTTAAAATATCAATTTATTGGACGCACGGATCTGCATGCCTGCATACCATTTGTGCAGCAACATCCATTATTGATTTGTTTTTGCTGCTAGAACTTAACAATAATCCAAGATTTATGGAGCACTATGAATAAACATGGTGATCTCAAGGAGGCGGACTATTTCCTCCTATTAAGAACAAGGGTGTATATATTCATGGAATAGTAGAATTAAAGAGTGAATATGGTATAGGTTGGAAGTAATTAATGTAAGATTGTGCCCAAATCTTGTATTTCAAAATAAATGGCCATCAACAGTAAGCAATAATCTCCTTTTTAGTGTTAAAAAAGAAATTCTCTGTTTAGGCTACAAAAGACAAATGAACATGTCAACATGTTGTTCGAGCTGGTCTAAGAATTTATATTTAGCCAGCAATCTATTCTTGCCCAAAGGAAAACCCTGCCCAAACATGCTAATGAGTAATGGATGCACATATGAACTGCACAGACTCTCCTTGGCCAGATTTAGGCATCTCAATTTCAATATCGATATATATGCTAGACCTAGTCAGAAGGAATTGAAAATAATGTAGGAGACAATAGACATGCACTGTGTCACCTTTATGGCACATTTAGCACTCGATATCATATCATAATTCAAATCTCAAGAAGGAAACACTTGATTGATAATATAAAGACACAATTGGTTACTTAACAAATGTCTCTCTTTCAATTAATGATTGACCAACTACACTTTAAATCATGAATACATACACATGCATAAAACTGAGATTGGAATATAAAACACATTTTGCTCATAACTTTTGATCCTAATAGATACTCTTGAATCTTGATTTCTACCAATGTCCTTATAAATTGTTCTTACAAACTCTGCGAGTGTTTACTGCTATCTTTTTCTGCATTGACAAACCACGGTTTTGCCAATTTCTACAAACCATAGGATCAAAACATACCACAAGATGCATATAGGTGAACAATTACATAAAGACACACCAAAGGATCTATAGAATCACATCCTCACCTCCAGATGTCATGGAACAATGGAGCTAGTTAGCCCAATTCATCTCATGGCTTTAATGATTTGTGGCAAGAGGACTGCAACAACAAATATTTCAGCTGAGATATCAATAATGTTATCAAGGCTACAAGAATATGGATAATCCACAACTCAAGGTAGAGGTAATGCAATTCATCAACATAGGTTCTACCCACCAAAACCCGACAATGGACCCACTACTCATGCAAACATACATAAAGCGTAATTTATCAAGTTATACAATATGAGATCCAAAGTAGTTGGTTGAGTATGCTTAGATGCTTGCCTTGATGCTTTTCTTTAATTCGGAATCAACGCAAAAATCTTGCCATGAAAATCTGTTACTCTTCAGCTTGCCAATCACTAAAGAAAATACATCGTAATAAGTATGATGAAATGCTATAAAAGAATTTGCATGATGCACAATTACAAAAATATTTGTAAAAGAATGTTCGAACACTTGGGCTAGAAGAGGTTTAAAATTCGCATGAGACAATTGAAAGTTTCTATGACCTGTGAAGCTGGCAGTCAGACCGGGAAGGTGGTGGTCAGACCGAGGAAGGGGTGACGGTCAGACTGGTGGGTTTTCTAAGTGATCGGGCAGTTAGACCAGTGGCTTGCAGAGAGATTTGGTATCTAGCGGTCAGACCAAATCTGGGGTAGTCAGACCACGGGGCTCGATGGTCAGAACGGTCCAATGGCGATCTAATACCTGATTGTGGATCTTAATGTGAAGTTGATTGGCTAAGTTTCATCCCGACGGTCAGACCGGCCAAGATGACGGTCAGACCTTTGGGACCTGCTGGCAGTGCCTTAGTGAGGCCGCTAGCGAAGACTCCGGCGATGACTTCAACTATGAAGGGTACCAAAATGTTATAGGAGACTAATGGAGTGTTTCTAGGGTGGTTTGAATGACATTCACTGAGCCAAACTCGGGAAGCTCCATGGACAAGCTCTAGGCTAGGGTTGAACTCGATCTACGGCTATGAAGAGCGAGGAAAACTTAGGGGAAACTCAGGGAAAGGGGTTAGGGAGCTTCATCTTGGCATGGAGAAGCTTTCTTGTAGAGGGATCCACTCCGGGGAGGCTCCAATTTGGAGATCGGTCTCCGGGGTAGTTTGGAGCTTGAAGTGGATGTCATGCTTGGAATCCTCTCTGACGAAGAGGATAAAGGGGATGAGCTCTAGGAAGTCCTTGGGAAGCTTTAGAAAGTCATCTCCGTCGATCTCCGGACGTCGTGGTAGTCGAGGTGGAGCTCTCCTCTCTCCTCCGGCTTGGGGCTCACTCCAGCGACGAAGAAGCTTGAGACGACGTAGGGGACTCGTGGATGACCTCCTCCTCCAATCTCCAGGCTCTGGTGAGCTCAAGGTGGGGGGAGAGGAATCTCCTCTCTTCTACCCCCCCCCCCTCTCTCCTCTCTCTCTCTCTCTCTCTCTCTCGATGAGAAAGAACGAATGGGGGTTGTTGAGCGGATAAGATTTTGGTGATGGCTTTAAGTGGTAGTTCAGAGAAGTGGCGATTAGACCGCGAGCTTGGGTGGTCAGACCGCCCGTGGACGGAGGCTAAAATGGCTCTGCTCGCCTCTAGCTGTTAGACCAGTGGTGGAGTGGTTGGAACGCCAGGGGGTCTTTCCTGGTTTCTTCCTAAAGTTTTGGGTCCTGCTAATCTTCGCTAAACCATTTTTGAAACATTTTTAAATCCTTAAAACATGATTTTAAGACGTCATAATGCTTAGGTATGCTCAAAGACTAGATTAGTATTTTTGGGATGTGACAGAAGGAATCGAAGGAAAAGCTTGAGGAAGAGAGGGACAAGGCTGCTGAAAATTTCAGAGAAAAGGGTTGACGAAAATGGATTGAAACTCTTCCAAATCTTCATGGATGCAATTGAAACTTGGATAAATGGAGAGCTGGTGTCGCATGCATACCTTGATTCTTGCTTCTTGAGGGAGGATTAAGGGAGAAAAGGAGTTGGAGAGAGGGGCTGCTGCTTGCTTTGCTATTCGGTTGGAGTGGGAGAGGGAGCATGTGAGAGTGAGGGGAGGGAGAGAGCTACTGCTGATGCAGCCAAGTGGAGAGAGGGTGGGACCAACTCAGCTCATGTGGGCCCCACTTGCTAGAGCATCAAGTCTATTTCAGCTACAAAACATTTCCTTCTCTCCTCATTTTATTAATCCAAAATGAGGTGATCTAGTGCTCCAAAAATTCTAGGAAAAATTTATGCATCAATTACATTACGAGATGAACCCATTTAGTTGGATTCCCCCACAACACCTAAGCGGAACTTAAGCTAAAAGGAAACTCCACGATTGGGTATTTTCATAACTCTTAACAAAAGTTAAGCCACCAAAGGAAAATAACAACCACTCAACCATTGCTCAATAGCTAAACATGATATTCATGATGCTCATAATGCATGATTATGTTTAATGACATGTTTATGAGATTTGGCAGTGACAACATGTACAATGGGATGAATGAGGCTGCCCCTGGCAAGCTCAGTCGATTCGCCACCGCGCCCACCTTATCCAACACCTGAAAGGGACCATAATACCTAAAGGCCAATTTGTGGTTAGCGCATGAGGATACATAAGACTGTAAATACGTCTGTAGCTTGAGAAACACTCAATCTACAACGGAGAAACTTCTCTCCTTGCGCTTCTTGTCAGCCTGCAGCTTCATTCTTTGATTGGCACGATGCAATTGTTGTTGAATTATCCTGGTCATCAAATGCCTCTCCCAAAGCCATTCTTGGATGTTAGGTACAACACAAGCTTCCACCCGATCGATTCCCAAATGATAAGTGATAAGGGCCATGCCCATAAATGATAGCTAAAGGGGTAGTGCCCATCACTGAATGTTTGCCAGTGTTGTACTAGAACTTCGCCAATGGCAGCCATTGCAACCACTTCGAATGACAAGAGTGAACAAAACACCTCAGGTAGCCTTCCATGCATTGGTTTACTCGTTCAGTCTGCCTGTCCATCCGAGGATGTAAGCTGAACTCATATTTAACTTGGTGTCAGTGAGCTAGAACAACTCCTTGCAAAGCGTGATAGTGAAGATGCGATTGCACTCTAATACCAAGATGTTAAGTACCCAGATTACACAAGGTTTGATAATTCTAGTAGGGACTAGAAGGTTCGATAATCTATCATAGAAGGTCCAAAGTAGCAAGAACAGAGGTCAAGTTCCTGATTCATATTCCACCACCCCTTTCTTCTACAACTCTCCTCTATATATCTCATAACTCTCACAAACTAGCATTGTAATAGTGTGACACTTGTCTGGGCCGAGTAGATTGTTACAGAACATGCTTCGAATAGAAGTGGACTCTTAAGTAGCGGGTGTAGTCACGCTTAGGCTTTAGGTAGTCTAGTAACAAAAACCCTTGCTCACCCACTCTTGAAACATCACTGATCCTTTCACAACGATCCATCCTCTTCCGAACATCCTTCACCACTTGATCAGACGTGGTGCGAGCGGCTCCCAGTTTTGCTGACATGTAGAGGGCGGCCTTGAGCCGCAAGAAGACACGTTATGCCAGGACCTAAGTTGCGAGAAACGATGGGCCCGCTAGCACAGATGAGGCTTCATTCCCAGAAAGCACCAGCCAGCGTCAGCAGAAGCAGGGCAATGTTGAGGTTAAGCTTGGCTGCCAGAGCGTGAGCCTTCGAGATGTAGTCGTTGAGCAGCTCCTAGACTGGCGGCCCTTGTCTTACCTTATAAATATTAGTTAATACATCTAATTGTATACAAAACACCATTTTTACTAGTTTATATTTATGTTTTAGGCTCGAATTCCTCAGTACATATATTAAGGAAATATGTGAAAAAGTGATAACTCCTAACGAGTACGTAGGAATTTCATAAAATTATTTCGGGCTGGTAGTAACTACAGTTATTTGTAGTCGATACTGTAGCATTTGGACTATACATGAGTGTGTTGTAGCACTTACTACACGCATGGTACTGTAGTATTACTACTGTAGCACAAGATATCGCCCATTGGTTTACAATATGACCGCTCACAACTAAGTGAAGTCACCTAACTTCACTCAGCTGAGAAGTCAAGGATCCCGTCCATACGAATGGAGGATGATGGTCACTTCATTGCTGCTGAGGTGCTTATTGCCCGTCTGTTTGTACAGTAAAAATTAATTGCAACAAGTAGCTGAGCATTCATGAGAGATCAATGCAAATCCCTCCTACCTTCAATCGGTACGCTTCGAAGCCAATGCAAGAAGATTAGCACAGTTCATTTCTACTATTTGACTTGAGTTGAATTAGAGATGGCAATTAATCCCGATTACTCATTTACTCGTAGGTAAATAGTCGAATAGGGTAGAATATAAATAGCATTTGGTACCCACGGGTATATTCGTGGGTAGAAAAGATGGGTAGACAGATATGGGTATGATAAAATATACTTATATCCGTGAACAATACTATGTAAGAAACCATCAAAGCAGACATGTCATTAGTGACGGGTACAATGTCGACCCGTCACTAGTGTGTAGCTTGATTCGGGACCCGGCCATGGCCCATCACTAATGAGGGTTTATTAGTGATGGCGAACGAACGACCCATCACTAAATATATTAGTGACGGGTCACATTAATGTTCGTCACTAATAATTCAGTCATTAGTGGCGGGTATATCAGGCACACGCCACTAAATATAGCCTACTCATTAGTGACGAGTCGTATGAGACCCGTCACTAATATTAAAGAAATTAGTGACGGGTTATAGTTGTTACCGTCACTAATGACTGACTCATTCGTGACGGGTGTCCTTATAACCCATCATTAATTTCTACCACTCCTATTTGCTCGACCACTCTTATCTGCCCATTTCTCTCTCTCTCGACCACTCTCATCTCCGCTCACGTGCGCTCGCCTCCTCCTCCCACTGCCACTGCTATTCGCACCTCACTGTTGACGCTGCCACCATCCTCCCCCTCCACCACAGCCTGACGTACGCCGCCGCACCCTCTACCTGCTAGGGTTAGGGCGATGTATTAAGGTAGTGGCGGGGGCCGTTGTTATCGCCGTGGTGGAATTGGATAGATCCCGACAACTCCTCCATCGACTCACGTACCAGGCATACACTACCCTCCAGGCGTTCCCCCAGCGGCCATGATTGAGACTGATCATAGTAACCGCTTTTCTTTTTCTCCCTCATTGTTAGGCTCATAGTAACACTCATTAGGACACAATAATTTAATTGAGTTTATAGTACATTAGGCTCAATTCATATCATCCTATCATGTTGGTGTTGAAACCAATCATATGGCTTAAAGAGGTAATCCCTGCGATAGGTGATATTATACCTTTGTTGTAATCCACTCTTTTGACATACGTTCAAGGGGAGAAAGTTGTGGGGATATCACTATTGGGGCATGTGGCATGGCATCACCGATTTTGTTGCATTCTGAAAAAAATCGCCATTGAAGGGTGCTTGAAAGTGCTTGAGGAGCATGGGTTCTTTTTGCCTGACTACAACTATTTTCGAATAAAATCGCTTGAGGAGGGTGAAGAGGATTTGGCTTCGATCAGTGAGAGGCTTGCTCAGTTCGATGAATATGATATGTTATAGTAATATGTAATTCGATTGTTTTGATATACATGACTGTTAGTGTATATGTTGGGGAAAATAGACCAGCGTGAGGATAATGGTTGACGATCGCTATCAAAGGCTCCGAACTCAGCAGGAGGCCTTATCCCCAGAGGCTGCGAACCCCTTCGGGCCATCTCTCCGGCACGTATGTGGCCCTCCGAAGACTCGAAGCTACAGCAAGTCCCTCTGGAGCCTTCGGCCTCCGAACTCGGCAGGAGGCCTTATCCCCGAAGGCTGCAAACCCCTTCGGGCCACCCCTCAGGTGCCCATATGGCCTTTCAAAGCCTAAAGATGCAGCCGGACTCTGGAGATAATATCAGGGAAGAAAGGACACCCCCTGCAATCGACCTGACACGAGGTGACAGGCGATTAATACCGGCGCAAGTGATTCTTATCCTGACACCCCAACACGATGCAAGTCATCCTGACACCCCCGGTAGAGCGGCGACAGGCCGTAATTGGCAACCGGCTCACCCCTCTGGGGGCAGGCACCAAAATAGTTACCACGCTAGATATTTATCTTCTATGTTGGGTAAAAGGTAGTTATCCAGGATAAGGCCTAGTAATTCGGCCAGGTCCTAGATATTTGTATATCGTGATAACTTGTACACTAAGCTACGTACTACCTTATAAATAGAGGGTTGTGGTCACCTGGAAGAAGGAGGTGAGAAGGAGCCCGCTCAACACAGCACAGAGGAGCACAATCACAAGTCTTCCTGTAATGCTCCCCCTAGTCCAGTCCATACTTTTACTATCAATACATTTGTGGTGTTCCTCTCTCTCTCTCAAACTTCGTCTCTAAGCTTGAGTCTCCTCCTTAGAAGAAACTCTCAATGTATTTTCTGGGGCAAGACGAACTCTTGCTCCAACAGTGGCGCCGTCCATGGGGATTGAACACAGAAGTGCCAAAAAGAGGTAGGAACCCACCAGAAAAACCACCAACGCACTAGCCACCATATCCACCGTTGCAACCATGCAACCATATGCGTGGTTGTCTCAGCCGTGCACATCACGTATACCCTCCAGCTCCGCTACCATATGGAATGGCGTTCGTCCGGCTTTGACCGACCCAGAACCTTGGGTCAGTATGGAAACTCCAAATAACACGGAGTCCTTCTAGCCTCTACATGGCAAAGACCTCACTGCACCGGAAGAGGTCGCAGCTGAGGTCATAGCTAACCAGGCTGCCTTCCAGTGGTTCTGGGCGGTCGAACCTTGGAATCTTCCCTCCTGGACTTGGTCCCAAGGTATCTCCTTCGGCAGCACTTGGGACACCCCGACTGAGCTAACACCTTCGGAGAATCTGTCCACCCAGTGTCCTCCTCGGGCCCTCCCAGCAAAAGAAGGTTCCAAAGAGGTGCAATGCTCCAGAGTGCGCAGACCCCGCCAGCACCTCCGACACAGACCTCGTGACGCCAACCACGCGTGGGGAACCCCAAGTCCACGTCGTCCAGGGAGGCACAACCGGTGCCACTCTGGCTCCGAAAACCGGTTCACCAGACGACCCTGACGGTTTCCCCAAAGGAAAGGAGGCCCTGTGGAAACCACAGCCTTCGGGGCACGCGACCCTCGACAGCGACCTCAACGCAACCACAAGCTATGGTACCCCTGAAGCCATACGGATGTATCCTGCACGGACCAGGGCGCGACCACAACACCAACGACAGTCGAACCCTCATGACCTTCTGGGAGGAGTACCTCAAAAGACAAGCAGGATACCTGGCCATAGAGGGAACAAGCGAAGGATGGCACAGGGGTCGGAAGCCTGGGGAAAACTCCCGGGCAAATCCCTGGCCCTCCGACCCGCTTCATCGCCACCAACTCTGCTACCGATGGTGCAATATCCCAATGACGAGGACTAAGTCAGAGAACGCCATTGCCAGGCTCCGGACGAATTACCTCTAGAGTCGGGGAGTGGCTAAGGGCCAAGGGGGTCGAGGACCACCTCTCCGACTAGCCTTCAGCTCCACCTCCGACTCACGCCGTCGCCAGGCTCCGGACGGGTTACCCCCGGAGCCGGGCAATGGCTAAGGGCCGAGGGGGTCGAGGATCACCTCTCCCGGTCTAGCCGTAGGCTTTGAGGCCTTCAAGCCTCATAATAGAGGTACGCCTACTATTACCTATAGATAGTTTACCTAGCTGGTCTATCTTTTGTACAGTACGATAAAAATATGTTGGAGGCCTCCAACTTTGCTGCTAGAAGTTTTCACAACAAATAGCCATTAGGTAGAAATGGTAAATCTAGATTACATCCCTATTTAGCCGTAAGCAGTAAAACTTAAGTTACATCTTTATTTGACATGAGTTATGAATAGTCATCTGACCTAGCTACGTCTTATACTGCAATTAGCTACTTATTGCCAATAGTAGACTGCAAAACTTAACTAATACAAAACCACGCAAAATGCCTACACTCCCGCAGACGCAGCATGCCTAGGTCACTTCGGAGATGAGACTACCTAGGTGATCTGGAAAGTATTGTGTAGTCTTGGCAGTGTGGTTGCCACGTATCAAGGGACTCCCTTGATAGACAGTGTTGCGGCACCACCCGAAGGACTTCTTCGGGGGGGGGGGGGCGTGACAAGCCCACTCCCGCAGACACAGCATGCCTAAGTCACTTGTGAGGCGAGACTGCCTAGGTTTCATGGAAGGTATCACATAGTCTCGGCGGACAGTGAGGCCAACAAACCTGCAGTTGCGCCACATGCCTAGGTCACCCAAAGGGAAGATTATGTCAGGGTGTCCTGGAAGGCATTGCATAGCCTCGGTAATGTCAAAGCCACGCCCCGGGGGATGTCCTCGGAGGCGGAGATACGGTGCTCTGAGGAATGCTGTCGCAAGAAATCCTTATTGCATGACATGCCTACACACCGCGGACACAACAAGCCTAGGTCACCGCGGAGGCATCATGCCTAGGTTTCCTGGAAGGCGTTGCATAGCCTCGATAGTGTGTAGATACCGGTTGTCAAGGGACTTCCTTAGTAATGTAGTTGCGGCGCCCCCGAAGGATTTCTTCGAGAGGCGTGACACGCCCACACACCTGTAAGCATTGCTTGCCTAAACCCAAAGTCACCTGAAAAGGTTTCCTAGAGGATAAGCTTTGCCCTGGCAGGCAATGGAGCCCACACACCTACAGCAGCACGGCATGCCTAGGTCACTCAGAGGGTAGATTATGGCACGGTGTTCTGGAAGTCATTGCATAGCCTCGGTAGTGTGGACGCCGCATATCAAGGGATAACCTTGATGTGAGGATGCGGTGTTCTGAGGAATGTTGTCGCAAGGAATCCTCGTTGCACGACATGCTTATATACTGCGAGCGCAGCATGCCTAGTTCACCGTAAAGGCATCAAGCCTAGGTTTCCTGTAAGGTATTGCATAGCTTCAGTCGTATAAATGCCACGCGCCAAGGCACACCCTTGGTGGACAGTGTTGCGGTGCTGTCGGGGTGTTTCCTTGGGAGCACGATAAGCATACACAACACGGGCGTAGCATACCTAGGTCACCTGGAAGACAAGACTGCCTAAGTTTCCTAGAAGGTATTGCGTAGCTCCGATAGTGTGTAGAGCCTTCGGCGTTAATACATGCCGAAGGGGATACCAAACCTTCGGCAAACACGGAGAATCCTTCAAAACCTCCAGCAAAAACAGAGAGTTTTATAAAACCTCCGGAAAAAATTGAGAAACTTACAAAACCTCCGATAAAAATGGAGAAACTTATAAAACCTCCGGCAAAAATAAAGAAACTTACCAAACCTCTGGCAAAAACAGAGAAACTTACAAAACCTTTGGCAAAAACGGAGAAACTTACAAAACCTCCGGCAAAACCTCCCTCAAAAATGGAGAAACTTACAAAACCTCTGGCAAAAACGGAGAGTCCTACACAACCTCCGGTGAAAACGGAGAGTCTTGCAAAACCTCCGGCAAAAATGAAGAAACATACAAAACCTCCGGCAAAAACTGAGAGTGCTACCAAACCTCTGACAAAAATGGAGAGCCCTGCGAAAGCTCCGACAAAAACGGAGAAACTTACAAAGCTTTCGGCAAAAATGGAGAGACTTCTGAAAACCTCCGCGAGGCGGAGCGTCTTATAAAAACCTCCGCCAACAACGGATAGTCTTGCAAAACCCCTACCAAAATGAAGAGACTCCCAAAACCTCCGCAAGATGGAGAGCCTTACAAAACCTTCGCAAGTGGGAATGTCTTCCAAAAACCTCCGCCAAACAGAGAGGTTCTAAAAAACATATCGGACAAAATTCCCCGACATCTTGATGGCAAGCACCTCCATACAAGAGGAGTGCGAAGCCCACTAGCCCCCGACAGGCACAACCAACAGACCGAAGGAGTATAAATCTCCCTCCCCGCAGGAAGAGGTATGGCCCACATGACTCAAACACGTATGGTAACAGGTAAAGTCATTACCCGAAAGACTCATCTAAAGATGTGATTCCTACATAGTTTATGAAGATCATGCTAACATTAAGTAAAAGCCCACTTTGTGTGGCACGGGAAATAGTATAGTATCCCCCAATGGTTAAGATAAGGGTCGAGGACCACCTCTCCCATCTGGCCTTCGGCTTCGCCTCCAACACGCCGTCGCTAGGCTCTGAGCGGATTACATCCGGAGCCGGGCAGTGGCTAAGGGCCGAGGGGGTCGAGGACCACCTCTCCCCTAGAAGGAATGAAACCGCCGATGATCTATGCGAAGGCTCGGTACCTCGGTCATCCGAAAAACTAGCCATCACCTACGAAGGGGACGAAGGAGCGTGACACGAAGGCACGAAGGCACACAGACATGCGGTCCCCTGCTCAAAGGATCCCCTTACACTTTGGCCCAAAAAGAGATACAATTGCCCCCAAAGGTCCAAATTATATTATTAAACAAATTGTGCATCTAGAGGATGTGTACAAAGAAGCAAATAGTACAAAGGCTGTTGTAGAGGAGACAAACCCCAAGAGAGAAAACCAGGGGAGAAAGAGTACAAGGTGGCAAAAGACAACTATGGCCCGCGGTAGGGCCATAGTCGAACGGTAAAACAGGGATGTCCACGAAGCACCCGCGAAGGCCACCTTCGCCTCCTACAGATCCTGGTAGGGGCCGCGCACGGAGCAGCATATGCACCTCATCCGCGCCCTGCCGCCACGGAAGCTGATGCAGTAACCAGCCCCTGAGCTGTCAGAAGACGAAGAAGAAACCGAAAAAGCCACCATTAGGGACTCCTCCCACTTCTTCCCGGCCCTCGCCGCCGAAGCCCGCTCCTCAAGACTCTCCCTCCGCAGTAGATACCAGTCGATCTCCTCATCATCGTTGGAAATATCGATGATCTCGACAGACATGGCCTCCCGAACCAGGGGTTGGGCAGGGGCGATAGGCAGTTGTCCACCCCGTAGGGACGGAAAACGGATGGTGTTTGCTGGTGTTTGGGTGCTGCTCTGCTGAGACTACCCTATGTTGGAACTACGAGGAGCTGATACGGCGGTGCGAGATGTGGATCCTGGAGTCTGATACTGCATAGTCTGTTGCTGCCGGTATTGGGCTTTTTGGCGTTGGTTGGGTCTTGCCCCTTGGAACCTACTACCCTGCTACTTCTGCTTAGAGAACTTCCTCTTCCTTTCTGCATCTATAGGTGCATGGGCCTCTTCTAGAAGGAGGGTCCTGTTCATCATAGTATTAAAGTGAGGGTAGATGATAGGCAAGAGCTGGATATATAAGCTACAAATCAGCCCCTTCTTGAAGCGATCTTGCTTCTTCTTGTCAGTCGACACATCTTTTGGGGCATGATGGGACAGGCGGATGAACTTTCGAATGTACTGGTTTACTGCCATTGATCCCTGCTTTAGGTGACAGAATTCATTAGCCTTTGTTTCCATGGTACCCTCTGGTACATGGTACTTCCAGAATTCTTCACAGAATTCCTCCCAAGTGATGGCATCTGCATCCACCGATGCCTCGCAATAGTTCTCCCACCATTCCGCTGCGGATCCAGTGAGCTGATGGGCTGCTAGATTCAACCTTTCTTGGCCCTCACAGTTGATGATCTTGAGCTTCCTGGTAATTGCCCTAAGCCAGTCATCAGCTCCTAAGGGGTCGTCGGTGAAAGTTCATCTAGGCCCCCTAAGTGGGTTTTGGTTTATTGATGACAAAATGATTAAGGAGCTAATATGTTTATCGAAGCTATGAACAAGTTTTAGTCTCAATTGTGAAGACTCACGACGATTGACGCCCCTCGAAAAGAAAAGAGAAGCGGTGTATAGTACTCAATAGGATTTAAATTGTTCTATATTTGAAATTGAGTCTAGATTAGCCGTACTATTAAGAGGGTTGCAATTGTTGGCTTTTATGGTGTCTCAATGCTCAAAATAACATATTAGAATCAATAGTTGAGAGACACATTCACCCACGGACACCAGGAAAAATAGGCAATGTGTACTGAGTCCGGAGTCTCCGGTGTTCACCAGATACTCTGGTACTCAGTGTTTTAGGCCAGAGTCTCTGAGAAAGACTCCGCCAGAAGAGCCTCGGTTCTGAATATTTTTAATTGTCCGGAGTCTCCAATGTTCATCGGTACTCCGGTAGTTGGTGAATTTTTGGCTGGAGTCTCCGAGAAAGTCTCCCGCAGAGAGCCTCGGTTAAGCTTTTATTTTTAATAGAAAAAGACCGGAGTCTCCGGTGTTCACCAGATACTCCGCGAAGAAAAAGTTTTTGGCCGGAGTCTCCGAGAGAGACTCCGCCAAGAGTGCCTCGGTTAGCATTTAATTTAAATGACCGGAGTCTCCGGTGTTCACCGGATACTCAGGTACCTGGATTGGCCGGAGAGTTCGGCAAGTCTCCGGACTGTTTCTTCGTGGTGACTAAGTCCGGCCCAGAGACTCTGGTGTTTATCGGATACTCCGGGCAGTTCAACAGAATCGTGACGGCTAGTTCTGACACTGTTCTGAGCCCATTTTGGATTTCAGGCCGGAGACTCCAGTGTTCACCGAATACTCTGGGGTAGGTATGTCAGAACAGTAACGGCTAGTTTTTGAGGGTGAGCTATATATGTACCCCCCACAACCCATAGCATTTATTGCTTGCTGTTGCTGGTAGATCCACTTTCACAAAGCTTCCCAAGAGCATTTAAAAGCCCTCCAAACATCTCTAGTGCTTAGTTTTGCGCTAAATTTGAGAGATTGTGTTTGGAAGTGAAGTTGAGTCATTGAGCATTGAGTTCATCATCGAGCATACATTTGTGATAATTTCTCTTAGAGCCTTGTGCTTCTAGACAGCAAGGCGTCGCCCGTAGAGCACCCAATCATTGTGGAGTGCCACGGGAAGTTTGTAATCGACATCGACTTGAGTAAGAAAATCTAGCTTGATCTTTGTGATCGCTAGAAGAGGATAGGGTTGGAAAAGACCTGGCTCTTTGTGAGCTCCTCAACGGAGACGTAGGCACTTCTTTGTGAGGTTGCCGAACTCCGGGATAATTTCTTGTCTCATCACTTGTGCAAGTTTTACTAGTTGTGTAGTTTTGGGATTTTCCCCATATATTAGTTTTTGCGATCATCTTGCTATTAACTCTTGTTGTTTAAGCTTTGTTATGATAATAGCACTAGTGTATCTTTTAGTCCTTAGTTATACTTGCTTAGCTTTAGTTGTTCTCGAGATCCTGTATAGACCAGATAATCCGAAATAGACCAGATACTCTGGACAGACCGGAGTATCCGATCTTCACTGGAGTATCCGGCATTTGTTTAATCCGCTGTTTAGTTTTAATTTTCAGAAAAGCCTATTCACCCCCTCCCCCTCTAGGCAACTTTAAGTACATTCAATTGGTATCAGAGCCTAACCTCCTATAAGGCTTCGCCGCTTGGATAAAATCGATATGTCAACATCCGGAAGCCCGAGGTGTCTAAAAGATGATCCGTCGAAGAACGACGATGGTAGTGGTAAGGGAAAGGGAAGTGAAATTCCTTTTAATTATGATTGTTTAAATTTCTCGAGCAATTACATCTCCATGCCATCTGGGCGTGCACCATTCTTTGATGGTACACATTATGCCGTTTGGAGGCACAAAATGAAAATGCATTTTATATCTCTTCATCCAAATATTTGGAAGATTGTTTGCACAAGTTTTGACTTGTCGGATGAAGATCAAGAGCTCACTTCAAATGAAGAGCAAAATATGCACCGCAATACTCAAGTTACAAGTGTATTGCTTAGTGCCTTGAATCCGGAGGAGTTCAACAAAGTAGATGGACTCGAGGAGGCTAAGCAAATTTAGGACACTCTCCAAGTTGCTCATGAAGGCACTACAAGCGTGAGAGAGTCCAAGATAGAGCTACTTGAGGGCAAGCTAGGAAGATTCGTAATGGAAGATCATGAAACTCCTTAAGCCATGTATGATCGGATGATAGTGCATGTAAACAAGCTAAGAGTGCTTGGGAGTGAAGACATTGATGATCACAAAGTGGTGAAAAGATTGCTTAGAGTTTTTGCTCCTAGGAATCCCACTTTGGTGGCACTTCTCCGAGAGAGAAGAGACTACAAAAGGCTTACACCAAGCGATGTGCTTGGAAGGATACTTGCCCATGAGCTCATGGAAGAAGAAGCTAATGAAGTGAAGATTCATGCCAAGCAAAGCTCAACCTTCAAGAACAAGGAGGTTGCATTCAAGGCAAGCAAAAGCAAACAAAATCAAGAATCAAGTACAAGTGAAGAAGCAAGCTCCGAAGATGAAGAGATGGCCTTCTTTGTGAAAAGATTCAAAAAATTCATGAGGAAGGGAGGCTACTCCAAATACAAGCGAAACATACCCAAGAAGAGAACATCTAGAAGGGCATGCTATGAATATGACGAAATTGGCCATTTCATCGCCGATTGTCCCAACAAGAAGAAGAGAAAAGACAAAGAAGACAATAAGAGCAAGCCATACAAGTAGGACAAATACAAGACCCACAAGAAGAAATATTCAGGTCAAGCACACATTGGAGAGGAGTGGGATTCAAATTCCGACTCTAACTCCGATGATGAAGGGGTTGCCACCATTGCCATCCGCGAGCCTACACCAAGAAAATCACTCTTAATGATGATGATGACTCCCCCAAGTGCTTCATGGCTAAATGTCGCAAGGTAAAATCTCGATCCAAGCTCCTAGATAGCGATAGTGAGTATGATAGTGATTGTGATAGCTTGTTTAAGGGCTTAAATAAAAATGTCATGGCTAAGATAAAGGAGATAATGGATACAATAGATAGTCATGAGGAGACCCTCGAGAGATAAGAGGACTTGCTCATCCTTGAAAAGGAGAGAAACCTTGAACTCGAGGAGCTCTTTGCTAAAGTGAAGGAGAAAGTTGAGAAATTGTCAAATGATTGTGATTTGGCCAATTTCTCAATTGCTAATCTTAAGAGTAACAATTCTATGCTTCAAGAGAAATTATCATGTTTGGATAAAAATTATAAAACTCTTGAAATGCAATTTGATACCCTTAAGAATGGCCCATCCAACTCTAATAAAGCAAACTTGCTATCTAGTGCATCCACTAGCAATGGATGCTCTCATTGTTTCAATGTTAATATAAATGCTTGTACCACTAATGTTGAATCCTTGCAAGCATTACAAAAAGAGAATGAGAGGCTAAATGCCTTGGTCAAGTATGGATGCATCAAAACTTATAAATCAAAAGATATACTATACAAGACCATTCAAGCCAAAGACAACAAGCTAAAGAGAGGACTATGATTTGACAAATACACGAGCAAGCCAAATGGTCGTGTGATGATGAATGGAGTGAAATGCCTCAAGTTCGTCAAGGGAGGCAAGCAAGATGGTCACACGGCTCAAGCAAAACAACCAAAGGCTCATGCTCCTCAATCCATATTTTATGTCACTTATGTGATCAAGAGAAACTATCATGGTAAAGTGGTTGCTCTCTATGTTGGTCCCCGCACAAAAGATAGAGTTATCAAAAGGAATGTGTGGGTACCAAAGGTGCTTGTAACTAACGCTAAAGGATCCAAATAAATTTGGTACCTAAAATAAAGGAATACCTTTGTTTTGTAGGCATACTCCTCCGGTGGATCAAGTTGGGTCATTGATAGTAGATGTACAAATCACATGACCGGAGAAAAGAGTATATTTTCATCCTTTGAAGAAGATGGAGGACCTCATGAAAACATTATCTTTGGCGATAATGGAAAATGAGAGGTAATAGGCTTAGGTAAAATTGCCATTTCCAATGATTACTCTATTTCAAATGTTTTGTTAGTCAAGTCTTTTAATTATAATTTGTTATTCGTGTCACAATTATGTGAGATAGGTTATAGTTGTCTTTTTACTAATGAGGGTGTGATCGTCTCTAGAAGGGAAGACGTCTCAATAGCTTTCACCGGTAAGTTGAAAGGTAAACTTTATCTTGTTGATTTTTCAATAGATGAAGTGAAGCCTAAAACTTGCTTGATGGCTAAATCTAGCATGGGTTGGCTTTGGCATCGCCGACTAGCCCATGTTGGCATGAGGAATTTGTCTAAACTTCAAAAGAGCGAGCACATCCTAGGACTAACAAATATTTCTTTTGAGAAAAATAGAATTTATATTGCTTGTCAAGCGGGAAAACAAGTCGGAGCACCTCATTCCGCCAAGAACGTGATGACAACTACAAGATCATTGGAGCTTCTCCACATAGACTTATTTGGGCCGATTGTCTATATAAGTATTGGCGGTAACAAATATGGTTTAGTTATTGTTGATGACTTTTCATATTTCACTTGGGTATTCTTTTTGCATGAAAAAAGTGAAACACAAGCCATATTCAAGAAATTTGTAAAAAGTGCCCAAAATGAGTTTGAAGTGAAGATCAAAAGGGTGAGAAGCAACAACAGAAGCGAGTTCAAGAATATACAAGTTGAAGAGTTTCTTGATGAAGAAAGGATCAACCATGAATTCTCGGCACCCTACTCTCCTCAACAAAATAGAGTGGTCGAGAGGAAGAATAGGACTCTAATTGAGTCGGCAAGAACAATGCTTGATGAATACAAAGTATCGGATCAATTTTGGGTGAAAGTAATCAACACCGCATGCCATACCATCAATCGGTTGTATCTCCACAAGATCTTGAACAAGACCACATATGAGCTCCTAACCGGTAACAAACCAAATGTTTCTTACTTTAAAGTATTTGATAGCAAATGCTTTATTTTGAATAAGAAAGCAAAGAGTTCTAAATTTGCTCCAAAAGTAGATGAAGGCATTATTGCATGGTTATGGATCAAATTCCTATGCTTACCGTGTTTTCAACAAAAACATCGTTTGTGTTGAAATTGTGAGAGACGTGACATTTGATGAATCTAATGGCTTCCAAGTGGAGCAAGTTGATCCTAATGTGCTAGGTGATGAAGAAATTCCAAGCGAAGTAATCAAGAAGATGGCAATTGATGAAATCTAGCCTCTAAAATGACAAAATCTATAAGTGGCTCAAAATGATCAAGATCAACCATCTTCATCAATACAAGTGGAACCATCAACATCAATGCAAGATCAAGGCGATAAACAACCTCAAGACCAAAATCAAGCCTATGAAGACTCAAATAAATTCTTAGATAATGAAGTGGAAGATATTCAACATCAATCTCAAGTGCCACACCCACATGTTCATCAAAGTATGCAAAGAGATCACCCGGTGGATAACATACTTGGTGATATACAAAAGGGGTAACTACTCGCTCAAGAATTGCAATTTTTTATAAATTTTACTCTTTTGTTTCCTCTTTGGAGCCTTTGAAGGTAGAGGAAGTCCTTGATGATCCGGATTGGGTGATGGCCATGCAAGAGGAGTTAAACAGCTTCAAAAGGAATAAAGTCTGGTCCTTAGTGGAAAGACCAAAACTAAATGTGATTGGTACAAAATGGGTCTTCCGCAACAAACAAGACGAAAATGGGATAGTGAGAAGGAAAAAAGGCAAGGTTGGTTGCTCAAGGGTTCACGCAAATTGAAAGTTTGGATTTTGGTGAGACTTATGCTCCCGTAGCTAGGCTTGAGTCCATTCGCATATTATTAGTCTATGCTACTCACCATGATTTCAAGCTATACCAAATGGATGTGAAGAGTGTATTTCTTAATGGATCAATTTCCGAATTGGTATATATGGAGCAACCACCCAGTTTTGAAGATCCCAAGTATCCTTCACATGTCTACAAACTCCATAAGACGCTCTATGGGCTAAAGCAAGCACCAAGAGAATGATATGAATGCCTTAGGGATTTTCTTGTTAAAAAGGGCTTTGAAATAGGCAAAATCGATTCTACTCTTTTTACTAAAAATATTGATGATGATTTATTCGTTTGCCAAATATATGTCGATGACATCATATTTGGTTCTACTAATCAATAATTTTGTGAAGATTTTAGTAGGATTATGATAAGAAGGTTTGAGATATCAATGATGGTAGAATTAAAGTTCTTTCTTGGATTTCAAATCAAACAACTAAAGGAAGGAACTTTTATTTGTCAAACAAAATATATCAAAGACATGCTCAAGAAGTTTGACATGGAGAATGCCAAACCCATCAAGACACACATGCAAACCAATGGTCATCTCGATCTCAATGAAGATGGCAAAAGCGTGGATCAAAAGGTATATCGCTCCATGATAGGTTCTTTACTTTATCTTTGTGTATCTAGGTCCGATATCATGCTTAGTGTATGCATGTGTGCAAGATTTCAAATCACTCCAAAAGAGTGCCACTTAGTGGCTGTTAAGAGGATTCTTCGATATTTAGTTCATACACCTTACCTTGGCTTATGGTATCCTAAAGGGTCATCCTTCGACCTTATCAGCTATTCGAATTTCGATTATGCCGGTTGCAAAGTGGATAGGAAAAGCACCTTGAGGACTTACCAATTCTTGGGTAGGTTCTTGGTGTCTTGGTCTTCAAAGAAACAAAACTTCGTAGCCCTATCCACCGCGAAAGATGAATATATTGCCGCGGGAGCTTGTTGTGCTCAACTCCTGTGGATGAGACAAACATTGAGAGATTATGGCCACAACATGTCCAAAATTCTACTTTTGTGTGATAATGAGAGTGGCATCAAAATAGCCAACAACCCCCGGCAACACTCAACAACCAAACACATAGATATTAGACATCATTTCTTGAGAGACTATGCAACAAAAGGGGATATCGACATTCGCCATGTGAGAACCGAAAGACAACTAGCTGATATCCTCACTAAGCCACTAGACAAGCAATGGTTTTGCGAGTTGAGGAGTGAATTAAATATCCTAGATTCTCGCAACGTGTCTTGAACTGTTGTATACATTTGATTGTTATAGTGTTATAGTTTTCTTAGCTAGGAGTTTGCAAAAATTGCATTTTGTGTGCTATTTTTTTTCAAACTATTTGATTCTTTGATCTTTCGATCATAATTTGCTACTTGTGATCATAGTTATGTAATGATGCTTGTTGGCTGATCACAAGTGGTAAAATAGTCTTATATGTCCAACTATTAATCTCCCAAAAAATTCCTTCTCGAATCTCAGCTATTTCCCAATTCTGTCACAGTTCCAGGTGCCAGAATATCCGGTGTTTATCAGAGTATCCGGTACCTGATACTGTTCATGTATTCGCTGATCTCTGTCCAGACTTCAGAACCCAGAATGTCCGGTCTTCACCGGAGTATCCGGTAAAGTGTTTGGTCTGGAGTCTCTGGTCTACACCGGAGTCTCTGGGCTCTCCAGATCCTTTTATCCCTATTCTACGCGAACAGTTATCTTTCTTCCTCACACACATCTTCTCTCAATCTCTCTCCTCTCAAGCAATCCCCTCCGGCGATTTTCAAGAGTAACTAAGGAGTTTCGTCATCTCTCGTTGTTTCTCTCTCATATCCAAGGTCGGAATCTCCGGACTTCCCTATTCATCGAATCTCCAGAGTATCTTGCCCTAAAAAGGTATTTTTTTGAAAAATCTCCCGATCTCTCAATACCCTTCTCTAGAATCAATTTCCTTTGGTAGACCAGCTCATTATCCATCTTAGAACTTATTGCTCCAACAGTTTCATCTTTTGTTGGACGAATCTCCCAAAACCTTGGTCTGGCTCGGGCTGACCGGAGTATCCAGTGTCCAGCCTCAGTCAGATTTTCTGGAATAGCCCTTTCGTCAAGCATATCTCGTGGCCTCTTAAGTCCTTATTTCTCGTGTATCTCAGGAATCTCGATATGGCGGGAGATAGATATATGCAAGGTCACACATTTGAGAGAAAGAAGAAGCAGAGAAGTGATCTTCATGCACAAGAGCAAAGTGCATCAGCACAATCTGAGGATAGTGGCAGCGGGCATGCAAGTGGCGAGCGAGTTCGAAAGGTGGTAAAGAAAGTGAAGTAACCTCAAGCCACTGGACGTGGCATTCGTCTTGAAGAAGGCACTTTTGATGAAGGGTCACAAAGAACTAGTGTTGGTCCAGGCAGGACCAAAAATCAAGCTGGCAGAGGTCGAGAAAGTGGACAAGGAAGGGGATCAGCCCCTGTGACAGCGGGAAGAGGTAGAAGAAGCATGCCTTCTCGAGAAGAGAGAGGCAAAGGTATTGCCATGGGGAGCAGCTCTGAGTCTCCTGATGCCTTTGAAGAAGAGCATGAAGAGGAGCGAGAGGAGGATAATGTGATAGGGCTTCTGAAACTTCACAGACCCCTCAAAATAGCTTCACTATTTGATACTCCAAAGCAAACAATCAACTACATGAAGCGTGTTTCGAAGGTGAACTCGAAGAGGCATATAAATCCATTTGAATATGAGAAGAATGTCACTGACTATCGTTTCTAGAATGACTTCCAATCGGACTTTTATGAGACGGTCATTCTCACCAAGAAGAAGCCTATAACCCATATGCAATGGATAGATTAGGACTATATGGCACAGAAGGATGATTCTGTGTTCAATGAGGTTATAGCTGCTTGTAAGCACAAAAAGGTGAAAAATATCATGGCTTTCAAATATGATTGGTGTGAAGAAGTAATTGCACAATTCTATACCACAGTCTGGTTTGATGGAGCAGAGAACCCCTTTATGCATTGGATGACAGAAGGAGAGCAGTACAAAGTGATTTTTAGAGCTTTTGCTCACCATTTTCGGTTTGATACTCGTGACACTCATAAGGATCAGATTCACAATGACCATCAACTCACTTTAGAAGAGTTAGGCTTTATGTATCTCAATCATGGAAGAGTTGAGTTTGGAAAACTCACCGGTATGAGGCCTTTCTATAGATGTTTGAACTCTCTATTTCGACTCACGTTGGCATCCAAAAGTGGAGATGCAACCACAGTGCAGAGTATCTCAAGGAATCTTCTCGTGGCCATGTCCAATGATCATGCACCTTTTAGCGTTGCATACTTTATGTGGGAAGAAATAGTCTTTAATTCAAAATCACCTGTCAAGAGTTGTGGGTACGCTCCTTACATTATGTCCATCATTGAGCGTGTATCCAAGAAGACTTTTGTGAAAGAGATCAAACATGAGCCATATCGTATGAGGCCTCTGAATATTAAAGCTCCATCTCCTTCGTCATCTCCTCCTCATGTCCCACCGAGCACTAGGAAGATTGCTTAAAGACGTGCTCTACCACGAGGATCATCTTTTATAAAGAGCGCTCTCAAGGCCATCTTCAATGTGTGTACTCATAATGCCACTCAGATTAAAGAGCAGAATACCAGACTGAAGAAGATGGAAAAGCGCCAAAAGGCAATGTATGCTTCAATGAACCTTCAGCCGCCTTGCTCTCCTATTGCTTCAGACGAAGCAGAGAGTGCACCTGTTGAATTTGAGAATCCGTGGGCTTGGTATGATGAAGCCCAAGCGGCTGCTGAGAGCTCTCAAGTGCAGTATGATGATGATTCCTCAGATGCTGAAGATGTCCCTGCAGCGAGCACTTCTCACAATGGCGACCACGATGGAAGTGGGGATGACGACGACGGAGATGATATCTACGAAGAAAGTAGTGATTAGTCCCTCTCCTCTTTTTGGTGTTTGATGCCAAAAGGGGAGAGATGTTAGTTTCTTTCTTTTTCAACTTTGAACTCTTATCTTTTCATCGCAATTGGACATTGACACATATCTATTGTTTGTGATAAACTATGTGGTTTGTTTAAAAATTTGTACGACATTTTATGTTAGTATGATGCTTGTCGAGTTTGTCGTACTTTATTTATTAGACTGAGTGATATAAATCTTGTCATATGCATCTTGAATACTTTTGTATACTCAATCTTGCATCCCACGGATCCTAGGATATAGGGGGAGCTCTTGCAAAATTTTCTCTTAAATATGTGCATTTGAGCTCAACTCGATTCTCAATCAATGCACACATTTAGGGGGAGCTCACCATATCTTCTAGAATTCAAAATCCTTTTCATTCAGCTATCTTTGTAAGCTTTAATCGTGTTGTCATCAATCACCAAAAAAGGGAGATTGAAAGTGCATCTAGGCCTGAGTGGGTTTTGGCTTATTGATGACAAAATAATTAAGGAGCTAATATGTTTATCGAAGCTATGAACAGGTTTTAGTCTCAATTGTGAAGACTCGCAATGATTTACGCCCCTCGAAAAGAAAAGAGAAGTGGTGTATAGTACTCAATAGGATTTAAATTGTTATATCTTTGAAATTGAGTCTAGGTTAGCCGTACTATTAAGAGGGTTGCAATTGTTAGCTTTCATGGTGTCTCAATGCTCAAAATAACCTATTAGAATCAATAGTTGAGAGACACATTCACCCACGGACACCGGGAAAAATAGGCAGTGTGTACTGAGTCTGGAGTCTCCGGTGTTCACCGGATACTCCGGTACTCAGTGTTTTAGGCCGGAGTCTCTGAGAAAGACTCCGCCAGAAGAGCCTTGGTTTCGAATATTTTTAATTGTCTGGAGTCTCCGGTGTTCACCGGATACTCCGGTAGTTGGTGAATTTTTGGCCATAGTCTCCGAGAAAGTCTCCGGTAGAGAGCCTCGGTTAAGCTTTTATTTTTAATAGAAAAAGACCGGAGTCTCCGGTGTTCATCGGATACTCCGGGAAGAAAAAGTTTTTGGCTAAGAGTGCCTCGGTTAGCATTTAATTTAAATGACTGGAGTCTTCGGTGTTCACCGGATACTCCGGTACCTGGAGAGGCCAGAGAGTCCGACAAGTCTCCAGACTGTTTCTTCGTGGTGACTAAGTCTGGCCCGGAGACTCCGGTGTTCACCGGATACTCCGGGCAGTTCAACAGAACCGTAACGGCTAGTTTTGACACCGTTCTGAGCCCATTTTGGATTTCAGGCCGGAGACTCCGGTGTTCACCGGACACTCTGGGGTAGGTATGTCAGAACAATAACGGCTAGTTTTTGAGGGTGAGCTATATATGTACCCCTACACCCCTAGCATTTATTGTTTCCTGTTGCTGCTGAGATCCACTTTTACAAAGCTTCCCAAGAGCATTTAAAAGCCCTCCAAACATCTCTAGTGCTTAGTTTTGCGTCAAATTTGAGAGATTGTGTTTGGAAGTGAAGTTGAGTCATTGAGCATTGAGTTCATCATCGAGCATACATTTGTGATCATTTCTCTTAGAGCCTTGTGCTCCTAGACAACAAGGCGTCGCCCATAGAGCACCCAATTATTATGGAGTGCCACGGAAAGTTTGTAATCGACATCGACTTGAGTAAGAAAATCTAGCTTGATCTTTGTGGTCGCTAGAAGAGGATAGGGTTGGAAAAGGCCCGGCTCTTTGTGAGCTCCTCAACGGAGACGTAGGCACTTCTTTGTGAGGTGGCCAAACTCCGGGATAATTTATTGTCTCATCACTTGTGCAAGTTTTACTAGTTGTGTAGTTTTGGGTTTTTTCCCATATATTAGTTTTTGTGATCATCTTGCTATTAACTCTTGTTGTTTAAGCTTTGTTCTGATAATAGCACTAGTGTTATCTTTTAGTCCTTAGTTATACTTGCTTAGCTTTAGTTGTTCTCGAGATCCTGTATAGACCGGATACTCCGGACAGACCGGAGTATCCGATCTTCACCGGAGTATCCGGCATTTGTTTAATCCGCTGTTTAGTTTTAATTTTCAGAAAAGCCTATTCACCCCCTCCCCCTCTAGGCAACTTTAAGTACATTCAATTGGTATCAGAGCCTAACCTCCTACAAGGCTTCACCGTTTGGAGGAAATCGATATGTCAACATCCGGAAGCCCGAGGGGTCTAAAACATGATCCGTTAAAGAACGACGATGGTAGTGGTAAGGGCAATCAAAGACTACAGAAAAACCTGGCACTTCTGGGATTCATTCTCATCGTACTCACGCCCGGTGTACTCTGGGCGTCGAGTGTATCCCAGGCAGCAACAAGCTTCCCACAACAACTTGAGAAAGCCCTTTACTTGTAGACATCGCACTGTGCTTCAATCCTCGTCTTCCATCCAACATAAAAGGGGTTTCAAAAACAAAAAGACAGAAGGTAAGTGCAGAAGATGTTTTGACAACATAGTATTTTCAGAAAATAGGTAGACACGAGCAAGTTTATCCTAAGATCACATCCTACAACCAAACATGGCTCTAATACCACTCCTGTAGGACCCTATTTTTGGGATCTCATGTGCCTCCTGTATCAATCCCTGGATTAAGTAGCTAATACGACTAGTATAACAGTTGTAGTATCACAGTTAAACTTCGTACATAAGTATTAAGGTTACAGAGTACAAAAGGTTACAAACCATAGTGTATATTACAAACCTAGCCGAACAGCCAACAAAAGCACAGCAGAAAGCAGAAACCTAAGCCACAAGCAGCTAGGGTGCGTACGCGACTCTAGAGGCTACTCTTCATCCTCACCTTTGCCTCCGATGTTAGCAGGGTCTGCCTCTTCACCTGAATGACAGCAAGAGTGCGTACAGAAGGTACTCAGCAAGCTCTATATTATTTCAAGGTGTTGATAGATGTATAAATAGGTAATTCAAGGATAAGGCTTTACGGTTTAGTTTTAAGGGAAAAATGGCTTATGTAGGTATTCCATTGTATCATTTATTATTGACTTTAAAGCTGTTTTAAATAGTTTAAAACCGGGTAACAAACTTTATCTGGGGGTTTTCGGTCCTGGGAGGGGCTACACCTCACTCCGCAGTCCCTATTATCACATCTGGTGTACTTCTAGTACCACACAACTTCTGGCGGATCGAGCCAAGAACCTCATCACACGGACATCTAGTCCACACACTCACTCATCAAGACACACGCACCCGGAGTCTAATCATCAGGGTTACTGCTTTCACATGTCCATGACTGTGGACACGGCTATTCGGATAGGTTTACACTCTGCAGAGGTTGTACACTATACCCACGTGATACGCTCAGCCTCCATCGGTTGCAGGTGGAGGAGCGAATCATACCAAGGCCCTCCAAACACCATTCTTGCCGGGCTTTTCTATAAGACACCCCGAGTACTAGGACCATGTTCAGAATACCAGATTGGCTAGGCCGTCTCTCGAAATATTCAACAGAGGTTCAGATGAACACTTGGCTTCTCGCTGCTCCCCAGCCTCCTACTATGATGCCCAACTCAATCCGGTGAACGAAAAGTCAAGTCCTGCCCATTCAGGATGCATGGTTATACGGAGGTGGCTAAGCATGACGGCGCAATAACTCAGTCCTTAATCGGCCAGAGCAGGTATCTTCTGGCAATGAACACCACAAAGGTGACTCAAGCTCCTAGGAGCATCCTCGTCCAAAGTACTACTCCACCTGCCCTTGCCAAAACGGTTTTCACCCATTTTTACACATCTCCCACCATATCCCACACGATGTCAAGGATTTCACAACCACCACAGAATTCATAACCATCAAGGATTCATGTTATATGAGTTAACATTGATAACAGTAAATTGTTATCTCCGAAGAGATGCATTTTAAGCGATGTCTCTAGAGAGGCGTATTCAATCCTAAGCATGCTAGGTATCAAGGCGTCGTCTATTGTTTAATATAGATAACAATAGGTAATCCTAGGGTGATATGTATTCTGGGTGATAATATTCATGGCATGGCTTGTGTTTGCTAGGATTAACTATTACAAGTAGTTTGTAAAAGCGCAATACATAGCACATGCGATAATAGTTCAGTTTTAGTTGATCATGTAGATTATTTAGAAATCATAGGTTCAGTATGATCAAGGATATAGGACTTGCCTTCTCTGAAGTTCTCTTCAAAGTCTTAGTTGTAGTTAGGATCCTCCTCGCTCCTGATGCTTCCTGCACAGCACTCATAGAACTCTGGTTGCTCTGCAATTGTGACTACAATTAATAACAACTATACTAGAGAAGAATCAAATAACACCAAATAGAAAACCAAATAAGCCCTAATGGATATCACAATGTGATAGATGAGTAGATCTCGATTTTAGATGAATTTTGGTGAAAGAATCGCCAAAATCGGAGCCAGAACGGAGAAGTTATGGCTCCCGGAAGATTTAATTTAAATTAAATCGGAAAATACCAAATAGCACTATTCATGAGAGGGACCACAGGTGGGGCCCACTAAATAGTAACCTGGGCCACATGAACAGTGATCGGTTGGACCCTTATGAACAGTACCAGTTGGGCCGAGATGGGCCCAGATTGGGCTAGGTCTAGGTCGGGCTCGGGTTGCACAGTGTCAGCCCACTCGGGTTAGGGTTGGGTGGCTTAACGGGCTACGAGAGCTGGGTTGGCTCACTGGGGCATGGCCTTTGAATGGCTAAGCCGGCCTGGTAGGCCGGCAGCGCTTGAGGCGAGCGTGGGCGCGTGAGCGCACTGGCACAATGCGAGCGGCGGAGGGGAGGGGAAAAAGTGGCCAGCGGGGAGAATTCCACAGCGGCGTGCATTGGGAAGCTCATCGGTGTGGAATTCCGACGGGGTTTCACGACGGGAAGTCGACGCCAGGCTTCTACGTGGTACGGTGGATGCGGCGGGGAGCTCGTTGATGGCGGCTGGCGACGAGATCAACACCAACCGGCGGCTGAAGAGCGGCATTGGTGTGGCCAAAAATCGAGCAGCACCTCCCTTGTACTGGGAGGTGCCAACTTGCATAGAAAAAGGGGCCTAAGGTCTCTAGGCATCACGGCACGATGGCCAGCCACGCACACAGAGCACCAGCATGCTGGTGTTGAGCCAAAGCATGGCGGCGGAAGTCAAACACACGGCGGTGCACGAGAGCCAAGAGAGAGCACGGGGCGACTACGCGCTATATAGGAGGGGGTGCTAAGGGCTTGGGGAGCTCATCGTGCTCAAGGATGATGAGAAGCGGGACGACAGTCGATGATTCATCGAAGAGGCGGCGGCAGCGCTGCTCGGCTATTGGTGCGGATGGGCTCCTGTCGGGCTTCCAATGAATAGGCAGTGGCACAGAGGTGGTGGCAAGGTCCTGGGGCTCCTCAGTAGCACGTGGTCGGGGGATCAACAGAGGCGAGCTACGGTGACGTGAATGGCGATGACGATGGTGCGGTGGCATGGTGAAATAGGGAAAGAGAGAGAGGGAGAGACCGAGGCTCTATTTATAGAGGGGAGGGAGCTGCAGAGAGGAGGCAAGGGCGCGAGGGCGTGGCACGGCACGATGGCGGCGCTCACCATTGGGCCTCGCGCGGTGACAGAGGCGGAGAGAGCGAGCGCGGAAGTCACATGGTGTCAGGCGCTCGGGCAGCGTGTTGTTAGGGTAGAGAGAGGAGAGAGCGCGAGGGCGCGGAGGGTTGTTGCGGCGATATTTCCCGGAGGCAGGCGACGTTGTCGCGATGGTGGACAGCGTGGCGTGGCGTCGCGCTGGAGGAAGGAGGAGATAGCACATGTGCAGGCTAGGTGGATGAGCGACACGTGGATGGCGCAACGAGGGCGGGGCGCGGGCTCGCGCTGGCGAGTGCACGGCTGAACGGCTGGGCCAGCTCGGTGCACTGGTGGGCCGAGCGTGGGAGAAGAGTGAGGGAATTGAGGAAAAATGGGCCGGGTCAGTGGGCTAAACAGAGAAGGAAAAGGGAGATTCGGCCCAGGGAGAAGGGGAAAAAAAGGAAAAATGGTTGTGGGATTAAATTCAAATGAGAGATTTGAATTTGAATTTGACTTTGGATTAGGATCAATTTAAATGGGAATATTTGAATTATGAGATATAGGTAAAGCTTCGAGATTTGGGAATATGATTTGAATCAAAAAGATTTAAATTCGATTTGGATCTATGTTGGATAGAATCTAAAAAAAGATTTGAATTGAGAGACATTCAATTCAAACCTCCACTCAAAAAAGCATAAAAGCCATAAACCAATCGTGTATGAATCAACTTAAGGCAGGGATTACCTTAAAATAAATTTGGTGTATTTTGGAATACTTAGCCAATTAATATTAGTATGTATATTCATATACATATTTCCTTGATTTTATTTGGTTTAATTTACTATAATTTTTTTAAAAAATTTGCACTGAAATTTGCTATTAATTAATATGCTAAATTCAAGATGTTACACCTCTCACCCCTCCAAACGTCGAGACCAGAAAATGAGGGGGTACTGTTAGGGGAAAACAGAACAGCCTGAGGATAATGGTTGACGATCGCTATCAAAGGCTCAGAACTCAGCAGGAGGCCTTATCCCCAGAGGCTGCGAACCCCTTCAGGCCACCTCTCCGGGATGTACGTGGCCCTCCGAAGACTCGAACCTATAGCAAGTCCCTCTAGAGCCTTTGGTCTTTGAACTCAGCAGGAGACCTTATCCTCGGAGGCTGCGGACCCCTTCGGACCGCCCCTCCAGTGCCCATACGGCCTTCCGAAGACTAAAGACACAGCCTGCCTCCGGAGACAATATCAGGGAAGAAAGTACATCCCTTGCAATTGACCTGACGTGAGGTAACCGGCAATTAATACTGGTGCAAGTGGTGCTTATCCTGACACCCCAACACAATGCAAGTCATCCTGACACCCCCGATAGAGCGGCGCCGGGTCATAATTGGAAACCGGCTCACCCCTCAGGGGGCAGGCACCAAAATAGTTACCACGGTAGATATTTATCTTCTATGTAGGGTAAAAGGTAGTTATCCAAGATAAGGCCCAGTAATTCAGCTAAGTCCTAGATATTTGTACATTGTGTAGTTTGTACACTAAGCTACGTACTACCTTATAAATAGGGGGTCATGGTCATCTAGAAGAAGGAGGTGAGAAGGAGCCCGCTCAACACAGGACGGAGGAGCACAATCACAAGTCTTCCTGTGATACTCCCTCCAGTCCATATTTTTACTATTGATACATTTGTGGTGTTCCTTCCTCTCAAACTTCGTCTCCAAGCTTGAGTCACCTCCTTAAAAGAAACTCTCGTCGTATTTGCTGGGGCAAGACGAACTATTGCTCCAACAGTGTATTATTTTCATAATTATATTTTCTTTGCTTCTAGGATATTTTGGTGACACATTTGCGGTAATTAGCTTTCATGCTATCTTAGATCAAGCTATGAAGCATCTTGGGTTAAGCTTTTGTGGCCTCGGAGTGGACTTCACTGTTGAAGGCAAGTTCTAGGCTGATATAAGGTTTCATTTAAATGGAAATGAATCAGCTAATAAGACCTTATTTATTATCTATGGTAAAATATCGGGTCGTCCATGCCAAGCGAAAGAGAGTGCACTAATTCATACGCTAATGTATATCGATGAAGTAATAGGATACAGTATTGTAGATTTTAACTATGTTAAATATCAGAGGTTATATGCTTCGACAAATGCTCAAGTGTAATGATGTATGGATATTTGCATAAGTAGTATGCATAACTATATTGTATGACTGACTTGAGTTAAATTCAAGTTTCTGGATGTAAATCTGTGTTCTTGAATGTGAAAACTGCTGCCAAATCCTGACATTGCTTTAGGATATCGTCCATCAAAGTTTAGTTCTGTTCTATTGAATGGGATGTTGAAGTATTCTCTATTTGCATGCATGTACTTTTCTTGTTTGTAGAAGTTGATCTTTGCATGTGTCATTAGTGACGTGTATCCTTATCACCCGTCATTAATGTTAAATAATTAGTAACAAATATCCTTATAACCTGTCACTAATATTAAGTCATTAGTGACGGGTGTCTTTATAACCCATCACTAAATGTAGCCTTAGCGGCTCCCTGCCATGCTACTCATTAGTGATGGGTTGTTATGAGACCAATCAGTAATGGCTCGCTCATTAGTGATGGGTGTCCTTATAACCCGTCACTAATGAGTGATGTTTACTATTATTTTATTCACCGAGTAGCACGACCAGACAGTGTCTGTCCGACATGGCTGCTCGGCAAAGGGGTAATTTTTTTGGCCAAATCAAATCTCGGTGATTTTTTCCTTTCGAACTGGCGGTTTTTCCCTCTCCAGTGTCACCAACAACCACCGAACAATTCCTGCGGATTCTACGTTACGTGTCGCATTCTACTATTCATGGCAGCAAAGGATATGAAATCCCTAGATGTATGATAATTGCATAGTCTTTTCATAGCTATTTTTATTCATTACAAATATCCGATGATAAAATGATTTTGCTCACGCTAATTGCATACTTTTTTCGTAACTACTTTCATTCAATAGGAATTCAGCTTACCGAATGGCAACATCAGGAATTCTGCACTCTCCAACATTCGAGCACGGATCGCCTCATTCTTAATGATCAAAGTCGTCTCTTCGAAAGGTGAGTTCTATTGTAGGGAGGCAGGGCTCTGACTTATGTAATTTGTGGTTGCACTTTCGACTTATGTAATTCGAGGTTGCATTTTTTACTTATATAATTCGAGCTCTTGATGTGTACTTACGCCGTTGTACGTTTTGAGGACTTTTGATTATGTAATTTGTGGTTGCGTATCTCATGACTTGGTCCATGTGGGTATATATCTTGAAATGAATGGTGACTATGGCATGAATGTATCTGGATGTGTCTTATTCGCAGGACAAGGCGGCTGCCAAATCCTGACATTGCTTCAGGATGTAGCCAGGAAAAAGATAAATCCCTTCGGGGATGAGACTATTAGTGATGGGTGGTAAATTCACCCGTCACTAATAACCGAGTCCCAGTGACGGGTAGCTTTCCAACCCATCTCTGGAACTTAGTGATTAGAGATGGGTTAAAAAGATACCTGTCACTAATGACTCATAACACCTATGATGGGTTGTAGCTACCGTCACTAGTTTTAGTTAATTAGTGATGGGTGGTAAATACACCCGTCACTAATGACTCGGTCACTAGTGACGGATTGTTGTTATCACCCGTCACTAATGACCGAGTCCCAGAGACGGGTTGGAAATCTACCCGTCACTAATGACTCAGTAACAAATGAAGGGTGGTAAGAAACTGTCACTAATGACTCGGTCAATAGTGACAGTTTGTAGTTATCACCTGTCACTAATGACCGAGTCCCAGAGACGGGTTGAAAAGCTACCCATCATTGGAGATCAATAATTAGTGACTGGTGGTACATACGCCCGTCACTAATGATGGTCACAGTGACGGGTAATAGGCCTGCTCAGGTCATAGGAGACACATTTCAATGACGGGTCTCAATTATGACTCGTACTGGTGATTGTCATTAGTGACGGGTCCCAACTCATCACTAATATTTTATCATTAGTGACGCAATAAGTGTGACAGTTGCTATAACCGTCACTAATGACGGTTATCACCCGCCACTAATGTGTTGTTTTGGCGTAGTGCAATCTGACAGGTGGGCCTAACCCAATCCTCTAAATCCCTTATCCTCTCCCAGCCAGTGTATTCCCATTCCCAATTTCCCACCGCCACTCCCTCTTCCAAGCTCCTAGCACACCCCGCCATGCCTCCTAGTCCCAGCCCCACCGTCGCTAGCTCCTCCCTGCACCGCGCCACCCTGACCCGCCCTACATCGCGCCGCCCCGCATCGCTACCGCTAGTGCCACCCATCCAAGTCATACCCGCGAGCGACGGGTTTGGTGCCCATTTTTTGCCCAGGGCGTTTGCAAGTATACCCACGAGTGGGTAAAAACTAGCATATACAGGTATATGTGAGTAATATCCGTACCCACCACACCTGATTGCCATCCTTAAGTTGAACGCACCACGAAACCAAAAAGGAATTGTTACAGCAAGACACTATCATTTGAGGAAATCACTTAATTGTCTCCTTTGGATTTGCTCAAAGATTCGTGCTCCAGTTGATGGCATGGCCATTTGTTTCGATGGTGGTGTCGATGATAGGTGTGGAGTCTGCCGGTGTTGCCGACGATTTGAGGAGAGGTGAATGGCAAATTACGGATAGATCGATGGGGTGGGAAGAAGCGGTTAGAGTGACGGATTCAGTAACAATAGAATATAGAAAAGGTATGAGATAGCACGAAGGTATGACAAAAGTAGGAGGTAGATATTGTGAGTGCACACCTTAATGCCAACAGACGATGTTGGAAAGATGCATATTATTCTACTATCAGATTCTACTATGAGACATATTACATTAACGATTGAGAATGTTATGTAAACCAATAAGATTAGCAGGCAACCAAATGTAAATCATAAAGACATCATGTAAATCATAGATAAATGCAGTAGGTCCATTGCATACGTAAACCATAGACCCTCTTTGTAAACGATAAAAGAAAATCACTCAACTACTGTTGCATATGTAACTGGTACTAACAACAATAAATCGTAGACAAGTTAGTAGATATGTGACAAGTGTAGGTGTTATACAAATGGTACCAATCAAGCTACAAATACACATATACGGACTTAGAGATAAATGCTCCTTCGACGGTTGATACTGTACATGCTCAATGGAGTAAGGACTTGTGACGGAGTATATCATCGAGGAAGCAACGTAGATTGTAGGTGAACAACGTTGAAGTGGTCGCGCATATAAGCTATCTAGAAACCTTATTGCTGCTCTTTATGCAGCTTTCACCATAGCAATAACTCAGAGATATTGCTCACCCTGTGTTAGGAAGAAGGGCCTCGATGCATGGCTAGTTCATAATGATATATGCTAATCATTCAGGGATACTTTATCTTAACCTGATACTCAAGTACTGGCCACGACATCAAACGTATTCACTTCAAGGGGGGCAACTCAAGATGGAGATGGCGGCCAGATCGCTTTAGAAGCATCTACAAACATGACGTGCAAATGAACTATTACAAGCGTTGGTGATGCGGTGATGATTCTGCTCAGGATGTGTGACTATGATGGTATTTTTTTATGGATGTATGACTGTTTTTAGCAGGATTTACTAGGACTTATTTGGATATATTTTCTATTGGAAAAAGTCCATATAATATATCCCTGAAGTTTGATTGTGCGCCACATAACATACCGAGGGAAAAAAATCTATTCAACCTCTCACCTTATAAAACTAGATCAATCAATCTCACATCGTAATTTTGAAGGTGGTTTTGCCACATGAAAACTGACGTGGATGCCATATGGTAATGATTGTTTAAAATATTTTAAATAATGTGAAGTTTATTTTTTTACCTTTTTCTTCTCTTTTATATTTTCCCGTAGTCATTAACATAAAATAACTCCCACCATTTAAAAAGAAATTAAAAAGTGGCAGACTAAAATGAAAGTGGAAAATGGAATAGGAGACGGAAATAGTAGGTAAAAAATAAAGTGTTTATTTTTTTATCACCATATAGCAACCATGTCAGCTATTCCAGTGAAACCACCTTCAAAACCATAGTACGTGGCGTAGTGACCCGGTATTGCAATATCGGGGTATTAGATAGACATTTTGTTTCGTGGTTATGTGGCCACACCATCAGACTTTAGAGTGTGAGATGGGTTTTGTCCTTTTCTATCTATGTGCGTCCGTGTGCTATAAAACTATGTTAAGTCTAAATATGTTTTAGCTACTTTCATCCAAACCTGTGTGTTATAAGACGTCTGGATGAACTTGTACAATTATTTCGACAATATAATTCCGTGGATACTTTAATAAAAAAATACACAAAGGACGAGTCTCCATCTCTGATGTCATCCACTTATCCCTCACTACAATACTCTTAGACTCAAGATTGTTGATCTCACATAACCCTCACCTCTGGCTGCTTCTTCGGCGTCAGAGGTGCGGGGATTTCAGCAAATTGACACTAGATATAGTTTGTAGGGTAGTTTCTAGTTTGTTTTCAATGTAGGTTTGGAAGGTTTAGGTTGTTTCCCTAGTGGCTTCATCGGCAGTAACACCTTTCGAACTTTTGTTTTTACGGGCTTCCTCTGATAACATTATCTCCATCGTTGTCCCTAGGGAGCTGTGAAAGGTTTGTTTGTGTTTGTGTAATATATTCTCCGAATCTTCTCGGTTTCACTGGCGATTGTGACAGTGTCGTCTCCATCTCCGGTGATGTCCGAGGGAGGTTGGTTCTGTTGTTTCTTGCGATATGAAGCTTAGCATTTTCCCATGTTCACGTTTTGTTTCTAGATCGGTGAGTGGGTCGCCGGTGATGGGGTTCTCTCTTCCATGCTGTGCCTAGTAAGGTGTTAGCCGATACACGTTCAGTGGTCCAGATACGTCATGCTGTGTTTAGGGTGTTGGCTATTGTGGCTTTGACCAATGTTTGGTGCCTCTTTTTATCACAGCAGTGGAGTCGGATCGGTTCTGGTGTTCTTGTTTGGCGATAACAGCCGGAGGAGTTGTCATCCTCGATGGAGAAGACCTAGAAGGACTTTGGTATAATTTTCTTTTTTTATTGGGTCTTTGTTGTAATATGGGATGTAATGTGCTTTCCTTTTAATATATTTTCATCCCTTTGAAAAAAATAAAAAATAAAAGAAGACACAGGGGATTTCTCTTGGTCGAAAATATGGGGAGACACATGTAAGATCTAAGTCGTTTGATCATCTAATCGACAAAAATTAGAGCTAGGGAAACCAAAATGTGACAAAAAAAAAAGGGAGAAAGAAGGAGACGGCGGCAAGCGATTAAGGGAGGGGAGTCAGAGAGAGATAGCAAGTACAACATCGAAGACTGAGACGGAACGGAGAACGGCAGTCCCGGCCAACACCAAGCCCAACCGAACAGCAGCCAGCAAACTCGCACCACCACCTCCTCCTCCGTCGCAGCATAGGTCGTCGCCGTCGCCGGCGAAGCACCCGAGCCCCCGCCGCCCCGGCAAGCGAAGCGTCCCACGAGAGCCCCCGCCTCCCCGGTGGCAGGTGCAGCAGCGCGTTGAGCTCGACGGGAGCAGCAGCAGCAGCAGCAACTCCCGATCGCTTCCGTCCCCAACTCCCCGCCGCCTTGCCAGCGCGCCCAGTAGCGTCAGAAGCAAAGGTGAGAGCCCCAATCCTCCTCGCCTCGATCCGCCCCCACGCGCGGCGCCGGCGCGGCTGGCAATGGCGGGCCGGCGGTCAATGGCGGCCCGCCACTCGCCGGCGCGGCCTCGGGCTCGTGATTCGGGCGCCGCAGAGCTCGAATTCGGGGCGGAAACCTAGCCTTCGGTCGGAATTAAGGGTGGCCCGGATTGGATCAGAGGGGCCGAGCTGGGGATTCGGGAGCTTGAGCTGTGTGCCCTTCTCATGTCGGAGGTTTGGTGCTCCGGTGGAGCTTGCGATATGGGGTCTTAGTTACCCGTTATTTGGTGGATTTGTCTTTTCACTGTGCATGGAGACGAGCTTGGGAGTTTGAATTTGGTGTGAAACCCTAGCTTGATTGAGGTGCTGTGGATTGGATCATCAAAGGTTGGGTTCATTTGAATTGGGGATATGATTTAAATTTTGAACGTAGTGCTGTCCAAAATTTGGTCACTCTGGAGCTTGCGATTTTGGTTATCTGTTTGGTGGATATTTGGAGTTTTTCCATGTAGTTTGGTGGTCCCAGGTTTTAGTTTGTAGATTATGGATTGGATTGTTCTTGATTACCTATGTTTGGTTCTGTTTACCCAAGGGAATCTAGCTTACAAGTTTGAATTTCGTACAGATGTAAATAAAGGCAGCATGGCCGAATCATGGAGACTTGTGTTATTCTGTTTTTGGTTCGGTTTCAGAGTTGCTGTTTTTTTAGTTTATAGTTCACCTGGGCATGCCATTTTAATGGAATCACTAGTGGGAGTTCACTTGTTTGTGGTTGATTTTTCTACACGAGTTTGATCTCATTCCTTCATAAAATCACATACAGTGCCTTTCTGTCGTGTAGTTACCTTTGTTGTATCTGGTTGGGCCTTTTCAAGCTCTTATTTTATAATGGAGTTTATCTGTTGATCTCATTTTTTCAAAAACAACATCTTCCACTGAGTGGAAATTTCATATCTTCTAAGGAGCATGCTTAAGGAGCTTGGCCATTCTAACTGAAGATCGATTTGATCTCCAAGAATACCAATAGCATTGTGTTAGTCACATTTTGTTGGTTTAGTAGGTGTTTTGGATCTTACCTATAGCCACAGCCAACCAAAGATTTTAATATCCTGCACAATTTGCTACAGCAGCTTTAGATGTTGCCAACTAATACAACACAGTAAGGCTCCAATACATACTGCTGGAGTTCTGAACTACATCATATGTTTGGAAATAAGTTTCATGTGATAGCATTGGCATATTTTGCAAAACATATTTTCAGTTTGCCAGCCATTGGAGGTTGGACCTATCAACAGCCTTATGTCTATGGCGGTGTTCGCATTTGAATGTAATCATAGGCCATTCGCTCTTGTATTAGATCAATGTTATATAAGCAATTACAAACATATACCATTGACCTGTATACTGAGGCCACATAGTGACTTTTCTCTCCTTTTCCCTTTTTGTGGGTCCACTTTAGGTTCTTGCCATCTACATTTGTAAGCTATGTTGGTCTGTCTTGGATTGGGGGAATTTGTATCATTATGACTCCTTTGGATTTAGGGGTAATGATTGGGACAAGGGTGGGCTAATACTAAACCTCGATCATTTCCTGTCTAGGGTTTGGATTATCCCACCCCGTATTCCAATACCAAACCCACCCCCTAACCCTATACCCAGACGCACCCTTAGTATTTTATTAGCTGGAGATACAGATTCACTGTTCTTGGCTGAGCCATTTGGCTACTGGTGGCGTGTTTTCCCATGCTTTGTTGTTACTTTGCACTGTTTATATATTTGAAACAGATGTTTGTTCATTGCAGTGATTTTCCACGATTGGCAGTGTAATATCAGAGGTCAGATTTTAAAGGTACAGTTTTTACTGGACATTTACTTGGGGTTCGACTTTGCGGTTCAGTTGTATTTATATGGAATCTCTTTCCTGAGAAATGCCGTCCTCTACACCACCATCAGTGCAACCGGCACCAAGCTTGCAATCATTGCCATCATCTGCAGTAGGACAGAGCACTCGTATTGACGTTCGTGAGATCAAGTCCAAGATTGTTAAAAGGATTGGGCCTGAGAGAGCAAAGAAGTACTTTCAGCACCTGGAGAGGTTCTTATCATCAAGATTGAGCAAGAATGAATTCGATAAGCTCTGTCTTATGGCACTTGGCCGTGAGAACCTCCCATTGCACAACCACCTCATCCGTTCTATCCTCCATAATGCCAGTCAAGCATGTGGCCCACCTGTAATTAACGACCCTAAGCTGGTCAGAGATGTCACCAATTCAGGACATGCACTTGTTCCTCCTGTCTGGGACAATGGTGGTGCTTTGAACCAGAATGTCAAAGAGAACAAACCATTAAGCAGAAGAGAAAATGTACTAACCCAGAAGTCATCATTGAATCATTGTGATACTATTATTCGGGAGAATGGTGTTCCTCATTTGAGTAATCTGAAGAGATGTACACAACTTCAACAAAGTGAGCATGTGGAGCCGCTTATCAAGCGACCGCGTGAGAAGGAAGCATTAAATTTACATGACTCCCTGCGTAGCAATGGCCCTTCTTCTATGCCTTCCAGAGAAAACCTGGGACAAGAAATTATACACCATTCACAAGGTCCGGTGCAAGCTCCACTTGGCATTCAGTTACATTCTGCTAGTTTTGGTGGGGCCCGAAAACTTTTAGACCTTGCTTCTGTCACTTTGAATGATACCTCTGATACTTGTGTTGAACTTGGTGAAATATGTGATACATTGTTAGTGAAAAGGAGGATGGAAAAAATGGCAGAAGCAGAAGGGTTGGGAGGGGTCTCGATAGAGTGTGCCAATTTGTTGAATAATGGAATAGACGTTTTCATAAAGCAGTTGTTTGGATCTTATGTTGAGCTAGTTAGAGCAAGATCTCAACATGGGAAACTGAGACATGTGGCATTGAAGCAGCAGCTGTGCCGAAAGCTAATAAATAGTGTATCACAGCAAAATCATATTCCTGGGCAGGGTGGTATTATACCTCCAGAGATTAACTCCATCTCAATGCAAGACCTAAAGACAGTGATGGGGTTAAACCCTCGTTTGCATGGGGCTAATACATCACTGCTACTTGAAAAGATCAATTCATATGACTAGTTGGATGGAACAAGTTGGATCCTTCTTCGCACAAGATTGTACCGTCTATATGGTATGTCTTGCTTCATGGCTGTTGTTAGGCCATGGTGTGTCTTGATGGGCGGTGGAAAAGGCAGGTGAACTCTGTACACTATCCACATTGTTCTGCATCTCATCTCCAGAGGAATCTTCCAAAAATAAGCAAAGATCTGCTTATCTATTGGGTGCTGTATTTAGAGCTCATTCATTTCGCACACCTAAGCACCATTATGGAAGCAAAAGTGCTTCGGACAGAACTATGGTTCTGGACTCCAACAAATTGAGGAGCCATAACACACATTTGATCTGTAAGTTTATCGCACTATTATGTGCTTGTGCATTTCAAGTTTTATTTGGAGCATAGATATAGCAGTTGCTGGTGATTTATTTGCATTCAGTTTTGTTTCAGTGTCACTAGAAATAGAAACTATTTATAAGGCATATGTTGGAAACACTTATACTGTTGATGTATGAGTATATTTTCATCAGAACTGGTGGAAACAATGACTAAATTGACTCATTATGTCCAAGTATTAAGGTACAATAGTTGTTTCTAAAAGATAAACAGTGGAAACACTTTCGTTAAATGGTTCATTATGCGTTGGGCTCTTGGCTCTGATTATGCCAGTAGCATTTGTTTCCATCTATCGCATCGTGGTACTTATCAGACAATTTGTATGTAGTTATCTGCTATTTTTGTCACAAAGTAGTCATTTGCTATCAAATATACTTTATTTTTCTCTCGAGTGCTATATATTGTAGTCATGCTGGCATGTGGCTTACATCATTTGCAGTTGGCATGAGGATTTTGTTCCTTAAGTTATGCCTAATTGGTCATTATTATAAAGAGCGCTACTAATGCGTGGAACCAGGTTGGAATACGATAGCAGTCATCACCAGTTTCAGAGAGGTTTCATTCAAAAAATTTCAAGTTTCAGAGAGGTTCATCCAAGTTTCATAAAGGTTTTATCCAAGTTTATAAGTTTCAGAGAGGTTTTGTTGCAGTTTTGGGGAGGTTTAATATATATCTCCCTTATAGTAATCGAATCCCATTCTAGCCATTTTGTCTGGCCTTCCTCTGTCTGATAGTTATACATTGTAAATATGTTCACAGCATCTATAAATAAAAATTACAGAATAGGTCTTTACAAGTATACGTACCTCACTGGAATTCTAGCATGGCATAATACATTTGGGGATCTTATCACCATAGGCCTTGTGGTCTGGATCAGCTGTGCATAGTTTGCTGGCAGTTGAGGTTGAAAAGGTAAATCCAAATATACTGCCCCTGCTTAGTGTTAAGTAAACATACAGCCAGTATCATACGCGTTACACTATATCCAAAGTTATATGAGGAAGTTTTCAATCTCTTTAATGCAGATAGAGATGCAGGGGAAATGCATTTTGGACTTGTTGTTTGAAGTTTACATTTTGAAATGCTTTTGTAATGAAAACAAGAGTTGCTAGATAGATAGAGATAGATCTAGTGTTACCAGGACTCGCAAGTCCGAATTTTTTTTTTTTTTTTTGCCACGTCGACACGCACCGGACGTCTCTGCGAGTCCAAGTAGCTAACTAGGGAGGGAGGTGACGGGGGATGGGTGGACGTCACCGAGCCACCGAAAGGGGAGCTCAAGCGGGGAGCGTCAGTCCTCTGCGGTGACAACCTGGGCGGGGTCCTGCCGCGTGGCGCCGGCGAGCGCAGACCAGTGCGCCTGGAAGTGGGCCTCGACGGCGGCGGCGGCGGAGGAGAGTGTGTCGTCCCAGGAGAGTGTGGCGGAGCAGTGGGAGGAGCAGCAAGCGGAGGGGCGAGGTAGGCAGCGAAGAAGTCCACATCAGCCGCCTAGCGCCCAGGGCCCCACGGCCCGGCGGAGGTGGCCTCAGCATGCCTGCAGTTGCGGCAAGGAGAAGGTGACGGAGGGTGGTTGGTGGGGTTCGCCGCTTGGATTTGGAATTGGAATTGGAGGTCTCAGTGGAACAGAGAGTGGAGGTGGATGTGGGTTGTGAGCGATCTGTATTCAGCGTGGGTCTCTATTTTCTTTCCTTTCCCCCCTTTTTATCATGTGATGGCTAGGTATTCAGCATGAGTATTTCAATATGTTAGTTGTTGTGGCTCATTAGTAGCCTGATTTGTGGCAACAAACATAAATTTCAATTTTTAAAATTAAAAAAATGATATATATTAGACGAATCCCTGAATCCTATTTTCGAGAGTTTGCCGAATCGGACACCCGCACCCGAGTCAGACTCTGACACCCGCACCCATTTTCAAGAGGGAGGGAGAAGGTTTATTTACAAGACGCCTCATTATATAGAGGACTCTCTTAACAATTATAGATAGTTGATCTAACTAATTCATTCCTAACTGTTAGAGAAGATACCAAACAATCTGATAGATTTTGAATAATAAGCCTTCTTAATACTTGTCATTGGGCCAATTGTTAGTGTTACTTATACTGTTTACCCATGAATATTGCCACGGTAATGTACCACATAACAAAGCCGTGGCATGTGACAGTTCCACTGGTACTTAGGTTACTACTGCAGGATAAAATTCTGAGTGTCACATAGATCTTTGGTTGCTTAGTTCCATGATTTGTTTTTATGGAAGAATGCATATTAGTAAACTAAATTTCTCTATGAGGTGTTATGCATGCACAGCAATCCTGAACCTTCAGTATTGTAATGATATACAATTTGTTTGGTATAAAAAAATAGCTCTGGACCTAATTCTTCCACTAAGGATAGACTATAATTAAAAGATATGCATTTAAAAAAGTTTTCATTTCCATGCTGTTCATATGAGGTATCCTTCTCTTTTCATTTTTCCATCAGCCTCTCTAGTTTAGATTTATTTATTTTTTCTTTTTGCAAGGTAATGGCTCTTGTTACTTCTAGTCAGTCTGGACATTCCTTACCCTTATCATAATGAGGTTTTTCTTTCCCATTATATTGCTTTCTTTCACCCATAACAGTTTTTTTTTAACTAGATGTAAAGTTATTTCCTTTCGTCTCAATCCGTCTTCTGGAGTTCGCTTATTTCTTCATTTTGAGTTCTGCAGGATCGATGCCTTTTAATTGAATGTATGTAGTTTATTGCATTTACACTTTGTATGGTGTTACTGGCAGCAGTTCTGATCATATATGTTGAAACTTCAAAACTCCATATAGAATTGTTTACCTTTTGAGCATATTGCCTTCTGTTCAGATGAAAAATTAGTGCCAGTATTAGTATTTGTTATTCTGTAAATATACCCTTGAGGTTGGATTTATTTTGGTGGTGCTTGATTTGTTTTACTCTTGAGCTCACTTGGTGATAGTTTTGTTTAATTTTTTGAGATGCACTTGGTAATAGATAGGGGACAGTTATTGGGAAGATCTCATGTTATGTTGAGTCTTTGTATTTATGCCCTCAGCTTGCTTAAAGTGCTGTACAATATGCAAGGATATATTTCTGAGCTTTCTTATTGTTTGAGTTGGTAAATAACATTACTCATGAAGCCTTATATGTTTGCCAATATTCTTCCGAGCTTTCCAAGAATCCTTGCTGATGATAGCAATCTGTAAATCGTTATTTCCAGGATTGAGAGTCACAGCGTCCCAAAGCTTCTCTGCCACAGATAATCTCTGCAAGTGATACGACGATAGGATAGTGGAAAATAAAAACTCTTGCTGTTTCTCCACGCTCCTTGCCTCTATGTTGGCAAACGATGTGGTAGGCTTCTCATCCTCACAATAAAAATTATAGACTTTTGGTCTATGCAGCTTCCTGACCTGACAGATGGCTATAAATTGGCATCTCATGCACAGTTTATAATCACGATTTAATGGCGAAATTGTGCCCCATGTTGAAGCATTCACGTACAGAAGTACAATAAGGCAATAAACCACTCAGCTGGTTTGTCCATACTGTGCAAGCACCCATAGCTTTGTAGAAACAAATCAATGTAACATATGTAAAGCCACTCATACATAATGTTGCTTTGATATTTATTAAGTTCTTGAATTTTGTTCATATATGTCGATCGGCCTGTATTTCTAAGAACAAGTTCCATGATAGTGCATCTGGATTTTTTTTTCTTTGACATGGACAATGCATCTCATTACTTCTCATCATCATCCCATCCCCGTTGGATTCTGATGATATGAGACATATGATTTTACCAGTTTTTAATAAAAGGGGACAACTCCATGAAGAGTCCATCTGTGCTGCATCATTTGGAGAGGTTAAAATTTCGTTCCTGAAACGCTTGCGGTAACTGCTGACAGTCCTATCTTCTGAGGCAACATCCCCAATGAAGACTCCAATTTGGGCAGAGGGTTATTCTTGCTTCTTCCTCAAGATGGCAAACGGGCTATATACCCGCCCAGTTCCAGCAGTGTACTGTTAATTTCCCGCCAATTAACAACCACTTGTAAGTGACGTTAATAGTACGAAACTGTAATTGCTGTAATCAGTTACATTAGTTGGATCTCCTTAACTCTCTAGAGCTGCATCTTGTATTCAAATGAGTGTCACTGCAGAATGTTACCAACGTTGCCTACGCTTCTAGTTCAAATTCTGAATTCTGAACCCGATTTCTGACAGGAGGCCGCCTCCCAGTGTTTTTGGCTCTGGTGGCGCCAGCCAGTGTTTCGGCATAGTTACTCTCCCAGCTTGTATTTTTTTGGTATATCGCAAGTGGAATTGAATTGTCGTGCTTCAATCTTTGCTTATAGCCTGCAATTTTTGGAGACGTTTGGAAAAGTTGTACATCTATTTTGCAAAGTTTAAATTTAGCTGGTTGTCACTGGATATTTTGCCAGTTACGAAAACGCGATTAAAATAAAAAAAAAAAGTACAGCGACACTTTTCGCCATTGACTACAAGTGCAGCTGCAGCAGCAACAGCAAAAGAACTGAAGAGGGGACAGCTCAAGCGGCAACCTTGTAGTGCCGAGCAGTAATGGTGTGCATGTCACAGGACCAGATGAAAACCAAGCTCAAATTAAATTACACATGAAGCCAGGATTTCTGCTGAGTGTTGCATTGCTTCGCACCATCGAGCAGAAATTCGTTCTCTTTCGGTGCGAGAATCACAAGAAGTCGCTCTTTACCGCCCATCAGCTTCAAGGTCCGGCGGACGTGTGGTAGTCCAACTACTTGGCCATACACCCCGCCAATTATCGGGTGTTTTGGGTGGAGTTCCACCAGGCATTCCAGGATCTTCATATTCCTAAGGATCTTATGAAGATCAAAAGAAGGGAATTCATGGACCTAAAACAAGGAGGTAGATTAGTGATGGAGTACATGCGGTGTTCAACCACCTTGCACAGTATGCTCAAGATGAGGTCAACATCGACGAGAGGAAGTAATACTGCTTTGTCAATGGCCTCAACTTGAAGATGCAAGACCGGTTATCCGCACATGAGTTTACCAACTTCAACAAGTTGGTGAGCACATCTCTCACGGTGGAGTTCAAGCTCAAGAGCCACCAGGAGGAGAAGAAACGCAAGAGGGGTCTGTCGGCTTCAATGGGCGGGAGCTCTTAACGCGCTCGCACTGAGAGTCAACCTCCACCATCTCACGTGCCAGCACTGACCGCTCCACGGCTGATGTGGATGGTGCGGCGCCCGTCTTTCTCCGCTCCACAAGGGCAGCCTGCAAGACCCGTTGACTCTCAAGTGAGCGTGACAGGTGGCCTCGGCGGCCCATGCTACAACTGCGGCTATGTCAGCCACTATGCTCGAGATTACCCATATCCGAAGCCGGGAGCCATGGTGACCGCTCCAAGTTCACCACCTGCTCAGTCTGCACCGCAGTCTTCTCATGCCACCCACGCCCCCAAGCGTGGCCGAGCGCACCACACCATCGCTAAAGAAGTTCACGAGGGTGACAACGTACTGATGGGTACGTTGAACATGAGTTTTAATTCTGTCATCATTCCCGCAGTTGTTCTTTTTGATTCTAGGGCTTCTCACTGCTTCATAGCGACGAGTTATACACAACATCATAGGCTGAATGTTAGCGCCACTCCTACGTCTTATCTCATAGATGCACCTGGAGCTGAGGTTTTTATTAATCAGTGTGTTTCCAGATCATTGTTGGTTATCAATGAGATACCCTTCAGTGCGAATCTGTTGGTAATAAACTCCAAAGGGATAGACGTCATCCTGGGGATGAATTGGCTTACCAAGAACAAGGCTGTCATAGATTGTGCTCAACGGATCATCACTCTTAATGGACTATCCAGCACTTGAGTTCATTTGAAGCTCAAGGGTGTCAATCCTTGTCTTTATGCCCTGAAGGTTGTCCCCACCATGGATCTGTTAAGCATTCCTATGGTGTGTGAATTCCTAGATGTCTTTCCGAATGAGTTATCAGGGATGCCACCCAATCGCTCCGTGGAGTTCTCTATTGATCTTGTGCCTGGAACAGCCCTAATATCAAAAAGGTCTTATAGGATGTCGCCAAATGAATTGGCGGAACTGAAGAAGCAGTTGAAGGAGTTGCTAGAGAAGGGGTTCTTTCGTCCGAGCTCCTCACCTTGGGGATGCTCGGCACTCTTTGTGAAGAAGAAAGACGGATATCTTCGGATGTGTGTTGATTACCGTCCGTTGAATGATGTCACTGTCAAGAACAAGTATCTACTCCCGAGGATTGACATTCTATTTGATCAGTTGACCGGTGCCCGGGTTTTCTCGAAGATTGACTTGAGACTGGGCTATCATCAAATCAAGGTCCGACCGGAGGATATTCCAAAGATTGCTTTCTCAACTCATTATGGTCTTTATGAGTTTACCGTTATGTCCTTTGGCTTGACGAATGCCCTGGCGTTCTTCATGTACTTGATGAACACAATATTCATAGAGGAACTTGATAAGTTTGCCATGGTTTTCATTGACGACATTCTCATATACTCCAAGACCCAAGAAGAACATTCTGAGCACCTTCGTGTTGTTCTTGACCAACTCCGAGATCACCAACTCTATGCCAAATTCAGCAAATACGAGTTTTGGCTCAAGGATGTCGCTTTTTTGGGTCATGTCTTGTCAGAGAACGGTGTTGCAGTTGACCCGAGCAAGGTGTAGGATGTGCTCAACTGGGTCCAGCCCAAGAATGTAACCGACATCCGAAGTTTTCTCGGACTCGCAGGTTATTACCGCCAGTTCATTGAGAATTTCTCCAAAATTGCAAAGCCAATGACCGAGTTGTTGAAGCAAGGCGACGTGTTTGAGTGGTCAAGTGAATGTGAGTCAACTTTCCAGACCTTGAAGAAGCTGCTCACGACTGCTCCCGTTCTTGCTCAGCCTGATGTGGGCAAGAGCTTCGACGTCTATTGCGATGCTTCCCACATGGGCCTCGGATGTGTCCTTATGCAAGAGGGCAGAGTTGTCGCTTATGCCTCCCGCCAGTTGAAGCGTCACGAGGAGAATTACCCAACACACGACTTAGAGCTTGTCGTAGTTGTGCATGCTCTGAAGATCTGGCGCCATTACTTAATGGGTAACTTGTGTCCTATCTACACGGATCACAAAAGTCTCAAATATATCTTCACTCAGGCGGAATTGAATATGAGGCGGCGAAGGTGGCTCAAGTTGATCAAAGACTATGAGCTGAAAGTTCATTATCACCCCGGTAAGGCGAATGTGGTCGTCGATGGTTTGAGCCAAAGGGCTCATTGTCATTGTCTTAGAGTCACGCCTAGGAATGCCACACTTTGTGATGATTTCCACCGGCTTGGACTTGAAATGGTTTCGGATGGTTTTGTCACCAATCTAGAGATCAGATCCACTCTCCTGAATGATATCAAGGCAGCTTAGAAGGGTGATAAGGGCATGGCTAGAATCCGAGAGAAAATGAAGATCGGCAAGGTCGTATGCTTTTTTGAAGATGACCAGGGTATTCTGTTGTTCGGGAACCATTTAGTAGTTCCGAAGGTTGAGGCACTAAGGAAGAAGATACTGGATGAGGCTCATGACTCGTTGCTATCCATTCATCCAGGGAGCACGAAAATATATCAAGACCTCAAGCCACGATTTTGGTGGACTCGCATGAAGCGAGAAATCGCTCGATATGTTGCTGAGTGTGATGTTTGCCGAAGGGTGAAGGTCGAGCATCACAAACTAGCTGGTACACTTTAACCTTACATATTCCCTCCTGGAAGTGGGAGGAGATCGGCATGGATTTCATTATTAGATTGCCAAATACCTCGCATGGCTATAACTCAATTTGGGTCATTGTGGATCGGTTGACGAAATCTGCTCACTTCTTGCCCGTCAAGACCACATTTTTGGCCAAGCAATATGCAGAGCTATACCTCACTCGGATTGTATGCCTCCATGGAATTCCGAAGAAGATCATTTCTGATCAAGGCACCCAGTTCACTTCTCATTTCTGAAGGAGCCTTCATGAAGCTATGGAGCTATGGAGACCGAGCTCTTCCATATCACCACGTATCATCCTCAAACTGACGGTCAAACTGAGAGGGTGAATTAGATTCTGGAGGATATGCTCCGGGCTTGTGTTCTCACTTATAGGAAGAGGGGGGACGTTTTCTTGCCATTTGCCGAGTTCTCATATAACAATAGCTTCCAAACGAGCATTGACATGTCACCATTTGAAGCTTTATATGGTCAACGATGCCGCACGCCATTGAATTGGTCCAAATCCGGCGAAAGGGCTTTTCTAGGCCCGGATTTGGTCAAAGAGGCCGAAGAGAATGTTCTAGCTATTCGAAAGTGTCTTCTCACAACACAATTACGACAGAAGAGCTATGCAGATCACCACCGCCGAGACCTCGAGTTCGCAATTGGAGAATATGTGTATCTCAAGGTTTCGCCTCTCAAATGTGTTCAACATTTCCAAGTTCGAGGCAAGCGGGCGCCTCGTTATGTGGGGCCTTTTCAGATTGTTGGCTGGCGTGGAGAGGTAGCCTATCAATTTGACTTGCCGTCGTCTCTCTCCGCTGTGCATGATGTGTTCCACGTGTCGCAATTGAAGAAGTGTCTCTGAGTTCCAACCGAGGTTGTTGATGTTGCACCTCAAGAGTTGCAGCCGGATCTTACATATTGTGAGCGACCGATCCGGTTTTGGATGTAGCGGAACGCAAAACTCGACGTCATTCCATAAAGTTCGTCAAAGTCCAATGGAGCAACCATTCAGAAGATGAGGCAACTTGGGAGCGTGAGGATAAAATCCACTCCGAGTATCCCAAGCTTTTTTGAGAGCTTGTAAGCATCGTGTAAATTTTGCACAATTAGAACCTCTTGCATGTTTATGCTCATCACTATGTTGAATGAAAGTATTGCATTAGGTTCCGTATCTCACCACGTGATATCTCTCATAGCGTGGTTCCTAAACTCATCGTCCTCTCCCCGACTCGTACCGAATCTCGGGACGAGATTCTTCTTAAGGGGGGGGGGGGGGAGGTTTGTCACGTCCTAAAATCCGTAATTGTATAATTAAGCATAAATATGCTTCTTAAGTATTATGTTTAATTTTGCATGATTCTGATGTGTAGCTATAAAGCAATTCGTTTAAAATCAGTTGGATGATAGAAAGAAAATTAGGAGAGAAAAGAATAAAAATCGCATTGAAAATACCTCCTTTCTCTAACATGTGGGCCCCACTTTGTGGCCCCACCATCCCAACCACTCAAATGGGTAGCCCCACTTGCCCTCTCTCCTCCCTCACTCCCCACGCCCCCACCTAAGCAACACAGCAGCTGCAACAGCCCCTCTCACTCCCCTCTTAAGCTCTCTCACTCTCCCTTGGATTTCTCTCTCTAGGAGCAAGATCAAGGTATGCATGTGGTACCATTGCATTCTCTAGCTCATGAGTTGCTCATCTATCCAATTCATTTTCGTTTTCGTGGAAGAATCGAGTAATTCTTGAAGTTCTTGAAGCTATTGAGCTTTTTGGAGCAAAAATAGAGTTTTGGACAAATTTGAGCTATAGAGTCATGTTGCTAGTTGATGAGTGAGTTCCAGGACCCTTGACTATCCCTAACATGTTCCCTTTAGGCTTGGAGAAGATCGCAACTCAAATCGACCAAAAATCCATTTGAGAGTAGCTTTTCTGGGCTGACCCGGATATTCCGGCCTCACCCGGATACTCCAGGTTTAGTAGAAATCGTCTGTCGAATTGTGTTCAAAATTGGTTAGGGTTTAGAGTGCAAGATGTGTTTAGAATCCTTTGGATAGAGCAGATACACGTTTGTGTAGCACATATTTGTAAAGTGAGTCAAATCGACCGAGTGAAAAGTTGTGGAAGAACAGCCTCCCCCGGATAATCCGGGTAAGCTTGGAGACCCCAGGTAATTGCATTAACGATTAACCGAGAGCCTCTCCCGGAGCCTCACCGGAAGTGTCCGGCACAACCCAGATAGTTCAGATCAGCCCGAAGGTTCTGGATTAAGTTAGAACAGTAGCTAACCGAGCACCTTCACCGGAGGATGGCCTGGAGGCTCTAAAACCCAGATATTCAGGATTCACCCGGATACTCCGGGTCAGACAAGCAAAAAGGCAGTAACCGAGCGCCTCTTCTGGAGGTTCACCCGGAGGGTCCGGAACCGGATACTTCGAACCAACCCGGATACTCCGGATGGCTGTTATTTTCCAAATTACGTTTAGATCGTTTAGTATGGCATTGATTCGCATGTCTTGTACTTCTAGCATGTTATTAAGCATTGTGGCATACCTTGTTGCATTCATTCATGCTCATCATTGCACGCATTCTTGTTTAGTGAACAAAAAGCCGAAGCGGGAGACAACCGTGATCGAATATGACTCCAATCTTCTGGATTTCTGCGAGTGTTGCGTGGGTAATTATAGGCAGCCACCTGAGCAGCAAGGCAAGCAACTACCATGCGTGAGGACCATGAGAAGGCGCTCTGCCATGCTTGTGATACCATGCACGCTACTTACAAGGATAAAGAATGACCATGACCTAAACCACTTCCTGATCTAACCCGACCACAACGCTTGGAGCCCTTTTGCTCCAGCCATGCACCGAAGCTTGATATCATTTGTTATATATCTCAGTACGTTCAGAACACAGGGAGAGGCTCCATCGATAACACAAGCATTTTGCTGTTTCCAAATCCATCAGGCTCCCAAAATAATTAGGGAATTGAAGCCTTCACGATTTGGTTTGCCCACTCGACGTAGTGCACGCCGCGCCAATCTGCGAAGTTCATGTCATGGGGTTTTGGAGTGAGATTTTGTAGGCCAATGCGCAAGATTTGTTGGACCTAGATCTGTTGGGCAAAAACACAGCTAGTAAGGAGATGTCGAACCGTTTCATCATCTTGGTCGCAAAGTGGACAGCGGGCTGGATGCGGTAGTCCACAGCAAGCCAAACTATAGATCGTCCAACAATGATTCCGGATTGCCAACCATAGAAAGAATTTGCATTGGAGTGGAGTCCACGGCCGCCGTACACGCTTCCATGGCCTAAATCGAACAGCCCTAGTGAAGAATGCTTTGTAGGCTGCTTTGGTAGAGTTCTGACCTGAACTTTAGTGCATCCATATATGATGATCTTGTTCTTCTGGGATCAAAGTCACTTCCTCCATGGTATCCCATATGATCAAGTATTCAATCAGCACCTCGACCGGCAGACCCCCCCCCCCCCTCGAATATCTTGTACCCATCTATGATCAGTGAGTGCTTCAGCCACTGTGCGCCTTAGGCGCTCTTTTGGATACATTAGAGACAAAGGCATGAGTTATCTCAAGTAAACAGTGACTGTGTATCCATCGATCTGTCTAGAAAAGTGTGTTGATTTCATTACCAACTTGAGTAATGATTGAAATTGTAAACATGGTTGAGATGTTAGGATGAGTAGGAATCAGTAGTCCAGCCCATGGGCGATTCGGTTGTGATTTTTTTCAGCCACAACCATCGCATTCTCATCACCCATCCAAGTGTCTCTAAATTGTGAATTCCGAGACCTCTGAGTTCCAATGGCTTGCACACTTTTTCCCATGCAACAAGACAACTTCCACCATTGACTTGTTCTCTTCCTTTCCATAGGAATGCTCAACACCTCTTATCTATTGCTTTAATAGCCTATTTGAGGATGCTCATGGCTATGAAAACATGAATGGGGATGGCAGTGAGGACCACCTGAACTAAGATTAGTCTCCTGGCTCTGTTCATTAGCCCGGCCTTCCATACAGAAAGTTTATCTGCTACCTTATCAATTATAGGAAGCAAGTCTTCTTAGCGAAGTTTTCTATTTGAAACCGGTAACCCCAAATATGTGCAAGGAAAATCGGCTCTAGTACATGATAGGGAAGTATCAATGGCCTCAATGTCTGGGTCTTGGCATTTGACGGGGAATAGCCGAGCTCTTTTCAAGGTTAGTGCGCAAACCTGACGCATACCCAAAAATAGTGAGAATGTCCCTGATGAACTGTAGTTTAGCGAGAGGGCCAAAGAACAAGTACGACATCATCTGCATATAGAGAAACTTGGTGCTCTAGAGCATGAGCAGCCAGCGATTGAAGGAGACCCGCCTCACATGTCTTGATGATTAGAGAATTCAACACATCCATTGTTATGATGAATAACATGGGAGAGAGTGGGTCTCCCTATCTCAGACCCCGACAATGTTTGATCACTGCTCTAGGATTTACCATTAAGCTAGATCCAAGTAGTTGCAGAGGATAATAAGTTGCAGAGAAGATTGCACCAAGAACGCCCAAAACGAAGATGAGAGAGAACCTCCAAAAGAAAGGGCCAAGATACGAGGTCGAAGGCCTTAGTGATGTCCAGTTTCAGCAGCACTCTAGGCTCTTTTTGTCGGTGTAAGAGCTTTACCATTTGCTACACTAAGACGTAATTATCATAAATGCATTGACCATAGATGAAAGCAAGACGGTTGGCCATGAGTTTAGCAACTAGTTTTGCAAAATTGTGTATGAAGCTTATAGGCCAGAAATCTTTGGCTTGTATAGCATCAACCTTCTTGGGAAGTAGTGTCAAATAAGTTGAGTTTAGTAGCCCAAGTTTGTGCCCATCCCCCTACTGTAGGATCAACAAAGCAGCCAAGAGATCATACTTGATTACACTTTGGCATGTGCGATAGAACCTGGCTGTATAACCATCAGGCCCGAGGGCTTTATCCAGTGTTAATTCTTTGGTCACCGACCAAACCTCGTCCTTGGTGAAAGGCTCTTCAAGAGCGGAGAGATCCAATGCCTCCCGATGGAAGGATGCTAGATTGAGTGTAGAGGTCCTCGGTTTAGCCGTGCCAAGCAACCCATCAAAGAACTTATGCCTCACTTCCTGTTTATCCTCTTGAGCTGTAACAATATGATTGCCATCTTGGAGCTTTGCTATGATTTTTTTTCTTACGAAAACTTGCTTGAAGGTGAAAGAAAGATGTGTTAGCGTCACCTTCTTTCAACCAGCCTATACGAGACCATAGTCGCGCAATTGTTCCTTCAAGTGATGATAGCTCGAGGCAACGACACTTCAGTTCTCATCTTAGCCAATTCTCATCAGAGGATAGGACCCGAGAGTCTTGGGTGATCTTGAGGCGGTGAAGAAGCTCCCTGGCCAACATCAACTGAGACTTGATATGCCCAACTTGACGCTATCCCCATGATTGCAATGCACGGTTGAGCCTTTTGAGTTTAATGGAGAAGCGCTTGAGAGGGTAGGATGCACTCATTGGAGCTTCCCATGATGCAACAACCGTATCATGGAATCCTTCAATCTTTGGCCAAAAGCCTTCAAAATGAAATCTGCGCATGCTGTGGGTGGTGCATTTCAATCCCAATAAGATAGGACAATGATAGGCAATGCAAGGCACAATGAAGATTTTCACTTTTAAAGCTGCTCTAACAAATTATCGTCAATGCTATGAAGATTTGCTGACTGAGAACAGAATAAGACATTATGCATAACAACATTATCACCATCTGAAAAGAAATATAAACGGAAACTGAAGAAATATATACATACTTTTATTCTCTCATCGCTACTAAACCCATCCAACTGATTAAGCAGCTCCAACACTGTTCGTTGCACTTCTTTGTCACCATTGGCCTCACTGCACGGAGTAAAACGGATACATCACATGCACAAGGACAGAATTGCAGCATATGCAGTAGAGAATAGGCTTGGATTACTACACTGTGTATTACTGACAGCAAACTAACTGCCAATTGCAAGAAAACTCTTATAATAAAAGAATCAAACTTTGAAATACTGTCATTACAAGTTAGCACCAGAAGAAAGTATGAAACAAAACACAGTATTAGCACCTAGTTGCAAGAGGAGTCTCCATTAGTTAATGAGGTAAGAAGTTATGAATTGTTTCTGACATTACTGCCCTTTTTTTAGTTAAATAAAAAGAAAGAGCATGGGCAGATCTTGAAAACAATATGTATGCTAAAGGAACGCAGAGTCTTATAAAGTGAGCAAATAGTGCACCAAAACAAACTTGCAGGCAAAGACTAATCAACAAGTATGAAAATAATAACTGTTAGCATAAAAAACAGCTAGACATAGTGCTTTTGTCAGTGTAAACTTTTTCCTTGTGACGAGAACGCTAGAGGACAAACCATATTAAATAAGAAAATATATCAAGCGGAATCACCGGATCAACAAAAAAATAGACAAAAAATCATGTAGTCTATGGTGTGTTCTATCACCCTTTTAAACTTCAACTCAAACTCGGAATATGTCACAGGAAACAAAAAGATGAGTTTTCTGTGTATTTTTACTACTCTTAAGTCTTAATGTTGAGTGAACTTGACCTTTAGATTTTGTACATGGATTTACTAAATAAAAAAGTACAGTTTTTTTGGACGTTTGATGTTAAATCGGTGCCTACAATGAAACTAATTGCACCCTAAATAGTGGTTGCACATGACATTCCCATTCAACATACCGATCACAACGCTTGTTTCCAATTGCATCGATTTCATCAATGGAAATTATGCAGGGAGCTTTCTCTTTTGCAAGCTTAAAGGTATCATGTACAAGTTCTGCTCCTTCACCAATATACATCTGCAGCATTCCACAAAGATATCAGAATTTATCTTAGACTATCAAACTGATAGTCTATCAAATACGAAAGAAAAGTGAAATAATGTAGGGCCAAGAAATATCTCTGAGCGGCTGTCAGATCGTGATGAACCAAAAAAACATGCTGCTGGAATACCACTGGACATGTCATGATCCTTTCAATGGCTAATGCATAAAATATGGTATCTGACAAAAACACAATAGAGATCTATCCCCGATAGCGGTTACTTCCCAGCTCAAATTCCAGTTTACAACATCACATTATTTACTAAAGCAAGACAGATTACTGAGAAACACAAAATGTAATTTAGTGTGATAACAAAGAGGGCATTCTAAAACACCAAATCAATTATTGATTTGGAGGAACCAGAGTATGATACCACGTTAACAGTTTTCAACAGGAATTACAAGATTTCCCATACTCCTAGTAACATGCTTGCTAATGGATCCTGCATCCAGTGCAGTTGGCTGCTATTCTAAAATAGGCATACAGTAAATGTGGAGACATATCACATATCCCTGCAGTAAAGCCTGGTATATAGTTGAAAAAGAAGATCTCACTCACATAATGCTGCATCCAATGTGGTCTACTATGGCTACTAGTCTAAAATAGACATACAATATATGTAAGGACATATGGCGTACAATTGGAAGAGAATATCTCCCTCTAATAATTTTTCAATTGCTGATTATTTAAATGGGAAATGATTACCAATTAGAGACATCTGGACCAGATAGCAGACAAAAAGTGCGCCAAATATTTGAGTACAACTCAACAATAAACACATTGAAGAAAGATAACAGCTAGACAATTCCAGTTTGAAGATGGTTCAAGCACGTAAGACAAATAAAGGGAGCAGAACATGAAGGCTGATGTAGAGAATGAGGCCACCAGTAATGAACCAAAGGGATTTTTAGGTGATATAGACATATAGTTACTTGGACGAGTTGAGGGGCAGCTAGCTTAAAAAATGTAGCATTTGTCTGTGCAGCACACGCTCGGGCCATAAGTGTCTTCCCAGTTCCAGGTGGCCCATACATAAGAACACCTTTTGGGGGGCGAATTCCCAGATTTTGAAAGAGATCCATGTGGGTCATGAGCAAGAAATTGCCTCCAAAAGCTCCTGTATCTGCATTTGGAATTAAGAAATCAATTCCTAAGAGATGGTGCCAAACAAAACTAACTTGTAAACAAAACATTATAATCTCTGATGGGAGCAATGCCATTTAGTAGCAGAACAAACCAAATAAGGCAACTAAACGGAAATTTCAGAACTTACCTGTTTTTTCAAGACCACCTATGTCGTTGTAGTGTTCGGTGAGTTTTTCATCGACTTCCATTGCCTGTACTCGTGGATCATGCTCTGACGGTAATTTGGCATTATCTGGAAGTTATCCTTGTTGACTCCAACCAAATCTCCGGGCTTCAGTGTATTAAGGTTCACTAACACTGAGTTAGGAAGGACATCTTGGGTAGGCACATTAGGATCAAACATATTCAAGCCATCTTGACAGGACATGTTTAATTCTTGAAACCCATGATAAAATTCATTATAAGTAAAACACAAGGGAAAAAAATATGTATTGTCCCTAGACATGTACCATCATGAATGAGGAATATCAGAAGCTATTTTTTAACTTTTGAAAACATATTTAGGCTTCTGTTAATCTACAAGCAGAGCCATACCGAAAAGCCCATCGCACAGACATTCCAAAAGGAATGTTCCCTCTTCCTCTAAGGAGTCATATTGCCATCCTATATAGGACAGAAGATAACTAACACAATTCTAGTAAATTATATTTCCAAACAACTCTCATTCTAAATTCAAAGACAAATAAATTTCCAGCACATGTTCCCGACGTCATAAAGATTCCTAACGTTGGGATGAAGTCAAACTTATCATGTTGTGCCTGTGGACACTAAGTGATTAAAGAGAGACAGAGGACATGAAAGTTTCTAACTCAATTGTCTATCAGCAGTCTTTAACACAACACATTTCTCCTTGCGCAGCAAATCCAGGTGAACGTTACAGTCATCCTTCTTCACCATCCTCAGCGTCCAATTCCAAAATCTGGGAAACAAATGAGCAACTGCACAACGTTCCCAAAATCTCCATAATCCCACAGTAAACCATCTTATCAACTTCACTCCAAATCTTTTTAACTTCCGAAGTTGGTTCTACCAAATTCCAATTTAGAACCCGGGTTATGCAGTTGGAGCAGGATGTAAATGTAGCTTTAGAACAGTTGCGAATTACTCCAAGAAGACAAGAACAAGAACATAGCGCATAAAACCTCCTAAAAACCCCAAGGAGGCCCAGGTGGATGGCACCTACCTCAGCGACGGTGGCGACGAGGTTGGGGAAGCTCCTCCTGTGGACCTCGATCATGTCCGTGTTCACCTTGATATACTCCTTGAGCAGCTCCAGCTTCACGTTCGACAACACCAGCTCGTTCTAGAGAAGCAAATCGATTCCCGAGCCAAGAAACCAAGAACTGATCAGGCGATCAGGTGATGGGACGAGGGCTACAAGACCACCCAAGAACCAAGAACAGACAAGGCATTGGCACGACCCAAGAACCAACCAACCAAGAACGGTGGCCTACTACCTTGAGGAGGTGGATCTTCTCGTCGAGGAAGCCGATTTCCTCGGTGGACATGGAGGAGAAGTCGAGGTCGAGGCCTGTAATACCGAATAATTGAGAGAGAGAAAAAAAGATTTGATCAAATAGTTGACTTTTTATCCGTTGCTCGTATGGACGATCGGAGACCGTGGTAACGTTCATCTTATCGAGACGAACCTATTTTACTATTTATATATCCGTTCCGAGCATTTTATAACCTGTAGTAAGTCCAATAAATTTAGACTGTTAGCTGTTTAAAAATGGATAAATACCGGATGGATACACCCTCAACCCATCCAGCCTCTCGTGTTCATCTAAGCCTCTCGCTCATCTCTTTCTTTCTCTCTCTCCCAGGCAGCTCACGTTGTGTTGTCGCCGCGCGCCGCCATCCACTGCTGTCGCTGGCCTGCGCGCCGCTTGTTGCCGCTGCAGTGCGCTGCTGTCTGCTTGCCGTGCGTGCGCGCCGCGTGCTACTGCGTGCCGCCATTGTGCCGCCGTGCTGCTGTGCTTTGTGCTGACTACCGCGCGCTGTGCACTAACCGAAGCAAGCCAGGAAGAGAGAAGCTAGAAGAAGCAAGAAAGAAGAAAGAAAGAAGATGCAAGGAAGAAGAAGCCAGGAAGGAAGAAAAGAAAAGAGAAAGAATGAAAGAAAAGAAAAGAAAGAGAAAAGAAAAGGAGAAAAGAAAAGAAAAGAAAAAGGAGAAAAAGGGAAAAAAAGGAAAAGAGGAGAAAGTTGGAAATTTCGTAATTTTGTTGGATTTCTCGTTGATTCCATCGAAGGTGATTTCTCGGTAATTTCAAGACGTTTGTGGTTGGATTGAATCGAATCAATTCTCGTAGATCATGTAATCAATTATCTAATTCATTTACAATAACTGTCGTTTGAGCATAGATGTGACATTTGAATTGAATATCCATTTCCTTTAATTAAGCAAAGTTTAGAGAGAGAGAGAGATCTAATTCGGATATGAAATGGAGATGTCACATCGAATCATGCTATTTGAATATTTGTTCGATGTGTTTTGAAATAATGTGTATGCGACGTTTTCAGACGTAGGTTTGATGCTTCTCGTTATATGTGTTTCAGATGTGCTTAGTACTAAAATGTACTTGTGCAGCTGGTAGTGCTTCCGGGCATACCTAAGTGAAATTCCTTCATCGCCTTCGGTAAAAGGCAAGTAACGTGGGGGTGACTTTAGTGTATGTTTATATTCATGTCTTACTTCTTTGCAAGTAAAATCGAAGTATTCAATATTCTCTAATATATTCCGAGCATGGATGATATTACATTCCATCGAACTTAAATTCAGTCTTTTATATCGATTTTGAATATGTTGTGGCGACCTGAATCATTTGCAATGTTATTCAACATGAGTCATTAAAAGAAGAATATAAGAATTGACGTCAATTCACATGCATACATATGCATTTATACATTTCATATGGTGGTAAAGGCCGGTCACTGCCATCGTACGTGACTCGTACCGGTACATGGAGTTGCATGAGAGGTTGGCATCGTCCAGCCAAAACTCTCGAATGGAGTTGCATCATAGCATTCTTACATTTATATGATATTTGAAGAATGCAGAATCCTGGAAGTTAAATGCTATGATTTTGTGAGACACTGTGTTGGAGATTGTCGTTGTTGTTCTCTTGACAAATACTTCGTCAAGTGGAAAGATACTCTCTTTAAACTCATGCGTTTTGGCTTTTCACTGTGAGAAAAATGGTTGTTTCTAAAATACTCTTAACCAGGTGAGATATGTTTATATTCATAGTCGTTACTTATTGAGCTTGTCTCACCCCGTTAACTCATTTTTTTAAGGTACGCTTAGGTTGTTGACGTGAATTTTTTGGGGATGGACTTGGTAGTTGCATGCACTACCTTATCACAATACAGATAATCTAAACTTATGTTTGAAAACTATATTTTTGGCAGTATGTCGTTCGTGCTGTAATAAGCTTTGTACTTGAAGAAGTAATCCTGTATATGGTGTAGGTAGATATATGTTGTGGTTATGTTGTTTATATCATATATTGTCTGCATGTGAATTATGTGGTTAGTTATACCGCAACTATAGAGGAAATACTGCCAAACTTTTTCATATTTGAATAAAATATGTTTAGTTGTAAAGTAGGGTGTTACAATTTAGTATCAGAGCCTAGGCTTTAGATTCTAGGTAATTGAATGATGAACCTGACACACTTGCACAAATAGAATGGGTATGGGATGCATTTCATTGCATACGTCTTGTTTATCTTTGTTCGCTTATGTTCACTATCTCAAATAAGTATTATTGAAGTTACTTGTTTGATTCTCCACGTGTTCTTTAGTGTTTTATCATTGATATATATTGTTAAGTTGTTGGAGTCAGTTCTGTTGAAATGGTGAAATTGTCAGGGTGTTAAAATTGTTACCTTGGCCATTAGAGCTTGATAAGCTTCGGAGGATCAATAGCATAACTGTTGTATGGCACTGCAGATGGGTTAAATGGAGGGCCCCCATGATGCCTTTTCTGCATTGCCAGGTGAGGTTGACCAAGAGTTAGGTTTGCGATCCAACTATCCACATACAGAGCGAATGTTTTGGGTACGAGATGGACTGGCCCCCATATTGTTTACCCTAACTATTCGGTCTCAGAATGTCGGAGAAATGGATCGATGTGTGCCTTACCATAGAAGATAAGGTGATGATGTTTTCAACCTAAACATTAGAATGGTGTAGGAATTTTTCCCCATGGAGTCAGGGCGATCTTTTTGCCGATTGTGTGAAGATGTGTTGATAGCGAGATCCTAATGGGGTTGTTTCTAATCTTTTGCTAGACTTGTACCCTAGTTGTTGATGTTTTGAGGATTAGTTAACACCCCCTGTTTAAGTTGAAATGTTTAATATCTTATGTGTTAGTTTCCTTAATATCTGAGAATAATCTTTTGTAGTTGGAATATCTATGCATGTTTTGAAATGATTATTTGAGGTAGTTATTTTGTTAAGTTAGCCTTTTGTGGAATAGTCCACTGGCTATGGGAGTTGGAGTTATCGATTTGCGTTGAAACAACTGATTTGCGTTGAAGTGATGCTAATGGAGTGACACCTTCCTTAAGGAGGCATCAGTTGTTTCAAACCTGTTTTGTGAGGTTTCACAATTGGAATACCTAAGGTTGGCCCTTGTGGGGCTGAGGTAGAGATTTTGGTTGAATCGTGTTATGTTTCTGATATCGCTTAGCTAAACCTGTCATCTTTGACATGGGGATTTGTTTGCTTTGAAACTTGAAGCCAAGAATATACTTGAGTTGTAGGAGCATTGGCATTGTCAAGGGTTTGTTGAATAGTCTATGACCTATAACATCATGATAGGATGCTAAATTGGCTTGTCACCATTGGAGCATTATCAATTGAACCTGATGAGTTTTGCTCATTGAGTGAATGTTGAAATTTAAGGTCGCCTGAACTTTTTCTGACCTAATAACCAAAGGTATTGTTAGGGCTTATCGTGGTGTTTTATTGATAGATTTTTAACATGATCCATTCTAGAATTTTGTTTCTTGTTGGCTCTTGTGGAGTGAATGAAGTTAAAGAAGTAATTGACTAGTTTCTGACTTGAGAGTTTTGGTTTTTTGTTGGCAACCCAATTCTCTCTAAGGATGGAGATTTGACTGAGAGATGCCTGAGTAGGTTTACATGCTGGAAGTTTGTCTCTATTGGGAGTAAGTCTATCCAAACCCTGGTTCAAGGGAAGAGTGTTGTAAAAGTGGAGTTCATTCCGGAATTTAAGTGCTGAGATTAGAGTTATGTTTGGGAGCTAAGGGTTGCTCCCCTGTTTAAAGGAGTGTTATGAAAGAGGATGACCCATGTTGGGGTGTATCTTTGTAGTTTTGTTGCTATTCAGGAGAGGGTATGCCTTCTAAGGACCCGGAGATAAGCATTGTATGCTAACGCTCAACCCGTTGACGATAAACTTGTGTTGCAAATGGTGCTTTCTAAACTAAATTCACAAAATAACTAAACTGTAGTTGGATTAACAAGGTTGAGTTTGCAGAAGTCATATTTTCAACCCTCTCCATGAGCTTTCCTCAGTGATCATCTTGTTGGTTGGATTAACTGATGTCTTTCCAACTTTTGAGGAGGATGTGTTTTTGCATGCAATTTTACTTTGAAGAAGTTGTGGTGTGGTTACCGATAGTATGGCTGGCCTGGGAACATGAGCAAGATGTGAAGTTCTTTAGTCTGTCAGTTTGGCATGTTTCTGAACGTACCAGTCAACACAGTTTATCTATTGGTCCAACTACCTCTGGATGGAAGTGTTCTGGTATTCAAGTTGGAAAGTGCAAGTCTAAACTTGTACCATGAAGGACGAGTCATTAGATGTTTGGATGGATTGAATTAGGCAAGTGGTTGTAATCTCCTTATCACCCCTTCTAGGCTTGGTGATACATCGGGATGAGAATGACCAACTGGAGGTTTATATCTTAACATTGTGACTATCTCTTGTGTAGATCTACCCGCACTCGTATTTTTGGAGTTAGTGATGTTGGTAGAAGAGGTGAAGTGTTGATGTTTCTTTAATCCTGAACCATAAAGGTTTTAAATTGATCCTCCCTGTGAAGGAGTTGAAGTTGAAGCGAAGAAGGTTTATATTCTTATTGGGGTTTTTGACCTGAGTTTGTGGAGTTAGCCAAACAATATTTTTGGTGTGATTGCATCTGCCAAAAAGGATGTTCCTAGGTAACTAATATCTTGGTTTTAGAACTAGTCGAAGAGAGTGTCTCATAATTGGTTAGTATAGTATTAGCAGAAATGTTGTGTGCTCTTGGATTCGTTTTCCCTTCTAAGAGTGAGAAGGCAAAGAAATGGTAAAGACCATCCAATGTAAGAGAGATTCGGAGTTTTCTTGGATTCGCTGGCCATTACTGACATTTTATACAAGGTTTTTCTTTTATTACAAAGCCTATGATTAGACTTACTCAGAAGTGTGTTCCATTTGTATGGACTGATGAATGTGAGAGCAATTTCCAAACTTTGAAGAATAAGTCAGTGAACGCTCCCATTCTGGCTTTGCCCGAGAGTGGCAAGCGTTTCGCAGTCTACACCGATATTTTCCGAATTGGACTTGGCTGTGTGCTTATGCAACAAGGTCGAGTAATTGCATATGCTTCCAGACAATTGAAAACTCATGAACAAAATTATCCCACTCATGACTTAGAATTGGTTGTAGTGGTTTTTGCCTTGAAGAGTTGGAGGTATTACCTGTATGACGAGTCATGTGATATTTTCACTGATCATAAGAGTCTCAAGTACATTTTCACTCAAAGAGATCTGAATTTGAGATAGCGAAGATGGTTAGACTTAATCAAAGACTATGATCTGACGATTCAGTATCATCCCAGAAAGGCAAATGTAGTAGCTAACGCCTTAGCAGAATAGGTGTACCTAAAGCAATAATGTCCCTACATTCAGACTTGGATCGGATGGGGATATCTTTTTGCTTTGCTAGCACTATGCAGAAAGAAACTCAAATGCTCATTCAATCCGCTATACCTGAACGTGTACGTGAAGCTCAACAGCATGATCTTAGAAGTTCGAAAGAGAATTTCAGCAGGAAAATCAAAAGAGTTTAGTGTTGATGAACATGGTGCAATACGCTTTAGAGGACATCTTTGTGTACCACAGAAGGCAGATGTGAAAATAGATATATTGAGAGAAGCTCACCGGACTCCTTACACTATTTATCCAGGTGAAGCCAAAATGTATCGAGACCTAAAACAAAATTTTTGGTGAAAAAGGATGAAAGTGGATATTACTAAGTACGTTGCACCTTGTGGTGTCTGCCAACAAGTAAAGGCTGATCATAAAAGACCTGCAGGATTAATGCAATCCTTGGAAATCCCAGAATGGAAATGGGAACATATTGAAAGTGCCTAGAGGGGGGGGGGGGTGAATAGGTTTTTCTGAAAATTAAAACTAAAACAGCAGATTAAATCTGTTGGATACTCCGGTGAAGGTCGGATACTCCAGTCTGGTCCGGAGTATCCGGTCTAGTCCGAAGTCTCCGGTTTATACAGGAAATCTAGAACAACTACGAATTAAAGCAAGTAGCTAGAATCTATAGTTGAAGCTAGGTCTACTAGATATCACAGAGTTAAAATAACAATTACTACTAGTAAGATGATCACTAGGGTAATTTATATGAAGAATCACAAATTCACACAATTAAGCAAATTACACAAATAAGAACGCAAGAGATTATCCCGGAGTTCGACCACCTCACAAAGAAATGCCTACGTCTCCGTTGAGGAGCTCACAAAGAGCTGGGTCTTTTACAACCCTATCCTCTTCTAGCGACCACAAAGATCAAGGTAGAATTTTCTTACTCAATTCGAAGATTATTACAAACTTCCCGTGGCACTCCACAAAGTTTGGGTGCTCTACGGGCAACACCTTGCCGTCTAGAAGCACGAAGCTTCAAGAGTAATGATCACAGCGAATGCTCGAGGAAGAACTCAATGCTCAAGTGGCTTAAACCCTCTCCAAACACAAACTCACTAAATTTTGCAAACTTTGCACTAGAGGTGGTTGGAGGGACTTTAAATGCTCTTAAAGTGCTCAAAGAGACTAGAGTTCACCAGCAACAGCAAGCCTTAAATGCCATGGGGTGTGGGAGTATTTATAGCCCTCTCTCAAAAACTAGCTGTTACTGTTCTATCAGACCTGACCGGAGTATCCGGTGAACACCGGAGTATCCGGCCCCAAATCCAAAAACGGCGTCAGAATGGTCACAAAATGTGTCAGAACTAGTCGTTACAATTCTGTTAAGTAACCGGAGTCTCCGGTGAACACCAGAGTCTCCGGTCCTGACAGGGCTTTCAAAAAGACTAAGTCCAGAGACTTGCCAGACCCTCCGGCCTCTCCAGGTACCGGAGTATCCGGTGAACATCGGAGACTCCGGTCTTTTTATCAAAAAGATTAAATGCTAACTGAGACACCCCTGCCGAAGTCTCTCTTGGAAACTCTGGTTAAAACTTATTCTCCTACCGGAGTATCCGGTGAACACCGGAGACTCCGGTCTTTTTCAATAAAAATAAAGACTTAACCGAGACTCTCTAGCGGAGTCTCCCTCGGAGACTCCGGCCTCAAAACCCATAAACTACCGGAGTATCCGGTGAACACCGGATACTCCGGTCTTTTTCCAACCAAAAATAAATCGGAACCGAGACTCTCTGCCGGAGTCTACCTCGGAGACTCCGGACTAAATACTGAGTACCGGAGCATCCGGTGAACACCGGAGTATCCGGACTCAGTGAACTTTTGTAGAACTAACCCGGTGTCCGTGGGTGAGTGTGTCTCTCAACTTGTTGGTTCTAAAGGATATCTTGAGCATTGAGACATTAATCAAGCAATCAAATGCAACCCTCTTAAAAGAGCGGCTATCCTAGACTCAATTTCAAAAATAAAAGAATTTAAATCCTATTGAGTACTCTTAGTTGCTTCTCCTTTCGTTTCGACGGGCGTCAAACGTCATATGTCTTCTCAACTAATACTTAAACCTGTTCATAACTTAGATAAACATATTAGTTCCTTAATCGTTTTGTCATCAATAAGCCAAAACCCACTTATGGGGCCTAGATGCACTTTCACATATCACTATGAACTTCGTTGTTGGGTTGTCTCGTTCACCTCGAGGCAGAGATGCTATTTGGGTTATCGTGGATAGGCTTACCAAATCCGCACATTTCATCCCAATGAAGATAACCAGTTCGACACATGATTTGGCTCCCTTGTATATCAAGGAAATAGTGAGGTTGCATGGTGTGCCAAAGTTGATCATTTCAAACCGGGATTCTAAATTTGTATCTCAGTTTTGGTAGAGTTTGCAAAGTGCCTTGGGCACGAAACTTTCTCTTAGCACAGCCTTCCACCCTCAGACGGATGGTCAATTAGAGCGGACCATTCAGACTTTGGAGGACATGCTTCGTGCTTGTGTCTTATCTTGGAAAGGCCATTGGGAAGATCATCAGCCCTAGCAGAATTTGCTTATAATAATAGCTATCAAGCTAGTATTCGGATGGCTCCTTTTGAGGCCCTGTATGGCCGAAGGTGTGTTTCCCCTTTGTGTTGGGACTCCGTCGGAGAGAGATCACTACTTGGTTCAAATTTGGTCCAGTAAACCTCAGAGAAGGTATACCAAATACATCAGAACTTGTTGACTGCTCAGAGTCGACATAAGAGCTATGCAGTTATCCGGAGACGAGACTTAGTATTTGCAGTTGGCGACCATGTTCTTCTCAAGGTGTCGCCAACCAAAGGTGTTGTACGTTTTGGTATCTCTGGAAAGCTTAGCCCGAGGTACATTGGCCCATTTCTAATCACAGCCCGAGTAAGCAATTTGGCGTACCGTCTTGAATTACCAGACTCAATGAGTGGAGTACATAATGTCTTCTATGTTTCTATGCTAAGAAAATATCTGAGACCTTGAGCATAAAATTGATGTTGAATCAATCATGATAGAGAAAGACCTGACCGTAAAGTGCCACCCAGTATGCATTCTGGATTCCTCAGAGCGAGTCATGAGAAGGAGAAGTATCAAGTTTGTGAGAGTCCTTTGGACAAATCAATCAGAACGAGAAGCAACATGGGAACTTGAAGAACAAATATGCAAGAAGTATCCCGAGCTCTTTGAGACTGGTGAGTCATAAGTTTTTAAATATTTTACCTCCATTCCATAGTTGCCATGGAAGCGGTAGAATTTGGGGACAAATTCTTTTAAGGGAGGGAGAATGTAATATCGGATAATTGACAGAGAAAAAAAAAGAGATTTGACCAAATAGTTGACTTTTTGATCCGTTGCTCGTATGTACGATCGGAGACTGTGGTTGCGTTCATCTCGTCGAGACGAACCCATTTTGCTATTCATATGTCTGTTCCGAGCACTTTATGACCCGTAGCAAGCCCAATAAATTTAGACCGTTGGTTGTTTTAAAAAATAAAAAAATGGATAAATACCGGATGGATCGACCCTCAACCCGATCCATCCAGCCTCTCGTGTTAATCCAGAGCCTCTCGCTCATCTCTTTCTCTCTCTCTCTCTCTCTCTCCCAGCCAGCTCGCGCAGTGCTGTCGCCGCGCGCCGCCATCCACCTGTCGCCGCCGGCCTGCGCGCGCCACCACCGCGCCGCTGCTGCTCGCCGTCGCGCCGCCGCGCGCTGCTGTCTACCTGCCGTGCGCGCGCGCCGCGTGCTGCTGCATGCCGCCGTTGAGCCGTCGTGCTTCTGTACTTTGTGCCGGCTGCCGCGCGCTGTGCACTAACTGAAGCAAACTAGGAAGAGAGAAGCTAGAAGAAGCAAGAAAGAAGAAAGAAAGAAGAAGCAAGGAAGAAGAAGCCAGGGAAAAGAGAAAGAAGGAAAGAAAAGAAAAGAAAGAGAAAAGAAAAGGAGAAGAGAAAAGAAAAGAAAAAGGAGAAAAAGGGGAAAAGGGAAAAGAGGAGAAAGTTGGAAATTTCGTAATTTTGTTGGATTCCTCATCGATTCCATCGAAGGTGATTCCTCGGTAATTCCTAGACGTTTGTGGTTGGATTGAATCGAATCAATTTTCGTCGATCATGTAATCAATAATCTAATTCATTTACAATAACCGTCGTTTAAGCATAAATGTGACATTTGAATCGAATATCCGTTTCCTTTAATTCAGCAAAGTTTAATTAGAGAGAGAGAGAGAGATCTAGTTCGGATATGAAATGGAGATGTCACATCGAATCATGCTATTTGAATATCTGTTCGACATGTTTTGAAATAATTATGCGACGTTTCCAGGCGTAGGTTTGACGCTTCTCGTTATATGTGTTTCAGATGTGCTTTAGTACTAAAATGTACCTGCGCAGGTGGTAGTGTTTCCGGGCGTACCTAAGCGAAATTCCTTCATCGCCTTCGGTAAAAGGCAAGTAATGTGGGGGTGACTTTAGTGCTATGTTTATATTCATGTCTTACTTCTTTGCAAGTAAAATCGAAGTATTCAATATTCTCTAATATATTCGGAGCATGGATGATATTACATTCCGTCGAACTTAAATTCAGTCTTTTATATCGATTTTGAATATGTTGTGGCGACCTGAATCATTTGCAATGTTATTCAACACAAGTCATCAAAAGAAGAATATAAGAATTGACGTCAATTCACATACATACATATGCATTTATGCATTTCATATGGTGGTAAAGGCCAGTCACTGCCTTCGTGCGTGACTCGTACCGGTACATGGAGTTGCATGAGAGGTCGGCATCGTCCAGCACAAAATTCTCAAATGGAGTTGTATCATAGCATTCTTACATTTATATGATATTTGAAGAATGCAGAATCCTGGAAGTTAAATGCTATGATTTTGTGAGACACTGTGTTGGAGATTGTCGTTGTTATTCTCTTGACAAATACTTCGTCAAGTGGAAAGATATTCTCTTTAAACTCATGTGTTTTGGCTTTCCATTGTGAGAAAAATGGTTGTTTCTAAAATACTCTTAACCAGTTGAGATATGTTTATATTCATAGTCGTTACTTGCTGAGCTTGTCTCACCCCGTTAACTCATTTTTTTAAGATACGCTTAGGTTGTTGACGTGCATTTTTTGAGGATGGACTTGGTAGTTGCACGCACTACCTTATCACAATACCGATAATCTAAACTTATGTTTGAAATCCATATTTTTGGCAGTATGTCGTTCGTGCTGTAATAAGCTTTGTACTTGAAGAAGTAATCATGTATATCATGGTTACGTTGTTTATATAATATATTGTTTGCCTGTGAACTGTGTGGTCAGTTATACCGTAACTATAGAGGAAATTGTCGGTGAATCAGGAACCGGGGGTCCCTGAATCCCGAGGCCAGGCCAGCAATCTGCCACATGGTGCCATTCCACGGAGTCTCCTCCACGAGGTAGAAAAGATTAAGTCCCGGGAGAGGGCGCTCGGGGCCACAGTCAGTGGTCCCCGAGTACCCGAGTTCCCCGATGATCTACAAAGTCTAAGTGCCGGGAAGAAAGTGCTCGGGAAGATATACGGTGGCCCCCGAGCACCCGAGTCCCCCGACGATCAGGAAAGCTAAGTACCGAGAGAAACGTGCCCGAGGCCGTGAGCGGCAGCCCCCTGGGCGCCCAAGTATCCCGAGGACCCACTGAAGGAAGTTTCGGGAAAGAGTGCTTGGGGCTGCGTGCAGCGGCCCCTGAGCACTCAGTCCCCCGAGGATCCATACAAGCGTGCCCGGGAGAGAATGCTCGGGGAGGTGAACAGTACCCCCGAGCATTCGGTTCCCCAAGGACAAGAAAGGGCATTCTCGGGAGAGAGTGCTCGGGGAAGTGAACAGTGACCCCCGAGCACTCGGTTCCCCGACGACCTAGAGAGCCCCCTGACAGTGGCCCCCGAGGGGGCCACTGGTGAGGTGTCAGCCAGTCAAAGGCCCAAGGCTGCATTTAAAGAGCGCGCGTGGCCTGTCACCTCCAACTGCTCCCGCCATGCTCGGTGTCAGTTCCTGCCACATTCTGGCAGAAAGGCGTGGGGTCATTGAATGCACGGGTCCCATCCCATGCCATCCGACCCGTCTCGGGATAACGTCGTAAGGGCCGAGGCGTTCTGTCTGCCGCGCTGCTGTGGCATGAGAACAAGACAGGGCGGGCACGTCGGGCCGCTCCGCGGCTGCCCGGTGGGCCCTCTCCACGGCGCCCGTTGCCAGTGCATTTATGGTAACGGATGACCGGACGTGGGACGTATTTTCCACCCCCGGTCACTTCGCACAGAGGCTATGATGACGCCCTTTCCATTTATGGTGTCTTGAAACTCGTGCCCTCCTCCCGTTCGGGGCACGCTACTGCCGGCGGGTATTTAAAGCCGCCGGCAGCACGGAAACAAGAGAGAAGAAAAGAACACAGACAAAAGAGAGAGTTCTCGGGAAAAAGGAGTCTTTGGCTGAAGAAGTTTTCAAGGTAACGAAGAGAAGTGTAGACCGAAGAATAAGGAGTCCCAGGCTCTAAGATAGACAGACATTCTTGTAACTAGCAATATCCTTGAGGGACATTCTCAAGGTATTTATAGTATCCATACAGGAGTAGGGTGTTACGTCTCCGTGCGGCCCGAACCTGTCTAAACACCAGCGCATTTACCCCATTCCGCATTAGATCATTCCACCCCACCGACCATCGCATTCATACCCATTTATTTCTCCGACGAACATATTCAAGATCATCCCCCAGTCGAATCTCTAAAAAGGGGTCCCCCAGGATCCCTGCGACAGGAGTTAACCCTCCGACAGAAATACTGCCAAAATTTTTCATATTTGAATAAAATATATTTAGTTATAAAGTAGGGTGTTACAAGGCCGCCGTCTTCTGGCTCCTTCGCGTTCGCCGGGGGAGGCCATGGAAAGGTAGGATGCGGTGAAGAGGGGAAGCGAGGGAGAGGTGGGTGGTGGTGCGATCGCAGTTGGGCTCTCTTCTCTCACGAAGACGGAGGTGGCGGAAAAAAAAAATGCTGCGCGCTGTGTGCTTGCTTCCGCTTCCTTTGATCACAAGGAGGCGAGGCGCTTTGCTACGTCGTCGGGAAATGGGATGTGATGGGGGCCTCTTGCAGCGAGTGAGTTTTGCAGTAGTAGTGCTTCATTTTATTTCCACATAAAATTGCAACTTCAAGATTGCAAGTGTTAATCTACTTGACACCCCTATATTGTTCTTAATAGTTTATGCGATTATGTGAAGTGATGTGATTTATTTGCATGTATTAATCCACTTCACAATTCTTGCAACTTAATAAGTCGCAATTTACAGGTTTGAAGTTCAAGTTCCAGCAATTGAAAGTGGAGGATTCATACTACTAGCCCACCCAACCTGTTTGCTGGTGGGTTTCCAACTCCTGGGCACTAATTTTTCAAGACCTGACCCTTAGGCCACACCACGGCCCATGGCATGGCTAAACGGGCATATATTTGATAAATTTAGTTGGTAGGGGTTTATTTTCTAAAATCTTAGTTTAATATGTTTTTTAAAAAATGTGACGTTTTGTGGCAATGCAATGCATTATGGCATTATGGTATTGTGCTAATTGAAAGATTTATTACTATCAACACGCAACATTAGAATCGACAAATGAAAAAATTCTTTGGGTCTAACCAAAAAGTGCAAAACCACTTGCAGTATAGGCGGATATTCTATCTTAAATGCTTCAAGATTTGTGCAAAGTTTACATTGTTTAGAAGTTAGAATGAACAATGGATTGAATCTTGAAAGTTCACAATAATCTAGAGTCGCATTTAGGGTCAGTTTGCTGTTGCTATGTTGAGCATGTTGTGTTTTGTTGTGCTGCCTTCTTTTTTAAGCTGCTTTAAATAAGGTGTTCAAATTAACTTTCGATAAATTATGTTTAACAACTGTTGATCTACACACAATTGTTGTCCAAAAGTTAAACGCATGAATATCTCTGTTTAAAATCTAGATTAAAAGAAAAACATTTAGCCAAACAACAAAAGTGTGAAAAGCAGTTCCTCCAATTGAGATTATCATAATCAACTTCAATGCTACAAGGAACCTTAATAATGGTGATAGAGATGGACCTTAGCTCCATTAGAATATGTTTGCTTCCCATTTGATTACTTTTTGCGGCTATCACCCTATTACCCTGCTCTTTAAAGTTTAGCCCCGTCTAGCTCTACTCATAGAAACAACCATAAAAAAATTCTAACACAGTCCTTTTATTGCATACAAATCATATGATCTCTTAAGATGCCTTACGTATTTTTGAACCATCCCAATAGTGTCCAGAATTTTTTAGAATCGACATGTTTGGATATAAAAAAAGTTTAGGTTTGGGCTCAAAGTAATATGCAACAAAATACATCATAGGATGTAATTTGGGGAATTGCTGTACAGGCTAGACATGTTCATTGGCAGTAGCCTGTGTCACAAAATTTTCAAGCTTGTTGGACCATATGGCTAATCCGAAAAAAATATCAGTAGTGTCCCGGTATTTTTAATACATTTTTGTTAAAATGATAGTTTATTAAAAAAACATGAACACATTTTTATACCATTTAGAAATAAATAGAATACTTGTGGTTTTAGGATGAAAACTGTTGGGCTAGTCTTTTTAAGCACAACCTGACTTGGGATTTGGTATTTTTCTATGAAGCTCATTGGACCAATTTTATTGACTTGGATCCGGGTACTTGTTCCAATTTTTTTAACAAAACCCTAAGTTAACGGGTTGATAACAATTTTACAAGTATTCCACCATCAATAATGAAAAACACATCGAGACAAAAGGTGTCGTATGTAGTAGGCTGCCCATTCTCATCAATTTTAGATGGACAGATTTTAGAGGAATTTCAGAAAGAACATTCTTTATATTACACGATCTACATATTTTGTGTTCTTTTCAAAAGTATAATTTATTCGATAAACAAGGCACATGCAAAAGTGTAAACACCTAGTGAACTAAGCCCCTTAAATAAAATTCCTCCAGAAATACATAGGTCAAACTTCTACCGTACACACACTCTAAGCAATCTTACTCGAACTCATATCATGGCAACTTAGACATCTCCAGCCTAAACTTGATTCGGATGTGGTTTTGCATCAATGGCTGAATGAGTATAGCTAGGCCAAAAAGATCTTTATGGTTATTTTCAACTTTCAATAACGACAACTGACAATTGAACTGTTCATTTTACAACTAAATATGTAGCAGAATGTATATGCATTTCACAGTCCAAATGAAATGTTTAGTATTTTACAAGATATACACAGAACCCTCCCCCATCTATATTCTCCCATGCACACATATCAGCATTCAGCAACAAGCACTAGTAACTAACCGGATGCCATGAAGCACATGTTGCAAGATACCAGCAATGGAAGTATGAATACACCTCACAGAATCCAAATGTTTCTCAATAAGCACCAGCATTTCATTCCACTCTACATCAATAAAAGCAACAAACGATCAAATCCATGTCGAATGCAATGATCATTCAGAAAAAGAAACATAACGTTGCGTACAATGAAGCAAGGAAATCATCATATAAACACTCAGCTCCTCATGATCACATATATATTCATGACAGGATGTACTCAGCATTAAGATGGACAGGACGGATCCAAAAATGAAGTCGAGCACTACTCCTTGAAGGACATGACCGTCTCGAAGACCCCTACCAAGGCTTTCACCCTGCTCTTCCTCTCCTCCAGGAGCTTGCTTTTGGCTTCCTCAATTACATCATTGCCCTTGGGATCATCCTTCCTCCACATCTGAGCCACTTCAGTCATGTTCGGCAGATGCACTGCCTTGTCCACACTCCCATTAGCCTCTTCCTTCTCAACAAACCCAGATTCATCAAAAGTCTTTACGCCACCATTAGCATCTTGCCCTCCGTTATGCAGCTTATTGCCTCCTGCATCATCCTTTTCTCCAGAGAAGTGCCCCTTGAAATCCTCCTCATTCTTGACCTGTTGCTCCGGTTGATTGGAAGACGGCTCATGCTGATCACGTACAGCCACGTCCATGGATTTCAGGTCGACCGGATCAGGGAGCTGCCCGTGCAAGTTCTCTTCTATAGACGGGGTGCTTATGCTCTCAGTTTCCTTGAACTGCATCAATGGATCCTCTTCATTCTCCTTCCTGGTTGCAGATGCCCCCATTACCTTCTGAGAAACACTTTTTGCCTTTGAGCTGGCAGTAGCAGCCTTAGCAGCATCCAATCTATTCTTCGCAATCGCACCGGGTGAGCGTGCATTGGACACTGTCTGAACTCTCCCACCTCGAGCTGCCCCTGGAGACGCCACCTTCTGGGTGCTCGGTTTGGGAGATGCTGCCGCCTTACAACTGTCAGGCCTAGGAGACAGTCTACTCCTCAGCAAGGTGGATGGCGACGCCTTGGACGCTGTTTTGGCCATGTCCTTGAAGGAGTTGCTCGGCGGCAAAGCAAGCGCCAAAGACCGCTGAGAGGTGGTGCCGACCTTGTCCGATTTCGCTCTCACTAGCGTGGGCTTTGAGGCTGCACCAGGGAATGGCTGGGTCCTGCCACCATGGATGGATGAGCCGGTCCGCGACGAGACGGACCGGCCGGCGCTGGACAACGACGGACGGTTGACATCCGGGGAGCCGGAGGCAGCAACCGACGGCGACGAGGAGCCGAATTTGCGGTCCGGGGAGCTTGGGACCGACCGCGCCCGCCGCGTGCCATACCCGTACCCAGAAGACTCGCTGCTGGACGGCCTGAGGTTCGGTGACATCCTTGTGGCCCTGTCTCTGCTGGGGTTGAGAGGCTCCTTCTTGGATGTCGCCATTGTTTCGCAGCAGCAGCAGCCGCCTGGATCAACTGCACAAGAAACAACAAAACACAAATCAGCTTGGCCTGGAGCTTTCAATTGCATAAACTGGATCAAGAATCTGAAACACACAGACAGTCTACGCAGATCTTGTCCGGCACGACTAAGCCCCAATTACGAGAAAAGGAGATGTGCTCAAGAACCGAAATCGTGCTCTTGGTGAGACATCAAATCGGCGACCCCAGCAAAAAGAAGGAAACAAAGAGACCCAAAAAAGAAACTTATCGCAACGGATTTGGAGTTAAAATATAATGGCGAGGGCTCCGATCCAATAACCCTGATTATCTTTTTATTTTCTATCCTCCGTACTAACATTTTAACAAATATCCCCAAACTCATTAATAGATAATGGACATTAGTGTCTGTTCATCTAGAACCTATCGCTTCTCCCAAGAAAACAATTGCAGCAAGACCAAACCAGAACCAAGAATCTGTAACCAACCGTACACGGGAGGAGAAGGAACAAAATGGTGCCGGTAATGCCAAGAATCATGAGCAGGAAACGGCCAAGAAGGCACAGAAATCCGCATCTCAACGAGTTTGCAATTAAAATGGCACGGCGCGGGATTCCACAACCCCTGATGCCTTCTTTTTTCTATTCCCATCACCCCGTACGGCCACAATTACGGAGTACTAGCAACAAACATTCGCCGCAACGGCAACAACAAGAAGCACCAAACAGTGCGTGCCCATCTAGAATCACATCTTCCGAGACGCAGCACCAAACATCTTGTAGCAAAGCCAAGAACCAAATCGGCGGCCATCGATGGCAAGAACCAGGGCCAGAGCATGAGCCATACCTGGCAGGGCTAGCGGTCGGCCGATCTGGGGTGCCGGGGGCGGCTAATCCGGGCCAGATGCGGGGGCGAAGAGGAGGAGGGGGAGGGGAAAGTCTCCATGGCCGGGCCACATTTTATGCCGCGATTTGGACGGTAGCTAGCTAGCTAGCTGTGCGGTGTGGCCGGGTGGGGGAGAACGCACGGAGCACGGACGGGACGGGAGGAAGCGAGGAACAGCCCCCCGTTGCGTGCGCCGCGCCATCAAGAATAGGCAGGGGCAAGCCCGAGGAGCAGGACAGAACGGGAGCACGGGACAGGCGGCCGGCTGCGCCTGCGCCTGCGCTGCGTGGTGTCCGATAAATCGCGGGGACATTCATGATTCCTCTGTTGGCACATGGATTTGGGTAGGATTTGCACGTGGACGGTGATGCCTCTCCGTTCCCGCTCCTGCAATCCATGGTGAGCAAATGTTTATGGCATTTGTGTTAAACGCTCGCGACAAATTGGGACCTGCTTTAATCCAAAATTTGGAGAAAAAACCTTGGCTGCTTGTCAAAGAGTGAATGAAAGTAAGTGTTGTTCAATATAAATCTTAGTTATACAAAATATCCTAATAAGGTAAATCTAATTTTACAAACGTCGCAACAATATGTCAATGTGTATGCAACAACCAAGAACCACATATGCAAAACAATTTAAAATGATCAAACCAAATTGTGTAAGAGAGTATTTTTGGCATTCAAAACTATCAAAGCAAGTTTACAGGGAACTAAGGCAAAAAAGAAATATTTGTCCCAACATCTAACATCATCTGCAACAATTAACATCTTGCAATCACGGTCTGTTTAGTTGGAAGGACAAGTGTGAATGGGATATTATCATTCGCCTTCCTTTTTAAGTTATTTGGTTAGAAATGGCACGAACAAGGCTAGCCCTTTAGAGATGTTACTCACATATACTTAGATAGAGCGAGCTATAAAATTATCCATCTTATCTAATCTTTATCATTGGTAAATGATTAGTGATAGTTAGCATGTTATATTATCAATTAGTTTTTATTATTGTGAGATTATGGTTGAAAGTTTACGATTGGTGTGTCGATTAGAATAAAATTACTTTATTACCATATTGCATTATTAATTGGTAATTAATATAGCAAGATTAGTGTTGATAAGTGTTAGTATGTTGATTAGTGTATGATTAACTATTACTATATCAAAATTAAGGGATATAATTTAGTTAATTATTCAGATCACATCCGTCCTTATTCTTCCAACCAAACACAAAATTGGCCCATTACATTCACCTAACCAAATAGATAATTTGGATGACCATATATTACCAACATGGATAGCAATATCCCATTGACACTCATCATCCAATCAAACACAATAATATAAGGGCAAGCACATTTGTGCCATTTTATAGGTCGCCTCATGCATTGCTACGTAATCTTAAGAAAATTTAACAGACAACTCCTATATTGATTGTCTTTTTAGTTATCTTATAGTAATTTCACAACCTCTTAATTTATGTATGGAATAAATGAATATTATGAGTTCCATAGTAACAACTCGTGCAATGATATATGAGTAGTCTCATAGTTCTAAATTTTAGTTTATGAGACTGCTGCTTTGCGAAACAACGACATCTTTCTCTCATATCCACTCTCTCCTTCACATCATCTAAAATCCTACATTGCATTGTATTAAATGACATATGAGATGATCAACGGATACCAATATACTTGTCCTAACAAAAGCTAATGTTAGTACAACAAACACCAAGTCACTACTCTGGGCATCCACAATAGTGGGTAACTCAACCTTAAGCTCCGCGATGGAGGTGTAGAGCTAAAAAGGAAAGGATATTTGTCTTCATCACCCAACGCTACCCATACCATCCCAAAAGCAGCAATGCCGCTGTTAGGGGAAAAATAAATCAGCCCGGGGATAATGGTTGAAGATCACCATTCAGGTCCCTCCAGAGCCTTGATCTCTGAACCCTCTATTAAAAGCTTGATTTCAGATGTCATCAGATCCCTTCATGGTACCCCTTCGTACCTACGAAGTCTTCCCTTGGCTCCGCCGGCTCGACCTCCCGAAGCCTCGGTCCTCCGAAGCTTCGGCATCCCAAAGCCCTGGCCCTCCGGGGTCCTGCTTCCCAAAGCCTTCACCTTCTGTTTCTATGCCTCCCGATGCCCCCGCCTCGGGCTGCTCGGGCCGCCCTCCCGAGGGCGATGGGGTGAGTCAGCATGCTTTAGGAAAGATCTGTCAGAAGGGAAGCACCGGTCGTGCTTTGCTTGCAAGGAAGTGACCGGCATTATAGACCTAGGCTAATGGACGCCACTCTAACACCCCGGCGTGATGGAGGCTATCCTGACACCCCTGACAGTGCGGCGTCGGGCTACAATCGACGACCGGCTCACCCCCTTCAGGGGGCAGGCACCACGATAATTACCACAGTGAATATTTATCTCCCCAATAGGGTAGAAGGTAGTTATCCGGGATAAGGCCCAATAATTTGGTCAGATCCCGGATATTTATACATTATGATAACTTGCACGCCAAGCTACGCACGGCCCTATAAATAGAAGGCCATGGTCCTCTGGGCAAAGGGAGAACGAGGAAGACAGCAAAAAAAGATACAAAGGTGAAAACACACCAAGTAACGCTGTGATACTCTCCCCAAAGTGATACATTTTTCTACCATCAATACATCGTGGTGTTCCTTCCTCTTAAACTTCGTCTCCAAACTTGAGTCTCCTCCTTAGAAGAAACTATCGCCGTACTTGCCGGGGCAAGATGAACTCTTGCTCCAACAGTGCGTCGTTCGTGGGGACTCGAACACAGAAGTGCTAAGAGGGGTAGGAATCCACCAGGAAAACCACCAAAGGGTTAGCTAAAACAATCATACCCACAGTTGCAAGCATGCAACCATATGCATGGCTGCCTCAGCCATACGCACCGTATGCATGCTCCAGCCCCGCTACCGTGTGGGACGATGTTCCTCCGACCTTGGCCAACTCAGAACCCTAGGTCGGTACAGGAACTCCAGACTACGCGAAGGCCTTCCAGCTTTTGCATGACGAAGACTTCACCGCCTCAGGAGAGGATGCGGCCGAAGCCACGACCAAGCAGGCCGCCTTCCAATGGTTTTGGGCGGTCCAACCCAGGAGTGCTTCCATCTGGACTTGGTCCCCAGGTATCCCCTTCGACCACACCTGGGATACCCTGAGCAAGCCAACATCTTCGGAAAGTCTGTCCACCCAGCGCCCTCCTTGGGCCCCTCAAGAGAAAGAGGGTTCCAAGGATACAGAGGGCTCCGGGGTACACGAACCCCGCTAGTGCCTCTGACGCCGCCCTTGCAACGCCTACCGCGTACAGGGAACCTCTAGCCCACCTCGTCCAGGGAGGCATAGTCAAAACCACTTCGGCCCCAAAGACCGGTACACCGGGCAACCTCGATCTCCCAAGGGGGAAGTAAACCCGGGGAAACCACAGGCTCCAGGACACACCGCCCTCGGCAACGACCCCAACGACAACTCCAAGCTCCGATGCTCCCGGAGGCACACCAACGACTGTCGCACCCTCATGACCTTCTGGGAGGAATACCTCGGAAGGCAAGCAGAATACATGACCGCAGAAAGAGCGGGCGAAGGACAACGCAGGGTCCGGAGGCCTGGGGCCAACTCCCGGGCAAATCCCTGGCCCCTCAACCCTACACTATCGCTACCAACCCTACCAACGGTACCACAACCAGCAACAAGAACCGAGTCATGAACATGCCATCGCCAGGCTCCGTACGGAGTACCTCTGGAGCCGGGCATCGGCTTAGGGCTGAGGGGGTCACGGACCACCTCTCCTGACTAACCTTCGACTACGCCTCTAACATACCGTCGCCAGGCCCCGGATGGATTACCTCCGGGGCCGGGCAACGGCTAAAGGCTGAGGGGGTCAAGCACCACCTCTCCCAGTCTAGCCACAGGCTTCGAGGCCACCAAACCTCACAATAGAGGCCTTATTCCTACAAAGGTACGCCCGGTATTAACCACCAAGTAATTTACCTAGTGATCCGTCTTTCATATGGCAAGGTTAGAGTCTGTTGGAGGCCTCCAACTTTACTGCTAGAAGTCTTTTTTAAATAGATAGCCACTGGGTAGAAGCAGTAGAACTTAAGCTACATTCTCACTTAGCATGAACGTTATATAACCTAGCTATGTTTTATGCTACAACTAGTTTCTTATTGCCAACAGTAGACTGCAAAACTTAGCTAGTATAACCATGCAAAATCCCTACACTCCCGCAGACGTATCGTGCCTAGGTCGCCTGGGGGGGCAGGTATGCCCAGGTTTCCTGGAAGGCATTGTGCGGCCCTGGAAGTGTAGTTGCCACATATCAAGGGATTTCCTTGATAGACCGTGTTGCGGCGCCACCCGTAGGACATCTTTGGGTGGCGTGACAAGCCCACATACCGCGGATGTAGCATGCTTAGTTCACCCGAAAGGCAAGACTGCCTAGATTTTCTGGAAGGTATTGCGTAGTCTCGGTAGATAGTGAGGCCCACACACCATAGGCGCCGCTTATGCCTAGGTCACCTGCAAGGCAGGTTATGCCCAGGGTGCCCTGGAAGGCATTTGCATAGCCTCAGGTATCGAAGCCACGCCCCGGGGGATGTCCTCGGTGGCGGAGTTGCGGTGCTCCGAGGAATGCTGTCGCAAGGAATTCTTGTTGCACGACATGCCTACACAACACGGGCGTAGCATGCCTAGGTCACCTGGAAGGCAAGACTGCCTAGGTTTCCTGAAAGGTATTGTGTAGCCTCGATAGTGTGTAGATGCCGGTTATCAAGGAACTTCCTTGGTAATGTAGTTGCGGCGCCCCCGGGGGATTTCTCCAGAGGCGTGACAAGCCCACGCACCTATAAGCATCACTTGCCTAAACCCAAGGTCACCAAAAAAGGTTTCTTGGAGGATAAGCTTTGCCCTGGTAGAAAGTGGAGCCCACACACCGCGGGTGTAGCATGCCTAGGTCACCTGGAAGGCAAGACTGCCTAGGTTTCCTGGAAGGTATTGTATAGCCTCGATAGTGTGTGGACGCCGCATATCAGGGGACTGCCCTGATGTGAGGATGCGGTGCTCTGAGAAATGCTGTCGCAAGGAATCCTCTTTGTACGACATGCTTATATACCGTGGACGTCGCTTGTGCCTATGTCACCTGCAAGGCAGATTATGCCCAGGGTGCCTTGGAAGGCATTGCATAGATTCGGTCATATAAATACCATGCGCCAGGGCACATCCTTGGTGGACATTGTTGCAGTGTACCCCAGGCATTTCCTCGGGAGCACGACAAGCCTACACACCGCGGGCGTAGCATGCCTAGGTCACCTGCAAGGCAAGATTGTCTAGGTTTCCTGGAAGGTATTGCGTAGCTCCGATAATGTATAGGACCTTTAGCATTAATACATGCCAAGGAGTCTTACAAAAATCTCAGACAAAAACGGAGAGTCTTACGAAACCTCCGGCAAAAATAGAGAACCTTACAAAAACCTCCGATAAAAATGGAGAGTCTTACGAAACCTCCAGCAAAAAATGGAGAATCTTACAAAACCTCTGATAAAAATGGAGAGTCTTACAAAACCTCCGGCAAAAATGGAGAACCTTACAAAAACCTCTGATAAAAACAGAGAGTCTTACAAACCTCCGACAAAAAACGGAGAGTCTTAAAAAACCTCCGGCAAAAACGGAGAACTTTACAAAACCTTCGACAAAAACGGAGAGCTTTACCAAACCTCCGGTAAAAATGGAGAGTTTTACCCAAACCTCCGATAAAAACGGGGAGATTTACCAAACCTCTGGCAAAAACGGAGAGTTTTACCAAACCTCCGATAAAAACGGAGAGCTTTACCAAACCTCCGGTAAAAATGGAGAGCTTTACCCAACCTCCAATAAAAACTGGGAGCCTTACCAACCCTCTGACAAAGACAGAGAGATTTACCAAACCTCCAGCAAAAATGGAGGGCTTTACCAAACCTCTGCACAACGGAGAGCCTTACAAAATCTCCAGCAAAATGGAGAGACTTCCAAAAAAACCCCCGCGATGGAGATGTTTTTCGAAAACTCCGCCGGACGAAAAAGTTCTGAAAGGACCTAACGGGAAAAGTACCCCGGCATCTTGAAGGTTAATGCCTCCACGCCAAAGGGATACGAAACCCACTAGCCTCCAAAGAGCACCACACAAGATCAAAGGGGTATAAAGATCCCCCTCCCTACAGGGAAATGTATGACCCGCGTGACTCAAACACATATGGTAAAAGGTAAAATCATTACCCTACCATATCCTTTAAAAACACATTTTATATGTTATTTTATGAGTATTATAGTAACATTTAATAAAAGCCCACACTTCATGGCACGGGTTAGTGGAACCATCGACTGTCCATTGTAGAGACCGCAATTCATGGCAGCGGCTAAGGGCCGAGGGGGTCATGGACCACCTCTCCCGCCTGGCCTTCGGCTTCGCCTTCAATGCGCCATCGCTAGGCTCCAGATGGAGTACCTCTGGAGCCAGGCAGCGGCTAAGGGCCGAGGGGGTCGCGGACCACCTCTCCCGCTTGGCCTTCGGCTTTGCCTCCGAGTCACCATCACCAGGCTCTTGACAGAGTACCTTCAAAGCCGAGCAGCAGCTAAGGGCCAAGGGGGTCGTGGACCACCTCTCCCACCTGGCCTTTGACTTCGGCTTTGACTCACCGTCGCCAGGCTCCGGACGGAGTACCTCCAGGGTCGAGCAGCGGCTAAGGGCCTAGCGGGTCATGGACCACCTCTCTCGCCTGGCCTTCGGCTTTGCCTCCGATGCGTCGTTGCCAGGCTCCGGACGGAGTACCTTCGGAGCCGGGCAACGGCTAAGGGCTGGGGAGGGTCACGGACCACCTCTCCTGCCTAGCCTTCGGTTTCGCCTCCGACGCGCCGTCGCCAGGCTCCAGACAGAGTACATTCGGAGCTGGGCAGCGGCTAAGGGCCGAGGGGGTCGCAGACCACCTCTCCCACCTAGCCTTCGGCTTCACCTCCAACGTGCCATTGCCAGGCTCCGGACGGAGTACCTCCAGAGCCGGGCAGCGGCTAAGAGCCGGGGAGGGTCGCGGACTACCTCTCCTGCCTAGCCTTCGATTTCGCCTCAGACGCGCTGTTGCTAGGCTCTAGACGGAGTACCTCTGGAGCCAGGCAGCAGCTAAGGGCCGAGGAGGATCGCGGACCACCTCTCCCTCCTAGCCTTCGGCTTCGCCTTCGATGCGTTGTCGCCAGGCTCCGAACGAAGTACCTTCGGAGCCAGGTAGAGGCTAAGGGCTGAAGGAGTCACAGACCACTTCTCCCGCCTCGCCTTCGGCTTCGCCTCCGACGTGCTGTCGCCAGGCTTCGGATGGAGTACCTCCGGAGTCGGGCAGCGACTAAGGGCCGGGAAGGGTCGCGGACCACCTCTCTTGCCTAGCCTTTGGCCGCACCTCTAACACATCATCGTGTTCAACCTGGACAGTCGCTAATGAACCCGAAGGGTCGAGGATCATGTCCAGAGCTCGTCTCCAAAGGTTCCACATGGACTTCACTGAGTCAAAAATCTGGAACAAATTAGAAAGGAGGCCCTACCAGTCCCAGGCCCGAGTAGTACGCAGTAACCGGGGACGACGAGGTCGCCACTGCTCCACCCAGTTCTCCTTTGTTACCCTACGTATCTATCACCACTAGATTCCCGAGGCCACCTCTCCCCTAGAAGGAACAAAATCAGCGATGATCTATACAAAGGCTCGGTGCCCCGGTCATCAGAAAAACTAGCCATCGCCTTCGAAAGGGACGAAGAAGCACGATTTGGAGGCATGAAAGCATGCATGCATGTGGTCACCCATTCGAAAGATCCCCTCGCATTCCAATACGGAAGGAGACATGATTGTTCCCGAAGGTCCACATTATATTATTAAACAACTAGTACATCAAGGGGATACACACTAAAGCAACAATACAGAAATTACCATGAAGAAGATAGATCCCTACGGTGCAAAACAGGGCGAGAAAGAGTACAAGGTGACTAAGTTCAACCATGATATGGATATATCACGGCGTCACCAAGTACGCCATCCCGGTTACCGCCTTCACCTCCTACGGGTCCCGGCAGGGGCCACGCATGGGACGACATATGCGCCTCATCTGCGGCCTGCTGCTGCGGAAGTCGATACAGTAGCTAACTCCCGAGCTATCGGAGGGTGCTGAGGAGTCCGAGGAGGTCACCGGAGGGGCCTTCTCCCTTGCCTTCCTGGCCTCCTCCCGCTTCGCCGCCGGCCCCACAGACGCCGACTCACTCTTCTTTCGCAGGAGATCCCAATTGATCTCCTCATCATCATCTAAGATATTGATGATCTCGACGGGCAACCGCCTCCCCTGCCGAGATGGAAGCTACGTAGCCACCGGCGCCTCTGCTGACGACCATAACGGTCCAGCTCCAGAAGAAGCCGTCGAGATCATCGACATCTCCGAAGAGGATAAGGAGGAAGACGATGCTATACTCAAGTCAAGGTTAACTGCTCGCTTGTGGGGTTGTGGAGACTCCAACCAGGTAACCCCGGCTTTATACCCAGGCCATGCAGCCACGTAGGTCTGGAAGATGAAGCGGGACGAACACTGCCGTGTCCCCCCATTGAACACCTGGGGGGCGTGGCCATATCCGGGTTTCCTCCAACACGTGGCAGTGCTCCACGACGAATGCCTCATTTTCTCGCGTAGACGTCCCGTCACATTAATAACCCAAACCCATTTCGGCGCGTGACAGGGCGTGGGCATAAGATCCTAAATGACCCCCCCTGCATTATCCAGTCAGAACGCAGCAGTGGAACGTCTTGTCCCATCAGGTGAACGCGTGGGATTATCCAAACCCACACGTAACCTCTACTCTAGCGACCTCAAATGACACAGAATTGCCATCAGGCATCCTTGATACTATACCAGGCTGGGGTTGATTTTTCCTCTGCATCTTCTCCCCCCTCCGAAATATCAGGGCGGGGTACTGTTGGGGAAAAAATAAACTAGCCTGAGAATAATGGTTGAACATCACCATCCAGGTCCCTCCGGAGCCTTGATCTCCGGACCCTCTGTTAAAAGCTCAATCTTCGATGTCATCAGATTCCTTCACGGTACCCCTTCGTACCTACGAAGCTTCCCTTGGCTCCGCCGGCTCGATCTCCCAAAGCATTCCCTTGGCTCCGCCGTCTCGACCTCCCAAAGCCTTCCCTTGGCTCCGCCGGCTCGACCTCCCGAAGCCTCCCAAAACATGACCTCCCGAAGCCTCGGTCCTCCGAAGCTTCGGCCTCCCGAAGCTCCGGCCCTCCAGGGTCCTGCTTCCCAAAACCTTCACCTCCCGGTTCTATGCCTCCCGAGGCCCCCGCCTCGGGCTGCTCGGGCCGCCCTCCCGAGGGTAGCGGGGTGAGTCAGTAGGCCTTAGGAATGATCTGCCGGAAGGGGAGCACCGGTCGTGCTTTGCCTGCAAGGAAGTGATCGGCATTAAAGGGCTAGGCTAATGGACGCCGCTCTACACCCCGGCGCAATGGAGGCTATCCTGACACTCCTGACACTTCAGGGGCAGGCACCACGATAATTACCACGGTGGATATTTATCTCCCCGATAGGGTAGAATGTAGTTATCCAGGATAATACCCAGTCATTTGGTTAGATACCGGATATTTGTACATTATGATAACTTGTACGTCAAGCTATGCACAACCCTATAAATAGAAGGTCATGGTCCTCTGGGTAAAGGGAGAACGAGGAAGACAGCAAAAAAAAAGATACAAAGGTGAAAACATACTAAGTCACGCTGTGATACTCCTCCGAGAGTGATACATTTTTCTACCATCAATACATCGTGGTGTTCCTTCCTCTTAAACTTCGTCTCCAAGCTTGAGTCTCCTCATTAGAAGAAACCCTCTCCGTATTTGCTGGGGCAAGACAAACTCTTGCTCCAACAACCGCACTACTTATTCTGCTTTTTTTCTGTCCTCACGGTTTTTTATTTTTATATTTCTATTTTTCAATTTTTAAAAAATAGGCATCCGTTCAAAAAAATAGTAGGAATAATCTTCTGTCACTCTTCCAACGAGCAATAGGTTGATGTGGCATGCCAGCGTGGTGCCCTTCCTGTCACCCGTTGGAAGGGCGACATGACTTGTCACCTGTTGACAATGGCTTGACTTATGGTGACGCGAATAGGTGAATTCGGCGGCGCGACTGCTGGATCCCAATGGCGACAGAGATTGAGGTGAGCTGGATCCACGATGATAGAGCACGAGGTGGTGACATGCACGACACATGCACGATAGGGAGGCATGAGTGACAGCGGAATGGGCGGCGGCGCGGTCGGGCAACGGTGAATAGCGGTGCGAGGATGACAAGCATGGGTTGTGCGGCGGCACAAGGACAACCAGCGTGGACATCGTGGTAGCACGTCAAAGTGACGAGGCACGACGGAGACCGTGCCCGCAAATCATGGACGTGGCAATGAGCGGTGATGGCGCGGACACCACGAATCCCAACAAATTGAGGGTGAATGCAACGGCGGCAGTGAATCATGCTCTAATACCATTTGTTTAGAAAAATTGGACACAAGAGACATATTATTTAATGTGGAAAAAATCTTCGATGTGAAGAGAAAAATTACAATTTGACAAAATCTCTATTATGATAATACATAGTAAAATTACGAGAATTGACCCATATTTATAAGCACCTTACTAAGATATCGATACATTATCCAACATAAATGTTTATTAATACCATTTATTTATATTTTTTGAGAACGGGCAGCACTTTATTTAACCCATATGTTCATTACAAATGATGGTTCGGAACGGCTCTGAATATGACATTGCCAAACCGAATCAACAGAGTAATTTGCTGATCTTGCAGGAGTATGTGCCTCATTTGTAGGGCGACTAACATGGACAAAGCAAATTGAATCAAAGGACCCAAATGATTGTTTGACATCCTGAGTTATAATTCCAGTTGGGGACCTTTCCTTTAGAGATGCATTTAGCTTCTGAAATTACTGATAAGCAATCTGATGCAACAATGACCTTCCTAAAACCAGATAATTTTGCAAATTAAACTGAGTGCTAGCCTCACTACCATAGCTTTAGCAATCTGTGGAGTAGTGACCATCGCATAAGACTTGCTGCATGCAGCAGCCAGGCATTCTCCTGTACGGTTCCTAATCACCACTCCGGCACCCATGCATTGCTGGTTGGAAAAGATGGGCTACATTGACGCTAATCATGACTAAACCACCGAACCCTTTGGAGGTGGAGTCCACTTAGGAGTTGAGTGAAATGACTCACACCTGTTGTGTACAGTGCAGCTGTATCATCTCTACATAAGCCATGATCCTGCGAGATACAAGATTAGGGTGAACCAATGGTTCCCAATTCTTTATGCCATTCCTTGTATCCCAAATGTGCCAAATGGCCACCACAAACACGATAGGGTCCAACTTAGAAGAAAAATTCAAGAAATCCAAGAGCCAAGATTTAATTCCGAGAAAGCTCTTCAGACGAAGATGAACCCAAAACACTTTCTTCAGTTTGCGCCAAATTTCAGATGCGTACTGACAAAATAAAAAAAAAGTGTGCTTCACCATTTCATTCCTGTTAGAAAAAAAAAAACACAAGAATCACGGGCATGTGACACCGGCAAAGTTGTCGCCCTATTAGCAAGCAATCAGGTTCCATCCTCCATAGAACAATTTTCGTCTCATTTGGCGCATTGATAGACCATAAATTTTCCAACACCTTGCAACACTAACTTGGTCTGAAGAAGAGCCACTGCTAGAACTGGTTAGGAACAAAAGGAAGCTTTCGGCTCTTGGAAGATTATAAGCTGATCCGACGGAATAAAACCCTGAACCATTTCTTTTTGAAGCGAGATGAGTGGGAAATTCAAATTTGGTGAATGCGAGAAAGGCGGAATATTATTGCAGACGGTTTTTACTAGGACCGTATATCACCAGAAACTTTGCGACCTTCCCAAAATCTCTTACACCTGTGTTCTTTATCATAACGTGAGCCTCATCACAGACTTTGGGACTGACACTTTAACATCACATAAGTTTTTGGGTTTAAAGTTTTGGGGTTCGGTGCGTAATGGTGGTCAGGTCTCATGGCTCATGAGACAAGTGATTAATAATTTTGTGTGTATATTTTTCAATCTAATCCTGGGATATAGGGCTGTTATTTTGTCGGGAGGACACATGAACGGCGGATCTGATGTGTTTCTTATGTTCAGTTGTTGCAAATTACATAGAAAATGTGTAACGAAAATGTAAGAATTAAGGTCGTTGTTGTTGTGTGATCTCAACTCTCGAATCAAATGAAAGCCCACAAGGTTGAGCTTAGTCATCTGTACTGATCCATGATTCTTATGAGTTGAAATAAAGTTTGCTCCGCATAATTCATAGCTATCTTAATCCATATTGCATTGGTCGCCAATGTTCACTGGATTCATACACTCGAGATATTGCATTTTCTTTTGTTCTTTGCCTTTTACGGCTGAAGAATGATCATTCTCTCCCTTCTTTCCTTCTTCCTTTCCTCCTTTCCTCTTTGGCTATCGGCAGAGAGTGTTTCCCGTGCCAATGGTTGAAAAATAGTGCTTTAAATAATTCGATGCACTGGTTGCCAATGTTCACTGGATTCATACACTCAAGATACTACATTTTGTTTTGTTAACTTTCCTTTTACAGCTGAAGAATGATCATTCTCCCCCTCCTTTCCTCTTTGTATTTTAGGCGGAGAGCATTTCCGGTGTCAATGAGGGCAAGTTACATCAAAAAAATATGTAAAGGAAAATGTAAGAATTATGGTTGTTTCCGAATTCTAATGTGTGGTCCAAATTTACAACCTGCAAGTTTCAGCTTAGTGACTGTTGGTGCGAGATTTTGCAACCCCGTGCAACACACAAATCCTTGAATTCTGGATAACTATCCTAATTTCGTAGGGAAATCACGATTTATTTACAAGTAAATAAGCAAATGAATTCGAACAATGACCGTGAGAGTTGTCGCCTGGTTGATTTACAAGCAAATCAACAAAGACTACCGCCTGATCCATAGACAATTGAAGCAATAGCGAAGAACTAACCCTAATGTGCAATAAAATAAAAGAGAACGAAAGTAGATGCTTTTTTTGTGATTGACTGATGTGTTGCAATCGGCGTTCACCCCTTTGCTATTTATAAGGGTGGTTTGGACGTGGCCTTATGAAAATAGGACTCTCAACCCTAAAACCTACGCAAACACGCTTTGTTCGGCTAAAGACACGAAAAGAATCCAAACAGATTTGAGAATCTAACTTGATTCAGTTTTGGACTAAACATTAGATGGTCTGGTGAGAACAAAAATGAGAACACCAGACCATCTGGCCGAAACCTAAATCCTAGTCCAATGTCCACCGGACGTCCCGCCGACCAAAATGTGCTCACTGGAGCCTTATGTCGGATCAAAATTTCTAGAGAGCAAACTCTTTACAAGAAATCGTCTTTACATTCACCGGATGATCCGATGATCATTTGATATCTTCACCGGATGATTTTTTCCAGAGAGCAAAATTTTCTGCAAAAACACCTTTGAGCTCACCAGATATTTCGGCATATACACCGAAACATGCACCAGACTAATTTTTCAAAGAGCAATTCTCTCTGCAAGAAATCGTCCACACGGTTACCAGATAGTCCAGTGTTTACTAAATACCTCACCAGACTAATTTTTCCAAAGAGCTAAACTTATGCACCCTCTCTGCAAAAACCTACTCTACACACCGAATAGTCTGGCAAAGTCACGATATAGATCACCGGACTATCCGGTGTTCACAAAAAACATGTGTCGTGCCATTTTTTGCTATCAACACATGCCTCCTATTTTTTTGGTGAAGCTTGCACACTGAAAAACACTTTTACACAGTATAATCATGAATAGCTCATTATCTACTTTTGGCTATCACTTAGGACGATATAAACAATATATCGGCCGTGTATGTATATTCTTAGGGCAATGATAACTATATCGGTCATATACAACTATATTTCTTAGGACGATGGTAAATTACATCAGTCATGATTATTCATGTATCTCTCTTATGCATCTTGCCACATACTAGGATAACCTTTTCAAATATTTCCCATTAAAAGATCTAGTCAACTTGTCTCCTTGAAAATGTTGCAACATGTATGACTTCTACAACTTTATAAGGACCTTCCCAACTAGGAGACCACTTCCTGAACTTATTATCTGTAGATCCAATAGGTAAAATCGTCTTCTAAACTAGATCTTCTAATTGAAATAATTTTTCCTTTACTTTCTTATTGTAGGCTTTAGCTACCCTCAATTTATCCTTCTCAATTTCTCTTAAAGCTTTAAACCTTTTATCATTGAGATCATCTATCCTATCTATCATAGCATTATAATAATCCATGACCGATAAGTCATTTTGCCGTGCCACTCTCAACGCGTCAAGATTTACCTCAACAGGCAAAATGGCCTCTTGTCCATATACTAGCTCATAAGGAGTAACTTTAGTAGCATTATGATTAGATATACGATGAGCCCACAATACTTCACTCAAAATCTCATGCCATCTCTTTGGATACTCTTCTATTTTTTTTCTTTATGAGCTTAATCAAAGTTTTATTGCTTGACTCGGTCTGTCCATTGGCTTGAGCATAATATGGTGAGGAATTGAGAAGCATAATTCTAAATGATTCGGTGAATTGATGCACTTGATGAGAAATAAAAGAAGAACCTTGATCGGTAGTTAAGATTTGCAGAATGCCGAATCTATAAATGATATACCCCATAATAAACTTGTTATGCGTCATGTTCTTCAATGGAACGGCCTCGGTCCACTTTGTAAAATAATTTGTAGAAACCAAAACAAAATGGTGGCCTTTATAACATGAAGGATAAATTTGGCAGATAAAGTCTAAAGCCCATCCACGAAACATTTTGCTAAGTGTTTGATGATAGGATGTGAAGCAAAGTAAAACGGCCATGGTTTAATGATAGGATGCAACATAAAATTAGGAACTAATTGCATATCACCAATTTTTTGACATGCTTCACATCCTTTGTAATATCTAAAGCAATCATCAAACATAGTAGGCTAATAAAAACCAGCTCTTGTTAACAACCACATCATCTTGTGAGCCGACTGGTGTGTATCAAAAATTCCTTCATGTATTTCACCCATAGCAATTTTACTTTGCTCTGAACCTAAATATTTTAGAAGCAACTCATCTATGGTACAACGATACAATTCACCACCTAACATTACATATCTTAAAGCTTGCCGCCTAATTTTATTTATCTACCTATGAACTAGGATTTTCTAAATACTCAATTAGGGGCTTCCTCCAATATTTAGGTGTAGACAAATCTTAACTTTTGGGCAAACCGAACCACCCTCCTGTTGTTTGGCCAAAAAGATACTAACACAAGCCAACAATGGTTTTTCTAACACAAAGAACATCCCTCTACTTATTCGATAACCGGATACTTGCTACGTGAAGTCATTTGCCATCATATTCTCTTCTCTAGATATGTGAGTGATGGTGAAATCATCCAAAGTTGCTATAATATCTAAACACCTATCTAAATAGCTATTCAGTGACCCATCAAAGCATTGAAAAACTTTAGAAACTTGATGCACCATTAATAATGAATCACCAAATGCTTCTATACTTTTTACACCCATGGATTATAAAATTTGTAAACCTAACAAAAGAGCTTCATACTCGACTTGGTTGTTGGTACAAAAATATTCTAAACGAACAATTTCAAAAACAACACCTCTAGATGAAATTAAAACAATACCAACACCTTGACCTTCTCTACAAGCCGAGTCATTAAAATATAATTTCCATGGATGCATATAGACAACACCAATAAACTTAACTATAATTTGACCTTTTATGGATCTTAACGGTTCATAAGCCAAATCATATTCAAGCAAAGCATACGCCCACTTTCCGATTCTCCCACTCAAAATTGGTTGTTGCAACATATATTTAATAACATCGGTTTGGCATGCAACCACATAAGTACTAATAAGAAAATAATGTCTTAACTTAGTACATGCATAATACAAAGATAAACATAATTTTTCAATAAACACGTAGATTGTTTCTGCATCCAAAAGATGCCAACTCAAATAAGTGATCACATATTTCTTTCCTTCATTCTCTTGCGTGAGGACAACACCTATCACCGTCTCTTGTGCAGCAACATATAGCTGAAACGGAGTCTCAGTGTAGACAAGTATTTTTTGATCTCTTCAAAGGCTTGTTGTTGTTCTGCCTCCCAAGTAAAATCAGCTTCTTTTTTTTAACCGGAGTATAGGAGTAAAAGTACTAATCTTGTCGGACAAGTTGGATATGAACCGCCTTAAGTAATTAATCTTTCCCAACAATTTTTGCACATCTCTCTTTGATTGAGGTGCTCTTAATTTGTTTATGGCAGCTATCTTTATGGGATCTACCTCTATGCCTCTCTCATGTATTATAAAACCCAAAAAATTTGCCCACCGATACACCAAAAGCACATTTAAGTGGGTTCATCTTTAAACCATATTGGCACATCCTTTCAAAAGCTAAGCGCAAATCGACGAAATGACTATCCATAGCATCCAATTTGCCAACAATATCATCAATGTATATTTATAAAATAACACCAAGTAAATCATGAAAGATCAAATTCATAGCTCTTTGATAAGTAGCACTGGCATTCTTTAAACCAAATGACCCACTCAAATAAACCAACAAAACCTGGACAATGAAAGGCCGTTTTGGACATATCCTCTTCAGCCATGAAAAATTGATTATAACCCGCGTTGCCATCCAAAAAACTAATGACCTTATGGTCCGAAATATCATTAATCAAAATATCGGTGATAGGCATAGGATATTCATTTTTAGGAGTAGCTTTATTCAAATCTCTTAAATCAATGCATACTCTCAACCTACCACTATTTTTCTTCTCAATTGGGACAATATTAGATACCCATTCAGCATGCCTACAAGGACGAATAAACCCCGTAGCGAGCAACCTGCTTATTTCTTCTTCAATGCGCTCATACATGCCAGGATTAAACTTTCTAGCCAGTTGTTTGTGAGGTCTAAAACCAGATTTTATGGGAAGCCAATGCTCTACAGGCTCACGGCTAAGTCCCGACGTTTCATGATATTTCCAAGTAAAGCAATCGACATATTCTTTGAGCAATGCGACTATTTCACCTTTTTGGACATCATGCATATTTTTGTCCTAGCTTTTCTACCTCATCAAAATCATCAATAGTCTCACAAATATCGTTTCTTTTGGACCCATGTTGCTCCACAAGCTGTTGCAACCAATCTAAATTACTTTATTTATCTATTTATAACATTACATTGCTAAGCCGAGATGTAGAAATCGGCTGTACAGACATGGGTACAAAAACATCTTTAGTAACACTAAGAAAATCATAACCTGAAAGATCATGTCCAGATAAACATACATTCCCATGTTACCAATCTACCAAAGCATCGGCTAAAAAAACAAAAGCTGATGTATCCGCATGGACAATCTCTACTTCATCATCTACCATTGAAGTGAGAATTGATGCAAGCTAGAAGGCACATAACAATTTCTATGAATCCAATCACGGCCTAACAACACATTGTAGTTACCTTGCACATCGGCGACGATGAAAGCCATATGTGTCATGTTGCTCCCAACAGTGAGCTCCATAGAGATCACGCTTTTGGCCTCCGTAGGATCGCTGGTGAAGCCATTAAACACCAAGTTTGTCTTCACTAGCTCATTGTTGTAACACCTCAGGGCCACCAGAATCCTGGGATGTCACTAAACTACGCAACCTACAACTAGCCATAATAAAAAATGGCAGCATCTCCTCTATGAAAAAAAAAACATCGCGGAAGCATTAACATAGATAAACAAGATATGCGGATTCTCACAATAACGGATAGAACCATCCTAACATGAACCAAAAGGAAAATATTAAGTTTAACTTCACCACCACACTTTAAACTTCAAACGTAAGACTCTAAGGACTAAACTTTATTTATTATTACAGCACAATGATAAAAAAAAAAATATATAGGCATGAAATGCAAAACGTGCTGCTACATTCCCATCCCTTCACGACATGTATCAAATACCTGGAAGGAGTAATGCAAGGGTGAGATATAAAATCCCAGCAAGCAAACTTGTTTTGACAAGTTATTTAAACCACAAGTTGATTAAGCATCGATTTAATACAGTTTTCTCAAGACATAAGACATGTTAGGATAGTATTAACAACATTAAAGAATAACTTCAAATAAAGATCACAACCACATATGTAACTTCATATCCACAATAACATATAAATGTTATTAATTTTCAAGAATGCATATGAATGCAATGATATGTCTTCTTTTACATCGCACCCCTCCTCAGGCAACATACGATGTGTACCGGTACAGTCGTGATCTTTACGACATAACTTCCAATGCATATGCAAATGCAAGTGCACGTGGTAGAAATATGCTGCAATTGCATTAAAGTTGTCACGGCCCAGAGTTTCTAAACACGTAATTAAGTGCTAATGGGCATCATTAGCATCATTTGCTTTGTTTTGAGCAGTGTAGACATGCGATGTGAATTTAATCGAATTTGGTTAAACCAGGGTTAACCGATGCGTTGTAAAGCATCTCCCAAAACCTCTATGGAACATAGGGCCGATGACAATTTTAGAAATTAGTAGGTGCCTGGAGGAGAATATAAATGAATTTTCCCAAATTTTTGGGGATTGTTTTAAAGGCATAAAAATCAACACAAGTTAGAAAAGCTTGCCTCTTTGGAGAATTTTCATTTGAATTTGGTGCAAGCTTTTTGGGTCAAACAAGGTAAAATGGATTGCTCATGATTTATAGAAGCCAACAAAATTTGTTCCACAAATTTTAGACCACAGTAAGACCTCCACCTTGATAACCAAAGTGGTGAAGATATTTTGTTGCCGGCCGGTTACTGTTCATCGGCCCAGCCTGTCATCCCCTTCGCACGCGCACGGCTCTGCTCCCCCTTCTCCCGCTCTCACAGAGCAAGCGGCGGCCGCCTTTGTTGACTTCGGTGGCCAGGGCACGTTGCCGAAAGCCGAGCACAGCGCCGTGTCCTTATCTTCCCCTCCCCGCCCTCTTCTCTCTCTCTCTCTCTCTCTCTCTCTCTCTGCTCCTTCTCTCGCGCGGCTGGAAATCAAAGCGCAGAGCACACGCACTGGCCGCCGGCCAAACCACCGCGCCGCCGGCGTCTTCCGCCGAGCCCGAGCAAGGTAGAGCACAGAGGGAGGTCGCCAAGGCCCTCCTCCGCCGTTTCCCCTCCTTCCCCGGTCGTTTCCCGCAAGGATTGAAGCCGTCCGCGCCTTCTTCTCCAACGGCGGCAGCCGAGCTCCGCCGTCCTCCGTCGACCCGCCACGTCCTCACTTCTCTGGCCCAACCGACTGCACGGTGAGCTTCCCCGTGCTCCTGTACACCTTATGCGCGCGCCGTTTTCTCTCTGTCCCGTCGCCGGCGCGGTGTTCCGCGGTGGTTGAATCGCCGCCGCCTCCCCACGCACGCCGCCGGTCGGGCCGCCATCGAGCTCGTCGGTCGGGAAGCGCGCCGTTAGCTCTACGCGCTTGCGTAGAACGTATTGGTGTGCTCGGCCGGGCTTATTGCGTCGCCGTTCGCCGTCGGCGTGTCAAAGCCGTGCCGCCGCCATGCTAGTTTTGCCCTCGCCGCCGCTCGCCGTGCTCCGGCCGTCGCCGGCGTCGACGTGTGCCCCCACCGTGATCGCGTGCTCGCGCCAATGCCGTTTTTACCCTCGGCCGAGTCGTGCAGGCTGCCTCTCGCCGTCGGCAGCCACCGCAAGAGCCGCCGGCCGTCCTCCAGTTGCGCGCGCGCAACTGCCGTGGCCGATTTTGACTTCGGTCAAGGGAGCCGGCCCCACCGGTCAGTAGCTGGGGCTGGGCCAGTGCCGGTAGAAAAAGGCGTGGGCCCATTTGAATATTAGAGAAAATCAAAAATTGCGAAGTAAATATCTGTTGAGTTGATAAATCGGCTGAAATCTTGAAAAATGCATAGGAAATTATGTAGAGCTCCAAAATTCGTGAAACCAATTTTGTTGGTTTGGTTGTAACATGATCTATCCATTAAAAATACCAGTGGCCATGAAATGTGTGCTGTGAGTTGTTGAGTTAATGAAATATGTCTAAGCTTTGATAATTCATAGTTAAAGTTTGGTATTTCCAAAATTGATGAATCTAATTTTGTTGGCCTTGTATTATCATACTCTGCACATGAAAAATTCTAGGTGTTGTGAAATGTATAATTAAATTTGTTTAATTAATGAAATGTGTTTAATCTTCAATAATTCTTAAACAATTTTTGATAAGTCCAAAAATTGGTAAATCCAATTTTGTCAATCTTGTTAAATTATGCCATGTTCTTTAAAAGTTCTAGGGTTTATGAAATACTTACCGAGGATTAATGAGTTGTTAAATGCTAAACAGTAGTTCAGATAAGGAAATCCTTAAGGCTTTTAACTCATGGCATAAGTGCTTTGCATCTCCACTGTGATCTTACAGTGAAGCATCTTTCATTGCGTGTCATTCATATTCATTACATTGCATGCGTGATTCTTTTAGGAAGCTTCAACCCGGCGAACGAGGCGAACGAGGCTATCCCCGGAGGTTCCTGCAGTGGTGATCGTGACTCGGGTAGCTGTGAGCAGCAGCTAGGGCAGCAAGGCAAGCATCTATCATATTGCACCATGTCTACTTGAAAATCTAATATGTTATCTACGCTTATGTATACATTGCATGTGTCAGGTTCTGAGTTGGGTAGAACCTATGCCTATGCATTCTTCCATTTCGGTCACGTATCATGTGTTATTCCATTGGAGCCTAGTGGTGTCGTCGCGGTCTAATTTTAGTTCGCTATGCTTAGTGGTACTTAGGCTTTCCGGTAGAAGTCGACGACGGCGTCCACCGTTGTCGCGAGCCTAGGGCTTTTTAACTGTTCACATTTGTGGTTATGTTGATGATGTGTCGGTTGTTGAGTGGTGAGTTGAGACGAGGTGTGGGCGGTGTTAGGGGTGTCATCTGCTCACGAGGAGTCCTCAGGCAGTTCGGGAAGGGAACCCGGACACCGTAGACCGCTTGCACCGGTTAAGCACCGATCGTCGGTGTAGTCGGCTTTATCACTTACCTTACTCACCACATGCTGATATAATGGTAGGCGAGCTGATTACCTTCGCGGACGTGGTCATGTGGGCCTCGTCATAGACGGTGTGAGTCCAGTTTGAGTCCGGGCTTTTAGCGGTATTAGTTTGCTCGGGGAGTAGTTCTAATACCGCCGTGCCGAGCTATGGTTGATCCACATGGTTGGGCCTGGTTGGGAAAGGTTGTCACGGGTACCCCCTTGTGTGCATCTTAGCGGGTGGCACAAGCCGTATGGTCCCTGTGTCGTGTGGGTCCAGGAGTATCCCCCTGCAGGGTGTATAATCAGTTCGAACTGCCGCGCTCTCGGTCATGAGCATCGCTATCGCTTATCTCCACCGAGCGACCATGTTTTGGTCGTAGAGTTTCGATGTGGGTTGTGGCATGGTTGGTTTGGGTGGTTTGGTCGATATGTGGTCGGTGGTTTGGTGGTAATGATTTACTTTTATACACTCGTTGTTTATATATCTGTTCTGATCAGTTGGTTGGCCGAGTTTGAGTCGGTGGTTGGTTAAGTCAGTTGCTTACACCTAGAGTCTAGGTTGCTTACCGCTTAATGAACTTAAATATGTCTTAATCCTTGCTACAGCTTTAAATGCATGATCCTTGGAGTCGAGAATATATATATATACTCATACTGTGTAAGACTTGCTAGTACCTTCGTACTAAGGGGTGCTGCCCTTAAGTTGTTTTCAGGTTTTCGGGTTGGCGAGGAAGAGGCTGTGTTCGGCTACTTTGTGCCTGCCGATCAGGGTGGCGGGCAGGAGTAGCACCTTCTACTCCGAACTCCGGCGCTTTTGGTATGGAGCCTAAGGGCATACGGCTCCATACTCTTTTGTTGTATAGGTTTTTCTTCCGCTGTATAGTTGTTGTTGTTCCTCTTTTGTTGTAAATTGTGGAAGCAGTTGCATGTTTAATAATTGTAATCCAGTTTAATTATTTGCTCTCTATTAAACTGTGTTGTGATATTTGAGTTGGAAGGCATGTGTTCCGATCCTGGGCACAAAACACGTGCCGGGACTACCGGAATGGTATTCTGGTTAATCGTCGAGGTTGTGATTATGAATAATGATCCTCCTGATGATTAATTAGAATACTATTTGGACGGTTCCTCACAAAAGTATACTACCAATAATACTTCAACTTCATCCTCAAGTCAAATAACAATATAGCTCACAAGAATTGTAGCAACGTAAGGATAGATATAAGTCAATTATTAAAAATGCTTAAACATAAAGCATAACATAAAGTTCAGATCATAGTTAAATTGTCATGGTTCTGAAATAAAGGTGTAGGTGATGAAAATAACAAGTCAAAACGGGAGCAACAACATAACTACGTTTACTTGCCTTCTACCGACGATAATGGCCAACTTCAAGTGTGAGACGAAGAACCACCACCTAAACATAACCATAACTCAGCACCAACACTCCTCATAACATGCAAATACATAAAACAAAGTGCTCCTACGCCCGAAACCCTCAATCAAGACATATCGACCAAAAACAGCACACACAACAGCACACACGTATTAGTTTGACAGGAGTAGCAGTACTTATTATTTTTGTAATTATTTTTCTACCACAGATATAATATCAAACGAATACATTTTCAGAAACTACAGAACAAGGGCTACAACTTTTGTTGAGACGACACAATTTTCTCATGCCTCCAAGGTCTCCTAAATGACATAGCAAAACAGCCCTAGAAACATGTCGTCAATTTCAGACAGCAGCCACCCAAACCTGTTTATCTCCAGAAATATGCAACGAAAAATTCTAAAATTTTGTGGACATGTAGATAATAACACAAGCTTAAACTTTTGTATCATTCGGATCTACATAAAACATCTCTAACAAGGCCTAATCAAGTTCTGAACTTCAACAACGAAATCTGTCAACCATTAATTGCAGAAAAGTTCAGAACAGCGTAACTAGAGTTACAACCAATGAAAAATTGCATTGCTCACACCATTGGAAAGCTTAATGAATCCTCTACAACCTCTAGCATTCTGAACAATTGGCTCGGCAACTAAGATGCCCAAAAACAGAATAGATCTAACACTGACAGAAATTTGACAGAGGTACAACAGTCAGATTTAGATAGCAATATCTCCTAAACCACATGGCCAAAAAAATCTGAAATTTCATTGGTAGCTAGGTTTCGACATTATCTACAACTTTATAGTTGATCACTTCCACAGGAAAAATCATCTAGGTCACCGAAACATCAAGAACACCCACACTGCTCAATCTGCCTGTGCGCAGAACACTTAGTTCGACCCCAAACCACAAATTCCCCTATCCAAAACCTCTCAAACCAAGATCTACCCGCCATAATCATCAACCAAAATATGAAGAACAACAGGGAAATTGTTACCTTAGGGCACCACAGCAAGAAAACCCCAAAATCCCCTAGCTCCAAACCTCCTCCTCCCCTCTTCTCCTTGCTTTCCTTGCTGCCCTTCCCTTCCTCTTCTTCTCCTCTTCCTTTCTCTTCTCTCTACCGCACAAGAGCAACAGCAGGGGGGGTGGCGGCATAGAAGAGGGACGGCTAGGGTTTGGCGGGGTGGAGGGGGAAAAGAAGGGGGGGGGGGCATGGGCCTTTGGGGGAGGGGCTAGGCTAACCGGCCCAAGCCCAGGTTGGCTCTGCCCACTCTCATGGTTAAAGCTTCTCTATTTTAAAAGAAATACACTGCTGCAATTTGCCTCAATTTCTTCTCTCTTCTTTCCCGGCGAGAGCGATTCAATACCAAAAAAACCGAAAACGACGACTTCCAATTTCCTTCCAAAATTTTAGGGCATTACAATTGTCCTCTTTTCCTAGTTTCTTAAAAACTAGATATGGCATTAAGTTCACCATAGTTCCGCCATCTGCTAACATCCTAGAAATTGGCCTTCCATCAATATGCTCCTTAACATACAATGGCCTCAAGTGTTGGCTCGATTCTTTAGGCTTCTCAAATATGGCTTCCTTCGGATCAAGATTTAGTTGAGCAACCTTCTCATTAATGGCTCGAAACTCCGAAGGCAAAACAAAAACCATATTGACGTCCATGCTGCCATGAGGTGGAGTATTATCTCTAATTATCGGAGAGTATTCCAGCATATCATCTTCATCATCACTAGGTGCCACAATAGGCGCTTCAACTTGCTTCACTCTCCACTCTTGCCGAATAGGCAACATCGGCTTGATTTCATTAAAGACTTCATTCCTCACCTTTTTAGCTTGAGCTTCTCCTAACTCTTGCTTGCATAGTATTTGTAGCCTTCTCTTTTGGGAGTATGAGAGATCTCTAGTACACCATCGGAGCTGTGGTTTAGTTCCGGGTAGCAAGGATATCTTCCTCTCAACCTTACGATCGCTCGAAACTATCAATTGGCTTAGTACTAGAAGTAGTTCCTTTGACACTTGGCACCATGGGCTGTTGTGCTGCTGCTAGGAGGCGCCAATTTAGTCCCAAGATCAGTACTAACCACCTCTATAACTTCCTCTTTGTTGCTGCCGTTCAAACCACCATTAACCGATTGCTTTTGCACTTTGTCTTCATCAACAACTAGCTATTTTCCCTTCTATTACAGATCTGATTTTTCATTAGAAACACCCACATTCTTCATGCGATACACCTTTTTGGCTCCCCTTCTATCCCTCCAATCATTTGACCGATTCCTTGAATCAAACCGGTCTTGTTTAAGATGAGATAGCCTGTCGAATGCCGATTGCTTTGGTGCTGTCTATCCCAGATGAAATGGTTCAAACGATATAGGAGGTGGCACCCAAGGTCCATACCAACCCCACGGCGGACACGATGGACACATCATAGGAGAAGACCCCCATATCATAGGTATTGATGGCCCAAATGAAGTAAACAGAGCTACTACAATATTATTCTCCTATTGCCTTTTCCTTCCTTCGAACTCATGCTTCAGAGGTGACCTTGAACGCTTAAGAGTACTTGGCTGGTTGCCTTCCTTTTGGCCGGTCTTGCTACTCTCATACAATCAAAAGTACACCGAATATATGTTTTGGCTTTTCAAGCTTCTTAATGGCTTTGTTTTTGTTTTCATTAACTTCCTAACGATCAACCTTCGAGCTTTTAGGTTTGATCATCTTTGGTTGCACATTATCCTCATCAATGACCACATCCTTGCATTTGGTCGACTCGGCTTGAGATGGTTGAATCAAGACTTTCTTGCCTTCAAAATTGACCATGTTGATAGGGAATTGATCACTATCTAGCTTCATCTTAGAATTTTCAGTAAACTTCAATCATCCTTCATTAATGGCCGATTGAACCTGTCGACGAAAGACAATGCAATCATTAGTAGGATGAGAATAAGAATTATGCCATTTGCAATATTCTCTCTTCTTAAGCTCCTCAAGTGGTGGAATAACATGATTAGGAAGCAAACTAATATGTTTTTCCTGTAGTAAGAGATCAAATATCTTATCACACTGAGTAACATCAAACGTGAATTTTATCTCTTCTTGCTGATCCTTTTATGGAGTCGGCTTCAAAGAGGAGCATACAAATTGTTTAGATTTGTATTTCTATGCCCACTCAGCTCTACACATATCAACACTCTCCTCATCCGATGAATCATCCACATATTTGACTATATTAACACCCGAACGGTCCATTTTGTTCTTCTCGCTAATTTTTTTTTACTTTGTTGAGGCATCGGTGATGTACTAAGAGGGGGGGGGGGTGAATTAGGACACTTAAAAACCTAAAATGCTCCAAAAGTTTCACAAGATAAACCTATATGAAATTCTATCTAAATGTGATCTAGGTTTATCTAGTGTGTATACTCTACCGCTCAAAAGAGTTTTGCAACCTATAGCCAATCCTAGCAAACTACTCTAGGAAGATAAATACACAAAGGTAGATTGCAATAATGTAAATACGGAAACGTAAATAAGGTAGAGAGAGCAAACTCGGCACAAGGGATTTTTATCACGCGGTATTGATGACATAAATGCCACCTAGTCCATGTTGGAGCTCCATCAAGAATATGCTCCCGGTCGGCACCCGATCATGACTTGAGCCACCACACCACCAAGTCAAGGCCTCAAGCTGGATGAGCCACCAAGCCACAAAGGCAAGGTCTCACCACTAGCCTTTCTTATGGTCACATGTCGCCATGATCACTTTGGGGCTTAAGCCACAAGGCAAGAGTCTCCACGTCCCTGCACAATCGCCTTGCCGCCGCTCCACACCAAGTCGGAGGGTTAACAATCTTGCCGATGTACCTCTTGGTACAAGTTAGGATCACTTCTTAATCCCCTTTCAAAGTCGCAGCACCTAGATACAATTCTCTCTAGGCCTATAAGCACTAAGCACTCTCTAATCTTGTGCTTAATTGCCTTGGATGATCACTTTAAGCACTTTGGTGGCTTGGATGTCTTCTCAAGTGTCTCTGTGTTTCTCTAGATTCCAGCCCTTTTAAATGACCGAGTGGAGAGATATTTATAGCCTCAAACTCACCAATTAGCCATTAACCCAATGACTCAGAAAAGGTGTTAACACCGGATTGTTCGGTGACAACAATAGTACAATAATCAGACAATCCGGTGAGCACACCATGAGAAACTAGCCGTTGGATTCTACTCAAAGTTATCCTAAACACCGGACACTCTGATATATACATCATCTCCATCATCAGAATATACAATGAGTACATTTGAGTTATCCGAACCTCTGTAGCCTCTCTATGTAAATTGCTTCGGTGTAAGCTTTCGGTGTATACAACACCTATCACCGAACCATCCGGTGAGGTATTCTTTGATCTTCAACTCTTGGAAACGTCTCTACAGGAAATACTCTAATGTGAAGCATACAGTGTGTACAACATAGGTACTGGACCTTCCGGTGAGTTGATCTTTATTCTTCTATGCTTGCATTATTCTCTGTAAGAATTAGTCCAGCGTGATCCTCTGGTTATCACCGGACCATTCGGTGAAGCCATCTGCATTCTCTCCTTTGTCAACAATGCTTCGTTGCTTCTTCCCATTTGACATCGGACTATCCAGTGAGGTAAAGTTGCCTCTGGACACAAAGCTCCGATGAGTATAATTCTTCTAGCATCGGACCATCCGGGGAGTACATTTTTTCTAGGACTTTTCCAATTCAACCAAGCTTTGTCCCAGTTATGGTGGCTTCTTGATGTATTACATATATGAGACCTGCTAACATATATTCTTGACAAATATGTTAGTCCTAATAACTATGTTGTATTCAATCACCAAAATCACAATCAGGCCTAATAGGGCTATTTTCGTTACAATCTCCCAGTTTTTGATGATTGATGACAATACAACCAAAGCATGTAGCAAGTAATAAATGATACAAATTGTAAAGAGCACAAAATCTTACCATATTGCTTGGATGCATATTCTTACCACTTAGTCCCCTTTTGTTGTGGCTCCACCTTTCTCCATTGTCACTATCTCCTTGATCGACCCATGCAAGAGCTTCTCCATTGCATGCTTTTGATGCCAAATGTAGATGAGTCACTCTTTGTTAATCTTGGGTTTCTCTCCCTTTGTGAATCTTGGCATACCTAGACATCTTCTTTCTCCACTAGACATGCCTCTTGATCATCTTGTTTCTTACTTTGGTCGTCAAACTTTTCCCTCTTTGTCAATAATATCAAAAAGGGCTACAAACACTTGTTGAGCTCGAGGAAGAGCATTAGTGTACAGAGAGAGAGCTTCATAAATTATGATCCAATGAAATGATACCAATTGAAAAGATAACCAAATATCATAATTCATGAAACTCACATGATATAATCTAAACTCCCTATGTATGTGTGCATACATATAATGGGACCCATTAGTGAATACCACTGATAGGAATATAGCAATATATGCATACCTAGACAATGAGTAGAGGTGAAAAGTTTAAATCATATCATGCATGGAGGTAGCTTAAATGCAGAAATAAATTGATAATGATACCAATTGAAGCCTTTAAGCATTGCATACCTCCGGAGACTTGTAGATTACTCCATGAGACTACAAAATATATCACTTGCAGCACATGTTAGTCTCAAAATAAAAATCTATAGGATATACTCCTCCTAAATGTATACATACAAGTGTTGAATACTTGTGAGAGATATGTATTTGTCATTAGCAATAATGGAGAATTTACCCTATAGATTGGACTCATGACACACAAAGAATATCACTTGTAGGGAAATGCCATGAAAAGAGCATACATCTAATAAACTATGTAGGTTACTTATGGATTAGAAAGAAACACAAGTAACCTACAATGTGAAAAACCTACATCAAGCATTGCAATAAATTGAAATATGCACATGCAATCCTAGACAAGGCAAAGTGCTAGATGCAAAATAAAATACATGAACATAAATCTAGCTATCATTATCTCTTTTACCTTTGTATGGAGTATGTTTTGTATATGATGATCATGATCTTCATCAATACGCTTGAACTTTGTGCATTTGGCTTCTTTGCTTGAACCTTCACTTCATCCTGTGAGTCAAGACTCCAACTCTCCCGAGCCAACCCTTGGACTTCAAGTCTTCTTTGGAACCCAAATCAATTAGGCTCCTTCATATTAGTGGTGATTTTCTTGGGTACCCAAATAGTTTGGTTCCACCCCCAATCCCTTCTTCCAACCTTGTGTGCAACTACATTGCCATTGTTCTTCTTTTTGAGATTTTAGTAGTTGCTCTTGTTCTTGATCTTGTAATCGGGCTTGGTGTAGAGGTTGGAGGTCTTGTTGGAGAGGTTCATTGTCTTCTTATCTTCCTTGGTCTCCTTCTTGACTTGCTTACATTGAAAGGACTTGTGGCCTTCTTGATGGCACTTGAATCATATCACGGTGGACCCTTCCGTAAGTTTATTCACCATAGTTGTACGATTATCTTGAGAAGGTTGGACATAATTCTTGCCCTTTAATCTTGCCAAGTCCTTCTTGAGCTTCTTCACTTCTTGCTTGAGCTCATCATTTTCTTGTGCAATGAGATCATCACATGTTCCTACAACAACATTCTTAACACCTATCTCATTTCAAAAGGGTGAGCTAGATAGATCAATTAAATTATCACAAGAAGTACAAACATATACCTTATGATTGAAATTAAATAGAGAGATAGATTGCTTCAAAGGGACCTTAGTTTGAGATTCAATGCCCTCAAAATTTGCCTTAAGTTCTTCATGCTCCTTGTTTAGCAATTCGAATTTCTAACTAATTATTTATAATTAGAAACAAAAGTAGCATGAATGTCAATAAGGGTATTGAATTTCTTTAGTTCTTTAGGTTGCCCTTTGTTGCTCATTTATCAAATTAAAAGTTTGTTGAGAGGGGGAATGCTTATCGGATTCATTATCACTTACATCGTTTTTCATACCTTTGGTCATAAGGCACTTATGTGATGACGACTTGCGTGATGACGACCTTGAGGAAGAGCTTCTCTAGGAGGAGTGGGTGGCAAAGTTCTCATCACTTGAGCTTGAATCTTCATCTTTACTCACCCTCTTTTCATGCTTGCAAATGCTTCCCTTGTCTCACTCTTACTTTTGGTCTTCTTCTCCTTCTTGATGTGATTAATTGTTTTGACCAAATCTTTCATTGAGATTCGGTATCAACCTTGGCATTGATCTTCTTGATGTTCTTCTCCACTTGGGAGATGAGCTTGGCGACTTTAGGATCTATCTCTTCATCGATTGAGATGCTTTGCTCATCTTTATTGCTCTCTTCATCTTCATCTTCATCATTTTCGCTTGAGGTTGACTCTTGCTCTTGCCTTCTCATCTTCGCCTTCATATGTAGGCATGGTGCTTGCTTGCTTGTGAGAGCAAGGTTCTTGGCGTCAGATGAGGAAGATGCTTCCACCACCATATTCATGGTCATCTCATGAGTGGTGATCTTACCGAGCACTTGACTTGGAGTTATCCTCTTGATGTCGTTGTTGTCGTAGATGATGGAGACTACCAACTTATACTTTGAAAGAAGATCTTAAAATATTCTTCTCACCACTTGATCATTTTCAATTTGCGTCAAATCTAACCCATCGATATCATTGACAAGAATATTCAAACGTGAGTACATGTCATTAGTATTTTCATGTGATAGTTGTTTGATGCCATTGAGCTTAGTAATAAGCACATGATATTTCTCATTGCGCACATCCTTTGTGCCTTCATGTATTTCAATGAGACTATTCCAAATATCATGTGCTTTTGTGAGAGAATAAACATGATTAAATGCATCAACGTATAAAGATGATAAAAGGATATTATTTGTCAATGCATCTAATTATTTCTCCATGTTGGTGACATGTGGTCTCATCCCTTCTTTGGTGACCCTCCAAACATCTAAACCTTTAGCTTGCAAAAAATAAGTCATTAAAATTTTCCAACGAGGGAAGTTTCTGTCGTCAAAGTGTGGAGCACTATAGGTATCCATCCTAACCCTGGACGTCACAACTCACTAGGCGGTAAAGTCTAACCTATCAAGATCAGATGGGGTCTTAAATGCCACTTGCATGGTGTATCCTTATGAGAGGTGTGGCCCCCGACTCTGATACCACTTGTGAGGGATCAGATTCTACCTCCTGCAAAGTTGTGCATGGAATGAATGTCTGTCCTTGTTGTCTACAACCTTTAACAAAGCTAGTAGATAACAAGAAGTGACAGACCCAAAATCTCTTGGAATCCAATGTTCACATACGCTTGTAACCGTTTATCATCACAAACGTTGTTGACAATCTTACTTGTGTGTTGTTTTTAAACTTTGACAAAGCTAGTAGAAATTAAAAGTGACAGTCCCAAAATCTCTTGAATTGTCTGTGATTATTAGTGTGATAATTAGTGACATCTATCTATGATAATTAGAGACATCAAAGACTTTTTTTTTTAAAAAAAACTATATGTTATGATCTCTATCACTATTGTTTTTATTGTAAAATATAGCCCTTTCTGTAGTAGTAATAGTAGAAGAAGGGCCTGAACCGCTCCCATGCCTGTAGTTGTCCAGCTTGTCTCACTCTCTGGTCGCCCTGTAACAACGCCGGACTCTTCTAAGTCTTCTCCCTCTCCCTCTACCTCCATGGAAGGTGCACACATCAGTGACACTTGGTCTAGGGAGCCTATTTCGTGTTTTGATAATTAATGACGATATGTAATTATGGACTAACATGTTTAATTAAGTTATGGAAACATTAGTCCCAAGAATATTGTGAAACTAGAAGAAGCATGTATGGAAGATATGCAAAAGACTAGCTCAAGGCAAAGGTATAAAATATAGAACATTTTCTTTTGCTGGTCAATGATGATTAGAGAAGAGAAATGACCAGATTGATAGGATAAATATAGTACTACCAAGAGGGGTTGATGTGTGTTTACTTAATATATCAAAATTGTCATAATTTCTCAAATTTGCATTTCATCTAGAATGAGGAATTTAATTTGGGAATAACCGGAAAAACTATCTTTGAGAGTATTCTGTGTCGTGGCGGTCTGACCGTTATATAAACAAGGCATTAGTTTTCCACCTTCCTAAGTCATGGTCTAATCGTGGGGTGTTCTGGTTTGATCGCCAAGGGAGCAAAGAGTTTGGACTCTCTACTCCGGCTGGCAGTCTGATCGTGGGGGCTTGCCGGTCTAATTGCTTGGAAACATAGAGTTTTGGTACTCTGTTCGAGGCTCATGGTCTGATCGAGATCAGTGGCAGTCTGACCATTAGGTCATTTATTCACCAATGTTATAGTCATCATTACACTTTTGTATTCGTTGGATTATTGGTGGTTTGGCCGCTAGATGAACTGCGGTCTAACCGCTAGATGTGCAGAGAAGTCAGACCTTGGGCAACGGTCACATTTCAAGTTGTGGGCTATAAATAGACCCCTTGCTAGTTCAAAGGGGTAAGCTAGCATTTCATTTCTAAACCCTTGAGCACTTGACTTCCTCCTCTCCCTCTCTTGGCTTAGTGGTTATATATTTGAGTGTGAGAGCATCTAGTGCATTGCATTGTAGCAGTTGAGCTTTGTGGCACTTGTGATCATTCAAGCAAATGTTGTTGACTTGTTAGTCTTGAAGGTTGCTGCCTTCTAGACGGTTTGGAGGTGGTTGCATTGTTGAGACCTTCAAATAAGTTTGTGAATGAGCTATGATGGTGAATGTGAGAGGTTTTGAGCATGCCTCACCAGAGCGGTTAAGTGCTACTCTAGTTGAATCGAGGTATTGAGTAGTTCATTCTTTTATTCCGTCTTAAGATCAAGTTGCTCAATGTGATCCTTTTCTCATGGTGAGTTGTATAATTGATAGAGGAGTGGTTAGAAGCTTCAACTCACCTCAACGTGGATTAGGGGTGATCGGTAAAACACCGATATTATGGGATAAAATTCGGGTGTCATCTCTTATGTTATTTATATTCATGCAATTTACCTGATGCAATTTATCATTCTAGAATATTAAATGTTGCATTTCACCATAGGATTGCAAACCTTGACATAGTTCTTGTTGCTTTATATTACTCTAGTGACCTCTAGTTTAAATTCTATAAGTTTTATTTGATCACTAAGCCATTAGTTTTAAAACCGTCTATTCACCTCCTGTCTAGTTTGCATCCTTGATCCTACAAATAGTATCAGAGCCTAGGACTTTTTTATAGCGAATTTAACCATCTCGGTGTAGGATTATGGCTAGTAATGCTCATGTAAATCTCGAGAAGTCACTGTTCTTTGAGGAGTAAAACTATGCCTATTGGAAGGCTAGAATGACCGTTTATCTTAAGGCTATGAGCGGTAAACTATGTGATATAGTGGATAAGGATTTTGCAATTCTTGATCATAGTAATCGTACCATTGAAGATAGGGATAATACTCTTGCAAATGCTCGAGTTATGAATACCTTTTATGGTGCTTTAGATCTCAATGATTTTAATAGGATTTGCAAGCTTGAGACCGCTCGTGAAATTTGGAGAAGGCTAAACGAAATTTATGAAGGGACAACCATTATTAAGGATGCAGAACTTTTTGTGTACTAAGGGAAACTTGAGAAATTTGCTATGTTACCAAATGAAAGCATTGTCAAAATTCAATCGTTTAAACAACATAATGAATGTGCTCAAGGGGCTTGGTATGGATGTATCCGATGTTGATTTCTCTCATAAATTTCTTAGAGCTTTGCTAACCAAATATGACACTATTGTGGCTTTGCTTATGAGATCTAAATTTAAGGATACAACTCCAATGTAAATCTTGAGTGAAATGGTCACTCATGACATTTTTTAAAATCACGAGAAGATCTTCATGATGATGCTACCGATGCTAAGAAGAAAAATGTTGCATTCAAGGCTGGCTCAAGCATCAAGAGACAAAGATGATCATGAAGAGAGTGATGATGAAGATGGTGATTAAAAAATGGCTTTGTTTGTGATAAAATTCAAGAAATTCATAAAGAAAGAAAAAATATCAAGGTGGATATAGTAAAAAGGTACAATATTCCAAAGTAAATCCCTTTGAAGAAAGAATGTGTTTTGAATGTGACGAAAAGGGACATATACCACATATTGCAAGAACAAAGAAGAAGAAAGATATACCAAGAAGGAGAAGGAGAGTGACCGCAAGAAGGTATTAAAAAAATACTGCAAGAAGAAGAAAGATGGCCAAACATGCTATGTTGGGTGGGATTTAGATACAAGCCCAAGCTCCAACTCCAATGAAGGAGGCACATTCGTTCTTCTCCACAACTTTTATCAAAAGGGTCTTGCCGGTGTAGCCATCAAGGATGCACCTTCACTCTTCTCCACACCTTTTTGTCTCATGGCAAAATGTGACTCTAAGGTATTATATGATAAAGATGATTATTCATATGACAATCTTGTTGAATTGATAAATGGTTTTAATGACTTCATGAGCAAAGAAAGAACAAAGCTTAAGGAAGTGAATAGAAAATACACTTCTCTTCAAGAATCCTATGAGGAGCTAAAAACGTTTCATGAGGGCCTAAAAGAAACTCATGAGATGATTAAGGAAGCTCATGACTCTCTTGTTGCTCATGAATAAAACTAAGGTAGAGATGAGTATCTCTTGTAATATTCTAGATGATCTGTCTACTTCATTGTTTATGAGTACATCGACCTTGCATGATGATTTGCTTAGTTTGCCTAAAATTATATCTTGCATGATTCTTTTATTGTTGATGAGAACAATAAATTAAAAGAAAAAGTTGAAAAACTAACAAATGATCTAGCAAGATGCTATGTTGGAGAATCTAAAATTAGACAAATATTGAATAGTTAAAGATTCTCCATCAAGAAGGAAGGCCTTGTGTATGTTCCTAAGAAGGGTAAGAAAGCATTCATCCATTACAAAACCACCTTTGAGAAGAGTAACGGTTATTGCATAAAATGCAAGAAAATGGGCGTGTTGAAAAAGATTGTAAAAATATTAAGGATAATTCATATGCATCTTTTGATTCATGCTATGTTCTTAAGAGATATTCAAATAGTAGTGTTAAAGCTAGATTTGTTGGCACTTCTATAATTGGTGCTATAAATATTGTTATTTAGGTGCTTAAAGTCTTGATAACTAACACCCAAGGACCCAAATAAGTTTGGGTAACTAAAAATATTTAACTTTGTTTTATAAGTAAACTACAAGTCTTGTGAGAGGCATTGGATGCTAGATAGTGAGTGCACTCAACGTATGACCAGAAATCAAAGGATGTTCACATCTATGAGCAATGATGGATTGGAATATGACAAAATCACTTTTGAAGATAATAGCAAAGAAAAGGTAAAATGTTTAGGTAAAATTGTTATCTCAAATGATTTGTTTATTTCAAATATCTTGCTAGTTGAATCTTTAAATTTTAACTTATTATCTGCTGCTCAATTATGTGATCTTGATCTTTCATGCATATTCACTTCTAATGATGTGATAATATCTAGCATGAAGGATAATAGTGTAGTTTTTAAAGGCTTTAGACATGTTAATCTTTATCTAGTTGATTTCTCTTCTAATGATGCAGGCCTAAGCATATGTTTATTTACAAAGTCATCAAAAGGTTAGCTTTGACATAAAAGACTTGATCATGTTGGCATGAAATTATGAATCAACTAAGTCGGTCATTGAAACATGATCTAGTAGTAGGGTTAATAGATGTGAAATTTAAGAAGAACAAATATGTAACGCTAGTCAATCCGGAAAGCAAGTAGAAAATTCACATCTGTACAAAAGCTCTAAGTCAATCTCAAGACCATTGAAATTATTACATATGGATTTATTTGGTACAACCACATATTTTAGTATTGGAGGTAATAGCTATTTTCTTGTCATTGTTGATGATTTTTCTAGATATACTTGAGTATTCTTTTTACATGATAAGACTATTGTATTTAATACTTTGAAAAGTTTTGCTAATAGGGCCGAAAATGAATTTGAGTTTAAAGTCAGTAAAGTGAGAAGTGATAATTGCTCTGAATTTAAGAACACAAAGGTTGAGGATTTTTGTGAAGAAAAGGGAATCAAGAATGAATTCGCGCCCAAATACACTTTGGAGCAAAATGGAGTAGTTGAAAGGAAGAATCAGACTCTAATTGATATGTCAAAATCAATGCTTTCGAAATATAATGTTACAGATAATTTTTGGGCTAAAGTTATTAATACCATTTGCCATTCATCAAATAGATTATATTGCCACCGATTATTGAAGATGACTCCATATGAGCTCCTTATTAGAAGAAAACCAAACATCTCATATTTTTTGGGTATTTGAATGTAAATGCTACATACTAAAGAAAGATACTCGTTTATCAAAATTTCAAAAAAATGTGACGAAGGTTTCTTACTTGGTTATTCTTCTATTAGTGAAGTCTATCGTGTCTACAACCAAAATTCCAGTTTGATTGAAGAGATACATGATGTTGAATTTGATGAAACTAATGGCTCTCAAGAAGAACAAGAGAATTTGGATGATGCAGATAATGAGGGTTTGAGAAGAGCTACCAAGAATACGTCTAGGTAGCATCAAGCCAAAGGATGAAGGTGAACAAGAAGATGATTCATCTAGCTCAATTCGGACCATTCCATCTATGTCACATACAGTACCTAGTACAAGTAAATGGGTGTTCAAGATTAAGACCATGTCAGATGGTTCTATTGAGAGATATAAAGCTCATCTTGTTGCTAGAGGTTTTCAGTAGACTCAGGGGCAAGATTATGATGAGACATTTGCTCCTGTTGCTCACATGACTATTGTCCATACTCTGATTGTCGTAGCTGCTACTTGTTCTTGGACTATCTCTCAGATGGATGTAAAAAATGTTTTTCTTCATGGCGATTACATGAGGAAGTCTATATGCAGTGTCACGTCCCAAAATTCATAATTACATAATTAAGCATTATGTTTAATTTTGTGTAATTTTATTTTGTAACTCTAGAGCAATTTGTTTAAAGTCATTCGGATGAGAGAAAGAAATCCGGAGAGAAAAGAATAAAAATTCGCAGCTAAAACGGACTTTTTCTCTAACATGTGGGACCCACACCCAGTCCCACACCCCTCTCCCTCACATGCAGCCCACCTGCTCCCCCTCTCACTCCCTCAGCTCACTCTCCCCCACCGTGCAGCACACAGGAGCAGCAGCTCCTCCCTCCTCCCTCACACTCACTCTCTCTTTCTCCCTCAAATCCCACCTCTAGAGTAAGATTCGAGGTGAGTATGTGGTACCATCGTGATCATGAGCTCCTATACTACGCACCCGTCCAATTCCTTTTGTTTTCTCGAAGGTTTTGGGCCAGATTTGATGTCTTTTGGTGTTAATGGTTGAAACATGAGGAACACCGGCGTTCATCCTTCTCCCGAGCGATTTCCCTCTGTTTCCTTCTTCACCCGGTGGTCAACAACCTCGACAAAGACCCTTGGGTGAGTCCCTTAGGCTTACATGTCAAGAATCCGTGTTTTGGTTGGATAGATTTCAAATTTGGAGCTAAGGTTGTGAAGTTCTAGTGTTCTTGAGCATTGAAGGCAATAGCCGAGTTTTGATCGATTTCGGCTTATACGTGTGGTCCTATGGGGTAGAGGAGGTCAAGTGGGTGCTCTAGGTCCAAATCCCCACCCCAAAAGTCATCAGAATCACCGGAATCATCACCGGTGAGCTCATCTAGTGCCCTCGGCTGCTCCCAGTGGTCTAACCGCGCTTTTCGGCGGTCTGACCATCGTTCCAGGAGTCCGACCGCCCCTCAGGCTGGTCTGACGGCCAGAACCCAAATCTCTCTACATGCCGGTAGTCTGATCACGATTTTCGATGGTCTGACTACAACTCTCGGCGGTCTGACTGCCCCTGTTGGCGGTCTGACCGTGGTCAACTCAGCAAAACCGTTTTCAGCACATTTTACTGTTGGCTGAAACTTGTAAAATTCATAATAAATTCTCTGTAGCCCCACAAATCATAAAACCAATTTTTTTGGTTTCATAATAAACTAATCTACCTATTAAAAATGTCCCCATACATTAAATAATTAATTAATTTTCTAAGATTTATTAATTAAGTTAAAGCTTCATTAATTCACCATTAATTCATCGCAAGTCCAAAATGGGTGAAACCAATTTTGCTAGTCTTCTTATAACTTGTTCTATCTAGAAAAAATGTTTTCAGACATTATAAGGCATAATTTTAAGGTATTTCATCATATGCATTTTGTGGCATACATATTTGCATTTCATTCATACTCATCATTACATGCGTTCTTCTTTAGTGAATGAAGAACCGAAGTGTGACGCGAGTGTGAACGAAGGTGGTAGTGAGCTCCTGCATTTTTGTGAATTCTGTGCAGGGAGTGTAAGGCAAACCCAAGAGTAGCAAGGAAAGCAACTAAGCATATTGCACCTTTGTTCAATTGAATGAAGTCTAAAATTTATGAACTATGCTTATGTCTGTTTGCATGTGTCGATTAGAGATTGGGTACAAGTGGGTAGATCCTATGTTGAATGCATTACTTCTACCTTGAATTGTTGTTCATTCTTTCCTTGTCGCCATGAGTATGTTGTCGGTGTCTAGATTACAAGTTAAATCTAAATGCTTAGCAATGTATAGGTCATTCGGTAGAAGTTGAGCTGTGAATTGTTTCATCGTTCGTGAGCATAGGCATTATTTACTTCCGTAATGATCACAATGTTGGATATATGTTGATGATGGTTGGATGAGTGGTGAGTATGAGCATGCTTCTGTCCATCTGCATCGTTTGTGGTTGATGGTTGGATATATGGGAGATGGTTGAGTTGGTCTTTGTTACATTTATGCTCATAATAGTTCCAGTTATTTATGTTCAATTGGTTATGGCAGGATAGAGTTATGTTGTTGTTGGTTGATTTAGTTGCTCACATCTATGGGTCTAGGTTGCTTACCGCTTATGTTTAACTTAACCATGTGGCTTTTCCTTGCTAATGGCTCAATACATAATCCTTGAAGTCGAGCTATGTATATGTGCTCCTTATGGTTTAAGTCTTGCGAGTACCTTCGTACTCATGCCTGCGTTTTCAAATGCTGCTGTTGAGGAAGAGCCGGTGTTTGGCTACTTCGTGCCTGTCGTTCTAGGTGGCGGGCAAGAGTAGTTCATCCTACTCTTGGAGGTCGTGCTTTTGGGCATGTGGCTCCACTCTTTTTTGTTGTATTGGTTTATGTTTTCGCTGCGTAGATGTTGTTGTCTTTTGTTGTAAAGTGGTGTAAATGGTTGCATGGCTAAAGACTTGTAATATAATATTAATTACTCACTCTTTCTTAAGCTTTATTGTGATGTATATGTTGGAAAGGCATGTGTTCCGATCTTGGGTATAAAACACATGTCGGGACTATCGGGATGATATTCTGGTTAACCATCGAGATTGTGATTATGAATAATAATCCTCCTGGTGATTAATTAGAATATTGTTTAGACGGTCCTCACAGCGTGGCATCAGAGCTTGGTTTAATGAAGTAGCTTAAACAATGCTTAGCACGTGGGTTAGTAAAGTGTCAAATCCACTAAGTAACCCACTAAAGTTTCTTTAATGTCTCTCCATGATTAATATGTGCGAAACTGCTATATTATGCCCCTAAGTGTAATGCATTGGTGTTTGTTGCGGAGAGACGTGTTTGAGAAAGAAACATGTAGATAGGAATCGAGCATACCTTCATTTTCTATAACTCATATGCATGTTTTTTTTTTCCAAGTATAGGGTATTATGAGATCCAAGTAATGATATCCGGCTAATGCTATTATACTAAGTTGGAATTTGATGTTCCCTCTTCTATCTTGTCGTCATTAAGAGGATGAGAACCCGCGATAGTTTGGGTGAACTTCTTAAGGCCTCGAATGAGAATAATCCAGTGCTGCCTCCACCACCGAGCATGGCAGAGGTGCTTATGCAAATTGAGTAGAACCGTCAAGCTTAGACGACGCTTCTTGAAGCTCTTATGCGTAACACAGCCCCTCAAGGAGGAGGTGGGGCCGGGTGCCGAGATGACTTATTGGATTTTCTGCAGACTCAGCCGCCTACCTTCACGCGTGTTGAGGACCCGCACAACACCGACCATTAGCTTCGCACCATCAAGCAGAAACTCACTCTCATTCGGTGCTAGGACCACGAGAAGGCACTCTTCGCCACCCATCAGCTCCAAGGCATGGCGGGCGCGTGGTGGTCCAACTATTTGGCTATGCACCCCGCCAATCATCGGGTGTTTTGGGCGGAGTTCTGCCAGGCATTCCTGGATTTCCATATTCCTAAGGGTCTTATGCATATCAAAAGAAGAGAATTCATGGACCTCAAGCAAGGAGGTAAATCAGTGATGGAGTACGTGCAGTTGTTCAACCACCTTGCACAGTATGCTCCCGATGAGGTCAACACCGACGAGCGGAGGCAATATAGCTTTATCAATGGCCTCAACTCAAAGATGCAAGACCGGCTATCCACACAAGAGTTCACCAACTTGAACAAGTTGGTGAGCATATCTCTCACGGTGGATTTCAAGCTCAAGAACCACCAAGAGGAGAAGAAGCACAAGGGAGGTCCATCGCCTTCCATGGGCGGGAGCTCTCAACGCGCCCGCACTGAGAGTCAGCCTCCACCATGTCACGTGTCGGCACCGACTACTCCACGACCGATGTGGTTGATGCAGCGTCTGGCTTTTTCCGCTCCACAAGGGCAACCTACAAGACCCGTCGGCTCTCAAGTGAGCATGACAGGTGGCCCCGGCAGCCCATGCTACAGTTGCGGCCGTGTAGGCCACTATGCTCAGGATTGCCCATATCCGAAGCCGGGAGCTGTGGTGATCACTTCAAGGCCACCAACTGCTCAGTCTTCACCGTAGTCTTCTCAGGCCACCCACGTCCCCAATCATGGATGAGCGCGCCACACCACCGCTGAAGAGGTTCACAAGGGTGGCAACGTGCTGATGGGTATGTTGCTTATGCATTCAAATTATGTCGTTGCTCCTGCAGTCGTTCTTTTTTATTCTGAAGCTTCTCACTGTTTCGTAGTGATGAGTTATACATGGCAGTATGGGTTAAGAATCGGCACCACCCCTACGCCTTATCTTATAAATGCACCCGGGGCTTAGGTTCTTATTAATCATTGCGTGTCTAATGCATCGGTGATTATCAAAGAGATACCTTTCTGTGACAATTTGTTATTGATGGACTCAAAGGGGATAGATGTCATATTGGGGATGAATTGGCTTACCAAGAATGAAGCTGCCATGGATTGTGCTCAGCGGACCATCACCCTTAATGGTCTGTCCGGCACCCGAATTCATTTGAAGCTCGAGGCCGTTGATCCTTACCTTTACGCTCTGAATGCTATCCGCACCATGGATTGTTGAGTATTCCTGTGGTGTGTGAATTCCCAGATGTCTTTCCGAATGAGTTGCCAGGGATGCCACTCGACCGCGCCGTGGAATTCTTTAGTGACCTTGTGCCCGGAGCGGCCCGGTTTCGAGGAAGTCATATAAGATGTCATCAGTTGAGCTAGTTGAGTTGAAGAAGCAAATTCAGGAGTTGCTGTCGAAGGGTTTCATACATCCGAGCTCCTCACCTTGGGGATGCTCGGCACTCTTGGTGAAGAAGAAGGATGATACTCTGCGGATGTATGTTGATTATCGTCCGTTGAATGAGGTCACGATCAAGAACAAGTACCCGCTTCCTAGGATTGATATCCTGTTTGACCAGCTAACCGGTGCCCGAGTTTTCTCAAAGATTGACGTAAGGTTGGGCTACCATCAAATAAAGGTCCGACCGGAGGATATACCGAAGACGGCTTTCTCGACTCGTTATGGTCTTTATGAGTTCACCGTCATGTCCTTTGGATTGACGAATGCTCCGGCGTATTTCATGTACTTGATGAACACGATATTTATGGAGGAACTTGATAAGTTTATCATGGTTTTCATCGATGACATTCTTATATACTCCAAGACTAAAGAAGAACATTCTGAGCACCTCCGTGTTGTTCTTGGCCGACTCCGAGATCACCAACTCTATGCTAAGTTCAGCAAATGCGAATTTTGGCTCAAGAAGGTCGCTTTTCTAGGTCATGTCTTGTCAGAGAACAGTGTTGCAGTTGACCCGAGCAAGGTGCAGGATGTGCTCAGTTGGGTTCAGCCCAAGAATGTCACTGACATCCGGAGTTTTCTTGGACTTGCGGGTTACTACCGCCGGTTCATCGAAAATTTCTCTAAAATTACCAAGCCAATGATTGAGCTTTTGAAGCAAGGCAACATGTTCGAGTGGTCGAGTGAATGTGAGTCTGCTTTCCAGACCTTGAAGAAGTTGCTCACGACCTCTCTTGTTCTCGCTCAACCTGACGTAGGCAAGGGTTTCGATGTCTATTGCGATGCTTCTCGTATGGGCCTTGGATGTGTCCTTATGCAAGAGGACAGAGTTGTCGCTTATGCCTCCCACCATTTGAAGCACCACGAGGAGAACTACCCAACACATGACTTAGAGCTTGCCGCAGTGGTGCACGCTCTGAAGATCTGGCACTATTACCTAATGGGCAACTTGTGTCCTATCTACACGGATCACAAAAGTCTCAAATATATCTTCACTCAGGCGGATTTGAATATGACCAGCAAAGGTGGCTCGAGTTGATCAAAGACTATGAGCTGGAAGTTCATTATCACCTTGGTAAGGTGAATGTGGTCGCCGCTGCTTTGAGCCGAAAGGCTCATTGTCATTGTCTTAGAGTCGAGCCCGGGAATGCCACACTTTGTGATGATTTCCACCGACGTGATCTTGAAATGGTTCCGGATGGTTTTCTCGCCAATCTAGAGATCAAATCCACTCTCCTTGATGATATCAAGGTGGCTCAGAAGGATGATAAGGGAATGGCTAGAGTCTGGGAGAAAATGAAGATCGACAAGGCCGTGTGCTTTTCTGAAGATGACCTGGGTATTCTATGGTTCGAGAACCGTCTAGTGGTTCCGAAGGTTGTGGCACTAAGGAAGAAGATACTGGATAAGGCTCATGACTCGTTGCTATCCATTCAGTCAGGGAGCACAAAAATGTATCAAGACCTCAAGCCACAGTTTTGGTGGACTCGCATGAAGCGAGAAATCGCTCGATATGTTGCTGAGTGTGATGTCTACCGAAGGGTGAAGGCCGAGCATCTTGACCTATTCCCTCCTGAAAGTGGAAGGAGATCGGCATAGGTTTCATTACTGGATTGCCGAAGACCTCGCATGGCTATGACTCGATTTGGGTCAGTGTGGATTGGTTGACGAAGTCCGCTCACTTCTTGCCCGTCAAAACCACATTTTCGACCAAGCAATATGCAGAGCTATACCTCACTCGGATTGTTTGCCTCCACGGGATTTCGAAGAAGATCATTTTTGATCGAGGCACTCAGTTCACTTCTCATTTCTGGAGGAGCCTTCATGAGACTATGGAGACCAAGCTCTTCCATAGCACCGCATATCATCCTCAAACCAACGGTCAAACTGAGAGGGTGAATCAGATTCTGGAGGACATGCTCCGGGCTTGTGTTCTCACTTATGGGAAGAGATGGGACATTTGCTTGCCATTTGCTGAGTTCTCATATAACAATAGCTTCCAAATGAGCATTGAAATGTCGCCATTTGAAGCTCTATATGGCCGACGATGCCGAACACCGTTGAATTTATCTGAATCCAGTGAAAGGGCTTTTCTAGGCCCGGATTTGGTCAAAGCGACTGAAGAGTATGTTCTAGCTATTCCAAAGTGTCTTCTCGCGGCACAATCACGGCAGAAGAGCTATGCGGATCGCCACCGCCGAGACCTCGAGTTCATAATTGGAGATTATGTGTATCTCAAGGTTTCACCTCTCAAAGGCGTTCAACGTTTCCAAGTTCGAGGCAAGCTAGCGCCTCGCTATGTGGGGCCTTTTCATATTGTTGGCCGGCGTGGAGAGGTAGCCTATCAATTGGACTTGCCGCCATCTCTCTCCACCGTGCACGACGTGTTTCACGTCTCGCAGTTGAAGAAGTGCCTCCGAGTCCCAACCAAGGTAATCAAAATTGCAAACCAAGAGTTGCAGCCGGATCTTACATATTGTGAGCGACCGATCCGGATATTGGACGTAGCGGAATGCAAAACTCGGCGTCATTCCATAAAGTTCGTCAAAGTCCAATGGAGCAACCATTCAGAAGCTGAAGCGACATGGGAGTGTGAGGATAAAATCCGCTCCGAGTGTCCCGAACTCTTTGAGGATTTGTAAATACCATTGTAACATGTGTACATTTGGAACCTCTCGCATGTATATATTCATCGCCATGTTGAATGGAAATCAAGTCTCAAAGGAGTTATGTTTGGAAGATGACCCAACCCGAAGCAAGTGGAACCTGTTTTTGCTCTCTGCTGGCTCACGGTCTGACTGCAATTGATTTGTCGGTCTGACCATTAGTGGGTGGTCTGATCGCCACAAGACCAGTGGTCCCACCATCAGAGCCCAAAACTCTCTGTATAGATTTTGGTCTAACTGACAAACCCGCAGTCCAACTGTGTCGCGGTCTGACCGGTCGTCGCGTCGGTTTGACCGCCAGGGCACAGGGGGGTCCATTGGTCGTCTTTTCATTCTGATGATTAGTTTCAGTGAAATTCTTCTCCGTTCATGGAAGAATCCTTCCCGCCTTGTCGCCGTCAACTTCACCTTAACTTTACCAAATCTCGGGACGATATTCTTCTTAAGGGAGGAGGTTTGTCACGTCCCAAAATCCGTAATTACATAATTAAGCATAAATGTGCTTCTTAAGCATTATGTTTAATTTTGTGTAATTTTGTTTTGTAACTCTAGAGCAATTCATTTAAAGTTATTCGGATGAGAGAAAGAAATCTGGGAGAGAAATGAATAAAAATTCACAACTAAAACGGACTTTTTCTCTAACATGTGGGACCCACACCTAGTCACACCCCTCTCCCTCACGTGCAGCCCACCTGCTCCCTCTCTCACTCCCTTAGCTCACTCTCCCCCACCGTGCAGCACATAGGAGCAGCAACTCCTCCCTCACACTCACTCTCTCTTTCTCCCTCAAATCCCACCTCTAGAGCGAGATTCAAGGTGAGTATGTGGTACCATCGTGATCATGAGCTCCTAAGCTACGCACCCGTCCAATTCCTTTTCGTTTTCTCGAAGGTTTTGGGCCAGATTTGATGTCTTTTGGTATTTAGGGTTGAAACATGAGGAACACCGGCGTTCATCCTCCTCCCGAGCGATTTCCCTCCGTTTCCTCCTTCACCCGGTGGTCAACAACCTCGACAAAGACCCTTAGGTGAGTCCCCTAGGCTTACATGTCAAGAATCTGTGTTTTGGTTAGATAGATTTCGAATTTGGAGCTAAGGTTGTGAAGTTCTAGTATTCTTGAGCATTGAAGGTAATAGCCGAGTTTTGTCGATTTCGGCTTATACGTTTGATCCTATGCGGTAGAGGAGGTCAAGAGGGTGCTCTAGGTCCAAATCCCCACCCCAAAAGCCACAGGAATTGCCAGAATCGTCGCCAGTGAGCTCACCTAGTGCCCCCGACCGCTCCCAGCGGTCTGACCATGCTTTCCGCCAGAACCCAAACCTCTCTACATGCTGGCAATTTGACTGTGATTTCCAGCAGTCTGACCATGACTCTCGGCGGTCTGACCGCCCCTATTGGCGGTCTGACCGCCCCTATTGGCGGTCTGACCGCGGTCAACTCAGCAGAACCTTTTTCAACATAATTTACTGTTGGCTGAAACTTATAAAATTCATAATAAATTCTCTGTCCATAAATTATAGAACAAATTTTGTTGGTTTCATAATAAACTAATCTAGCTGTTAAAAATGTCTCCATCCATTAAATAATTAATTAAATTTCTGATATTTATTATTAATTTAAAGCTTCATTAATTCACCGTTAATTCATCGCAAGCCCAAAATAGGTGAAACCAATTTTGTTAGTCTTCTTATGAATTGTTCTATCTAGGAAAAATGTTTTTATACATTATAAGGCATAATTTTATGGTATTTCATCATATGCATTTTTGTGGCATACATATTTGCACTTCATTTATACTCATCATTGCATGCGTTCTTCTTTAGTGAATGAAGAACCAAAGCATGACACGGGTGTAAGCGAAGGTGGCAGCGAGCTCCTGTATTTTTGTGAATTTTGTGCGAGGAGTGTTAGGCAAACTAAAGAGCAGCAAGGCAAGCAACTAAGCATATTGCACCTTTGTTCAATTGAATGAAGTCTAAAATTTATGAACTATGCTGATGTCTGTTTGCATGTGTCGAGTTGAGATCGAGTACAAGTGGGTCGATCCTATGTTGAATGCATTACTTCTACCTTAAATTGTTGTTCATTCTTTCCTTGTTGCCTTGAGTAATCGAAATTCTTAGCAATGCATATGTCATTCGGTAGAAGTCGAGCGGTGAATTATTTCATCGTTCAAGAGCATAGGCGTTATTTACTTTCGTAATGATCACAATGTTGGATATGTGTTGATGATGGTTGGATGAGTGGTGAGTATGAGACGAGATGTGGGCAGTGCTAGGGGTGTTATCTGCTCCGGAGGAAAGTCCTGGAGGTAGGCCGAGAGAGGAACCCGAATACTGTAGACTGCTTGCATCGTTTAAGCACCGATCATCGGTGTAGTCGGATTTAGCACTTACCTTACTCAACACATGCCGATCTAATGGTAAGACGAGCCAAATACCTTTGTAGTTGTGATCATTTGGGCGTGAACATTGACGGTGTGAGCGGACGGGCTTGTAAGAGGTGCTAGTTTGCTCCTGGAGTAGTTCTAGTACCTCCGTGCCGAGCGATGCATGATCCAAATGGTTGGAGCTTATTGGGAAAGTTTGATATGAGTACCCCTTGTATGGATCTGTGTGGTCATGCAAGCTATATGATCCTCATGTTGTGTGGGTCCAGGAGTCTCCCCCTGCATGGTGTAAAAATATTTCAAAATGCTGCGCTCTCTGTCATGAGCATGCTTCTGTCCATCTGCATCGGTCGTAGAGTTTTCGCTTGTGGTTGATGGTTGGATATGTGGGAGATGGTTAAGTTGGTCTTTGTTACATGTATGTTCATAATGGTTCCAGTTATTTATGTTCAGTTGGTTATGGCAGGGTAGAGTTATGTTGTTGTTGGTTAAGTTAATTGCTCACATCTATGTGTCTAGGTTGCTTACCGCTTATGTTTAACTTAACCATATGGCTTTTCCTTGCTAATGACTCAATGCATAATCTTTGGAGTCGAGCTATTTATATGTGCTCTTTATGATTTAAGTCTTGCGAGTACCTTCGCACTCATGCCTGCGTTTTTAGGTGCTACTAGTGAGGAAGAGCCAGTGTTTGGCTACTTCGTGCCTACCATTAAGGGTGGCGGGCAAGAGTAGTTCATCCTACTCTCGGAGGTCATGCTTTTGGGGTGGAGCCTAAGAGCATGTAGCTCCACTCTCTTTTGTTTATAGGTTTATGTTTTCGTTACGTAGATGTTGTTGTCTTTTGACGTAAAGTGGTGTAAATGGTTGCATGGCTAAAGACTTATAATATAATATTAATTACTCACTCTTTCTTAAGCTTAGTTGTGATATATATGTTGGAAAGGCATGTGTTCCGATCTTGGGCACAAAACATGTGCCGGGACAACCGGGATGATATTCTGGTTAATCATCGAGGTTATGATTATGAATAATGATCCTCCTGGTGATTAATTAGAATATTATTTAGACAGTTCCTCAGGTGCAGCCACCCTCAGGTGTTGATGCTCCGTCAGGACATGTTTGTCGTCTTTGTCGTGCTTGGTTTGAGCGTTTTGTCTCTGTGATACAAGGTGCTGGTTTCTCGCCTAGTGATCATGATCCTACTTTATTTATTCATCTCTCTTCTCATGGACGTACTTTACTTCTTCTGTATGTTGATGATATGGTTATCACGGGTGATGATGTGGAACATATTTCTCATATGAAGAAGTGACTTGGTGAGAAATTTCTGATGTCTGACTTTGGTCCTCTCAGTTATTTCTTAGGGGTTGAGATTTTACATTCTACCAAGGGATATTATCTTTCTCTGTCCAAATACATTCAAGATCTTATTTCTCGTCTGGCATTACTGATAACAGGACAGCTGCAACACATATGGATCTTCACTTGCAACTTCGTCCTACTGATGGCATACCTCTTGAGGATCCCTCTCGATATATGTATATTGTGGGTAGCCTTATTTATCTCGCTTTTACCAGACCTGACATTGCTCATGCTATCTATATTTTGAGTCAGTTTGTGTGGGGAACCGTCCAAACAATATTCTAATTAATCACTAGGAGGATCATTATCCATAATCACAACATCTCGGTAGTCCTGGCACGTGTTTTGTGCCCAAGGATCGGAACACATGCCTTCCAACATGTACATCACAACATAGCTAAATAAAGAGCGAGTAATAAATATTTATATTACAAGTATTAAGCATGCAACTGATTTCAACAATTTACAACAAAAGCGAGCTAGGAGGAGACAAATCCCCTCAACTCCTAACCACAAAAGAATTACACAGCGGAAAGTTAAACTTGGAGATAACAAAAGAGAATGGCGTCACATGCCCTTAGGCACCGTCTCAAAATGCCACTTTCAGAGTAGGATGCACTACTTTTGCCCGCCACCCTGATCGGCAGGCATGAAGTAGCCAAAATCAACCTCTCCAGCAACAGGAGTACCTGAAAACGTAGGCATGAGTACGAAGACACTCGCAAAACTTAAACCATATAGAGCACATATACATAACTCGAATCCAAGGATTATGCATTGATCATTAGCAAGGATGAACCACAGGTTAAGTAAAACAAATGTACTAAGCATCCTAGACATATGTGTGAGCGACTGAAACTTAACCAAAACATATGAAAACTACCTTGCAACTAACAACTAAACAAGTGTAACTGTAAACAACATGTATATCAATAAGTAACAAGTACCAACATCACCATCTCCCACATACTGAACCACGAACCATACTCGAAACTCTACGACCGATGCAGATGGACAGAAGCATGCTCATGACCGAGAGTGTGGCAGCTCGAACTGTTTATACACCCTGCAGGGGGATACTCCTGGACCCACACAATACGAGGACCATACGGCTTATGCCACCGGCCAAAGTGCACACAAGGAGGTACTCGTGACAACCTTTCCTAACCAGCTCCAACCGTTTGGATTATGCATCGCTCGGCGCGGCGGTACTAGAACTACTCCCAGAGCAAACTAGTACCGCTACAAGCCCTCCCGCTCACACCGTCGATGTCCAAGCCCAAAAAGCCACAGCTGCGAAGGCTCGCCTTACCATTAGATCGGTATGTGGTGAGTAAGGCAAGTGCTAAAGCCAACAACACCGATGATCGGTGCTTAACCGGCGCAAAGCGGTCTACGGTGTCTGGTTTTCCTCTACCAACCTACCCTGGAGAACTCCACATCCGGGCAGGACAAAACACCTCCTAGCACCGCTCACACCTCGTCTCATACTTGCCACTCATACAACCATCTTAACCTCAACAAGTGTATGTAATCATAAGAAGGTCCTATGCTCACGAACAATGGAATGCACCATCGTTCGACTTCTACCGAATGACCTAAGCATGGCTAAGCATATAAGTCGAACTCATACCTAGACATTGACAACATCTCAAGGCAACAAGGAATGTAAATACACAAGTATTAAAAGTAGAAGAATACAATCGACATAGGTTCTACCATTGGTACCTGACACTGACTCACTAAACATGCATACGTACATAAGCATATTTCATCAGTTTTAAACTTATCCAATTACACAAGAGGGATCAATATGCTTAGTTGCTTGCCTTGATGCACTGGTTCAAACAGGTGGGGTGCCTCGGGATCACCCTCGGCCTCCGGGATCGACGGATCGGCGATCTCTAAAAAGGATCAACGCGTGCAATGCAAATGAGTATGAATGAAGTGCAAAAAGGCATGCCACAAAGCTTAACAACATGCTAGAAGCATAAGATATGCGAATCAACGCAATATTAAATGATCTAAACAAAATTCAAAAAATAACAACCATCCGGAGTATCCGGAATGGTTCGGAGTATCCGGGCTCGGACCCTTCGGAAGAGGTGCTCGGTTGCTGCTTTTTATTTGACTAGCCCGGAGTATCCGGGTGAATCTGGAATGTCCAGGTTTCAGAGTATCCAGGCCATCCTCCGGTGAAGGCTCTCGGTTAGCACTATTCTAACTTGACCCGGAACCTCCGGGTTGGTCCAGACTATCCGGGATATACCGGACACTCCGAGAAAGGTTCTGAACGAAGCTCTTGGCTACACGATCACATAACTACCCGGAGTCTCCGGGTTTGTCCAGATAATCGGAGTGATACAAAATTGGGTTCTTCACGATTTTTCCCACGGGTGATTTGACTCATTTTATAAATCTGTGCTTACACAAACGTGCATATGCCCTATCCCAAAGGTTCTAAACCAATCTCGCACCCTAAACCCTAACCAATTTTGAACACAATTCAACGGACAAATTCTGCTGAACCCGAAGTATCTGGGTGAGTCTGGAGTATCCGAGTCAGCCCAGAAAAGTTGTTCTCGAGTGGATTTTTGGTTGATTCAAGTTGCGATCCTTTCCAAGCCTAAAGGGGACATGTTAGGGATAGTCTAAGGGTACTTGAACTTGCTCATCAACTACCAACATAACTCTATAGTTTATTTTCGACCAAAACTCCATTTTTGCTCCAAAAAGCTTAAGAATGCCAAGAACTTCAAGAACTACTCAATTCTACCACGAAAACAAAAATGGATTAGATAGATGAGTAGCTCATGAGCTAGAGAATGCAATGGTACCACATGCATACCTTGAATCCTCCACTTGAGCTCGGATTTTGGGAAGAAAGGGAGAGTGAGCTTTGAGTGGGAGAGTGAGAGAGGGAGGGGAGCTGCTACTGCAGCTTGGGGGACATGGGAAGTGAGGAGAGGAGAGAGAGGGCATGTGGGGTGCTGCCCACTTGAGAGAGGGAGTGGGTGAGGTGTGGGGCCCATATGTTAGAGAAAATGGGTATTTCCAATACAACTTCAATTATTTTCTTCTCCAATTTTCTTCTCTCATCCAAATGACTTTTAATGAAGTGCATTAGCGCTCTGAATTACCATTACACAAAATTTAAGCATAATGCTTAAGAAGCATAATTTTGCTTAAATGCATGATTAAGAATTTGGGACGTGACAGTTTGTGAGTGCTCATACTTCGGTTCATTTTGGACATTTACTTCGTGCACTAAGATACTTAAGGGGGACATCATCTCAGTGTTTGTTTTATGCTCATAATAGTCTGTTTCAGCTTCATACTTACTCGGACTCCACTTGGGTGAGTGATCCGATAGATCGTTGTTCTGTCACTGGTTATTGCATTCTTCTTGGTAATTCTCCTCTTGCATGAAAGTCCAAGAAATAGGCAGCGATATCTCAGTCTAGTACAGAGGCAGAACTTCGAGCACTTGCCACTACCACTTCTGAGATTGTATGGCTTCGATGGTTGTTGGCTGATTTTGGTATTTCTTGTGATGATCCCACACCTCTTCTCTGTGATAATACTGGAGCCATACAGATTGCCAGTAATCCATTGAAGCATGAACTTACAAAGCATATTGGTGTTGACGCCTCCTTTACCTGGTTTCATTGTCATCAGAAAACAATTGCTCTTCAGTATGTGCCATCCGAACTGCAAGTTGTAGATTTCTTCACTAAAGCACAGACTTGAGAGTATCATCGGCTTCTTTTGCTCAAACTCAATGCTTCAGATCTACCTTGAGTTTTAGGGGGTGTTAAGGCTCATATATCATCTAGGTCCATATTGGCCCATCTCATACCTATATATACACATCCACCTCAATGACGTGATCAAGCTCTCTAATCCCTTAGTCACAATTTGATCACTGTCCCTTTTTATTAGCTACGTTGTTTGGAGTCATTCAGGGCATATTGGGCATTGAACTTATCTTAGTTCTTTGTGTCACTCAGTTGCTAAATTACTTTGTGTTAAGTCTAAACATTGCTCTAAAATAATTCCTTATGCTTCATAGCTTGCTAATCCTGAAATTGGTGGTCATTCAAACGCTATTGTGGATACCGCCTGAGCAATGCAAACAATTGGGGGGACGACATCTTGGTGATCACAAGGCGGTTGTAGCTATCTATTCATTCTTACTGCGTGGCATGTACTAGTATTTTTTTAAAATAGTACTGGCCACGTTGCTGTTTTTGACATTCAAATTAACACTTCAATTTCAAGTCTCTTCAGATCTTGCCAATACTAAGTTATTGGCTTTGCATAGAACAGAACATAACTATTTATGCTAGCTAATGTGAGATCAACTATTGGATATTTAAATTATTATTCTTTTAAGAAACTTGTATGGAATAACAGCTACTAGCACTAAAATAATCTAATGGTGGTTGCTTATCTTTGTAATAATGCACTTAAATAAAACTTGAGATAGGAAAACTCTTTTTTTTTTCTAGCAATAAAGGTTCACAAATCATAATACAATATATGATGTATTTGCTAAAGTGTTAGTCAGGTTTTCTATGACATATTCTACCACTAACTTGCATAATCCCTTGGGACAAACCTTAATTTCCTATCAGCTTACTACTACTATCGTGTCATTTAGTACTTTATAGTACGTGTGCCATTGGCACTGTAATCTATCTGTTCCAGTTATTACACTTTTTTTCTTAAATAAGTATCTGTATAATTCCTGGTAAACTCTCATCATCTTCATCTCATGCAAATCTTTTTTATCAGGATTGTGCAGGAGCAATTCTCTTCGCTGCTGAAAGGGCAACCCAAGTTGCACTTAAGGTAAAAACATGTTATTTTCTTAGGAATCATATGGAATCACTCATCATGCATCTATTTTGTTTTTCTTCACAGAACACTGTCCCCATCTGACAAATACCGATGGTCATCTATTTTGATTTCACATATGTAACACGTGTGCAATGCATTTCATATACTGTAGGATATGGCTACCTTAAATAACTTTGTGAAAATATATTAGAGTTGTCAAGGGTCTTCAGCTTTGTCCCAAAAGTCAAGATGTAGAGTAAGATGTACTTTCTCCATTTGCAAATAGTTATCACAGTTGACTTCAGGCATGTTTTACCATCAATTTTTCACAAATGCACATGAAAATGATTCTAAGTATACAATACTGTTAAAGTCGACAAATCTACTGATACTTTCTACACCTTACTTAGTAACAATTATTTAAAAACGCAGATAGTATTAATTTGCAGTAGGTAGCAGTCAGATTTTTGTGCTTGTCCATGCCGGTCCATGTTCATGTACTAGTAGCAGCAAAAGTCAAAAAGGTATGCGAGAGTTCTGGAGCTCTCGAGCTCCATGCATGTGAGAAAATTCTGAAAATCGGTTGTGTAAAGGTCTATAAATAGGCATGCAAGGTTGCTATGTAAGTGAACGTTTTGATGAATAAAAACAGAGCGTTAGCTCCAGCTCCTCTGTTCCTCCTGTGTCTGTTCAATGCTCAAGTTTCTCGTCCTCCAGCAAACCAGTACTAGTGAAAGAAACCGACGCCGAGGAGGTCGTCCGCTCTTCCCGCTTCAACTCTCTGTTCTCGCTGTTCGCTTGCAGTTAGACTTCCTGAGCTACAACCTCAAGGGTGCCGTGATATCCTCCGCTTGCTTGTTTCTCCGCGTATAAGGAATTGTGGTGCTTGCTATTGCTAGTCGTATGTAAGATTAGGAGGAAATGAGTTTGTGCTACATAAGTTCTAGTAATGTTCCCGATTAATACTGACTCTTCAGATAACTGATTTTCAGTGTGTTTTCCAATACTAATAACAGGCCAGCAAAAAAGGTGGTTACAATCTGCTGAGACGCATCAACTGTCCAGTCAATGATAGCTCCTTTAGTTACACCGGCAAAACCTAAACTTCAGCAGCCATCTTTACAATAAAGCTGATGTCAAGTGGCCAGGTCAATGGAATTGGGAAGAACTTCTGATGCAGCTTCAGAACTGCCTGAGTACGACCAGCTTCTCCATCAGCCCAAAAGTTACAGCTCACAAGAAACTTGTGCCCAGTGAAAAGTCGCTAAAATTGGAAAGAATCTGCGAGCGGGTGGTTCCAATCTGTTGTGCAATCTCAAGCTGCTCTTCTAAAGACAACATCTCATAGCTGCAAAAGGGCAGAAAGGAAAAATGCAATGCATGGTTAGGGACACATAATGCGGTAAGAAGGTAAATAAAGAACACAAGACTTCCCGGGATTGGGATCAAAAACCAGTGTACACCAAGGGGGCAGAATTTCATTTAAATTTTTATTACCAAAATAGTGGCAATAAGAAAAAAAATAAAAGTCCCGTACTATAATTTAAAAAATGACAATTTATTCTAATTATTTGACTGATCTGCACCAATTCTGAACAATTAATTTAAATGAAGGATTTCAGGTTAAAAAAAAATGAAAATCCCGTAACATAAGATGTTGATGAAGATTCACTTACTGAGAAAGAAGCTCGAAGTCAATGATATTGTCTGGTCCAGGACGATGTGCCTTCCCATTGGAGTAAAACTGCCTAAATGATCTCGGGTTCAGGCCACATACATGGGGGACAGCATCTACGAGCTTTCTCTGTAAGCTCTGGAGCCGACGAAATGTCAATTCATCAACAGGTGTGATGCAGCCGACACCACCATCCAAGGTCCCAAATACAAGAGCAAAACGGTTTGTCTTTTCAGATGCCAATCCCTGTGTGGGCAGCATCTGCAGTCTCAAAAACTTTGACACATGGGCTCCAACATGAAGTTCTGCTCTGGAAAGAAGCTTTTGCCCCTTCCAGCTCTCAACCATTTTGGGAGCATAGTAGAAAATCTGCATGGTGTATGTGAAATGTGATCAACTAATCATGTGAAAAGTTGCCTCATTCAGATGCAGACACTCGGAACAGCTAAATAATGAAATCAACCAGATACTGTAACATAGAGCAATTTGCCAGAAGTCTAACAGAACTGTAATCTGCTGTGAATCAGGTTTGTTAGTAGCAAGATACAAAAATTGAAAACCCATATCAATATGGTCCTAATAGCATTAATTTTATCAGAAAAATGAAGAGAAGGAATAAGGTTAACAAACATTCCATTGAACTGATGGTGGGATAGTTTTCCATGTACTTGACAGACATTGTACAAGTTTAGTACTCATTGCACAAGTATTAATGTGCTAACAAGTGTCTCTACCATAGCCAAACCAGCTAGCTTCCACTAAGTTTTCAAAAACATCGCATCCCACAGTTACATTTGCCATATTAAAGATATGGATGAAATTACCTGCACGTTCTTATCAGAATCTGAAACTACAAGGCTCAAGGTGCTCCCATCAATTAAGAACTCAGTTGCAAGACAATCAAGTGATCCAAAATCTTTTGCCAGCAGACTTAATTGAGAACCTTGCTCCTTCCAGCTAAGAAAATATATACTTTTGTGAATATCACCAAACAAAACAAAGTTTTTCACCTGTCAGAACAATGAAAGAATGTATATCATTGTAATAGGTTCACAGATCTGCAATAGCCAAGCTCAACATGGCATACAAAAGGGGCATATCATACAAAGATATAGAACCAAAGCAAGGGAACAACTAGATAAAATAATCGAATCTGAGAATCAGATATGATCGTTATGTAAACCTAAAGAAATTACTGATCCTATCATTTGCCGAAGAAAGAAATACAGGAATGATAGCTCTGAAAGACTTAAGGCCTGAGAAGATCATCTTAAGCTAGTCAATGAAAGTTCTCATATGGCACAGGGCAGTTAGAAACTTAGAATTGGAGGTTTATTGCTCATGCAATATATACAGTGACCGAACTCACAACTTATTAAAGCATTTCTGTCAAATCTTAAAAAAGAGGCCACCAAACAGTCAGTCAATATATCTAAAATTGGTGAAGTAGAAGTGCTTTTAAGAAAAATAGCACTGCAATGACAAATCATAAGTGCAAGAAAAATAACAATAGCATTTATCTGATGTCAAATAATAATAGCACAAGGGCTCTGGCCCAGGGATTCCAACACAAACAGTTCCTGGTGCCAATTACTTACTTGCATTGTACCAATTCTTTTCACTAAAACTTGAACCTAAGCGAAATCACACGAGCTCAGATTTTTGTGTTATGAAAAATTTGTTGTTATATTGTGAAATGGAGGGAGTTACAAGTTTATAACAAACTAGATGGCGGCACCCGCTCCCGTTCCTTCTTCCCAACACGTTCCCCAAAGCCGACGCGCCGTCGCCGGCGTCGTTCTCGTGCACGTCCGTCAAGGGCGCCTGCTGGGGCTCCTCTTGGTGGGGGGGATGGTGATGCCCCTGGCCAGGAGCGGCAGCCAATATCTGATCCTCTACCGATGGCGGCCCACCCGTCTTCTAGCTCCCATCCCGCACCTTTGGGTCGTTGCATCCTGGAGCGCTCGGCGGAGCTGGGTCGGGAGGAATTTGACCTACGGCGTGCTATTTTCATCTCAATCATCGGGTCCAGGCCGTTGGTGGAGCTTCGCGATGCGGCGGCGGCGGTCGCTGCTCATTTTGATCTCGACGTCGGCACCCTATCCATCCACCGTGCGAGACCTGAGGATTTCCTCCTGCTTTTGCCGGATGAGGCGACGGCGTGACGTGTTGCGAACGGGGGCCAGCCCGTGCGAACACCACATTTCTGCTACCTCATCAAGCCTTGGTCGCGACTTGCCCATGCTGTGGGTTGCTCAATGCCGATCTTGGTGGAGTTATCCCTTTTTGGTATTCCGGCGCATGTCTGGAGTTTGGTCACGGCAAGGAGATTGTTGAGCCCGTTCTGTTGGATCGACGCTTTGCACCCGTCCACGGCGGCGCGCTCCGATCTGTTCGAATTCCGGCTCTCCGCCTGGACTTCCCACCCGGAGTCTCTCCCACCGAAGCTTGGTCTCGTCGTTGAAGAGCCAATGGAGGCAGCAGCGGCTAGGAGTTTGCCTGGGGTGCGACTGCTTGAGTACATGGTTGATGTTCACGTCACAAGGATCATTGAGTTTATGGCCCCCAGTTGGATGATCTGAAAGTGCAATTCCTTCAAGAGCTGCGAGATATACGGCAAACATGTCTTGGACCATGGGCAATTGGTGGTGATTTCAATCTCATATACATGACAGAAGATAAGAATAACACAAATGTTAATAGGGCAATGATGGGTCGTTTCCGCCGTTTTCTTGATGACATGGAGCTGAGTGAGATAGCACTCCTTGGTCGAAAGTACACGTGGTCTAATGAGCGCGAAACCCCAACTCTGGTTCGCCTTGATCGGGTTTTTTGCTCCTCTGATTGGGAACAAATTTTCCCTGATTGTATCCTTCAGAGCTCGGCTTCTTTGATCTCTGATCACTGTCCACTGTTTCTTGGTCTCAAGGATAATATTCAGGGCAAAAGGCGCTTCCATTTTGAAAGTTTTTGGCCCAGGCTTGATGGCTTCTTGTTGGTGGTTGAAGGCTCCTGGTGCAAACTGGTGGATACCTCCTGTCCACTTGAACGCCTCTCCATGAAGCTGGGTAGGCTCGCAAAGGACTTGCAATCTTGGAGTCAGGAGAGAATTGGCAATGTCAAGCTACAACTCAGGTTTGCAAGGGAAATATTGCACCGGCTGGAGATTGCTCAAGACTCTCGGGTGCTGTCCAGTGTAGAGGATTGGTTCCGTCGTCAACTGAAGCGTCATGCACTCGGTTTGGCATCTCTAGAGCGCACTATTGCCCGATTACGTTCTAGTTTGTTGTGGTTAAAGGATGGGGATGCTAATACATCCTTCTTTCATCAGCATGCTCGGTATAGGAAGCGGAAAAATTTCATGGCCAAAATCAAGGTTGGAAGTGAGATCTTCACTGGACAGGAGGAGAAGCAAGAGGCAGCTTGGGATTTTTACTCCAACTTGCTGGGCAAGGCTGCCCAGAGAGATTGCACTTTGAATTTGCAATCCTTTTATTCTGTTCCTCGGGATTTATCTATTCTTGAGCATGGTTTCTCTGAAGAAGAGGTCCGAGCGGCGATCTCTTCCCTGCCTTCGGATAAAGCTCCGGGTCCAGATGGTTATACTGGGCGTTTTTACAAGACTTGTTGGGGTGTCATTGAAATGGATGTCATGGCTGCTCTTGACTGTTTGCTGCGGGGGGATGTTAGTAAGCTTTTTCTTCTGAATTCGGCCTTCATTACTCTCCTGCCAAAATCGCCCGAAGCCTTGGAGATTAAGGATTTTCGTCCCATCAGCCTCATACATAGCTTTGCAAAATTGGTCACCAAGATCTTGGCCAATCGGCTAGCCCCTGTTCTTCAAGGTCTGATTTCTCCGAACCAAAGTGCTTTTATCAAGGGAAGATGCATTCATGATAGCTTTATTCTGGTGCAACAAACTGCAAGAATTCTCCATACACAAAAAGAACCAAGCGTTCTACTCAAACTTGACATAACCAAAGCTTTTGATTCTGTGTCGTGGCCCTTCTTGTTGGAAGTTTTGTTGCATTTGGGGTTTGGTCCAGTTTGGTGCAACATTCTGTCAAAGCTCTTGAGATCTTCCACAACTCGGGTGTTGGTTAATGGAGTGCCGGGTGATTGGATTCAGCACCAGCGTGGTTTGCAGCAAGGTGATCCTTTGTCCCCGATGCTCTTCATTACTGTTATGGACGTTCTAAATGTTTTGATCTCTAAAGCAAGTGACAGTGGCCTGCTGCAACCTCTCCTGGCGCGGGGTGTTGCGCAGCGCGTTTCGCTTTATGCGGATGATGTAGTTCTGTTTTTGCGGCCTCACACAGAGGATCTTCAGCTCATTAAAGAAATTCTCCGTGTTTTTGGTGAAGCATCGGGCCTGGTCACAAACATTAGTAAGTGCTCGGTTACTCCAATCCAATGTCAAGAACAGGATATTGAGACAGTGCTTACATCCATTCCCTGCAAGGTGCAAGTTTTCCCTTGTAAGTATCTTGGTTTGCCATTGTCTATCAAGAAGCTTTCGAAGGCTGATTTCTATGACTTAATTGATAAGATTGCTAATAAATTACCGGGGTGGAAAGCGACTTTGATGCCCCCGGCCGGGAGAGCCACTCTAGTCCGGGCAGTGCTCACTGCCATGCCTATCTACCAGCTTATTGCTCTAGAATTTCCGAAATGGGTTATCAAGGCAATCGACAAGATTCGGAGAGCATTCTTATGGAAAGGTCGCAAAGAGGTTAAGGGAGGCCATTGTTTGGTTGCTTGGGGCCGTGTTAAAAGGCCCATTGATCTTGGAGGGCTGGGAATTCATGATCTGGAAATTCTTGGATGGGCTTTGAGAATGAGGTGGCTGTGGTTCAAAAAGACCAAACCGGATTGTGCTTGGGCTAATCTTGACATTCAGGTGCATCCTAACTCTCTGGCTTTGTTCTCTGTCTCAGTGACATCCCTTGTGGGCGATGGGTGCAGGACCTTATTCTGGTGTGACCGATGGTTACAAGGCAGAGCAGTTGCTGATATTCCTCCTTCCTTATGTGCTCTAGTGCCAAGGAGAATTGCTAGAGGAAGAACGGTCCAGGACGCACTGACAGATAATGCTTGGATCCGTGACTTTAGGGGAGGGTTGCAGGGGTCAGCCTTCTGGAATTCCTTCAGCTTTGGGATATTTTACCGAGTGTTGGGCTGTCTCCTGGAGTGGACGATAAACACATCTGGACTCCTCCCTCGGGCGAGTTCACAACCAGATCAGCATATCGTCGTTTCTTCGTAGGGGCTGTCGAGTTTGAGCCTTGGAAAGAGATATGGAAATCTTGGGCTCCTCCTCGCTGCAAATTCTTCTTATGGTTGGCCTCTTTGAACCGATGTTGGACTGCTGACCGACTGGCCCGTCGTGGTCTTGATCATCCTGAACATTGCCCCCTCTGTGACCAAGAGGATGAAAATGTGCAGCACTTGCTCACGGCTTGCGTGTTTGCAAGGGTGGTTTGGTTCTCGGTGCTTTCTATGGTTGACCTGCACCAGCTAACACCTGGTCATGAGGACCAAGTGTTCTTGGTTTGGTGGCGCAATTCTCTGCAGCATGTCCCCAGGCAGCTTTCCAAGGGGTTTAACTCAATGATCATGCTGGTTGCCTGGTGGTTATGGAAGCATAGAAACAGATGTGTGTTTGAGGGCGCCTCACCTAGTGTTAGCGTCATCTTACGAGACATTCGAGATGAGGCTAAGTTATGGTGTTTGGCGGGAGCAAAAGGGCTTAGTAGTTTATGGCCGTGATTTTTGGGCCTTTGGTCGTAGTTTTTCTTTCTCTTGTAACTAGGGTGGCCCTACTGGGCGTTGGGTATGTGTGGTTGTTCTGAGTCGTCTTTGACTCTTTTTCTTCTTAATATAATGATACGTAGTTCTCCTGCGTGTTCGATAAAAAAAAAAAATTGTTGTTGAATTGTATAACAATAGTTGCATGATACAAAACAGATCAATTCAAATGTATCAAACAGCTATTAGAAGTACCAAAAAGTTCACATCCTTTTGATTTTGTACGTTTGTTGTTCTGGCTTACAGCATATATTATAAAATTAAGGTATGGCCACCTGAGAGCTTTTTGTTCAGATGGTATATGGGATAATCTCTAGGATGAGGACACAGTAAGAAAGGTCAATGTAAGGAAAATGGAAAGATTTGGAAGTTGGCCAAAAAGTAAGGATGGTTAATGCCAGGTTACGGCATGCCACCTGAATTTACTTTTCCATGTCCAAAATAAATGGTGTGTTAGGTTCAGCAGCGAAGAAAAATGATAAGATTATGACAAGATTTTTGCACAGCCCTTTACAGGTTTGTCCTTACTACTGGTCATGGAAACATATAAAGGCGTCAGAAATAAATTAATTTAACATGGTAGCAAGAAAATTATTTAAAACTGTCAAAAGTAAAATCAGAGGTTTGTAAGCACCTTATTTGTTAAAACATGTAAACTGAAACAAACTCCTTACTATACTCACAATGTTCAGGCTTACAACATGTAATGGGGCATCATAGAATGCAACGGCGGTCAATTCAGAGCCAGTCCAGTTGTTCAATGTGATCTTAGGACCAGAAGCTATCAACAGATGACCTTGAAGAGAGGCAACAGCAGATACAGCACCTTTACTCTCTTTTGAGTAGACTTCCGTGACCTGAAACTAGTATCGACATGTTACCAGATAAACATAGTAGTAATTTTAGTGTCAGTAAAAAATATTCCACAGAAGTCCAACAATGCCCCTCAAGTACCAGATTTTGAGAATTTTCACTTTTGCTGAAAGTGAACAGAAGCACCCGTCCTCTAGCAGCAACATCCTCCCCTTGAACATAAGCAGTTCCAATGGCCATAAGGGTTTCATTTTCCTTTGTTGTTGTGTTCTGAGGTGAAAATAATAGTCTTTTGGTAAATAATATTTTAGCCTAGTGCAGTATCAATATAAGGGGAGAAGAGATACATACTTGTAAGGTAACGATGCGCACTGTTAGAGCGTTTTCAAATGATTGCATTGGAATGGTGAACCTTGTCTCCCAACGACCACTGGGTTTCTCCAACTCCATAATGCGAACCTCGAATTCATCAACAGTATAAACCTTTTGGAGGTCATCACCACTTGTAACATCATTCTCAATGTGCGGACCCAATTCTTGTTCAGCCATAGAAGAAAGGACTTGATTTAGTGGGTGAACAACCTGAAGCAAAGTTAAGAATATTAAACTAGACAATTTTATCCATATATTTGACAGCCTGGCAGCCATAATCACAGATAGCAGTGAACCAGTAAGAAAATATTATCCATTTCTCATTCAAGTAATAACAGTACATAGTACTTACAGGAAAAGACACAATAAGTGGATACATGGACTGTTCTGCATAATATGTGACCTGATGTGGGGTGCCATACAAGGGAACCTACAAAAGTGCAAAATATAAAATTATGTGTAAGATAAAAAGGCTGCAAATAATGTTAAGATATAGCTGCCATGCAACTGCAAGTGGACCTAAAAAAGTGCAAAATATAAAGGTTCTGTAGAAGACAAAAAGGCTACAAATAATGTAAAGGTATAGCTTATGTTTACATAAAAACTAATTTTACCTTTTGAACAGGCCAGTAGTTATCATAGTTATACGCTGATGGCAATTGACATATCTTCAGAAAACCCTGCACCAAAAATTAATGAATATCAAATTTCAACATGGAAAATAATTTAAGCATCTAAACAATACATGAAGAAAAGGCGCATCTCAGCAACACTTTACCTGAGATGTAACATATATGAGCCCATGGCAACAATTGACATTGTGGAGAACGGTAAAGGCTACAATGGGACCATCACATAACTGCAGAACTTAACTATTTAGAAGAAGAAAATAGAAGAATAGTTCAAGTTGTGTGTAAGTGCTATTTCTGAATAACCTAAGGAAACACACTCAATAATGTAAAAAATGCCCAATTCATAGGTAGCTTTCCAGATGTACAATATATACCAAATAATATAGGCTTTTGAAGCTGTAAGAAACAAAAGTTCAATTCTGACCAAGATTCAAAACCCGGTTTTACGGAAAATACTGGACCCAGGCCGTATCGGTAATCGGCCGGTTACCAGTAAATTTTGGCCAAATTTGCCTACAAATTTTTTTAAAATTTGAGACTGGTGTCCGCCGGTTATTGGTTGAAATTGACCGGTTACCGCTGAACTGCCATATGTATAATGCAAGACAATTGGTTTGTCGATATAAATTGTAAATACATAAAATTTATTTTGGATAAATGTATAAAAAAAATTCAATAAAACATGAAAAATTCAAAAATTCATATGGCCATTAAGGGCTGAGAAGGTAGTCATTTAAAAGAACAAAACGTAAAGGAACAGCACTTTGAAATCAATGTGTCATTCTCTCAGTAAATTACACTCCACTAGTTTTGTACTGATACTTCCATTAACTTGAGATAAATGAAAGAATCAATTACTTTCCTATAATTTTAAATTCAAAATTCTTTAAATTTAAAACTTTTCAGACTGGTATTCTTTTTACCAGTTTGAGCCGGTACGTCCGGTTACTGCTGGTAACTCCGGTTACTGCTGGTAACTGGCTGGTTACCACCGACTCTTTTACCCCTGATTTTGACTAATTTAACATTCAGCTTCGGTGCAAGTCTGAGAGTAGAGGACATCAGGATAGACCACATCAAGTAAAACACACAATAAGTATAGTAGCAGCAAGCCAGCAACAGTTAGAAAACCAGAAGCATCTACTTGAAAAACTGCAAGAGATGTCGTTTTCGAATGCCCTTTAGAATGAAAATAACAAATCACACTGTTCAGCAGAGTAACTGAATTAGGTTAGCTATGAAATACTCGACACAAGAATGGCATTGCATCCTAGTCATTTAAGCATATCAGGAAAAAAATTGTTAAGTCTCAGATACAAGATAACTAATATTTTGAGCATAACATTTGACCTGTGGATGCACCCGAAATCGCTGTCGACAAACCATAACCCAGGTTGGCCTCGGGCCACTAAGAAATAGTCCCTCGTAACCTCCGACGTTGTTGAAAATTGACATTCTTGGTCGTGCAGGACTTGATATGTCATCTCGTGGCGAGACATCAATTGAAACTCGACGAAATCTCAAATTTCTGAGTCTTGAATCACTGGCATTGCCAAGATCAGCTGAACCATGAGGTGACAAAGGAACACATCGTGTGTTGCTCTCCAAGCCTTCATAACAATAAGCATGGTAACACAACAATGTCCCATCATTCAATAATCCAAAGAGGAATGGCTGACTAAACTGACCAGACCATCTATGCATTGCAAGCTCAACTATCTTAATGTTATTTGCTTCTTCTTTCTTCACAGAAAATTTAGTAGCATCTCGACTTCCTACTGCAGTATCCTTAGAAGATATATGAGCAACCGCATCAACCAAAAGAGCTGGTCCAGAAACAAAATTTTCCACAGAGAAAACACATTTAAAACTGGGCACTTCAAAAATTTCCAGTTTACCATTTTCATAACAGATTATGCAATATATATCAGACTGGTCATGAGATGAACTATCATTGCTATCAATAGCCTCTTGAATACCAGTAGATATCCATGCATCAGTACGTGTCTTTCTTAGCCATGGCTCAGGACCTCTGTCATGGTAAAGCGTACATGAAGATATTTGCTCACTTGAGCTTGCAAATATGGCAGGAACATTGGCAGAAATAGTACATGTAGAATGATCTGCATCGGAAGAAGAGATAGCGTGTAGTCAAGTTTTTCCCAAAAATGATGATAGAAGTACAGGGAACAAAATGGAAGTACTTGTGCTTTCAGTTAATCAGCAATGACAAAGATATAGGCTACTAATTGTGCATGTTAGGTCACCAAAAGATTCCAGATTAAACTGATAACAGCAGCTTTGATTTAACAGTAGTGATATTCCTCAGGATGCTACAAGGGGAAAGTATCTAGTATGATCGTGTAAAACCATCTTTCAGTGCTAACATGTGAACTTTCCATGTGCTCCTCCTCGTCGCAGCCACCCCACAGGGGGCCGCTGCCCAGACATCGTGACATGTTCGAGCAACTGTCCGGACCACGGATTACGGTTACGGCATGGCTTGCTCGTGCACGGTGGGGGAGTGTGTGGACGGCACGTACGGTATCCAATGGTGCACATGGAAAGTTCACATGTTAGCACTGAAAGATGGTTTATATGATTTGAGTTCATTGGGTTAATCTTCACAAAGTATCCATACATGTGTCCAAGAGATCCTTCAAAAGCTATTCACACCCATACGTCACTGAACTTAACAGGTTAACAACAGCATAGGGTTTCAAACTAGATACTTCAACAAACATGGATCCAATAGCTACGTGCACAGTTTCACAAATCCGTTCTACACTCAAGTGTGGGAAAGCTCAGGCTTGCCAACTTCTATCTTCAACACTTAGCAAACCATCCCATGGTAGGTGCTGACCTAAAACCCATATGAATGTTCCTTTACTACGGCACAACTCACCTATCCGACAGATAATCTTAGTCTCAACTTTCAGAATGATTAGCACTTAGTCAACTATCAAATATAACTGGCTAGGACTAAGCAATTAAACGTCAACATAATGGGATCCCTCGGTAAATTTTTATTTATTTCACCCTACCCATGCTCTCAGTTCACACTGGCCCTTCTCAGTTCTCACTGGCTCACTCAGGAACCCTCCTGCATCCTCGACATCAGCAAAATTGCAACGCCACCACTCACAAGTCTTACATCGTTTGCCAACAATGACTTCGTTCACCCCAGCTTGTGCCACGACCTCAGCATCAATATTGAGTGTTGACATCCAATCTCTCAGATGCCTCCCCAAGAACTTTTTCACCCTCCGTGACACCCTAATCTCAAGTTCCCAACCATTCCGATGTGGACCTTGCAAATTTTTGGTAATAGTTGCTCGACGCAACACAGGGTAATCCATGTTGCACACAAGGTGACACTGACTAAAGGCAGCCAACGGCACCACCCATTACCAGCAACTCAGTTAGAAAATAAAGAGCGGCACAATGCTTAGTAGCTGGTAATGGGCTAATGGCACATTAGGTCTTTCAACAGGTCAAGCATGGCGACAGTACAGTAGCATGTTAGTATGATAAACAAAAAGTAGTGTGATGCCACATTGCCATTGATGCTGAAACAATATATCACCGATTAACTTTTATAAATAATGCAACAGGCTATAACAAAAACGTGTAACTGTTATGGTCCAGATTCCAATGGGCTAGGTGGGCCGATCCAACCCACCCGCCATGGCAGCAGCCAGGGCAAGGGCTGCTGCCGTCACAAGTGACTAACCCCTAGCCACCGCACGCCACCTTCCCCTCCGCCAAGTCAGACTCTCCGGCAAGGGAGTCATAAGTCAGGAAGCTATCTGTTTAAATATGGTAGTCTATCTGTAACAGGGAGGGTTCTAGACACATCTTTTAGGAGGGTCCCCTGGCTACAAATATAAGGCCAGTGAGTCATTATTGAGTTAGAAATGATAAAGAAGATTATTCCTCCCTCCCTACCTAAGCCTCGTCCTCGCACTTTTCACAAATATTTCCTACGGTTTAATCCTCCCCAGTCCAAACACATAACAGTGACAGTCACACTCATCAAGAGTGCAAAGGAGACACTGGCAGGGACATTTGAGCAATCCTACTAGATTCAAAGGATGACATGAGCTGGTAATGTGTTAGTAAATGATCCCCCGGGAAGTTGTGGCTGAAATTAAATAAACCGAGGAAATTTTCCTACTTACCGGTTTAAAATCTCATTTCTTTATGCCACTGGGTAGGGCTTGGGCCCACATTCCAGTGGGAGAACCCAGTGAGAAAAGGAAATTCAGTGTGGCAAAAATGAAGAGGTTCAAACTCTGTGGTAAAAGCTAAATTGTAACAAGAATTTTTCTTACCAGTCCAATTGCTGGCTATCATCTAGATTCAAGTAACCAGTGATTACCAATTTACCATCAGTTTGCAGTAATCTGGATAGCAATTTACAAAATCTTTGATTGTCATAAACCTCATGTTCTTCGTTTATAAAGCTGAATATGCCTAATCAATTTCTAAGGTTTGCTCTGCTCAGCAACTTTTCTGGCATTACCATCTCTCAATAACTAACTATTTTGGCTCATTGCATACTGTAATTAAATGTTGATACAGTTAAACTGAACTTAGACAGGTCCAAAACAAAGAGGCCTTAAAGCAAAATACAGTGGCAGCTAGTGGATACACCATACCTCCAACGAGAATTCGAATAGTTCCATCAACCATCTTTAAAAGAACATATGGATCTGCAATTGAAGCAGATGCCGCTGCAAGAGGCTCAGAACTCAATGATGATTCTGAAGTATGCATGGTAAAGTTTAGCTCTTGTGTCATGAAGGAACCATCAAGCACACGAGCGCCCTTGGCGTATACCTGTATGACACGTTGCCTGCAATTCAAATAATGATGGGATGATTAAGACCTGTCTGAAAATAATTCATAATTTAGTAATGGAGCATCTTTATTAATAACTCTAGAAAGATGCCAAAACCGGTATGGCATGTGAAAAGCAGCGTTGAAGGCAAAAAGGCAATTAATGCACAGTGAAGAGACTATTGACAATTTAACAATAAACATAGAAGTCCATATGTCTAGTTGGTTTCATAATCCGTAGAGGGTGAGGGGGATGGCAGTTATCTGTTTAGGTTGAGGCTGAGAAAGATGAGATAGGGTTTGGGCCAAGTGTCCAAGTTATTCAACTCCCAGGCCCAACAATTTGCTCCTCTATTGCAGAGTTTGGCCGTCAAATTGGTTAGCCAACCAGCCTCATCTTGTTGTGAGAGGAATTGGGGTACTTACAGCTTCATCCACAGCATTAAATGAAACTCCTTAACTCAAGAGCTTGCTGAAGATTTGGTACATATGCACTCAAACCCAAGACATCTCTCGAGAAGAATAGATGCATACAAGAAAGGGGAATCAAGGATGTGGGATGTGGGAGGAGATTCTTTTGACTCTCTAAGTGGTCTAGGCATTCTTGAGGTTGCTGAACTCTCTTGATGAACCTGATCTGCAAGCTGTGTCTTTTGGAGATGTGGAGGCTGGTATTGTGGACGATGAAGGAAATGAGGATGAAGAAGCAGCCTAGGTGGTGGATGAACCAATGAACCATTGAAGTTGAGTTGCAAGCTGTGCTAGTTAACAGCATATTGCCAGTTGTTATGTCCTTTAGTATGTCCTAAATTTGAGACTTTTAGTATGTTATGTAATAGAACTTAAAGTAGAACATGGAAGTAACTTATTACTATTTTTTTTTTTTTTTAAAAGTAAAACGTATCCACATATTGGGTTTTCTGGGAAAATGCGTATCCCCGTATCCATATCGGTGTTGCATAGCCAACAAGTGATGGATGCACCGAGTGAGGAGTGAGAACATTGTTGTTATTTAAAGTTAGGGTAATGTTAGTAGTTATCAACAGAACCTGAGTTTATTTTCAATGCTATTGTGCTACTATATCTCATTGTCTGTTGCCATTTCAGATTGCCAAAAATTCACATGACATTGATAATGCAAAAAACTAATTGGCCCATCTCACAACTAAATATAACAGGTTTCAAGCTGCCAGCAGAATATGTTAATTTGTATCATAAATTGAATGTAATCCATCCAGTCTAGCGGCAAATTATGACAAACTAGTACAATATAATGTTGTAGAGACACACCTCACACCCAATATGGGGGGGTGACCTTCATATATATAGCCAATATGGCTGGGGATACAAGGAATACAATCAAGTATACATAGTAAGAGCTAATTATAGCTAATCACACATAGACCTGCCTAATACCCGCCCGCAGTCTAAGCGGGAGGATCCCGGACGCATAGACTGGACCTGAATTCAGTAAATAGCTGTACAGGAAGGCCCTTGGTCATGATGTCTGCGAACTGGTGGGAGGACGGCACATGAAGAACCCGAACTTGTCCCAAGGCGACCTTCTTACGGACGAAGTGAATATCAATCTCAATGTGCTTCGTGCGACGATGATGAACGGGGTTGGTTGTCATGTAGACAGCGCTGACATTGTCGCAGTAGACAACCGTCGCCGAAGCAATGGAGACGTGGAGCTCCTGCAGGAGCTGGCGCAGCCAGCAGCACTCGGCCACCACATGAGCAACAGCACGGTACTCTGCTTCTGCACTGGAGCGGGAGACCGTGGTCTGACGCTTGGAGGACCAAGAAATCAGATTGTCGCCGAGGTAGACACAATAGCCGGAGGTGGAGCGCCGAGAATCTGGGCAACCAGCCCAGTCGGCATCGGAGTAGGCGACCAGTGACTGAACGGGGCCGACACCAATGTGGAGGCCGGAGGAGAGAGTGCCCTTCAGGTAGCGTAGAATCCGCTTGATCATCGAGAGGTGCGGCTCACGGGGATCATGCATGAAGAGGCACACCTGTTGGACGGCGTATGCCAAGTCAGGACGAGTCAGCGTGAGGTACTGGAGCGCGCCAGCAAGGCTCCGGTACGCGGACGGATCAGCAACAGGGGCACCGGCGGTGGCGGATAGCTTGGCATGAGTGTCAACAGGTGTCGTCGTAGAGTGACACTCAGCCATGCCGGCGCGTTGAAGGAGCTCAACGGCGTACTGTCGCTGTGATAAGAACAAGCCGTCGGCGGAGCGAGTGACGGAGATGCCGAGGAAGTGATGGAGTGCGCCCAGGTCAGTCATGGCAAACTCAGAGTGGAGGCGCCCAATGATCTGCTGTAGAAATGCCGTCGAGGACGCAGTAAGGACGATATCGTCGACGTACAGAAGCAGGTAGGCGATACTGGTCCCGTCTTTGTAGACAAATAGGGAGGTGTCGGAAGTCGAGGCGACGAAGCCGAGCTGGCGAATGTATGTCGCAAAACGCTGGTACCAGGCTCGGGGAGCCTGCTTCAGGCCGTAGAGGGAGCGCTGCAACAGACACACATGATCAGGAAAAACAGGGTCGACGAAGCCTGGGGGCTGCTGGCAGTAGACGGCCTCCTCCAGATGTCCATGGAGAAAGGCGTTCTTGACGTCTAGCTGATGAATAGGCCAGGCGTGTGAGGCAGCCATGCTGAGGACAGCCCGGATGGTTGCTGGTTTGACCACCGGGCTGAATGTCTCGTCGTAGTCGATCCCGTGGCGCTGGGAGAAGCCACGAACCACCCAGCGAGCCTTGTGGCGGGTGAGGGTACCGTCGGAGTGGTACTTGTGCTTGAATATCCACTTGCCGGTGACCACGTTGGCGCCGTGTGGCCGGGGCACGAGGCGCCATGTCCCGTTGTCGATGAGCGCCTTGTACTCCTCAGCCATGGCCGCACGCCAGTTTGGATCAGCCAAGCCGCTACGGTAGTTGGCGGGAAGTGGAGACGGAGTGGTTGTCGCAGAGAGCCCCACATACCGCATAACCGGTATGGCCCCGGACTGGGTCCGCGTGATGCATCGTTCCTGCGGTACGAGAGGTGCTGATGGAGCTGCGGGCACCTGCGGCTGCTGTACAGGAGCAGTAGCCTACTGTGCAGGGGCAGGAGGCTGCTGAACAGGTGCAGGAGCCGGTCCTGGTGCTGTAGAGGACCCGTCATGCGCCCGGGGACGCCGGCTGTAGACAAGCCGGATGTCCCGAGCTGGTGGAGCGGCGTGAACAGTAGCTGGAGCCGGGGCAGCCGCTGGAGGAGCAGCAGGTAGTACGGGGCCGTGAAACAAGATCGCGGGGTCGTCGGTCAGCTCCTCAATGAAACCTTGGTGTGACTGCCCAGCAGCAGAGGGCAGAGATGCAGGACGCACCGGCACTGTAGTTCCTGCAAGCAAAAAATCCAGGTCGCTTGGCGAGGACCTGGAGGGGTAAAGCCCGAAGGGAAAACAAGTCTCATCGAAGACCACATGGCGAGAGATGATGACACGCTTAGTGGCCATGTCGAGGCAGCGGTACCCCTTGTGGGAAGAGGGATAGCCGAGAAAAACACAAGCTGTGGAGCGAGGGGAGAGTTTGTGGCGAGCCGTGGCGGTCAAGTTCGGATAACAGAGACACCCAAAGACACGTAAGTGGGAGTACTCGGGAGATTTGTTGTGGAGGAGAGTGTATGGAATGCTGTGGCGAACAGCAGAGCATGGACGCCTGTTCAGAAGGTATGTGGCTGTGGCGAGCGCCTCAGCCCAGTACTGAGCAGGCATGTGTGCATGTAGGAGCATCGTGCGGCTGATGTTGTTCAATGTGCGAAGAAGGCGTTCAGCCTTGCCATTTTGTGGGGAGGTATATGGACACGAGAGGCGTAAATGAATACCACGGGAAGCAAAGAGAGTATGGAGGGTATTGTTTACGAACTCAGTGCCGTTGTCGGCTTGGACAGCTTTGATGGCAAGGCTGAATTGAGTGTGTACATAATTGCAAAAATTTGCAATATGTGTGGAGACTTCAGATTTGCAAGTGAGGGGAAGGGTCCAACAGAAATGAGTAAAATCATCAAGTAAAACGAGATAGTATTGATACCCGGATACACTGGCAACCGGGGATGTCCATACATCACAGTGAACAAGTTCAAAAGGCATGGAAGTATATGAACTGGAATCTGAAAAAGGAAGGCGCACATGTTTGCCAAGCTGACAAGAATGACATAGCAATTTCTCTATTTTATTGCAGCTGATGGACGTATTACGACGAAGAATGTCAATGGTGGCGGAGCTGGGATGACCAAGACGATGATGCCAGAGGTCGGTGGAGATGGCAATGCTGGCGTGTGGAGCGGAAGACGCAGCAGGGAAAGTGTAAAGATCACCAGCACTATTGCAGCGAAGCATCACGCGTTGGGTCGGGATATCCTTGACAGAAAAACCAAGAGCGTCAAATTCTATAGAGCAGTTGTTGTCCCTAGTAAATTGACGGACAGATAGCAGATTGCAGACTAGAGATGGGACAACTAAGACATTATTTAGATGAAAATTGGACTCTGGTGTATGAAGAACAGACTCGCCACGACATGAAATAGGAAGATTTGCACCATTGCCAACTGTAATGGAAGAGTGAGGAGGAGGATGGCGAGAGAGGAGTATACCATCCGAGGAGCTCATGTGGGAGGAGGCGCCGGAATCCAGGACCCAGGGATGCTGGCCCTGGAGATGCATCTGATTAAGTGCAGCGACAAGACCATCCTGGTTCCACATGGGAGCTTGTTGGGAGACGTGGAGCGGCGCAAATGTCGTCGGGGGCTGCGTAGGCGCGAAGGCCGTGTGAGCCTGAGGAGGAGGGGCGCCAAGCACGCCTGGGCGCCAGCCGCCCTGCTGAGCCGAAGGAGGGCCCTGTGGCGCCCATGGATTGTAGCAAATCCAGGGGCCCATGGGTCGGTATTGATTAGTCTGGCCAGCGCCGCCGCGCTGCTGCGCAGAGGCGCTGTTCCAGCCACGCCGGCCCTTGCCCTTGCCCTTGCTGCTGCTGCTGTTGCCACCGCCGCCGCCCTTGTTGCTGCCGTAGCCGGTCACGTGTGGGTTGTGTGGACCTCCAGAGTTGGCTGTGGCAGCGAGAGCACGGCACCCGCCCGGGCTGGTGCAGCCAGAGCCGGCGGTGGCGAGGAGGGCGGTGCTGGCGACCGTCTTTTCGTCGTTGGTGAGACGAAGCTCCTTTAGTGCCAGCATGTCATGGGCTCTGGCGAATGTGGGAAGTACAGCGGAGTTGGCGATGTCGTCGGCGGTGTTGGAGAAGCGAGGATTGAGGCCACGCAGAAGGGCGAGGACGAGCTGCGAGTCCTGGACAGGATGGCCGACGTCGCGAAGAGCGGCGGCCTTGATCTTCAGCCGCTGGCAGTACGCCGATATGGTGCTGTCACCTTGCACCATGGAGTGAAACTCGTTGAGGAGGAAGATGGCGCGCGGCTCCCGGTTGGCGCGGAAGATCCCTTCAATGGCCACCCATAGATCACGAGCGGTTGGATCGGCACTGTCCATGGCGAGGTCGAGGACGGAGTCGTCGACGGAGCCAGAGATCCAGCCCCGGACGCAGCACTCCGCGGCATCCCACTGAGGATCATCAGGTCGAGGGGGAGCAGAGCCGTCGATGTGCGAGCGAAGGCCGAACTTGCCGCACAGCGACTTGAAGAAGAACGCCCACTTGGAGTAGTTGGATTGAAAGTCCAGCGTAAAAGGGATGTGGAACTTGACGTTGACTGTGGCGTAGTTGTGAGCCACGATCGGGGCAGCAGCGCCGGCGCTCATGGCAGGCATGGGGGGAGTGCCTGTCGCAGGCAGGGTGCCGGCACTGGTGGCCGAGAAGGAGGGGGCCGAGGTGTCCATGGGAGAGGAGAGAGGGAGGACGGGCGAGAGGAAGTCTCGCGCGTGGGGGGGAAGTCGCGCGATCACGGAGTCGCGAGGTGGAGGGAGGGAAAGACCGGGAGAATAGGATCTAATCGGCTGATACCATGTAGAGACACACCTCACACCCAATATGGGGAGGTGACCTTCATATATATAGCCAATATGGCTGGGGATACAAGGAATACAATCAAGTATACATAGTAAGAGCTAATTATAGCTAATCACACATAGACCTGCCTAATAAATGTGATACAAATTACTAAAACTGTAAAACAAAACAAAAAAGGTTAGTGGTGGCATACCTCCCAAACAAGTTACCAGCAGCAATTGTGCTTGCTTGAACATTATAGTCAACTGTTTCGGTAACTTCTCCAAGATCATCACCTGTCTGAAGTACCTATTGTAACAGAATAATGTTGAACAGTTAGTAATCATTTCATCAAGCGAAATTAGAGAATCAAGTCAAATCGAAATCAATCATATGTTATATAGCAAAATCATAGAGTAACCGTTTTGTCGAAAGAATTAAGGATCAAGCTCAAAGAAATCAAATATACATAATTCAAATAGTAATTCAAACAATTAGTAACCATTTCATCGGAAGAAACCAGAGGATAAAGCCCAATGGTAGCTATATATATGTTAAACAGAAAATTAATTATCATCCGCATAAAAACGTAAAATATTTTAGATCATTCACACCGTGCGTCTATACCACATGATCAAATATGGAAATACTCGTTTTAGAGACCATACAAGATTGGGAGTCTCAGAGGAGGTATACAGAATACAGGTAATTCTGTACACATCTTGATAGGGATAGAAAATAATCAAGTTTAGGGGCAATTTCTTATATGCCACTGAATAACTTCGTATGTGGGCACATGCTACTGATGTTCCAGGGCCCATATGTCAACCTCACAATGAGTGGCATATTGTGAAATATGTAGTTATTATGTGGCATATTATGGGTTTTCTATTTAACTTACGGCAGATTCCAATGCATGTGAGTATAGTGTATTCTGTAGCAGCAAGTATGCAACTATTTCAGGCTCCATTTGGAAGAAAGGAATGGCATGTAGGGCAGGACAGGCTTTTCAGGAAGCAGTGAGCGCATTTAAAAAAGGAACCAACAGTGTCTCAGGTACGCAAGTGCAGAAATTATACACGGGGTGTAGCAAACTGCCTAGCAGTTGTAGCATCCTTGAATGTCATGGTTTAGAATTCCACAAATAATACATCTGAACCATTATTTCATAAATGCACAAAGTTTTGCAACATCCAACCAAGCACAGTTCGAAGTGAGATCCAGCTCTTAGTAAATCTAAGCAAAGTGCAGGAACCATACTACCCACCTACAGTTATTCATGGGAAACCCGGCCTGGTCGGTATGACCTGGACCTGCCTGATTCCTCAGGGCTTGGGTTGGTCTGGACTTGGGCCTAGCTTTTTAAAGCCAGGCCTTTTCAAGCCTGGACCGGGGTTTGAGCAAGTCTTTATTCACCATAGGGATGAAAGCGCAAAAATATTCAAAATTGTACTTTGGAATAGTCAATTAAGTATGAAAAACTGGAATAGTCAATTAAGTATGAAAAACTTACATATTCTACCAATACCAAGATTCGAAATACTCTTATATTTAGGTCCACTTGACAATAAAGATTACAAAGATTATAAAGCATAATTCACCATAGTACATCAACAAAAAAACGAACAAAATCAAATTAAAGTTACCATTGTCCGGCTTTCTAGGCTTATTATCAAATAAGCATGATATTCATTGTCCTCTGCTGTATTTCCACGAGAACTCTTATAGTAAACTGCCCATATACCTGTGCAGCTTGGTAATTCCACCTAGATAAGTAATGAACAAACATAAGTAAAATACTAGTAGATAACAAAATTGAAGTTTCCACAAAAAAAGAAGAAAAAATCTAGAAGTCACCCTATAATTCAACAATATTGCTAATTTCCCCCATACAACTCATATGGGTACTAAATACACCCAACAAATCAAAATATCTCTTCCATTCTCCCACTATGTCAGCTCCCCATTTTTTTGTCACATTCTATATTTTTTCGCTTAAAGTAGACATTGAGTCATTGACTCTCGCCGCCTAGTAGCAGTGTCGCCAAGTCGCCATTGGCATCGCCAACAGCCAACGCGAGCCCTTTCCTGATCTACACAACCACAATGACACTGCCTATTCCCACTCTAATGGTAATGCCCACCAGCACCCAGTTATGCAACTACTGGGTCAACCCCACCTAGGACGCAACCTAGAGGTTGAGGGCTTGATGCACACAGTGACAAACTGCAGAATGTCACGAGAAATTGGGTGGTAGTGGACAGGGGAGAGGTGGAGTGAAAGAGATATTGAGTTGTGGACAGGGGAGAGTGGGAGGTCTGGTTTAGTTGTAGCAAGATGAGTTGTGGGAAAAGTATGAGCAAGGGTGGGTCATAGGATGTCTTTTACGATTTTCCCTAAAAAGAAAAAACAAAGCGAGCATATTGATTATGACAAAATAAATATATAAGATGGGAATGCAGAAGAAGAAAGGTAAGGTACTTTGTTGAGTTGAAGAAAGGCAATGATGTAATGGTTGATTGAGCTGCCCTGATACAACCCAATGACAGAACTCATTCTCCTATTTTATGATAAGATAGATTATTTTTGGGCATGCTCCTTTAGGTTTACTGTTAATACATGTCAGGTTATCCAGTATTGTTAACACATTTACAAGTTATAACAGGAATATTAACCTATGTGATTACAATGCCATCCTGAGTCAACTGAGAAATAACCACCATGTGTACACGCTAAATTAACATGTACTAGTTTATTAAATGATACAATCTGATTTTGCACATGCTAAAGTCCAATGTAAGTATGTCCAAAAGAACAAAACCAGGCCCAGCAAGGGACCTAATATATGCTGATCAGCTATTGCTAATCCAGCACGCCATAGTGGTGTCATATTAGCAAATAAAGCAAATTGCATAACAAAGCATTATCTTCTTCCCTAAAGAATGGAAGAAAGTGTTTGGCTAAAAAACAGAAAAAAAAAATGCACCTCAGTAATTAAATCTGGACGGATAGATTGTTGAAGAGCGGAAAGTGTTCCATTCTTTCCATGACCAGAACAACACACCTGAAACAGCCAATATTGTCACAGATGAATAAACTGAAATGAAGCCAAAAATCAGAACTAATATATTGTTGATTTTCCTTACGTACTACAACTAGAACAACAGAGATTTGATGCGAAAAATGCTAACAGAAGGTAAAATTCTAATATCACATTAATCAAGTAAAATGAATGCACCAATTCATTCAGGATGTGCGACGCAGTAGGTTGTCATGGGTGTTGAGCTGCCACAGCATGCGCACACCAGCAACCAGGCTGGCAGCATGGGCCGTGCTGGCGCAAGGAGCAACAGCAATAATGTTATTTCTAAGTTAGTTTGTTTATTTCAGCACCAAGTTAGCAGTTTGGATAGATCCATTATTTAGCGTAGGATTGGATTTGTTAGCTCTGTGTGTTACAGCTGTTCCTATATAACATCATAGCAGTCTCCTCATTTGATCAAGCAAGAATAACCAATCTAATCCCTCCCCCCATGTTCGCCACCCCAGTCCTCTCATCCTAAGCAGCCAATGCTGGTCAGCTTTCTCCCGGTGGCGTTTTCAATATGTCCTGTTTACGTATTCTTCCTTGACCTCGGAATAGTATTAAGAGTCTAAATTCACATATAGCACATAAGATCTCAAAACCAATTGGTTGTTATCCCATAAGCCACTGGGATTTTCAGCCACTGGCTGTAACTGACCACTTAGGACCTGGATTTGGAACCCATTTTCATAATACCTATTATGAAAATAAAAATTAAACCACATATACACATTTGACAATAAAAGCTAGTACAACTGAACAAGATAGACCTAGTTATGACCAATAATTGAAAGGTTAGGATTGATCAGTTAGTATATCTATTGGTTTGTTAGGCTCTTATCCTATCTATGAACAAGATAGACCTAGTTATGACCAATAATTGAAAGGTTAGGATTGATCAGTTAGTATATCTATTGGTTTGTTAGGCTCTTATCCTATCTATAGTTTGTTAGTCAAGTTGTTAGAGGTAGCTCTTATCCTATATAGAGTTTGTTAGTCAAGTTGTTAGAGTTAGAACTATATAAGGTACATGGCTGCCACCCTTTATAATCAAGCAAAAAAGAATTAATCTAAGTCTCCCCTAATATCTTGAGTCTCCCCAATCTATAGTCTAATCACTCCCCTAGCAGCCGACGCCGCCCGGCGGATGTTTATCCCCCTAATGATCCTAGTATCTTAACAGTGTCATACAGCTTACCAACTCATAATTGCTTTGCTTTGAAATTCCTGCTGCGTTGGGATCCGAATTAGTCCTTAAACCATAGGCAAAATCTTTCAGAGGACCAACATTGATCAGAGCATCTCTCACAATGAATGAGATCTTCTGCAAAGTTTAAGTGAAATAAATCAGAAACAGGAAAGAAAACATAGCAAGCAGCAAGATACTATGAGCTGCTGGAAACTCATCATGTATGCTTTATAGAAAAGAAAGTAGCTGAATCAGTAACTAAAATGAGCCTGTAATAAGGATTATTTATCAACTTCACAGTACTACAATAGAAATCACATCACCTACAACAATTGGAACATGATTCCAGCACTACAAAAGTTGAATATAAACAGATAGCTGCCACACAACTGAAAGTAATGTTCAGACCTGTGCTGAATCTAGACTGTTTGGCACCACATTATTATGAAAAGAAAGTTCCTCGACACTGGTAACATCTTGTAAAACATCAGATGGGATCCTCTTTAGGCGCTTTGAGAAAGGGAGGTCACCTTCAGTATCAGCAGACTGTTACACAAGTTGATCAAAATATATCAGTAAACAAGGTTCAAGGGACTGTCTAAGTTTAGTATACTTTCCAAAATCTCACTGCTACATGTGTGGCAAATCACAAATGATTTGTGCATAACTAGAAACATGTACAGAAAGTAGATGGTTCATAAGTAATAGAAACTGTTAGAAAACCTAGTAAAACAATCGGCAAGACAATATTTACTAACAATTTCATGAACTACACAAAAGTCTTTTAAAGTAAGGTAGAAAAAAAAAGTGCAACCGACAAAAGTTAGCTTCAGCAGGCAGTTTTAATCCAGTAACTAGGCTGACCGTGAAAACACACTCCTAATATGTGGAGCTAGATGAAACTGTTACATAGGTCAGCCAGATTCCAATGGCATCTTCTAATATGTCAAAGCTAGGACATTTTACACTAAAATCTTAAGCTAGTGGAAAATGCAAGGCCATTGCAAAATTGCAATATAATAACCTTGGTACTCAAACCCATGTTTTCCTAGTCAATTTGCCACGCCCGTTTTCTACCTTCCCTCTGATCTCTCTCTATGTTCTCTCTGTCTTGTGAGTCCCGCCTGTCAACTCCTTCCCTCTCCTCCCGAATCCTCTCCCTTCGTCTTCATAGCCCCGCCCATTTGAAATCCATTGTTCCCCCGACGTGCCGCGACCCGTCAAACGAATTCGCCGTCGCCTTCCGATCACGCTCTGTCGTTCTCCGTTGACTCCTGAGCATCGCAGCGCCGTCGCTACCCTTCTCCAACCATCCTCCGCCGTCTCGAGCCGCCGCCGCCGCCTTCCCGAGCCGGAGCCAAGGTAGCCCCACCCTCCCACCATTCGATATTAGATTTGCGGCATAGATTAGATGGTGATTACCTCTTTGAGGTAGTTAGATCTCAGCCGTTCGTTCTCATATCGACGCGCATGATTTAATTAGCCTTCGGCCTAGTCAGCGTGACACGTGTGCAGCCACGTACGCGTCTTTGTCCAACGTGAGAGTCCGGTGAGCACTTCCGAGCCGAGTCAACAACCCGATCAGCGATTGCGCAGTAAACTCGATTTTCCTTTAGAAAAATAATAATTCATGATAATTCAAATATTCCAAAATTAGGTTTTTCTTTATTAGAAAATTCCAAAAAAATAGAAAATGATTTATATAAATGTTTTAATATGTTTGTAATAGGTTCTTAATTCTGTTTTATTTTTGAAAAATAGTTTTAAGGTTAGAATAAATGTTTTTGTTTTCGAAACTAGTTTAGAAAATATATATTAATTCTGATAATGTTTTAAAATGCATTGTTTGATAAAGTAAATGCTTTTAATTTGTTTTGATGCATATAAAAATTAGTTTTATTTCTAGAAAAATACAAATAAATTTCATAAAAGTGTTTTAATCAGTTTTATGCTATAAAATAATTCTACAAAATTTTAAATAAATTTTTTAGGCCTTTTTAAAAATTAGGTTTAATTCTAGAAAATTAGTTTTTAGTCGCTTAAAAATTCGTTTAGACGTAGTTTCGCATCGTTGCTCCGATTTGAGCGGTCCTTGCGTCCAAATCTTCCTAAAATCGTGCTCCAGCTTATTCTAGTATTTGTTTGCTTTGTTTAGTGTTTGTTCGTAGTGATGTTTGTTTGCTTGCTTGTAGATGAGTTTGTACTGGAGACGTTCAAGAACATCGAGGATCAAGACTTCCGTGATTTCAAACAACTCAACGGAGAAGGGAAGTGTTTTTGAACATTTTGCGCCTATTTTTATGAAGCCTTTCTTTTTACAAATTGCATGCTCATCAAACTTGATATCCCATTGTTAGGGTTTACTAGTTTTTCATAACATTCCTTGTAGTCGTAGTCTGATTGTTATGTTCTGGGTAAAAAGTGCTTAGTTGTGCTTACTCATGAGTAGCAAAGGAAAAATATGTTTTGGTTAATAATGATGAACTTTGATAAAAGTGTTTTGACTTGGAAAGTAGGGTCTAGGCAAGTTAGCATGTTGGTTGGTCTGTGAATGTGTTCCAGACAGAATTGTTAGCTTTCGGATAATTGGTTATTACCATGTTGTTGGGTTGATGACGATCTTGCCCAAACCATATTAAGGATCAGTTTGTGGAGTAACCACCCATGAAAACAGTACACTCACAAGCCTGGTATGGGACAGACCTAGCCGAGTAATTCGCTATCCTCTCAGCAGTGTTAAGGTTATTTGGTGGTACGAGAATGTAATGGTGTACTTCCTAGAACCGTAAGGCGCAAGAGGGGACTTTGAGGTGAAAGGTGTACTCCACTTATGTACGGTGGTGAAACCTCAGCAGATCATCACGTGCTGAGAGAGGCGTTGGAAATGCTTTGCATTGGAATCCTGACCGCAACCTTGGAAGTGTGTAAGTGTTTGATCGACACGGGCAAGGAGGACACGTCTTATGGGTAAAGTGTACGACCTCTACAGAGTAAAAATTGAAATATCAGTCGTACTCACAGTCATGAGCGGATTGGACTCCTCACATGATTAGTCGGGTGGTTACGGGTTGGTTTTGGATTGAATCTAGTAGATCACAGTGGTGGAAACTGTGATTTAAGTTAGTTTTGTTTAGAGGTGGTTGAAACATCGATTGTGGAGCAAGGTGGTCGAAACCTTGACTCATATCTTAAAGAATCATTCACATAGAAAATAGATTGCTTTTATAACTGTTTTACTACTAAAATAGCATTTATGCAAATAAACCGTTAAGCCTATCTTAACTTTTAGCCCACATGTCATATTTTTCCAACACTTGTTGAGTATTCCATATACTCACGCTTGCTCTCTCCCCCGTAATCTTGTTGCTTCTTAGAAAGCGAAGACTACGAGGACTTCCCAGAAGATGGAGCTGAATTCTAGACATGCGACTTTTCAAACAATTGCCTATGGACTTAGGCGTTGTGCTAAGTTTATTTCCGCTGCTTTGTAATTTTCTTTTAGGACCTTGAGTCATTGATGTAATAAAATAACATTGTAATAATAGATATTGTGTCTGCTACCCACTTATGACGTCGCTATGTGTATATAACTTGATCTTGACATACATATAGTTTACACTCGGTTTGGTCTTAAAACCAGGTGTGACATAATTGGTATCATAGCCATATCGATCGTAAGACGCAAGCCTAGGTAGAAATGGTCGCGTATTAAGGATTTAATTTATAAAAACTACGTTTGTAAAAATTTTGTTTATCCTTGTACTTTATTTTGTTGTTTTATTTCAATAAAAATCTCCAGGTTTCAACATGTAGATGGCACGCACCAGGTAGACTGCTCGCAAGGCCACCAGCAGCTACATTCCTCCCCGCGCCCTTGCCACCTTTGCACCTAATGCTTTAGCAAGACCTAGCCGTGTTGTCATTGTTCCCCAGCATGAAGACTAAGTTGTACCATGCTGAGGGATTAGATGCAGGGAAGGCACCAATAATGCTAGTAGAGATGTTGCAGTGTCTAGGGTACACCCAGGCGCCTGTGTACCACGGTCTTTGTCAACCTCGTCCAGGATGTGAGGAGTAGACCTGAGGTGTGCATTTATTGTTCTCCAGAAGGCAACGACAGCTATGAGTTCGAGGGAATCCACAAGGCAATGGCAGTACGGGCAAGCTTCAGCACAGGAATCCGAGATGCGGGGAGGCAGGCACAGGCTTATGTCTGTGAGCGCCACAGGAGCACCTTGGCAGGGACTTCTTACGAGTACTTTCTCCGTCAGGAGCATGGGAGGACGTACATTAAGGTGAAGTCAACCACGCATGAGAAGAGTAGTGTGGTTCGTGAGCAAGTACTTCTGGCTGCAACACTGCACAAGGACATGGATGAGGCTTTGGATGAGCTGCAGGACATACGCTAGCGTCTCCGGGATGCAAAAGCACTGATCAGGGAGCTGCAGAAGAGCCTTAATGGGATGTCCAGCTCTTTAGACTGAGGACCAGTCCGTTCACTCGCCTTCTCATAAGAGGTTGCGCCGCATTGACCCTTCTAGCTCGAAGTCTTCAGGGGATGTTGATTAGTCAGTTGATGGACCAGCCGTTGGATCTCGTGCTTAGGATACCACCATGAGATAGTTGTTGTTGGACTGCAGCACCGTGTTTCTTTATATGCGGATCTTCCCAAATGGGTTCTCAAAGCAATAGACAAAAGAAGACGTGGTTTTCTGTGGAAAGGGCAAGAAAAGGCTAATGGTGGCAATTGTTTGGTCTCATGGCAGCGTGTATGTCGACCAATCCAATATGGTGGTCTGGGCATACATGACATGTCGTCTCTTGGTTTGGCCCTTCGTATAAGGTGGTTGAGGAGGACCGATCCGTCTCGCCCATGGGCGGGGCTGCAAGTTCAAGTACACCAAAATGCGATGGCCCTTTTCGACATGGCCACGGTGACTGTTGTTGGTGATGGTACTGATACGAAATTTTGGACTAGGAGATGGCTGCAGAGCAGTACAGTTTCGAAGGTAGCTCCTAATCTATTTTTACTTGTTCCCCGACGTGCTATAAACCAAAGAACAGTGAGTCAAGCATTGGAGGGTCGCCGGTGGGTTGCGGATATCAGAGGAGCTCTCACCACCGCTGTGATTATTGAATATATTCAGCTTTGGGATCTTTTGGAAGGAGTCATGCTGCAGCATGGGGTTCAAGATCACCATTTTTGGAAATTATCTAAGTCTGGCATCTACACAAGTAAATCGGCTTATAATGCTCTCTTCATCGGGTCCATTAAGTTTGCCCCTTGGAAACACATTTGGAAAACTTGGGCGCCTCTACGGTGCAAGCTTTTCTTATGGCTCGCAATTCTCAATAGGTGTTGGACAGCTGATAGGCTTGCTAAAAGGGGTCTGCCACACCCGGCCATGTGTCCTCTTTGTGATCAAGTCGATGAGACCGTGCAGCACATTTTGATCTCATGCGTTTTTGCAAGCGAGGTTTGGTTCACAATCCTCCTAAAGTATGGGCTGCAAGACCTCGCCCCTCAGCTGGACTCGGTTTTTCTCTCCTCCTGTGGTGCCGTGCAGGACAACCGGGTTGACAAGCAACTCCAAAAGGGCCTTAATACTCTCATTATTTTGGTGGCATGGGAATTGTGGAAGCATCGCAACGACTGTGTTTTCAACAATGCAACTCCGAGTGTGAGACTTGTGGTGCGCACGATGGCTAATGAAAGCTCGCTTTGGATCGTCACCGGGGCGCGAGACCTTCAGAACTTGCCAGCTGGATAGTTTCAGGAGGTCCTCTTTTCTTGTAGTTGGTCATTTTGTTTCAGTGTTTTTCATGGCACAAATGTGTTTTCCTCGTATTGGGGTTGGTTGAGTGTTGTTCTTGTGCAGCGCTCTTTGTACTCTTTCTTCTTTAATGAAATGACACGCAACTCTCCTGCGCGTTCGAGAAAAAAAACAACACCAACCACCAGTTGCCAAACCCACCTCCACAGGTCGTGGAGCAGATGTTGATGATGCAGACACAAATTCTATAGGTTATGGCTCAAACTATGGCAAATATTCAGCAAGCCCCCGCACAGATGTAAGCTCTTTCACCGCAAAATAGGTTGGGGAATTTATGAGAACTAAGCCACATGTGTTCTCTCATGCTACGGAACTAATAGATGCAGATGATTGATTAAAAGTTATAGAAAAGAAAATTCGGATAGCTCAATGCAATGAAAGAGAAAATGTCTTGTTCACCTCACATCAACTCTCTGGATCAGCAGCAAATCGGTGGGATGTTTATACTAATGCACATGAAGGCCCTCAAGCATTACTTAGACAAAGTTTAGAAATAGCCTATGTACTCATCGTATACCTGTTGAAGCTATGAAGATCAAAAAGAAGGAATTCAGCTCAAATAAGGATCAATGTATGCGAGTGAATATGTGGCCAAATTGACTCAGCTATCAGGATATGCCCCAGAAGACGTGAATACAGATGAAAAGAAACATGAGCACTTCCTCAATGGACTGAATGATAGGATTCAGTATGCATTGCTTTCTCAGGACTTTATTAGTTTACAAGCAATGCTGAACAACACATTGGTGGTGGAACACAAACGCCATCAGATAGAGCACTAAGAGGAAGATATCTTCTCAAGGCCATGGTTCAAGTAGTCACTCTCGTCCACGCTACAACCCGCCTCAGCAAGGACCAATCTTCTGTCAGCAGAACCAGAGCAGACCACAGATGCAAGCCCCGCGTCCGAGCTTTCAAGCCCCACGCCAGACGCCACCACTAGCACCTCAGCAGAAGAATGGCAACGAAGCTCCCATCACCAGAAAGGCATGTTTCAACTGTGGTGAAGAAGGGCACTTTGCCAACAAGTGTCTAAAGAAGCGCCCAGTTGCCACCCAGGAGTAGTACAACAATAATAGTTTCAAGCAAGGTCAAGTTCAGAACCAAGGATGTAATGGAAATCAAAGCTCCGGCCCAAGGCAATCGTGCACAACAGAACTACATGCGCAGAAAAGTCAACCACGTCACCGCTGAAGAAGCCCAGGATGCTCAGGATGTTGTGCTTGGTATGTTTCTTGTCAACTCAAGCCCAACCTCAATATTATTTGATTCCGAAGCATCGCATTCTTTCATTACTACACAATATGTTGCGAAGTATAATTTGCTCATTACATCCATGAAGCAACCAATGCTTATTAGCTCTCCAGGAGGAGAAATGAGAGCAAAGTATATATGCCCTAAGGTATGTCTGAAAATAAAGGGGTAAACTTTCCGGCCGACCTTATAGTTTTGGAATCCAACATCATAGATGTTATTCTCGTAATAAATTGGTTAGCCAAGTTTAATGAGATGATAGATTATGCCCGAAGAGCAGTATAGCTAACCAATGGAGAAGGTACCAGTATTGAGTTCATTGCAACTATTCCATCGACTAGAGAATATGCACTCAACAATTTGAAGGGTGTTCCGATGAAAGCAATCAATGTGGTGTGCGAGTATCCGGACATCTTCCCTGATGACTTACCAGGTATGTCACCAGACCGAGATGTTGAGTTTATCATTGAACTTGTACCGGGAACAACCCCGATATCTAAACGGCCCTATAGAATGCCTACAAATGAACTAGCGGAACTTAAGAAACAAATCCAAGAGTTAAGGATAAGGGTTTTATGTGCCCAAGTTCGTCACCATGGGAAGCCCCAGTCCCTTCGTCGAGAAGAATGATGGTAGCCAAAGAATGTGTATGGATTATCGAGCTCTCAATAAGGTGACCATGAAAAACAAGTACCAGTTACCCAGAATTGAAAATATGTTTGATCAGTTAAAAGAAGCATGTGTCTTCTCTAAGATTGATCTTCGTTCAAGTTATCACCAAATGAAGATCCGAGATTCGGATATACTCAAGGCAGCTTTCAGTACCCGATATGGTCTTTATGAGTTTACGGTTATATCCTTTGGGTTAACCAATACCCCAGCATACTTTAGGTACCTCATGAACAAGGTGTTTATGGAGTATTTGGATAAGTTTATGGTAGTTTTCATCGATGATATCCTCATCTTCTCAAAGGATGAACAGGAATATGAAGAACACCTAAGGCTCGTGCTGCAGAAGTTTAAAGATAACCAGTTATATGCCAAGTTTCACAAATATGAGTTTTGGTTGAAACAAGACTTTCCTTGGCCATATTATCTCAGCATGTGGAGTAGTTGTAGATCCAAACAAAATTAGAGATGTTTTGAATTGGAAGGCACCTCAGTCTATCTCAGAGATCCGGAGTTTTCTTGGATTAGCTAGGTATTATCGTCGATTCATAGAAGGTCTTTTCAAGATAGCCAAACCACTCACAGAGTTGTTACAGAAGGACAAGAAGTTTCAATGGTCTGAAACTTGTCAAGTCAGTTTTTAAGAGTTAAAGAACAGATTGACTACAATCCTAGTGCTCATTCTACTGGATGTTCGTAAGAACTTTGATATCTATTGTGATGCGTCTCGACAAGGTCTTGGATGCGTTCTTATGCAAGAAGGAAAAGTCGTGGCTCACATATCAAGGCAATTGAGGAATCATGATAAGAACTATCCAACTCATGATATAGAGCTAGTCGCAGTCGTTCATGCTTTGAAGATTTGGAAGCATTATCTTGTCGGCAATCGATGCGGAATCTATACGGATCACAAGAGCCTAAAATACATCTTCACTCAGTCAGACCTAAATCCAAGGCAACGCAGATGGTAGGAATTGATCAAGGACTACGATGTAGGAATCCACTACCATCCTGGTAAAGTCAACGTAGTCGCAGATGCTTTGAGTCAGAAGGTGTATTGCAACACTATCATGGTACAAGAATCTCAACCAGCTCTGTACGAGGAATTCCAGCAACTCAACTTGGGATTTATCATGGATAGAGGAGATGTAGTCATAGAAATCGAGCCTACCTTAAATGAAGATATCTGTAAAGGACAACTGGAAGGTGAGAAAATCAAAGAGATCACAGAATAAAAAGGAAGGCAAAACCCCTGGACTTTCCGAGGATGATCAAGGTATCATATGGTTTGGAAAGCGTACTTGCGTACCGGATCAAAAAGAGCTTAAGGATGTAATTCTAAAGGAGGCCCACGAGTCAGCCTACTCCATCCATCCAAGCAGTACCAAGATGTACCAAGATTTGAAAGCACGCTATTGGTGGTATGACATGAAGCATGATGTTGCAGAATATGTAGCTCTGTGTGACACCTGTCAGAGAGTACAGGCAGAACATTAGAGACCTGCTGAATTCCTTCAACCCTTGATGATTCCCGAATGGAAACGGGAAAAGATTAGTATGGATTTCATCATTGGGTTACCTCGCACCCAGTCTGGCTATGATTCAATATGGGTGGTAGTAGATCGTTTGACAAAGGTTGCTCACTTGATCCCAGTCAAGACAGAAAGGACAAATTAGATCTTAGAAGATATGTTAAGAGCATGTGCTCTGAAATATAGACGCAATCAGGAAAAGAGTCTTCTATATGCAGAATTATCTTATAACAACAGTTATCAAGCCAGTCTTAAGATGTCCCCATTTGAAGTGAAGCCCTGTATGGAAGAAAGTGCAAAACTCCGTTATATTGGAATGAAACCGGAGAAAGTCAAGTGTTTAGACCAAAAGTATTGCAAAATGCAGAAAAGCAAGTCCAAATGATTCGAGATAATCTAAGAATTGCACAGTCAAGACAGAAGAGCTACGCCGATAAGAGACGTAGAGAATTGACTTTTGAAATTGAAGGTCTCACCTATTAGAGGACTTCGAAGGTTCAAAGTCAAGAGAAAACTAGCACCTAAATATATTGGACCGTTCAAGGTGTTGGACAAAAGAGGAGAAGTGGCATATCAACTGGAGTTAGTCGGGTGGTTCCGGGTTGGTTTTGGATTGGATCTGATGTATCACAGTGATAAGAAACTGTGATTCAAATTAGCTTTGTTTAGATGTGGTTGAAACCTCGATTATGGAGCAAGGTGGTCGGAACTTATGGCTCATGTCTTAAAAAATCATTCACATAGAAAATAGATTGCTTTTATAACTGTTTTACTACTAAAATAACATTTATGCAAATAAATCCTTGGGTTAAACCTATCTTGACTTTTAGCCCACATGTCATATTTTTCCACACTTACTAAGTATTCCATATACTCACGCTTGCTCTCTCTCCTGTAATCTTGTTGCTTCTCAAAAGGCAAAGACTACGATGACTTCCCAGACGATGGAGATGAGTTCTAGACAAGCGACTTTTCGATCGATTGCCTGTGGAGTTAGACGCCGTGCTAAGTTTATTTCCGCTGCTTTGTAATCTTCTTTTAGACCCTTAGGTCATTAATGTAATAAAGTAACGTTGTAATAATAAGATAAGAGTTAATGGAAACAATAGAGAGTCAAGAAGAGATTCTCGAGAACTAAGAGAACTTGATCATCTTTAAAAATGAGAGAAACCTTGAACTGGAGCTCCTCTCTAAAGAGGAGAAAGTTGAGAAATTGACAAAAATCTTGATTTGGTCAATATCTCAATTGCTAATCTTAAGGATAGAAATGTAACACTTCAAGAAAACTTCAAATGTTTGAATGAATCTTATAAAGCTCTTGAAGTGTAATTTAATGTTCTCAAGAATAACACTCCCATATCTAATAATATAACATCACTCTCTATCACTTCTACTAGTAATGGTTGTTCTCGATGCTACAATATTGATTTAAATACTTATACTACTAATTTCTAATCTTTGCAAGCATTACAAAAGAAAAATTAGAGGCTAAAGATATTGGTTAAGTATGAATGCATCAAGACATATAAATCCAAAGATGCACTATACAAGACCATCGAGACCAAGGACAACAAGCAAAAGAGAGGTGTTAAGTTTAATAATATACATACAAGCAAACAAAATGAGCATGTAGTGATAAACAAGTGTCTAAAATTTGTTAAGAAGAATGGAAACCCACATATTTACACAACACAAGCCAAGCAACTTAAGGACTATGCACCTCAATCTACATTTTACGTCTCTTATGTTTTGAAGAGAAACCACCGTGGTAAAGTAATTACTATATATGTTGGTGCCTGCATAAATGAACGGTTGTGAAAAGAAATGTATGGGTACCAAAAGTGCTTGTGACTAACATGAAAGGACCTAAATAAATTTGAGTACCTAAATCAAAAGCTTAACTTATATTGTATTCATACTCCTCCAGTGGATCAAGTTAGGTGCTTGATCGTGGATACACCAATTATATGATCGGAGAGAATAGCATATTCTCCTCATTTGAAGAAAATGGAGAACAACATGAAAATATTGTATTTAGAGATGGTGGAAAAGGAGATGTAATTGGTTTAAGTAAAATTGTTATTTTCAATTATCATTCTATCTCAAATGTCTTTTTAGTTAAATCTCTTACCTATAATTTGTTGTTCGTATCATAACTTTATGAAATAGTCTACAACTGTATTTTTACAAATGAGGGCATGAACATCTCTAGAAGGAAGACTCCTGAATAGCTTTCATTGGTAGTTTGAAGGGTAAGCTTTATCTTTTTGATTTTTCAACGGGTGAAGAGACCTAAGACTTATTTAATTGCTAAGTGTAGCATGTGTTTGCTATGACATCGCCGACTTGTTCATGTTGGTATTAGAAACTTGTCTGAACTTCTAAAGGGGAGCACATCCAAAGACTAATAAATATGACTTTTGAGAAAGATAGAATTTGCAGCACATGTCAGGCGGGCAAGCAAGTTGGAGCTACTCACCCCGTCAAGAATGTGATGACCACCACAAAGCCATTGAAACTTCACATGAATTTATTTGAAACAATCGCCTACATAAGCATTGACAGTAACAAATATGTTTTGGTATTGTTGATAACTATTCTCGTTTCACTTAGGTATTCTTTTTTGCATTATAAGAGTAAAACACAAGCCATATTTAAGAAGTTTGCGAGAAAAGCTCAAAATGAATTTGATGTGAAAATCAAGAGGGTGAGAAGCGACAACACAAGCGAATTCAATAACACACACGTTGAAGAATTCCTTGCTGAAAAAGGAATCAAGCATGAATTCTCGATACCCTACTCCTCTCAACAAAATATCATTGTCGAGAGGAAGAATAAAACTCTCATAAAGTCAGCAAGGACTATGATAAGTACAAGGTCTCGGATCAATTTGGACGAAGACCGTCAACACTGCATGCCATACAATCAACCGCTTGTATTTCCACAATATTTCAAAGAAAACCGATTATGAGCTTCTAACCAGCAACAAGCCTAATGATTCATACTTTAAAGTCTTTGGTAGCAAATGCTTTATTTTAAATAAGAAAATAAAAAGTTCAAAGTTTGCTCCTAAAGTAGATGAAGATTTTCTACTTAGTTATGGTTCAAAGTTTGCTCCTAAAGAAAATGACAATAAATTAAATCAAGCCTCAAGAGTACCAAGAGAAACAAGTGGCCAATAATAATAAGTATATCCATCTTATCAACTCAAATGGAGACAACTTCGTTAAGTCAAGATCAAGATAAAACTCATGATGACTCCAACAAATTGCTTGATGATGATGAAGTAAAAGACATTCAACCCCAATCCTAAGAGGAATATCCAAAAGTTTATCGAAGCATCTAAAAAAATCACCCAGTTAACAATATTCTTGATGATATACAAAAGGGGTAACAAATTGTTCTAGAATTGCAAATTTTTGTGAATATTACTCTTTTTGTTTTCTCTTTAAAACCGTTGAAGGTGGAAGATGCAATTGATGATCCAGATTAGCTGATGGTTATGCAAGAAGAACTTAACAACATCAAGAGAAAGTAAGCCTGATCCTTGGTAGAAAAACCAAATTAAAATGTGATCGACACTCTTGGATGAGAATGGGATCTTGACTAGAAACAAGGCACGGTTAGTTGCAAGTAGAAGGTTTGAATTTTAGTGAGACTTATGTTTTCATAGCTAGGCTTGACTCAATTCGTTCATTATTTACCTATGTTACTCACCATGATTTCAAGTTATATCAAATCGACGTGAAGAGCGCTTTTCTTAATAGACCAGTCTCTGAATTAGTATTTATGGAGCAACCTCCCAGATTTGAAGATCTCAAGTATCCTCATCATGTAGACAAACTCCATAAGAAGCTCTATAGGCTTAAGCACGAACATAGAGCATGGTTTAAATGTCTTAAGGATTTTTTTATCAAGAAAGGATTTGAAATAGGCAAAACCGATTATACTCCTTTCACTAAAAATATTGATGAAGATTTATTTGTTTGTCAAATATATATCGATAACATTATATTTGATTCTACTAATAAAATATTTTGTGAGGAGTTTAGTAAGATCATGACAAAGAGGTTTGAGATGTCAATGATAGCCGAGTTAAAGTTCTTTCTAGGATTTCAAATCAAGCAACTCAAAGAAAGAACATTCATATATCAAACCAAATACATCAAAGACATGCTTCAAAAGTTTGACATTGAGAATATCAAGCCCATCAAGACCCAATACAAGCTAATAGACATCTTAATCTAAATGAAGATGGAAAGGTGTTCCATGAATGGTTCTTTACTTTATCTTTGTGCATCTAGACCCGATATTATACTTAGTTTGTGCATATGTACAAGATTTCAAGCAGCTCCAAAATAGTGTCATTTAGTGACCGTTAAGAGAATTTTTGAATATTTGTTTAATACTCATTACCTTAGCTTATGATATTCTAAAGGTTCATTTTTTGATCTTATCGGCTATTCGGACTCTGATTATGTTGGTTGCAAAATGGATAGGAAGAGTACCTCTGAGACTTGCCAATTCTTAGATAGGTCTTTAGTGTTTTGGTCATCAAAGAAACAAAATTCCATAGCCCTATGCACCGTCTAAGCAGAGTATGTTGTCACAAGCGCTTGTTGTGTTCAACTACTTTGGATGAGACAAACCTTAAAAGACTATGGCTACAACACGACCAAAGTGTCACTTTTGTGTGACAATAAGAGTATTGTCAAAATAGCAAACAATCCCATGGAACACTCAAGAACCAAATATATAGACATCCGACACTATTTCTTAAGAGACCACTCAACCAAAAGTGATATCGATATTCACCATGTGAGAACCAAAAAACAACTAGCCGATAGGCTCACTAATCCACTAGACGAGCAAAAATTTTGCAAGTTGAGAAGTGAGCTAAATATTCTAGATTCCCGCAACGTGATTTGATATGCTACATACAATTGATTGTTCTAGTCTTATAGCTTTGGTAGCTACAAGTTTGCGAAAATCTTTTTTTGTGTTATTTTTCAAGATATTTGATTCTTTGATCTTATAATCATATTTTACTACTTGTGATCATTATTTGTATTGTTTGTTGGCTAATCACAAGTGATAAAAATGTCTTATATGTCCAACTATCCAATCTCTCAAAAATCCGCGTCGAAGCTCAGCTCAAAATCAATTCTTTTTGTCATAGCCCAGAGTATCCAGATTATGGAAGTCCTCTGTACTCTACGGGCTCTGTCAAGTTGACAGAACCCGAAGTATATGGCTCAACACGGAGTATCCGGATTCTATCACTCAACCCAGAGAGTCTGAGTTACCCTCCGAGAGACCCCTTCAGTTTGGTTTTATATCTCAACCCGAACAGTCCGGATTCACCCAGAGTCTCCGGGTTATTCAATCTTTAACCTCAACCGGAGGAGTTACCCTTTCACTCTATCTCTTTCACCTCCTTTCTCTTGCTCACCGTGGTAATCTCCCCTCCAGCGATTTCAAGATTCCACTGTGGGATTTTCAAGTTTTTTTAATCAAGTGACCTCATCTCTTGGTCGGATTCTTCAACCCTCCCTCCTAATTGACTTCAGGTGCTTCGTTTAACCTAAAGGTACATCTCAAGACCGATTCACCCGATCTCTCAATGCCTTACTCTAAAGTCGAATATCTCTTTGGTGAAGATGGTCATTACCCTTCCTAGTATCTTATATCTTAATCCCATCTCCAAGGGATTTCCATCAGGGACCAAAATCCCTTCACGAAGGAATTTTCGTTTCCTTCAGCGCACCAACGGTTTCCCTTCACAGTTCCCATGACGAAGGGATTTCCAAGATTATTCTCTTCAGGACAGGATTCTCTTTTCTTTCCCTTCATGAATCCCTTCGAAAGGAAGTTGTTGGAGATAAGAGAAAATAAAGTGAATGGGAACAGGGAAGAGAATCGGAAAAGGAACGAAATGAAAGGAATATGGTTAGAGATGATCTAAGGGTTTGCAATTTTATTTGGTTAATCTATCAAACCCTTAACTTCTGCCTCGAGGCCGGGCAATCAGAGTATCCAGGTTGGCCCAGATATTCCGGACTATCCAGAAGCTATCTTTCCAAGTTTTTGTTCTTACTCTCAATTCTTGTGCAAGCTCTCTCGTATCTCAAGCATGTATTCCATGTGTTCATCAGGACTTCTGGAGATGGCGCGAGATAAAGGACATGCTTATTTGAGGAGAACCAAAGCTAAATTTGATCCTCTAGCTCAAGCACAAAGTAAGGTTCCATCGCAACAGACATCTTCAGAAGGCAGTGGCAATGGCAACGGCAGCGGTGGTGATCATGGTTGTGCCTGCACAGTTGTCTGAAAGGTACCAGCTTCACATGTTGACGGCATTAGGATTGGTGAGGCGACACATACCACAAATGTGCCTCGTGGCACTAACTTGCCACAGAGGAGAGCAAAGATGATAGTATGCAAGGGGAGAGGCAAAGGAAAGGTTGCAACCTCAGGCTCTAGAACTCAAGCGCAAGAGGAGATTTTAGAAGAGGAAAGTGTTGCCTTGACTCCATTGAAACTTCACCGACCTAACAGAACTTCATGGAACGTAGTATCATGGGATTAAAATGTGATTGGGGTGATGAGGTCATAGCGCAGTTTTATGCCACTTTTTACTATGACCATGAAGAAAACCAATCAATGTTTTGGATAATCGAATGAGAGAATTACAATATTACATATCGGTCATTTGCTCTCGTGTTTGGATTCGATATCCGAGACACTAGCAAGACAAAGATTCATATTGAGCAACAACTCTTCTCAGAAGAGATAGACTTCATGTATGAAAATCATGGTGAGGTGACTTTTGGCACAACCAAAAGCTTGAGGCCGTTATACAAGTGTCTAAACTCCTTGTTCCGTCTCACTTTAGCTCCCAAAAGTGGTGATGCCTACCACTAATGTTCAAAGGAACACAAGAAATTTACTTGCTAAGATGTACAATGAGAATGATCCCTTTAGTGTGGTGGACTTTCTTTGAGAGGAAATTCACACTACTTCTCACACACCTAGCAAAAGTTGTGCCTACGCGCAATATATCATGTACATGATTGAGAAAGTCATCAAAAAATATTTCTTCAAGAAAGTGAAACATGAGGCCTATAGGATAAGGATGATTAGCTCAAAATTATCTTCATATTTGCCACCTTCTCCTACAAGGACAGCACCTAGCGCAACTCAAAAGACTACACCGAAGCGTGCACCTTCCTCTCATAGCTCATCTTTTATCAAGAGTGTCCTCAATGCTATTTTCAATATTTACACTCATAATACTGTGAAGATAAAGGAACACAAAGACAACAAATTTGAGGTTGAGGAAGATTGAGAAAAGGCAAAAGACTATTCATGCACCTTTGAGGATTGAGCCTTCTTGCTCTCCAATTGCCTCCGAAAAAGAAGTAAGCGAGCCTGAAGTTTTTGAAAATCCATAGGCATGCATGATATGATCAAGCTCAAGCTGCTGCAGAGGGTGCGAAAACATCACATGCTCAAGATGATAATGAGGAAGAGACCGAGGAAGAGGACTTGAGAGGTGCCGAGGAAAGCTCGCAAGATGATAATGATGATGGCAATAGCGACAAAAGTGGTGGAGATGAGGACTATGTCAAGGGCAGCGATTAGATCTTTATCTTTGCATCTTTTTCCTTTTTAGTGCTTGATACCAAATAGGGAGAGAATGTATTGGTTCCTTTCAAGTTGTCATTTCTGCCTCAATCCGGAGTATTCGGGTTGACCCGGAGTATCCAGTTTCTAACAAAGTTGTACTATCTCTTTGTTCACTCCAAACTCTTTATCTTTCGTTGTTGGACATGTAAGACCTATTTTAATGTGTGAAGAACTATGTGTGGTGTGCTAGTTGTCGAATTTTAAATTTGTAAGAACTTAAATTGTTAGTGTGATGCTATGTTATACGATGGTGTAATATTTATTTCTCTTTCTTTTATGATATGATATACCATGCCATATGCATCACGCTGTTTTATGTACACTCACACTATTTACATCACACGAATGCTAAAATAAAGTGGGAGCTCTAGCAAAATTCTTTTAAATATGTGTATTTGATCTCAAAATCATATTTTAATCAATGCACACATTTAGAGGGAGCTCACCATATATCTTTAAAATTCAAAATCTTTAATTTAATTATCTTTATGTAAACTTTAATAGTGTTATCATCAATCAACAAAAAAGAAAAGATTGAAAGTGCATCTAAACCCCATATGAGGATTTTGGATAATTGATGACAAACAATTAAGGGACTAATGAATTTATTGAGTTCATGAACAGAATTTAGTCTCATTAGGGAGGTTAAACGATATTAGCATCTCTCAAAAAGAAAAGAGAAGCAGCATGTAGTTACTCAATAAGTTTTAATTGATTTTATTTTTTTAAAATGAGTTTAGATATGTCGTACTATCAAGAGAGATGTGTGTAGATGGTCTTGATGGTGTCTCAGTACTCAAAGTACATTTGTTAACCTAAAAGTTGAGAGACACGATCACCCACGAACACTGGGGAGGTTAAAGTGTTGTCCGAATCCAGAGTCTTCGGGTTGACCCGGATACTCCGGATTCTGATGTTTAGACCGAAGTCTCTGAGTTAGACTCCGTTCCAGGCTCTCGGTTAATGGTTATGTGTTTTAGCTCGGAGTCTCCGAATTGACCCGGATACTCCGGACTCTGGTGTGCCATCCGGAGCCTCCGAGTTAGGCTCCAAGCCAAGTGCTCGGTTAAGACCTTTTTTTGTTTTACCCGAAGACTCCGAGATCTATTGACCATCCGGACCCTACGGGTCGGGTTCCGGACAGGACTCTCGGCTGAGCGTTAAGTACTAACCCGAAGTCTCCATGTTGGTCCAAATACTCCGAATCAGTAAAAAAATACTGTAACGGCTAGTTTTTTCGATGGGTATAATTACCCCCACCCCCCATCTTCATTTGTTGTTAAACCAACTCGATACAAAAGCATTCATAGCCTCTTTGAAACCCTCCCACTCCTCTAGTTCATTAAATCTTGCAAGATTTTGAGAGTTGAGTTGGGAAAGTGAGATTGAGTGCATGTGTGTTTCGAGCTGCAGGTGAAGTGTCAAAAGGCTTCCATATAACCTTAGGAACCTGTGGTAACACTTGGAATTTATTAGAAAAATCACATATTCAACCCCCCCTTCCTCTAGGCGACATCACGTACATTCAATAACGACGAAGAAGCTCGCGACGACAGTGATGAGAACGAAGCTCACGACGGAATCTTATGGCCGAAATAGAGGAAGGAAGCGGCAGGATCTCGTGGCGGTGGCGATGGCGATGGCGCCGCCAAGGACAGGAGGAAGGGTGAGGACAATTGACACAGGGGAGAAGGAGATGAAGACAATGGTGAGGAGGGCATCGGTTTTTTGCTTCTCGTCTCACGGTTTGTTGAGGACGTCGGTGAGCACTCGAGGCAGTTGTTTCCCAATTCCATGGAATTGGGCCTTCAATGCAATTCCAGCCCGAGTTGACATCCAAACAGCATAAATGATTTGAGCCCAATTCAATTCCTCAAATCTGGACCTAATCCTAGGAACCAAATGGACCTAAATTGAAATTTGAATTATAACTGCAAATATGATAATAATGGCACTACAGCTATACGTTTTACACAGTGGCAGTAAACAATAAATCATTTTAAGTGAGAAGGGCAATTTTTTTAGTATATAGGTTTTCCAGTTACATGTTCATGGAGTAAAGTTCTCAAATAAAAAGTAGTTAAGAGGCACATGAACAGAGATATCTCAAAACTAACCTCATCTGTTAGATCTGGCAAAACAGATGTTGGCACGCCACAGGAAAATTGCACAAGAAGGCTGTCTGCCAGACGACTACCAAGAAAGAAGAATGAACTTCCAAGAGTTGTAACACCCTATGCCCAGCAGGTCAGTAAACATAAAAAAAATCCCATCATTCCTTGGGTTAAGTAATAATACAAAAATGAAAAAAGGCATATGAGCACAAGAAGTGCATAGGTAACCAACCGAACTGAGGACAGATGCTTTTGATTTCATAAGATCTAATCTTTGCACAGCTCTGTAAATAAAGAAAAGCAGATAATGGTCAACTCCGTTATGCCTACCAAATCTGGAACATTTGTACAAACAGTAAGTAATATAATCATACCGCCCATCGTAAACCACTGTTAGTAATAGTATTTCTCCATTCTTTGATGAAAACATTACAATGTCATGGGATAACCATGTTGCTTTAGCTACATCAAGCTCCACATGGAAACTTGTTTTAAGAATTTCTGGGCTGCAACATTGACAAAGAAATGTAAAGTCAACATTTAAATCCTCTAATGAAGAGGAAAGAAACTAAGCAACAGCGATTTAAGGTAGCAAGATCATGGATGGATTGAAGGAAAACATATTGTACATCAAACCCAATTATATATTCGTAATACTAGATAGGATAGGCACCACCAATTTTTTAATGAACTTGAGCAGCAGCAGCAATGCCTCCCTGTTAAATACTAGTAAAATATGCATATTTCACAGCAACAGTTTAGCTAGTATTAGTCTGGTCTAGAAGTCTAGTGAATTCTGGATCACAATATTATCGGACAAATTTATCTATCTCAGTAAAACAACCATGCCAAAAGCCTTTCATCACAAACCGGATGACAATTTCATTCACTTTTCAACAACAAATATCTCTATTTTTTTGCCGACCATGGTGCCACAAGTTACAATGCTAGATCAGGCAAAAATGAAACATCAGTTCTGCAGACAACTTATAGTAGTAACTCCTGCCAATTTTTCAGAATAATGGAGGCGGTGCCAGCAATGATTCAAAACAAATCAACCAATGCAAATCTATATGAATTTCAACAGAGCACTGTGGAAAGTCACATATAAGACAGCAACTCATTAGATAGCATAGAATAGTGTCCTAATAAATACTGGTGGATAGGTACACCAGAAAACTAAAACTCGTTATTTCACTAATTATATACCCATTAAGCCTACAATTCACGCTTATACTGATCCAGATGTTTGAGCTATATATAGAGAACTGAGGGGAAAATGGCAAACGTTTCGCCTCCCGCCCCCTCCCCCATCGCGCCGACCCTTGCCCACACACCAGCCCCACACCGGACTCCGTCCAGGATCCGGCAGCCACCTCACCAACCACCTCCTCCGAGTCGGCCACATCCCCTCCTCCCTGCGGGTCAGCGTTGCTCTCCCCCCTTACGCAGCCGTTCTGTCCAACCGGTCATTCCAAGGAGCTATGATGGCGAGACTCTAGCGTGTCGCCATCGCCGACTTCCTCTGGCTCTCCTGTGTCTACCCTGCCTCCGAGGTTGTTCCACGACGTGGTGCTCACAAGCAAGCTGGTAGGCCCTGCATCGCCTTCCCCGGTTGTCTCCCCGAAGTTTGTGGTGTCGAGCCCTGTAGTGGCTCCTCTCGCGATCGTCTCTCGAGGGTCGACCAAGGCCGCTGGCGCTCACCCATGTAGATGGGTTTGGCAGCGACGTCAAGAACCTGCTCCGCGTTATCCCGCCTCTCATTTGCCTGTGCGTTCCATGGAGCCCCGTGTGGCAGCTCCAGAGCACGGGCCTGTTGAGGAGGGGTGGCTCCGGGTGATCGGCAAATGGGATCGTCGACAGCTCTTGCGTTCTATGCGGCGCCCAAACATCCAGTCCCTGACGATCTGCGGGCAGGTGTTTCAACTGTTTCGATGGCTATCATCGGACGGCGGATTGCCGTCGAAGGACTAGGTGTTTCCGTTGTTCTGCCCCAGGGCATCATGTCTACGATTGTCCTCGTCTCCGTGCCGCTCCTTCCTCACAAGCGGCTAGGAGCTCGGTCTGGAGCAGGTTTTCCGTGTTGGCGACTGGTCCCCGGTGGCTGGTTTCCCCAACAGCTAGTACTTCCTCCCAGGTGGCCAGGCGCTCGATCTGGAGTAGGCTTTCCGTGTAGGCGCGTCCAGCTGAGATGTCGAGGGTTTGGGATTCATCCACTCGTCTGGATGAGCGCCTGAAGAAGGTGGCTACTGTGGGTGATGGTTCTTAGAGTCGTGACAGGTGGCCGCGTTGCAGGGTCCGCAGACGGCATGCTGCTAGCCGCGACCCTTCTGGCCCGCCCCCTCCACCGTCTGATGATCGCGGCAGCGAGGTCGGTGGGCTTTGCAATGAGGTCTCTGGTGACGAGGATGCTACCGCTGTTGCTAGCACCGGTCCGGCAGCCAGGCTGTGGTGTGTCATCGACCGTTCTTTCAGCATTGAACGCAGAGAGGATGATTTGCGTCGCCACGTCCTGTTCGCTTCGGTGATTGGCAATGGTCAGGTACCTCATGTGAGCGAGTTGGTAGCCGAAATTGCTAGATGTTTTAACCTGAAAGCCAATTCTTTGGAGCTCCACTGCACAAGATCTGAGGGTTTCTTGTTAATCCTCTCGGATGAAGTTGTAACTGATCTCATCTACAGTGAGGTTCGGCCTGTTTCCATTCTCTCATCATCTCGACTACACTTCACTCGCTGGACAAGGCATGCTTTCTCCACCGGTGCGGTTTTGTCGGATCTCGTCGATATCAAGCTTCACGGCATCTCAGATCATGCCTGGGAACTTTCGACTGCGGAGCAGCTGCTAAATGAGTATTGCTGGACAAGTGATCTTCATCCGGACACAGCTGAACTTTGTGATCGTATCTCATTCTGGGTGAGAGCTTGGTGTTTTCAGCCGTGTCTCATCCCCAACTCCATGGAGCTTCTCATCGCCGAGCCAACAGTCATCCTTGAGGAAGACCCACCGATAAAGCGAGTCATGGCTTATCCAATTGACATCTCGATGAGGCCTGCCCTTCAGCCGTTGATGAATGATTCTCCTCCTTCTCCGGTTGAGGACGACCAAGGTCACCAGACGTTGTCGTCGACGCCGACGTGGTGCTCTGCTCCGAGACATGGTGGGCGATCCCAGCCAAGGCCTGCGAGTTCCAATGCATGCACGGTTGGGGTCATGTTCAACTGTTGGTTCCAACATGGAGTCTCCATGCACCTTGGTCCCCTTGATTCATGTGGGGCTTATTGATGGCCTAGCGGCTTCCTCGAAGCCCCCATACAGGTTTCAGGGGCTACCCTAGTTGCTGTGCAACAAGCCTCTTCGGCGCCCGTGGCATTTAACACGGAGGGTGGAAGCCGTTGCCAAGCCCCGGTCCATCTCCACGGCGTGCATCCTCCGCCTGACCCTATTAAAGAGCGGAAGGTTGGGCCCAACCTTGATGCGGCTCGTTCTGAAGCACCTCTCGACTTCAACATCGTCCTTCTAGTTGATGAGCCAAATTCGGATGCTCTCCTGGGTTGTGGGCTTCTTGCTGGGCCTACCTCAGATCCTTCTGAGGCCCTAGATGCTCCACATCCAGTTGACGAGCCTGTTTTGGTTGCCTTCCTGGATGCTGGCTTAGTAGCTACCGGGCCTCCCTCCCATGGCCAAGGGATTTTCATAACCGACATCACGCCAACTCTGTCGGTGATGCCAAGCCTTGCCCTCTTGCGACAACTGATGTTGAGTCCTGTATGAATCCGTCAGTCCCCATGGCAAATGCATGTGTGGAGCCGCGCACCTGTGGCAGCAACTAATCCAGATCCAACGCCTTCTCCTTCGACTAACGCTGGGGCCTTGGAACGGACATCTCCTAGGCCTGCTGCCTGAGCTCGGACATCCAATTTTCGGGTATATGTTCCGTAAGCATAACAACATGAAAGGAAGGGAAGAGTTGGCTACTCCTGCAGCTTCGGCTTCTCGGAACTCATCCCCGCGGCAAGCACACAACAATTTCATAAAACAGCTAAGTTTGAAGAATAACAGCATGAAAGGAAGGGAAGAGTTGGCTACTCCTACAGCTTCAGCTTCTCGGAACTCTTCCCCGCGGCAACCACACAACAATTTCATAAAACAGCTTACATTGAAGACTACCAGGTTGATCCCAGCACCTCACGTTTCCAAGAAAAGGCAAAAACTCTTCCTCCTAGCACTACTCCGCGTCACAGTCGGCGTGTTGCTAGTGTTGGGGTGGAATTCCCGACGGAACCATCAAGTTGAGATCGCTTGAACTCATCCGAGGAGAGATTGCAATTAGCCAACAAGAATTGGATGATTATGCCAAGATATTCACCCAACCATTATCTGATTCACACATACAAGCGTTGGCAGCCTTGTTCGGCTGGACTCCCCCGTTGGATGGGGTTGAGCCAGCCTCAAGTTTCTAATGTTGTCTATTTGGTCGCTTTGTTTTATGGTTCATGATGAATCCGTCAAGCATCATTATATGGGATGTTCGGGGCCTTAACTCTACGGCGCGACGAGACTCGGTTCGTGCCATGTTGGATTCATCGAGGGCGGATGTCATGTCTCCAAGAGACCAAAATGGCTGCTATTTCTCAGCATGTGATTCCATCTATGCTGGGTTCAGATTTTGGCAATTTTGTGGAGCTTCCTGCGGTTGGTGCTAGTGGAGGAATTCTAATTGCATGGCGAAATTGGCTTGGCCCTGTTGGCAACAATCGGATTGATGCTTTTAGTGCTACAATTCAATTTTGCCGTGCGGATCAGCAATCATGGTTGTTAACTTGCATCTATGGGCCACAAGGGAATGACAACAAGATTGCCTTTCTATTTGAACTTCAGGATATTCGAGCAACTTGTTTGGGTCCGTGGGTTGTGGTAGGAGATTTCAACCTTATTTATAAAGATGAAGACAAGAATAATGCCAACCTTAATCGTGCTATGATGGGTCGGTTCAGGCGCCTAATTTTTGATCTGGCAAGCAAAGAATTACCTTTGCATGGCCAAAAGTTTACTTGGTCCAATGGCTAGGATACACCTACCCTTGTCAAGCTTGACAGAGTTCTCCATTCAGTGGATTGGGAGGAGCTCTTCCCAAATTGCTTGCTGCAGAGTGCTGCAACAGAGGATTCCGATCATTGTCATCTTCTCCTTGGGCTGAGAGATAACAAATCTAGAAAGAGATTCCACTTTGAATCCTTTTGGCCAAAGTTGGATGGTTTTCATGAGGCGGTTGAGCATGCTTGGAGTTCTGTACTCGCACGTTCCTACCCCGTGGAGACCTTATCTTTAAAATTTAGAGCTGTTGCTCGACGACTTCAAAGTTGGAGTCAAAGAAAGGTTGGTCATGTTCGATCACAGTTTGGACTTGCCAAAGAGATTTTGCACTAGCTGGAAATTGTGCAGGATAGCCGCTTTCTTTCCGCCACGGAGATTTGGCTCTGTAATTGCCTCAAAAAGCATAGCATTGCCTTGCTTTGGCTTCTCTCATGCGGACAATTGCTAGGATTCGTTCTCGGGTCAGTTGGCTTAGAGATGGGGATGCCAACACAGTTTTATTTCATCTCCATGCTCGACATAGTAAGAGAGAATTTCATAACCAAGCTTGTTTCGAATGATCAGATCTTCACTAGCCATGAGGACAAGGCTAAGGTGATTTATGATTTCTGTAGTGATCTGCTTGGTTCTAGTGTGGACCGGGACAACACTATTAATCTTGATTTGTTAGGCATTGAATCTCATGAACTTGCTGATCTTGATGCTCCCATTTCTGAAGAGGAGGTGTGGAATACAATTAAACAACTTCCATCCGATAAGGCGTCGAGGCCGGATGGATTTGCAGGGCGCTTCTACAAATCTTGTTGGCCGATTAATAAGGGAGATATCATGGCGGCCATCTCAACTATTTGGAGCAGGAAATTCAGGAATTTTTAGTTGCTTAATACAGCCTATATTACACTTCTACCAAAAAGAGAAGAGGCAAGGCATGTAAACGACTTCCGGCCTATAAGTCTTGTGCACAGTTTTTCTAAACTTGTTACCAAGCTTTTAGCTAATAGGTTGGCTGGTCAGCTCCAACAGCTAGTCACCCCCAATCAAAGTGCTTTTATCAAGGGCCAATTCATACAGGATAACTTCATACTTGTGCAACAAACCGCGAGATTCTTACATCAACAAAAACAGCCTCGAATTCTCCTCAAGTTGGATATCTCAAAAGCTTTTGATTCGGTCCCTTTGGCCTTTTCTTCTTAAGGTTTTGAAGAAATTGGGATTCAGATCAATTTGGTGTGATATGATCAGTGGGCCGTTGGCTTCCTCTTCGACATAGGTTATGTTGAATGGAATCCCCGGTGAGGTTATCATACACCGATGAGGATAACGGCGAGGTGATCCCCTGTCTCCTATGCTCTTTATTTTGGTTATGGATATTCTCAGTCACATGGTGTCTCATGCTTCTAAGGAAGGTATGCTGCAACCTCTCTCAACTAGGGCAATCCAACATCGGATTTCATTATATGCGGATGATGTGGTTCTTTTTCTTCAGCCTGCATGTAATGATATTGATCTTGTGCTTGACATCCTGAACCTCTTTGGAGAAGCCTCAGGACTTAAAACTAATGTACATAAGAGCTGTGTTTTTCCTATCCAGTGCACTGAGACGGATGTCGCAATAATTCAAGAACATCTACCGAGTGAGCTGCAAGAATTCCCTTGCAAATACCTTTGGTTACCTCTCTCCTTGAGGAAATTGACAAAAACACAATTACAACCCATTATTGACCGAATTGCTGATCAAGTGCTTGGGTGGAAGGCTAATCTTATGACACGTGATGGCCAGGTTATCCTGGTTCAGTACACAGCCATGCTCGTTTACCTAACCATGGCCATTGATCTCCCAACATGGGCAATCAAGGCAATTGATAAGATTCGGCGAGGTTTTCTTTGGAGAGAAAGAAAAGATGTTAAAGGTGGCCATTGTCTCATTGCTTGGGACAAAGTGCAGCGGCCTCGAGAGCTTGGTGGTCAGGGTATCTCTAATCTCCAAAGACTTGGTTGGGCTCTTAAGATGAGGTGGTTGTGGTTGCAGAAAACGTAACCCGATAGGCCTTGGACATTTTTTCCAATCCAGGTGCATGAGTGTGTTCATGCTTTCTTTTCCATGGCGATCGTGACTAAGATTGGAGAAGGCACACACACTTTGTTTTGGAAAGACAAGTGGCTGCAAGGACATCGAATTGCAGATCTCGCACCCCACTTATTTGTTGCAGTACCTAAAAGAAGAGCCAATAGGCGCACAGATCGTGAGGCTTTAACAAATTATTTTTGGATTCATGACATCCAAGGGGCTATGACAGTTGGTGTGCTTGCCGAGTTCCTTGATCTTTGGGATCGGCTGTCCGAGGTTGTATTGCAGCCGGGGGTACAAGACATTCATCGTTGGCGGCTTTCATCGTCAGGACAGTACTCAGCCAAATCGGCTTATGAAAAAAATTTCCAAGGATATGTCCAATTTCAGTCTTGGGAGTGCATTTGGAAATCTTGGGCACCAGGCAAATGTCATTTCTTCCTTTGGCTAGTGGTGCACAAAAGGTGTTGGACTGCAGACCGGCTTGCTCGACGGAATTTGCCACATCCATTCTGTTGTCCTCATTGTGACTAGGATGCTAAAATAATTGATCACCTGCTCACCACTTGTGTTTTTGCAAGGCAATTCTGGTTTAGTCTCCTGAGGCGATTTGGTATTCATGGCCTGTCACCTTCAGTTGAAGACAGATCCTTCGATGACCGGTGGCACAAGGCAAGTGACGCTGTTAATGGTCAGGTGCAAAAGGGCCATAATTCTCTGGTCATTCTGGGTGCCTGGACTCTTTGGAAGCACCGGAATCGATGTGTTTTCGACGGAATTGCCCCTAGCGTGGCAGCAGCCTTGCTGCTTGCCGAGGAGGCGCAATTCTAGGTGATGGCTGGGGCTCAAGGACTTTCCCTCCTTACTGCCATAGTACCTAGTGATTAGGTTGTTTTGTGGTCGTTTGTATTTTCATCACGGGCGCGACTGTAAACTAAGAACCTATGGTGTGAGTGTGTATGGGTGTTCTCGGGTTTCTACCCTTCTTCATCTTTAATATAATGATACGCAATTCTCATGCGTATTCGAGAAAAAGATGTTTGAGCCATGCAGTTCATGGTTTCTATCTTTGTGCATGACTTCTCCAACTTGATTCGTGATCACATTAGTCCCTAATTTCCATGCTTCAAAATTTGTAGCTAAAGAGTTGTCATATTGCATGGTAGGACAGCCTAACACACTAGCATATAAGTTGCTCAATATGGTGAGAAACAAGAATGTACTCCCACATCTCTTTTTATTTGTCAATCACACATTGGGTATACATTCTTCTATGGTGTGCATAAGATTGTGATGCATGTTCAAGTATAAGGCCTGCAATCAGGGTTTACATTCCTGGATTTAATAACAAGGGACCCATTCTTTTTGTCCAAAAACAGAACTAATCAGACCAATTAAAAATCAATTCTGAAATTTTAAAACTCGGATTTGCCTTCTTAATAGCAAAAGGGGAAAAAGGCGTTGTATACCCGCCATTAATAGAATGAAACATGTGATGAGGTTGAAAGGTCTTCTGGAAGTGGGCATGAGGATGACATTACTATTCATGAAATGGGTAGTGCAAAGGAGTTAGTTACACAAATCCCAGCACACAAGCAAATGAACTAGCTAATATATAGCTAACTGTTTGCTCATTTGCAGGTTGTTCTAGCATTCTTGCAAGCAGCATGGAATCTTGTTTAGTACTTTTTACCTGAACCTTAATCTGGAAGCAAAATGTGAGCCGAAGAGAGTAGTTAGCCAGAAATATCAGTATATGTGATCCAAATATTTTGGCAGGCCAACAGAATCTACAGATCATGTTCTCTTTATTCAAGACTTTCTTTGCTTGTGTACAGATGGTTATCAGTTTACAATCAAACAGAAAAATAGAATTTGTCCAAAGAAATGGCAGGTTTGATAGAAGTTCAGCTGGCATATTTACCAACCCACAGAAGATATTTCTGCTGAATCAAGGATTTTGGAAACCTGCCTGCAGTCAACAAAGTCTTATAGTGGCTTGATTTTTGCTAATTTAAATTAGATCAATTTCCAGTACTCGAGCCTCAAAGAGAGCAAACAGTACATCCTTGAGGGGGGATCATTCTCCATCTCGTTTTCAGGTGGGTGGTGGTGGTCATAGTCTAGTGGTCATCGTCGCAGTAGCGATGTGTGTGTACTAGTGTGAGGTGGTATACAATACATAAATACCTGAGGAGTTATCTAGCAGAAACAAGGTGTAGTGTTTCTTTATGTGATTTGAGAGAAATGGCAAACAAGCACTTGTCCTAAAGTAGCAAGTAGGAGCAAGCAAGTCGCAGGAAAGTAGGATTTACAATTTTAAGACAGATGGCAAGATAGTACCTGCCATCAGGCTGTGATGAGAAACTGTTCAAGGCAAGTGAACAAGATGTGGACTGCAACAACAAAGAAAATTTGTGAATCAATGACTACGCATCAGCCAGTCAAAGAAAAAGTTCATTAACCATGAGTATTTAGGTCGACAAACCTGACTATGATAGTGGATCGAATTTGCACAGATCACAAGAACACCGCTAATAGGTGGAGGCACTGCAAGAACTTGGTATGCATCATGTGGCAGATCCTGGAAAGAACAAACGGTACTTTGTAAAGATACAAGTAAGGTTTCTATTGAGTCCAAGAAAATGCATTAATTAAGTTGTTGCTTCCATAAAGGAAAGAAACACATTAAACTCAACATGCTGACAAGGTAGGAGGTAAGAAGCATTATGCTAAATACAATTCAAAGCAAGAGAAATCACAGCCGCCAATTACAAAAGGCACTGCAAGACAACTTGAAGATTAATACAACTTTTGAATCCCACTGGAATCTAGACATGGAAATAGAAACTGATCAAAGCACAGTAAAAAACCATATCAACTGGAGAACACAGATGATAGCTCCACCAATATGTGCAGAATATAAGGAAAAATAAATCGTTTGTTTTGAACCAGGTTATTCACCTCAGATAGCCTTGATCAGTTATATACCTTGCTAGTTATAGTACTAAACAATGTGAGCTCATCATACAATGATGTTTTAGGGCAGGACTCGAAATAACAAAAAGTCAAGAGTAATCCAAGTGATGGCTTAAACCTTTAAACAATTTCAATACAAAGAAGTATAAGATAAGGTACAAGAAGCAGGTAGTGATAACCTAAATTTCAGGGATTTAAAGGTTCGGATAAGTTCCAGTACAGCTGTGCAAACTTTGATAATTTATATGAAATCATAGCACTTATGGTCAAAAATCAAGTCATGCATATTTTATTGATCAGAAATTAATTAATTTAATGATTCTTGAATACCCCAACAACAACAACAGCCTTTGTCCTAAGCAAGTTAGGGTAGGTTAGAGATTGAAACCCACAAGATCCAACTAAAAAGACTATGAGAAAACAATAATGATAATAAAGGTACTAGTAATAGTAAAACATAAAAGTAATAATGATACAAGAAGACTGATGCATAAGTTATAGTTTTGACACATAGATTGCTAACTAACACACGCTTCTGTCCATGGATAACCCACATAAAAATGTTAGCACTACAAACTTTTTGCTGAAAGAATGTAGAAATACATATAGCAGATACAGAACAGAAGACAAGAAATGACAAAGCTAACAAATGATCTTGCACACTTACAGCAGCAGACCATATCATCGGGTGTTGTTTCAAACCCATGCTAATACTAAATGCAGATATCATGCATGTGTGCTGCTTTGATGAGATACGCCCAGCCCACGTAGGTTCTCGCTCATGAAGTATGACCAACACAGGCTCAATATAACCTGAAGGAATCATAAGAAAGAGATGGCATGAATAGCACAGTTCTGAATATGAGGGGTTTGTATGACTAATTATACACACATACATATACGTAGTGTTTGACAAGAAAGGGACGCATGATATGCAGAACCAGCAAGAGTGACCACAACAAACAAAGAGAACAATTAAAGAACTCCAGTCACATCAATCATCACCAAGTTATAGCCTATTTGGATCACAGCAAGATCTCTCCTGTAGCAGAATCCTATGTGAACTAAAAACACAGGATTAGGATGAAAACAAGGTGTTCGGATGCTTCACAGAAAACAATGCAAAAAATTTAGCAACAGACATTTCTTCACAGCGATTACCTTGGAAATAGAATAGATATGACCTCAGGTTTGAATTCCTGAAAGTAGTAATATCTCCACTAAGAATTTTTGGAGTCATTCATACAACATAAAGATCCCATGGGGAAAGTTCATTTGGACTTATAATCCCCCAAGAAAGTCTTTATTCCAAACTAGTCCTTATTTTACACAATTTTCATTTTTTTGTATAAAATAATGGTATTGAACACTAGGTTTTTCGTATGCAATTCTCATTCTGCATGCTTCTTATATATGTCAAACCCTATCCTGCTAATAAGCTGGGAAACACAGGGTAGTTAACCTACTAAGTGTAACAACAAGCACTCATATAGTCATATACTGATATATGATGATCAACTGTAGCAATTTAAAAATATGCAAAGTTTGTTCAAAAAGGCTGGTGGAAAAGCAGAGATAAGCATAATGTCAGCACAACCTGCTAAATAAATAATAGGAAATAATCTAAAACAAGTTCCAAAAGGCCAACAATACAACTAAGCAGTATGCCACAATAACATACTTGTCCATGAAAGTTCAACAGAAGATAGAAAGCATGAAAATAAATATTGAGAGGTGTTTGTTCTCGTCCGTTTGGACCTTTTCTTCTTAATATAATGATGTGCAGTTCTCCTGCTTGTTCGAGAAAAAAAAAACAATGTAAGTTTGAAGAGAAATCTTATCTCACCATGCACAAATGTAAAACATTTGATGTGATTCATGCCTAAAACACGCAAGTCGATCAAATATGAAGAATCAATCCGAACAGCAGTCGAACTCAACACACATGTCGGTTCATCTTCTCCAACCAGGTTCTGCCCAACCTAATAAGACATAAAATACCAGAAATCTGCTAATCAACACAAACACAGTGGGAGGAAAGAAAAATACTTGTAATTCTTCTGGTTCAAAAAGTAACAATGAAAAATCGCGCTAGCAGTTAATCTCATGGATCCCTAGTCTAAAAGCAGGTTATTGAATTGAAATGATAAAAGTAAGCCTGGCTAAAGGCAAAGGTTCTATGAAAGAAGATTGCAAGAGACAATAAGAACCGACAAAGAACTAACACTTCAGGATGGAAATATGCAGCCAAGTCAAGGAAATTCCACCTGAGCAGCTTTCAGAATTATCATCTGCAGTCCATATACCAGTGCAGCAGCACATCTGCCTTGAGGATCCGCTTTTATGACAGGACCCCAGGCAAATGATTCCCTGCCTCTTTTCAGATGCTGCCATTCAGGGCCTTCAAAGCAGTGCATTGAGCTGTGACATCAGGAATGATAATCTGTTACAGTGTTATCTATATTGCATCGATTTGTAGATAGGCAAGACAGCAAACTAGTTCAACTACAAAGAATGATGGTTTAGTTTAGTGTACATCAGAAAAGGAGACTGGGGGGGGGGGGGAGCAATGCTACTTACAATTTTATCTATTTGTGAGAGAAACAAAAAAAGAAAGGTGGTACTGCAGTATAAGGCTATAAGCTATCAGCATAATGATCCTTCAATAACTCTAACAGAAAAAAAAATGGGGATCTTTCCTCATAACTTGGTACCCTGTCATTTAAAAGTTTTCCCAATGGGGAAGTGCTAATACGCACATGCTACCATATCTTACAAGTTACATAATTGTATCCATCTACAGCAAAGGAGAAATTTTATATGTTCCTCAGTAGTTCAAGGTGAGAGAAGTGTGATATGTGCATACCTTGTTCGCAGGCCATAGATGCTGTCATCGAACTCCAAACAAGTTATTTTTGAATCTTTAAATGCAAGCACAATGGAGTCTCGGCTATTCTCTGTGCCATCCGACAACACAGCCATGGACTCAATGTTCCCGTGGAGCCTAAATGTCATTCAGAGAATTAGTCCTCGAGAGGCTGACACGTCTCACTGACTGAAATCTAAAACTAAAAGTACATCCAGAGAAGCAAGAGTGCGTCCTCCACACCTGTAATGGCACACGAGCTCCAGTCGAGCCCCACAGATCCCATCCAGGATGGCGCCGGACGATGAAGACGGCTGCACGCCGCCGGCCCCATCCTCGGTCGCCGCGGCATCAGCCCTCAAGGCGTACACCTCGAGCACGTTGGCCGCCGCCACGACAAGGTTGGGGGTGGGGCCCACGCGCCTCGGCGCCCTCACCGCCGCTGCAGCAGCCGAGTCGATGTCACCGTCGGGCCCGGAGGTGGCCGCTCCGGTGGCGGCGGCCGCGGCCTCGGACGAGGAGAAGGCGGCAGCGTCGGAGGGGGAGTGAGTGATGAAGCCGGCGGCGCAGTGATCGACGCCGGTGGGCGGGTGCATCATCTTGTACGCCGCATAGCTCATCTTCGCGATGGGGCGAGGGCGAGGGCCCTCGGCGTCTAGGGTTTTGGGGGTGGGATTGGAATGGTCGAGGGGAGAGGCGGCCCCTGGAGCTCAGCAGAGGAGGAGGACGAGGGTTTCGGCGAGAATGGAGTGGGGATTTTTGCCAAAACCCTAGGAAAACCTGGCGCGGGAGGAGGAGCAACTCCGGAAACCTTTGGCTCACTGGATAAAAGTTCGCAGGGAAAAAAGCTCAAGCTAGATTTGCAAATTCCGCTAACACGCCTACAAGATGGGCGCGCCACGAACTCAACTGGCAACATTTCAGGCATCCCTTCCGCTTTACGTTTTTGAATTTTGAAAATTTGTCTCTCCCGTGTTTTTCTATTTTAAAAAAAGTTTTTTCGAATAAGTTATCCGAATAAGTTTTTCGAACAAACTTAATGAGAAAAGTTTTGAGGAAAAATTAACGAGAAAGTTTGCTTAGAAAAGTTTCGAGAAAAAAATTTGAAAAAAACCAAAAATGGAAAGTAGGTCTGTCAATGGGCGGCGTGAGCAAGACAACGCACGTGCGCGTGAAAACGAATTTTTTCTACAAGAGGCATAGCGGATTAGCAACCGCTGTAGCAGTTAGTAGAGTGGCAATAAATGACGCTATAGCTAAAAAATGTTTCGGATTATTAATTTACGCATACTGGCTTTAGTTAGATTCTCGTACGATGATTATGGCACCACTAAACCATACCGTTAGAATTGGGTGCTGAAGATGAGAGAAAACTGATAAATGGAGAGATTGACTAACCAAAGTTTTTTTTTAGTTTGTAGAGTGCTCATCATAGGCCTCTGATGTAAATTTTCATTTGGTTTATATCCGCTTTTCTTTTGTAAGTTATGACTATTTATTTGTTTCTTCTCTCAAGTTATCAAGAAAGTCTACTATGGATTTGTTGAAGTTATCTCACTTCTTTCCTACTGCATGACTTCATGATAAGTGAGGGAAGAAAACATCTTTCTTAATTTCTTTATTCAATTCTAAACAAAAGGGAGAAAGAGGCTATGGATACTATATTGCCCCCCTCCTCTCTCTTTGTATGTTATAGAAATAATTGATAATGTGTCACACCGAACTGATCAAATTTTGTAAAAGGAGCTCAGGTGTTATTCTTTCTAGAGACATGCAAACCTTTCTAGCGTGTTGGCACGAGATCTACACCGAGGATTCTGACCGCAGACATATTCACACATATAAAACCATATCATCTTCCTACGAACAACAACTATCCTAGAGTTCTAGCACCAAGGCATACTAATTTGACATCAAGCCTGAGTTCTAGCACCCAAAAGACTAGTTTTCTAAGAAAGTAATTCAATTTCCAAAGAAACCACGAAAATTTCTCTCTCCTACTCCACGGTCATCACCTCCCTTATCATCCCCTCCATAACCTCGCATCACACGTCGTCACCGATCTCCATCGCCACGCCCCATTCCAAGCACTTTTACAGAGAACTCGTCAGTTGCTCGGCAAAGAACGGCCACGACAGCATGGGAACCTTATCAAGCCTTGAGTTCCACCCGTTGTGCATCAAGAAGAGCCCCATCGCCCCATGCAGCAACACCGCCTCCTACGGGCACCAGCTCACCAGGAGGCCCTTGTCGCGCATCGCCTCCAGGGACTTAGGTGGCAGGATGGCAATGTGGCCTTGCACCAGGTTAGACCTCCCCAAGTCCCCATCGACCCCAGCTCCCGCTTTGCTCGTTGCTCGAGCGACTCAGGCGCTCAGCTGTAGTGAGTAGGCGACCACCATTGAGGCTGGCGATAGCTCCTTGTTGCTGGGCATCTGGATTCTCTAAGTATGGACTTTGGTGAGCACTGAACACTTGAGGCTTGAGCAATTGATCAGGTTGTAGTATGCGGAGATAAAGAGATATTTGGCGATGTTGTTTGTTGAATATAATCTGATACTCTAAATACAAGCATCCTAGGCTGTCTCAGTATGTTTGTCCAAGTAGTTCAGGCTTAGGCATTATAGTAGCTAGACAAAGCATTGCTGTTGAGTGGCTAAAATAGTATTTTATAGGCTTACCATTAATGATGTTGTTAAGGTTGCGACTGGCTCAGGTTATTTTGATAGGCTTGAAAGTGAATTGTACACAACAATCCACGCTGCATACTACAGCCCCAATGTTGAGTCCATGGATGCCCTTCCTGATTGCTTCAAAGCTAAGGAGAGGTTTGTGTATGAGACATCTGAGCTATTGCCCCTTGTATCAGGGCATGATCTGTTTGCTATTGTTAGTGTAGCTGATGGCAACCATGAGCGCATAGATGCTTGTCATGAGAAGCTGGCACCTTCTAGTTTTAGAACTCCTGGGTTATTACAAATGTGTTGACAAATGCGAGTAAGGATTCTATATCTATCAATCATGTTGATAGACACAACAAAGAGATGGTGTATGACGCTAATTCTTCATCAGATGCCAACAAGGATATTAAGTTGTGTATATGCAGGAAAGTAGTAACTACTGCAACTAGGAGCCACAAGTGCAATTGCATTGACACAGGGCATGTGGAAGATCACATTCATGTATATCTTGTTCCAAATGAGGCAGCTATATCTGATTTAATGCAAGGGAATCTTCTCTTTGGTACAATTACTGGGATGGCCACCATTGGGGAGGAAGGATCCTGCTGTGTCTATGACGGCCACGGCATAAAGACACATGTAATTATGAAGCACATGCCATTGATGGTATGAAGTAATACATTCTCAAATACTTATATGTTAAGATCAAATTGATTATGCATATTGTAATATGTACAAAGTTTTCTTATGGAATTCAAGAACCATGCATGATAGCACATCTTTAAATTGAAAACTAGTGAAAATTTTAGCACTTAGAAATCAGTACCCCTTTGTTCAAATCGTGGGTTTGCCACTGACAACATGTGCCTGTTGGTGTGGTTGATGACATCAATAGTATAAAAATCCTTAGAAAAGTATCATGTTCTGATTACAAGCTTTAGACTGAGAGCAATTGTGCTTCACTATGAAAATGTTGACATGTTATCGATTTCGTAACCATCGTGAAAAGGGTAATGATTGCTAAAGCATGATATATTAGAATCAGTACGTGCAATGTATCATTTGACGTGAATTTTCATCGCTTAAAGTGGATTTCCAATGCTCAATATTACATGGTGTGAGAAATTTATTGCTTATTCTAACAACCACATGGATTCCATGGTACAACAAGCACACTTTTGTTTTGCACGTGTGTGGCACACGCGCGTGGTTAATAGTAAGAATAAATCAACGTGTCTACAATAATTCTTTAATTATAAAATGTAAAAGTGATTCTAGCAATTTACTCATACACACATAAGTGTTGTTGACAAGAAATCATTATCATAGTTGTACGTAATACAATATAATACTATTTTTATTGCATAAGAAAATATTATATGCACAATAAATTAGTAGATTCCAGGCTTCTTGTTTTTTATTTTCTGGCCCATGCAGCTTTGGCCCACTAAGCTGCTAGACATCACGGTTGTGAGGACCTTTATGGGATAGGGTCGTTCCGTACTCCTAATTTGAGTTCGGGTTGGATACCTGGACACCGTCATCTACTCATATTTGCTCATGGAGGTGGTGGTCTGCCAATGATCCTTGATTAGACAAGGAGGGACTGTTTCAGCCAGCGATATAACGCGAGATTCGTATTTAGATTCACCACCGGAGGTTCTCTCTCCACGACGTCAGAGCAAAGAAGTGAGCCCTCTGCCCAGAGCAGGATGACATGATGGAGAAGGGTTGACCTTTCTGAGGCACACGGAGGCACTTCATGTGGCTGTCGGATCCAATATCCTTCCGATGAGATTGTTGATGCTCTCGTGGGTCCATCTTTCCTTGCTTGTTTGTGAGGTGATCGGGTAGAATTTGATAACTAGAAGGACTAGGAAGACTACGAAGCTGTGCGGAATCAGAGAGAGATCAGTCTCGATGACGAGATTGATGGTACCCCTGCTCTGGCCTTCGAAGTTGTTTTTCGGCAATGCTGCTGAGGATGAGGATGGCATTGAAGAGGAAAAAGAACATGGGGAATTTGACATGGGTGAAGACATCAACAACGAAGAGTACATGGGATTCCTGGATGTGATGCCTTTGGTGACTCCTTACATTGATGATTTGCTTCGACTAGATGTCGAGTAGCGAATCGAGCTGTATGAGCGCCATACATTGTATCACATCAAAGCTTTTGAGGTACATAGTACCATCGATTCATCGATGCTCCTATCCTATCTTTCTACTAGTTGATTCATAGTACATGGTCAACATATTACTTTATCGCTGTCCTATCATGTGCATGTTGGTTCTCACAATCCTTGCTATGCTCTCTTTTACTATAGTTGTTGCATGGAGAGCCTATTGGCAATCTAGATGATGCTGAGCTGAGAAAGATGTACCAGTTGACGCGTCTTAAGAAGAACAAATACTTCGAGTGCTACGAGGGAGATGGCACATTCGGTTTGTTTTCCCATCCTGAGCACTATCAACTTGCTGCCTTGGATGACTATCAACGGCTCGTCCCACTAAATGATGTTCATATTCATCTAGTCAGTATTGTGTTATTAAGTAATGCATCTAAGTTTGATTCACACTCTAATACCCACATTCTCCTCGGTTTATGTTTCATGATTCCTGAGCACTGATCTAGGTGAAATGCATCCTCAAACCTCAACATCATATTATTTATTGAGAGAAATGATGGAACTACTTAACTTTCTTCCATTGTGCTAGCATTATCACATGGACAATGGTTGTCACCATCACATTGTGTCCTCCAAAATTCTAACTTTTTCCTCCATTGTGCTAGCATTATCACATGGACAATGGTTGTCACCATCACATCGTGTCCTCCAAAATTCTAACTTGATAACCAATGTAGTCACAATTTTGTATACATTTTTTTGGTAAATGAGACTCTTTGTTTGGGGATAGTTTAAAATCTAGATAACTTTATTCTACACCAATTTAGCACATGGAAGAGTTTTAAATTAAGTTTAATTTGTTTCTTATACAAGTTTCTCATAACATTCTTAGTAAAAATGCTTTCAAGTCTAAAACTCACATTTACACCATCTTTTGCACAAAGAGAGAAAGGGCACAAGGAGAGGCTGGTTTGACTAATTCACAACTAGAATTGTTTTTTTTTCTCTATTGCACTTTCTAGACATCTACTTTCTTTGAAATTAGTGCCCCAAGATAAATTATTTGCTTCCTGATAAATTTGCATCCTCTTTCGTTGAACTTAGTACATCTTTGCATTTGAAGTAAAGTAAAACCATTACATGTAAATGAGTGATATTTCAAGTTTACTAGTATATTTATGTCGAATCTTCAGTGCTTGCCATCCTCCATTCTTTTAGACCATCCAGGAGATATTCTTCATTGAGATGTAATATGTTGCTTTCCTTCTTGGTGCAGGGTGGTTATAAGTATATGGATTGGGATGGCTATCAGTTGAGTTATCACACCAATGAAATTGATCGAGAATATGTCAAATATTGTGAAACAATTTTGAAGGAAATAAAGGTATGCATCAGGCAACCAATTAGCTAGTCTAATTAGAAAACCTTTTCCAATATCTATACAGATTTTTTTTGGACTAACATCCTTTTTACCTTAACAGTGGACTGAATACTACGTTGCTCTAGATTGTGCATGCCGTGAGGAAGTATGGCCTAAAGAAAATTTTAGTATTGCATTGAATGCATTAACATTTTAGCACCATATTTAACTTGTTTGTTATTTAGTGGTTCAGGCTAACCAATAGAGTTGCTAGCCAAGCGATGCAAATTGCAACTAGGTCTACCAAAATTTCTGTCAATCTAGATCATCTTGCCTTCATTGTAGGACACCTTGCATGCATACTCGCTCGTTTAAGTGGCCATCATAATTTGTGGATTTATCTAAAAAATACGTCCTTTGTTGCAATCCAGGAGTAAACATCCAGCCTATGCCATGATTTTTTAATTTGAAGGAGCTAGATGGTGTGTATTTTGAGATTTAGAAGTGGGTCATAAAGCAAAAGGTTAGACTGTGGGTGTTACTCAGATCTTAGAGACTATTAGTTGTTGCATGTTTGTGTGTATAGATTATCTATATTTAAATGCATAAATAGTGACACTGTTTTTCTTCCTTGTATAATGTTTAGAAGAATTTTAGAGATGTTGAGGAAGTCTATGAACTAAACAAGTTTCCACTGTGCCAACATCTTAATGTCTTATGGAATATGCCATGCACCATCACTGTTCTCAGTAGGAAATACAGATAGGTTCCTTTTTTCAAACATGTTCCAAAATCTAATTGTTAATATGTTGTATAATGCTAATAGCTTTCATATGTGTTCCTTTTTTTTCTTTAAGTTTAGCTCTTGGACGGCTGGCATTCATGTGAAAGTAAGTAGATGTTAGTGTGATGTGTTTTGGAATGCAAATGGGATCCACTGGAATATGTTTCTTTTTTGTGTCAGAGCTGAAAAATCGACCTCCAAACTCGGTTCATAAACAATTCGTCAGGAGTGCGCCGACGGTTCCTTCCCCGAGTTTTGGTGGATGAGAGGAGGTGGCACTGGGAGATAAGGTCAGTGTCGAGGTCACCCCGCCGGGGGAAAAGGAGGCCACCATGTCCGGAGGAGAAGGTGTTCACCGCGCTGAGGATATGGGGCCGTCGCGGTGGGATTTGCGAAGAAGGCAAGATCTGTAAGACAGAGTTGAATTGCCCATCCCAGATCTACAAAGATGACGGGATTGGCGAGCGAGTGGTGGCCATCACTGGGTGTCTTGACTTAAGCTGGTTCGACGGCTGAGGGTGTTCAATACCGGTTTGCTTGTTCAATATCAGTTTTTGCTACGCTGTTGCTAACTAGCTTCAAATCCGTATTGGATTAGGCACTTTTAAAACCTCTTTACCATTTACGTTAATTTAGTTCAGCTTTGGTTAAACTTGTTTAATTAGCGCATTAATGACTTGATTATGTCTCCTGACCAGGCACGTTATAACCGGATCAGTATGGGAAAAAGGGGTACGCCACAATGTAATATGAAACCAGTCCCGAACTGGGCAAGAACAGGCAATACATTCCTCTTTTCTTCCCCAAATCTCTTCCTGGTTCTTCTCGATTTTGATCTGCTTCATGCAAATTAGCTAGGTTGTGATAAATTAGTATCAGAGCTTTGTTATTCTCGGCCAAATTAGTGGTGGAATCAACCTAGTGAGTGTTGTTCGGTGTATGTCCAGGCGTAAATTCCTAGAACCCGAGTAGATTTGGAGCTCGCTGTGGTGATGGCGGTGAATTGAATTCAGGCTTGGGTTACTCAAGTTGTCCAATTGTAAAATCCCTCTGCCGATCTCCAATTCGGGCATTGGTAGACTCTTGGAGCAGTCTGAGTTTGGGAGGTGTTCAATCGAGTTGATCTGCTTCGACTGGTGGGATGACATGCAACACAAAGACTGCGATAACGGTGGGATGGCAACCTCGATGGTAGCAGCGACATCCGTGACCGATGTGGTGAGCCCGAAGGATTTGGAAGGATCTAGCATGGGGTTTGCAGAGACTTTGCAAGATGAAGTGCTGGATTTGAAGTCTAGGATGGGGAATGTTGAGATGCATCTCACACATATGCAGGATCAACTCGGTTCCATTCAAGCATCGATTATGGAGATCGCTAGGGTTTCCAAGAGTGCCAATACCACTGGTGTCAAGGAGCCCAAGACAACAACGAGAGATAGTGGTAAGGCTGTGCTGAAAGATGGAGTTAGGCTAGTTACTGAACAAGGTATTTCTAACACGTATGATCTGGTTTCTCCTACACATGCATCTCCTTTTAGTGTAGTATTCACAGAGATCCCAAATAGACACAATACATATGTTCTTGAAATTGAACCTACTCATGAGAGGTCAATGCAGATGCATTTCCATAACCAGCACAAATTCGGTAACTCACACACTTGTGTGTCACCACATGCTAGAAATTTTGATGCACATAAGATAGGTCAAATGCATAATCTAAAAAAGTAGAGACATAAGTCATTGGACAATGCATTTAGCCTATCCATCTCCAGGCCAAAACTAGATTTTCCTACCTTTCAAGGCTAAAACCCAATTTGATGGACTTGACAGTGTGAAAAGTATTTTGAATTGGCAGTTGTTCCTCCAAATATGTGGGTTGCTATGACCACTTTGCATTGCAATGGTAGAGCTGAGCACTGGTGGTCTTGGTTGAGGCTTTCAACTAGGCAAGTAAGGTGGCACAATTTTGTACAATGGTGTGCAATCGGCTTACTGAGCATGGCATGTATGATGTGGTGGAAGTGTTTCATTCATTGGCTCAAGAGATTAGTGTAACTCTTTACATCGATAAATTCGAAGAGCTGATGGTAGACATGTAGAGGCAACACCCGGTTCTCCAAGAAGATTACTACATTAGGTGCTTTGTCAGAGATCTCAAGGAACACATTAAGCACTACTTAAGGCCACACAAACCAAGGACTCTTGAACATGCATATGGTATTGCTAGGGATTTAGAGAATGCAATCTTGTATAAGAAGCAAGGGACCTCATTCAAATCTAATTCTAGTAGAAGCTCTTATCAAATTGGTTCACAACAGAAGGCAACTAGTCTTGTGTCAGCTGCACAGAAGGTGGAGTTGGTTCAAAAACCAAATAAACTTCCCAATGTAGTTGTTAGGGCTAAGGAGCCATGCACATGCTGGAAGTGCAGTGCTCCCTAGACTCCAAGGCACAAGCAAAAGTGTAGGTTTTATCAAAACTTCACCCACACAATGACAATGAAACCTGAAGAGTTTCACAATGTAGCAGAAGAACATCAAATTGGAGAACCTGAAGGTCAGCAGCTGCAGTCACCGCATCGCATGCAGATGTCCAAACAAGTTGTGCAAGGGGTACATTCTATTTTAGCATTTTGCCTTCGCTTGACAGTTAATGGAAAAAGAGTTGCACTAGTAGACACTGGGAGGAGTCATAGTTATATAGATGCTACATTTTCTAGTAAAGCTAGTTGCATGATCCAAAAGAAAAATCTATTGCAAAAGGTTAAGGTAGCTGGAGGGGGAGAATTGTTATCTCGCGGTCATGTACCAAATTGCAACGATCAGATACAGAATGAAAGGTTTATGAATTCCTTCCAGTTATTGGAGTTGCAAAGCTATGATATTATTTTAGGCTATGATTGGATATATTTGCACAGTCCTATATTGATTAACTTGAAAAGAAGAACCCTATCTATAACCAAAGAAGGATCCAAACAGATGTGTTTCCTTGATTGTGCTACTTCTGAACATTGTACCCTCATGGAAGCTCAGAAGTTCAACAAATTGATATCTAAGGGGGTGAGAGGTTACATCTTGTAGATAAAGTAAGTATCCAAGGGCTCACATCCAGAAGAAATAGATGAGTCAATACTAAAACCGCTGGATCAATATGCAAAGGTGTTATGTGAACTTTCAGGTTTGTCAACAAAAAGAGGGCGTGTGCACTCAATTATATTGAAACCAGATAGTGCTCCACCCTGTGTTAGACCCTATAGAATGCCCCACACTCAGAAGGATGAAGTGGAGAAGCTAGTGAAGCAAATGTTGGCTCATGAAATCATTCGTCCAAGTGAGAGCTCCTACTTATCTCCAGCAATTTTGGCAAAGAAAAAAGATAGAAGCAAGAGGTTCTGTGTGGATTACTGAAATAAACTAGATATCGCCTAGGAGGGTGAATAGGTGATTCTTGCAATTTAAAAAAACTTGACAGCGGATAACTAGATCTGGATACTCCGGGTTAATCCCGAGACTCCGGGTTACACAGAACACAGATGCTCCGACCTTATCCGGATACTCCGAATTATATAGAAAATCGAAACTGAATAACTATAGGGAAAAACTAAGTGATTCCAAGGGTTACCATAGGTTCTAGAGGAGATCTAAGTACCTTATAACCAATACCCTGTAGTCACAAACACACTAACGAGTAGATCGAGAAAAATCCCCAAATATTAACTAAAGCAAGTTAATGTGCAAAAAAAAATGAAATGGACAAGAATTTGTTTCCCGAGCTCAGCCACTTCACAAAGAGGCGCCTACGTCTCCGTTGAAGAGCTCATAAAGAGCTGGGTCTTTTCCAACCCTTTCCTCTCCCAAGTGACTATAAAGATCAAGTGAGGGTTCTTACTCAATTCAACAAGGGTAACAAAACTTCCCGCGACACTCCACAAATTTGGGTGCTCTCCGGGTGACGCCTTGTCGTCTAGGAGCTCACAGCTCCAAGAGAAAAGCTTACGAATCAAAAGCTCGTTGATGACTTTAAGTGCTCAAAAATGGAATTTTTGCTTTCTAGCACTCAATCTCACTTCCCAAACCCTAATCTCCAAATCTTGCACAAATTTGAGCTCTAGAGGAGTTGGGGAGGCTATTGGATGGCTTTGGAAGTATGCGTGCACGAGTTCATTCTGCAGCACCCCAACAAAGGGGGTGAGGGGTATATATAGCTCACTTCAAAAAACTAGCCGTTACAGTCTATTTTGAACTGACCCGGAGTATCCGGGTTCAGCCGGAGACTCCGGGTAACATACGAAGACTTAGGCAGAATACACTGTCCGGAGCCTCTCCGGAGGGTCCGGAGACATCAGGACCCAGAGTATCCAGGCCAACCTAGAGACTCCGAGTAACACACTTAAGGTCTACCTAAGACTCTATGACGGAGTCTCACTCGAAGACTTCGGCCACGAACAAAACACCGGAGTATCCGGGTTAAGCACACAAGGCTTTGCCCGAGACTCGCTGGCGGAGTCTCACTTGGAGACTCAGGCCGCAACCAGAACACTGGAGTATCCGGGCCAACCCGGAGACTCCGGGTTGAGCACACACGGCTTTACCCGAGACTCGCTAGAGGAGTCTCACTCGGAGGCTCCGGCCACTATCAGAATCCCGGAGTATTCGGACCAACCCGGAGACTCCGGGTTGAATTTCTTCGACTCAAACCGAGACTCTCTGGCGGAGTCTCACTCGGAGACTCCGGCCAACTGGACAGAGTTCGGAGTATCCGGGCTCAGACAACAAAAACTATTTCTCGGTGTCCGTGAGTGATTGTGTCTCTCATCTTTCAGAATTAAAAGAATATTTTGAGTACTGAGATATCTTCAAGACTATCAATATGCTTCCCTCTTGATAGTACATCTATCATTAACTCAAATTCAAAAATAAAATAAATTTAAATCTATTAAGTAACTATGCCGCTTCTCTTTTCTTTTTAAGGGACGCCAATAACTCTTATCTTAACCAATGGGACTTAAAACCTATTTATAAACTTAGCAAACCATTAGTCCCTTAATCGTTTGTCATCAATAATCCAAAACCCACTTAGAGAGCCTAGATGAACTTTTAATCTTCCCTTTTTTGGTAATTGATGACAGCACGATTAAAGCTTACAAGAAATAATTGAATTAAGGAGTTTTGAATTTTTAAGATTTATGGTGAGCTCTCCCTAAATGTGTGCATTGATTTGAAATTGGAGTTTGAGATCAAATGCTTAAAGAAATTTTGCGAGAGCTCCCCTATATCTTAGAATCCGTGGGGTGCAAGTGTGTGAACAGGATAGTACGTGATGCATATGACAATATATATCACAAACAAAGAAAAGGGAGAAACAACCATCAAAGCATCTCATGGCATCACACTAGCGCAAATTTTATTAGCTTACAAATATGAATGTAACAACTACCACACCACAAATAGTTCATCACAAATAGATATATATGTCTTACATGTCCAACGGAAAGAAAGAAACTCAAAGAGATAAACACGAGAAGATAAACAGCCTAAGAGATTACATTCTCTCCTCCTTTGGCATCAAGCACCAAAAAGAAAGAGAAGCATAAAATAGAAAACTAATCACTGTCCGCTGCGAAGTCCTCGTCGCCATCATCATCGGAGCCGTCATTGTTGTCTGGAGAGTTGTCCCCAGCTCTGTGCATATGTTCTTATTCTATCTCCTCATCATCACCATCTTGGATATGAGAGGTGTCGGCTGCAGTTGATTGTGCCTCATCATACGAAGCCCAAGGGTTTTCAAATGTTGCTAGTTCACTCACTTCTTCTTCTGAGGCAAGTGGAAAGCAGGGAGGCTCAATCCTCAAGTGGGCATAAATAGCTTTCTGCCTCTCTTCCATCTTCCTCAATCTCAGATTCGTTTTGTCCTTGTGCTCTTTGATCTTGACGGTGTTGTGAGTGCACACTTTAAAAATTGCCTTGAGAGCTCTCTTTATGAAAGATGGAGAGCTATGCGAGGAGGACATACATTGTGAAGTTTGCCTGTGAGCGCTTGGAGCTGTAGGAGGAGGTGAAGGAGGTGGTGTGGCTGATTTGTTGCTCACCAACCTCATTCTGTAAGGCTTGTGCTTCACTTCCTTGAAGAAGATTTTCTGGGCTCAATGATGAACATGATATAGGGAGCATATGGGTAGCTTCTGCTGGGAGTGTGAGATGCTGTGTGAATTTCTTCGCAAAGAAAATCAATCACACTGAAGGGATCTCCCTCATTGGACATCCTGGCAAGAAGATTTCTTGAAATCCCTTGTATAGCGATGGCATCTCCACTTTTTGCTGCCAATGTGACCCTAAACAAAGAGTTCATGCATTTATAGAAAGGCCTCAAGCCGGTGACCATGCCATGAATTACTCTTCTGTGATCCGAATACATGAAATCCATGTCTTCTACTGAGAGCTGATTTTCAATATGAATCTTAGTTTTCTGAGTGTCACGGATGTCACAACCAAAAACATGAGCGAAGGCTCGATACGAGATTTCATACTTTTCACCTTCTATAGTCCAAAACATGGATTGGTTCTCTTCCCGATCATACCAGAGTGTAGCATAGAATTGAGAAATTACTTCTTCACTCCAGTCATATCTCAAACCCATGATGAACTTGATTCTTTTGTGATCACAAGCTGATATCACCTCATTAAAAGTTGGATCATTTTTGTTGGTCATGTAGTCCTAATCAATCCATCAATCCGTTACATAGGAGTGATTGGCTTCTTCTTTGTAAGAATCACCGTTTCATAAAAATCTGCTTGAAAGTCACTCTAGAAACGATGATCAGATACATTCTTCACATACTGAAAAGGGTCCTCATATCTCTCTTTCTTCACTCTACTTGCCCTCTTCATGTAATTAACCACTTACTTTGGAATGTCATTGATTGTGTGAAGTCGAATGGGTCGATGAAGCTTCAAAGGACTCAACATTGGAGCTTCTTCTTCTTCAATGTCTTCATGATGTTGACTCCAAGAGTCAGAAGCAGCAGCTTTCCCTTTTCCTCTATCTTCCGCTGCACCTCTTCCTCTACCTCTCATTGCTCGTATCTTTGATCTCCCACGAGTTGAAGTTGTTGTGGGAACATGCTCATTAATATGAATCCCTATAGATAAGTGAGGTATTTTCCAAACAACTGATTGAGATCGACTAAGACTACCTCCATGGCCACTACCATTACTACTCTCACTTCCTTCTGCTTGATGTGGAGAAAATTGGGTAAGCGAATCAAACCTCACTTTAGTTCTTCTTTGATAAGTGTTGCCCTTGTCTCGTACTATCTTTACAAATCCTGAGATACACCAGAGGATGAACATATTAAGATACTAGAAAGATTGCTCACGAAGGAATCGATGACATAGGCTTTTGCAAAAAATTCACTAACCCGGAGTATTTGGGTCCAGGTAACCCGACTCCGGAGCAAGAATTTAGGGTTTGAGAGATTGGAGTAGGGCATTGCGATATCATTTGAGTATATGATACTATGATGTAAATGAAGTATATCTACCAAAGGAATCGAACTCTAGATCGAGGATTTGAGAGATCGGGTGAAAGAGTTCTTGAAGTACCTTTTAGAGCAAAAATTCCACCAACAATCAATCCGAAGGGAACCCCGGAGAATCCAGCTTAGAGTTGAGGTTGATTTGAAGGAAGACTTGCAAAATCCTTGGAGAATGCTTGAAATCGCCAGAGGAGGGTTTTCACAGAGAGAGTGATGAAAGAGGTTTTTTTTGGGGTTGAATAGGAGGTGTGCTGCTGAGGGAAGGCTAAAAAGCTTGGATGACCCAGAGTATCCGGCCTGACCTAGAGACTGCGGGTTGGAGTTAGACACGAGACAGAGACTCCGTTCCCGGAGGGTGAACCGGACCCTTCGGGTTGAGTGACAGGACCCGGAGTATCCGGGTGAACTCGGAGACTTCGGGTTCTGTCAACTCAACATAAAAGGAATTAGTCGTCCAGAATCCGGACACTCCGGATCTATCCGAATACTCTGGGTTCTGGAACTTGACAGGATTGAATTTTTGAGCTGAGATTTGACGGAGAATTTTGAGAGAAGGATTGTTGGACATATAAGAACTTCTTACCACTTGTGATTAGCCAACAAACTGTACATAAAAATTATCACAAGTAGCAAGGTATGATCAAAAGATCAAGAATCAAATGATTTTTGAAAATAGCAAGCAAGGAGATTTTCGCAAAAGTCTAGCTACCAAAACTATAAAGCTAGAACAGTCAATTGCATGCAACATATCAAGCCACGTTACGAGAATCGAGGATATTTAGCTCATTTCTCAACTCGCAAAACCTTTGCTCATCAAGTGGCTTTATGAGGATATCGGCTAGTTATTTTTCGGTTCTCTCATGGCGAATATCGATATCCCCTTTTGTTGAGTGATCTCGTAGGAAGTGGTGACGGATGTCTATGTGTTTGGTTCTTGAGTGTTGCACAGGATTATTGGCTATTTTGATGGCACTCTTATTGTCACACAAAAGTAGTACTTTGGACATGTTGTAGCCATAATCTTTCAATATTTGTCTCATCCAAAGGGGTTGAGTACAACAAGCACCCGTAGCAACATATTTGACTTCGATGGTGGATAGGACTACAAAATTCTGTTTTTTTAAGACCAAGACACCAAGGAGCTACCTAAGAATTGGTAAGTCTCCGAGGTGCTCTTCCTATCCACCTTGCAACCGGCATAATCGGAATCCGAATAGCTGTAAAAGTCAAAAGATGAACCTTTAGGATACCATAAGCCAAAGTAAGAGGTAAAACCAAATATATAAGAATCCTCTTAATGACCACTAAATGGCACTCTTTTGGAGCGGCTTGAAATCTTGTACACATGCACATACTAAGCATAATATCGGACCTAGATGCACAAAGGTAAAGTAAGGAACCAATCATGGAGCGATATACCTTTTGATTCATGACCTTCCTATCTTCATTTAAATCAAGATGTCCATTTGCTTGCATAAGAGTCTTGGTGGGTTTGGCATTCTCCATATCAAACTTCTTGAGTATGTCTTTGATGTACTTTGTTTGACATATGAAGGTTCATTCCTTAAGTTGTTTAATTTGAAATCCTAGGAAGAACTTTAACTCTCCCATCATTGACATCTCAAATCTCTTTGTCATAATTCTACTAAATTCTTCACAAAAACTTTTATTAGTAGAACCAAATATAATATCATCGACATATATTTGGCAAACAAATAAATCATTATCTACGTTTTTAGTAAAGAGAGTAGAATTAGGTTTACCTATTTCAAAACCCTTTTTTACAAGAAAATCCCTAAGGCATTCATATCATACTCTATGTGCTTGCTTAAGCTCGTTGAGCGCCTTATGGAGTTTAAACACATGATGAGGATATGAGGGATCTTCAAATCAGGATTGTTGCTCCACGTACACCAATTTAGAGATTGGTCTATTAAGAAAGGCACTCTTCACATCCATTTGATGCAACTTGAAATCATGGTGAGTAGCATGGACAAGTAATATTCGAATAGATTCAAGCCTAGCTACAGGAGCATAAGTCTCACCAAAATCCAACACTTCTATTTGTGTGAAGCCTTGAGCAACCAATATTGCCTTGTTTCTTGTTATAATCCCATTCTCATCTTGCTTATTGCGAAAGACCCATTTGGTTCCAATCATATTTTGATTGGGTCTTTCCACCAATGATGATACTTCATTTTTTTTGAAGTTGTTAAGTTCTTCTTGTATGGTTATCACCCAATCCGGATTACCAAGTGCTTCTTCCACCTTCAATGTTTCTAAAGAGGAAACAAAAGAGTAGTATTCACAAAAATTTGCAATTCTAGAACGAGTAGTTACCCCCTTTTGTATATCATCAAGGATATTATCCATCGAGTGATCTCTTTAGATGCTTTGATGAACTCTTGGATGTGGCACTTGGGATTGCGATTGAATCACTTCTACTTCATCATCATCATCAAGGAACTTGTTAGAGTCATCATCAATTTGATCTTGATCTTGAATAGATGTTGATGGCTCTACTCAAGTTGATGAAGATGGTTGAGCTTGATCATTATGATCCACTTGTTGCTCTTGGTGTTCTTGAGGCTTGATTTCACCGATTGCCATCTTCTTAATTGCTTCACTTAGAATTTCTTCATCACCTAAAACATAAGGATCAATTTGCTCCACCTGGGAGCCGTTAGATTCATCAAATATCACGTCACGCGCGATTTCAACACAACCGGAGGTTTTGTTGAAGACACGGTAGGCGTAGGCATTTGATCCATAACCAAGCATAAAACCTTCATTTACTTTAGGAGCAAATTTAGAACTTTTAGCCTTTTTATTTAGAATAAAACATTTGCTACCGAAGACTCTAAAGTAAGATATATTTGGTTTGTTACCGGTTAAAACTCGTAGGCGGTCTTCTTCAAAATCTTGTGAAGGTATAAACGGTTGATGGCATGGCATGCGGTGTTGATGGCCTCCGCCCAAAATTGATCCGAGATCCTGTATTCATCAAGCATTGTCCTCGCTGACTCAATTATATTGAAACCAGATAGTGCTCCACCCTGTGTTAGACCCTATAGAATGCCCCACACTCAGAAGGATGAAGTGGATAAGCTAGTGAAGCAAATGTTGGCTCATGAAATCATTCGTCCAAGTGAGAGCTCCTACTTATCTCCAGCAATTTTGGCAAAGAAAAAAGATAGAAGCTAGAGGTTATGTGTGGATTACTGAAATGAACTAGATGTCACCTAGGGGGGGTGAATAGGTGCTTCCTACAATTTTAAAAAACTTGACAGCGGATAACTGAATTCGGATACTCCGGGTTAATCCGGAGACTCTGGGTTACACAGAACACGTATACTCCGGCCTTATCCGGATTACACAGGAAATCAAAACTGAATAACTATAGGGAAAAACTAAGTGATTCTAAGGGGTTACCACAAGTTCTAGAGGAGGTATAAGTACCTTATAACTAATACCCTGTAGTCACAAGCACACTAACGAGTAGATTGGGAAAAATCCCCAAATATTAACTAAAGTAAGTTAATGTGCCAAAAAATGAAATGGACAAGAATTTGTTTCCCGAGTTCGGCCACTTCACAAAGAGGTGCCTACGTTTCTGTTGAGGAGCTCACAAAGAGTCGGATCTTTTCCAACCCTTTCCTCTCCCGAGCAACCACAAAGATCAAGCAAGGGTTCTTACTCAATTCAACGAGGGTAACAAAACTTCCCGCAGCACTCCACAAATTTGGGTGCTCTCCGGGTGATGCCTTGCCGTCTAGGAGCTCACAGCTCCAAGAGAAAAGATTGTGAATCAAAAGCTCGTTGATGACTTTAAGTGCTAAAAAATGGAATTTTTGCTTTCTAACACTCAATCTCACTTCCTAAACCCTAATCTCAAAATCTTGCACAAAGTTGAGCTCTAGAGGAGTTGGGAAAGCTATTGGATGGCTTTGAAAGTATGTGTGCACGAGTTGATTCAACAACACCCCAAGAAAGGGGATGAGGGCTATATATATCTCACTTCAAAAATTAGCCATTACAGTCTATTTTAAACTGACCTGGAGTATTCGGGTTCACCTAGAGACTCTAGGTAACATACGAAGATTTAGGCAGAATACACTGTTCGGAGCCTCTCTGGAGGGTCCGAAGATATCAGGACCCGAAGTATCCGGGTAACACACTTAAGGTCTACTTGAGACTCTCTGGCGGAGCCTCAATCGGAGACTCCGGCCACGAACATAACACCGGAGTATCTGGGCTAACCCAACGCCGGGTTAAGCACACAAGGCTTTACTCGAGACTCGCTAGCGGAGTCTCACTCGGAGACTCCGGTCGCAACTAGCCACCGAAGTATCTGGGCCAACCCATACAATTCGGGTTGAGCAGACACGGCTTTACCCGAGGCTCACTGGTGAAGTCTCACTTGGAGGCTCTGGCCACTATCAGAACCTCGGAGTATTCGGGCCAACCCGGAGACTCTGGGTTGTGTTTCTTCGATTCAAACCGAGACTCTCTGGCGGAGTGTCACTCGAAGACTCCAGCCAACTGGACAGAGTCTGGAGTATCCGGGGTAACCCGGAGACTCCGGGCTCAGACAACAAAAATTATTTCCCGGTGTTCATGAGTGATTGTGTCTCTCATCTTTTGGACTTAAAAGAATATTTTGAGCACTGAGACATCTTCAAGACTATCAACATGCATCCTACTTGATAGTACGACTATCCTTAACTCAAATTCAAAAATAAAATAAATTTAAACCTATTGAGTAACTATGCCGCTTCTCTTTTCTTTTTGAGGGACGCCAACAACTCTTATCTTAACCAATGGGGCTTAAAACCTGTTCATAAACTTAGCAAACCATTAGTCCCTTAATCGTTTGTCATCAATAAGCCAAAAGCCACTTAGGGAGCCTAGGGGCCCGTTTGGCAGAGCTCCAGATTCAGCTTCTGAGCTGAATCTGGAGGAGCTCTGCCAAACGGCAGAATTTGGCTTTAGCTCCCTGAGTGAATCACTTCTCCTGATTCACTGAAATGAACTAGAAGCTGAGGAGCTGAAAAAAGTAGCTTCTCCTGAGGAGCTGACAACGCTGATTCTCCTGATTCATAGACTTTATCCTAGAGAATCATTAAGAATCACTTTCAGCCACAGAATCACTTCCTCAGAGAATCAATTTCTTTAGAGAATTTGAATCAGGAGAAGCTCTGCCAAACGGGCCCTAGATGCACTTTCAATTACAGATAGTTAAATGAACTGCCAGTAAAGAACAAGTATCCAATTCGTGTTGTGGATGACATTTTTGATGAGCTCAATGGGGCAAGCTTCTTTTCCAAGTTGGACTTGAGGTATGCGTTCCATTAAATATTAGTTGACACAAAGTTTATCCACAAGACATCATTCAGAACATATTTTGGACATTTTGAATTTCTGATAATGCCTTTTGGACTAACAAATGCCCCGGCTACATTTCAAACCATGATGAATATTGTATTTGTTGACCACCTCAGGAAATTTGTTCTTATTTTCTTTGATAACATACTAATATTTAGCATGATATGGCAGAGCATAGGGAACATCTTAGAATTGTGCTACATATTCTTGAAGACAATAAACTCTTTGCAAAAAGGAGCAAATGTGTATTTGCAGTATAGCAAATAGAGTATCTTGGGAATATAATCAATGAGAAGGGTCTCTTAACTATGGCTCAAAGATTGAAGTAGTAAATAATTGGTCCATCCCAAGGAATATCACTCAACTCGGACGCTTTCTGGATCTCGCTAGCTACTATAGGAGGTTTGTGTAGCACTTTGGAATCATTTGCAGACCTTTACATGATATGTTAAATAAGCATGCCTTCAATTGGGGGAAATCAAGCACAAGTTTATAACAACTCATGTCCTGATTCTACCAATTTTTTCTCAACCATCTTGTTGGAAACTGATGCTTGTGGAGTGGGAATAGGAGCTGTCCTTGTGCAGGATGGGAGGCCCATTGCTTACTTCAGTAAATCTTTGAATGCTAAGGCTCAATCCCAATCCACCTATGAGAAGGAAGCCATGGCTATTCTTGAAGCATAGAGGAAATGGAGACATTACTTCATAGGATCTAAATTGGTGATCCGAATTGATCAACAAAGCCTAAAGTTTATAGCTAAACAAAAGATCACTGAAGGTATGCAACACTAGTTGTTGTTAAAGCTAATACAGTTGGATTATAGGATTGAGTACAAAAGGGGGAAGGAGAATTTTGTGGCCAATGCATTATCCAGGGTGGAACATGAGTGTCTTGCAAACACCATTGCCCAACCCTTATGGATTACCGAAGTGCTGAAGAGTTATGCCAACATACCATTGCACAACTGGCACTAGCTCTTGACCCATCTTCACCATTCATGTTACATACAAATATACTAAGATATAAGGGGAGAATACATGTTTGATAGCATGTTGAAATACAAAACATGATATTGCTGCATTGCACTCTTCTGCTGTGGGTGGGCATTCTGGAATAGCTGCTACTTACAAAAGGGTAAAGATTTCATTGGATTGGTATGAAGAAGATAGTAGAAGACTTTGTGACCACTTGTCCAATTTGTCAGAGAGCAAAAGGGGAACACTGACAGTACCCTGGACTTCTTGAGCTATTACTAATACCTGGTATGGCATGGCCACACATTTCAATGGATTTTATTGAGGGTCTCCCAAAGTCAAATGGTAAGGACTTGATCCTAGTAGTGGTTGATAGACTTATTAAATATGCCCATTTCATTCCCTTGTCACACCCAATATCTGTTATTGGAGTAGCTAAGGTGCTCATAGATAATGTGGTTAAGCTCCATGGGTTCCCTACTACAATAGTGTCTGACAAGGATAGGATTTTTACCAGTGAGCTATAGCAAGCATTGTTCAAATCTCTCAAGGTGTCCCTCAAGTTCAGCTTTATTACCCACAAAGTGATGGCCAAACTAAGAGGGTAAATCAGTGCTTAGAGAGTTTACCTAAGGTGTATGACTTTTGCTGAACCAACGAGGTGGTGTTTCTGGTCGCCTTTGTGTAGTGAACATGACCCTCTTAGGGAATATATGTGATTTTAGTGATTACTGATAATATAGTTAATGTGACTAATATATTTGTCAAGTATATACTTTAGTAGGTATCATGGATGCAACAAAATAGAAGTCGCTGAAACTGAGATAAAGAGAGGAATGAATTGGACTTGTTCCATAAATTTTGATGTGATGAAATGGTATGGATTTCTGTACAATTATGTAGAGCTCTTCATAGGCTTTTCATAGAGTCTAAGATCATCAAAATAGGAGTTTAGAGCGAAACGTTATGCCCGAAATACGAATTGCCAACCGGCTAAAAATATACGCGATGGATATTCCGGCGTGTACAATTTGAAGAGCAGAGGATAATCCGACGTTCACAAAAATAAACACACCGGATGATCCAGCGTTCACAAGAAATTTTTGGCGGTTTGTTTTTTCAGAGAGCTTCTAAATGGGGTCTAATACACGTCGGATGTTCTGGCGTTCACAAAATGAAGACGCGAGATCATTTTTTCCAGAAGGGTTGCAAAATGGTTCGATTGGCTTCGTATGCACATAGAATGTTTCAGCGTTTAAAGAGGACATCACGCCAAACCTTCTAGCGTTGACAAGAAAAAAAAGTGAAGTTCCAACGGTTAGTTCGTAGAGTGCATGCACCGGATGGTCCGATGCTTGTAATGTTGCACACACCGAATCTTCTGGTGAGTACAACAAAATATGACCATTGGATTAACGGCTAGTTCACGAGATTGAGGCTATAAATACCTCTCCACTCGGTCATTTGAAGATGCTAGAGTCTAGAGAAGCTCATATATACTTGAGAAGACATCCAAGCCACCAAAGTGCTTAAAGTAATCATCCAATGTGATTAAGCATATGATTAGGGAGTGATTAGTACTAATAGGCCTAGAGAGAGTTGTTGCTGCCTAGAGAAAGGATCAATGAGTGATCCTAACTTGTACCAAGTGATACGTCAGCACCTTGGAGTCTTGGTGATTTGCCGACACCTTAGGCCTTGGTGGCTCAAGCTCCGAAGTGAAGACGTCGGCAAATGACTGGAGAGAGGCTTATGGTGAGACCTTGTCTTGGTGGCTTGGTAGCTCTACCTACTTGAGGTCTTGATGGCTCAAGGGTCGTGATCAGATGCCATCCGAGAGCTATAGCCTAGGTCACTGGCTGTTTTAATGTGGACTATACCATGAGATAAATCTCTTATGCCGAGTTTGCTCTCTGTACCTGTTGGGGATCATCTCCTGTCGTCCCCGTACCCGAAGGTAATCGCGAAGTTAGTCGGAAGTGCTGCGGGACAACCGCTGTGTTGGTTGCATCTTCCATAGCCGAGTTGGCGTAAGCGAAGACTGATCTGCCTCGACTGCTGGGCGAAGCTCCAGTTCGCGTCCCGCGCCCTTCGCTCGGTGCGAAGATAAGGCCAGGCCTTCTCCTGGAGGCGACGAAGGCAGCTCGCCAAGAGGTCGGACGGAGAGGGCTTCGATACCCTTCGGTTAAAAAACAGCTGGACAGTGGGCCCAATTGTCATGGGCACTGTTGTAATTATGGGATCATGCTTATTTGTACTATATTGCCCCCGGATATTCCAGGAATGTAGCAGGTTAGGGGTAATATGTGTAAACCGGGTTCGTGATCGCCGGGTACGGGCTATAAATAGAGCCACAGTGTAAACATGAACGGTAACCCGAGACTGTTCCACTTCCAGTACACGCCACCGTAAGGGGCCTTCGCCAGTTCCACCCCCGAAGGCCTATTTTGTCTGGGACTTCGATCCCAACAGTTGGCGCCGTCCGTGGGATCGAACCCACAAAGGCATGCCACCGAAAAAGAAAGCGAAGCCACCTGGAGGAGCGGAGGTGCTACTAGAACTCACAGCCACAGTCGGACCTTCGGCCGATAGAACCACTCCGGTGGTACCAGAATCAGGAAATGCCTCAGCCAGAGGGGGGGGGGGGGCTTCGGCCGCACAACACCAGAATTGGGAAGTTGACACAGCGCAACAACAAACTACCGATGGCCGACATGACGACACACTACCGGTGGACACGGAGCAAATGCCGATCATGGAGCCAATAGATCGCATTCGCTTCGATGTTCCGGAAAAAGAAGGCGAAATAGGGCGAAGCGAAGAATGGGAGGAACTAGGCAACTTCGCCGAGTTGGAACATGATGAAGAAACAAATGAAGAACGAAATGCTAGTCTAGAAGCTGAGGAGTTGGAAAGACAGATTGCGCACAAAAAGCGCATGTTGGATGGCCTAGCAGCAACCCGGAAAGCTGCGGAGTACCGCCGGTGGGCAGAAGAAGCAAGAAAAATGTTGGAAAGGATCCAGGAGGAAATCGATATACTCCAAACAGAAGGCATGTCTCGCCGACTGACGCCACCAAGAGATTTCTTACGGGCTTCGCAAGAAGTTCGGCGAAGATCTTCCACAGGAGATCCTGAGTCACCCCTGGCAATGGACCTACAAAATCAGCCATGGCCGATAGGATTCAAGATGCCCAGGGTGGTTATGTTCGATGGAGAATCAGATCCGAGGGAATTTGTCATGAGCTTCGAGGCAGCCGTGGAGTCAGCTGGCGGAGACGGTGTAACCTTGGCGAAGGCTTTTGTATTGGCAATCAAGGGAACAGCAAGGTCGTGGTACTCCGCTCTGCCCCCGGGGTCCATATATTCATGGGAACAGCTGTGCACTGCCCTATACAGCAACTTCCAAGGAAACCGAGCGGATAACATCACCGCAACCGACCTCTTCGCGCTGAAGCAACAACCAACAGAAACTTTACAAAGCTATATGCGTCGATTCGTACACATACGATGTCAGGCGAAGGGATTGAGCGAAGATACCATCATCGATGCTGCAATACAGGGCATCAGAGGGGGCTTTTTAGCAGGGAAGCTCACTAGAAAAAGACCCACAAGCGTCCAAGAGCTACTAAACAAGATGGAAGAATACTCAAGATCTGAATTAGATCATCTAAGAAGGAAAAATGAGTTTACGGCCTCAAAAGCAAAACATGCACCACATAAGGAGGCAGTTGGTGGCAATACGAGAGACAGACCTCAGTGACCAAGAAAACCCGAAGGTCCGGATTATCCACGCCAAAAAGAAATCAACCAGATCAACCCCGGCCCGCCCGAAGCAGTCCAAAGCTCGTGCGAAGCCTAGAATTCGTCCAATAGAGGGGGCCGGATGGGCAGGGGAAGAGGCCGCGGAGGTAGAGGAGGTCGACCTTCGCATGACCCAGCAACCTTTTACTGTGAACTGCATGACGAAGGAGTAGGCCACCGGACTAAACATTGTCTACAAGTCGTGGCCATGAAAGAAAGTATAGCGAAGCAGTCAGTAGATAACGGACGAGTGGTTCACCACGCAACAAGCTTCGCAAGAGGCGAAGGGTGGCAGAACAACAATCAAAACATGATGTTTCCAAACCAATGGCATCAAGTTCCAGCACCACAATTTGCACCCGCACCTCCAGTCCAATTTGATCAAACCAGGCAACTGAACATTCGGGGTGATCTACCCCCGCCTCTGCCAAGACCAGCAATCAAGGCACCACCAGAAAGTAGCAAATCAGTCAATACCATAAACAATGGGTACAATGTGGTGCTGGCTATCTCAGGGGGGGTCCAACCAGCAAACAGAATCCAAAAGACAGCGAAAAGAATACGTACGAAGGGTTAACCACGTCGGAGTGGGACCAACGTACATCAATTCAAGATGGTCTAACATTCCCATTACATTCTCGCAAGAGGATATGAGGGTATTAGATTACCCGCACACAGATGCCCTAGTCATTAGTGCGAAAATCTCGGGAAACGAAGTACACAGGATATTGATCGATGGAGGAAGTTCTGCAGACATTATCTTCGCTGATGCCTTCGATAGGATGGGGCTGCGAAGAGATGACTTGAAACAAGTTGGGTCGCCGTTGCTGGGCTTCGGTGGAAGCGCAATCAACGCCCTGGGGAAATTAACAATCCCAGTGTCATTCGGCGAACAGACAAATTTCCGCACAGAGGAAATTACCTTCGACGTGGTGGACATTAATTACCCATACAATGTGATATTTGGGAGGGGGTTCCTCAATAAATTCGGGGCAATACCGCACCACGCTTATTTGTGCATGAAGATGCCTGGCTCAGAAGGAGTCATAAAGGTGTTGGGAGATCAGCGAGTTGCTAGGCGAATCGAAATAGGCATAGCCCCAGGGAGAAGAAATGTCCACAACATCAAAGACCCTTCGACGGGGGCCGAAGTAGGGCAAAGCAGGAAAATCATAGAGAAATGCACGAAGGCTGCACCAGAAGGACCTACCAGAATAGTGCTGCTAAATCATGAAGAAGATAAGAAGATTACAATAGGGGCAGAGGCCCCGGAAGAAGATCAGCAACAACTTGTCATGTTCCTTCGCAGAAACAGCGACGTCTTCGCATGGTCCCCTAGGGACTTGCAAGGAGTAAGTCGAAGCATCATTCAACACAAGTTAAATGTGGACCCCAGAGCGAAGCCAAGGAAATAGAAGCTTAGAAAGGCTTCGGGGGAAAGAGAAGAAGCAGCAAAAGTCGAAGTAGAAAAATTGCTCGATGCCGGAGTAATACGCGAAGTTATACACTTGGAATGGCTGGCCAACCCAGTATTAGTAAGAAAAAGCAATGGAAAATGGAGAATGTGCATCGATTTCACAGACTTAAACAAAGATTGCCCAAAAGATGACTTTCCATTGCCTAGAATTAACCAGCTTATAGACTCCGCAGCCGGCTGTGAGATGTTAAGCTTCCTCGATGCCTATGCTGGGTACCATCAAATATGGATGGCAAAGGAAGACGAAGAAAAAACAAGTTTCAGAACCTCCTTCAGAACATACTATTTCGTAAGAATGCCTTTTGGACTCCGCAATGCTGGAGCAACCTTTACAAGATTGGTACAAGCCACGTTAAAGCCGCAGCTGGGACAAAATGTATTGGCCTATGTTGATGACATAGTAGTAAAAAGTACCAGAAAAAGCCAACACATCGAAGACCTCCGGGAAACATTCGATAATCTGCGAAGAGCAGGTTTAAAATTAAACCCGAAGAAATGCGTCTTTGGAGTGCAATCCGGAAGACTCCTAGGGTTTCTAGTGTCGAAGAGAGGAATCGAAGCGGATCCTCAGAAGATACAAGCTCTTTTGGATATGAAACTACCACATAACAGAAAGCAAGCCCAACGCTTGACAGGAAGACTAGCAGCATTGAACAGGTTCATTGCGAAGTCCGTCGAGCGAAGTCTACCACTCTTCAAGGTGTTAAGAAGTTCTAAACCTTTCCAATGGGGTGCCGAGCAGCAGGCTTCTTTCGATGAGTTAAAAGTATACTTGACGAAGCTTACAGCATTGACCAGCCCGGATCCGGGCGCAGATTTGCTGTTATACATAGCAGCTTCCCCATCAGCAGTCAGCGCTGTTCTCGTGCAGGAAAAAATCGAAGATACCAGACTGTTGCAAGCACCAGTGTATTACGTATCCAAAGTACTAGCAGGACCGAAGAAGTCATACACAGAGTTGGAAAAAGTGGCGTATGCACTTGTAATGGCATCCCGCAAGCTTCGCCACTATTTTACTTCTCACAAGATTACAGTGCCAACTTCCCTACCCCTTCGCGACATGTTCGAAAACAAAGAAGCTATCGGAAGAATAGCGAAGTGGGCAACGGAGATAGCTCCATTCATGATTGTCTTTGTGGCACGAACATCGTTAAAATCGCAAGCACTGGCGGATTTCGTGGCAGAATGGACACCTTCATCTGAGGCTTCGGATGATGAAGCAGCAGAACCAATTTGGACCGCGTACTGCGACAGAGCTTGGGGAGCTGCAGGAGGAGGAGTCTCGACAGTAATATTTTCACCGTCGGGGGCGAAACTGCGATACACCGCCAGGTTGGAGTTCTGATCCACAAACAATATGGTGGAATACAAAGCTGTACTCCTGGCACTTCGCAAGGCGAAGGCTTTGGGAGCTCGAAGAATACTTGTCAAAACATACTCGAAGGTTGTAGCAAGCCAGATTGAAAAAACATTCCAGGCAAAGGAACCAGAGCTGATCAAGTACAGGGCAGCAGTGCGAAGGATGGAAAAATACTTCGTCGGATTCACGGTGAAAAGTGTATCAAGGAATGATAACAACGAAGCAGATGAGCTAGCCAAAGCGGCTTCGCAGAACATGTCCATGCCTCCAGATGTCTTCTATCAGAAACTAAGTGAACCGGCCTGCGATGACAAGTCCAGCCGAACACGACTGGTCGCATTAGTTGAGAGCGAAGACTGGCGTTTCCCGATAATGGCATATCTGCGGGGTCAAAGGGATATCGAAGATCATGTCGAAGCAAAGCGCATGGCTCAGAGAGTAAGAAATTATAAAGTTATAGACGAAGATCTGTACAAAGCAGGAGTCTGCGCACCATTTTTACGATGCATATCTCAGAAAGAGGGCCAACAACTGTTAAGCGAAATTCACAGCGGATTGTGCGGCTCACATATCAGAACAAGGGCTTTGGTAGGAAAAGCATACAGGCAGGGCATCTTTTGGCCAACGGCTGTAAGTGATGCAGACCAATTGGTACGAAGTTGCCAACAGTGCCAATTCTGGGCGAAGGGATCAAACAGACCAACAACGAAGACATAACTCATTCCGCCGATCTAGCCATTACGGCGATGGGGGATTGATATTGTCGGGCAGCTGCCACCATCCCCAGGAAATTTGCGCTATGCCGTGATGGCGGTAGAGTACTTTTCAAAATGGGTAGAAGCAATGCCACTCGTGAGCATAACATCAAAAAATATACAAAAATTCCTATGGCAGAATATTGTGTGCCGCTTTGGGGTTCCGAGCGAAGTAACCGTGGACAACAGTACTCAGTTCGATAGCGCGGGATCTAGAGAATTCTGTAATGGCCTGGGCATAAAATTAATGTTTGCATCAATTTACCACCCACAATCTAATGGCGCAGTTGAGAGAGCAAATGGCATCATCTTCGCAGGGGTTGCAAAGCGTCTTCAAGGATTGCCAAAAGGAAAATGGGTCGAAGAATTACCCAATGTATTATGGTCAGTAAGAACAACGGTTGCAAGACCAATAGGATACACGCCATTTCGCCTACTGTTTGGCGAAGAGGCCATGACCCCAGAAGAGTGCAAAGCGAAATCATTCAGGGTCGGGAATGAACCAGAACAATGTGATGAATTTTCATCGAAGGATTCCCTCGAAGAAGTAAGATTGCAAGACACAAAAAACCTGGCCATTTACTAAAAAGAGACAAGAATGTATCCGAAAGGACCTTCGCACCAGGAGATTTGGTGTTACGAAGATTTGGTAGAGCAGCATCGTTTGGCAAACTTCAGAGTAAATGGGATGGCCCCTTCATAGTTAAAAGATCTCTGAGACCCGGTTCTTATCATCTAGCCAATATGGAGGGTGAAGAGCTTCCACACACCTGGAATGCAGAGAACCTTCGCAAGTTCTACGCCTGAAGATCGGCAGCAAGAGTCCAACACTCCAATGTAATTTTTAATTTTTTAATTTTCGTAATAGTTCTTGTAATCGCCATGTAAGGGTGCTGCACTCTTTTCCTCACAGGGGGACCCCTTCGCTAGGGGGTGAGGTTTTTAACGAGGCAGAAACCCATATGAACAAAGATAGTGGCCCCCAAAAAATATTGTTTGTCTCGAGTAGTACTACTTTTCATCGAAGTGCGCCACGCTAGGAGATTGGCGCACCAATCGACGATCAGAACAATGTGCAAAGTGTGGGCATGCAAGCGTACACTTACGACCTTCGCGGAATTATAAATACCGCCAGCAAACTTCGCCAAAAGTCGAGGGCTAAGAGTGCCTGCCCCCGCAGCGAAGGAAAAAACAAACCTTCGCTGAAATGAAGTATCGCCGAGCCAAAGAAAAGGCAGCGAACTTCGCCAAATATCGGGGGCTAAGAGTGCCTGCCCCCGCAGCGAAGGAAAAAACAAACCTTCGCTGAAACGAAGTATCGCCGAGCCAAAGAAAAGGCAGCGAACTTCGCCAAAAGTCGGGGGCTAAGAGTGCCTGCCCCCACAACGAAGGAAAAAACAAACCTTCGCTGAAATGAAGTATCGCCGAGCCAAAGAAAAGGCAGCGAATGTCGCCAAAAGTCGGGGGCTAAGAGTGCCTGCCCCCACAACGAAGGAAAAAACAAACCTTCGCTGAAACGAAGTATCACCGAGCCAAAGAAAAGGCAGCGAACGTCGCCAAAAGTCGGGGGCTAAGAGTGCCTGCCCCCGCACAGAAGGAATAAACAAACCTTCGGAAAAAAATGCCCCTAAGCCAACCAAGAGGCAGCACACTTCGTCAAGTACAGGGGGCTAGCACTGCCTACCCAAATATCAACGGTCAAACGAGTTGAAGCCAAAAAACTTCAAAAGCTAAGCGTCAGAGACCAATCCACCCAAAATAGGCCGAAGTTACCTGCGAGTAAAAGTCGGGGGGGGGGGGGGGGGGGACGGCGCTTCGCAAATGTAACAGCGACCAAGAGAAAATTATCATCCCAATAGAATCGCAGGAAACTGCGGCGAAAAACGGGGGATGGTTTTCGTCCAGAAAGTCTAACCCGGAGAATTCAACTTATGACCAGGGCGAATCGAAAAAAAACATACTTCGCTCGGCATGCCGGTAAGGGTGTACAAAAAGAGCAAATCACAACACAAAACCAGTTTATTCCGCGTCCAAATCAACCTCTGGATCAACAAAATCCTTATACAAACGACTAAAATAAAATTGATACTCGATGCCTTCGCTGGCATGGAAACGCGACGATGGGGCCGAAGTGGGCCCAACTTGATTACAATACGACGAGGACATAGGAGTTTTGCCATCACTACCACTTCGCCTAGCTACTTGCGAAGAGGGACCACGCCGATAACACAATTGGGGTTTGTGTGAAAACGGCTCCTCGTCTTGAGGTTCAATTTTCGGCTCAACGAGCACCGATGTGCCATCAACGTCCCCTCTCGCCACACGACGCAGATTTCGTTCAGCTCATCGACTAACTATCGTCGAAGGACAAACAGATTTCCAAAACACCATCGTTCTAGCATTCATATCGTTATACGATCTACACCTCACGTGCCAATACCGTTCCAAGTCGATATTAGCATGACGTCGGTGAAATGATTCCCAGCAGGACCAGGAAACATAAAAATTATCCCTCATCATAGTCAAAGGCACAGCTTCTTCGGCTACCTGCGCAGTGTCCGAAGCAAGGACCTGCGCAGGGAGCGCAAAAAGGTCAATATCACTTCGACATGAATATATAATGTATTACACAGCCAGTGTATCACATCATTAATTACAAAAACCAAAGCATAAACACGACCCTTCGCGCCAATTCATCCCACCTTCCCAGTATCTTCGGCAGCCACATTAGTCGGTTTCAACGAGGTGTCTTCCCTTGCGTTGGCCTAAAATTTTTTTAACAGAAATAAATACATTATTGCCACATATAACCACTTTCATAACCTTCGATAAGAGAAAACATAAGTTTGGTATCTGTACCCTTTGACGATTCAATTCGGCCTCTCGAAGAGCTAGCTCGCGGCCATGCTTACACCAATAATTAGTGGTGAATGAACGAGCGATGCTCTTCAACGACTTGGTAACAGCCGAAGTTGACAGATCCGAAGGATACTGGAAGGAAGGTCGTTGAAGAGCAGTGTGATGGTCGCAACCCGTCATCTCCACAGACTGCACGAGACTCCGGGCGGCGACCATGGCGCAAAAATCGCCGTATAGCTGAGCAGCTGGAAGGAGGCTACTGCTGGTCTCATTGATCCAACCGATATGTCCACCCAGTCCGACGAGTTCAAGTGATGGAGGAGTCGCCGAGGCGCCTATTCCTTCAAAGGTATGGCTGATTGCTTCGCAGGCGGCAATCGCCTTCGGCTCAAGCTCCCCAATGACATTAAGGGCATCGTCACTGTAAGCCTTCGCTTTGCTTAGTTCATTCTGCAGCCGCTCCGCTCTCTCTCTCTCTCTCCAACGCACACTGTGATTGCAATTCGCAAACTTGCGCTTCGGAAGATTGCAAATTTTGGCGAAGGCAATTCACTTCGCTGTCAGCAATACCCTTCGCTGAGCGCAGGGCTTCGAGCTCCGCTTCAAGCCTCTCCGATCGTAACTCTGCATCCTTCGCCCGCCGCGACAACTCGCGCTTCTGGCTCTCAGCTTTCTCCGCCCGTTTTTGTAGCAGTTCAATTTTTGCCTGAGCGCTTCGGGCGCGGGCTTCGGACTTTTCTGTTTGTTTGCGTTGAGCTCGGGAGAGAAGTAAAACCTGAAATTTCAACTACAAGTTAGTAAAATACAAAGTTTTCTTTCTCTCATTATAAGAAAATATCCAATATACCTTCGCGATGGCCACATTGGAAGCATCAATCAATTCGCTTGAAGACTTTTGACCAAGCGGGATCTCCACCTCAGGAAGAACGAAGGTACCAAAAATCTTCTTCGCATCGCTTACCTCCCCGACACTCGGCTCAAAAGCGGCGGGCCGCAAAGCCTCGGGGGCAAGGGCCTTCGCGTCAAGCAGCCCACCAAGACCCATCAGGCCCTTCCCCTTGCGACGGGGCGCACTTGGCGTGGAATCTTCGCTCTCGGAAGACAAGCTCGAGGACGAGGAGGGTGACGAGTGCGCAGCCACCTCTACGTCGGCGCCAACTTCTTCAACAGGCTCCTCTGCAACATCGGGCTCTAATGCTGCGCCCGTCCCCGTCAATTCTTTGTCGTCACTCAGAATGAACGTTGGAAGATCGACGCGCGTGCAAAACAGGGATTTCGGCACCTGGGCCTCCTGCGCTCCTACGGAACTCTCCCGACGGGTCAGGCCACGCGAAGCAGCGGAGCCCTCCGGCGATGTTTCTGGGTGATACTCGAACGCAGCTTCACGTGGTTTTTTACGGAGTGCGACAGCTTTCTTGGTACGGCCAATTTTTGGCGATCGCTCCGAAGCCTTCCTTTTCGTCAGAGGGCAAGCGGCGGGTTCTTCGCTCACTTCCACTGGTGGGGAGCCTCCCGCATTGCTTTGCAGAACAGCGGAAATCTTCGGACGCTCATCATACGACAAACCACGATAGTCGAAGATTCTGTTTAACCTATGGTTAAGTCCCTGGTTCGCCAGGAGTAACCTTGCCAACCAGCATCACAGCCTTCGCCTCCACTTCGGCTACCGACAAATATAATAAAAAATAATTAAAACAACTGTTAGACTAGAAGATTTAAATTAAGTAACAGTGCACGATCAAGAGGGTACCTGCGAAGATTAGGATGAGGGCGGCAGAGCCCCTCAGGCCCTTTCTCCCCGAAGGCCGAGATACTCCAGCCACGGCTAAGGGGCCAGACCCCGGCCGCCAAAAACTCCTCGACCAAGTCACGAGTTGATAGATGCTTTGCGCACCGTGTGAAGGCTTCACGCGCCGTTTGTTGCGATGCTTTCAACCGCACATCCGGTGCACGGTTTCCCTTGACCCCTTCGCACTTCGAAACAAGGTAATCTTCGGCTTCAACCTTGTGGTAAAACCACTATTGAGTCCAGTCGCTAGGCCACTTGTTCTTGTATACAACTACGTGAGTGGACAGGCCGGCGCGATAGGCGAAGTTTAGACAACCATAGTGCGCTTCGCTCTGTACTCCGCGGACAAAAACCGGTTTTGGTTGATGGTGCAGGTGGTGCGCAGCGGAGAAGGCCCTTGCGGAAGCCTTAATTCCCTCGGATCGAGCAGCCCAGGCAAAAAGACTCATCCTGACTATGGCGTTAGGCGTTAACTGATGCAAATATACTTCGAAGAGCTTCAACACCTTGATTACCATTTCGTCACAGGGAAGCCGAAGGCCAACCCTAAAGTAATGCACAAACACGATGGCTTCGTCGTCAGCGGGCTCTGGGATCTCCTGCTTTCCAGGAAGCCGGACCTTCGATACGTCACTAATCATCCCTTCCCTGATAAGGCCAGCTAAAACTTCACCATCCACCTTGGACTGTCCAATCCAGTAAGTCTTCGGATGCGACGATCTGTATTTCGGAGCCATCTAGTTCAAGGAAATCTTCTAGCAGCACGAAGACAATCGGGGGCTAATTCTAAGGCGTCCGAAGGACTCAAACTTACTTCGTACGAGAGCAACAACTCTAAGCAAGGGCACGGTAAATTTTTTTTGACAGCTTCCGATATTTATAGGAGAAATCGAGCGCGGTTAACACTACCAGCATTGAAAATTGAACCGGCGCCAGAAACCACGCTCAGATAACTACCATGAACATTAAATGCAGGTAGTTACCCATATCGTTCCAACACCAAAAAAAAATAAAAAAAATAATAACAATAATAATAATATAATATATATACATATAACAACATGCATTGGATCCAACTAACTTCGATAGGCCGAAAGGGGACGATGCTTAGATGTCTCGAAGTCTACAGGCTCGGCCTATCGAAGATAAACCTTGCCAGTAGGGAGCTACTGTTGGGGATCATCTCCTGCCGTCCCCGTACCTGAAGGCAACCGCGAAGTTAGTCGGAAGTGCTGTGGGACAACCGCTGTGTTGGTTGCATCTTTCATAGCCGAGTTCGCGTATGCGAAGACTGATCTGCCTCGACTGCTGGGCGAAGCTCCAGTTCGCGTCCTGCGCCCTTCGCTCGGTGCGAAGATAAGGCCAGGCCTTCGCCTGGAGGCAGCGAAGGCAGCTCGCCAAGAGGTCGGACGGAGAGGGCTTCGATACCCTTCAGTTGAAAAACAACTGGACAGTGGGCCCAATTGTCATGGGCACTGTTGTAATTATGGGATCATGCTTATTTGTACTATATTGCCCCCGGATATTCCAGGAATGTAGCAGGTCAGGGGGTAATATGTGTAAACCGGGTTCGTGATCACTGCGTACGGGCTATAAATAGAGCCACAGTGTAAACATGAACGGTAACCCGAGACTATTCCACTTCCAGTACACGTCACCGTAAGGGGCCTTCGCCAGTTCCACCCCCGGAGGCCCATTTTGTCTGGGACTTCGATCCCAACAGTACCATCTTTACATTTTTCGCATTTACTTCTTGCAATCTATCCTTATATGTTTATCTTTATAGAGTAATTTGCTATCATTTGCTATAGTTTGCAAACATTTTAATGGTAGAATAGACACATTAAATGAACCTAAAGCACATTTAGATAGAAATTTTTATATATTTATCTTGTAAAGTTTTTTGAGCCGATTACTTTTAAGTGTCTTAATTCACCCCCTCTTAGAATGTCATAAATGCTTTCACTTGGGCTGAATTTTGATACAATGCAAACTACCACACCTCACTCAAGTGCTCTCCATTCCCAGCCATGTATGGTTACCCTCCACCACTAATTAGTGAGGTGTCAGTACCTGGACCTGAGTCTCTAGCTAGAGCACTCTTGTCTGAAAAACAGCAGATGTTAGATGGGCTGAAAAACAACTTGTCTCAGGCTCAATCACGAATAAAGAAATATGCTGATCTAAAAAGGTCTGAGAGGGTGTTCAAGGAAGGATACATGGTTTACATTAAGATGCAACCATATAGATTGTCGGCCTTTGGTATGAGCAATTCTATGAAATTGACCACCATTCAAGGAAGGATACATGGTTTACATTAAGATGCAACCATATAGATTGTCGGCCTTTGGTATGAGCAATTCTATGAAATTGACCACCAAGTTTTATGAGACTTTCTTGATTCTTCAGAAAATCGGTGCAGTTGCATACATAATCCAGTTACCTCCAAATGCTCAGATTCACCCAGTATTTCACATTAGTCAGCTCAAGAAGCACATTGGGGATCATGCAGTTCCAAGTTAGGATCTTCCCATGGTGGATTCTCAAGGATCAAGGCTACTCCAGTTACTGTTCTAGAAAAGAGAGCTTTACCGAGGCATGACTCAATCATCACTTAGTGGTTTGTAGAATGTGCTAACTCACCACCAGAAGATGCTACTTGGGAAGATAAGTCGTTCATCAAATTGTCTTTTCCAAGTTTCTATTTGAATACACTTTGTGAATGGTAGATGCAGGAGGAGAATGAAGCTGCTGAAACTAAAGCCCAGGGAGAAGGTGGACACACTTGAGGGCAAGCACATTCTCAAGGGAAGGGAATTGTCATGACTTAAGCTGATTCGATCGTTGAGGGTGTTCGGTACTAGTTCGCCTGTAATCAATGGCATTCACAACTTCTTCTTCGCTACGCTGTTGCCTGCTAGCTTCATTTGTGTGTCGAATTAGGCACAGTTAAAACCTCTTTACTGTTTCAGTTAATTTAGTTAAGCTTTAGTTAAACCTGTTTAATTAGCAAGTTAATGACTTGATTATATCTCGCGACCGGGCACGTTATAACTGGATCGGTATGGGGAAAGGGGGTATTCCACAATTGTAATATGAAACCAGTCCTAAACTGGGCAAGAATAGGCAATATTTTCCTCCGTTCTTACCCAAATCTCTTCCAGGTTCTTCTTGCTTTTGATTCACTTCATGCAAATTAGCTAGGTTGTGACACTAGGGAGGAAGGTTGTGGGCTCATCTAGCACGGAAACTCATCACAGGAGCTTTGGATGGCGGTGGGAGGGGAGGAGGTGTGGTAGGGGGAGCGTGTGATGTGGGCACAATGGTTGGAGCGTGTGGTGGCAGCACGGCAGGTTGGTGGCCGGACCATGTGGCGGTGGTGGATGCAAGATGTTTTGAGCACTGCAGAAGGGGAGAGAGAAGGGGAAAGCGAGAGGATGCATGAGTACTATGATTGTTTTTAGCATTTCCATTGGGCCAACTAAACGAATCAGCGTTGCAACTATCGAACTTAACTCCACGTCACCGATTTTGCGCTCCAAAATCGAATGCACGCTAGGGATACTCTTAAAGGAAGTACAATAAGATCACATAAGTTGGCTTATAGCTTGATGACATCAGACTTTTGCTGTCATGGAAGAGAGTGATTCTTAGGATCTGTTTAGTTGGGCTAAGGCTTTTATCTTTTAGTTTTTCTATTTTCTGGCTGATGACTTTTTGCAATTGATTTTTAATAAGTTTTTAATTTCTTAGCACACTAAAAATTAGAAAAGCTTATCTCAATCAATTTCTTAGTTTTTAGTTCATTTTCTCATAAGCTAGCTTTGTAGTTTTCCAAAAACTAACTCATAGCTAGGCTGTTTGGTTTGGCCTTTAGCTTCTGAGAAGTAGAAACTCATAAAAGCCAAACTAAATAGACCCTTATGAGAGAACTTATCGTTTAACCTAGTGCCTGGCTGAATACACACTCCAACGTACTTTCTCAGAAACTCTTAAAAGCCGAACCAAATAGACCCTTATAAGATAACTTGTCGCTTAACCTAGCGCCAGACTAAACGTGCGCTCCAATGCACGTGCGCTCTCTCACTCGAGTCCCTACCATTTCTCCCCGCAACAGCAGCCGGCATGCTCTAGCGGCGTGCGAGCAGTGCGATTCTCACGTTGTCAACTTCGGCCGCCGCTCCGGGGCGGCGCAGGGGCACAACGGCACTCAAGCCGACGAACTCGGCCGTCGTAACGGCGAGCTTGGCTGCGCAAGTGCCACGGCGGCACTCAAGTCGGTGACCTCGACCGTCGGAGTGGCGAGTTCGGCCATGTGTGGTGCTACGGCAGCGCTCAATCCGGCGATCTGAGGGCGAGTTCGGGGACTGTAAGTTCGGCTGGAGGTTGGCGATAGCCATCGATTTTGCTTTCGGTTGTACGTAGGCGACGAGGACGAGCAATTCGCCGGAGAGAGATGGCCTTCGGCGACGCGCGTTTTCTCATATGTTACCTGTACCAAAGAAAGAAAGTGATCTGCTACTTTGTTTCAAGTCCCATCGTTTTCCAATACCTTTACTGTTTGCGTCTACATTTCTCAACCAAACACCACCCTAGAACTGTCCAATGGTAGCTGCATTCAACCAATGACAAGCTATCTGATCAACCTCCTCTTCTACGGCGATCAACCTAGTAACAAGCCAATTGATCAATACTTCAGTCAGTACAAGGCATAACTCAGCTTGCAAGCATAACCTTCTCCAATAAAATTCATATACGTTTTGGTTCATTCAGATCTGAATTAATAATATGAGAGTCAAAATCTTTCACATGGGTGGAACCTGGAGTAGCAGTATCAAACTGAAACTAAAAGCAAATGTAAACCGCAAGACTGCAAGGTTACAGCTACAATAGTTAGCTCATTTACGACGCCTTGACATCTTTCTAGGTCAAAACCACATATGCACAGAAATTCAAAAACAAGTTTCTCTTATTAAGAATAAGTTTATTTTCCGCACAACAGAACAGTACTCTCTGGAGGAAATAACAGTCTTCACAGCTACCCGCCAATACACCAATAGCCAGTACACAAATATGAACATCTCATTCACCAATGTAAAGTTACCACATATATTACAGTTGCTGGCCGCTGTTATGTACACTATTGTGAGCGATGGATGGAGGTCTGCCCTACCGAATGAATATCACGCCCCTCTAGCCTGTGTAAAAGCCTGTGGTTTGGTACAAGGTTAAGTGGGTATAACTAGAGCTGTTGCAAAGATGCATTAAATAATTACAATGGAGAATGTCAAGGCAAAGCATCAGTATTCTGCATCCTTGGTATTGTCATATCTGCAAATCGTCCAGTGACAATTCCTCAGCTGATAACATCTCCAATTTCTGCAAATATGACATGCACCGTCAAGTTGCCAGGACAACTACTGAACTGGCGAGGAGACAACTACAGAACAAACCTAGTACTTACAGTGATGAACTGTGGTGGATCATTGAGACTAGAGGAGCCAAGGATGATTTCTCTCTTTAGTTTGCCTGTTAGCTTGTGAGCAGCGCGTAACTGTAACAGCCATTCACATAGGAGACTTGGATTCAAAATGTGAAAAAAAATCATTATTTCTGAGTTCATATGTTACTACATATTCAAATCAGAAAGAAAAAAAAATCATTACAAGAAATCAAGGTGACAAACATACCTCAGATCGAGTAGTACTCCAAATCACAAAGATAAATAAGCGCTGACCCAACTTTCTGAAGTCACTTGCATGCTTCAGCACAGAGTCGCTGTAAAAGGCTACATTAGTCATTGTATAAGATATGTACTAGTGGTGACCTAAAATAGAACCACGACTATATGACTGAATGATAATGTCCATCCTCAAATATTGACATTTTGAAAAAAACTTGTGTTCACAAATACTTAGTACTACACTATTCCTGAGGCATGTTTCCAAAATGCCCTACTAACTCTAGCAAATACCTTCCCTTTTTCATATCATTATTTGTGCTTGAGATATTATTAAGGGGCGTTTTGCTCATATTTTATCAAAAGTATTGATTGTCAATTATTCGAAAATAGAGTATGTGCAACCATTTAAAAACTGAACTTCATGAGTGCTTCATTCTCCAGTGACTGTATATCATATGCACCGATTCATTTGTCCTTATTGCACCCAGTTGAGGTTTTTCCTCGAACAAAAGGAGGAAAAAACTTTGTTTCAGCTTTCACTATCCTTGCCATATGTTCACGTGAAGTTTGATGGAAGCATAGAAACTATGCAGCAAGTGGGACTGTTTCAGTTAAATTTCCATGGTACAAACACGTTGTTCTCCATTGATATTTTTAGCTTGGTGGAGTGTAAATTGGCAATGAAAAGACAACAGGTTTCAACCTCCTCAAGGAAATTGCAAAATGGTCGATAATTTTGTAATCTCAATATGCTGAACTCTGGTTACTTAACAAATACAGGGAAATACCAACACCAGCAATATGAAGATATAATAACAAATGAAAAAAATAACAAACAATTGGAAAAGATTCTATTACACATCCAGGTAGCATCTGGTCACCCTAAATATAACAGGTCACTTCAGGCATGCCCATAAGGATACTGAGCAAATGCATGGTTAAGAGATAAAGGAAGGCCAAAAGAGTTATCATCACTAACCTCGAATAACTATCATCAGAGTTCCGAGGTCTAGCCCATGTGCCACCAATTCGTCTAGATCTCATGGACTGAGCTGGCTGATGAGCTGGGCTTGTTCGGGTAGATGTGATGCCTGGAATTCCACGGAAACTAGGACTCGGGTCGTTCATGCAGTGGTACTCATCTTTCAGTAGCTCACCCTTACTAAGGCCTCTCCCAGTGCTCCACCCTATTCAGTGTCTTAGGCATTTAAGAGGGGTCCATGTAGGCAAAAACCTGACGTGGCAACCGAATTAAAGAGGAGAGAGAGGCAACCAATGTCTTCCTGGAGAAATAAGCTACTCGCGAAATCCAACACCGAAGACACTTCTCGGGGCCGCGTTGGGGGCATCGCGGTTTCCAATTCATGCGGCTCGCTGATCCGCTGCTCCATCCGCGAAGAGCCGGGAGGAAGGAGTGGATTTCCGCGTGGGGGCGCCGAGCAGCTCCATCCGCGTCGGGGCGCTGATCTACGGCTCTATCCGCTCAGCCGCCGCCGCCGGGAGAAGCTCTTCCGCCACCGCCTGGAGAAGCTCAGCCGCCGTCGCCACAAGGGAGAACTTCTGCCGTAGTCGCCACCGGGAGAAGCTCTACTTCCGTCACCGCCCGTTGAAGATCCGCGGCTGCCGAGGGAAGATCCACCGCCGTTGCAATCATCTGGTTCACATGGGTGGTCGGGAGAAGAAACGTCGAGACCGCGAGGAAGCATCTCCTCCCGTACCTGCTCGGCACCCGGCACCGCTGCAGCCTCATAGCACTTCTAGCCAAGATCCTAGCGCTTTGGATTTCTACCACAACAACCAATCCCCAAATCAATGGTAACAATGTGCATTTTATTTCTTTTTCCTCTAATTTTCCAATGATGATTGTTATTCCATTGTATTCTTGTACTGTGATTTGCAGGAACAAATGTTTTTAGATTAGTCTCTTTGTGATGGAGATTGCAGGAACACATGATATTAGTCTTGTACTATTATCTCAAATTTTGCAGTGATGATTTTCCAGTGATAGTCTTGCACTATTATCTCTTTGGTTTCTTTATGAGTCACTATGCTGAGCTGGGATATATGTACGGGAATGTGTATGGACATGTTTGATTATTCCATTTGTTCAATGAGGATACAATTATATTGCTCGGAGAAAGATCAAATATTGTTGATTTTTGGAGTCAAATAGCTCATGCTTCCTATGTTCAGATTTGGTACATGCTTCATATGTTCAGTTTTGATAGATGCTTCATATGTTCAGTTTTGCACTTTGGTGTAAAATAGGTAACCGATCCATTGAACTGTCAGGGAATACAATTTCCTGGGAACAACTTGTATGCACTCTTACAATTGTATTCACTGACAGTTATACAGGAACACATGAATATTTTGATGTTTGTGATCTGCAGCTTGTTTGGATCAGCTTGCATGCACTCTTACTATTCCTAATTGTATCCACTTACTCACAGATGAAACAATTGGTGCTGAACATTTTAACAAGTACAATTTCTACTTTGTATTCCTTCCTTGGCATTATTTTGCACCTGGTTTAATAGTTGACCACCTTCCCATTGTATTATGGAAGGTTTCATCCAACAGGTGGTTTCATGAATTACTTACAACAACCACAATTTCCATTCAGTCAAGGAGCTAATACATCGGAAAATTTCCATTTCGTTGGAGTTCCACAGTCCTTTGCAGCATTCTCACCACCGCAAACACCAACAGTACCTTTGGTCCATGGGGTTCCATCCGAACATAATGAAAGAAACACCATCAACATTGAGGATGCGGACAATGTCGATATTGGTAGGACTGGGAAGAGATTAAACTATACACCTGAAGAAGATGTTAGATTGGTAATGTATCACTTGTTTCAATTTTGAAAGATTGGGTAGACAATACAATTTAGTTTCATGTTAACAGTTTGCTTCTTTTACAATTTGTAGGTCAGTGCTTGGGTTAATAATTCTACAGACCCAATCGGTGGGAATGACAAGAAGACTGAGAAATTTTGGGGAGATATTACTGAAGTGTACAACAGCACCACCCCAACAGATTGCAAAAGAGAAGTTAACCAACTGGAGCTCCGTTGGCAGCGCATTAAGACAATAATCAACAAATTCAATGGTTGTTGGAGCTCGGTTAATAAAACTTATGCAAGTGGTATGTCTGAGACCAAAGGACAGACAAGGCTCTTGAGTTGTATGCCGAACGATATAAAAAACCTTTTACTATGGTGCATTGGTGGAGAACTCTGAAAGATCAGCCAAAATGGTGCGCACATGCAGAACAAATGGTGAAGGAAAAGGGTAAGAACTCGATGGTGGGGGTGGATAACACTTCAGCTGCTGCCAGCCCACAAGATCTACAAAGGCCAATTGGGAGAAATAAAGCCAAGGCCGAACGTAATGGTAAACCTAGGGTGCAGGATCCAGAAGTTATTGTGCTGCTTGGTGAGAAAATAGACAAATTCATTGAAGGTCAGACCATTGCAAAGCAGAACCGCATTATGGTGACAGAGGAGCAGCGACGTATGTCTACCAAGAAGCTTGAAGCTGCAAGGCTTGCACATTCAACCGCAGTGGCGCAGAAGGAATCAAAAATGCTTGAAGTTTACAATTCCCTCCTGTTACAAGACACAAGTGCAATGAGTGAACGTGAGAAAGTTAATAGAGAGAGGATGATGGAGAGTATGAGTTTGAAGTTGTTTCCTCTACAAGATTGAAGATATGCACTGGTGGTGTAGTGTTCTTTTTATATTATGCAACTATGTATTAGTAATGATTTGAGAGATATACATGAACTATATTATACTGCTATTCTGAATTTTTGACTACTATTCTGAAGTTGTTTCCACCCTGTACTCGTCTAATTTATTCTGAATGCTTCTTCCTGTTCATGTGTGAATGCTTCTTCCTGTTCATGTGTGAATGCTTCAACCTGTGTGAATGCTTTTTCCTTGCTGTTCCTTACGGTGAGCTACTGATTCTGCATGTATTCCTGTGTGAATGCTTCAACCTGTGTGAATGCTTTTTCCTTGCTGTTCAACCTGTGTGAATGCTTCAACCTGTGTGAATGCTTCAACCTGCATGTATTCTGTGTGAATGCACCAAGTTGAGTAAGGTTCATGTGTGAATGCACGTATTCTGCACCATGTGAACCGAACGAAAGGCTTCCGAATCATCTATATGTACTACACGAAAGGCTTTCTTCTGAAACTTACCATAGCTTTCTTCTCTGACTCAATATCCACTAGTTCCAAAACATGTCAGAACAATCAGGTGACCATGAGTCCATGGATCCAATGGAGTTGTACACCCTGGATGATCTGCTTGCCGAGGAAGACATCTTAGATTCCATCATCGATGAAATTGCAGTCAATTTGAAGAACACTATTGAAGCTCTTCAAGCAGGGACTTCTCATAGCCGAAGCGGCCCAAGGAAATATGTGAATAGGCCTCGTGAAAAATACCATCAGCAATTATTGGATGATTATTTCTCTAAGAATCCACTCTACTCCGACAAAATCTTTCGTAGAAGATTTTGGATGACCAGACCCTTGTTTCTACGTATTGTCAATGCTCTTGGTGAGTGGTCTTCATATTTCACTGCAAGAAAGGATGCTCTTAATTGGCAAGGGCTTTCACCATTGCAAAAGTGTACAGCGGTAATTCGCCAACTCGGAAATGGTAGCCCTGCAGACCAACTCGATGAATACCTGAAGATTGGCGATAGTACTGCAGTGGAGTGTATGAAGATGTTTGTACAAGGCGTGATTGATAAGTTCGGTGGTGAGTATTTGAGACGCCCCACTACCGTAGATGTTGAGTGATTGTTGCAAATTGGTGAGAGTTGTGGCTTCCCAGGCATGTTAGGAAGCATCGACTTTATGCACTGGCATTGGGAGAAATGTCCCGTTGCATGGAAGGGCCAATTCACTCGAGGTGATCAGGGTGTTCCTACAATCATTCTGGAGGCGGTTGCTTCGCATGATCTTTGGATTTGGCATGCCTTCTTTGGTGTCGCTGGATCCAACAATGATATCAATGTTCTTAACCAGTCGACTTTGTTCATTGAGGAGTTGAGAGGGCAAGCTCCACGAGTGCATTACTATGTCAACGGGAGACAATATGATAGTGGTTACTACCTTGCAGATGGAATATACCCGGAATGGGCAACATTCGTCAAGTCAATATACAAGCCGCAAACAGATAAGGACAAATTGTTTGCACAAAAGCAAGAAGGTGTAAGAAAGGATGTTGAACGTGCATTTGGTGTCTTGCAAGCTCGTTTTTGTATTTTGCGTCGACCAGCACGTTTGTACGAGCGAGGCGATCTTGAGAAAATCATGCTAGCTTGCATAATTCTACACAACATGGTAGTCGAAGATGAGAAAGAAGAGGCAGCCAATACTCGTGACTTGAACTTGAATGAGATTCCGAGCACATCGGTCGTTCAAGATCCAGAAATATCTCATGAAGATATGCCCGCATTTATGAAAGTACTGGAGAAACATTCCAAGATTCGAGATCGTCCAACTCATATTCAGATTAAAAAGGATTTGGTAGAGCATATTTGGCAAAAGTTTGGTCAAAATTAAAATATTATGATTACTTTGAATGATGTAACTTCGTAACCTTCATCTTCCGAATCATCTATTCCTTTATATAATTTATCTCATTTGGTATGAACATTAAATATTAATATTTCTTTCATTATCATATCTTTTGTCAACGTGTAGTTTTAATTGAAATAGATGCACCGGTATAGAACAATAAAAAAGCAACACAAGTGGCCACATGAACCAAATGAAATTTTTGATCACACTACATGCAACTATTAATTACTTCATGACACCTAAGAAACATCACATAGACACTATGCATTGCAAGCTTGTTTCTAACATCAATGTCTTAGTCTCTTTCTCTTCTTTAGATATAAGCTAAGACACTATGCATTGGGAGGGGCCTAAGTTTCTCAATCAAATCCTACAGAAAAACAAGGAACACATCCATAAATGCAGAAATAAATAGAGAATTTTCAACTAAACAGAAAGCTTGGGAACACATGATTTTCCACTATATCAATGCAAAATACTGATTTTACAATTGCATTTATGACGTACTTTACCGCTACCAGCCAATATAGCAAACTTCTGAAAATTTACCATGGGTCAAGCTTATTTGGGGTACTTATTATCAAAATGGTCAAGTGCCTCATGCTTCTTCTGAAAAAGGCTTATTTTGGTGGAAAGATGTCTTAAGATTAGTGATTTGTTCAGAGCTGTTGCAGCTTGTTCTTTAGGTTGTGGAAAAACAGTTATATTCTGGTCAGATTTATGGAATAATCATCTCCTAGAACAAAAGTTACCAAGAGTTTTTTCTTTTGCAAAGAACAAGAAAATTTCAGCGGCAGACTTTCTGACAAATAACAGTATAGAGGAACAATTCCACATTCCTTTGACAGCTCAGGCTTATGAAGATTACAATACTTTACAAGATCTCATCCAGGGTATACAGATGCAAGGAAATGCCAAAGAAACTTGGAATTATCTTTGGGGCTCACAGGTCTATCCTTCCAAGAAATATTATAATTTGCCTTACAAGCACATCTCTCCTCCACAACCCTTTAAATGGATATGGAATTCTAAGTGCTGTAACAAACTTAGAGTTTTCTCCTGGTTGCTTTTGATGGATAGACTCAATACAAGGAACATTCTCAAAAGGAAAAACTTCAAAGTGGACAATGACAATTACAATTGTGTTCTATGCAGCCTACATTTTGAGGAAACTGTCTTTCATCTATTCTTTGGGTGTAATTTCAGCCTGAGGTGTTGGAGCTCTATTAGCATGGTTTGGGATTTCTCCAAACCTTTCTTTGAAATGATGTAAAGCAAAAGACGCCTTCAATCGATCTTTCTTCATGGAAATCTTTATAGTTGGAGCCTGGAATATTTGGAAGCAAAGAAATGCCTTCATCTTTGAACACAAGCAACCAAGTTTTCCTCTCTGGAAGAGGAATTTCAAGGATGACATTTTCCTTCAAGCTCACAGATTTAAAGATGTTAATAGACAGGATATTCTTGACTGGTTTTCTTCCTTTTCTTAGTAGTTTCTTTTTCCTCAGCCGTGGGGCCTCTCTTCTCTTTCTCCCCGGTTTGGGTTCTTTGGCCTTTTATTTTCTGGTTTCTCTCTCTGTTGTACAATTTACTTTCTTTTCTATATATTTTCTGCAATAGGGGCCTCCCCTACTGTTTTCCCTGTCAAAGAAAAAAAAATATAGCAAACTTGTTGACAGTAGGCAGCTAGGGAAATCAGCAGTTGAGAGTATAGATTACAACGTACTGAAAGCATGTGATCTTTTTTTAACAAAGTGAAAAATAATAAATATATAATATATAAAATTACCGACTTACACAAAAAATAAATATAGGAAAAATATTCATCGCATCAACGAGTAGGGGAACTTAAAAAAGTTAGATTCTAGCATTAAGCAGATACACATGACTATTTCAGATCATTACATTCTGAAACGTTATTGTACCTCCAGGATGGGATAAAATCAGGATAGCATCCTTGTCGACTCTTCGCCAATACGATCCTTTCTTATACCATGCTTTTTCAGATATTCGTAGAATAGAATTAAACAACTCCTAGGTTTAAAGTTGCTAAAAGCTACAAGCTTTGAAATAATGTAAAAGGGATAATATAATTTAACAACAAAGTTACCTTATGAAGATCAAATTTCAGAGTAAACCCCCCTGCTGAAGTCTTTTTAGTATCAGGTCCACATAGCAACGAATATTATTTACCACAATCATGTCATCAGCAGATAATCCTGCAAGCTGTCGGAGAAAGTGACCACTTACATAATTTTATATTAAGCCACAAAATAGTGGTAAATAATATTCGTTGCAACTTTGTTTGCTGATGACATATAAATTGTTTTGGCCAAGACACCACTCTAAGGAAATCTGTCTACTTTGTTTCCCCAAATGTTAAACATTTGTATTCAAACAATCAAATTAAATGTGTTTCCTCCGTTTTCGGATATTTGTTTGACCAAAAGTTAAGTTACAGATGCTTGTCACTTCAATACTTAAGAAGCATGCTTTCACAAAATACCCCTATTAACTCTAGCCACCCATTCACTTTCCACAATTCTAGGCCCATGCTAGCCCATCTCTAATTCCATATATTGAGAGCAAGTCTAATGGATGATCATCAACTCTTCCCCACAATTCCAACCAAGGTAACATGGAATCAAAGCCATGGTTTAGGTTTAGGGTTAGACTAATCTAATCCACCCACGATCCCGTCCTCTTTTTTTCCCTACACCGCCACCGTCTGTCGCAACCCGTCGTCACAGTTTTGGCCTGCCCGTTGCGGATCGCCATCGTGCCCACCGTCGTGGATCGCGTTTCAGCTGCTGTCGCAACTCGTCATCACAATTTCGGTCCGCCCGTCGCGAATTTCCATCGCGTCTGCCGTCACGCCAGTCGCGGATCACCATCGCCTGTCTCATGCCTGCCCATCAGATCTCCAGCCACTGAGCCGGTTTCTGCCTGGCCAGCTATCGCCCGCCTGGGGAGCGGCGATCCGCCGTCCGCCTCGCCCATCGTTCGTTTGGGGAGCCATCGTTGCTGTGCGTGTCTCCTGTTGCCTCGTTCGCTTGGGGGCCGTGGTGATGGTCATAATTGTCATGACATCGGTATAGCGACACCATATTGGCGCAGCGGTTTTCTAGCTCTCGCCTCGCCAACACCATGACGTGAGTTGGTAGCTGTCTGCTGCCAATCCATCCCCAATGGCCATCGCAGATACCCCCTCCCTATCGCCAGTGGTCATCGTCTGCTGCTCTCCAGAGTCCAGATTTGCAGCAGCTGTCACCGTCTGCTGCCGACCGCCGCCTCTTCATCCCCAGTGGCCAACAAAGACCTCCAGAGTCTAGATCTGTAGCAGCCGTCGCCTAAAAGGAATTGCCTTATGGTCGCATGGGGAGAGAGAGAGAGAGAGAGAGAGAGAGAGAGAGAGAGAGAGAGAGAGAGAGAGAGAGAGAGAGCTGATGTGGTCGTGCTCATATCAAACATGAGAAATGGGATGAAGAAGGGACTGCTGTCGCCTGTCGCTCTCTCTATATGGTCTGTGTGAAAGAGTGAGTGTGGAGGGAGGGGGGCAACAAGGCATAGGCTAGCAGTGGCACTGTTCACAAGGCATGGGTGCCTCCCACTCCTTGCACTGTGCACTAGTACTACTACTCTCTTCTATGTGAGAGTATTTGGTTTGGTTTGGTGGCTGTTGCTTCCCTTTGACCTGTTAGACTAGTCGCACACGTACATAGCACTCAACCGTAGGCACTAGCACTAAGTAAGCTCAAGCAGTTATGTAGACTAGCAATTGGCTAGCAGCACAAGCTCAAGCTATTTTGTAGACTAGACTATAATTTGCTAATATCCTAGGCTATAATGTGTGTATTCGCCACGTGTGTATGGTGTTGCCACGTCACGCGCCATGTCGCTGTAAAGTTGTGAAGGTGGTGGATCGCTGCGTCTCGCCATGCCTCTGTAACAACCATGGTGGTGGTGTTATCCTTTGCTGCTCTACGGAGAACAGGGGAGGGAGGTGCTCATCTGTGCTACACTGTTCATTTGCGGTTGTTGTTACTGTTCATCTCAAGTCGTTGTTGCTGCTTGCTTCCAATATGTCACAACCAAGTTTTTTTTTCTGTGAAAACTGTGTTGAGAGGTTATGCTCTAGCATCTCATTTGACTGATGTTCCACCCGTTGATAAGTCAAAAGATAGTTTTGGTGTTGCTGAAGTCAAGAATTGGCAAAATGATGATAGAAGGGTTATGAGTGTCATTGTCACTAGTACAGAGGAATCCTTGATTATGAGTCTTGAGCATCACAAGACAGCTAAGGAAATGTGAGATTATTTGTAGCGTCAATATGTTCAAAAGTGGTTGTGCTCTCTTACATACTCCGATGACAGGACTTCATGGCCTTCGGTAGAATAATCTGTCCACAGATGAGTGCTACATTGCTTTTGATCGTTTGATGGGACCGTTGCTCTTGATGGTACCTCAATGTACCAGAGGGTGTTTAGGCTATTGTGATCAGAAGAATAAATTCATTAAGAAGCTCCTTATGTATCAGTTTTGTCAGACTGCCATTAGAATTTGAGTCTATTCGTATACAACTGCTCAACAATCCCACTACTCCATCCATTGTTGATGTTGTCTTCTTTCATTGCTGAAGAGACTCGTCTTCATTCGCTCACGTCTGTTCCAGTGTCAGTACCTTAGTGTACTTGCAGCTTCTCAGAGGATTAGCATAGCTAGAGGCAGTTCCCCAGAGGGTATTCCTTGTGAGCATTGCAAGAAGACTATCCATTGTTCAGATAATTGCTTCTCTTGTCATTTCGAGAATTTTCCTGAGTTCCATGCACGTTGTGCTGCTCGTGCTCGTAATATAGCTCCTTCCCGAGACTCTGTATCTGTTGCTGCTACTCATGATAGTGATTATCAGTCTTGGATTCTAGATTCAGGAGCTTCCTTTCATGTGACATCTAATAAGTCCCAACTGATTGCTTGCAAGCCGGTCACTGCTGGAGGTTCTATTCAAACAACTGATGATACATCTTGTCATATCACTTATCTGGGTGCACTTTCCACTTCTTGTTTTTCTCTACATCATGTTTCTTTTGTACCTCAGTTATCCATGAATCCTCTCTCCGTAAGTCAAGTTACTAACCAAAACTGTTTTGTTGGATTTGATGCCTCATCTTGTTTTATTCAGGATGTTCGAAGCGGGAGTGTGATTGGACACTTTGAGTGTCTCCTGGCCACTACGTTCTGGGCACTTTGCGTCTTCCTCCTTCCATTGCTCGTGTGTCATCTGCTCCATCGTTTGCCGAGTGGCATCATCGTCTTGGTCACTTATGTGGATCACGTCTGTCTACTTTGGTTCGTCAGGGTCGTTTAGGTCATACGTCCATTGAGTCAACTTTTCATTTTGAGGGTTGCAAGCTTGATAAACAGCTCCAACTCCCATATTCCAGTAGTATTTCCCATTTTGCTAAACCTTTTGATCTTATTCATGCTGATGCATAGGGTCCCTCACCTTTTGCTTCAAAAGATGGTCATAGTTATTATGTCATTTTTATTAATGATCATTCTCGATATACTTAAGTTTATTTCATAAACATCTATCCCAGTTGTGTTCTATATATCAATCTTTTGCTCGTATGGTCCATACTCAATTTTCTACTGCCATTAGTATTTCGCTTTGACTCTGGAGGAGAATATGTCTTCTGTTTTTGTGAGTTCCTCATCTCCAAGGGCACTCTTGCTCAACTCTCATGTTATGGGGCTCATGCTCAAAATGGCGTTGCTGAACGCAAACATTGTTGTCTGCTCGCACATTCATTGTATCTTTTGTTCCTTCTTATTTTTGAGAAGTTGTTTCTACAACCGGCAGCCGTTTTCAAAGCTAGTCAGAAAATGCCCTGGTGAGGCCCTTTTTGGTACTTCTAGATATCATTTTCGAGTTTTCGGATGTACTTGCTATGTTCTGCTTGCACCTCATGAGCGGACTAAGTTGTCTGCCTAATCGGTTGAGTGTGTTTTTCTTGGATATAGTTCTGAGCATAAGGGTTATCATTGCTATGATCCTCTCGTTGCATGCATATTTCTTGTGATGTGACTTTTGTTGAGGATTGGCCCTTCTTCTATAATCCCACCACTCAGCCCTCTTTCTCTCCCATGGAGTCCACTTCCTTTCTATGTCTTCCTCCTTCATCTGGTGATCATAACTTTGTTCCATCTCCTTCTCCTACGCCTACTCCACCCACCTCTTATTCAGTTCCAGCCCCTTCACCCACACCAGCTCCTTCACCATTTATACAGCCTATAACCTATGTCTATACTCGTCGAATCACAATTCCTTCTGATTATTCATCCATTCCCACATCTTCGGCCATTCCTGATAATCATGTCTTTACTAATTGTGATATTGTTGATGAGTTGCTTACTGGACCCCATTATAATCTACGTGACCGTGCTACTATTGAGGCTCCTGACAGGTTGGGTTTTCCCCATACGAGTGTTGTAGCTTAGGAGCCATCTACTTATCAGGAGGCACATGATATTCCCGAGTGGCAATCTGCTATGTTTGAAGAGCTTGCTGCATTTGATCGTACAAAAACTTGGGATCTTGTTCTCTTACCATCTCATGGTGTTCCTATCACATGTAAGTGGGTATTTAAAATTAAGACAAAAGCAGATGGTTCTATTAAGAGATAACAAAGCTCGTCTTGTTGCCAGAGGTTTTCAACAAACTAAAGGTCGAGATTATGATGAGACTTTTGCTCCTGTTGTTCATATGACCACAGTTCGTACTTTGATTGCAAGGCTGCTACTCATTCCTAGACTATTTCTCAGATGGATGTTGAGAGCGCTTTTCTTCATAGTGATTTGCATGAAGAAGTTTATATGCAGCCACCCTCAGGTGTTAATGCTCCTTTAGGATATGTTTGTCTTCTTCATCATGCTTTATATGGCCTTAAACAAGCTTCTCATACTTGGTTGAGCGGTTTATTTCTGTTATACAGGCTGCTGGTTTTTTTATCTAGTAATCATGATTCTGCTTTATTTATTCACCTATCTCCAAAAGGGCGTACTTTGCTTGTTCTATATGTTGATGATATGTTGCTTACAAGAGATGATATTGACCATGTGCTTATGTGAAGAAGCAACTCAGTGAGCAGTTTCAGATGTCTGATTTAGGCCATATTAGTTACTTCTTGGGATTAAAGTCATGACTTCTGAAAAAGGTTTCTATCTTTCTCAATCTAAATACATTCAGGATCTCATGACTAGCTCTGAATAGTTGCTACTCCTATGGAGCTTCATTTGCAGCTGCGTCCTACTGATAGCACCTCTTGAGGACCCCTCTCGATATCGTCGTATAGCGGGTAGTCTTGTTTATCTCACTGTTACTAGACCAGATATTGCTCATGCAGTCCATATATTGAGTTAGCTTGTGAGTGCTCCAACGTCTGTGCATTTTGGTCATTTACTTCGGATATTACGATACTTGAAGGGGACATCATCTCATTGCTTGTTCTATGCCCGTTCTAGTCTTTTTCAGCTTTATGCTTACTCGGGCTCTACTTGGGCGAGTGATCCGATAGATTATCGTTCTGTCACTGGTTATTGTATTCTTCTTGGTACTTCTATTACATGGAAGTCCAAAAAGCAAGCTGTTGTACCACGTTCCAGTATAGAGGCAGAACTTCGAGCTCTTGCTATTACAAGATTGGATTTGCAGTTCGCAATCCTCCGGAGTTCACACATCCTTCCTTCTCCCAATTCCAGGTGGCAGCGGAGTTTGGTCATGCCCCTGAGGTCACCTAAGTGTGGCAGATTAGGCGAAGGCCCTTGGCGTCCTTCTCCGGCCGTCTGGAGGCCTAGACGACACTATGACAACTATGTACGAGCCATCTTTTTCAATGTCTCTCATCCCCCATGTCTACTCCCACCTAACTCCAATACTTCAGCACACTGAGAAATTGAGAACGAATCCGTATGTGATTGAAGAATATCATGGTCATTATACACAGTTACACACAAGAAATCAATAATCAGCTTTGCACCTTTCTCACTTTCAAACTTCTCTGGGTTGATTGCAGCATAAATCATTAGCAAACGCAGCTTATTTTCACGACTTACATCTTGCATTAGGTCACTAAAAGTCTCAAAATGATGTTGAGACAGGTCCAGTATCTCAGTGGCTGTAGTTCAAACAATAGTTACCAAATGTGTCCACAAGAAATTGATTAGTTATTTTGTCCCAGTATCACCAAACGCAAGATCCTGCTCAAGCTGTCCAACATCTTTAAGATGTTGTTCTTTGATTATGTTATTGAGCTTTCCTGCAATCTGTAGTAAAATGAGTAAATACAACTAAATAACTGTATTTTAGCTAGATATTATCTTCCTATGGGATCCCAGATTAATGAACTCTTGATCCCTTAGGGGTCTATTAAAAATTTCTATTCATGTGGCTATCCCAACTCCTCGAATCCAAAACATCCAAATCTCATCCAACAATCCACATGGTGAGTTAAGAGTTAGCACCAGAATATGTGTTGGCACTATATGCTCCTATAACTTCAAACTCTCCCCTCGTTATGGAGTATCTAGAACAAGAACGCTGAACATGAAATAGCAGCATCATACAAATAAAACTATGCAAGTATTTCTTGAAGAACTGTCAACATTTGTTTACCAATATCTGAACATAACATACAAAGTAAATAAATAAATGGATCCTACAAATCATAACTAAGCTTAGATATTAATTCAACAAAAAATCTATCACCTATGAGAGACTGGGATATGAACAGTATTTGATCAATTAGTCAAATTTAAAGATTTAGCCAGCACGCCACCAAAATTCTTGGTAACTCATGAACCAAATCATCTGGAAAGTCAAGTATAAACAACAACAGATCACCTAAGTCAAGTATAAACAACAACAGATCACCTGCCCCAATGCATCATGGAATCTAATCAGATCAGCTTGACACAGTCATATATGCATTAGGGAGGAAGTATCAGGTGCACATGAGTATATTTGTGAACATATGCCCAAACTCAATCACAGATGTTGAATCGAATCAGGATGGTTCAAGTCACAGGTGGGAGTACCCCCCATCTCTTCTATCTACCGTTTCTTTTCACCAAATTAGATTGGGCCCAAGATCGCCCAAGCGGGTGAAGGAAATTCCCACCTCCAACTTGGTCCATCCATATTGCATCTGATGTGTGAGATTGAGTCTCGGCATATGTTCATCAATATTCTTATGTGCACCTGATATTTCCTAGGAATATATGCAGTATCATTCATGGACCGTGATTCATCTAAGTAATAGCAAATTTCAACCCCTATTCAAATTAGTAACCACTTGTCTTCATGATGTTTCATCCCTACAAGTACATGATTCTTCAAAATTAGATTCTTGACCACCAACCATTACCTTAACCCTGACTAGATACATAACATGTCATAAAAATAATTCATGACAAACTAGTTACCAACTGCCTACTCCCTCCAGTCCCAAACAGTCATATCAACTCCATACACATGGAACAAGGATCCAATACCTTAGTTTATGACATATTTTGCCCCAATTAGTTACTTTTCTCTCCAACACGACTACCAATAAGCAGTACATAGGGCACATTTGGTGCAAAATGCTGCCTCAAAAAAATCTCTCTTAAGGCTATATTAGTTTTGTAGTGTGCATATCAACCAAAGGGGGCTTATGCCCGTCCTATTAATATCATGTGCATCCAGTACAAATACCAGCAATAATTATTGTAATAATTGCACACCACCCTACAGCTAATAATCAGTTATCCCTCTAATTTGCAAGAAATCTATTTCCTGAACAAACGTTGCCTGCTGTAGTTGAGCTGCTTTATTCTTTGATACAAAATTGATCATCTTTTCATGCAACCTTTCATTAACCTGCAACATTGATGACATCATGATGTTGCAAAAGCACAAGACCATAATTAAAGATGAAAATGGCAACAATCATACATCAGCTATATGTGCATGCCGAAGCTCAAGCCATACTGGATCATGATCCTCCAACAAAACCTCCTTCTCATTTGTTGAACCATTCTTACTTGGAACCTATTGTTTCAGAGTTGCATTAAAATTTAAGAATTTAGTAAGCATCAAGGGCATAGCAACAGAGCAGAACTTGGGGTAAAGCAGTGAAGTATGACACAAGTTGCTGATATGCTCACCTCTTGTACATACTTGTTGCCATCCAAAGACAGTAGATCATGGCACATAGCATCATAGGTCCACTCATGAATAATCAGTGCAACCTGTAGTGCTCAAGAAAAAGTGAGAGGTCAAAGGATGCACTGGCAGTATTCCATGTGGCAGTTCCACACAGAAGCAGCAAGCTTTGTGGGGACCAAATCTCGTAGTGTTGTCAGTGTAGAAGCGTCAATTGTCCTGGCCACACGGTAGTGCACATGAGGAAATTCCTGAAATAATTGGATACATTCAGTTTCGATTAACTCAAAGTCTACAAAATAAAATGGTAATTACAAGAAAGTAAAATTGTAATGATACTTTAGAGTCCAATTTTATCCTGTTTTGAATCAATTTTCTTCCATGTATATTTCCCTTTAGTGGAAGAACTTCTTTGGCTGATACTCCTAGCTTCTATTCCTTTGCTGGCAGAACTACTGCCCGAATCCACCACCACATCACTCATCTGCATGCTAAAATATTTTTGTCGGCCTCAGGCTTCAAGAAATGATATCCAATTACCATGTGTTTATGCTAGTATATGGGAGGGTAAACAGCTACTGGAGGGAAGTCAGACAGGTAGAATGGCACTAGACGAGGACACCTGAGGAAGGGACGGGTCTAGAATAGCCGGTATGGGAAAGACCACAGTAGGACTTCAGGGACTAGGAGACTTGCTTAGTTAATCTTGCTTTCTTTGAAAGGTTGTGCCTCCTCACATAGGCGAGCCTGGCTCTGACAACTATATCTATCTTATCCAAATAATTAGTGCAATCTTATCAATAAACAATGAAACTAATGAAATCTCATCTCAACTAATGACAACAAAAAAAAAACAGACTAATGCAAACTATGTGATACAATAAGCCATAGTACTACTCTAATGGGCAATGACACACTATAGTATTTCATTCTTTGTTTGATAGCTGTATAGTGCAGTAGTGCACACTACTATATTTTCCGAATTAACTCCCCAAGCACTTGCACCCAGAAAAATCAAAACAAACATGCAGGTATAAAGACTCTGCAGATAGCAGAAAATCACAAAACAGTACCCTCATCGACACAAACACTGTAGCAATGCATGTGGCCACTGTGTTAAGGCATGCATTGTACTTGTGTGAGCCTTCTGCATCTTCACTAAATAGCTCTTCTAGGGCCTTGTCATGGTCAGTTATGAAGCCCTGTACACAACATTGAATTATTAAAACTTCAAAATGAATTAAATATATATGGAGATATATTGATTGTCTGTTTGGAGTACTAATCTAACAAGTTTATTCCAAACAAGTAATCTAGATGCTTCAAATGTAAAAGTGCTTAATTCAAATGTTGTTGATCATGTTGGGTGAGAGGTGAAGCCGACACCAACGGAGTAGTGGTGGCCACACGGCGTTTCACCATCGACCCCCTCTTCTTCGGCATCCTCGCCGACATTGAGTGGGTGGGGAACACATAATTATACATAACTCACCAGGAATAGATCTAAACACCCTTATTGTAATCCTATTTTCTTGAGGTAATTGAGGCGAAAGTCACACACATGACAGAGGGTTATTATCCTCTGAGAGATCCAAACCTATCTAAATCTTGTCTTCTTTTTCTATGATACACAATTGATAGCCAAGTATCTCTATTTTAATACAAGTATTTGAATTGTCGGTTTACTAATCGTCAATAGCTAGCACCGTTCGTGGAGATCGGTAAGACAGTGTCATCAACTACATGTATCATGTCTCCAAGATTTGGTTTTTCGGAGCATGGGTTCAACAACGATTTTGGTCCCAAGATCTACAAACAGTTTGACAAGACAACAATAATTTTTGACTCCTGAGTTCCTCAACTCGAGAGCTAACAAGACAACAATAATTTTTGACTCTCGGGTTCCTCAACTCAAGAGCCAAGATAAGTGCTTGAGTAGTTTCGAGGCTTGTACATCTATTGCCTCAGCTTCTGGTAGTTCTCACTACCAAGTAATTTCCCATATGGATCTGGATATCCCCGAGGGAGAACCTCGCATTACCACTCTTGATTTCTCTACTGAAGCAAAAGACTTGAAAAGTTCAGGTTCATACAACATCAACATGGCTAAAGATGGCATTCATGAGATAGTCGATGGAGAAGATGCCGATGTGGAAAAGGTAGAGGCAACCAAAGCTGATACTTGATGCATCTATTATGTATCACATTTGGCATTCATTTGAGTAGCTATTTCATTGATATCATATTATTTGTGGCATTTGGTGCCTAACATCAACCCCAATTGTACACATGTTGTGTGCTTTGTAGAGGAAATGACGGTATTTTGGCACACACAATGGAATCATTGAGGAATCTACAAGAACCAGCCCACTAATAGATGGAGAAGATCATCAAGAGAAGGCTAGAAGAACCTGGGCCTAGCTTGGCCCCGAAAGCACCTACACCGATTAGTGCATCACTGTTGCCGATCGGCAACAGGGCCCAGAAAGTTCCCTGACTACCTTGCTTCGCCCTAGAGAAGGTATTTGTTGACAAGCATATCTTGGAAGCTTCCTTGTCACCCAAGTCAAGAGGAGGTTCCTTCACTACGAAGTCTTCTCCTGAGATGCCTATAAATATGGAGGGTGCTCCAACGAGAGAAGAATTGGACTTTCGGCAGAAGATACGCCACAACTAGGGTTAGATTAGAGGTCAATGCTTGGTGCAGTGGGGACCTGCTGCCGCCTTATGGAGGCCCCTTGCCAATTGGCAAGGCCAAGCTCTCCAGAGCCTCTCTGCCCTTCGTCCTCTCTCCAATAAATATCAGGACATCCCTATTACTAATCTCATGACTTACACCCATGATGTGATGGGGGTAATTCTCATGTTCTTCATTCAGACCCTAACGGATCTTGGCATGTAAACATTACTCAGACGTGTTGTCCTCTTTATGCTAGTAACTTGGTCTATACAATATATGCTTTATCCCATGTGTGTACATACATTTATCTTAGTAGCATAGATGCAACCGAGGTGGTTGGGTTTATTAACCAATAATATTTCTATAGTGCACAAATAGTGGGGGTTGATTAGCCGCATCATGACAAGAGTGTAGGTTAGCGCAATCTTCTATCTATCGTGTAACAACCAGTTAACCCAAATCTTAGCGATACCGTCCTTTATCCATTGGCATATAAGTGAACATAAGTGCTAGGGAGAACACCTTTCTACCTTACGGTCGCAACCATGACCTAGCTTCAGTCCACTCACAACCAACATTTTCACAACCACATTCCCATTATTAGCTCCAATCGCTAACCAGGTACAAGATCCACTTGTTCTTCGTGTTCGATAAACCTTAGAACACTCTAAAGGAAAGGCTATAGCTGAATCTAAGGATCACAGTTCATCTTCCAAAAGCAAGAATCCTTCCCTCGACACCGGAAGCGTTACATTCATTACCAGATGTCGAGCTTTTATGTCTAGGCTGTGAAATACCACTGGCCATCTAGGTTCTGACCTAGCTTTTAGGAGAAGTATGATGGGAGCACCAATCCAACATAATTCCTCAAAATTTCCAGGAAGCTGAAGAAGAAAAGGTTATGGCCAATTATCTCCCTACAGTGCTCTTGAGATCTGCCTAATCACGGCCGCAAACTTAGAATCCCAAGTCATTCAAGGTCTCAAAGAAGAGAAAGTTGAATCAAAAGTAAATCCAACATGAAGAAGAAGGTCGTGGATTAGAAGTTATGGCTATTGATCAAGGTTCTGGGTCTTGCCTGAAATTCCTAGTCAGAGGGGAACAATAATAGAATGGGGAAGAAGTGGTGCCCAATCCACAAGACAGATTACTCATGACTATTTAGTTGCCAAGTTATCCAAAAGGAAGTCGACAAGCAGTTGGCAGAGAAGTCTTTCAATAAACCTACCAACTCAAAATCTAAGCGACAAGAGGACAACTTGGATGATGATGCTCAAGCTTTGCAAGTGAGCATACCGTGATCTATATATACGGGGGATCATCGGTGTATGATTCAAAGTGTTAGTACAAGAGTATCAAGCAAGAAGTCTATACCACAATTCCTATGATTCCTAAGGTCACCAAATGGTTAGAAGTTCTGATCATGCTTGACAAGGGAGATTGCCTGACTCAATCATGCGACATGAGAGATACCTACTTGTGGTTGAGCCTACCATCTACAATTGCAAGGTAAACTGTGTCCATATCAATGGTGGTAGTTCTTTAAATATCTTGTTTGTAGGCACTCTAGATTATATGCTGATATTGAGGACAAAGATAGAGCCTGAGAAAAAGTTTCTCCATGGCATTATTCCTAGTTCTTCGACTACCTGAATTGGTCGAGTCTCTCTTTTGGTCACATTTGGGAAAATCAACAACTTTTGAACATAAAATATTCTATTTGATGTTGCAGATTTTGAGACTACGTACAAACATATCCTTGCCAAGTCCCCTTATTCATACCAATGCTTGAAGATACCAGGGACCAAAGAAGTCATCACATTTTGGGGAGATAAGTCTATGGCTATTAAGTATGACAAGAAAAGAATGGATATGGTGGATCATTCACTGTTGCATGATGTTATTTCTGCACACTAGCAACACTCTCCCAAGCACTTGTGGCCTAAGGTTTCCCAAACCCAATGATGAAATCAAGACAGTTACACTCGACCCATCCAAGTTGTCTAGGTGATTCCAAATAGTCTCATCACTGGATCCCAAATAGGAACCCAAGCTCATTACCTTTCTCTAGGCAAACACAGATGTGTTTACATGCCAGTCGTATGATAGGCCTGAAATTCCTAGGGAGGAGATCAAGCAAAGGCTAGAAATTCACCCTAGGGCGAAGGCCATCAAACAAAAACTCCGTAGTGGACGACCGCAAGAAAGCAATTCATGAAGAGATAACCAAGCTCCTCAAAGAAGGTTTCATCCAGGAAGTATTTCATCCCGAGTGGCTAGTTAACCATATAATGGTGAAGAAGGCTAATAGAAAGTGGAGGATATATGTAGATTTCACCGACCTGAATAACGCATGTCTGAAGGATCATTTTCCACTCTTGAGGATAGATTAGTTGGCTGACTCAACTTTTGAGTGTGGGTTACTTAGTTTTTAGGATGCTTACTCGAGTTATCACCAAATTAGCATGTGTAAAGAGGTTGAAGAGAAATATTTCGTCATCACTCCTTCTAGGGTGTACTGCTATGTAAAAAAGGCTTTTTGGTTTAAGGAGTGCTGGTGCTACTTTCCAATGAGTTATTTAGGTTACTTTTGATCCTCATATCGATAAGAACCTAGAAGCTTATGCTGATGATGTGGTTGTCACGAGTAAGAAAAAAGAAAATATACTCAAAGACTTTTGAGAGACCTTTGGTAATCTCAAGAGGAATCATATGATGCTAAATCCTCAGAAATGCGTATTCGGAGTGGCCGCAAGGAAGTTACTCATGTTCTTGGTGTCCAATTGTGGCATTGAGGCAAACCCAAGAAGATTAAAACCATCAAGGGCATATGATCTCCAAGTACATTAAAGGAAGTACAAAATATGATTGAACGCATGATGGTGTTGAGTCATTTTATTTCTTGGTTAGGCGAAAAAAAAACTAACTTTCTTCAATGTTTTGAAGAAGTGCAAAGGTTTCGAGTGGATGGAACATGCCAAAATAGCATTCCACGACCTTAAGAGATATCTCCCTTCCTCTCATGTTCTAACTTTGCTAGACCCGAAGGAAGAATTATTGTTGTATGTAGCAGCTATGCCATAAGCTATTAATGTTGTACTTGTTGTGGAACTGGAAGTAGCCGAAAAGCATGAGAAGGATCAAAGGCCGGTATACTACGCGAATGAAATGTTGCATGGACCTAAGGTACACTACCAACATGTTCAAAAATTACTTTACGTTGTCCTGATGACTTCTTGTAAGCTCCATCATTATTTTCAATCACATAAGATTATTGTTTTCTGTACTTTTCCCGTGGGATATGTTTTGTGTAATCATGAAGTGGGCAGTAGTACTTGGGGAGTTTGAAATCTACTTCATTCCCTGAACCATCATTAAATCTCAAGCACTGCTTGACTTTTTTGTCAAGTGGGTCAACCTCGAGCTAGAAGGAACATCGGATTATTTGTTTCATGAATGTTTCTTTTGGAAACAAGGGAAATTCTTCATTTTATTTATTTATTTATGATTTGCATTGATTTCTTTTGTGAGTGAGTAGTCCTTTTAGGGCTAAAAAGATATAGTCCTTTATGATTTTTTTAATGGTAAATCATTGGTTAAGTCTATTGGTTGTTGATTACACCTACTATGCTTAATGACCGATGTCTCCATAGGATGCCTGGACATCATGATCTAAGAATTATTATGATTATTATCCCAATCTGCAAAAAAAAAATCGCTTTTTGCATTGAAGATCCAAAAGAACCCGGTGAGTGACAAGCCTCGGGTACGTTGGTGACCCTTCACAATCCGAGGAACAACATGTTTCTACGAAGCTTAATGCAAAGATCTGAATGATGTCTTAATACTCACTTGCTCACCCGAACAGTGGGAGTGAGGGGTGGACACCAGAGCCATGATGACCCTAGCAATACGCAGAGTGATGTGTTAGGGTAACATGCTTATAATTAAGATACGAGACCAGCAACATATTCACCTACCTTTTATTTATAGTTATCTACATCTACCCATGATCCTAAGTCTCCAAAGCCTTACTTTATTATTATTGCATCGTCACCTTTTTATCTTAATCATTAACTTTATTGTTATTGCTCTTGTTTTATTTTATTTCTCTCATTTATTTATATTGCTTCTACACAACCTTACACTTTATTCACAACTATATTAGTGATAGGAATATAGTTTTTTCTTAAACGATCAGCTTTCATTTAGTTCCTTAGGTTTGATAACCTTGATACTCTTGAGGGAACTAGCTGCACAATCCTGTATGCTTGGAAATAAAATCAGTTTACACTTCAAGGCTTAGGGACTAGAATAATTTTTACATCACAACAGGGGAAACCTTGATGTATGCCCTTCAGATTGATTTCTTTGCTACAAATAATATGGCATAATACAAAGGATTGCTGGCTTGTCTCCGAGTAGCAACTTCACTTGTAATTCATCGAATTCTCATGAAAGGTGATTCACAGATAGTTGTGAATCAGGTCAAAAAAGGAATACAAATGTTTTTGACCTGATTATGGCCACATATCTTACGGAGGTCAAAAACATAGACATTTCTTCATCAGACTAGAAGTACAATATATTCTAGGAAAGAACAATTTCCAGGCCAATATGTTAGCTTGATTAGCTTCACCTTGATCTCTAGTGCCTTCTGGGGGTTTTCTCAAAAAACTTTCAAATCCATCTTTGGCCCAAAATACCATTACAGATAAAGAAGTGGATCTTCCCAAGAAAGGAAAAGTGCTCGAGAAAATAGCCTGCTACCTCATCAAGTGCGATAGCACCGTCGAGTACACAGATTCATGGATGGAAGCCATATGAACCTATCTCCTGGATTGAATTATTCCTCATAATGGTGTTGAGTCAGAAAGAATTGCCCGCGAAGCTAGAATGTATACTTAAGTTGACAGCACCCTGTATCGTCGGGGGGCCTAGCGGAGTCTTGATGAAGTACATCACTCATCGGCAGAGTAAAATATTACTCAATGAAATTCATGGAAGAGTTTGTAGAGCCCATGATTCCTTCTGAACTCTAGTCGAAAAGGCCTTCATGTAAGGTTTTTATTGGCCCATTTCCCTCCATGATGCAAGTGAAATGGTCAAGAAGTGCATCTAGTGTCACTTCCATGGCCGACATATTCATCGACTAGCAAAAGCACTATAAACAATTCTTTTATCCTGGCCTTTTGCACATGGGGTTTAGATCTTTTGGGACATTTCTCAAAAGCAATTGAACGTTAGATACCCATATGTTGATCGCAATTGATAGATTCACAAAATGGATTGAAGTTGGGCCAATATCAACTTAATACAAATTTTGCCAAATAATTCATCATGACGAATGTAGTGACTAAGTTTGGGGTGCCGAATCGAATCATCATGGATAACAGAATCTAGTTTACGGCACAAAAATTTCAAGAGTATTGTGAGGAGCTAGGAACCAAGATATATATTTTTTGCCTCTATAGGTCAAGTAGAACGAGCAAATGGCAATATACTTCAAGGATTGAAGACCCGAGTTTATGAAAGGCTAGTCAAGAAGTCAGAAAAATGGTTTGACAAACTTCCTTCAGTACTGTGGGTTATTCACACTACATCCTATCGAGCCACAGGGGAGACACCTTTCTTTCTAGTCTATGGGGTTGAAGCGGTACTTCCCCTAGAGATAAGTATAGGGCCTCCTTAGGTTCAGGCATTCTCGGAGCAACAACAAGAACATTGAAGGGTTGATGATATCGACTTAGTTGATGAGATGAGGAATTGAGACTTGGTATGAGTTGCCAAATATCAACAATTGCTTCGTCGTTACTATGAACTTAATGATTGTCAAATATTTGGTGCCGAAGAGAATCTAGAATATGGCTGAATTGAACACGCTATCTTCCAAGTGGTAAGGCTTGTCTAAGTTACCTGGCCAGGGTCGATCAAGCTTGCGATGGAGAATGGTGACATCCTCAGCAAATCTTGGAATATAGATCAACTTCGTTAGTTTTATGTATAAATTTAGAGTCGTTACTTTATGTGATCTCTCGATGTCAGTATAATGAATATTGTTGTCTAAGAACTACTTTAGCATATTTTTCCTTTTCGGACAAATATCCTAAAATATTCAAAGTTGAGAATATACCGAGTTCTATTTACTCAAATGTTGGGGGAAAATAGACCAGCCTGAGGATAATAGTTGGTGGTCACTATTAAAGGTCCCTGCAGAGCCTTCGACCTCCAGACTCGGTAGAAGGCCCCATCCCCGGAGGTGGCAGGTCCCTTCGGACCACCTCTCCGGCTCATACATGGCCTTCCGAAGACTCAGAGCTACAACAAGTACCCTTGGAGCCTTCGGCCTCCGAACTCAACAGAGGCCTTATCCCTAGGGGCTGCAGACCCCTTCGGGCCGCCCCTCCGGTGCCCATACGGCCTTCCGAAGTCTAAAGTCATGACTGACCTTCGGAGATAATATCGGGGAAGAAAGGACACCCCCTCTGCCACCGACCTGATGCGAGGTGACGGATTATAAATGCCGGTGCAAGTGGTGCTTATCCTGACACCCCAACACAGTGCAAGTTGTCCTAACACCCGAGGCATAGCGACGCTGGGCCGTAATTGGTAGCCGGCTCACCCCTCAGGGGGCAAGCACCAACACAGTTACCACGGTAGATATTTATCTTCTATGTAGGGTAAAAGGTAGTTATCCAGGATAAGGCCTAATAATTCAGCCATGTCCTAGATATTTGTACATCGTGATAACTTGTACACTAAGCTATGTATTGCCTTATAAATAGGGGATCGTGGTCACCTAGAAAAAAGAGGGAAAAAAGTGGGCACGCTCAACACAGCATGGAGGAGCATAATTGCAGAGTTTTTCTTGTGATACTCCCCCTTATCCCTGTCTATATCTTTACAATCAATACATTCGTTGTGTTCATTCCTCTCAAACTTCGTCTCCAAGCTTGAGTCTCTTCCTTAGAAGAAACTCTCACCGTACCTGCTGGGGCAAGACAAACTCTTGCTCCAACATCGAAGTTACACAATCACATTCTTAATATGATTAGGGGATAGTCGGAGAATGCTTTTTCTTTAATATGGTAAATATGTTCTACGCTATTTTGACTTTGACTGTATGCTTAGCTTTATTCCAAGTGCAGAGACGGGGGCTACATTTGTTTTGACTCTAATTGTAAGCTTAACTTTCTTCCAAGTGTACAGACAGGGGCTACATCTGTTTTGACTTTGACTGTATGACTATGATGACGAATACTGGATAGTTACCATATATGGGCACCCCAGGTTTTCCCTGAATTCTCGGGGCATATCTTTATCTCCAGGAATGAGATCTCTAGATGAAAGAAAACTACTTATAGGTACCCAAGACACCCTCTAATCGGGATGGTTTATCTCAAGAAATATGAAGGAGGACTTCAAAGGACGTATGACACCCCCATATATATACGGAGCCAAGAGGCCGTGTGGAGGGCCGAACCTGTATAAAACCCCCCATGGCTTCTCCTGCAATTCATTTACTCAAAGCATCCCCTATTTCTTCAACAAGTTCATTAGATCGGCGGTTCATAAATCGTCGACAGCTGGCACCGTCCGTAGGGATCATGACAAGAGGCATTGAAGAAACTACGTAGAAGATGTCATCGACATTGCCAAGCTTCATCAAGAACCAGCTTTTTGGGTGAGGAGTTCTATGACAACTTTACCTCTCTTCCCGATGAATCGGTGATCTATCAGGTGAATTTTGATGATGAACCTTCCGACGACAATTCAAGCAATTAGGTAAGTTGATTTATGGATCAATGAGCTAAGGATTATGACATTGAGTTCGAACCACTCGGCTGCCAAGACAACCATAAATGTTCAATTCATAGCAAGTCAAGATGAATCCCCATAGCTTCTAATAACATGGATTATCAAGACACCAACCCGGAGCAATACGATGAAACATCCATGATGGATCTGGACACCTCCTCCAGTGGAGATTACCCCTGAGAAGTTTTACCCATCGGAGATGGAGGTGACGATATGGGTAATGATGACGACGATCCTACAAACAGACAGGGTCCTTCGGCTCTGGGTGTAGGCAATGGTCAGCTCCAGGCGCGTACACCACCCCTAGTCCTTAATAGAGCCCCAGTTTTACCGTCTCCAGAACATCAACAGTGGATTGACCGATTTGAATCCACAACTACTAAAAGGATCATTCTTATACAAGAGGCCCTCATGCACCCTCCGGCCATAGATCTGACTACTCCAGTCGTAAGGATTAGATGAACTCAGCGCTCGACTCAACAAAGGAGATCACCATCTACGCCGAGAACTCTCATCTGGCCTTAGCCGGAAGTAGTGCTAATTGGGGCAGACCAGCCAATCCCTTGTTGCGAGATGCATCAGATTCAGAGAGGCGTAACCCCAGGAACAAAGCTTCTCGGGATGACAATCGAGCGAACAATCGCAGCCGAACTCGCTAATCAAAGTTCATCTGATCAATGACTTGTGTGAGGTCATCAACAACCAACACAAGTGTCCGAGGGCTTCTGAAGAGAATTCATCTACCTCTCGTCATTCTAATTGGGGAACGTCCTAACATCGATCAAATCAGAACCGATCTTCGATCTTCGTGGGAATGACTCTCGGGGATGCTGGAACCAAGCAAAACACCATCAACGTATGCCTAGCCTTCTCTCCAGATCTGTGGAATGTATGTTGGTCGTCAAGGTTTCATCTCAAGACGATCAAGAAATACAATAGAAGTTAAAATTTCTCCAAATCTATATCACGACCATCCAAGCGGCTAATGGGGACAAGAAGGTAATGGCTAATTACCTCCCTACCGCACTTGAAGTGGCAGCCAGAACATGGTTGACCAATTTACCACCGGGAACAATCTATTCATGGGAGTAGCTTTGCGATGTATTCCGAGCCAACTTCCAGGGTACATATGTTCGCCCCCAGCATGAAAAATGATCTCTACCATTGCGAGCAGACAGGATGCGAAACCTTGCATGAGTTTGTACGCCGCTTCAGCAATATCTAGAACAACATCACTAAGCAATATCTAGAACAACATCACTAAGGTCAGGAACCAGAGATGCGTTGAAGTTATCTTCATCCAAGAGCCCGAGACGGTTAAGAAGCTCATGAATATCGTGGATGAGTTTGCTAAGGCTGAAGACACACTTCTCTTCATCAAGGAGAAGACTCAGGGCATCAAGCACCCTTAACGCACCCTCAACCTCAGCTCGAGGGTGACAAGGTAAAGGCCAAGCGTGAGAAGAATGCCAAGGTAAGGGCAAGCAGAATAATTCTAAAGAAGTTTGTGTAGATCTGCCTGACACCCGTCCCGACAAGCGTCTCGATTACTCCCGGGGTAAGAGCTCTACATCAGGCTCTAGCGAACGCAACAGGAAGTCCTGGTACGACCTCCACTAGATTGACAACCACAACCTCCACGAATGCCGCCTCTAGAAGAAGATGATCAAAGTGGAGGTCGAGAAAGTGGCCAAAGGAAAGAAGACCCAGGTTGCGGCCCAAAGTAGAGACTTTGACTCAGATGGTAGTGAGGAAGATACGAACCTAATGTCTTTTTAGCCGAATGAGAGGACGATCGACCACATGTTTGGTGGTTCCACATCATACAAGTTCAAAGGACAGTACAAGATGATAGCCCGAGAAGTCCTAGCTGCTATCCCAAAGGGCCGTTAGGCCGTTAAGTTGTCAAACACACAAATCTCCTTTGGCCAAGAAGACTACCCTGATAATTTCGTATGGCCAGATCGCTTCCCTATAGTGGTCGAGCCTACAATAAATAATTGCAGAGTTACTAAAATTCTTATCGATGGAGAGAGTTCCCTGAACATTCTCCTCGCAAATACACTTGAAGGGATGCTGATTTCCTAGTCTGCTATCATGCCACTTACTCAAGCCTTCCACGATATAGTACTCAGATCTTTGGCCACTCCCATCGGCCAGGCATCGCTACCTATTACTTTTGGGAAGCATGACAACTTTTGGATAGAAAAAATTATGTTCGACGTGGTCGACTTCGAAACAGCATATAATGTTTCCTTAGGAAGACCTACTCTTGCCAAATTCATGGCAGCCACATATTACGCTTATCAGTATGTGAAGATCCTGATACCTAAGGGAGTCATTCTCGTTTAGGGCTTCACGAAACAGGCTTACGTTGTAACAAATGGAGTCTAGATATGGCCACGTAGCATCAACCTGATAAGGTGACAAAAAGCTCGAGGCCTAAGACCATCATGAAGTCCCATAGCGAAGTCAAAGCAGTTCCTCTGGACTAAACAGATCCATCCAAAACCATTTGGATTAGCTCCAACCTAGATCCCAAATAGGAACTCACGTTCATCACCTTCCTCTAGGCAAACACCGACATGTTCGCCTGACAACCATTAGATACGCCCAGGATCGTCAGGAAGGTTATTGCGCATAAACTAGCTATCCAGCCCAATGCAAAGCTAGGCAAGTAGAAACTCTGATGGTTCGCACTCGACCGTAAGGAAGCCATTAAAGAGAAAACCAAAAGGCTCACCAAGGCAGGTTTTATTTGGGAAGTGGATCACCCTAACTAGCTCGCAACCCCATCAGGGTCAGAAAGTCAAACAACAAATGATGAATGTGTGTCGACTTCATTGATCACAACAAGGCATGTCCTAAGGACGCTTTTCCTCTACCACGAATAGATCATATAATTAATTCTACATCTGGCTATAACTATCTAAGCCTTCTCGATGCCTACTTTGGTTATCACCAGATTAGCACGCATCCAGAGAATGAGAAGAAGACATCCTTTATTACTCAATTTGGAGTCTATTGCTATGTTAAAATGCCTTTCGGATTGAAGAATGCTCATGCTATGTACTAATGACGAATGCAGATAACACTCCATGACTAGATCAGCCAAAATGTCAAAGCCTGTGTCGATGATCTCGTCGTTAACACCAAAAATAAGGAAGATATCATCTCTGACCTACAAGAAACGTTCAACAACCTACGCAAGAATTGATCATGCTGAACCCGGAGAAGGGAGCGTTTGGAGTTAACGCAGGGAAACTGCTCAGTTACCTGGTATCCTACCGGGGAATAGAAGTCAATCCCAAGAAGATCAAAGATATTGAAGAGATGCAACGTCCCAAGTCAGTATGAGAAGTTCAGAGACTAACTGGATACATGTCAGCCCTAAACTAGTTTATTTCCTGGCTTAGAGATCGAGTACTTCCCTTTTTCAAGTTACTGAGACAATATGACAAGTTTGAATGGTCAAAAGAAGCATATGAGGCATTCAATAATTTAATAGATATCTTTCTCCCCCCTGTGCTAATCGCTCCCAACCCTAATAAAGATTTACTCTTATACATCTCGACCAGACCACGTGTTATAAGCAGGATATTGGTGTTGGAAAGAGAAGCACAAGACAAATGAGAGAAAAGCCAGCGACCGATGTACTACATCAGTGGAGTACTCCACAATTCTAAAAAATGCTATCCACAGGTGCAGAAGCTACTATATGCCATACTGATGGTCTCTCAGAAATAGGGTAGAGAACTACTCAAAGAAATCTATAGAGGGATATGTGGAGCTTACACTTCCTTTCGAATCCTGGTTGGAAAGGCATTTAGACAATGTTTCTATTGGTTGGAAAGGCATTTAGACAATGTTTCTATTGGCCTACGACTCTATAGATTTCAACTCGCTCAAGCCCTACCGACGATCCCCTTGTCATGGCCATTTGAAAACATGGGGGCTGGATATTCTGGGGCACTTCCCGGTAGCATCTGGTGGCTCCAAGTTCCTATTCGTCACAATTGATACCTTCACCAAGTGGATTGAAGTTGAACCAGTAAGAAAAATCACTTTGACGGCCACCAAGAAGTTCATCATGAAAAGTGTCATGACAAGATTCGGTGTCCCGGGTAGGATCATCACCGATAACAACACTCAGTTCTCCAACACGGTGTTCATCGATTACTATGAGGAACTAGGCACTATATTCTACTTTGCATTCGTGGCACATCCACAAAGTAATGGATAGGTCGAGAGGGCAAACGACCTAGTACTTCAAGGAATCAAAACCCATGTTTTCAACCGCTTATCTGCCTACGCTAGCGCCCGCACTTCCTTGTTGCCTAACGTACTCTAGGCACTTCGAACGACGACCAATAGGGTGACGGGTGAAACGCCTTTCTTCCTAGTCTATGGAGCCGAAGCAATGCTACCTTGTGAACTAAAAATCAAATCTCCCTGAGTTGAACTATACGCCAACAAAGATGAAATCCCAAGAAGACAGGATGATCTCAATGCTCTCAAAGAAAAAAGGACATAGGTGTTGTTAAGATCAGCATGATACCATCAAGCTCTTCGGCGTTACCATGGCCAGAACATCCATAAAAGATCTTTTGAACTTAGGAATCTGGTTCTATGATTTGCACAAAGCCAGAAAAACAACAACAAGCTATTTCCGAAGTGGGTAGGTCCCTATATGGTGGTTAAATCCAATCGACCAAGGTCGTATAGGTTAACTATGAAAGATGGTCAAGGTCATTAAAGTCTTGGAATATCGACCAGCTTCGTAAGTTTTATAGGTAAGTATTTAGGATATATTTTGTAAATATTAGTTGAAATATATCAATATATGTCTTTTACCCATTTTGAGATAATGCCTTAAAAAACTAAGATAAGCTGCTATTCGGGCACTTATGCCCATACGCGCACTTAGAATTCTAAGACTGCCAATCCGGGAATCCTTCCTCGATAACCAATCGGGGGCTTCATGTACACTAGGATTACAAAACTTATCGTGCATGCCATGTTTTTGACAAGATGGAAAAAATATCTTTAAGAACCGTAGAAAACCTTATCATGTCTCTGAGGTGCCGAAGAGCTAAGATGTTTTCCACTCAGAGTCTTACCTAAGGTGATCACGATGAAAATTCCGATAAGAAACCCTGAAAGCTCCCTAACCTACTTAGAAGAAACAAATGACGAACACTTTTTTCAATTTTCCTTTTATTCATGAGAAGATTCACAATCATACATGTAGCGAAAATAACCCTATAAAATAATAATTGTGATTTTGGTGATTAATGATAATATAATCATTGGACTAACACTTTTGTCAAGAATATACGTTAGTATGTATCATAGATACAATACATCAAGAAGCTACCGCAGCCGGGATAAAGATTGACTAATTGGAGAAGTCCCAGGAGAATTGACCTCACTGGATGGTTCGGTGTTCAGGGGTTGAACTCATCGGAGTATTTTGTCCAGAGGCAAAGTGAAGACTGGTGACTTCACAGGATGATCCGATGTTGAGGAGTTTGCAATCACCGGAGTATTTTATTCAGAGGCAAAGTAAAGGCTGATGACATCATTCGATGGTCCGGTGCTCTATGTGTTGAACTCATTAGAGTATTTCTGACAAAGGAGAGAAGGCTGAGAACCTTACTGGATAGTCCATTGATCTACACTGGGTAACACCGAAGTATTTCCTGCAGAGAAGAATACAAGTGTAGAAAACTAAAGATCAACCCACCGGATGGTCCGGTACTTAGTTTGTGCACACCGGATTATAGCACCGGAGCATTTCTTGCAGAGATGACTGCAAGTGTTGAAGAATGAAGAATAACCCACCGGAAGGTCCGGTTATCTGAAGATGAATGCACTTGAGCATTTTATACAGAGAGGCTACAAAGGCTCGAATGGCTCAAGATAACTCACCGGAAGGTACAATGATGGATTTGAAGGTACACCGGAGTGTCTGATGTTCAGAAAGGAATCGAGTGGAGTTTCAGCGGCTAGTTTCTGAGGTTGTACTCATTGGATAATCCGGTGTTAGTATTACTGTTCTCACCGGATCATCCAGTATTAACTGCTTTTCTAAACTGTTGGGAAAACGACTAGTTTGTGGGTTTAAGGCTATAAATACCTCTCCACTTAGTCATTTGAAGGTGTGGCATACTGCTGGAGTATAGAGGAAGTTCATACACACTTGAGAAGACATCCAAGCCACCAAAATGCTTAAAGTGATTATCCAAGGCAATTAAGCACAAGATTAGAGAATGTTTATTGCTTTAGGCCTAGAGTGAGTTGTAGCTAGGTGTTGCTGCTTGAAGAAGGGATCAAAGAGTGATCCTAGCTTGTACCGAAAGGTACGCTGACACCTTAGAGTCTTGGTGACTCACTGGCACCTTGGGTCCTGGTGGCTTAAGCTTGTTGACCCTCTGACTTGGTGTGGAGTGGTGGGAAGACACGTGTACGGGGATGCGAAGACCCTTGCCTTGATGGCTCAAGTTTTGAAGTGATCACGACGGTAAGTGACCGAAAGAGAGGCTAGTGGTGAGACGTTGCCTTGGTGGCTTGGTGGCTCATCGTGCTTGAGACCTTGTCTTGGTGACTTGGTAGCTCAAGAGCTGTGTCCGGAAGAGACTTGGCGACCGGGAGCATATCCTTTGTGGAGCTCCAATGTGGACTAGGGGTGACATTCATGTCATCGATACCGTGGGATAAAAATCTCTTGTGCCGAGTTTATCACTCTTCCTTATTTACTTTTTCGCATTTACATACTTGTAATTTACCTTGCTTGAGTAGGTTGCAATCCTCTTGAGTGGTAGAGTAGTCACACTAGATAAACCTAGAGCACATTTAGATAGAAATGGAGATAGGTTTACCTTGCAAAGTTTTTTGAGCCAATTTGGTTTAGGTTTCTAAGTGCCCTAATTCACCTCCCTCTTAGGACGTCACCATTCCTCACATTACACATTCATTGCAATAGAAATAGGAACCTTTCATTTAATAAGATTTTGAGCATGGTAACTATATGCCGACAAGGATGAACTCTGTGAGAAGACAAGATAACCTCAATGTTCTCGAAGAAAAAAGGACACAAGTATTGATAAGATTAGTATGGTACCAGCAAGTTCTTCGATGCTACCATGACCAGAACATCCGTAAAAGATCCTTCAAACTCAGAGATCTGGTTCTATGACTTGTATAGAGCTAGACAAACAGCAACAAGTGGGAAGAACCTTATAAGGTGGTCTAGTTTAACCGACCAGGGTCGTATGAGTTAGCTATGGAAGATGGTTAAGTCCTTAAAAATTCTTGGAGTATCAATCAGCTTCGTAAGTTCTATGTGCAAGTATTTAGGATATATTTTGTAATATTAGTTATCATTTTACATAGATCAATGTATTGCATCTCTATATTTTGAACAAATGCCTTAAGAACTGAGATAAGCAACTATTCGGGTACATACACCCACGAGCGCAATCGAACCATTAGACTGCCTATCTGGGAATTTCTCCCTGATAACCAGTCAGGGGTTTCACACATACTCATACTACAAAAACTTGTCGTGTGCGCCATAAAAATGGCTTTTGATGAGAAGGGAGGAAACCCTTTAAGGACCATGGAAAACCTTATTGAGCCTACGAGTGCCTAAAAGTTAAGACATTTTTCGCTCGAAGTCTGACCTAAGGTAATTGCGATGAACATCCCGACAAGTGACTTCAAAATTCCCTAAGCTATTCGGAAGGCGCAATTCAAAGGCCAAAGACTTGTCTAAATACTCCTTGTATTTATGAAGATTCATATAAATGCATTATAGTAGAAATAAGATTTTTCCATTTAACAAAAATTTGAGCTCTTTTACAGATAAGCTAAAAGAAAGAAGGTTTACAAAAACCCCATGGTCTACTCGATGCCACGCAGGAAGAGGAAGAAAGAGCACAATTAGGGAAGTCTCGAGCACAATTAGGGAAGTCTCTCCTTCCTCTTGCTGCCCTAAACACTAACATCACCGACACCGACGAAGAGGATGACATCATCGAAGAGGCCCTAGCTCCTCATCAAACTCGTCGGTGTCGCTGCCTCAACCATCGACATCTTTGATGACGATGAGAATGAGGCTGGTGGAGAAGCCCGAGTTCCTCCCCGTACTTGCAAATGTCATGGTCCTTGCTACTCCCTTTGGCCAGCCTCGACGGCATTGCCCAAGGACAAAGGGGATGAAGCGGCCACCACCTTTAACGGATACATTCGGACGCCTCCTCTTCCTCCATCTCAGCGATTGCCTCTTTTTCTCGTATCTCTGCCTCCAAGAGGTGCCTGTCCACTTCGTCTTGGACTTAGGAAGACCCTAATGATGCTGAGGGCTTGCCGTCTTTAACGGTGATGCCACTGGCCATCGCTCCCTCTTCAGCCTCCTCGTCGAAGGAGATGTCAATGACCTCCACCACTGAACCAGATTTGATGTGAGATGGCTCTGGTGTGAGGGGAGAGTACTCGGGGAAAGACGGAGAATATTCTGGAGAAGAGAGAGAGAGAGAGAGAGAGAGAGAGAGAGAGAGAGAGAGAGTATTCTGGCGAAGGAGGAGGCTCCATGATCGAACTCAGGTTTATTGTAGCCGAGCATTAGCACCTGGGGCTTTTTATAGGCTAACAGGTTAGTAGACGGTATCTCTTAGCCTTCCAAGCATTAATTCCGAGCGTAGCTTCATAATGGATCACAAACGCCCAAGCATCGCTTGGTCTCGAGGTTGTGTCTTTTCAGCTGGTTTGCACAGACAAAGAGGCAGTCAACCGGTGTAGCATTACCCGCCGTGTTTTCCAAAGTGTAAGGCAGTTGAGAAGACAGAACGATTGTTTCACGTACTTGTGCAACTCTTTTATGAAATAGAGAATCTCTTCACCACCATGCAAAACTTCCGTTATGATGGTTCAACTTCCGAGCCTAGCCAGCGATGGGTCTTATCTCCCCCGTACTTTTGTAAGGACGGGATGATTGGGCCGATCAGAAAATCTACTCAGATGTAACACTTTCTCAAGAACTCGCTTAAGAACCCGGAGGCATTCAGAACCCCGAATAGATGATCCGAGGATCCACAGAACCTGGTTAGATGCATCATTCTAATCGGGAACTCGAGTGTTACTCGATGACGCGGTCGGACAAAATGCTTATCTTTGCTGGTCAAGTACTTGACCCGTTGAAACCTTGTTTCACGTACTGGTGTGGGACTTGACGATGACTACTGGATGATTACCATATCCAGGCACCTCAAAGGGTTTCCCGTAATTTTCAGTGTATATTGCTATCTCTAGAAAGGAGATACCTAGATAAATAGAAACTACCCGTAGGTACCTAATGTATCCTATAATAAGAAAATGTAACTCCAAGAACATGAATGAATACTCCAGAGGACGTACGTCACCCCTTATACACGGAGCCTGGGGTTACTACGGAGGACAAGCCATTATAGGAGCCAACAAATGACATAATACTACAATATATTCGACTAGATTAGATCTATCTAAGCTAGCCATGCATCCTCTTATAACAGTCTTAGAGCAATACAAGATAAATAGAGCGTAGAGTTGTTATCCTAAAGGAGACCCGAATCTATCTACAAACTCATGTGTGTTTCTTTGAATCGTCTACTCGAGGTATTACCATCTATTCTACCAATTTGTAATATCAGCGGTTCACCGATGGTTGACAGGGGCTATATGTATTTTGACTATGACTGCACAGTTAGTTATTATCCAAACGTACAGTCGGGGCTACCACCATTCTGATTTTATTTTTGTTTGCCTGCCTATTCGTTTTTTCATCCCGAGTAGACAGTCAAGGCTAGGAAATGGAGACACTTTTATCCCATTTGTGGCATTTTTCAGTTTTCTTGATAAAAACTGTGTTCGGTTTTCAGATAAGAGAATTTCTACAAGAAGTTTATTAGTATTTGATGACGGGTTAAGCTGCAATACCTGAGTAAACACAAACTAAGATGTTTGTAACACTCAGAAAAATGATGCACAACCTTATCCATGTACTCGTGGACAAATGTTGGAACTTTTCCTTTCCAAAGATCTAACGTATAGAGTTTATTCAAGAAAAGTATCATGCCGACAGAATTTATTCAATGTCTTTTCCTTAGCCAATATCTTTTCAGAACTTATTCGGGAGCTAGATTGTGATTACCCTATTGCTTTAACTATTTGTTATAGCCTAAGTTTATGCAGGAAGGAAGAATCTCGAAGGTTTACTCGAGGTCCGCGGTATATGAACTCTACTCTAAGGAAAAATACTCGGGAGAATTCTGAAAAAAACGCAAATCAGAGAAAAGGACATATTACATAAGGTAAGTTAAATGTTGCTACATCTTTGAATTCTATGTCTTCTATAAATGCAGCAGCCTGCGGTTGGCACTCTTCGGTCATTTCGCGGGCCGCGGTCTCTCCGATATTAAAACTGTCCTTGATCAATCAGAGGTCGACTTCCAGGAAGTGACACTGGATGCAACCCAACACCGATGCCATACACTCGAGAGTCGTGTCCATCTGCTTGATGTTTTGATAACGAAGAGTAGGTAGGAGGTGGCAAAGCTTCTTGTAACAGCTCAATTTCAAGATAAATGAAAATTTATTATTATACAAAAGAAAAATAAATGATTACAATAAGTAAAACCTAAATATATGCATATACATACATACACATATATGAATGGCAATTGGGTACCACAGGTGGGTAGTGCTCGTCTATACTCGTACCTATTAGTTTTTTTATCCGCATGTGGGTATACCTGCCAAAGCCTGTGGGCGAAGAGCAACTCCTAAATCTATTACCCAAAGGTAACTGTCACCCATAGGTATACTCGTTTACCCGTTAGTGAATCATACTAGTCTGACAATCTTTAAAGAAATTTTTTCTCAATTCATGAAAGACAAATTAACAATGCCCCGTTTGCTTCTCCGATTAAATAAAAAAACCACTGATGCATGCAATTAGGACTCATGATTTGATCTCAATTCACCATTTACTTTAGAAACACCTTATAAATTGCATGCAAAAAGATTCACAAGTACAGTCAAAGTGTGTGCTGAACTGCTGCCTGATAAACCATTTTTATCATCCTACATCCATCTCCTATGCCACATTTAATTCAGCTCAGCTCAATGTGCAGTGGAGGATTGAGTTAGCCCACCTGTCATACTTGTTTCACGGGTAAATAGGTTTAATGGGTATAGGTATATCTTACCCGTTTACCTATCGAGTAGTATTTTTTACCTATAAACGTATCTATAGGTACCAAATACTATCCATACGCTATCCTATTTGTGTATTTACCCATGGGTAAATAGGTAATCGGGATAAATTACCATCCCTATATATATATCTGCAAATACAAAAGGTTTTATCTTTGTTTACAAATGTTTGATATATATATATATATAATGCTTGGCTATAGCATTTATTAGATAATATAAATGTAGTATACATATACATATATGTGTATATAAGAAACACATGAAATAGGAAGAGAAAAGAAAAACAAAAAACCCATGAGGCCACGGGCCGAAATTCTATTCTTCTGTCCAATTTTCCCTCCTCTCTCTTTTCTGGCCTAGCCTGCTCCCCCCTCTCTCTCGTTTCTTCTCTCTTTTTGGGTTGTTGCCAACCGAATCAGCTGGCCCAATCTCTCTCAATCTCTCATACACACGAGCGATTGGACCAAAAGCACCACTGCGGCCTAGTTCGCCGAAGCCACCCGCGTACAACGCTGTCTTCCTCCTCACGTACCGCAACTGTTCTCCATCCAAAAACCCGCTGGCCAGAATCTTCCGCGCGCAAATCCGACTTGATTACGAGAAGGAGAGTGTCTAGAAGCCTGCGAGCCGGATAGAAGGGGATCTCCTTACCATTTAGTGTCCTATCTTCACCTGAGATGAGTTCAAGCGGGAGTTCGATTGAGATACGATCGCCGGCTTCTCGAAACCCTAGCCAAGTAGAATTTGGACTCTACCTCGTCCGGGGATATATATATATGCGCCCATCGAGACACCTGACACATCCCAAAGCTTTATCCCTCCTCCTCATCTTCGATTGGCCATCAGAAATGCCTCTTCGACATCGATGTACCACTCTGCCGCCCTTCGCCATCGCCAGCAGTCGGTGAAGCTCTGTGACATCCATTCTGGCCTCACACGTGTTCGCCGAAGTCCCTAGGCTGTATTCCGTCGGTCATCGAAGAGGATCTTCCTCCGCAGCACCGAGACAGATGATTTCCAGCCGCGCGTCACCGCAGGAAGAGGACACAGTCGCCGCCCGTCGCTGGAGGACGAGCAAGTGAGGCCCCATCCACCCGAACTGTCTTGAACGGTCCATATTAGATCCAATATACCCTTCTCACCTTTAAATCCAAGCCGTCCGAAGCCCGATTAACGGATTAGATTTAATTAAGCTCTGTCTAGTCAGCTGTCTCGTCATCTGGATACCTCATCACAACACGTGTAATCCTAGTCAGCAGAGCCTTGTCACTACCCACATCAGAGCCATGTGTTGCCACCTCGGCATAGACGCATATGTGTTTGCCCAGTCAAGGCCTAATCATCCTGCCATGTCAGCAATCTTTTCCATTTTATGTATTTCATCTGCTAACGTCATATATCCCTAGGCTGATGCAATATATGTTTTTTCAATAAAAAATAATTATAAATATTAGGATTAAATAGTAATAGTTCTAATAATGTTTAGTGCAGAATGAAGCACTCTGGCCTAGGCAGAATGATTTTTTTTTTCTCGCTGACAACTATGTCGACAACAACATGAACATGAAGCCCTCTGGCCTAATATATATGCTTTCGCTGACAATCTTTTTCCCTATTATCGTTATTTTTTGTCTCGACTAGGCAGAGTGATTTTTTTGTCATAAGTGATTTTATACCCGAGAGAGATTCTACCTAATCGGAGAGATTTCCCTATTAGGCAATATATCTTTGAGTCTTGAGTTAGTTTCGATTAAGAAGACTTTCCATTCAGTCAAGGATACAAATTATGACATAGTCTGAAAAAGAACTCAAGATGAACTCGATAAACGGACTTCTTCAAAATAAGTCAAGAGTTATTCGTTTAAAGCCTTCTCAATGATTTACTTAAAAGATTACAGGATACCAGAAAAGACCGAAAAGCTTAAACAAGATTCCACATGTCCTAATATCTATATACTAGACTATACTAATCTACACTTCCGGTTCCTGCCACCAAGACTTACTTCATGACTGATGGCCTAATGACCTCTTGTACCATGGTCGTCGTTGTCGGAGTCAGTGGAAATAAAGTGTGCAACGCAATTCTTGTTGTCAAAATCTGCCTACGCCCTTTCTTCTTCTCACCTTTTCCTGGCAGCAGCGCTGCTGTCATAGGAGGAGGAAGAGGAAGCGGAGTCAGAGGGCTTGCCGCCAAACGCTCTTTCTTGAGCTTCATCTTCTTCTTGCTCGACCACTTCTAGCTCTATGCAACGACACGTGACTCGATCATCCCCTTGCTCTACTTTGTGCATCTCACTTTGAACTTCATCTTATCCCTATTATTGGAAGGTCTCCTCGATGTCTTCGTCGGTGTTGAGGTCACTATCGACCTCAACACAAACTCCTCTTGCAGTGCACCGATGATGGCTTCATCATTGGCGGTATCTTCCATCTTCACTCCACTTTAATCCCATGCTTAGAGGATGAGATCCCAATCACCAGTGGGATCGCCGCAAGGGGCAACTGTGATAAAAGGTGAAGAGCCTTGTGAAGGACTTGGTGATGGAGGAGTACTTGCCATTGTGGCTATGGCTGCTAGAACCTAAGTGGTGGAGACTATCTTGAAACATGTGGAAACTAATGGAGGCTTTGAGGACATGACTTCAAACATGGACGCTCCGTCTATTTATAGAGGAAGATTGAGGCACAATGTTCCATTACCAGTGGTGTTAACTCCCATTGGTTAGGCTCCGTCCGTCGCCTCAGTTTCCAAGGTCACCTTTTTCCAAGCGTCAAACATATTTTCTCTGAAGCATCATGATGGTTCAACTCTCCTAAGAAATTGTGCAAAGTAAATGCAATGTGACCGGATGGTAGGGAATCCACCGAAACGGGCATTCAAGCTTGATACTCGGTAAAAATCCCTGATTAGGGTATCTCCTACCTGCAAGATCTTTTACGTTGGAGGAAGCACTCGACTAGAAAGATTTCCAACTAGGAAAAATTACCAGTCAAGAGCTATTCCCGACTAGATTAAAATTCCCACAATTGGTTCCTGATTACCTTAACCCACTCATCTGAGTAGAATTTAGGGGCTAGCTGATGAGGAATAAATAATTAATAATTAATATATTACTAGAAATATGGTATATTCTAAGGATGGAATCCCCATCATACACACTATACAGTATGGTTCTAAAGTCGCCATGATAGGTAAGGCACGTTTTTGTGCCCAAGTAATGTATCGAACTTTACATGGAAGGATTTTCCAAATTAGGAAGAAATCACTCGGATATCCAGAAAGATACAATCCAAGTGGAATATGCTCAAGACTCCGAATAGGACATGACTACCTCCTTACTATACAAGGCAGGGAAGGGTATCTCTCAAAACAAGTCATCTAATATCGGAAGCCAAACAAGCACCTACCTGTTCACATCAAATCTATGATCTAGAAAGCCATGTTCTAGGAACATCGAGAACTCACTGAGTAATCTTAGGAGATTTAGACACCATCCATGGTAATCCTGTTTTCTTAAGATAATCCAGCCGAAAGTTAAATATAGAGCATAAGGTTATTATCTTCTTGGATGTCCGAACCTATCTAAATCTTGTGTTCTTTTCTATGATTCATAATTGATAGCCAGATCCCTGTTTTAATACAAGTATTAGCATTGTCGGTTTACTAATCATCAACAAGTATTGTGATGAGGATATCACTATTGCAGATATGTGCACTACAAGTAATCATCCATAATCGGTTATTGCTGCACCATTACAAGGTCCTATAACACGAGCTCGTGCACGTCAATTAAATCATGAGGTGAGCTCATTCTCTGTGTTCATACCCATACTTATGATAATAGGATGATACTAAATAATTCTTATGATGTCTTGTTACTCAGAAATATGGGAGAAGACATCTCAAGTCGAACCCTTATCGGGGATTGTTGGGAGCTTATCAGACTTCAAGACTAATTTCTACTTGTTCTCCTACAATGGGGAGGTTGGATCCCGAGTAGGAACAAGCTAGTCAGGTTCCAAGGTAATTACTACTCGGACTCCAAATTCGTTTTGGATTTAACAAACAGTCATGCAACAAAAGATTCATATCTCTATAATATGGAGTCCAATGAAATTATTTAGCCACATGTTGGAAAGATTACATTGTGATCTTTCCAACAGATCCAACCCCATCAATAGATTCCTCGTGAGCGACTCAAAAACCTCAAAATGAGTTAACATTGTAACAGATAGAGCTAGAGTCGGATTTAGTTTTCTTAGTTTATGTTGTAGCGTCTAGGAGCCTTACATGCCTATAAATAGAGACCAAGTGTGACTAGAATAGTTGAGTTTTGTTGAAGCATAGTTTCGCTAGGGCCAAACAACATTGTTTATAGTTGTATCTTGCGACCACCTAGTTGACTACTTTTGCTGAACTTCACCATATCAATATATCATTTTTCATCTATATTTGCAATTTCAGATCTTCTTCAATTATTCTTGCTTGTTCTTCAGTTGCTTGTAGGAATAAGAACTTCGTGTTCAGGTTGATCGTGTCTACGACCAAATTAGTAGCCTGCAGGAGTTGGTTTAGCGATTGCCAAAGCACTATGTCATCGTACAAGTGTAGCCACATCATCAAAATCGTATCCACCAAACCAACTTGTGTTTCTCATTGAAAAGATCAGGACACCCATCCACCTATCAAGTGCATATCAAGTGGTATCAGAGTAATGATGCTGTAAACATTGCTGATTTATTCTTTTGTGAAATTTTTGCTTGCATGGTATGCCTAATACTATAGTTTCAGATTGTGATAGTAAATTTCTTAGTCCTTTTGAAGAACCATATGACCAAAATTGGGGACTAAGCTGTTATTTTGTACTACTTATCATCCTAAAACTGATAGATAAACTGAAATTGTTAATAGAACATAATCTACAATGCTTAGGGTTGTGTTAAAAAGAATTTGAAAATATGGGAAGAATATTTACCTTATATTGGGTTTGCTTATAATTGTTCACTGCATTCTACTACAAAGATGTACTTTTTTTAGATCGTTTATAGTTTTGTACCTCATGCTCCAATTAATTATTACCTATTCTATCTTCTGAGAAGATAAATTATGATGCAAAGCAATGTACTGAATTAATCTTAAAAATGCATGAGATTCTCTTATGCTAAGCAAGATAAATTAAGGAGAATACAGAGTACATGAATGTTAAGTATAAGCTTACTGATGAGGGAAGAAAACATGTTAGTTTTCAACTTGGTGATCTTGTTAGGTTGCATTTGAGAAATGATAGATTCTTTTATTTGAGAAAATCTAAATAAATGATAGATTCTCTGATTTGAGAAAATCTAAATTGATGTTTAGAGCTGATAGTCCTTTTAAAGTTATTGAGAAGATTAATGATAATACATAAAAAATTAAGTTGCCTGGAGATTTTGGGGCTAGTCCCATATTTAATGTTACATATTTAAAGCCATATGTAGGAGAAGGAGATGACCGTAGGGATGAAAACGGTTCGGAAACGATCGGTAAAGGCCTCAACCACTTTCACTTCCCATTTTCTCTCGGAAGCAAATGCGATAACGATATTACCAGAAACGAATACGGTATCGGTATTACGAGAAAATTGGAAGCGATATTACGGGACAGGAATATGCTGGTACCGATATCGATAATTCAGAATGGCGTGCATGATAAATTATATTCAAGTGTTTAACACAAATGTAAATTCACACATGATGTATAGAATCGCCATATCATGATTCACACTAAGACCCGACTGACTACACTACGAGGACACATTCAGATGTTAGTAGAACTGTTTTAACGACATACAACTAATATAATAGTATATATCTAACATTAATGACAAGATTATGTATAAGGTAGAGGCAGAGACGGTGTGAGAAGGTGAGTGAGATGTTAGGTAGCCGGTAAAGAAAGTGGTAAAAATAGTCAGAAACGGTAGAAAAGTGAAAACGATCGGAAATTGCTCAAACCATTTTATATTTTATTCTCGGAATCGGAATCGAAAATGATAAGGTCGGAAATTGTCGAAAAATATTGGAAATGGGTATGAGCTATCATTTTTTAGTTTAGACGGAAACGATCTCTGGTTGAACTGGAATTTTCATTTCCGTTTTCATCCCTAGAGATGAGTTACCGTCGAGAATGACTTTAATTCAAGAAGGGAAGGATGATAAGAGCATCACTGTTGCGGCACACTATAAGTAATCATCTATAATGATTATTGCTACAGCATTACAAAGTTCTATAATATGAGCTCGTGCATGTCAACAATTCTTCCTCCATTTCTTCTTTTCTTTTTTGGCAGGAACTACGCAACGGCCAGAAAAGCCTGATCTTTTGCAGGCATCAGTTGTCCACACGGTTATAAATATTGTCGGTAACCGCTCGTTTATCACGGTTACCGGACGATTCGGTCCGCACCGCTTTTATAAACCGAGCGGTTACCAACCAAACTTAAATTAAAAATATAAAAAATAAAAAATTTGATAAAATTCGACCGGTTTCTACTGAATTCCACCAAATTACAGTGCAGTTACAGTTACCACCGGGGACCGATAACCATTTGCAAAACGGTAACTAAAACCCTGGTTGTCCATACTATACTTGATATCAGTGCTAAAGATATGTTCATCGATAGTTAGCTGCACTAATAAATGCAGACACCATTTATTTGGCAGAAATTACTAATGGCACTTAAAATTAAGACATGGTTATTCACAATTAACACTCATGTTGCTGCAAAATAACGCTATCTGATTCTAAATAGGCATGCCAACCTTGCCTCCTCACCACTCAGATCAGCTGACCACCAAATTCCATCCATGGGTCGCAAGATCGCAGCAACAAGCTCCACCCTCTTGATCATGGCACTCCTCTTCACTGCTGGTATGAGCAAATTACATATGCAGAGAATACTTGTAAACATTTAGGGAAAATGCATGGTTTTGTGAGCTGAAATAAACCATTTGGTCGTTTTGTGTGCAGGTTGTGCTCAGGCAAAGACGAAGCTGTGTCCTCGCCCCCAGCAAGATCCTCACGGGCTACTGTAATGATGAGGACCCGAGGGACTGCCTAGATGCGTGCAAGAAAGAGGGCAGCGCATGTTGCGGGTACTGCAGCAGAGACTTTGCGCCCCTCTGCATCTGCCCATGGCCGTGCACGGAAGGGACTCCAGGGGCTGGAGGTGCGACCGCGCCATCGCCGGCGTTGGAGGAGACGCGAGAGAGGACAAGGGCGTGAAAATAGCAAGACAGGAACTCAGATACCCATAGAACTCGAAAGATTAGACCTTTTCTTGAGCGGTATGGAGATGGTGATTAGTTGGTGTAAAGCAAAGTGTCAAGAATAATGGCAACCACAAGGAAATTTTCCAAGAGTCTATGACATGAATAATGGTACTAAATTGATTGAAATTTGAGGTCTTAACTGTTTGAGGGTTTGATTAATTTTTTATCGTTGAGCTCAGCTTCGCATCTAAATCTAACCGGTTGCCACCCCCTCCTTAGTCCTTCTTGTCTTTTAACCCCTGCAAGCGCTGACTTTGATCTTACCAGGGAGTAGGGCTAGAAACGAGCTGAGCCAGGTTCGACTTACTAAGTTTCCTGATATGAATATTAGGCTCGGCTCAGGCTCGACCGAGCCACAAGCCAGCTCGACTGGATCGCACCTCCTCCCCTCGTTGTGGGGTCCACTAGTCAGTGTCTGCTCCCGTGCCTTGCAGCTTGGCCGCTCCAGGGCGACTCCCGAGAAGGCCATGGTCGACCGTCGGTCAAGATTCCTCCGCCATCCACCTCCTTCTCCATGGTAGCTCGCCCAATGCCCTCTTCTCCCTCACCGAGGAGTGCCGAGCTGAGCCACACACGGAGCTCTTCCCCACACACGGAGCTCTGCATTGGCGTGCTCAGACTCTTGGAGAGGCGGCGGGTGGGTGCTGGTAGCGGTTGGCGGAGAGGAGGAAAGGTGGCAGCATGACTGGTCGGCGGGAGAGATGGCAACACAGCGGCATCAAGCGGGCTTAGATTTGAGAGACGTTGGGTGAGTTGGCGCCTGCAGCGGTTAGCGGAGAGGTGGGAAGGCGACGACACGGTGCACCTAATGGTGGCGATGGAGATCCCGTTTGTGGCAGCAAGGATGGAGGTGCCGGTGCTCAGGCCGACTCCCCCTTGGGGCGGCGCCGCCCCTACAGCCGAGGAGGATGCTCGTTCCATCCACGAGTTTGTAATATTAATATTTCCTTTCGCGTTAGATTTTGGATTTCAATCATGCGTGACAGTTACTAAGTTAACGGCAATATACAATAAATTCGCCCCAAGATATGTTTTATGACGCGCCGATACATGACGAACACTATGACACTGTTACTAGTTTGGCATACAAGCTTCTCCGAAAAAGGAAGAGCTTTTCTCCTGCAGAAAAGAAGGACAAGGTCGTGTTGTCTTGGGCTGAAAAGAGTGCCCCAAAAAAGGCTGCGGGCAGAAACGACTCATTAGAAAAAGGAAAGATGAAACATGTCTTTGATGATTTGAATGGGCTGAAAACTACCAAACTCAAAGGAAGAAAGAGCCCATTAAACAAAGAAAACAGCCCACGTTAGCCCAATGGTTATCGACGTACAATAATTCTGCTTGTTATAATATCTGAAAGGCGTCACCGACTATGCGAGTTTTTTTTTTTTTTGGTTTGATACTTGGATAATTACAGAAGTGCTCGCTTGAACATCGCCACAGATTGTATCCCCTTTCGTGTTTATCCAGCGTTACTTGGACATGCAACTCGGATTTTGGTCAGATTTGCGGAAAATAAATTTGGAGATGCTAAATGTCACTCCGACCAGAGCACGTGGAGAAATCTAACTCGGGAGCCCATCTAGGCAAAATATTTGTAGACTCCGGTGTTCGAGTAGCACTAGTTTAAACCCAAACGAATATGTGCACAGGATTTGAATTTACTTTTAGCAGTGAGTAAGACAATTCTTGGATGGGTTTGGGGTATATTATGTCAATGAGGGCAAGAAATACTACTATAGAATTATATTTATATACCGGTCTATCACTATTGGTTTCTCATAAACTGACAATGATGAAGCATCACTACTGTTTCATTAGACGTACTGGAAGAATTAGTCATCGTGGCTTATGAACCGGCAGTGATAAGGTCATCACGCCAGCTGATGGATTGAGCCGTCAGTGATGCACTCACACGTCATTACTATCGGCTTAATCTATTGACCGACAATGATATCTCTACATCACTGCCGACAGATTATATGAGCCGGCAGTGATATCATCCTCTTCCCCACCATTTTCTATTTTGAGCTAACAGAGCTATTTTCAGTACTCTCTCCCTAAAAAAATCACCTATGGCAACAACCACTGTATCACTTCTCCCGTATTAATTCCCTCACCACTCAAGCTCAATTTTGATCAAGAAGAAGGTTTAGATGAGCTCTCTCTAGCTATCTAAATAAAATCCCTTATTCTTTCTCCATTTGCTCATTTGCCCTTTCTTTATTTTTTAGGACAAGTGAACTCTAGATTTTTTTCTCCAACAACAAGCAAGCTTCTAGCAGGAGCCTCTTGAGCTCAAGTAAGTTGAAATCCCTAAGGTTAATCCTATATTTAGCATTTTAACTCAAAATATTACTAAAAAACCAAAGTTGATCTTATCCCTATGGAGACCTAGGCAAAGCTTCAAAGTTGATCTTAATAAACCATAGGAATAAATTTAGAAGTCTACGATATAGAAATTTTAGTTATGAGTATATTTATTTTTTATTTTTCATGAATTATAAAAATTAGCCATGATATTTAGATATATAGCAAGATCTAATTGTATTTTTTATGTTTTAGTTAATTATCAACCTCCAATATATAAACTTTAGGTATGAGCGTATTTATTTTTTATTTTTCCTTACTGAGTCATAGATAAGGGTTGAATAATAAAGAAATTTTTTTAGGATGGCACCAACAAATACTCATCGGAAGCGGACACGAAAGCATACAAAAGGCGGCTCCTCCAACCCAAGCCAATTGCCGGTAGGAGATTGCGAGGTAATTTATTTGTTGGTGATCGCACAATTTTCTAGATATTTTGAATTTGGATTTACAATAATGATATAATTATAGATGGACAGGAGATGGATGTACGATGTGAGACGTGTGAGCGCAGAGTACAAGAATGACGTATAGGGTTTCCTGGTAGTAGTCACAACGGCAAGTCAAATACACAATCTCAATACATATGCTATTTATATGTCGATTGCAAGAATAAGAAGCAGTTCTCCATCACCTATTAGATATATTACCACTTGATGCCAAGGGGTTTTATGCCTAGCTATACCCGTTGGACCGAGCACGGTGAAGCTGGGATCGTACAGAAAGGGCAATATATTGGAAGAGAAGGCGAAGACATGTGCACCGATATGACGGTCGACGAATATATCAATATACCGCCTGCTGAAGATACGTTGGCTGATGATGATCTAGAGGAGATGTTGGGCGACGCTGACGTCGATGATCTAGAGCAAATGTTGCGCGATGGGAAGGGGAACCCAGAAGGAGGACGAGAGGGTGGCCCATCAGTACCCAGCGGAGGAGGTCGAATGGTCAAACTGTACTCGCGATCAGGAGTCGGACTTTGATGTCTTTGACACACTGGCGAGCCTGGAGCTTTGGCGACACTGCGGTCGATCAGGTGTGGCTGGGTCCTCCGCTTCACCACCCCCCGCATCCCCGCACGTACAGACACCATCAACCATCTACGTGGAGACGCGGTCCCATCGTGAGAGAGGTAGAGGGATACTGGACTGGCTCAACTCGACTGACTTTTCGAGGGATGATCTATGAGAACTATTATGTATATATGTCTGACATGAATTTCTATGTATTAATAAATGTGTCTTTATCATTGATTTACAAATATGTCTCATTATGCATGTATTGAGTGGGAGAGAGACGAAGAGATCGAGGAGAGAGATGGAGGACAGGGCCAGAGTAGAAAGGAGGGGGCACAACACTGCCAGCTGAAGCTTTCAGCCGATAGTGATGTCTTGGGAATCACTGCCGGCTGAAACCACTAGTCGGCAGTGATACCCAGGACATCACTGTTGGTCGAATCCTTCTACCGACAGTGATAACACATTTCACTGCCAGTCTATCACTGCCCGTTACACACTGCAGTTTTCAAAACTGACAGTGAAAATGATTTTGGAGTCAGTAGTGAAAGAAGTTTCCGTAATAGTGTAATCATCACAAGTGAAGTTGCTAACCTTGGAGCACGTAGATTTAATGATAAATATTGACTATCTGTAATGTACCTCCATGTATAATTTATAGACCGGACTAAAGACAACTTGTACATTGAATTATCTGTACAGTGAATTATCTATACATTTGTTTGCAATTAATGATATCATGCAAGTTAGTAAGACAATTTTTGGATGGGTTATATATATAGCAATGCAAGTCTATTTTGCGTCTAGGCCTAACTCTAGTTACTGTTACGTTATCCCGCCAGTTATAACTTAAAAAAACTGTCAGTTACAATATGTTAGATAGATCAGTTATAACCGCGCGTCTAGAAGTAAATAATTACAACACGAGAAACTAATGATTTATAATTAATATATATAAGTACCGGAGTTACGTTTTAGATTGTACTATCATTACAATCGTGTTTCTTAAGTTGTACATTATTAACTAAGAAATTTATTAGAAGTTATGTTTATATATATATAGAGAGAGAAGAGAGAGAGAGAGAGAGGGGTTTTGTGTACGGAATAATATAGAGAGTAGTAGAGTACATAGAAAGCTGTCTATAAGAGTTACAAACAGATGTCTCGTTAACACATTCAGACAGTCTTTTAGGCTTTGTGTTGCACTGTAGGTTCTTGAAAAAGAAAATGAGGATCTTGTTTAAATCAGGGTTTTTTTACACCACGGCTAGCTAGTATATGTTGTGATTTTTTATCGTGAACTAGCGGCCAAACAATCGTAGCTCTCAACTCCCAAGCGCCCAGTGCCCACTATCTTTCTTGTTTTTTTGAAACGACCCAAGTGTCTCACCATCAAGAGGTTTGGTGTCAGGCTTTGTTAATTGCTTCGTACCTCATCAAGTAAACGGCGATGTCAAAAGCAGAACATAAAGTTGCTCATGGGCATGGATATACACTCCTTTCCACTTCTATGCTGACCATTCTAATAATGGCCATCTCTAAAGACTTTAAAAAACGAATCGATGCATGCCAGGTATACTAAAGATAGTGGGTACGAATCCGTCAACTTTTCGTCCGTTCCTGCCGTTCACATACATCAAGTTCGTTTCCTCCGTAAGCAACGTTGGCCATATTTAGACATAAAAAACCTGTAGAAAATCTAAATTACTATTTACAGTAATTAAACCTATACTCTTTCCATTCATAAATACTTATCATTTTGATCAAGATCTGATCAAACTATTAAAACTTTATCATCAATAACTTCTAAAATATTTATTTTGAAAATATAAAAGTCACACGTGTAGATTGTCTTAAAAACTTTCATAATATTGTATTTATTTATTGTATATTATAATTATATTCTAATAGAAAGTAATGATTAAAGTTACACGTCGAAGAGCGTGAAAAATCAAAATCGATAAGTTTTTATGACCGGAAAGAGTAGGTTGATATAATACGCTTCCTACTACTGTCAAATAATATAAAATTGTAACATTTTCCCTTTCATATATTCAAAAGTTACAATGAACACGTCAAAATAGATCCATCGATTATCACCTTTTTTAATTTATACGTTAGAAAAAATTGCCAAAGGTATTTTTCATAACAAAATAATGCATGGATTAGTGCCGACAACCTGAATATATTTTGCACAAAGGAAGAAGAGGAACCTAATAGTCATAAGAGGCCTGCACAAATTAAAGGAGAGATCCAAGATCACGTATCCTATATACCGCGACATAACGCCGAGCAAGATTTCTCTGAACTAACACTGATTTGCCGGGTTCAACGACCTATATTTTTCTTTTGGCAACGAAATCAGTAGTAGTAAAAGGCAGGATCGAGGCAACAAGTTGCTAGCTGTTGCCCAACTTTGCAGGTAGTACGTCTTCCTCGTTTGCGAGGTCAACAAAGCGCCACCGGCCAAGCAGTTTGTAGCCAACTCCGTACGGTGTGAGGCGCCGCGCCGCTAATGCGATGTGATGTGATGTGATGGGGCTATATTTGGAGCTAAGTGGGGTTTACGCTCTACCTCCCTGTGGTCTAAACAAAATCATGCACTAGCTAACTTCCATGGGAAGAAAAAATCATATATCCATCGAGCTGCATGCATGTGCCCATACATGGATGTCGATCGGCTCCACGTGTCCATCACAGTTAACCCCGTGTTGCTTCGCTTAAACGCATTAGAAACTGAAGCCCTATCTCAGCGTGTATCAGTCAGGTTTAACATTTGACCCGCCCGCAGCCCTATTCTAGAAATTAGGAGGTTTATTCGTAATTCCTTATATGAAATTCAAGTATTAATTAATAACCTATACATCCAAAAATATGCATAAACGCGTGTACCTTACATAGTTTGGAATTGGGTACATGAATGATGATATATAAGCTTTATAATTTGTTTGGATCATATACTGGCCCTTACAGCTGAGAAATGAATTCTTTCTTTAACAAGTCCATTCAAATGCGAAAGGTAGCCTCTACATGGATTAACAAAATGAACGCGTATGCTTTGTCAGTAAGCTAGCTAGCTCGGATCGATCAAGATCAACAGCAGCCGTCACTTCGCTGTAGTTGTTCGGTTTTGGGTTTGGTGAATGGATTCGTTCCGCGCGCGCCAAAAGTTGAGGGATTCTGGTCTCAACCCTCGTATCATTTGATGGCCCACATCTGCTCATCTAAACGGCTAAACATATCTCTTCAGAATCTTTGATAGATTTAAACACAATGGTTATTATAGTCTCACAGACCACCATATTATATTACTTGTATAACTTAAACCTCACCGACCCCACACCTAACAACATTTCCTCGGATATATACAAAACACCTTAGAATCTTTAACATATTCTTATTTAAAAAAAAAGAATATATTGAAGATTCTTACATGTTAACAATTGTTAACATGTAACACAGTTAACCACCACATAAACCAACAAGATGCCAAAGATAATCTATCTATCATCCTAGCGTCCTTTCAGATAGCTCACCTAGGGTGTGTTTGGTTGGAGGGTAAAGATTGATGAGATATAATCATCTATGTTTTAGAGATGTGTGTATCAAAGTTGTCTGTTTGGTTTGGTGGATGAGATGATCCAATTTTATATTTGGTTAGAGGGATGATAGTGGATGAGATGAGAGTAATTAACTAAATTATATTTCTTAATTTCAAATAATAATAGTTTGCTATACATTAATCAACACACTAATACTTGTCAATACTAATCTTATCATAGTAATTACTAATTAACAATAAAATAAGCTAATTATACTAATCATACTCTTATCGACACACAATAGTGCACTAATAAACACACCAACACTTAACAATCATAATCTCACAGTAATAAATACTAATTAGCAATACAATATATTAATTATTACTAATTATTTTACTAATAATCATGATTAGACAAGGTGGATGACCTCATCCAGTAAAAATACTTAATCAGTCTATCCAGCATTTATGAAGAATATTCCTTAAAGTTAAATAGGCTTATCCATCTGTCCTTCAACAAACCCTAAAAAATGTAGAGGGATATCTATTAACTATTATAAAAACTATTTTTTGAGACACCTACTGTTTATTTCTACATGCGGTTTATATAACAAACCGCCTGAGTACTCGGCTCGGGCCTCATGAGGTTGTGGACCGCCTGTGAAAACTTGTTTCCACAGACGGTTCTTTATGCGAACCGCCTGTGAAAATAGCTACGTTTTCATAGGTGGTTCACATAAGAAACCTCCTATGAAAATATCTATTTTCACAGATGGTTCCTTGTGTGAACTGCCTGTAGAAATGGAGCTATTTTCACAGGCGGTTCACATAAGAAACCGCCTGTGAAAATAAGTTTTCACATGCGGTTCACATTAGGAACTGCTTGTGGAAATATTCCATAAATAGTGCCCCCATGGGGAACTCGATTCAGAACGAGCTCACTGTTGTTCGAACAGTACAGCTCAAGTGACGGACGCAAATTTTGAAAACAAAGGAGAAGGTTTTATTATTTAATTCTTGGAGGAGGCATCTAAGGTAAGAGTATCTCATCCCTAGGTAGCATCTTTTTGAAGTATAGATTTAGATTTATGGCTTATTTAAGGTTTGAAAATGTTATAGAGCGCTCATAGTTCTAGCCATTTAGATCCTTAAATTAGCTAAAATTTGTGGAAATATTTATTCTATTATGTAGATTAACATGATTTTAGCATTATATTTCTAAATTTTAGCTTCAATTTGATGTTTTTTAAGTCTCTAGAAAGTTTCATCATGAATGGGGATTTTTTTTATCTAGATCTAGATCTAGATGTAGAGGGACAGAGAGTAATGAATCCATATTATTTTGAGCCATAAATTTACGAATGTAGATTTAATTGTGTAGATATATTATAATCATAACATGCCCAATTTGTTCTATATTTTTAAAAATTCTTTTTGAAAATTAATCTTATTAGTAATTAATTAATTTATGTATCTAATTATGTGGTTGAAGTTAAAGATGGACAGAGTATGGATGTATGATGCGCTAAGACATAGAGAAATATACATCAAATGACTTTATGCTTTTATCGAAGCCGCCGAGAAGGACGTTTTGACTAAGAAGACAAATGGAATATATTGTCCATATTTTAATTGCAAGAATCAGAAATTATGGGTCAAATAAAGCATAATCAAATCATACTTGATCTTGAGAGGTTTTATCGAGGATTACACATGCTGTACAATTACAGCGAACAACGTACAAGTGAACCAAACAACGACATCGCTGCTGATCAAGTGGACGGTGATGATGAGGGAGTCGAAGGTGACACTGATGTTATGGTGGATGATGATACTGATTTCGACCTGGAGAAAATGTTACGCCACGCAGAATCGTATGTTTTAAGGGACACGAGAGATTTAGATAATTTCAAGGTGTTACAGAAGGTATCGAAGGAATTTTTGTATGAGGATTTGAAGGGCTGTGATAAGGAGTTTACGGTGTTGTATTCAGTGCTTGAACTTCTAAGGTTGAAGGCCAACAATGGATGATCTGACAAAAGTTTATCGGATCTGTTGAGCCTCTTGGCAAACATGCTTCCGAAGGCTAACTCCTTGCCCACCAGCACTTATCAGGCGAAGAAGCTTATACGTCCGTTGTCATTGGATGTGCAAAAAATACACGTGTGTCTGAACCACTGTATCCTTTACCGTAAAGAGTACGAAGCCTTGGATAGATGCCTAGTGTGCAATGCAAGTCGGTACAAGAGGAATGATGATTGTGAGGACGAAGATACTTCCACCAATGCGAAGAAGAAGAAGAGTATTGCTGGTCGTGATGAAGAAGACACTTCTTCCGACACGGAGAAGAAGAGAAAAAGTCCTGCTATGGTGATGTGGTACTTGCTAGTGATCTCCCGCTTGCAGCGTTTGTACTCGAACCCTAGGGACTTTGAACTGATGCGTTGGCATTTCGATAAGTGCAAGAAGGATGGAACTAAGCTTCGACATCACGCTGATGCTAGCCAATGGAGAAAGTTCGATGCCATGTTTCTGGATTTCGCTGAAGAACTAAGGAATGTAAGATTCGCGTTGAGTATCGATGGAATGAATCCTTTTGGTGACATGAGCACCTCACATAGCACTTGGCCAGTGATCGTGGCCATCTACAACCTTTTTCCATGGCTATGCATAAAGCGTAAGTACCTTATGCTGTTCATTCTTATCCAAGGACTGAAATAACCTGGCAACGATATAGATGTGTTTCTGGAACCACTGATGAAAGATATGGTAAAACTGTGGAACGATGAGGTTCGGGTGTGGGATGAGTTCCGACGACAATACTTCATGCTGAAAGCCATGATTTTCATTACCATCAGTGATTATCCCGCCATTTTTTCCCTATTGGGACAGGTTAAAGGGAAGCAAGGATATGTTGTGTGCTTGGATGAAATCATGTCTGTGTACCTTCTGTACTCACAGAAGGTAGTGTATATGCGACACCGACGGTTCTTTCTCAGAACTCATAGATACCGCAAGATGAAGGTACATTTTGACAACACGGTTGAGCAAGGTACTGGCCTAAAACCTTGCAGAGGGGCACTAGTGTTTAAAATAGTCAGGAGCATCAAGGTTGTTTTTGGAAGACACCGAAGGGTAAAAAGAGGAAGAAAAATGAGACGTTGAATGGCATGCTGTGGAAGAAGATACCGATTTTCTTTAAGTATTTGCCCTACTGGAAGGTCTTGGATGTTCGCCACAACATCGATGTTATGCACGTTGAGAAGAATGTGTGTGATAGCATCCTTAGCCTCTTACTGGATATACCGGCCAAGACAAATGATGGAATCAAGTCACGTAAGAACTTGGTGCATTTTGGAATCACTTTATTTGTATAATGCCGATGCCGAAGTCGAGCAGACTCGTAGTCCTTGACTCAACCGATCTCCCCCAAAAATCGTACCAAGATCTCATCAACATTATACAGAGGTAAAAAAATCACCATACATACAATTCTTATAAATTATTTATGAATTGATAATTACTTATTGGCATTCGAATAGGGCCTATAAGTGGTACGTAACGAAAGATGGGATACACGATGCGGTCAAGCCGGATGCGATGGCGGTTCGTACATATTTTCTGCTAATTACACACCTCTAATGCTTGTATCTCACCATTCATGACGAAGAGTTTTATTGAACTAACGAATACGTTGCGTTTTTATTTGAAGTGCCACAAGTTTCGACACCGTTCTTTGTAGATATTATGTTTGCTAGTTTTTTGGGTAAACAGGAGGTACACAACGAACCCTGAGGACATAGGTCATCATTGCGCTTGTATATTCTTATTTGGTTCGGTTTTCGTTGTTAGTAGTGTTTTCATTTTAGCACAGATAATCGAACCTACCCACACCTCTCTCAAAGACGAAGATATCCAAAACGTCCAATGTGATATGTGCCGATTCATCATACACGAAGTCATCTACAAGAGTGGCAGATTCTTTGATCTCGGAGACGAATTGGCTAGCCATCTGAGGCTTTGTGAGTGGGAGATGAAAGAATACTTGTGTTGAATATTTTGCTTGTGATGTAAATTGACTTGTGATGTAAAAATATTATACTTGTGAATAATTTTATATTTATGTTAAATATTGGACTTGTGTTGATTCAAATACTGTTGAAATCTGTGATGTTGGAATCTCTCTTGAAAATATATTGAAATCTGAAGAGAATAAAATATATGCTTATATTATTTTTTGAATAAAATATATACCACATGCGGGTTCTTATGTCGCCCGCATGTGAAAATCTACCTATCTACATGCGGTTGCAAAAGAGATCGCCTGTGAAAACCTATTATCACATGTGGTTTCTTAAGCGAACCACCTGTGATAATAGTTTTCCTCTTTTACGCTTGTGAAAATGGTCTATTTCCACATGACTTTGATCACATACGGATTGATTAAACGACTATTTTACATAGGCTATGATTCACCTCTAAAAATAATATTATTTTTAGTAGTGCTTATCCAACCCATCCCACAACCTTAACGCACCCCTAATATTATTCTTCAGAAAAGATCTATTAACTAACTAATTCCGCTCATAATAAAAAACGATTTATTGATTAATCTTACTTTTTTCTGATATGACAACTCGTTGTATTTTTTAATCTTAGACGGGAGAACATTGCGCCGTGAGCGTCATTTTGCTACTGATCCTAATGATTGCCACTTTGGTCGGCTTTGGACACGACGTTGATCGATGCAAAAGCTTGGACGAGAATAGTAATGCAGGAGAGATTCCTGTTCCATTCTCTCTTTTTTTTCTTAAAAGAAAACGAGAGAAAGATTCTTTGGTAGGATCATTCATGGGCCCGGCTTACATGTCCGATCATCAGGGTCGAATTAAGTTATCGCATATTTCAATGTGCACCTCATAAAAAGTTGGAGATGTAAATAACCCTATCTTACATACATTGGATTAGTTCAAAGTCGACTTTCCCATCTCAAAATTACTATTTATGCTTTTCTGCTAGCTAAGTTTCTATTTTTCTCTTTAAAAATATGTTATTGGATGTACGTATACAATTTACTCTTATATATATATATACCCTTTTGAATATTAAAATTTTAAGTCGTTTCTCTCAGTAATGCATGTGACTACTTACTGACAATAGGCGCACTAGCTAGCTTCACTTAATCTAGTCGATGTGCAACCTAGTAGGAGAAATTGTTCTCGTACTATTATAAAAATTTACATTTTATCAAAATACTATTAGTGTGTCTATGATATATAGAGTTAAGTCTCCATGTTATTAAGATATTCCAGTGGTATTTTAGTAAATTAGAAGAGAGAGTGATATGATGACAATTTTTTCAACCTACTTTGTTTATCACATTGTTTGCAAGCTAGTTATTTTCCTCATTACGAGGCTAACTTCCAGTTTTGTGTTAGGTCTGCTTTGATGCAAACATATAAAATGATATTCAAGAAACTTAGGATGCACTATCACAGAATCAGTGAAACAAACTATATGTCACAGACGGTTTTTTAAAACCCATCACTGATAAAATATCCTTAGACAGTTATTAAGATATTCGTGTCTGTAAAAAAGACAATCGTCTAAGTATGACTGAACTCACAGTTAGTTTTTATAAATTCATCTGTTTCTATCATACAGATACAAACAACATTTAGAAAAAAAAATCCGTCTATAATATTGTCACAGACGATTTCTTATAAGATTTATCTGTATCTATACGATAGCCACAATCGGATTATATGAAAACCCGTATGTATTAAAGACTCGTGAATATTTTTAAATTTGACCGCTCATCTCCCCAGACGCTTTGCTTCCCACATACACAACTCACTCATCTTCTCAGGCTCTTTTGGCTTCCCCCCACACACAACCCGCTTGTCACCTCTCAATATAAAGCGACGAGGAGTGTTATTCTTCCTCACTCGTCATCCTAGTGTTCATATCTCCAACTGCATTGAGAAGCGTCATTCTCACTAGCTATTAGCGTCGAAGAAGTGAGATCTCGGGGTCTCGGGGCCAAATCCCTTTCACCGCACCGAGGTGAATATCATATGGTTCTCATCGTGGTTTAGTTAGCATTTGTTAGGTTTTAGTTGTTTCAATTTTTGTAACTGATGGTAAAGCCTTATTTTTGTCATAGATATGCAATGACACAGTTCATAGCAATAAGGCAGTAGCAGTATGGGGTTCTCCCTATGGATGCTTGACGATGTGGATGCTTGGTGTCAACTTCGGCCTGGTAGACTTCGTCTTCTTCACTGCTATGAAGGCCCCCTTCGTGGACCCTGTGTATGTTGTGAATCGCATTCTTCATTATATTCTTCCAGATGAAAATTTCTTCATTGTTGTTTGTCAAAATAGAGATATTTTCGTCAACTGCAAGACAATCTAATTCTGGCTCCGTGGAGGCTTGAACATGCATCTCTTGCTAAATCATGGCTGACGGTTTGGTAGCAATGCTGTCTGATTCTGGCTCATGTGTGAGCTAGTCAAGGTGGAGACTAATCCAGATGACTGTGAGCTGCTCATTGAAGATGATGCTTGGGTTGACATTGTGCTAAAATACGGGAGGCTGAGATGATGTCTATTATCTCGTCTTTTTGAAAAACGACGTCGATCGACCCAAGTTTGTCGATCACTTTTTTGTCTTTCTTGAAGACGACATCACAATGATATCTATTATCTCATCCTTTTAGAAGACAACGTCGACAATGATGTATAGTTAGAGATTGTATTTAGCTAGTTAGGTGTATGTGTGCTGAACAATGTGTGATGTGCATCTATGTGATATTCATAAACATTATAATATGTAAAAATGCTTGTGTTTTGTGTTCTAAATAATGTGTGATGGATGTTATGAACATTGTTTGATCAATGTTTTAAACAATGTGTCAATGCATTGTTTAATTTATGAATCATGAAGTGTGTATGGCATATCATGAGAGCAGCTAGGAATTAAATTTATTTATAAGGGAAAGGTCACACATATGTTTTTTTTAAAACTGTCTGTGACAATCAACACATACATATTTAAACAAAAATCGTATATGACTCTGACTATTCACAGACAGGTTTCAACAAAACCTGCCAGTGATCCTTATTATGCATCGATGGTTTTATAGAAAATCTGTCTATATAACTATATTGCAGATAGTTCTAAAATCGTCTATAACAAGGTATCATACACACTTTACAGAGACGGAATCTATAATTATTTGTGATAGTGTTCAAAATAAGATTAACTTTTGTGAAATCTAAGCAAATATATTTGGTTCATGTATGGTGGTAGGTGACATTATCCGGTCGGTCATAAGCAATCATTCATTGACAAAACGGAAGCTTTTATTGGACTAGACAGAACCTTGTCAGATCTAGTTATTTGCACAAATTTTATACGTCCATTGGCATCATTGCTCGTCAATTTTGTAATATATATCACATAAAAGGATCAATGAAAATGGGATATATATATATATTTGTATACACACTTTTAACTCACATATATAAGCCCGTCACACTTTTTATTTTTGGGACTAGTTTATGTATGCTAGTTTATGGACTCAATTTTCAATATATTTTCTTTGCAATAGAGATAGTGCACCCATTTTATAGCTCAATCTTACGTACATATAAACTAATTATCTAAGCTCACATTCTTTCGCGGTCAGTTTAAGAATCCATTATGAACTCATTTTTCAATACCTTCTGTGGATATATAGTACACCCATTCCTGTTTTGGGATAGGGACACAAGTAGCATTCCTTTTGATGACGAAGGTAGGATGCATGTGTAGGTCCCATCACATGGTACCCAAACTTGAGATGCTGATCCATCACATATATATTCATTCATATGGTATCTAAGCACTGATATTATATGTCGATGATGTGACTCGTTAGTTGTTAACCATCCAACTTAGGTCTGAACCGACACAGCCACAGCGATATATTAATCCCAGCCTGTAGCTTATCAATGGGAAAAGAGATACTGTTCAGATAGCAGCTATTGGCTACAATATACTTAACGTGCCGACGGCGAATCAGTGTGTATATATATAGGCAAAATTTGCTACGGGACACTAAACTTTGTTGTTATTTGCTATTCCACACCGAATTTTCAGTACTTAGCCACAAGACATTACGTGGCTCTTTGCCACGTGACACTATAACCCTTAGAATAGTATTTTTTATTTCATGTGAGAGAGTGGTGATGAAAAGATCATTTTGCCCTTCGGGTTTGTAGCAGCAGTTTTGGTTTGGTGGGACCATTTTTCAATTTGGTTATTCCGAAAAAAAATTCAAATTCGAGATTTTCAAATTTTCAGAATTTCAAAATTTCGAATTTTCTAATTTCAGAATTTTTCGTATAGATATTCTGTATGTAGTGAAATTCGAGAATTTTCAAAAAATTTGTATAGATATTCTATATGTAGTGAAATTCGAGAATTTTCAAAATTTCAAAATTTGAAATTCTGAAATCCACTTGTGAATGAAAAAAATGGAAAACGAATAACCAAATTGAAAAATGGTCCCGCCAAGCAGTTTATCCGAAGGGCAAAATGGTCTTTTCATCAACACTCACACATGAAATCCAAGAAAAATACTATTATAAGGTTATAGTGTCCTGACAAAGAGCCACAAATTTGTAATGTCTTATGACTGAATACTGAATGTTTGGTGTGAAATAGCAAATACCAGCAAAGTTCAGTGTCCCGTAGCAAATTTCGCCATATATATCTCTCTTAAGAGTAGTGGTCCATAAGAGAACAACACACAGTGAAAACGTACCGGCGAATCAGTATGAATAGTTTGTACCTACTGGGGTTCTAGTTCAAGCTTAAAAACTACGGGTCAGTTTAGTTGCTACCCTTTTTGGACGCGCCTCGTCATGCAACGCGCTCAGGCATCCGATTTCGGACGCCTGCGGCTAGCGTTGCTGCTTGGCGCCCGAGGTGTTTAGAAGGGCACCAACCAAACACGTCCTATATGCAGCCACTTCTAGATCACTATACATATTTGTATTGGCAGTATCAGTACTGACTACTAGCCCCACCACAAACCGATTTTGTCCAAAAGCTGGCTAACCACTTGCCAACTTGTGCTCTGCAAGCACTGTTCGATGGATATTTAATTTAGGACGTCAAAACCTAATTTAATCGAAGAGGATCACTGAAACATGATTGTTAAGAAAGAAAATATATATGAATGCATGTTGAACGGATTATTGGGTTTTAAGCACACAGTCTTATATATGTATCTACTAGACGTACAATCCGCCGGCGGCTTGGAGCTTTGGTGCCATTTTTATTTTTGTTTGGAATATTCTTCTCATCCGTTATTTACTACATGGCCTGGGTGGAGTGTACCATTTCATGTAGCCTGCGGCATAATGATATTTTTATCTCTGGATACCATCCAACATCAGCAAAGGAACATATCTTATATTGTATCTCGGTGTCTCTCTCTACAAACAACACCATATAAAAACTAACGGTAAAAGTTCAATTATGAAGAATACAGAAGTCAGCATGCCTTACAAAAATCAACAGGGAGATATGTTTAGATATACCGAAGGGGACATATACACGAATATATCCAGATTGTATGGGAAGTATTCCCTTACAGGACCAAAATATAACTGAAACACTGGCCTGATGTGCGTGAGAATTTCAAATGCGCTGATAGGTAGGCCACCTTTCTCTTTCGTTGTACACAGCAATATTAGTGAAACAATTATCAGATGAAATGTTTTGTTGCTCGCTTGCTGACGTACACGACAAAGCTAATTCGCATCACTCATGAACCTTTTTCATTTTTTCTTTTAATCCCAAATAAATGTGATGCATATCTTCTATGATCCTGAAATTTGTTTCTGCACATATAAGGAATAGAATAGCCCTTCAAATAATAAAAAATATTCTAACTTTTTTTGCCCACTTTTCATGTCTGATTGATTATCCGATTATTGTTCAATCGATTGAGATAATGCTTTTTCAATCAACTGAGATAATTTGGAGGCTCGTGAAGTTGAAAACTGATTGGGATAATTATTTTTATATGTGGTTTTTAGAAGCCGGCTATGATAGCCAATTTTGAACCGAGTGTAATTTTAGTTTTTATAGTAGTGACGGAAATAGTGGAATCGAGCAGATCGAGATCTATCGTATTCTTATATTCTTATCCTTGCTAATTAATCAAATATCCTACTTTTGGCACTGGATTTGGCCCGACTGACAAATAAAGCTTGCTAACATCATGTCAGCTTGTACATGCATGCGACGGACTGGATCAAATAAATCTCTTGCGGCGCACTGTCATGCATGCACCTAGCTTCGTCTTCTTCTTAATCAATATATCCTTAAAAGCATATAATGAGGTTTGACGACCTACAGATCATATGCTTTTCCTACATCAATTCTGACCTAATTACTAGTATTTACGGTCCCAATGCTACTTGAGCTAAGCACGGACCACAGGGCGAACCGAGTGTGCCGATGCTTGGCTGGCAAGATCGTACCGTTAATCGGTCAACTCTGACAAGCAGGGCCAGAAAAAAAAAACACCAGGGATCATTACCCCGTTCCATTTAAGAAACGCAAAGCGTTAACGTTCATTACATCATTCAGTTAGCACCGAACACACACCGTCACCCTTTGATCTATACAGCAAGCTACACAAAATCCCAAAATACCAAAAGCACTTCCTTTCTCTCTCTATCTTCGGTTGCCTCTCGCCAGGTCTTCAGTTCTTCAGTCCCCAGCTTCGCATCATGGTTGCAATGTCTTCTTTCACACACTCGGTTAGGAGGGTGGGTATGGTAGCAGCGTCGGGGGAGCTCTCGCCAACTGCTCTAGGGTCGAAATATATTGTTCCATCGTCTGCAACTCGGTATCCTTGCATAACACCCTTCAGTTCCTGAAATGTGTCACACAGTTCGGCGCCAAATAACATGCATATTCATCCACAGCTTGTTATCAAAACACATCATATTCCTAGTCTTCGAAATGCCCCACAAAGTAGCAGCATAGATATATCATATTGACAAGCTTATTTTTGTCATTACTAATCCACCACCTAGCTATAGACACAAAATTGCCCCCCACATTCAGACCTAATACATCAGAAATGCAAGCCCAAGCATGGCCAGCCATGCTTTGTTTCCTGTTGCGTTTCTCGGAAGCAGGAGTGGGCGCTTCCAGTACGGTGGGACGGACAGATACATAGAGCGAAAATGCTGAGCCGTCGGCTCGCTCATCCTACGGCCTAGAAGTTTAAGCATAGTGTACTGTTGGGAGATGTCAAGGAAGAGTTGGGGCATCTAGCTTGCCACATAAGTATAGTCCACATGCTCGACTTGGTGTGCCAAGACATCCGCGTCATACATGTTCTGCGTGAAAATTAGACGGCCTTGCAGGGAACAATTTCAGATCATCATGGGCAGGACTAGTGAGAAATAAAAAATAATTGTAGATCGAAAATCTCTAAGTGGGTTTTTGCAATTTTGCCAAATAATAATGTAATATGCTGTTTTTACGATAAAGATACGTAATCATGGTAAATAAAATAGTTTCAAATAATTTAAATACAATATATTATACAATTAAAATTCTTAAATATCCATTCAATCCAACTAATAAACCATATAGCCATTAATCCACTTAGGGGCGCTAGCCACTTTTGTTACACCATCTGGAAAATGGATATTAGCCTATCATTAGTGATACATTTTCGCCACACCCCCTCCCTCAAGTGCGTGTGTATCACACATCTACAAATTAATTTTTAACATTAAAAGTACTCGCTAATGTCTAAATTGTGGGCATAGTAGGAGTCTTACTCACACGACCCCACCTAGATCTAGACGTGGTTCTTTATAAGTTTTAGATTTGTACTGTTCTAAGTTAAAACTTCAAATCTTTTTCAAAACGTACCACGTCATCCATAGTAGATCATGTCGTTGGATTAATATCGCACGTCTTAGATTGCTTTAGCTCAGGCACGTATTTGCTTATGCTCTCCTGTCATGCAGATTTTACTCAGCCCATTTCTCATTCTGTCGGTGTATTGGGTAAAAGGTACCCTAGCAGCCTAATTCTTGCTCTGTCATGCAAATTTTACTCAGCCCATTTCTCGCTTTGTCGGTGTGCTGGGTAAAGGGTACCCTGGCAACCTATATCTCGCTCTGTCATGCAGATTTTACTCTGTGAGGGATATAACAGCTAGAGACGTATATTTTCTAAAACTGATCAGTTGTGTGACCAGAGTATGATTTTCATGACCAATACGAAGCATACACGACCAGTCTCCCTACACCATCATATAAACCCGTGAGCGGCCTCACCTGGTCGTAGGACTGGATCTGACGCAACCTGTCCCATCGCTTTTATTGAGATTCACTCAAGTATTTTTCTTTCCCATGCGCCAACTTCAGTGGGCGAAGTCATGGACGGCGCAGAGGGGCCTTGTCCCGTCTCGTAGCATTAAATGCTACGGAGTGAGACTTTTGTAGGTCAACCCGATGCCGCACAACGGATAGGACGTTGTCAGCAGGCCGATTAGGCAAATGGTCGGGGACGGTCCTCTGTAATGATAGCTTGGGTTAGACATTAGGATAAGCAGGGTCTTTTGTTTGGACCCACACGTAAATCCTCCTCCCTACTATATAAAGAGATGAGGACCCCATTTGTAAAGAGAGAGATCAAGTCTTGCAGCCAGCTAGAACGACATCTGTAACCAATTGAGATCCTCCATAATACAACACACAGGACGTAGGGCTATATCCTTCGGGAGGCCTAAACCTATATAACTCACTGTGTCCATGAGTCCATTGCACGCCGGTACATTGTCACACCTCAAAATTCCGATTTTGGGTTGTGAGCATTTTAAAAACAATAAAATAATATTTTTTCCTGATATTTGAAAGCTTTTCAAATAAGTTTTAGAGTTTAAAAAGGATTTGTTTTGTGTGATGAAAAAATGTATTTATAAAATATTAGAATATGTTAAGGAATTTCAAGGTTGGATAAATACTTGCTCCTTTTTCCCAATATTATTAAAGATCCCTATACTAATTTCTTCCATTTTATATCTTATCACCATTTCTCCAAAGTTCTAAAGTTCCTTCTCTTTATTTCTTCCTAATTCTTTCCCGTACCAAAGATGGCCCAAGCTGCCCTACCCCTTCTTCCATCTTCAAATCGAGAGGAGGACATGAACAAAGCCATTCGCCTTCCCGACTCCATGCCTACACATAGGAGCTCCTAAAAACAATGAATTCAATGTGCACCCGTACTATTTAAATGCCAATATTGAACATGTTGTTGTCCTCATTCAATCTCCTCATCAATTCCCTCTTTATTTTCCTTAATTCATGATCAAAATCGCCACTTTAATGGCCATAATGGCAATTGAAGCCGGCTGCCAATTACTCCTCGTCGCCAGCCTCGTCTTCTCACGAAGTTTCGGAGTTCAAGACAGCCACAAATGCAAATCTTAACAGTACCAAAGTTGTAGGTCTTGTCGAGAGCTTCAATCTGCACATTTGGATAATGGATCTGAGAGTTATTATCCCCGAGATCAGTGCTGCATAGTTAAGGCTGAATTCAAATAGTTTTTTATTGTGGCGTAGTTTTGGAAATCAAGATGGTGTTTTCAGAAGTTCAAATGAATACCAAAGTTGTAGATCTTTTCAAGTACTATAAGATAGAGTCTGAAAACGTCCAATTTGGAGTTATCGTCCTTGAACAGAGCCATCCATTTCATCTTCCACCCAGTCCGTTTCATCTTCCACCTCCGGCCTTTCCCCCTCCCCGTTTCGTGGCCAGCCGCACCCAGGCCATCAATAGGAGCTCCACAACCTCCCTTGCCCCTTCCCATTCCCCTCAAATCATAGCCACAGTTGCTGCCCTGCCTGTGCATCGCCACCGCCGCCGTTCACCGCCGTTTCGATGAGTCGTCGCTCATGGAGGAGCTACCCTGTCTCCCCACCACCGCCGATGATGTCTCTACACTACAGCATGTCGTCAACATCGCCGAAGATCCTCTCTGTACCCCTGCTCGCTAGACAGTGTCGCCGTGCCACCGGTGCCATCGTCGTCTCCGCGAAATCTTCTTCACCGATCGTTGCAGCAAGGTGAGGACCGGACCAGCCCCTTCCCCTCCTCTTTCCCCCTATATGTACACCATTTGTGATCCCTAACTGAACCCTGAGCTCGGCCAAAGCTCTCCCTGCGCCGCCATGGCCGTTGTCGTTGCAGACAGTCGCGCGGCCGCCGATTGGCATCAACGTTCCCTGGCCAATCTGAGGTCGGGTCACCGCGCCCTTTGACCAGCACGTGCCCCTGGATGTCCCACACACCCTCACCAACCCGTTTGGCCATTAGATCCCTGACGCTGCTAGGATCATAGTTGCTGTGCCTGCGGCCCAGTCTGGAGTTCTGCGCGTGCAGCACGGGTTTAGATCACGTTTCCTGGTGAACTAGCACTCCAATCCACGAGTCCTTTGGCCGAGACATGCCCTTACCAGTCCTCTACATCCTACCAAAATCGGTTTGTCTTAATCTGCAACAAAGCCCCCGTTCTCGACGTCGCAATTCCTGCTGCCTAGTCCTGTACACGTTCTGCGTACCTAGAATGTCAGACGTGTTCCTCGATGAACTGGAGCTCCAATGATCTATCCCTTTCACTGAGACATGCCCCTGGTTGTCCTCAACAATCCCTAAAAGTAGTTCACCCAGAAGAGCACCGATGCTAATGATTTTGTGGTCGCTACACCGCTGCCCCCATGTCTGTGAGGGTTCTGCACGTGCACCCAGAATGCATTCGCATTCCCCGTCAATCCAAGAGCTGTTTTGACGCACCAACCGCGTCACGGTGTGTCCCATCAGATATTCCATCTGCAGCGACTCCACCAGGAACGCGATCCTAACTTCCAACGTCATTGCGCAATCTCGCCAAATTTCTGACCGATCAATCTCCTTCTCAGGTGAAGCCCTATCCAAACCATCACTGCAAAATCGTGTTCCAGAATATATGAATAATTCTATTCAAACCATTTCTTGAATATCACAGCCAATCTCCGAGAACGCGCATGTCTTCTTTGTTGTGTCTGTGCGCGGTCACCTCCGAACCTGGGATCGTTCGTCTTTGTTTCGTCGCTACCTTGTTACTTCTCTGACAAGACAACCATAAAACCAAGCTTGTCTTCTCGCGCTCTACGCCCGTGCTCCCCTTGATTTGTTGAAACACCATTGTTGCCCAATGTCAACGTCAGTCATCGTCGTTGCTATCGCCATCTAATCGTGCACTTCGCCGCCTTCAGCTCGCCGGTGTACGTGTCCTTCTGTACCTCAGGTCAAACTGAGACCTTCATGAGTTCATGGCTGCACAGCCACTTTGTCTGCACCATCTCTGTCAACCCCAGGCCTTTCCCCCACCAGCGACGCCGAGAGCCCACTGCCGGTGGACTCCCATGCTCTGCTCTCTGATCTCTCTCCTTTGGTGACAATCCCAAATAATCCCTCCAGAGATCCTTTATTTCCATCTTTACTTTTCTGTTTATGATGTTTACATGTTAGCCCATGCCTTCTATAGTTAATTCTGTTCTAGCCCTTATAATTCAAATAGAATTCATCTTTTCAAATCTTGTTCAGCAAATTTCATTCAAATCCAAGCAGCACTCCATGAATTCGTCTAATCTCGTATCCTATCCAACCATAGAGTTTTTATGATATGATGCCTCTGTTTGATGTATTGTTCTTAGCTGCTTGTGTTTTCTTTGTTGTCGATTGTTTTTGCGAGTAGATAAATACGTTCCGAAGCAATACAAGGATCTCCAAGAGCAATGGTTCGGAAATTGATGATCTGCAAAGTCAAGACTTTGAGATATGCTAGAATCGAGTTTATGAAGATCACTGAGTAGCATCCAGGCAAGTGTCCTTCTTCATTTTGCACATATTTTAGGATATTTATGTTAGTTTTTTATCCTTCTTGCATGCATGTCTAAGTTGGAAACCTATAACTAGGGTTTACTAGTATTTGTATCATCTTCCTTATCACCGTTGATGAGTCCTTGGATAAAGGGTAGATATGGTAGTTGCTGTCGTGGTTGGGGTAAATGTTAAACTTGACTAATGTTTATGCAACAAGAATCGGGTATGGTAATCTTGTAGCAACATGGTATAGGGATCCTAACTGAATGGTTGGTTTAAGATGGTACTGCACAGCAGGTTTGTGGTTGTTCCTGTATGGGATCCTAAGGACCGGTTCGTGAAGCATGTAACCAGGCTAAACCGCAACCAACCACGGGGCCTATATGGGTACGGCCTGGTCAATTAATTAGCCACCCCTCTGGTTCTGCGAGCACTGTTGGATGGTTAAGTGGCACAAGAGGGGACTTCTGCAGTGATGTAATCATCTATTAGAGGTGAAAGCTCAGCGGGTGCTTGCAGGTCAGCGGGAGCTTTGTAAAGGTCTTGTAGTGATCTCTTGGCACACCTCGGAAGTGTGTAAGTGCTTGGCCGGCACGGCAATATGGAGACTATCACCTGGTAATGCGGGTGATGAAATCATGACCCACGGGGAAATATGGGCAAACTCTGCAGAGTATAAAAATTGATCGATCAGCCGTGCTCACGGTCAAGAGCGGCTTAGACTCCTTCTTGATTAGTTGGGATCAGGTCCTAGTTTGGATGGTCGGGGAGCTAGGTAATGGGATTAACTGGTGAGTTTTTGTAGCCAGATATGGGATATCTGGTGAGCTTGGTAGTCGAATCAGATCTGATGAGCTGTTCCTCTTGTTTAAGTTGTATCTTCGCACTTAGTAAATAGGATGTTTGTTTCTTGGGGTTATAGGTTAAAGTTGCTTAGTGCAGTAAACCAGTGTGTGACCTTTTCTTGTCATAAGCCCTCATGTCATGTTTTCTCACACTTGTAGAGTATGAGATGTACTCACACATGCTATTTCTAATAATAAATGTTGCTCAGTTAGAAAAGACCTCATCAAGATCAAGGAAGCTAAAGGCTATATGAAGACGGAGCGTTCCGGGTCACGTTGCCCCCAGTCGATTGCCTGTGGTGTGCCCAGAAGATCCTTAGGAGTCCGCTTGTGTTCTTTTGCTACTGTCTTGTAAACTCTGGTATTTATTTCAATGAAGTTGTTTTTGTTCCATATAGAACTGTATATCACTGATAATGTCACCGCATGTATGATGAAACTGATCCTGGCATACATGTGGAATGCACTTGGTTATTCTTTTGAAAAACCGGGTGTGACATACATCGATTCTTGAAATGCCGTTCATGCACCCGTTGTCCAATATACCCCGAAATCATTGTCAAAACTAACCCTCGACATTTGACGCACTAGGTAGGGGACATGTTTTAGTCATTTCATCAAGTTTGAAAAACTTGATTAAGTTCACTACTACAGAAAAACCCCTCATTGCTGGCTCCAAAACCCCTTCATTATTTTTTTTGGAGCCGACAGTGGGTAACGGGTATTGATAGTCAGCGACTATCACTGCCGACTCCGTGGACCGGCAGTGAAAGGGGTTCTCACTGCCAGTTGAAAGATTTGGCTAGCAGTGATGCTTTGGGTATCAGTGCCGGCTGGTGATTTTAGCCGGCAGTTATTCCCAAGATATCACTGCCAGCTGATAGCTTTAATCGACATTGTTGTGCCTCCCCCCTCTACTCCGACCCTGTCCCCCCTCTCTCTCTCCTCGATCTCTCCGTCTCTCTCCCACTCAATACATACATACAATGAGACATATTAATGTAAATCAATAATAAAGGAACCTTCATTAAAACATAGTAATTGATGTCACACATATGTACTCAATAGTTCTCACAAGTCACCCTCCGAAAAGTCGGTCGAGTTGAGCCAGTCCAGTATCCCTCTACCTGTCCCGCGATGAGAACAGCATCTCCGCGCGAACGGCTGATGGCGTCTATACGTGCAGGGATGCAGGGGGCTGATGGTGGAGCAGAGGACCTGGCCACGCATGATCGACCGTAGCGTTGCCTAAGCTCCAGGCTCACTGGCGTGTCAAAGACATAGAAGTTTGACTCCTGAACGCTAGTATGGTTTGAGCATTCGACCTCCTCCTCCTGGGTACGCTTACGGGAGGCTGTTCTTGCTCCTCTGTAGCGCACAACTGATGGGCCAACCTCTCATCCTCCTCCTCATGGGTGCACTAACAGGCCACTGCTTCTTGCTCCTCCTTCGCATCATTGTTGGAAGGTCATTTTTTCGAAGAGTCATCCGACGGTACCTATTCCGAAATACACCTTCATTAATATATTGTAATTCATGGCCTATATTAATACATAGTAATTAATGTTCTTCATTAAAATGGTGTCATTTGGCGATATGTAAGCTGTCTAACCCTCTAGTAGACTTCCTCCTTATTGCATACTCTGTACTAGAAGGTACGGTGTAATCTAAATGTTTTTCACTAGTCGACGACACGATCAGTTCAAGAAACTCGCCATTTGGGTTGATAACATTTTCCATGAAGAACCCGATGATCTGTTCTTAAAGGGCATTTATTTCTACAGGTTGTAACTCTTTTGTGAGTAGTTTGTAGCACTGCGTTCGAAGAATAGAAAGAATTAGTCCTTAAACACATGCAGAAATTGAAAAGAAGGCATCGATATGTTATTTCATATCTCAAGATCATTGAACCTGATAGCGTCTCCGTCTAGGCTGAATCCGTGCATGAAAGTTAGAACATAAAATGCGTAGAGATTCCTACCAGGTGGCTACCTCATACACTTCAAGAGGAAAAGATTCGTCAGTGGAATGAATTGAACCTTTTTATTCAATAGGAAATGCAAGACATGAATATTTTGTGTGTACCGAAAAGTCAGTTTTTACATTATATTCCTTCCTGAATGGAAGGTGAATAACACTCTTTTTAGAGTATCTTGTGTACGCCTTGTATGTGAATATGAATACCAATTAAACTTAGATGCAATCGTCGAGACGATGAAATGATCGAGTTTACCTGCTTAGCATGTCGATGAGGTTTTGGTAAGTCATCTGAGCTCTCTTTTGTGAGTCAAAGACAATGATCTTTCTCAAGTCTGGGTAGATGACAAGGAGGATCCAATGAAAGCTGCAGGAATATTATTCACCATAGCAAATTAGTAATAGAATCGAGTTGGCCATAAAAGCAGAACGCCTAGGCATGCAAGCACGTACTCATAGCTGTAGGGTAAGAATATGGATTTCTTGTATTGGTGGTGAAGCAGACACTTCAATATGTAGTTCCCGTTGAAGTCTGGACTCTCCCTTACAAGCGTCTGGTTCACAAGCCCAGGATGGATGAATCCAACTTTATGATCAACTTGTTGTTTGCATGTGCGGTTCTCCATTCTACGAAATAAAGAAGTTAGCCATGCAATTTCAAGGTACAATATTCATGAAAAATTTCATATTCTTGAAGCTGCCCCCGTCTGTTTAGATTTAGCCATATTCATGAAAAATTTCATGGTATCTTCAAGCACAACATGCTTCAGTGGAGGTGGTGGAGGATGGAAATGAGTCGTGACACTGACATCTATAATCTTTTTGGTTTCCTCATCAGTGAGTGAATAGATATCCTTGGGTTCTGCCAACTTCTTAGATGCCACCGACTTCTTAGATGATGTCGTCTGCTTGGATGTTTTAGAACCTGATCTTGTTTTTCAAGCTGATGGCTGGCTTGTTGATGGTGCTGGCTTGTTCAGTGGTGGACTTCTTCGAGGCCATGATTGAGGAGGTGGAATTCTTTTGGGAGATGGTTGAGGAGAGGGAGATCTTCGAGGCGATGGTGGCTCGGGGTGTAGTGGAGAGTAGAGATTCTCGGTAATTGTCCCTGGTGGAAACACTATGTAGGTCTTCTCCCATGCGATGAATGTGTGCTCGTTCTCTCCTATAGTGTTTGGCTTCTCCTCTGCGGGGTAATCCACCTCAACATGACGATATTGGTCAACTGCCTCGTCTACTTTAACCATGGCGTAGCCCTACGGTATCGGTCGTCCGTGCAAATGTTCATGGGAGCTGCGGGGATAAGCCACGCTAGAAGCCACCTTGATGGTAATGTTCATAGCACCAATGTGCAGTTCACACAGTGTTTTCCGTGTGAAGAGGTCCACGGGATAAGTGATGGGGTTAGCTCCCGAAATTCCCATGGACGCACAGCTACTCCTACGAGCACGGGGCTGGAGCGCACAACATTAGAAGACGTTGCAAGCTGTTCCCGATCGTTCACAATGGCACCCCATTCATGCATGAGGGTTTGTTGTACCGCTTGTGCTACCTTTTCATCTATATATTGCCTCCATGTTGTAGTGCTTGTTCAAGCATGTGCATCATCCTAGCTTGTTCTGCCTCTCGCTCTGCTTGGGATCTCTTTCGACTCTTGTAACTGTCGACGTCGCCTGTGAATCCATATTTCCAACCCATCACCCCAACGCCTCGAGTGCGATCACTGTGCTCCTTGTTTCCCAGGGCCAAAGTGAGCTCATCCCTATCCCTGTCTGGCTTGAAAGAGCCTTGTGCAGACTGCTCGTGGGCTTCTGCAAGCTTTGGAGATCGTAAAGCATAAGCTTCCATCAGACGAGTAAGAAGCACCCCTCCTAAGAAGGAAGCACGTCGATCGATCGTTTCAGCCCTCCGTCTCAGGCTTGACACCTCTCTCTCGTAGTTGATTTAGCTGTTGTTGCCACTGCCATTTTTTCCTTACGTACCCACGACTACCGACTTTGTGGTGGTAGAGGTTCTTCTCTGAGTTCGCTTTGTTAACCTTACTCAACCTCTGTGCTTCTTCCGACGACTTGTACTCCGTAAAGTCTTACCAATGATCTTCCAGTTGCGACTGCTTGCTAAAATCTGGAGTTGTACCTTTCTGCACATACGTTCTGTTCAGTGTGCCATTCCAGTTTTTAAATGAAAGGCCCTAATCATTAGTGTCTTATGCTTAACTACTTCCATATCGGTCCCATTAGGGAAGTTAAACTTCTCTAATATCTTGGGCCATAAGATATCGTTCTTGATCGAATCAGGAACCACGTGCTGATCACCTCGTTCGCCAGTCTATAATCTGTAGCTAATGGGCACGTGATCCTTAACAACAATCCCATAGACTCACTTGTATGGGTCCAGAACTCTCTCAGGGGTAGTTGGCTCCCCTGCTGGTGAGACCTCTGTGATCACAAATCGTCCTGTAGGCACCTTTGAGGGACCTCGGACACAATGCCGCTCCTGTGATTGCTCATTGTCGTGACCCTCCGGAGCATCAAGCATCTGCGCATAAGCGAAAAAACTATTGGGAACCTATACGATAATATGTAGAACGAATGCATTCATCTACTTATGAATTACCTCATTGCCTCCACGTCTGTTTGTTCCAGGTTGAGGTAGTGGCTCGGGCTACCTTCTTCCATGTTTGATGGTAGCACTACATTTCTTTCTGGCACCTGGGCCGGATCGGTGGTTGGTGGTGCCATCCCTTCCTAGAAGTTCTGCATGTGATGATGATGAGCGGTTGAGTATTCTATAGATAGAGATAATGCCGATGAGGGAGGGAGAGAGGCTGTCAAAAGAGTGAGATAACTATGAGGAAGTTGATAGATAGAATGCATACACATACAATATTGTAATTGAGTACATTATAACCATATTTAACAAAAAGATGTCACATCTTACAAAGCAAAATAGGCATAAACGTATTGACACATTGACACATTGATCTTACAAGTCACATTATCTTACATAGCAAAATAATGATGATTACAACCAGAACTAGGATTATAACATCGTTACACGTGACATCACACTTCTTCTTATTTTCAAAGTTAGCCAATTTTAGCTCAATTTGGATGATTTGACTGTTGTATGCTGCAACAACTTCATGTTTGGACTTGTATCCTTTGTAACATGCTCCTTTGAGTCCATTAACTTGTGCGTGGTATTCCTCCCAACTGGAGAACACTCCACTTTGTCGGCCATGTGGACAACATACTATGTCATAGCAGTCCTAAATTTCAGCTAATATGCATAAATGATATACTAGTTAGTGCTTTTCATACAAACTCATCATAACAGTGCATTGATCAGTACTAAAATAAGCATAGTATCAGTATCTATACATTAGGGTGTGTAAGAAGAAAAGCAATAAACAAAAACAAAAATTAGTCACTAGCATCATATGCGACCACCATCCAACAAAGAGTCTATTATTTGATTGATCCGCATAATATTATGGAGATAATTATATACGACTGCAAGCTCGACTGGGATAGTGAAAAGAAGTGCAAGGTGCATGTGTAATAACCATCCCAGTCGAGCTTTGCAGTCACATGTATGATAAATAGTTCTCCAATTAATACAACACATAACAGGAGTTGAACTATGCCAGGGCTGAACAACGTACCATGTCATAGCAGTCCTAAATTTCAGAGAATATGCAAAAAAGATATACTATACAAACCACACTAACACCAATAAATGTTACTACAAAGAAAAGATAGTGTTCATGTTACATTACAGCATAGTGGCTCAAGCAAATGACCTTATTATGACTTCAGTACTGATTACCTGTTCGAAAAGGAAGCAAATGGCCTTATTAGGACTTCAGTACTTGAGAAGAATGGTAACTTTCTCTCTGAACAGGTAATCAATACTAAAGTCCAGGAACTAATAAAGAAATATGGCGTCGAGCCATACCATCATCGACACTATTTTATTGTATTTCAAAAGAAATGTTTGCTTCTCCGTAGAGAGAATGGTCGTATTAGGACTTCGATAATTTGCACCAATGTCCTCCACTGTCCTATCATATCAATGTTTCTGAGATTTCAGCTAGCAAATAGAACCTGATCTAGTTGTTCAAAATTTAAGACATCATCATGGATATGGCTGCTATGCTAACAAAGTGCACAAATCTGAATAGAACAAATAAGAAAGTGCCAAGGTAGGAGAACTGAATATTAGTTTGCAAAATGACTGCTCAGAGAAGGTAACATAACAATTTACCAAGTATCAAGTACATTAGGTAGTCTTTGAAATCATAGCAGCACACATTCAGGGATCAATTTTTAACATGTATTGCACTGGATAGCCAAACCAACATCAATTTCTCAGTGTACAGGTACAAAACCGAACATACAACAAGTAACATCCAGGTCTATGCTAGTGCACTCATAAATCAAACCCAGTCTCAGTGCTTCTTTCATCACAGAGCATAAAGCACATGTAACCTGCTATCCAGATTAACAGAGTAGGGAGGGAGGTGACGATAAAATTTACCTTTGCTCTATCGGTCAGCGAGGCGGGCAGGTGCAGATGATGGCGGCATGAGTGGGATGGGGGACGGCGACGTCGGGGATGGAGACGGCGGCCTCCGGGACGGGGACGATAGGGCTCCAGGGACGGCGGCCTCCGGGACGGGGATGACGGGGCTCCGGGGATGGGGGCATTAGGGAGGATGCGGCAGGGATGACGGCGTCATGGAGGAGGCGGTGGGAGGCATTTTGGCATAGAGGGCATAGGCTGGAAAATTTTTTCTAAGTGTCAAAGGGCGGGCATCGAGCAATTATATAGAGGAGGGGTTTCACTGCCGACTCAATATGAGGATCGAACCAACGACCTGCACCAAGTAAGGAAGAACAAACGCAGGGCTACTCAAGAGTTTTCGATTGAGTTTGTACTGTCTATATTTATTAATATTCTATTGACCTAAAATCCTAATACATATTTATTTAAATTTGAAAGAGTACCTTTATTGCCAGCTCAATAGGACGACTGGCAGTGAAAGTACTTTCACTACCGGCCCAATAAGTACACCGGCAGTGAATGTAGTTTCACTGCCAACTCAATATGTCCACGGCAGCTTAACCCCTTTCACTGTTGGTACCGCGTGGTGCAAAAGATTTTTTTTTAGTTTCACGCCACAGAGAAATTGAAGATTCCATAACAAAAGTGAGTTATAATTGCATCTAAAAAAATTCATAAATCGTAATTATTACAATTTAGATACTTTGTCTTAACGATTATCCCTTCATTATGATCACAATGTACATAGGGAGGTTCGTCGGTGTCTTCCATGGGACCTAGGTCGACGTCCTCTCTGAAAGGAGGTAGCGTGTTGAATTGATTATAGTCTTCCTCATCATCAACATTCTCCACTCCGACAATCATTCTTTTTCTTTGAAGAACCACGTGCGCTCCTCCTTGTTAGCCGTGTCTGGGTCCTTTACATAGAAGACTTGCATAACATCATTAGCAAGTATGAATGGTTTTTCCCTGTATCCAACGAGTTTTTGGTCCACTATAGTCATACCGTACTTATCGATGTTCACACCCTCGGGAGTTTGACCCATTGGCACCGAAAAGAGGAACCTTTAACACTCCATAGTTGAGCTCTGTAGTAGGTTTCCCTATTTCCATTGCAGTCGTAGGCATCTATATAGACACTGCTATTTTAGTTAGAGCTCTTATTATCTGATACGCGTTTGCCCGATCTTCCGAAGGTAATATGATAAGTTGATTGGTGGAGTTTCAACGTTGATGATCCAAGGCACTGACCAAGACAGATAGAGAATCCTCGTAACCACTACACCACTACTCCGTGATTATCAACCGTGCCAATACGCGGTTGACCTCACCAAGAAGGCTTTTCCTGCAAGTGAATCAATAACACAAGCAAGAACAGGTAGATGCAATCTGAATATTGCTAATTACCAATGAAGTGCTCGAGTTAGGATTCCACAAACTGGACAAGCGGTGAAACTGTATAAAATAGAATAATCTAAGCAATACCCAAGCCTAAACTAGCACGTCTACAGTGTATATATAGGGGGGACGTGAGGAGGTCGACCTAAGGTTGTGTAGCTATGGAAAGAGGCGTACACAACCTGGACTCCGAGCCTGACACGATTACAAGATCCAACTAGGTCCAAAATGGTGGCGCAACACCTTATTTATTTGACTTTGACTAAACTATAAGAAATATTTGGTCGACCTCATATCCATTGGAAAGGGATCGTTGTAAACTTTCCAGAATGTCCAAGATTTCCTAAAACGGACTTTGTATAAGAGAGTTATGCCTGTTTTTCTGAAGTCCTGTCCTGTGACTCGACCACGATCAAGACTCCGACCATGACCATGACTAGAGCTCAGCCTCGAGTCTGAGTAGACTTGGCCTTCTCCCATGTTCCTAAGCAATAAAACATCACAAAAATTTAGTAGTAATCCATCCGGGGAAGCATGAACAACAAGGAACGAGTTCACTTGGTGGTTTAATTATCGCACACGTGCTCTTGTAATTGGACCTTGTATGATTTGAGGAATACTAATAGTATTGATCATATCTGAAGGAGCCATGATCTCATCATCCGCCCCCTCTTGAATTGGAGTTGTCCTCGACTCATGCCCATCTTCTTCTCCCAAGTATGGCTTCAAATCTGAAATGTTAAATGTGGGACTAACCCCAAAATATATAGGTACGTCCAATTTGTATGCATTGTCATTGATTTTCTCAATTATCTTAAACGGTCCATCGGCTCTAGACATCAATTTTGACTTTCTTAGTTTTGGAAACTTATCCTTCCTCAAATGCAACCAAACTAAATCACCCGGTTCAAATTTTATTTCCTTCTTACCTTTACTTCCAGCAATCCTATACTTTATAGTCATGCTCTCTATATTCTTTTTAGTGGTTTCATGCAACTTAAGAATAAATTTGGCATGTTTCTTAGCATCTAAATTAAGTCTTTCAAAAGTTGGCAAATGTAGTAAATCAATAGGAGCATGGGGATTAAAACCATACACTACCTGAAATAGACTTACCTTGGTGTGCGGTGTATCGACCTATTGTAAGCAAAATCAATATGCGGTAAACACTCTTCCTGCATTCTCAATTTTTTCTTTAGAACAGCCTAAACATGGTCGATAAGGTACGGTTGACAACCTCTATTTGACCGTCGGTTTGGGGATAATACATAGTAGAAAACAGTAGCTTCGTTCACAGTTTATTCCAAAGTGATCTCCAAAAGGGACTCAAAAACTTTGTGTCATGATCCGAGATGATAGTATTAGGCACTTCATGTAGTCGAACAATTTCCCTGAAAAACAAATCAGCTATATTTGTAGTATCATCGCTCTTATGATATGATATAAAATGTACAATTTTAGAAAATCTATCCACAACTACAAATATGCTATCCCTCCCCCTCTTTGTCCTAGGTAATCCTAAAACAAAATCCATAAAAATATCCTCCCAAAGTGCACTAGGAACAGGAAGAGGCATGTAATGACTATGTGGATTTAAACGAGACTTAGCTTTATTGCAAGTGGTGCAACGTGACACGTAGCGCTCAATATCATGTCTCATCTTTGGCTAAAAGAAATGAGCGACCAGCACATCTTCAGTCTTCTTTGCTCCAAAATGTGCCATCAATCCTCCTCCATGCGCCTCCTACAACAAGAAAAGACGAACGGAGCTAGCTAGAATGCATAGCTTGTTAGCACGATAGAGAAATCCATCATTCAGCACATATTTATATTTCATATTTTTTCTTCTTTACAATGTTCAAGCACTTCTTTAAAGTCGAAATCAGCAACATATAAGTCCTTAATAGTCTCTAAACCAAAAATCTTATGATCAAGTTGAGATAACAGGGTATAACGCCTAAAAAGCGCATCAACAATCACATTGTCCTTTCCTTTCTTATGTTTTATGACATATGAAAAAGACTCAATAAATTCTACCCATTTAGCATGTCGTTTACTTAGTTTAGCTTGACTTGTATTCTATTTCAGCGATTCAGGATCAGAATGTATAACAAATTCTTTGGGCCGTAGATAATATTGCCAAGTTTCAAGCACACGGACTAAAGCATACAATTATTTATCATAAGTGGAATAATTCATACTTAGCCCACTTAATTTCTCACTGAAATAAGTAATAGGTTTACCTTCTTGTATTAGCACACCTCCAATTTCAATCCCACTAGCATCACATTCCAGTTCAAATGTCTTACCAAAATCAGAGAGTTGGAGCAATAGAGCATGGGTGAGCTTCTCTTTCAACAACTTGAATGCTTGTTCTTGTGCAGGTCCCCATTTGAAAACTACTCATTTTTTGTTAACTCATTAAATGGAGCAGCAATGGTGCTGAAATCCTGCACAAATCGCCGATAGAAACCTGCTAGACCATGAAAGTTTCTCACCTATGTAACAGCCTCAGGAGTTATCCAACTCTTTATGGCTTTGATTTTTTGCTTCATCCACCTCTATTTCCTGTGGAGTAACTACATATCCAAGAAGAGAGACTCGATCTGTGCAAAAGGTGCACTTTTCGAGGTTACCGAACAAACGTGCATCTCACAGAACATTAAAAACATCACGTAAATAATCAAAGTGTTATTCTTGTGTCTTGCTGTAAATCAAGATATCATCGAAATATACCATCACAAATCTTCCAATGAAAGCACGTAAAACTTAATTCATCAATCGCATGAAAGTACTAGGTGCATTAGTTAACCCAAAAGATATTACTAACCACTAATACAAGCCAAACTTAGTTTTAAAAGCGGTTTTCCATTCATCTCCAAGTTTCATCCTAATTTGGTGGTATCCACTTCTCAAGTCAATTTTAGTGACAATTACAGAACCACTCAACTCATCAAGCATATCACTAACCTAGGAATAGGGTGACGATATCTTATAGTAATATTATTGATGGCTCTACAATCAACACACGTACGCCAACTATTGTCCTTCTTAGGAACCAAAAGAACGGGAACATCACAAGGGCTAAGACTTTCTTGTACATACCTGTGGTCCAAAAGGTCTTGGACTTATCACTGAATTTCCTTAGCCTCTTCCAGGTTGGTCCTATATGTGGCACGGTTTGGCAAAGTTGCTTCGGAATTAAATCAATTTGATGTTCAATCCCTCGAATAGGTGTAATCCCGGGGTACCTCAGCTAGAAATACATCTACAAACTCATGCAAAAGGTTGGGAATAGCAGGAGACAAAGAGCTAGATATATTCTCGAGTGAAACTAAAGCATCTTTGCATATCAAAGCATAGCATGGCAACCCATTATCACAAATTTCAACAAGGTCAGGTTTAGTAGCAAGCATAACAAACCCTTTTAGTCTAATTCCATCGGACTTAGAAGTTGTTGTTGCTTTCTCCTTTTCGAGTGGAAAAACTTTTTCTGCTACTTGCTGATTTTCAGATTCATTCTCAAACTCTTTTCTCTTATTTTCAGCTATCTCTTGTTCACATCTCACAATTTCAGTAGGGGTTAAAGGTGCAAAAGTTATTTTCTTTCCTTTATGCATAAGAGTGTACTTATTAGTTCTACCATGATGTGTTGCATCAGTATCAAACTCCCATGGTCATCCTAATAAAAGTGAAAATACTTGCATAGGTACTACATCGAAGTTAGCACAATCATGGTATGAACCAATAGAAAAATACACCCTAGCTGTTCGCATTACCTTCACCTTACTACTGTTGTTGAACTATTGAATATGATAAGAGTGAGGATGATTTCTTGTCGGCAAGGCAAGCTTCTTGATCATATCTGAACTTACCAAGTTGTTGCAGCTTCCTCCATCAATAATGACTCGAACACGATAATCCTTGATTACGAGGAATATCTAAAACAAATTGTGATGTTGTAGCTGTTTCGCTTGCTCCATTTGAGTACTTAATACTTGCTGCACAATGAGTGTCCTATAATTCTTCGTAGCAGCTACACTCAATTCTTCCTCATGGTCGATATCCATCTCGAGTTCGTCCTCTTTACCTGCAAGGTTAGTTGCAAGTGCATATTCATACTCAACATCACTAGCACTTACGTATCCACTGTCCTCTGTTGCAATGTATGCTCCCTGACTGGAGCAATCCTTCATGACGTGGCCCATCACCTTGCATCAGTGGCATACAATCCTGGTCGATCGGTCTGTAGAGGTAACTAAAGAAGAGCTCTTGGCTTGACCCTGCACACTTATGGATTTACTTACCTCGGGAGCATGTGACAGTGTTGAGGGTACTGCTGAACACGCCCTACCTGAGAAGGGGGCAGCAGACCGTGAAGCTGATTGTGGGGTTGTTTTGTCTTGACCCGGCGTTGATTTTGAAGAAGTTGAGCTTCCAAAATTGTTCCTTGGTCTCTGTTGTCGTCCTTGCAATTCTTTTTCTACCAAACACGCAAGTTGGAACAATCTAGGAACACTATCGTATTCTTTGTAATCAACTATATCCTGAATTTCACACCTTAACCCTCCATAAAAGTGTGCCATTGTAGCCTCTTCATCCTCAATACTATCACAACGCAACATACTAATTTGTAGCTCTTGATAATATTATTCTACGGATCTATCACCTTGGTTTAAGCGCTGTAATTTCTTACGCAAATCACGTTTAAAAGAGGGTGGAACAAATCTGTTATGCATAGCATCCTTTAAAGCATTCCATGTCATAGGCGCTAATCCATCGATGCAAACTCTATTCCACCAGATGATTGCAAAATCTTTAAATTCACTTGTGGCTTGCCTAACTCTATGTACTTCAGGAACCAAATGAGCATTAAACTTCTGTTAGACCGTCATCTCCGAATTTAAATACTTTTTAGTATCCTAAGCACCTGCAAAAGATGGTATAGTAAACTTAACCTTAGCAAATGGATCATCATGAACACGTGGGTTATGTTGCTGAAAATCATTACCTCTCATACCTTGATGGTTGAAGTTCAGTCGATTCCGTTGTCGTGCATCAAAGGCGTCAAGTTCTTGCCTCAAAATTTCTTCATCCACGATGGACTCCTCTTATTCATGAGCTGCAACATCAGGATCCAGTCGACCATTGTTTGGTGGCAGATTAACCAATCGATCAGAGCGTGTGTTGAGTATTGCAAGGCTTTCATTGAGTCGTTGCAATGCGATATTGGTTCCCGCAAGCTTCTTGTCAATGTCGTTACTAATAGTTTTCCGATGATTATCCAACAACATTGTGAGTTCTTCCCTCAAAACACACTCTTTCACACCTAATGTTTCATCTGGCATGGTTAGTAGTTTGCAGAAGATAACAAAAGATATTATCCATATCGACTACTAGGTGGTGGAGGTTGAGTCACACAGTCTCAAGTGTCTTACCACGCTCTTGCAAGTGTTCTTACCATACACAGCAGTTGGCACAACTGGTGGCTGGTTCATGATACCTTATTGGGTGCGAGTGAGATAGTTGAAAGGGGAGAAACCGTTCTGATCGAGAGAAGGTGTAGCTTGGACAGTCAATATTTAGTAGCAAGGAATAGCAATAATTGAAATCAGATTAGCAAAGCTGAATAAAAGTCCACAGTACTCGTCACAGTTGCTGGCCCGAACACGTTCCTAGAACTAGCTCAAGCAAGCCGAAAACTATAACAGACACCAGCATAATAGAACAAAATTTGCAATGCAAACTGATTCCCTTTTTTTTGAATTCTCTCTCTCTTTTTTTTTTGCACTCTTTGCTTCTTCTCTTTTTTTTTTGCTTCTTGCTTTCCTTTTTTTTTTGTTGCAAATATGACATAAACTCAAAACTCTTCTACTGATTTTTCTAAGTCAAAAGAGGTATATGGGTTACAAACTTTTTCCGGAGAGCAAGGGTATAAAGGTAATAAAAGATACTCTCTCTCTGTCTCTCTTTGAACTTTGGCTACCTCTGTTTTGGCTATGGTAGTCGGATCCGAGAAGGTGGGCGACTTTGACTAAGTGGTCAGATCCGAGAAGGTGGGTGGAGTGACTGGTTGGACAATGAGTGGATGGTCGGAGTGACTGGTCGGACCCTAAGTGGTTGGTCAAAGTGACTGGTCGGACCCCGAGTGGTTGGTCGGAGTGACTGGTCGGTGGTCGAAGTGACTGGTGGGTGCTCGGAGTGACTGGTCGGGACCCCAAGTGGGTGGTCAGAGTGAGTGGTTGGGACTTGAGGGGTGGTCGGAGTGACTGGTTGGGACCCCAAGGGGGACACAAACTCAGCTATAGCAGACTAGGCAAGCCGAGTATCTCGACGACTAAATTAGCAAAAACTCAACGCTAGAAACTAGAACACGATGACTTGACCAGCAACAAGACACTGACGATCGACTCGAACTCAACAACACAAAAACTGAAAACAGAATTGTGAAAGGCACATAGTGGTTTGGGTAGCGAAAAACTAAGATCTAAATCCTTTTTTTGTGTGTGGTAATTTTCTGGACTCTAGGAAAAGGAACTCGATGAAACAAAGGGATAACTGAAATTACCTAACAAGCAACTGAGGCTCTGATACCACTTGATGGGCGTTTGCCCGATCTTTCGAAGGTAATATGATAAGTTGGTTAGTGGAGTTTTGATGTTGATGATCCAAAGGCTCCGATCAGAACAGATCAAGAACCTTCGCAACCACTAAACCACTACTCTATGGTTATGAACCGTGCCAAGACGTGGTTGACCTCATGAAGAAGGCTTTTTCTGCAAGCGAATCAAGAACAGAAGCAAGAACAGATAGATGCAATCTGAATATTTCTAACTACCAATGAAGCACTCGAGTTTGGGGTTCAACAAATCGATAAACGACGAAACTGTATTAAACAGAATAATCTAAGCTAAACTCAAATCTAAACTATGATGGCTATTGTGTATATATAGGGGGGTCATGAGGAGGTCGACCTAGGGTTGTGCAACTGTGGAGAGAGGCGTGCACAACCTGGACTTCGACTCTGACACGATTACAAAACCCGGCAGGGTTCAAAATGGTGACGCAACACATTATTCCTTTGACTCTGACTAAACAATATGGAATATTTGGTTGGGCTCATATCCATTGGAAATAGCTCATCGTAAGCTTTCCAGAATGTCCAAGATTTCCTAAAACGGACTTTCTATGAGAGAGTTGTGCCCGTTTTACTGACGTGCTGTCCTGGAACTCGACTTCGACTATGACCACGACCACGACCACGACTTCGACCACGACCACGACTTTGACCATGACCACGACCATGACCACGACCACGACCACGACCATGACTAGAGCTCAGCCTTGAGTCCGAGTAGACTTGACCTTCGAGGAGTGACATCCGAATAAGGTTGTGGTGCTTCTCCCACGTTCCTATGCAATAAAAGATCACAAGAATTTAGTAGTAATCCATCCAAGGAAACATGAATAGCAAGGAACGAGTTCACCTGGTGGTCTAATTGTCGTGCACGTGCTCTTGTAATTAGACCTTGTATGATTTGAGGATTATTGGTGGTATTGATCATATCCGAAGGAGCCATGGGCTCATCACATTGGACTTTCTTGGGTTTCTAGTGCGTAGCATCTTCTGATGTTCTTCGACATACGGGTCCACTACAACTGATTATTGCAGAACTGCGAAATGTGCTTGCGTGAATGAAATGGGGTCATTAGTGTGGAATGAGTTTGTACCTATCATCTCTTTCCCTTGTAGCCTCCCCTCTTAGCGATATATAGGCACACCAATCGATTTGAGATTCATGTAGTCAACGTAGAAATCAATGACCTCTTCAGTTTCCCAGCCCTCGGCCATCCAGCCTTCTGGCCAATTTCGGTTACGAACATATTTCTTAAGAACTCCCATGAACCTCTCGAAAGGGTACATCTGATGCAGAAATATGGGGCCAAGAATTCGTATCTTTTTCACAATGTGAACAATAAGATGCACCATGATATAAAAAACAATGGAGGGAAGAACTCCACAAGCTGGGATAGAGTCTCGACCACGTCTTCCTACAGCTTATCTAGCTTGGTTGGATCGATGGCCTTCTGTGATATCACGTTGAAGAATGAGCATAGTTTTATGATTGGGATTCAGACCTTCGGCGGCAAAATACCTCTAATTGCAATTGAGGCATCTGTGTCATTATCACATGACAATTATGAGACTTCATGCCAGTTAATTTCAAGTCTTTCATGTTTACTAGTCTCTTTATATTGGCGGAGGAACCGGATGGAACATTGATTCCATGCAAGCATTTGTGCACTGCAATGTTCTCCGCCTTGCTCAGATTGTAGCTAGTAGGGCCAAGATCATGTTTGAGTTTCAAAGATTTTAGGTCCTTCCATGCTTGGAGTGTATCCTTTGTTTTGCCAGGTATGTCTGGTAACGTACCATTCAAGCTATCACACACGTTCTTCTTAATGTGCATGACATCGATTGCGTGTTGAACCACCAAATTTAGCCAATATGTTAAGTTATAAAAGACAGATTTCTTTTTGAACATAGGAGCTGTAAGATTAAATTTCGAAACTGGTGTACTCCTGCGTCCCTTTCCAAGGATAACCCTAAGTCCCTTTACCATCTCATATACTTTTCTCCTAGCGCGATGCTTAGGAGGTGATCGAGTCTCAACTTTCCCATCAAAAGCTCTCTTGTTGCAGTGGTACGGGTGATCCTTACGAAGAAATTTACGATGACCTAGGTACACCATTTTTTGGCTGTTCTTCAGTCACAAGCTCTCTGTTTCATCTAAGCAATGCACGCATACACAATAGCCTTTGACAATCTGGCTCGATAGGTTGCCAAGGGCTGGCCAATCTTGGATTGTTATGAACAACATTGTGCGTAGGTGAAATTCTCTCGTTTGTATGCATCCCATACCTGCACACTATCGTTCCACAGTATTACAAGATATTCTATTAATGGTTTCAGGTAGACATCGATATTGTTGCCAGGTTGCCTCAGCCCTAGTGTCAGCACCGACATTGTAATGTACTTCCACTTCATACACAACTAAGGAGGAAGGTTGTAGACACATAGAGTCACAAGTCAAGTGCTATGACTACTGCTCATGTTGCTGATTGGATTCATCCCATCCGTACTCAACACAAATCTTATATTCCTCACATCTTCTGCAAAGGGCTTCTTGTATTTTCTATTGATGTTTATTCACTATGTAGAATCAGCGGGGTGTCTTAGCATTCCATAATCCTTATGCTCATCGGCGTGCCATCGCATCAGTTTGGCGAGCCTTAAATGCTCCAAATAGGGGACTATAGGAAAATACCACATCACCTTCATGGGACGCCTTTTCTTCTTTCCTTCACCATCGATATCATCACCGTCATGCTTGTACTGTGCTGCACAACAGACGATACATGCTTACAAGTCTGCATGCTCTCCGCGATACAACATGCAGTCGTTTGGACATGCATGTATTTTCTGTACTTACAACCCCAGTGGGCACTCAACCTGCTTGGCCTAGTACGTGTTTTCTGGCAGGACATTTTCCTCTGGAAGCAATTTCTTCAAGAACAGTAAGAACTCTGCGAAGCTTGTATCAGACCACCCATCGCTTGCCTTCAATTGCAGCAGTGAAAGCATGGTATGCAACTTTGTGTGCTCCTTCTCGCAGCTCGGGAACAACAGTGTTTTAAAGTCCTCTACTATATGCTGGAACTTTTGAAACTCTCTTTCATTTGTGAAGTTTCCCTCCCCATCGCGCAACATCTGCTCCAGATCTTCAATGTCAGCGTCGGCCAACATCTCCTCTAGATCATCATTGGCCAACGTATCTCCGGCAGGTGGCATATCAATGTATTCGTCGACTGACATATCGGTACACATGTCTTCGTCTTCTCTTCCAATGTATTGCCCTTCCTGTACGATCTCAACTTCACCGTGCTCGATCCAATGGATATAGCCAGGCATAAAGCCCCTTGGCATCAAGTGGAAATGTATCTACTGGGTGATGGAGAACTGCTTCTTGTTCTCGCAATCGACACATGGACAACACATGCATTGAGACTATGTATTTGACTTGTGCGCCACATGGACAAAATTCAAAATATCAAGAAAATTTTGCATATAAGCCTAGTTCTATAGTAGTGGTTACCCATGGCTGGATCCATGACAATCGCTGAGTCTTGCTCCGAGGACCCTGGCCGCCATGACGTATTCGACCTAGGGTACCACCCGAATGAACCCTGTGTGCTCTTGGCATAGGACACTGAGACGGAGACTGGGAGCTCGAAGACCCAATGCGAGATCTACATGGTGGACAATGCAACAGGGGGTGCTGGAGGCCCTCACATCACAAGCGCCAGTGGCAAACCCCCGGCTATACACCCAGAGGGAAACCAGTCTGGCGTCGTACAAGCAGGTGCTTCGAGACAACCCCCACTCCCCAGCGCAGCCTCGAGGAGCCCCTACATAGGGCCAGTCTATGGTGGCGTCATCGCCTAGGCCATCGCTCCGCCCATGCGTCGGGGGCTCCCCCCTCGTGACTTATCACCGCTCAGCGCCCAACATCTCAACTACGAGACCATGATGCCGGCGCATGTAGCAAAAATTTCCCTATTAGGCCATGATTGTGATTTTGGTGATTAATGATAACATAGTCAATGAGACTAATATGTTTGTGAAGAATATATGTTAGTAGGATTCATGGATGCAATACATGAAGAAGCCACCGCAGCCGGGATAAAGTTGGATTGAATTAGAGAAGTCCCAGGCTGATTTGCCTCACCAGATGGTCCAGTGCTCTAGGTGTTGAGCTCACCGGAGCATATTTGACAAAGGGGGGAGAGAGGCCTGAAGACCTCACTGGAAGGTCTGGTGATTAGCAAGTGTGCTCACCGGAGCAATTCTTCCAGAGAAGGGTGTTGTGCTGAAGAATGAAGGCTAAGCCTCACCGGATAGTTCGATGATCGAAGCATGGAAACACCGAAGTGTTTCTGTCCAAAAGGCATAATGGAACAACCCATGGATAGTCCGGTGATCAGCGGAAGATACACACCAGAGAAATTCTAGTAGAGAAGGTTGTAGCCATGGAAGATCAAAGATCAACACATCGGAAGATCTGGTGATGAAGCAAGGCTACACCAAACAATACACCGGACAATGAACAATGTAAGGAGGCAGAACAAAGTTCAAGGCATCGGATAGTCTGGTGATGAAGTGATGAGCACCGGATGCTAACACTGAAGCAATTTACATAGAGGGGATGTAGTTGGTTCGAGTGGCTCAGGATAGCTCACTGGATACTCTGGTGATAGAGATGAAGTATACACCGGAGTGTGTGATGTTCACAGAGGCTTGAGTGTGGTTCCAATGGCTAGTTTGTGAGAGTGTACTTACCGGATGATTCGGTGTTAGTACTATTATTCTCACTGGATTATACGGTGTTAATAACATTTTTGAGCCATTGGGTTAACGGCTAGTGCACAGGTTTAAGGCTATAAATACCCCTCCAGTAAGTCATTTGAAGGTGTGGCTGTTGGGGAACGGGTAGGCTACGCTAGCCTAAAACAAAAATTTTCTATCACAATCACCTAGGAAACCATTCTAGTAGGAGATCATAGATCCTTATGACTCGACGCACAGTGTAGCAGAAGAAGAGTTGGAGTAGGCCGATCCAATGTCATGCGCATCAAACTCCTTACACAGCTTCTCAATCAGATCCACGACTGGCCCCGCGCAGGTGGTCACGCTCGACCAACTATGAGCAGGTGGTCGTGCTCCTCGACCAGTTCCTCGACCAGCTCCCAATCAGGTCTATCGCAGCCTCGACCAGTTTTGAGTGGTCATGTTATGCTATCCGACCAAATCTAAGTGGTCGCGTTGTGCTTTGTGACCAGACAAGCTGGTCTGTCAACCAGTGCATCACGGCCTGGCGACCTGTCCCGATCACGTCGTGATCAATTCACCGAGAAGATTAGTGCCACAATAGTAGCAACGCCTCTACAGTATCCATAAGTACATGGTAGAAACGTCGGGCACCGATGTGGAAAGCTCGCTTGCGCGCGGCTAGGATTTTGGGAGATCATGTCGAAAGCTGTGGCTAGGGTTTTCGAGTGGCTCAACCCCACCACACCCCACCCCACACCTCTCCTTATATAGAGCTTGGTAATGGACTCCTACTTTGGAAGCCCTTTAGAACTCAACACCTCATGGATCACAATCCAATCAAACCCATATACAAAACCAATTTGCATGTTTTGTTCCAACCCACTAAGTGTGTGACCTATTAGGTTCATGTACAAATGGCTACGACTTGAAAACCCTTTCCAAACCAAAATCAATAGCGTTCCCTGGCAGGACATGTTGACTCATGAGTATTCACAAAAGATCATATCGACTGAACCTTGATATACACATGCACCGATCCCTGCGCCTCATGATATCAGTCAAGCTCAAGGCAAGATACATGCCACCCTTGTGATAGCTCGATTGTTCACTCGATCAAGTGGTGGATTCATCATGATTAACTCTTTAATCATATTGGCGTGGCCATTCACTTTCTCAATACAATTATCTCGAGGGACCTAGAGATATCTCTCCTATTATCATGGAGGGGTAAATTCTATCTTGATCTCTCAAACCCCATGACATGTTTCATGACAAACCTAAAAACTACCTTTATGAATATCTAGTTACGGAATAGCGTTTGGCAGCCCCAAAGTATGTCACTACACATTCTAGGAATCAATGACGATCTCAGGTCTAAGGATCCTGTAGGTACACTATTTGAGATAACAACTAATGGCACATCATAATAACAATCCCAGCAGCATCTCAAGGTGGGTCTATCCAATATTATGTTCTCCAACATAAATGTTCACATTATTGATCTGGTATCTTTATACCTATGATCCATAAAATATGATCATCAATCAATATATGTGCTGGTCTTATGTATCATCACAATGATATGCAACTAGGGATGGACTAAGAATAACATCATGATATAAACAAAGAGTTTCATGAACATTCATATACTTGCCAATCAAAGTAAACGATAGTCATTCTTGGAATAACACATTATTCAGAAGTACATAAACATAGATGTGTGATACAATCATCTCTATGATTGCCTCTAGGGCATATCACCTTCAATCTCCCATTTGCACTAGAGTCAATCATGTAAATCTCTAATACCCATAGCTCTCATGTGCGCCTCATGCTTGGGTTGCAAGAGTCACTTTGTCAACGGATCAGAAATATTCAAATCCGTGTGCACCTTGTATATCTTCACATCACCTAGATCTAAAATCTCTTGAATAAGGTGATAGCGCCGCAGTATGTGCTTGGACTTGTGATGCGACCTAGGTTCTTTGGCTTGCACAATGGCTCCACTATTATCACAATAGTGGTCCATTGGACTAGAAGCACTAGGCACCACACCTAACTTAGAAACAAACTCTCTGATCCAAACAGCCTCCTTTGCAGCTTCAGAAGCTATGATATACTCAACCTACGTTGTGGAATCGGCCACCGTTTCCTGCTTAGAACTCTTCCAACTCACAGCTCCTCCATTGAGGCAAAACACAAAACCAGATTGCAATGTTGAATCATCCTTGTCAGTTTGGAAGCTAGCATCGATGTAACCATTTACAATGAGCTCCTCCTCACCTTCATAGACTTGGAACATATCCATAGTTCTTCTCAGCTACTTGAGGATATTCTTTACTGTTACCTAGTGAGCTTCACCCAGGTTGGATTAGTATCTACTCGTAACACTTAGAGTACAGGAAACATCTGGGTGTGTACAAAGCATGGAATACAAGATGGATCCGATAGCGAAAGCATACGGGATTGCACTCATCCTCTCGAGCTCATCAGTGGTCGAAGGACACTAACTCTTACTAAGAGTGATGCCATGTGACATTGGCAAGAAACCCGTTATGGAATCCTACTTATTGAACCTTTTCAATACCTTGTCGATGTATATACTCTGGCCTAATCCGGTCAGCCTTCTCGACCAATCTCTATAGATCTTTATGCCCAATATATATGTTGCCTCTCCTAGATCTTTCATTGAAAAACACTTTTGCAACGAAGATTTGACAACATCAAGCATCGGAATATCATTCCCGATCAATAATATGTTATCTACATATAACTCCAGAAACACAAGTGCGCTCCCACTAGCCTTTTTGTAAACACAAGACTCTTCTTCATTCTTGATGAAATCAAACACTTTGACCACTTCATTAGATTCCAACTCTGAGAAGCTTGCTTCAACCCATAGATGGACTTTTGGAGCTTGCATATCTTCCTAGCATTTTCGGATCGACAAAACCTTCAGGCTGTAACGTATTTGTCAGATGCACTTTTGCATTTTTCGGATAACCTTCATGTTGTAATGCATTTTTCAAGCTGTAACATTCAGACAAAACCTTCATAGCATATCTTCCTAGCATTTTTCAGATGGACTTTTGCAGCTTGTATATCTTCCTAGCATATTTGTCCCCTTCTTCCATATCTTCGGGATGTAGATCCTGTCTGAGTTTCAAACATTTTAGGTCCTTCCGTGCTTGGAGTGTATCCATTGTTTTGCTAGGTATGTCTAGTAACGTACCAATCAAGCTATCACACATGTTCTTCTCAATGTGCATGACATCAATTGCGTGTCGAACCACCAAATCTGACCAATAAGCTAAGTCATAAAAAATATATTTCTTTGGAATATAGGTGTTCTAAGATTAGATTTCAGGACCGATGTACTCCCATGTCCCTTTCTAAGGATAACCCTAAGTCCCTTTATCATCTCATGTACCTGTCTCCTAGTGTGATGCTTAGGAGGTGATCGAGTCTCAACTTTCCCATGAAAAGATCTCTTGTTGCTGTGGTACGAGTGATCCTTGCGAAGAAATTTACGATGACCTAGGTACACTATTTTTTGTTGTTCTTCAGCCACAAGCTCTCTGTTTCATCCAAGCAATGCACACATGCACAATAGCCTTTGACAGTCTGGCCCAATACGTCGCCAAGGGCTGGCCAATCCTGGATTGTTATGAGTAGCTTTGCATGTAGGGTGAAGTTCCCTCATTTGTATGCATCCCATACCTAGACACCATCGTTTGATAATACTACAAAATCTTCCATTATTGATTTCAGGTAGACATCGATATCATTACCAAGTTGCCTCGGCCCTGGTATAGCACCAGCATCATAATGTACTTCCATTTCATACACAACTAAGGAGGAAGGTTGTAGATACATAGAGTCGCATGCCAAGTGCTATGACTATTGCTCATGTTGCCGAATGGATTCATCCCATTTGTACTCAACCCAAATCTTATATTCGGGTTCGCTTCCGATGAGGGTTTGTTGTGCCATCTCTAGAAATTTTCATTATTATTCAACCCTCATGTAGGACTAATTGAGTAAAAATGAAAAATAAATACACTCATACATAAAGTTTCTATGTTGGAGCTTGCTAATTAAATAAAATATAATAAATACAATTGTATCTTGCTACATACCTAAATATCAAGGAGAAATTTTCTAATTCATTAGAAATCAAAATAATTACGTTCATACCTAAAGTTTCCATATTGGAGCATGCTAATGAATTAAAATATAAAAACTATAATTGGAGTTTGCTATATACCATAATATCATCGCTAAATTTTCTGATTCATTAAAAAACAAAAAAAATGCTCATACATATAGCTAATGTAAATCAATAATAAAGACACTTTCCACCATAAGCTACTAATTGAAGCTTCCAAATCATAAATGAGGTATAATTGCATCTACATTGTCGCAAAACATCATGACCATTGGTTCATCTCCATCATTTCAAAATCTAGAACAATTTAGCAAATAAAATTCAAGATGGTCATTGTTGCTTTGGTTGTGTTGTTAGCAATCACCAAAAGAGGGAGATTGTAGCGAAAATGACCCTATTAGGCCATGATTGTGATTTTGGTGATTAATGAAAATATAGTCATTGGGACCAACATGTTTGTCAAGAATATATGTTAGTAGGTTTCATGGATGCAATACATGAAGAAGCCACCACTGCCGGACAAAGTTGGACTGAATTGGAGAAGTCCTTGGAAGATTTGCCTCACCAGATGGTTTGGTGCTCTGGGTGTGGAGCTCACCGGAGCATATTTGACAAAGGAGGAGAGAGGCCTGAAGACCTCACCGGAAGGTCTGGTGATTAGCAAGTGTCCTCACCGGAGCAATTCTTCCAGAGAAGGGTGTCATGTTGAAGAATGAAGGTTAAACCTCACCAGATAGTCCGGTGATCAAAGCATGGCAACACCGGAGTGTTTCTGTCCAAAAGCCAAAATGAAACAACACATCAGATAGTCAGGTGATCGGAGGAAGATACACACTGGAGCATTTTCACCAGAGAAGGTTGCAACTATGAAAGATCGAAGATCAGCATGCTGGAAGGTCCGGTGATGAAGCAAGGCTATACCAAATAATGAACAGTGCAAAGAGGCAGAACAAAGTTTGAGGCATTGGATAGTCCGATGATAAAGTGATGAGCACCGGATGCTAACACCGGAGCAATTTACACAGAGAGGATGTAGTTAGCTCGGATGGCTCAGGATAACTTACTGGATAGTTCGATGATGGAGATGAAGTATACACCCGAGTGTCTGGTGTTCACAGAGGCTTGAGTGGGGTTCCAATGACTAGTTTGTGAGAGTGTACTCACCGGATGGTCCGATGTTAGTACTATTGTTCTCACCGGATCATCCGATGTTAACAACTTTTCTGAGCCGTTGGGTTAATGGCTGGCACGGGTTTGAGGTTATAAATACCCCTCCACTCAGTCATTTGAAGGTGTGGCATGCTGCGGGAGTCCAGAGGAAGCTCATACGCACTTGAGAAGACATCCAAGCCACAAAAGTGCTTAAAGTGATTATCTAAAGCAATTAAGCACAAGATTAGTGAGTGATTAGTGCTTATAGGCCTAGAGAGAGTGTTGCTAGGTGATTGCTACCTAGAGAGTGGATCAAGGAGTAATCCAACGTTGTACCTCTTGTTACGCCAGCACCTTGGAGTCTTGGTGACTCGTCAGCAAGTTTGTTGACCCTTCGACTTGGTGTGGAGCGGTGGCAAGATGATTGTGCAGGGACGTGGAGACCCTTGCCTTGGTGGATCAAGCTCCGAAGTGATCACAACGGCAAAGAACCGGAAGAGAGGCTAGTGTTGAGACCTTGCCTTAGTGGCTTGGTGGTTCTTTCGGGTGGAGGTCTTGTCTTTGTGACTTGGTGGCTCAAAGGCCATGACCGGGTGCGGACCAGAAGCATATCCTTTGTGGAGCTCCAACATGGACTAGGGGTGGTATTCATGCCATTGATACCACATGATAAAAATCCCTAATGCCGAGCTTGCTCTCTCTACTTTATTTACGTTTCCGCATTTACATTCTTGCAATTTACCTTCTTAGATAGGTTGCAAGCACTTTGATCGGTAGAGTAGACACACTAGATGAACCTAGAGCATATCTAGATAGAAATTGATATATGTTTATCTTATGTAGTTTTTGGAGCCGAATAGATTCTAACCGTCCTAATTCACTGCCATCTTAGGACGTCACCAATCCCTTCAGCACAAAACCTACAGACCCTGCGAGTGCTCCTTAGCCACCCACCGGTACTTATACTGCAGGTCTCATCTATGGCACCATGGCTGTGTGATCTCTCCCTCCTGCCCAAGATCGCTCGACGCTAGACTGGGTCAACATGCACTGTGGCCATCACAAAGGCTGGTGAGCATCACCGTTGCCAAGCATCACAACAGGGCCTGTGGTGGAATAAGTCCCATGCTCCCTCAACCACAGAGGGTACTCTTGGACCGCCTGCACATTAGGACAGCCTACCTTATGAATTGCGCGACTCTCTACACCAACGTGACCTCTATGGCGTGATCCAGAGCAAGGTGACCACTAAAGAGCTGGAGGACTGGGCTAAGTGGGAGCAGGAAGGGGGCAAGCAGACCTACCCCACACCTTCCCCCTGCAGGGACGCATCGGATGGCTCCACCTCATCGTCGGGAGCTGGAGATCGCCGTCTATCCCCTCGGACGCGTGCCGCCACCCAACAACGAGTGGCTCCCTGTTACGGGATAGAGTGCAATGCCCTATCCACCAATTACGGAAGGTGTGCTGGCCAAACAAGTTCTGGCCGATCCTAGCTGAGAAGTATGATGGCTCGACCAACTCGGAGGAGTTTCTGCAAATCTACACCACCATGGTGTAGGACGCGGGAGACCATAGGAAAGTCATGGCCAACTACTTCCCTACCGTCTTGACCGGTTCCACCCCGTCCTAGCTGATGAACCTCCCCCACGAGTCAATTCACTCCTAGGAGGACCTATCCGACCAGTTTGTTGTCAACTTCTAGAGGACCTAAGCCCAACCAGGGGTCGAGGACGACCTACATCAGGTTCGGTAGTGACAAGGATAGTTGCAGAGAGACTTCATACGATGTTTCACTGAACATCGGAACACCATTCCAAGGATCACGGGAAAATATGTGATCATAGCATTCAAGCGGGGAGTCAAATACCAAAAAATGGTCAAGAAGCTATCCACCCGAGTAATCTGAAGCACAACTGAGTTCTTCGAGCTCGCAGACAAGTCCGCGCATGCTACTGATGCCTGAGAGCAGCAGATCGACGTCAGGCCATGACTTGCTTCCGACCAGCCCGCCTCTTCCAAAGGGGTCGACTGGAAGGATAAGAAGAGCAAGCGCAAAGTCAGACCTCCTGAGGTCTTGGCGGTTGAGCAAACCAGCTTTACACACCGGTGCTTCGAGAAGAAAGAAGGGAAAAAGGGTCGGGGTTTCTGCCCGATCTACCATACAAATGCCCACGATCTAACCGAGTGCAAGGTCGTTCAAGGCATCATCGACCAGGAGCTCGGAGAGCGCAAGCACAAGGACAACAAGGATGATGAGGATGGGGCCACCCCCGACTAGTCAGCACTAGGATGCCAGTAGGCCGATCATATGGCCCACCACATCTTCGGAGGTGCTGCAACATATTCCTCTAACAGGGAATACAAGTCGATGGTCCAGGAAGTGTGGACGACCGCATCGGACCCGAACCCACGCTTGAAGTGGTCAGAGGTCCCGCTCACTTTCAGCTAGGCCGACCACCCCGCGTGCGTCAGATTCCCTGGTCACTACCCCATCGTGGTTGAACCCACAATGCAGAACATATGACTAGGCCAAGTACTCATCGACTGGGGGATCTCGATCATCCTCCTCTTCATTGATGCACTAGACGCCCTATGGATTCTGAGGAACTCATTGAGGCCATCTCCACCCTTCTTCGGGATCACCCCGGGCTCCTCGACTAATCCTCTAGGGCAAATTGAGTTGTCCGTTACCCTCGGTTCACCAGACAACTTCAGAACCGAAAGGGTCCTATTCAATGTGGCTGACTTCGAGACCACGTATAATGCGATCCTTGGATGACCAACGATGGCCCAGTTCATGGCCATTCCCTACTACACATACCAAGCAATCAAAATCCCTGGGCCAGCAGGGGTCATCACCTTTATTGGCAATGCTAAAACAGCCCTGCACTGCAACAAGAGGAGCCTCGACATGGTCGAGCTGACTCCTGGATCGCAACCCGTGACCGCTGAACCCACCGGGCGACCAGTAAAGGTCCATGTCATCACCAGCCTAGACAATTGGCTAAAGGTAGTGAGCCTAGACAACATCGGCCCGACCAAGTGGGTCTAGATAGGGGCTGCACTTGACCCCAAATAGGGACCCTCGCTCATCACCTTCCTTCGGGTGAACGAGGACGTCTTTTCATGGAGTCCATCTGATATACCCGGTGTCCCCAGGGATATGATCGAGCACAAGTTGTCTGTGCGACCAGATGCACGACCAGTAAAGCAAAAAGCGTGTCGATTCATAGCTGACCCGAAGGAAGCGCTTCGTTAGGAGATCAATAAGCTCCTGAAGCAGGCTTCATCTAGGAGGTGCAGTATCAAGAATGGCTGGCTAACCCAGTCATGGTCTGGAAGAAAAATGACAAGTGGAGAATGTACACCGACTTCAATGACCTTAACAAGGCATGCCCAAAGGACCTTTTCCCTCTTCCCTGGTTCGACCAGCTAGTTGACTCAACAGTCAGCAACGATCTGTTATGTTTTTTAGATGCTTGATCGGGGTACCATCAGATTAGTATGTTTAGGAAAGATGAGGAAAATATGGCTTTTGTTACACCCTTTAGAGTCTTTTGCTATGTAAAAATGCCTTTTGGCTTAAAAAGCATTGGTGCCACTTATCAACAATGTATTCAACTCATTCTCCAACCACAGCTCAGAAGAAATGTTGAGGCATACATAGACGATGCGGTCGTCAAAAGCAGGACCAAGACAGACTTGGTCGCAGACCTTCAAAAACATTTGACAATCTTTGGAAGTACCGCATAAAGCTAAACCCGGAGAAGTGTACGTTCGAAGTTCTGTTAGGGAAGTTGCTCGGATTCCTCGTGTCTCATTGAGGGATAGAGGCGAATCCTGACAAGATCAAGGCCATCGATCAAGATGCATTGCTACTCTGAGAAGGTTCATCTCAAGGCTAAGGGAGAAGGGACTGGCGCTCTTCAAACTCCTGAAGAAAAATGACAATTTCTAGTGGATGCCGAAGATGAAGGCGGCATTCTAAGAGCTCAAAAGGTTCCTCTCCTCCCCTCCCATACTGACCGCGCCTCGACCTGACGAGGAGCTTTTGCTCTATGTTGCCTCAACACCATAGGTTGCGAGCATGGTCCAGGTCGTTGAGCAGATAGGTCTCCAGCGACCAGTGTATTACCTCATTGAGGTCATGCACAGCGCGAAGGATCGGTACCCATAGGCTCAGAAGCTACTATACGCCATCCTAATGGCCTCTCACAAGCTCAGACACTACTTTCAGGCTCACAGAATCAAGGTAATTTCCTCATTCCCAATTAGGAAAATTCTCCATAATTGAGAAGCAACAGGAAGAAGAGCAAAGTGGGTAGTAGAGCTTGGGGGATTCGACCTCCAGTTCCCCCGAATGTCTCTCAAGTGCCAGGTGCTGGCCGATTTTGTAGCCGAGTGGTCGTCCTTTGAGCCCGAGCAGGTACAACGACCAGAGGTAGATGAACACTGGACCATGGACTTTGATGGATCGTTCACTATAAAGGGAGCTGGGGCTAGAGTGGTTCTATCCTCACCTACCGGTGACATCCTCAGGTACATAGTTTAATTATATTTTCCAGCCACTAATAACATTGTTGAATATGAGCGCCTCTTGTCCAGAATGCGAGCAGCCTCTATACTTGGAATTAAATGACTATTGATGATATGGGACTCGTTACTAGTCATGAACCAGGTGCAAAAGGAGTTTCAGTGCTCTAACCTAACTATGGCGGCATACCTCGCCGAAGTGAGAAGACTAGAGTAATGCTTCGTCGATTTTGAGGTCAAGCACGTCCCTCGCAAGGACAACTTCCTAGCCGGCTGGCTCATGTAGCTTCTTCTCATGAACCTGTCCCGGTCGGAGTCTTTGAAGAAAGAACCTCATGACCATCCACCGTAGTCTTGGGCCAAGGTGAAGGGGATGCTCTGCTCGAAAATGGAGCACCCTAGGCCATCATATGGTCACCCTGCTCGATTCGAGTATGACCTGGATGGATTAGATCTTGGACTACCTTCAGAATCGAGCAGTCCTTGATGATGATGCTTCAACAGAAAAGGTCTCACGGCAAGCCCGTAGATAATCCCTAGTAGAGGGACACCTCTACCGTCGAGGGAGCAACGACCTTTTATTGAAATGCATCACTCAGGAAGAGGGAAGCACAATGCTCTCTGATATCCACGGAGGCATATGTGTAGCCATGCTTCATACCACACCATGGTTGGAAAAGCATTCCGGTAAGGATTCTATAGGCCCACTGCCCTCCAGGATGCCTACGAGCTGGTGAAACGGTACAAGTCATGTTAGTACCATGGCCGAAATACCAACCTACCAGCTCAGGCACTGCAAACCATATCACTCTCTTGGCCTTTTGCTGTTTGGAGACTCGATATCGTGGGACCATTCCCTAAAGCACCAGGCGGTATTGAGTTCCTATTCGTGGCAATCGATGAATTTACTAAGTGGATCGAGGCCGAGCCCCTCAGGAATATCACCACCACAACCGTGATTAAGTTCATACGAGGGAAAGTAGTGTGGTTTGGCAGTCCAAACCGCATAATCAGACAATAGAACTCAGTTTGTTAGTAGTGCTTTCCGTGACAATTGCGAAGAGATTGGGACCAAGGTTTGCTATGCGTTGGTGGCTCACCCCTAAAGCTACGGACATGTCGAAAGGGCGAATGGGATGATACTGCAAGGGATCAAAACTCGGATCTTCGACCAGCTTAAAAGCTACTCGAGACGCTGGGTGAACGAACTCCCCACAATACTTTGGTCGTTACGAACGACCCGTAGCCGGGTCACAGCCAAAACTCCTTTCTTCCTGGCTTTTGGCGTTGAAGCAATGCTCCCCTCTGAAATCACCCTTCAGTCACCTCGAGTTAGCAATTAATCGGATGATGATTTGGTGGCATTATGAGAGGTTGACATAAACCTGATCAAAGAGTTCCGCAATCACGCTATAATTCGAGCCACCGTTATCAGTAGAGCTTTAGATGCTTCCACGACCAAAAGGTGCGGAAGCGAATACTGGTCGTAGGTGACCTCGTCCTTAGGCAAATCCAAAATAAGGACGGTCAGAATAAACTCTCCCCCAAATGGGAGGGACACTACAAAGTGGTCGCCATCACTCGACCTGGCATGGTCAAGCTAGCCATGGAGGACAGCCGTGAATTACACAACTCCTGGAACATCGCCTCGTTCATAGTTTTTTTGTGTAGGGTCCCTCAAAGACGGGCTTGTCTTTCTATGTTGTAGGACCTTTCGAACAAGCGTGGAATACAGCCTATAAGTTCTTAAATTCAAAAAGAAAACCCAAACTCTCTATTTTGCAGGACTTCACAACCGAGCCATGGGCTCTCAACATATTGATTCTCCGACCACAGCACGCGACAATGCTCGATGGCCACTACGGAACTTAGTGACCAAGATGTCAAACGACTAGGAGGCTAGGGACAATGACCACATGCCACAAGTCCTCGCTAGGGCCAAGCACTACTAGGCCCCGACGAACTTGCCTCGTCATGTCTTGTTCCGTACACCAAGAACCTGATTGGTGGGTGGATAGAACAAGAATAGACATTCAATCCTCATGCTTTTCATTCATGGAAAGGTTAGATTATATACTGACTAGTTACATACGATTTTACTAACTATCCTATTGCATGCCTGCCCTATCCTCCCTAGCTCAACCTGCTAGTGCAAAGTTGATAGAAAGAGTACACCGAACTCTCGTCTCTATTTGCCCTTGAATGAGCCAAGGAACCTCTTGTACTCCTCCTTGGGCAGCAACTCACCACTCTGGAGATCGGACAATGACCGGCATAAGGTCCAGGGAAGGTGGCCAACGCAAAGAACCTCCTGGGGCTGTTGACTGGCACCGGGGCACCCTGCCAACCTCCCTTCCTTTTGCTTCATCTCTGACTCTTCTTCTTCATTGATCTCCTTCTCTAGAAGCTCCCAATCGACCCCCTCCTTGTCATCAAAGATATCAATGACCTTGGCCCAGGGATCCGCCCTGGTGGGAGATCGAGAAAAACCAGAGGGGGGTGGCCTTCTTTGCAAGGGCGTGAGGTAGATGGTCGCTAGCCTCAACCTCATGAGCGTACCCATGGCAACCACCGTCTCCGGAAGCACTGTCTAGGTAGACTAGTCCACCTGGGGCCGAAGTGGTGTGACCAGGCTAGGCCACAGTTACGAGGAAGCTCGGGGGCTACTTTAGATGTATTGGGTAAAGGGGTACCCTAGCAAAGGGGTCCCACGAGGAATATAATGGCCAGAGGCATATATTTCCTAAAACTAGTCGGTCGCACGATCAGAGTATGGTTCGCACGACCAGTACGAGGCATAGGTGACCAGTCTCACAACACCATCACATAAACCCGCTACCGGACTTACCTGGTCGTAGGGCCAGATCTGACACAACCTGTTCACTCGCAATTATTGAGAACCACTCAAGTGTTTTCCTTCCCTAGATGCTAACTCCAGTGGGCGAAGTCATGGACGGCGCAGAGGCGACTTGTCTGGTCTTGTAGCATTAAATGCTACGAAGTGGGACTTTTGCAGGTCGACACGGTACCTCACGATGGACGGGACGTTGTTAGCAGGCTGATCAGGCAAGTGATCAGGGACGTTCCTCCGTAATGATGACTTGTGTTAGATATTAGGATGAGTAGGATCTTCTATTTAGACCCATACGTAAGTTCTCCTCCTCCCTACTATATAAAGGGATGAGGACTCGTTTATAAAGAGATATATCAAGTTTGGATGCTAGTTAGAATGACCTTTTGTAATCAATTGAGATTCTCCATAACATAACATACATGACGTAAGGCTATTATTCTTCAGGAGTCTTGAACCTATATAACTCCCTGTGTCCCTGAGTCCATTGTACACGCGCACATTGATTCTTGAAATATCGTTTACGCACCCGTTGTCCAGCATATCTGAAATCATTGTCAGGAATTAACTCTGAATACACTCTAATACTATTCTTGTTCGAATGACTGTTGCATTGATATCTGTACGAAATGGGGTCAGTTTAGTTTTTTTCCCCTTATGTCGGCTGGCCAATGCCTTCGGATTTCCTTAAATGCTTCATAGAAGCAGTGATTTTGATTTCGCTAATGATCTATCCTCAAAAGCAACAAATTTGTTCCTACAAGTGCCGCCGCAACGCGCTAGGCATCTTCTCGCTAGGTTTATTTTCTAATTGTCGGCAATGTGAAGGAAATCCGTATCGCCGTATTGGCATCGCCCACACCTGCATAACCACACTTTGGACTTTGTTCCAATTTCTTTCTTGCTATGTTTATCAGGGCAAATATGTCACTCTGCATCGCTAAACGGCATATCACTCTTTGATGATGCCGTTGTTGTAGGTCCATATATCTGTCCTACTCCTGTCCCCCCAAATCCGCACTTTTTGACTGGGTAGAAAGGCCCATATATCATATCCTTGTTGAATACATTGCACCCATTTCCAAGATATATGCAAATGATGGCATCAAAAAGTTAAGCTTTTCAGCAAGAAGCTCAAACAGTGAGATCCGGCTGCTATAATCTGCATGCATGTTCCCATTACCGAATGATATCGCCATTGAAATAAAGATGATGGCTTCTATGCGACTATGCCCTTTACCGTACGTGTTTGCTCAGGCTCTACGAATACTTAATGTGTTTCTTCGTCTGATCACTTTCACCTACACCTCTAAAAGTTGTCATATTTTACAGTGCTCTGTTGAGGCTTTAAACACCGTTGCTGCCATCCATATGTGACTGGGGCTGGCTTTGCAGGTTTCTGATAAATCCCGTGTAATCTGGTATCCCGTGGCCACAAAACCGGAGTTAAACACCAGCTTATCAATTTAGTTCCGGTACTGACTGAATGTTCGGTCCAGCTAGACAAACCAAAATGTTCGGCAGCTTAGATAAATAGAGGGAAATTTCAATCAATCACTGTATAAGAAATCACCTTTAGTGACACCGTATTAGTGACAACCAAACAAAATACGTCACTAATGCATTATTAGTGACAGGTTCATGATGACCCATTACTAATATGTATCCTAGGCCAAGACCCGTCGTAGTGACGGGTCAACTTAAAGTAGTGAGAGGGCACACGTCACTAAATATAGCATCGGATGGTTCATTGATGGAGCCACTCATTAGTGACGGCTTACGAGAGCACCCATCACTAATATCTCACTCATTAGTGATAGATATCTTTATCACTCATAACTAATGAGTGATTTTAGATTGATTTCTGCGCTGAGCAACTCGACCAGACAGGGATTGTCCGCCTGCTGCTCGGCACATGCGGTAATTTTTTGGCGATTCTGTTCAAGACCAACCAAAATCCCTTGGCCTTTGAAGATTTGCCTTGCCTTTCCTCCTCCTCTTGCTCATATATGGTGGATTCTAGGGTTTGAGTTGAAATCAACAATTTTACTCTTTCTCTCAAATCTTGATAAATGTGGATTGTCCTTCTTGGCCTTTGAAGTTTTGCATCCCCTTTCCTCCTCCCTTGCTACTATTTGCTAGATTCTAGGGTTTAAGTAGAATCTTGATATGTTTATGATGCAATTATGTTAATTAGATTTCTAAAAGTGAACCTAGTTTGCGTAACCTACGTCTCTCGTTCGGGAGTGTTTGATTATAAATATGACTTGGCAACCCGTCATATTTATAAGAAGATGCTCTTGAACTATTCACGAACTTTTGGTAGTTCGAGGATATGTGACCCGAGTAGTAGGTTTCTGTGCTCTTGTATGGTTCTAGAGAGAATTTCGGTAGACATCTCCTTGTTGTTCTCTGATACAAACCCTCTTGGCTCATTGTTGAGACATGTATTTGAAGAATAGCGTAGGTGCTGATGAAATTTTCTCTAGAACTGTATAAGAGCATAGAAACCTACTATAGCGAACATGCACTTAGGAAAACTGTAGTGGAATATCTTTAGGGTATGTATGTGATTTTGGTGATTAATGATAATAGTCAATGAGACTAATATGTTTGTCAAGTATATGCTTTAGTAGGGCTCATGGATATAACAAAAGAGAAGTCACCAAAGCCGGAACAAAGTGAGGAATGAATTGGATTTATTCCATAAATTTTGATGTTATCAAATGGGATGGATTTCTATCTGTATAATAATGTAGAGCTCTTCATAAGATTTTCATAGAGCCCAAGATCATCAAAATCGGAGTTCGGAGTGAAAAATTATGCGCAAAATACATAATGTTGTTCTACTGAAAATTGTCTGACCGGATAATCCAATGCTCACATCAAAATTTGTCTGGTACTACACCAGATAATCGGGTGAGAACAATAAAAAATAGTATGGTGTTCATAGAAAGTTGGAAGCGGAGTCTTTTGCCTCCCCGGATGATCCGATATTTATAAAATGAACACACTGGACTATCATTTCCAAAGAGCTTCAAAATGAACATATGCACATAGGATAATCTGGTGCATTTGTCCGGTGTTCAGTGAGTCATCAGATGATAATCCGGTGTTCATAAATGAATTTGAGTGAGTTCCAACGGCTAGTTTATTCTAATGTACTCACCAGATGATCCGGTGCTTGTACTATTGTTATCACCGGATCATCTGGTGTTCACAGTTTTTTTTGAGTTGTTGGGGTAATGGCTAATTGGTAGGTTTGAGACTATAAATATCCCTCTACTTAGTCATTTGAAGGTGTGACATGCTGCTAGAGTCCAGATAATCCCATATACACTTGAGAAGACATCCAAGTCACAAAAGTGCCTAAAGTGTTCATCCAAGGAAATTTAGCACAACATTAGAGAGTGATTAGTGCTATTAGGCCTAGAGAGAAGTGTTGCTATGTGCTGCAACCTAGAGAGTGGATTAAGGAGTGATCCAACCATGTACCAAGAGGTACGCTGGCGTCTTGGAGCCTTTGTGACTCACCGGTAACTTGTTGACTCTCCGACTTGGTGTGGAGTGACAGTAAGAAGATTGTGCAAGGACGCCGAGGCACTTATCTTTGTGACTAAAGCTCCAAAGTGAAGACAATGCATAAGTATCCGGAAGAGAGGTTAGTGGTGAGACCTTGCTTTGGTGGCTTGGTTGCTCATCGTGCTTGAGATCTTGTCTTAGTGACTTGGTAGCTCAAGAGCTATAACCGGAAGAGACATGGCGACTAGAAGCATATTCTTTGTGGAGCTCTAACGTGGACTAGAGGCAGCTCGTGTGCCATCGATACCATGAGATAAAAATCCCTTGTGCCAAGTTTTTCTCTCTATCTTATTTACATTTTCACATTTACATCATTGCAATTTACCTTGCTAGAGTTGGTTGCAATTCTCTTGAGCAGTAAAGTAGATACACTAGATAAACCTAGCGCATATTTAGATAGAAATTGAGAGAGTTTTATCTTGTAAAGTTTTTGGAGCCTTTAGTTTCTAAGTGTCCTAATTCACTCCCTCTTATTATGTCACCGTTCCTCATACCTATTCGGGCCACATATCCTCAAATGGGATTAGGACATATCTTTGCCTATGTAGAAATTAGCTAGGATCCGCTATGTGAAAAACAAACAAAGGAGACACGGAATTAATGATGGATCGTAATATGACCCGTCACTTATGTTAAAAGTGACGGGTCATAGTTGTGACCCATTATTGATGAATCGTCACAATGAGGGTCATTCTAGGCCAGTCATAAGTGACGGGTCAAGTTGTAACCCGTCACTTATGACTCTTCATCTGACGGGTCATCCTAAGCCAGTCATAAGTGATAAGTCAAGTTGTGACCCGTCACTAATGATTAACTGATCAGTGACGGGTCATCCAAGAGAGTCATTAGTGATGGGTCAAGTTTTGATCCATCACTAATGACAAGTTGACCCGTGAGAACAGATGAAAGAATCTTAATTAGTCAATCATTAGATGTATTAGTCAATCAGTTTGATGAAATATTAGATGTATTAGCCCATCAACTCTTTAGTTTTTTTGGGTAGTTGTGACATGTCTAATATATCATTCGTAATGTATCAATTATAAATCTAGCTAGTATTAGTTATAATAATAACTATATAATTCTTGTATCCCATAGTAAAATTTGCATTTATTTGCAAACTATAAAATGTGTAGTAAAATAGTAAAAGCAAATATTATTTATCTAAAGCAATTTGATTTATAGTAGTGTATTCACAAATATTTTTTATTTTTATTTTATTTTTCACTTATTTTTTCTCACTTACAAATATTAGAATAGGAACCATTGTATATTTCTGCTCAAGTTTGGTGTAAGGGATGATGGCTATGGACACAAACACATGTTCGAAAATGGTGTAGAAACTTTTGAGGGAAATAACTCAATCTTCCAAGACATTTTTGGCCTCGAAAAATTTGCCGAACCTAACAAAGTGGGGAGAAATGGATGTAACTTTTTCTGTAGATATCTATAGAATCTAAAAAACGTTGAAATCAGAGTCTGTATGCAAAAGTTACGCCCGTTTAACCGAAGACACTCCGGATCAACTGATTTGTGTGTCTATTGTACAAAGCTCAAAGTGATGGGAACTGTGACCCATCCCTTATGACCTTTGGTAAAAAGGTTAAAAGGATAAAATATCCTGCTCCCTTCAGAACGCAAGTGTGGATGAAGTGGTAAGGCGGAGACGCGCGCGAGGGTAGGTCATGAGTTCGATTTCCACGGTGCAAATATTATGAAAACAACTTGAAAAATAGAAAAGGACACATGGCGAGTGTGATGGCTCTGTGTTGGGTTGGCTCAGGTGAAAAATATTTTTTTGACCTTTTTCGTATCTAAGAAACACGAAACCATTCATCAATTATAAGTGACGGGTCATAACTGTGACACGTCACTTATGACTTGTAATAAGTGACGGATCATAGTTATGACCCGTCACTTACAAAGGTTATAAGTGACAGGTTAAGTTTGGACCCGTCACCAATGACCTTATTTGTGAAGGGTCCTTACCCGTCACTTATGATTGATCATTAGTGACGTGTTTGGGGTGACGGGTCTCGTACTCGTCACCCATGACAATTATGACCCGTCACTTTTATGCTTTTTCACATAGTGATCTTTCGCCTTAGATAAGAAATTTACTTGAATCTACTCTTAATTTAGTTAAATGTAGTTAGAATTTTTATACTTATTCAATGTATGTACTCTGTTGTTTCTATTAACAATGAATATTGTTTTAATTTTTAGATGGTGTATCGAAGTTGGATGTACCTTGATTGTCGTACTTGTAATGAGTACATGAGCGGGGTGATGTCTTTCATGAGTGCCGCGGTGGCAGATATGGAAGATCTGGGTAAAACGACAATGTGGTATCCATGCTATGATTGCAAGAATGAGAAGATGTTCCCAAAACCTGATAATGTGTATGAACATTTTTTAAGGCGTGGATTGAAAGAGAGATATCACATTTGGAAGAAACAAAGCGAGGAAGACCTTAACGAAGGGAGATGGATCAGGTCCTTTCTGTAGGATCAAGGATACTGACTAGAGGGGGGGGGGTGTGAATAGACGGTTTTAAAACTAATTGCAAAGCGATCAAGGAAAACTTGCGGAATAAAACTTATGATCACTAAACCAATATAAAAGACAACTAGAGCTATGTTGAGGTTTGCAATCCTAGGGTGACATGCAAGAATTTAATAGACTAGGTAGGTAAATTGCATGAAGGTAAAAGGCTCAACAATAAAGTAAATTGCTCAAAGATGATACAAGAGAATTTTCCCGTGGTATCAGTGATTTGCCGATCACCCCTAATCCACGTTGAGGTGAGTTTGAGCTTCAATCCGCTTCTTTATCAAGTATCCAATTCTCTCACGAGAAAGGGCTCACACCGAGCAACTTGACCTTAAGCCAGAATTGAACAAGAACTACTCAATACCTCGATTTCACTAACGATGCACTTCGCCACTCCGGCAAGGCGTGCTCAATCGTCTCACAATCACCACCGCGACTCCTTCACAATCTTCTTGAAGGGCTCGATGGTGCCACAACCTCCAAGCCATCTAGGAGGCGGCAACCTCCAAGAGTAAAAAGCCGATGACACTTGCTTGAAGGATTACTAGTGCCTAATTGCTCAAACTCTTGAAATTATGCACTAGCTGCTCTCAAACCTCTGAAAGATGCAACACTAAACCAAGATAGGGAGAGAAGGAAGGCAAGAGCTCCAAGTATGTGTATTGAATAGCTAGAGTGCGAGAGCAAGCACAAGGGGACCAACCAAGGCTCTATTTATGCCCCTCTCCTTCAATTTTGACCGTTACAGTAGTTCTGACATGCCAGAGCTTATGGCAGTCAGACTGAAAGCAAACCGGCAGTCAGACCGCCCGATTCACCCGCTAGAGACAATGGTAACTATTGACATTAGGGGACTGCTGACGGTCAGACCGCGCTGCCTCTCGGTCAGACTGCCTAGCGCCTAAATTCTCTGTGCCAGGCCGGTTAGACGGGGCCACACGGCCGGTCAGACCGTGACCACAACAAGAGCTATACAACCTTCTTTATACAGCGGTTGGACCACAGAAACCGCCTGGTCAGATCGGCACGATGGAAACGCTGCCTTCGCTATACAGTGGTAAGACCGGCCTAAGGCCTGGTCAGACCGCCAACCATACAGAGGCATTCCAATACAATCCTTTTAAGGGGTTTCTCATTGACTAAACTTTTCATCTCTATATGAATGCAAGTTTGAGCAAATTGGCACTATTAGAACCCTCAACAAAGCACACATCAACCCCTCTTAATAGTACAATGTTTATCCTATAAATCCAATCAGTTTCTTCTCTAACCCCTTTGACCGGCAAAAACAAAAAAAATACCCTATGTTATACCTTTGCCTTGAGCTAGCCTTTTCATGCTTTCCACACATGCATTCTTTTAGCTCCGCAATATCTTCGTGACTAACCTTTTCACAACTCAATCAAACGAGTTAGTCCACAAAGACATATTGTCATTAATTACCATAACACGAATTAGGGGCCTAGATGCTTTCAATCTCTCCCTTTTTGGTAATTGATGACAATAACACAAAGAAGTGACGTGAGTAAGGTTTTGAACCCACTTTTAGCACAAGGAGAAAAGAAGACTCGAAAGTGACTTTTCATATCAAGAATTTCAAAGATATGAATTTTAAAGGAATTACATGCTATTTAAAACTCGTGTAAGGTAAGCTCCCCCTACATATGTGCCCATATGATTAAGAAGATGATAAAAGGCACAAAATATAGATCTGAATGAAATTTTGGTGGAGTTTACCTTACTTTCTTGGATCTGAGGAAGAGAATATAACAAAGATATTTCCAATATAAACATATCATCAAAGTATTTTCCTCAAGATAACCAACAAATTTAGCACATATAAAGATTGTGATGCATATAAAGATACACAAATAAACTTAGTTCATCACATATTACAATAATTAAACATAGTGCTTCAAAAGTATTCATGCAACCAAAATATAAATATGCAACATGCAAGACATAGTCCATCACACATACACCTTTATGCATGGATAAAGGGATATAAAGAGATCTTTTACTTCTTCACATCTTCTTTTACTTCTTCACATCTTCTCCCCCTTTGGCATCAAATACCAAAAAGAGCTAGTCATCCTGTGGAGGAGGTGGAGGAGGCCTCGGATAGATATTATAGAAATGCTCGGAGAATGTGTCGAAGTGACTGGAGAAGTTGTTAAACTGTTGTTGCAGAATATTCTGTCCAAGAGATAAACTGTTGAACATTCCATGCAACTCTTGGTTTTGAGTATTTAGTGCTGCAATGTCTTCACGTGCAAGGGTTATAGCATTTTGAGTGGCCTGAATGACTGGCTGATAGAAGGATGGAGGAGGATTAGCCTGAAAAGCTGTGAACTGCTGCTGAAGGCCTGTAAACTGCTACTGAATAGAAGCCATGTAGGGATCAAACTACCCTGCTGGAGGTGCCCAATGTGGAGGAACTACCTCTAGAGCTACCTGTGCTGGAGGAGGGACATAATGCTGAGGCTCATCACCTTGTCCTCCCTGAGCTGCACCCTTACCTTCTAGACCTTTGCGTAGGATACTTGGATTCACCTTGAAAGGCTGATATCTCGGATGCTTGCAATTACAAGATGATTGCCGAAAGTTTGTCTTCATGAGCACAAGTGACATAATATATGGAGAAAAATAAAGATTTGGCAAAATGCTCACAGTGACATAATTAATTTCCTTCAAATGAACTTGATAACATCAATTTGGCGTCTATTCATAATATGATGGATGATATTCCAATAGACATCCCGAATAGCGTCATTGTTTCCACTCTTAGGGGCAAAGGTGGCTCTTACAATCGGCAGGCAACACTTCCAGACCTGTCACTGTTCCAAGAGTAACTCTAGGAACAACCTCTGCTGGTTCATAGAAAGAACTCCACACATTTTCAGCCAAATGTTCTTTATCATGCACATTGATGGATCCATAAACATCATTAAAAGGAATTCTAATAGCATTGGCAAAATCCATAAAAGAAGCCTCATACCTCCTAGTCTCAGTCATCCACTCAATTCTCCTATTTTCATGAGATATTTTGACAGTGGCATAGAATTGTCCAATGACTCCCTCATCCCAATCACATTTGAGATTCATAAATTCATAAAGACCTAGCACTTGAAAGATATCAGCTAAGTCAGTCATGCTAGGTTGATTTCTTAAATAAGCCCAATCAATCCATTTGTGCTTAAATATTGGCTTGTTCACAATATGACCAAAGAATGCATCTTGCTGTATCATAGTATGAAAGTTGTAGTCCAAGATTTTCTATGACCAGTGTATGCATGAAAACTAAATTCATCATGTTCATCACTAGCATTTTCAATCATATCATCATCACCAAAGTTATCAGCATAAGACGATGCTTCCTCACCAAATGTGCCTTGAGAAGGCATCCAATCTGATCCCTGATCATCATCATCATCAGAATCCGAGTTTACATGTCTCCTTCTTGATTTACTGGCCAATGCCTTGTTCCACCTATTTACAAAGCCACTTCCACCTCCACTGAGCATATAACATATCACAATGCATTAGATAAAAGAAATTAAATTAATACATGCTGAAATAGAGAGTAATTGGCCATTTTTCTTGCTGGCGGTCAGACCGAAATACACCTCGCGGTCTGACCGTGAGCTTATGAACAGCCCCCTTTTGGTGGAAATCGATGAGATTTGAAGCAATTGGTGATTTCAACCAACCAAAACATGAGAATACCATAGAGTAGACACTAGCAACATATCTCCTCAAATTTATCTTCAAATCCATGCCTCAAAAGATGAATCCCCATTCTCAAACCCTAGGCACCAAAAACCTTTGAAATCCATGAAAAAGGAGAGGGATTAGAGAAAATAACGAGAAGCCATGAGAGAGAAGTCCGCGGTTAGACCAGAGAACCTCACGGTTAGACCGGGAACCAAAGATTTAGGGTTTCTTGAGACTTCACCTTGTGAGCTTTTGTGTTGGAGAGAGAGAGAGAGAGAGAGAGAGAGAGAGAGAGAGAGAGAGAGAGAGAGAGAGAGAAGTGCTCGGTTGGAGAAGAACGAGATGAGGATGAAAGAGTTGGGCTCGGTCAGACTTATCCTGTTGTGGCGGTCAGACCGGAGTGTGGCTCAGTCAGATTGTGGTGGCGTAGAAGCTTTTGAGCCCTGGCAGTCAGACCGAGAGCATCCCGACGGTCTGACCGCTGTAACATGCCTTTTTCTGATTTTTGAGATATAAGCTTGGAAACAAAAAGCGAGCTGGCATATTACCTTTCAAGATGATATATGTGATATAACCATATGCATAAAGACGTAAATATATTCATGGAGATATAAACTTGAATTTAAATGAACAACAAATTAGCATATATAAAAGGGAATAAATATGGACAAAAAAGCATGTAAGGCATTGTAAAAGATATTAGAACATGTAAATGCATAAACAACATGTGTCCAATGTTTCAAGCAACATTTGAGAAGTCGATGACATTAAGCTCATTTCGCAATTTGCAAAAACGACTCTCATCTAGAGGTTTGGTAAACATATCTGCTAATTGGTCTTTGGTCCGAACACTGTCTACTAGGATATCGCCTTTGCTTACATGATCTCTAAGAAAATGATGGCGAATATCTATATGCTTGGTTCTAGAGTGTTGGACTGGATTTGTGGCTATTTTCACGGCACTCTCATTATCACACAAAAGAGGCACTATTTTGAAAACAACACCATAATCTAGCAAAGTTTGCCTCATCCATAGCAATTGAGCATAACAACTACCCGCGGAAATATATTCTGCTTCGGTGGAAGAAAGTGCTACGGAGTTTTGTTTCTTGGATGACCATGAAACTAGCGATCTACCAAGGAATTGGCAACTACCGGAGGTGCTCTTTCTATCAACTTTGCAACCCACATAATCGGAATCCGAATATCCGATTAGCTCAAACTTAGCACCTTTAGGATACCAAAGCCCTATACTAGGAGAAAATTTTAAATATCTCAAAATGCGCTTAACGGCCATCAAATGACATTCTTTAGGGGATGCTTGAAACCTTGCACACATGAAAACACTAAACATGATATTGGGCCTAGATGTTGTAAGATAAAGCAAGCTACCTATCATTGATTTATAAAGCTTTAAATCTACCGATTTACCTCCCTCATCAAGATCAAGATGACCATTTGTTGCCATAGGAGTCTTGATAGGCTTCGCATCTTCCATACCAAACTTCTTCAATAAATCCTTCAAATATTTTGATTGACTAAAAAAAGTCCCATCTTTGAGTTACTTGATTTGTAGTCCGAGAAAGAAACTCAATTCACCAATCATGGACATCTCAAATTCTCTTGACATCATTTCTCCAAATTCCTCACAAAAATCTTTGTTAGTGGATCTAAATATAATGTCATCAACATAAATTTGATAAACAAAGAAATCATTGCCAATTGATTTAGTGAACAAAGTAGCGACAAAGTTTCTCAATATTGAAAACCTTTGAAACAAGAAAATCTCTAAGTCTCTCATACCACGCACATGGAGTTTGTTTAAGGCCATAGAGAGCTTTAGAGAGTTTATAAACATGATTAGGTTTCTTAGGATCTTCAAAACTGGGAGGTTGTTCAACAAATACAAGTTCACTAATTCTACCATTCAAAATGGCACTTTTATCATCCATTTGATATAACTTGATATTATGAGATGACGCAAAAGCAAGTAAAATTCTAATAGCCTCAAGTCTAGCTACGGGAGCAAAAGTTTCTTTGAAATCCAAACCTTCGACTCGAGTATATCCTTGTGAAACCAATCTTGCTTTGTTTCTCACAACAATTCCCTCTCCATCTTGCTTATTCCGAAAAACCCATTTAGTGCCAATAACATTATGATCCCTTGGTCTCTCCACTAATTCTCATACATCATTGCGGGTGAAATTATTTAATTCCTCATGCATTGCATTCACCCAATCCAAACCACTTAGAGCTTCTTCTACATGGTTAGGTTCAATAAAGGAAACAAAAGAATAGTGTTCACAAAATGAGGCAATGTGAGAACGAGTTTGAACACCCTTACTAAGATCACCAATAATTTGATCAATGGGATGATCTTTGGAAATAGTATGATGAACCCTTGGATGAACTACTGGCTCTTGAGATGGAGTTGATGAAGTGGTAGCTTGTTGTAATTGATCATCCAAGTCTTCCACATTTTGAACTTGAGCTTGATCATTTGTAGTAGAAGAAGATGGAATAGCTTGAATAGAAATAGATGGATCATCCTCTTATTCATCTTCTTCTTTTGGCTTGATGTCACCAATGGACATATTTTTGATAGCACTTCTCAAGCCTTCATTACCTACATCATCCAAATTTTCTTGCTCTTCTTGAGAGCCATTAGTTTCATCAAATTCAACATCGTGTGTCTCTTCAACCAAACCGAATTTTGGTTATAGACACGATAAGCTTTACTATTAGAAGAATAAATAAGTAAGAAACCTTCATCACATTTTTTTTTGAAATTTTGATAAACGAGCACCTTTCTTTAGAATATAGCACTTGTATCCGAATACCCGAAAATATGAAATATTTGGCTTCCTTCCAATAAGAAGTTCATATGGAGTCTTCTTCAATAACCGGTGATAATATAATCGATTAGATGAATGGCAAGCCGTATTAATAGCTTCGGCCCAAAAATTGCCGGAAACATTATATTTCGAAAGCATTGACCTTGCCATATCAATGAGAGTCCGATTCTTCCTTTCAACTACTCCATTTTGCTCCGAAGTGTATTTAGCCGAGAATTCATGTTTGATACCCTTATCATCACAAAAATCCTCAACCTTTTTGTTCTTGAATTCAGAACCATTATCACTTCTCACTTTCCTGGCCTTTAACTCAAACTCATTTTCGGCCCTTTTTGTAAAACTTTTGAAGATGTTAAATACAACGGACTTATCATGCAAAAAGAATACCCAAGTATATCGAGAGAAGTCATCGACAATGACAAGACAAAGCTACTACCTCCAATACTTACATATGTAGTAGGACCAAATAAATCCATATGCAATAATTCCAATTGTCTTGTGGTTGACATAGAGCTCTTGTAAGGATGAGAATTTCCTACTTGTTTTTCAGCTTGACAAGCACTATATAGCTTGTTCTTTTCAAATTTCACATCCTTTTAATCAACTACAAGATCATGCTTCAACAAATGGTTTAGTTGATTCATACCAACATGACCAAGACTTCTATGCCAAAGCCATCCTTTATATGTTTTTGTAAACAAACATGTACTAAGGCTTGCATCATTAGAAGAGAAATCAACTAAATAAAGATTACCATATCTAAACCCTTTGAAAATAACACTATTATCCTTCTTGCTAGATATGATCACATCATTTGGAGAAAATATGCATGTAAGATCAAGATCACATAGTTGAGCAAGGGATAGTAAGTTGAAATTCAAAGATTCATCTAGTAAGACATTTGAGATAGACAAATCATTTGAGATAGCAATTTTACCTAACCCTTTTACCTTTCCTTTGCTATTATCTACAAATGTGATTTTGTCATACTCCGATCCATCATTGCTCATAGAAGAGAACATCCTTTAATTTACGGTAATGTGTTGAGTGCAACCACTATCTAGCACTCAATGCCCACCACCGGACTTGTAGTTCACCTACAAAACAAAGTTAAACTCTTTTAGGTACCCAAACTTGTTATGGTCCTTGATGTTAGTCACCAAGGCTTTGGGCACCCAAATGGCTTTCTTTTAAGCACCAATTATAGGGGTGCCAATAAATCTAGCTTGAACAATGCCATTAGAACTTCTCTTAAGAACATAGTATGAATCAAAAGAAGCATATAAATTATCCTTAACATTTTTGCACTCTTTTTCAACATGCCCAGTTTTCTTGCACTTCATGCAATAACTGCTACCTTTCACAAAAATAGTTTTGTGATGCACAATTGCTTTCGTATCCTTCTTGGGAATATACCCAAGGCCTTCCTTATTTATGGAGAACCTTTGACTATCCAAAATTTGTCTAATTTTGGATTCTCCAACATAACATCTTGCAAGATCCTGAGTTAGCTTTTCAACCTTTTCTTTCAACATGATATTCTCATCAATAATCAAAGCATCATTGCAAGATATGACTTTAGGAAAGGTAAGTAAATCATCATGCATGGTAGACGAACTCATACAAGGCAAAGTAGATGCCATCAAAAATATTACAAGATATGCTCATATATACTTTTGTTTTGTTGGTTTCATGAGCAATAAGAGAGTCATAAGCTTCCTTAAGCAACTCATGAGTTTCTTTTACACCCTCATGAGTCATCTTTAGCTCCTCATAGGATTTTTGAAGAGAGGTGTGCCTTCTCTTGAATTCCTTAAACTTAGCTCTTTTTTTGCCCATGATCATCAAAACCATTTATAAGCTCAACAAGATCATCATATGAATATTCATCTTCATCATTTAATACCTTTGAATCACCTTTTGCCATGAGGCAATGTGGAGTGGAGAAGAGTGAATGTGCTTCCTTGATGGAAACACCGGTAAGACCCTTTTGAGATGGCATCTCATCTTTGGAGTCGGAGCTTGAGCTTGCATCCGAGTCCCACTCAACATAGCAAGCTTGTCCATCTTTCTTCTTCTTATAGTATTTCTTGAATACCTTCTTGCCATCACCTTCCTTCTTCTTCTTGGAATGATTTTCTTCCTTGTTCTTGCAATTTGTGGCAATGTGACCCTTTTCACTACATTCAAAGCATCTTCTTTCTTCGAAGGGATTCTCTTTGGATGATTGTCCCTTCTTGTTAAATCCACCTTGATATTTCTTCTTCTTCATGAATCTCTTGAATCTTCTCACAAAGAGAGCTATTTCTTCATCACTTTCATCATCATCATTGCTCTCTTCGTGATCATTCTTGTCTTCTGATGCTTGAGCCTTGAATGCGACATTCTTCTTCTTGGCATCAATAGCATCATCATGAAGATCCTCTTGAGACTTCTTGAAGATGTCATGAGTGAGAATTTCACTCAAAATTTGCATGGGAGTCATCTCCTTCAAGTTGGACCTCACGAGCAATGTAACAATTGTATCATATTTGTTAGGCAAAGCTCTAAGAAACTTGTGACAGAAATCAACATCGGAAACATCCATGCCAAGCCCCTTGAGCTCGTTTATTATGTTGTTTAAACAATTGAACATTTCTTCAATGCTTTCGTTTTGCAACATAGTAAATTTCTCAAGTTACCCTTTATAAACAAAAAGTTTTTAAGCCTTTCCCAAATTTCATGAGCGGTCTCAAACTTGCAAATGCGATTAAACTCGTTAAGATCTAAAGCACCATAAAGAATATTCATAGCTTGAGCATTTGCAAGATTATTCTCCCTATCTACATCGGTAGGATTAGTGGGATCAATAATTGCATAATCCTTGTCCACTATATCCCATAACTTACCACCCATAGTCTTAAGATAAGGGGTCATTCTAGCCTTCCAACAGGTGTAGTTTGACACCTCAAAGAACGGAGGCTTCCCCACATTGATATGAGCGTCACTAGCCATAATCCTACTCCCAGATGGTTAAATCCATGATAAAAAGGAGTCCTATGCTCTGATACCACTTGTAGGATCAAGGATACCGACTAGAGGGGGTGAATAGGTGGTTTTAAAATTAATTGCAAAGCGATCAAGAAAAACTTGCGGAATAAAACTTATGATCACTAAAGAAATATAAAATACAACTAGAGCTATGTTGAGGTTTGTAATCCTAGGGTGACATGCAATAATTTAATAGACTAGGTAGTTAAATTTCATAAATAAATTGCATGAAGGTAAAAGGCTCAACAATAAAGTAAATTGCACAAAGATGACACAAGAGAATTTTTCCTGTGGTATAGGTGATTTGCTGATCACTCCTAATCCACGTTGAGGTGAGTTCGAGCTTCAATCTCCTTCTCTATCAAGTATCCAATTCTCTCACAAGAAAGGGTTCACACCGAGCAACTTGACCTTAAGCCGGAATTGAACAAGAACTACTCAATACCTCGATATCACTAGTGATGCACTTCGCTACTCCGGCAAGGCGTGCTCATACCTCTCACAATCACCACCGTGGCTCCTTCACAATATTCTTGAAGGACTCGATGGTGCCACAACCTCCAAGCCGTCTAGGAGGAGGCAATCTCCAAGAATAGAAAGCTGATGACGCTTGCTTGAAGGATCACTAGTTCCTAATTGCTCAAACTCTTGAAATTATGCACTAGATGCTCTCAAACCTCTCAAAGATGCAACACTAAACCAAGAGAGGGAGAGAAGGAAGACAAGAGCTCCAAGTATTTGTATTGAATAGCTAGAGTGCAAGAGCAAGCACAAGGGGACCAGCCAAGGCTCTATTTATACCCCTCTCCTTCAATTTTGACCGTTATAGTGACACGCCTGCGCTTGTGGTGGTCACACCAAAAGCAAGCCGGCGGTTAGACCGCCTGGTTCACCCGCTATAGACAATGATAACTTTTGACTTCGGGGGACTACTGATGGTCGGACCGCGCTGCCTCTCGGTCGGACCGCGCCACCTCTCGCTACAGACAACAGTAACTTTTGACTTCGGGGGACCGCCTGGCACCTAAACTCTGCGCCAGGCCGGTTAGACCGGGCCACACGACTGGTCAGACTGCGACCACAACAAGAGCTATACAACCTTCTTTATACAGCAGTTGGACCGCAGAAACCGCCTTGTCAGACTGCCACGATGGAAATGCTGCCTTCGCTATACGGCGGTTAGACTGACCTAAGGCCCGGTCAGACCGCCAACCATACAAAGGCATCCCAATACAGTCCTTTTAAGGGGTTTATCACCGACTAAACTTTTCATCTCTATATGAATGCAAGTTTGAGAAAATTGGCACAATTAGAATCCTCAAGAAAGCATACATCAACCCTTCTTAATAGTACAACGTTTATCCTATAAATCCAATCAGTTTCTTCTCTAAACCCCTTTGACTGGCAAAAACAAAAAAACTGCCCTACGTTATACCTTTGCCTTGAGCTAGCCTTTTTATGCTTTCCACACATGCATTCTTCTAGCTCCACAATATTTTCGTGACTAACCTTTTCACAACTCAATCAAACGAGTCAGTTCACAAAGACATATTGTCATTAATTACCAAAACACGAATTAGGGGCCTAGATGCTTTCACTTTTGGATTGTAGTATGGATCAAGGACTCCCGCTAGCCGGTGATATGGATGATTATCTTAGGGACACAAACATATTTGGATTCAATGATGACTATGTGGATTTGGTGGAGATTGTAGACCAAATTGTGCGCGATGCTGAGGGGCATGACGAGTATAGTGACAGTGAGTTTGCCAAATTTTTGAAACTGGTGCAAGACTTGAAGATACAATTTTATCCTGACTATACGGAGAAATACGCGCTGCTGTTTGCGCTGCTTACACTTTCGTAATTGAAGGCAACCCATCGTTGGATTGATAGGAGTTTCAAAGTATTGTTGCATGCTACTAGAGGGGAACAAGGTGCCCAAAACCGTCTATGATGCGAAGAAGATAATTTATCCTTTGGGATTGGAAATAGAAAAATACATGCATGTAAAGAGAATTGTGTCCTATTTTGTGGAGAGTATACAGACCTGAATCAATGTCTTGTTTGTGAAACCCAACGATACAAGCGTAGAAATGACAGTAGCAACATGGAGGAAGACAGCAAGAGAAAATTGTCTCCTAGAAAGGTGACGTGGTATTTCCCTGTAATTACCCGTTTGAAGCATTTGTTTGCGAACGCAAAGGAGTCCCAATTGCTTTGGTGGCACAAGGAGAGTCGTAAGAACGACACAATGATACAACACCCCGCAGAATCTGCTCAGTAGCAAACCATTAATTCCAAATTTGGTTGGTTCGCTTAAGAATTAAGAAATATTAGGTTTGCTATAACCACAGATGACATGAATCATTCGGTAACATGAGTATCTCACATAGCACCTGCCTATTTTACTGTCTATCTACAATTTTTCACCTTGGCTTTGTAAAAAAGGAAATATATTATGTTGTTGACCTTAATTCTTAGTCCGAGGCTACCTAGCAATGATATTGATGTGTACCTCAAGCCTTTGGTGGGTGATCTTAAAAGACTCTGGTCTAAAGGCGTTAAGGTTTGGGATTAGTACAAGCGAGAATACTTCACCCTATATGCTATGTTGTTCATCATCATCAATGATCTACTAGCACTTCGTACCTTATCAGGGCAAAGTAAAAGAAAAGGTAAAGCTTGCCCCAGTACTTAAATGACTCTAGGAGTATGTGACGTAATTAGTGATGGGCATTCTTCAGAACCCATCACTAATGAGGGCCTTTATTGTAACATCATAGTTTTTATAGCAATAAACAAAATTTCAAAATCTTTTCAAAAAATCAGTTCAAAATTATCTCAAAATATGTTCAAATCAATTTCTGAAAAATCTAGAACCTTTCCATCTTTTCCTACACAAAATCGATCCCTCTTTTCCTTTTATCCCAGCCCGGCTTCCCTTTCTCTTTTCTCTCTTGGCCTGACCTCCTTTCTTTCGGCCTGTCTCCCCTCTCTCTCTCTCTTTTCTTTCCCTCTCTAGGCAACTCTCTTTCCTTGGCCCAGCTCGCCTCTCTCCCTTCTTCCCTTCTCTCCTGTACTGTGCGCCAGTCCAGCCCACGCTGCTCCTTCTCCTTCCTCACGCTCGCGCTCGCGCCAGAGCTCACGTGCGCCCGAGCACGCGCGGTGGACCCGCCACCGCTTAACTCCGCTCTCGTGCCACATGACGTATGCTCTCACCATCATGCCCCCTCTAACCCTTCCCTCTCTGCTAGTCATTGCGCATAGAGCTGGCGGCTACCGCAGGATAAGGCCGATCGCCAGTCGTTTCCATCCACCGCCATGTCACTCTCTCTTTGCCTATCTCTCCCACTACCACCATACCTGCACGCGCACGTACGAAGCCACTATAGCGAGTTAATCACCGGTAGCCGCATTCACGCCGCCTAAGCTGAGCCACGCCTCACCGTACCCACCTTTACACCGGCGAGCCCTTCCTTCTCCGCCATGGCTTTGTGGATGCCCACGATCTCATAATTGTCGTCGCCTTCCGGAGAACCGTAGAGGCACACCTCCACTGTCCACTCCTCACGTCCTGGATAACTCTGGCGAAGACCGTGGTAGACAGGCGCCTTGGTGTACCCTAGACGCTGCAGCATCTCCACCAGTATCATTGGTGCCTTCCCTGCTTCGAATCCCTTGGAATGGTACAGCTTCTTGCTTCCGTTCTTAGGGATGGTGACTCCACGGCTAGGTCCAGCAGAGGCGTTGGGTGCAAAGGTGGCCGGGGCACGGGGAGGAACATAGCCGCCGGTGGTCTTGCGGGCAGTCTGCTTGACACGAGCCATCTACAGTTTGGAAACAAGAGAGAATCAGAAAACATTTTCAATAAAGCAGTAAAATGAAACTCAAGGGTAAATGAAGATTTTGCAAATATAATTTTTTATAAATTAATCCCTATTACGCGACCATTTCTAGCTAGGCTTGCGACCTACGGTCAACACAGCTCTGATACCACTTCTGTCACACCCGGTTTAAAGACCAAAACCAGATGTAAACTATATGTATGCCAGGATCAGTTATTCATACATATAGCGACTTCATTAGTGTAACAGACACAGTGTTTCTTATTACAACGCTAGAATATTACAAAATGACCACCCACGGGTCTAAAGAAAAGAACACCACAGCGGAAAAAGGGAACGGCACAGCCCCAAACCAACAGGCAGCCGACCGAGAGGTTCCACAAGCCTAGAACTCGGCGCCATCCTCGGGGAAGTCATCCTCAGGAAAATCTTCAAATGCGTCACCTTCTGAAACAGCAAGCGTGAGTATTTCCAATACTCAACAAGTGGGGGAAAACAAATGAATCTACTATGGTGGCTTGAGACAAGGTTTTCCTAATCTAGGGTTTCATTTGCATAAAAGCTGGTTTTTAGCCCTGAACTACGGAAACAAATTTTTATTTTAACCGAGAAAAGATGTACCAAAGGTTTTCTTTAACCTCCGGGAATTCAACCCAATTCCCAGACCAAGAAAAACACCCACCCCGACTAATCATGCAAGGGTCCAGGCTGCTCATAACCGTGAGCACGGCTGAATATTCAGTTTGACACTCTGCAGAGTTTGTGCACTTTACCCACGAGTCGTGATCTTCCCTGTTGCTGGCACCTGATGGTACCTTACACACTTCCGGTGTGTGCGCCAAGAGATCACTACGAGGTGTTTCCAGAGAGTCTCCCAGAATGCACTTGCCCACTGAGGTTTCACCGCCGTACATAAGTGGAGTAACCCTCCACCCCAGAGGCCCCCTCTTGTGCCGGGTAGAATCGGGAAGTAACCCTTCCTTATCTACACATCCGATTGGCTCATACAACCCTGGGAGAACATCTAGTTACTAGGCCAAGCCGTACCATATTGGTCTCGTGGTTGCCTTGTTTGCCATGGGTGTTCGCTCCACGAACCGGTCCTTAAAATGGTCGGGGCAAGACCTCCAATAACCCCATAAGGGTATACTACCCAACAACCAAACAACCAACCATGTCGGGAAAAGTACCCCTTTCTTGCCCAGAACCCCAATTATCACCGTTGTTAACTCCCTTAACAACATTAATTTTCCATGATATTCATCCTATATCAATTCTTTTTAGTTCATAACTCAAGATTTATCATCCTACACGCTACATGTTCATCTAAAGCATGGCTAAGCAAAAACATGATGATCTTGTATGGATAAAGCATCTATATCCAACACTAGTATTTGCTATTCTACCCATTTTTGTAAAGCATCATGCATATTTTGAGAAAGACTACTTGATGTAAAAGCTGGGTTTGCAACATGGTCAAGACACTTGCCTTCGTCGAAGTGTTGCACAGGTCCTTCAAAATCTTCTTCTTGAAAATTGCCAAACTCCTGGACTGAATCGTCTACACGAGCACACAATCTAACATGAGAACAGTACACCAAACATTCCTAAGACTAGAGAAAAACCCTATAAACAGATTCTACACGTCGCTACGAGAATATGAGCGCAACGATCGCCTAAATCGGAGCTATGAGCAAAAAGTTATGAGCTTTTGAAGTTCCAGGGGCTATTCTGCAAATTATTTGAATTTCAGAGAATTACCGAATTGTTTTTATACTGAAAATCCTATTTATTGCACCTGCTGATGTCATAAATAAAAAGAATTGCTACTGGAAAACATGTGAACCGGGTCCACGGGCCGTGGACCGGAGGGAAGGCCCTTGGTCCACCAGACCGTGATGGACCAGAGGGGCTGACAGCCCAGCACGGCGGCGGGCACGGCGGGGGCCGCCGAACTTGGCCGAGAATCAGGCTCCGGTGGCCGATATGCTCCGGTGAGCGGCAGAAAACGATGAGGATGAGCCGGCGAACTTACCCCGAGCAAAAGGAAGACCGGAGAGCTGTCGGGGTGACCGGCCGACGACAAGGACGGTGGTGGCGGTTGGTGCTGCAGTAGAAGGGGAGTTTCGGCGCCCGAACAACGACGGTGACCCGAAGAATCGGCTCTGGATGGTCCTGCAGGTCCAAAGGAGCGGTTAGCTCAGCCGGAAAGGGCGCGCACGCGATGGGCGACGACGGCGGCGCATCTCACCGAAGCCGAAGAAGAGAAGGGGCGGCGACGGCATTCCGAGCGGAAAAACGAGGCGCGAGCGGGTGGGCGGCGTGCGGGACCTCGCCGAGGTGGTAGAGGGCGGCTTAAATAGGGGAAAGCGTGAGCGGGGTGGCCGGAATTTGAAGGGGGAGGGGCGGCGGCCATGGCCTTAATGGCCGGCGGTTTCTTGCAATCACCGCGCAATAGAGAGGGGGAAAGAAAGGGAAACAGCCGGGGAACGCTTGGTGGAGCTTAAGGGTTTGAATTCGGCGGTTATAGGGAGAGGAGAGGGCGCCGAGAGAGAGAATTGGCCGGCGGCCATTGAAGCACGAGCGTGGCCAGAGGAAGGAGAAGAGGAGCCGTCGGCTTGGCTCGGCGCAGCCGGCTTCGGCTCGGGGCCCAGCGGGCCCACACGGCAGCGAGAGCGGGCGCTGGATCAGGACTCCGGTGGGCCGGCTCGGGGAAAGGGGAGGTCGGCGGCCCACGCGGGAGGGAAGGGAAAAAAAAAGGAGAAGGGGGAGGGGGTTTGGGCCGAGGGAGAAGGAGGATTCGGCCCGAGAGCGCTTTCTGATTTTCCAAAACTTTTTCCAATTGAATTTCAACAAATTTTCCAATGGGGTTTTAAAGCGGCGAAACCTAGCGAAATTTTGCAAACTTTTTCAACCCAATAAAACCTTATTGCATCTACAACAGCATGAATGCAATCAAACAATTATCCTGGGCCATGTTAATTTTAGAAATTAATTTCCTATTGAGCTAAGTTGCAACACCTGAGTTAATTCTAAGAAAGTTTTAAATTATTGCAAAAATTTGAATTTTTGGGTGTTACATAGTGCCCTCAAACCTAAGCCAAACCTTCTCCTCGTGCGATTCCCGTGTCAACCACTACCGCCACCAACTATGGCATGTGACTGGCACTACTCCAGTCATCAACATCAACAACATACCCCACTATCGCATTCGTCATGTCATGAGGATCACCAAGAGCAAATCCCCATCCCAAATGGATGCCGGGAACCGTCGGCGGTGAGTTCTCCTGCTAGTTTCCACCATAGATCCCTTAGCATCACCGTCTCTAAGCCATCCCGGCCACTATCCACCAACGCCATTCCCATCGTCGTTTCTCCTTCTCTTTCTAGTCACGGGCTAGGCTGTAACGGCTCTGGCCACTGTTATCGTCCCCACTCGAACCAGGAATGGTCCACCTCGGCCCAGAATCTAGTCTAACTGCCGAAGCTCACCTCCACAAAACCAACCCACGTAAACATTGTCATTTCTCAATTTCCCAAAAATAAGATTTTAAAGAGAATATCCCGGTAATATTCTCCCCTTTTCTTTTTCTCGATTCAATCTGCCGACCAACTTTTGAAGCCAGTATTTCCTCCATTTCGACGATCTTTCACCAATATTCATCTAAAATCAAAATCTATCTCTTCATACTAGTTTCTTATATATTTCAAATTTATCTTTATTTTATTTGAATGTATTTGTGTGTTTGCTTTGTTGTGTTCCATGTTTAGAGACCGGAGAGTTCGACGAGGAGGAGGAGAAGCTAGGAACACAGGAATTCGAGCAAGACCTTTTCGAAGACTTCAATGAAAGCAAGTCTCAATCCATTTTCCTTTTAATCATATTGAACCCAGATTTATCACCACGACACGTAGCAACCGTTTTCCAACAAATGTTTGCATGATATACTACTAGTTGGCATAATTTTAAACAGTTGATTTAGTTATGACCTAATGTAGATTAGCCAACCTGTTTGTGATATACTGATTATATCTTGGTAACCTTACGACTTTCGTATCGACTATTTTATTTATGCTAAGGTGATTACCATGCTACTACTATGCTTAAGATGATAATCTTCAGTGTTACTTCATGCTTAACCACAATTAGTTTTGCGAAATGTGTGAAACTTGGTGTTTGGTGCTGCGTGAGTTGTGGGATGGGAAAACCTTGTCGGATAACAATAATGATAATAGTTGCAAACCTGTTGGAAGTAGGCCAAATCAGGTGTCACATCCTAAAATGTTAATTACATAATTAAGCATGCCTAATCATAATTGCATTATGTTTTGTGCAATTGATTATCAATTTGATTTTAAACACATTCCAAAAATTATGCGTTTTGATCCTTCACGTATTTCTCCCACATACACATGAGTATTTCAGAGTGAAAATGGCTTAGAAGCTAATTAGGAGAAGCTCCCTAGATATTAGAGGAGAAAAAGAATAAGAAAAAGGAAAAAGAATGAGACTTTTAGCAGCAAACCACTCCCGTGGTCTGACCGGGGCTCCCTACGGTCTGATCGCCAATACACAGAGCAGCCATTGAGGGGATTGCTCACACTCTCTCTTGCTCTATCTTTTTCTTTGCTCTCTCACTCTCCCCCTTACTTAAGCCTGAGAGAGAGAAGAGATCACTTCAATGGCTTCAATGACCAGAGATCAACGGAGGGGACTCCCTCGAGCTTCCCGGAGGTTTCCTCGAGCTCCTCCACTCTTCTCCCTCACCAGAGGAAAGTTCATACAACCGCAAGCCCATACGCCACCCCGGAGCCTCATCTCCAAATCGGTGCTTCTCCGGAGTGGATTGGTCCGCTAGAAAGCTTCCCTAAACTAAGGTGAGACATTCCTTCCTGTTTTACCATCATTCCTGAGCTTGAATCGGTCATTTCGTTTAGACCCAAGTTCAACCTTAGCTTAGATCCCATCCGTGGAGTTTCCAAGTTTGGCTCATTAAAAGTTATCCAAACCACCTTAGAAGCACTTCACTAGTCTCCTAGAGCATTTTGGTACCCTTCGTAGTTGAAGGTTTCATCGGAGTCTTCACCGGTGACCTTACAAAGGTGCCGCTGGCATGGACTCGTGGTCTGACCGTCGATCAGGTTGGTCTGACCGCTGTATTGGAGATCAAAACCTCAGTCAAAACCATAGTCAAGAGTCAGACAGCCACTAGAGCCGGTCTGACCTCCAGCTGCTGGTCTGACCACCGATTCACATTTGGTCTGGCTGCCAGACACCAAACTCTCTACACGCTGGCGGTCTGACTGCCACAATACCTGCGGTCTGACCGCTAGTTACTCAAAGCATTATGAGCTTAGGTCGCCTTATCCGAGGTTCGAACCTTTTCCAACCTAAGTCATTTGATGATCTTTTGCCAGTGTTTGAAAACTCAGCGCTCTATTAATAGTCAAGCATGCATTCTATACACACTTTTCCATCATTCATTTATTTATTTGATGCATTAGTATTATGTTTAGAGAGTGACGCGCCACCATTCTTCATGATCGAGTTGGACACTGGATCGGTTTTGATTGTGAGCGAAGCACCGGGAGCAGCAAAGCAACTATCTAAGCATATTGCACCATTTAGTTTCAATTGAATGGAGTCTAAATTGATAGGTTGTCGCGTATGTATGTTTGCATGTTGAGCGATGTTGATGTCGGGTTTGTATGGGTAGAACCTATTTTGATTTGCATTACCTCTGCCTTGAGTTGTTGATGATCCATATCCTTGTAGTCTTGATAACATTGTTGATGTCTAACTTAAGAGTTATTCGAAATGCTTAACAATGCATAGTTCCTCGGTAGAAGTCGAGCGATGGTGCAGCCATTGTTCACGAGCTTAGGGCTTACTTATTGTCCACAATGATATTGATTATGATGTTGGGTTGTATGAGATGTGAGAATGAGGCGAGATGTGGGCGGTGCTAGGGGTATCTTGTACACCGAAGGAGTTCCTGGGTGTAGTTTGGGAGAGGAACCCAGATGCAATAGACCGTTTGCATCGGTAAAACACCAATCTTCGGTGTTGTTGGCTTTAGCTCGTTTTCGTACTTACCACATACTCGGATATGGGATGGGTAAGCCAAGTACCGTAAGTCACCGTGTTTATTTTACCTATGTGCCCGGGGTGTGAGCAAGGGCTTGTAGAGGCACTGAGAAGCACCGGTAAATCATAGTACGTTCGGGGTCTCTATGGCCTCCACATACATCGGGTATGGGTACAAAGGTTTGGGGAGGGTAAGTGAAGAATTGGTACATGAATCATCACTCGCAGCTGACAGACTGTGTTGGCGGTGGTCTCGTGTCATGTGGGTCTAGGGGTACCCCCGCAGGGTGTAAAATCAATTCGAATTGCCGCGCTCTCTGTTATCGAGCATGCTTCTGTCCATCTGCATCAGTCGTAGAGTTTCCAATTTGGGGTTTTGGTATGGCATGTTGGATATGATGGGTGATGGTAGTTATTTACATGAGAGGGTTCCATTTACATTCATGTGCAAGTGGTTGGTTACATGGTAGAAAGGTAGTTGTGGTTAAGTATAGGTGCTCACATATAGGTGTTAAGATTACTTACGCATAGGAATTTACTTAACCATGTGGCCTGCTCCTTTCTAATGGCTCAATTGCATAATCTTTGAAGTCGGGTCGTTATATGTATGGATTAAGTCTTGCGAATACCTTCCTACTCACGCTACTCTTTCAGGTTTGCGGGTGAGGAAAGGTTAGTTGCTGGCTACTTCATGTTCGTCGATGCTGGCGGCGAGCAATAGTAGTGTTTTCTACTCGAGTGGCGTGCTTTTGGATTGAGCCTAAAGGCATATGGATTCACCTGGTTCTTGTTATTCATAGATGTTACTTTTTCGCTACGTAGTATCTATGTAAACTATTTTAAATTGTGATAACTCTAATGCTTGTATCATAATTTAATTACTCACTCTTTCTTAAGCTTTGTTGTAATGTTATATGTTGCAAAGGCATGTGTTCTGATCTTGAGCACAAAACACATGCTGGGAGTACTGGAATGGTATTATGGTTAATCATTGTAGGCGTGATTATTTAAATGATCGATTTAATGATTGATTAGAATACTATTTGGACAGTTCCTCATACCGTTGGTATCAGGGCTTGGTTTAATGAAGTAGCCTAAAAACACTTAAGACGTGGGTTTGGAAGGTAACAACTTCATCAAAGCAACCCACTAAAGTTTCTTTTTAGCTCTTATTGGTAATATGTACAAACTTGCTATATTATGCTATAATGTACGTTTGTTTGTTGCATTTAAGTTATTTGTTTTCGCATTGTGATGTCTTTATAAATCATATTTCATTGACGAAAAAGGTAAGAAACACATTCCGATGGTGATAAATATTAGGGGCTCAACCAGTGCAAGGTAGAGGCCTAGTGTGTCCCTTACAATGATGGTACGAGAAGTGAATATGTTAGCAATAACGTATGAACATCCACCATATGATGGTAGTCATAGTCGTCTACCCATGTGGCAATTACGTGGGGTGTCTCGTAAGGCGATGGTACGGGAAGTAAATATGTTGGCAACAACGTATGAAATATCACTTGTACAGCAAGATGCACAAGCACCGTTCACGCGAGAAACAAAAGGTAGCATGAAGGGAGATGATTGGTAATCATGGTAGGTATGAATGCATGTAATCTTGATATTTGTTGTGGAGTGATGCGCTCGAGAAAGAAACGTGTTGTGAGCTAGGCTACATTTTCGCATACTTTACACTACACTTTCGTTCGTGCATTCTACCCGTTATATGACGCCTTAGCGTGCATCATTTGTTGGGATTTGACTAACGCCATTTTTGCTATGTCAAGGATTGACCATTCACTTCTTTTCATTTTGTCATCACAAATAGCATGGTGGTAGAGCTATCTCTCCATGGAAGCCCCTGGCCAGTCTGTCACTTGGGCAGATTTCCACACAACTTTCTATGCTTCCTACATATCCAAGGGTGTGAGGGACATCAAGAGGCAGGAGTTCCTCAACATTAGGCAAGGGGACAAGTCTGTGATGGATTATGTGTAGGAGTTCAACTATTTGGCTCAGTATGCACTCGAGTTCATCTCCACTTGTAGCAAACATGCCCTTGGGAAGATTGTAGAGGAACCTCTTGGGGCATTTATATGATTTTGGTGATTAATGAAAATATTTGGCTCAGTATGCACTCGAGTTCATCTCCACTTGTAGCGAACATGCCCTTGGGAAGATTGTAGAGGAACCTCTTAGGGCATGTATATGATTTTGATGATTAATGACAATATAGTTAATTGTACTAACATGTTTGTCAAGTATATACTTTAGTAGGGCTCATGAATGTAACAAAAGAGAAGTCACCAAAGCCGGAACAAAGAGAGGAATGAATTGGATTTATTACATAAATTTTTATGTGGTAAAATGGGATTGATTTCTATATAATAATTTAAAGCTCTTCACAAGCTTTTCATAGAGCCCAAGATCATCAAAATCGGAGTTCGAAGCGAAAAGTTATGCCCAAAATACATAATGTTGTTCTGCTAAAAATTGTCTAACCAGATAATCTGGTGCTCACATCAAAATTAGTCTGGTGTTACACCGGATATTCCGGTAAGAACACTGAAAAATAGTCCGGTGTTCATAGAAAGTTTGGAGCGGAGTTTTTTGCCTCATCAGATGATACGGTGTTCACAAAATGAACACACCAGACTAATTTTTGCAGAGAGCTCCAAAATGAATATATGAACATAGGATAATCCGGTGTATTTGTCCAGTATTCAATGAGTCATCATAGGATAATATGGAGCTCACAGATGAGTTTGAGTGGGACCCAATAGCTAGTTTATTTTATTGTACTCATCGTATGATCCGGTGCTTGTACTATTGTTATCACCGAATTATCTGGTGTTCGCAGTTTTTCTGAGCCATTGGGATTGAGGCTATAAATACCCCTCCACTTAGTCTTTTGAAGGCGTGGTTGTCCAGAGAAGTTCATAGATACTTGAGAAGACATTTAAGCCACCATAGTGCTTAAAGTCATCATCCAAGGCAATTAAGAACAAGATTAGAGAGTGATTAGTGCTTATAGGTATAGAGACAGTTGTAGCTAGGTGCTGCAATTTTGAGAGGGGATCAAGGAGTGATCCTAAATGTGTACCGAGAGGTACACTGGTGCCTTGGAGTCTTGGTGACTTACCGACACCTTGTTGACCCTTCGACTTGGTGTGGAGCGGTGGCAAGACACGTGTACGGGGATGCGGAGACCATTGCCTTAGTGGCTCAAGCTTTGAAGTGATCATGACGGCAAGCAACCGAAAGAGAGGCTTGTGATGAGGCCTTATCTTGGTGGCTCATCCGGCTTGAGGCCTTAGTGGATCAAGGGCCATTACCGGGTGATGACCCAAAGCATGTCCTTTGTGGAGCTTCAACATGAACTAGGGGTGGCATTCATGCTATTGATACTACAGGATAAAAATCTCTTGTGCCGAGTTTTCTCTCTATACCTTATTTACGCTTTCGTATTTACATTCTTACAATTTACCTTCCTAGATAGGTTGGAATCTTTTGTGAACGGTAGATTAAACACACTAGATAAACCTAGAGCACATTTAAAAAGAAATTGATATAGGTTTATCTTGTATAGTTTTTGGAGCCAGTTTAGTTTTTAAGTGTCCTAATTCACCCCCTCTTAGGATGTCACTGATCCCCACACCACTAATAAACGAAAGCAAGAGTACTTCATGGACGGGCTTTCCACGAAGATGCAAGAGAGGTTCTTCACACATGATTTTGATGATTTCAACATAATGGTGAGCAAGTCTATTATGCTGGAGTACAAAATGAGGAAACATCAAGAGGGAAAATGCAAGAGGGATGCACAGTTTTCTAATGGAGATAATGAGCAACAGTTGTGCGCGTAGTCGCCACTTTCATCTCAAGCAATGATCATGGTGTGTGCAACAGTTGTGCCTTCACAGTCTATGTGTTTGGCCCATTCCTCTCCTTCCCAAGAGCAATCTCAAGAAGCCATGAAGGATCAGTGAAGTAGCTCAACACATAGAAGAGGGGGCCATGCTTCAATTGCAGCCACTTGGTGCACTTTGCCCAATGTTGCTGCTATCCCAAGCAAGATGGTGTGGTAAATACTCCAATTATACCACCACCTCTTGGGTCACAGAAGGTCCCAGCTCCAAAGTAGGGGAATATCAACATCATCACAGTCAAAAAAGCTTAAAAGGAGATTGGTGTGCTTTTAAGCATGCTCCCCGTCAAGTCTCACCTGGAAGGAGCCATCTCCATGGACCTTACTCATATTCTCGTGTTGTGTGATTACCCAGATGTCTTTTCAGATGGGTTACATAGAATGCCACCCGACCGAGAAGTTGAGTTAACCATTGAGCTTGTGCCTGGAACAGCTCCAATATTGAAGCGTTCCTATGAGATGCCGCCAAATGAGTTAGCAGTGCTGAAGAAGCAAATTCAGTAATTACTAGCGAAGGGTTTCATTCGTCCGAGCTCCTCACATTGGGGATGCCCATCACTCTTTGTAAAGAAGAAGGACCAGACTTTGCGGATGTGTGTTGATTACAGTCCGTTGAATGCGGTCACTATCAAGAAAAACTACCCACTTCTGCAGATTAATATCCTGTTTGTCCAGCTGACCGGTGCCTGGGTGTTCTCCAAGACTGATTTGAGGTCGAGCTATCATCAGATAAAGATCTAGAAAGAGTACATTCCACAGATGGCTTTCTCTTCTCACTATGGATTGTATGATTATACAGTTATGTCCTTTAGCATGACCAATGCACCAGCGTACTTCATGTATTTGATGAACACAATTTTCATGGATGAGCTTGACCGATTTATTGTGGTTTTCATTGACGACATTATCGTTTACTCTACAACCAAGGAGGAACATGCCGATCATCTTCGTGTTGTTCTTAAGAGACTTCGAGAACATCGCCTTTATGCCAAACTTAGCAAGTGCTATTTTTGGCTGAAGGAAGTCTCTTTTCTTGGATGTCCTTTTTGAAAGTGGTGTTGCAGTTGACTCGAGCAAGGTGTATGATGTGCTCAATTGGGTGCAACCCCGAAGTGTCACTGACATTTGGAGTTTTCTCCAACTTGCGGGTTATTACCGCTAGTTCATCGAGAACTTATCCAAGATCATCAAGCCGATGATGAGTTGTTGATGAAAAATGTCAAATTCGAGTGGTCTGATGAGTGTGAAGTAGCTTTCTGGACTTTGAAATCTCGTCTCACTACAGTGCCTGTTCTTGCACAATCAGACATTCACAAGGGTTTTGATGTCTATTGTGATGCCTCTCGCATCAGTCTCAATTGTGTCCTTATGAAAGAGAGTCGAGTTATTGCTTATGCTTCGTGCCAGTTGAAGCCACATGAAGAGAATTATCCAACTCATGATCTAGAGCTCGCAACGGTATTGCACGCCGTGAAGATTTGACACCACTATCTCCTCAGGAATGTTTGTAATGTCTACACCGACTAAAAGATCCTCAAATATATCTTCACCCAAGCCGATCTCAACATGAGGTAAAGGAGATGGCTTGAGTTGATCAAGAACTACGAGTTGGAGGTCCATTACCATCTGGGCAAGGTGAATGTTGTCACTGATGCCTTGAGCCGAAAGTTTCAGTGCAGTTGTCTTTTGGTTTCACCTAAGAGTTCCACACTATGTGATGATTTCTAGAGGCTTAGACTCGAGATGGTTCTAGAGGGTTGTCTTTCCATCTTGGAGATAAGATCCACCCTCCTTGACAGAATCAAGGAAGCTCAAAAGAAAGGCATGGGAATGGAAATGATCCGTGATAAGCTCAAGGAGGGGCAAGCTAGATGCTTTACTATGGATGATAAGGGTGTCTTATGGTTCAGGAAGAGACTAATGGTTCCTAAAGTTCTATAGTTGAGAAAGAAGATTCTAGATGAAGCTCACGATTCATTGCTATCCATTCACCAAGGAAGTACCAAGATGTATGAGGACCTCAAGCTCAGATTTTGGTGGACCCGCATGAAGCATGAGATTGCTCGGTATGTTGCCGAATGTGATGTTTGCTGGAGGATGAAGGCTGAATACCTCAAGCTGGCCGGTACACTTCAGCCCCTACCTATCCCCTCCTAGAAGTGGGAGGAGATCGATATGGGTTTCATAACCGGATTGCTCAAGACCTCTCAAGGCTATGATTCCTTCTGGGTTATCGTGGATCGGCTCACAAAGTCTACACAATTTCTTCCTGTGAAGACTCAATACAATGCAAAGAACTGTGCTGAGTTGTACCTCTCGCGGATTGTTTGCCTTCACAGAATTCCAAAGTGGATAGTTTTCGATCAATGCACTCAATTCACCTCTCACTTCTAGAGAAGCATTCATGAGGCTATGGGAACCGATTTATTGCACAACACGACATTCCATCCTCAAACCTATGGTCAAACAGAGAGGGCGAATTAATTCCTGGAAGACATGAGAAGAGGTGGGAGCTTTGTTGCCATTTACAGAGTTTGCATACAACAATAGTTATCAATCCAACATCCAGATGGCTCCGTTTGAAGCTCTTTATGGGAGAAGATGTTGAACGCTGTTAAATTGGTCTGAGTCCCATGAACGGGTTTTCTTGGGTCCAGATTTGGTCAAAGAGGCAGAAGATCATGTCAAGACTGTCCGCTAGTGTTTGCTCATGGCTCAATCATGATAGAAGAGTTATGCGGATAGTCGCCTTTGAGAGATTGCATTCACTATCGGAGGTTTTGTGTATCTCAAAGTCTCCCCACTCAAAGGAGTTCGAAGCTTTCAAGTTAGAGGAAAGCTAGCACCTCGATATATGGAACCGTTACAAATTATTGCTCAACATGGAGAGGTGGCCTATCAATTGGACGTACCTCCGTTCCTCTCCTCTATCCACAATGTGTTTCATGTCTCACAAGTGAACAAGTGCCTTTGAGTTCCGATTGAAGTCATTGAAATGGCTAATCAAGACTTACAACCCAATCTGACGTATTGCAAGCGACCAATCTGAATCTACGATGAAGCAGAACGCAAGACTCGACGTCATTCTATTAAGTTCATCAAAGTCCAATGGAGCAACCACACTGAAGATGAAGCAACTTGAGAGCATGAGGATAAAATCTGCTCTGAATATCCTGAAGTTTTTGAGAACTTGTAAAGATTGTTGTCATTTTGTATAATTGGAGCATCTCTTATGTCTATAGTCATCATCATGTTGAATGGAGAGTTTGTTCGCAAAGGATTGCACTTAGAAACTGTCCAACTCTCTGTGGATCTAACCATTGCGGATCTCCCGGTCTGACCACCAGAGGCATTTAGAACCCTAAAACTCTCTCTTTCTGGGTGGTCTGACCAACCAAGGCTCGCGGTCTGATCGTTGGTCGGCGATCTGACTGCCAGCATAACATTGATCTGACCTCCAGAGCCTAAAACTTTCTTTATAGATTTCAGTCTAAGTGTCATTTATGTGATCCAACCGAGCCATAGTCTGACCGAGCTTTGTTGCAGTCTAACCGCCAGCTCATGAGAAGGCCCAATGGCTATCATTTCATCCCGTTGATGAATTTAAACAAAATTCTTTTCCATCGAGGGAGTTTCCCTTCCACTTCATCACCGTCACCTTCTCCCTTAGTTTGCTGAATCTTGGGTCAAGATTCTTTTTTTGGGGGGGGGGGGGGGGGGGGCGGGTTGTCACGTCCCAAAATGTTAGTGAAGTAATTAGGAATGCCTAATCATAATTGCATTATCTTTTGTGCGATTGATTATGAATTCGAGTTTAAACGTGTTCCAAAAGTTATGATTTCTGAACCTTCACGTATTTTCCCCACATACACATGAGTTTTTTAGAGTGAAAATGGCTTAGAAGATAATTAGGAGAAACTCCATAGATATTAGAAGAGAAAAAGAATAACAAAAAGGTAAAAGAATGAGACATTCAACACCAAACCACTCTCGTGGTTTGACCGGGGCTCTCCACGGTCTGACCACAATTACACAGAGCACCCATTAAGGGGATCGATCGCACTCTCTCGCTCTATCTTTTTCTTTTGCTCTCTCACTCTTCCCCTCACTCAAGCCCTAGAGAGAGAAGAAGAGATCACCTCGACGGCGACGATGACCGGAGATTGATGAAGGGGACTCCCTTGAACTTTTTGGAGGTTTCCTCGAGCTCCTCCCTTCTTCTCCCTTGCTGGAGGAAAGTTCATCCAACCGCAAGCCCATACACCATCCTGGAGCCCGTTCGTCACCCGATATGGCCTTTATGAGTTCACGGTAATGTCTTTTGGCTTGACAAATGCGCCAGCATACTTCATGTACCTAATGAATAAGGTCTTCATGGAGTTTCTGGACAAGTTTGTCGTAATGTTTATTGATGATATCCTAGTCTTCTCCAAGGACAAGGAAGAACACAAGGAACACTTAAGGAAGGTATTACAGAAAGTAAGTGTGAGTTCTGGTTGACGGAAGTACCCTTCCTTGGTTATATTATTTCATCAGGAGGTGTGTCCGTAGATCCATCCAAAGTAAGGGATGTACTAAACTGGAAAACCCCGCGGAATGTTTCGGAGATCCGTAGTTTCTTGGGTTTAGCAGGGTATTACCGCCGATTTATAGAAGATTTTTCCAAGATAGCGAAACCAATGATAGAACTACTAGGAAAAGGAGCAGAATTCAAATGGACAGTCGCTCGAGAAGCCAGTTTCAATGAATTGAAGAAAAAGTTGACCACCGCGCCAGTTCTTATCATGCCAGACACCCAGAAGTCGTTCTCTGTGTATTGTGACGCCTCTCGACAAGGGTTGGGATGTGTGCTTATGCAGGAAGGTCATGTTGTAGCATGTGCATCTAGGTAGTTAAGAAAACATGAGGAAAATTATCCGACCCATGATTTGGAATTAGCTGCAGTGGTTCACGCCCTAAAGATTTGGAGGCACTACCTCATTGGCAACCGATGTGAAATATATACGGATCATAAAATCCTAAATATATTTTCACCCAACCAGATCTTAATCTGCGGCAACGTAGATGGTTGGAACTAATCAAGGATTACGATGTGGGAATACATTACCACCCTGGGAAAGCAAATGTTGTGGCAGATGCCCTGAGTAGGAAGGGATATTGCAATATGACTATGTTGCGAGGAAGTCAGCCGGAATTATGCAAGGAGTTTGAGAGATTAAATTTAGGTTTTGTTGCCGACATGGATGCAACAGTAATAGAAATGAAGTCACAATTGGAACAAAACATCCAAAAAGAACAATGGGAAGATGAGAAAATAAAGGAGATCAAAGAACTCATGAAAATAGATAAGGCACCAGGATTCTCGGAAGATAATCAAGGAACAGTGTGGTTTGGGAAAAGGATTTGTGTGCCCAACCAGAAAGTTTTGAAGGATTTGATTTTGTGAGAAGCACACGATTCTGCACATTCCATTCACCCCGGGAGCACTAAGATGTATCAGGATCTGAAAGAGTATTATTGGCGGTATGGTATGAAGAGAGATGTTGCAGAATATGTGGCTTTGTGCGACACCTGCAGAGAGTAAAGGCAGAACATCAAAGGCCAGCAGGATTATTGCAACCCTTGAAAGTTCCAGAGTGGAAGTGGGAAGAAATTGGTATGGATTTCATCGTCGGGTTACCCCGCACTCAAGCAGGCTACGATTATATCTGAGTAGTGGTGGATCGCTTAACGAAAGTTGCGCATTTTATCCCAGTCAAGACAACATATTCAAGAGCGAAACTTGCCGAGTTATATATGTCAAGGATTGTGTATCTACATGGGGTACCCAAAAAGATTGTGTCGGACAGAGGTACCCAATTTACCTCTCGCTTCTGGCAGAAACTACACGAATCCTTGGACACTAAACTGAACTTCAGTTTCGCATATCACCTCCAAACCGATGGACAGACAGAGAGGACCAACCAAGTGTTGGAAGACATGTTAAGAGCCTGCACCTTGAAGTACAAGCAGAGTTGGGATAAAAGCTTACCATATGCAGAGTTTTCTTACAATAACAGCTACCAAGCTAGCCTAAAAATGTCTCCATATGAAGCTTTGTATGGTAAAATGTGCAGAACTCCGCTGTATTGGAACGAAACTGGAGAAAGCCAAGTGTTTGGGCCAGAAATTCTTAGAAGAGCAGAAGAACAGGTTCAGGCCATACGGGAAAACATGAGGACTGCACAGTCCCGACCAAAGAGTTATGCGGATAATCGACGAAGAGAATTGACTTTTGAAGTGGGGGATATGGTGTATTTGAAAGTCTCATAGATCAGAGGTCTCCGCAGGTTCATGGTTAAAGGAAAATTGGCACCCAGGTACATTGGACCATTCAGGATAATCGCTAGATGTGGAGAGGTAGCCTATCAGCTGGAACTGCCATCTACACTGGCTGGCGTGCATGATGTATTTCATGTATCTCAATTAAAGAAATGTTTAAGGATGCCAGAAGAACAATTGTTCCTGGAAGAAGTGGACCCAAAAGAAGACCTGACCTATGCAGAATATCCTATCAGCATTCTGGATACTGCAGAGCGAACGACAAGAAGAAAGGCTATTAGAATGTGCAAGGTTCAATAGAGTCATCACTTGGAAGATGAGGCAACCTGGGAGCAAGAAGATGATCTGAAGGCAGAATTCCTGTAGTTGTTTGAAGATCAACCCGAATCTCGAGGGCGAGATTCATCCTAAGGGGGGTAGGTTTGTAACACCCAAAATTCAAATTTTTGCAATAATTTAAAATTTTTCTAGAAATTTAATCTAGTGTTGCAACTTAGCTCAATAGGAAATTAATTTCTAAAATTAATTTGGCCTAGGATAATTGTTTGAATGCATTCATGCCGTTGTAGATGCAATAAGGTTTTATTGGGTGGAAAAAGTTTGCAAAAATTTCGCTAGATTTACCCGCTTTAAAACCTCATTTGAAATTATGTTGAAAATTCTAATGGAAAAGGTTTTGGAAATTAAGAAATTGCGCTTGGGCCGATTTCTTTCTTCCAGCCCATTTCACCTTCCTCCCCTCCCTCCTTTCCCCTCCCGCGTGGGCCGGCCTCTCTCCCCGTGCTAGCCCAAGTCCGCCGAGCGCCAGCCTAAGTCCGCCGAGCGCCCGCCGAGCCGACCACTCCAGCCGGCTCGTCGCCCCCGTTCTCGCTGCCGTGTGGGACCCCTCGAGCCGCGAGCCGAGTCACCGCCTGATTGGCTCCCCTTCTCCCACCTGCGTCTGCCCGCCTGCCCAATTAACGCCACCGCCACCGCCGTTTCAATTGGAGCCGCCCCGCTCGTCTCTCCGCCCGAGCGCCAAACCGTCGCATGCGCATGCTCTTCCCCTCCTTTTCCCACACATCAATTTTGTGAAACGGCCGCCCGATGCCATTTCCGGCCGCACGGTGTAGCTCCGGCATTGAAGGTTCGACCGGCCATGCAGCTCTCTCTCTCGCCCTTCCCTTCTATAAAATCCGTGCCACCAAGTTCTCCATCCTTTCGAGCACCCCGTCCACCCATCTCCTCTTTCTCTCCCGCACGGAATCGACCCCGACACCGATCTTCTTCTCTGCCGCCGGTGAGAGCTCACCGCCACCCTTGTTCTTCTTGTTCGAGCCCTCTTTTGACCCTGGCTCTTGCTCTTGGACGTCGCAGGGCCCTCGGTGAAGTCTCCCGACGATTCCTCGGCTTCTCCCCGTCACCGGAACACCGTCGCACCGAGCTCCGAGGTCGTCGACCGCCGTTCTTCGCCGTCGGCCACCTTCAGATCCTCTCCGCCGGCAAGAAGCCCACCGTAAGACTCCCCTTTGCCTCCTCTATCTTTTGCGCCATTCCCCGCCGAGGTCCGTGATAGTTTGCGCCATTCCGGTGAAGGTCCGGCGATCCCCGCCGCCGCTGGTTGCCGCCCACACGTCCCTTTGCCGCCAGCCAAGTCCCCTTCAACCTCAGCCGCCCGATCAAGATCCAACGGCCCAGATTATTTGGTGCAAACCCCCTTTGAATCCGGTGCACCGTAGGCATGGACCGGCCTTCCAGTCCGTGGTCCATGGTCCCGTAGACCTTTTCCATACGATTTTGTTTTGAGGAATAAATCTGTTTTGCTTTATGACATCATAAATACAATTTCCAGTATAAAAACAATTCAGATTTTCTCTGATAATAAGGAAATTTTGCAGAAACACCCCTGGAACTTCAAATAATCATAACTTTTTGTCCGTAGCTCCGATTTAGGTGATTTTCACGGTCAAACGATCGTAGCGTCGCATAGAATCTATTTATAGGGTTTTCATCTAGTTTTAGGAATGCTTGGTGTACTGTTCTTATGTTAGATTGTGTGCTCGTGTAGACGATTCAGTCCAGGAGTTCGGCAACTTTTAAGAGGAAGATTTTGAAGGACCTGTGCAACACTTCGACGAAGGTAAGTGTCTTGACCATGTTGCAAACCCAGTTTTTACATAAAGCGAGTCTTTGTCAAATATGCATGCTGTTTTACAAAATGGGTAGTATAGCAAATACTAGTGTTAGATATAGATGCTTTATCCATACAAGATCATCATGTTTATGCTTAGGCATGCTTTAGATGAACATGTAGCGTGTAGGTGATGAATCTTGAGTTATGAACTAAAAATTGATATAGGAAGAATATCATGGAAACTGATGTTAAGGGAGTTAACAACAGAGATAATTGGGGTTTTGGGCAAGAAAGGGCTACTTTTCCCAACATGGTTGGTTGTTTGGTAGTATACCCTTATGGGGTTATTGGAGGTCTTGCCCAGACCATTTTAAGGACCAGTTCATGGAGCGAATATCCATGGCAAACAGAGCAACCACGAGACCAATATGGTACGGCTTGGCCTAGTAACTAGATGTTCTTCCAGTGTTGTATGAGCCAATCGGATGTGTAGATAAGGAAGGGTTACTTCCGGATTCTACCCGGCACAAGAGGGGGCTTCTTGGGTGGAGGGTTACTCCACTTATGTACGGCGGTGAAACCTCAGTGGGCGAGTGCATACTGGGAGACTCTCTGGAAAAGCCTCATAGTGATCTCTTGGCGCACACCCCGGAAGTGTGTAAGGTACCATCAGGTACTGGTAACAGAGAAGATCACGACTCGTGGGTAAAGTGCACAAACTCTGCAGAGTGTCAAACTGAATATTCAGCCGTGCTCACAGTTATGAGCAGCATGGACCCTCACATGATTAGTCGGGTGGGTGTTTCTCTTGGTTTGGGAATTGGGTTGAATTCCCGGAGGTTAAAGAAGATCTTTGGGAATTGGGTTGAATTCCCGGAGGTTAAAGAAAATCTTTGGTACATCTTTTCTCGGCTAAAATAAAAATTTGTTTTCCATAGTTCAGGGCTAAAAATCAGCTTTTATGCAAATGAAACCTTAGAATAGGAAACCTTGTTTCAAGCCACCATATCAAATTCATTTTTCCCCCACTTGTTGAGTATTGGAAATACTCACGCTTGCTGTTTTAGAAGGTGAAACCTTTGAAGAATTTCCTGAGGATGACTTCCCCGAGGATGATGCCGAGTTCTAGGCTTGTGGAACTCTCGGCCGGCTGCCTGTTGGCTTGGAGCTACGCCGTTCCTTTTTCCGCTGTGGTGTTCTTTTCTTTAGACCCGTGTGTGGTCATTTTGTAATAATTTAGCGTTGTAATAAGAAGCACTGTGTCTGTTACACTAATGAAGTCGCTATATGTATGAATAACTGATCCTGGCATACATATAGTTTACATCTGGTTTTGGTCTTAAAACCGGGTGTGACAGTATAGGTGCTCACGTATAGGTGTTAAGGTTGCTTACGTATAGGAGTTTACTTAAACTTGTTCCCAACTCGATTCTAATGGCTCAATTGCGTAATCCTTGGAGTCGGGTCATTATATGTACCAAATATAGATCAAGTCTTGTGAGTACCTTCGTATTCATGCTGCTCTTTCTGGTTTGCAGGTGAGGAAATGTTAGTTGCCGGCTACTTCATATCCGCCGATGCTGGCAGCGGGCATGAGTAGTGTTGTCTACTCGAGTGGCGTGCTTTGGGTGGAGTCTAAGGGCATATGGCTTCACCTGGCTATTGTTGTTGTTGTTAATAGATGTTACTTTTTTGTTGCATAGTATCTCTGTAAACTGTTGTAAATTGTGATAACTCTAATGCTTGTATCATAAATTAATTACTCACTCTTTCTTAAGCTTTGTTGTGATGTTATATGTTGGAAAGGCATGTGTTCCGATCTTGGGCACAAAACACGTGCCGGGACTACCAAAATGATATTTTGATTAATCATTGTAGTCGTGATTATTTAATTAATTGATAGAATGATTAATTAGAATACTATTTGGATGAGTCCTCACATCAAGTTTCCGTTGGGAACGCCTTGGGATTCTAAGTGCTGCCTGTGTGGCAGGCTTAGTGTTGAGGTGCTGTCTGTGTGGTAGACCTCTTGTGGAGATGTTTATCTTGTCTTGTATAAGGACCGAGTTGATATAACATCCTACCTAGTCTTTAAAGTACATCTACTCGACCTTATATGGGTAGGGCTTAGCCTAAACATCACTAGCTAGTATACTATCACGTAGAGGCATGTCTGCAACTAGAGGCCATGGAGCAGGTACAGGTGGTGCAGGCTTGGTGACCCAGGTTGAGGCCTAGTTTAAGGTCATGAACCCCTAGTTAGCTCGCGTAGGCGGCTAGTGAGATGATGCTGTGTTGGGTAATGGCTTTGTTGAGTCGCACTGCCACGACAGTGGTATGTTGCCAAACTCAGCTTGTGGGCAAAGTGTACCACTCTGCAGAGGTTAAACTATTGAAATAGCCATATCCACAATCATGGACGAGCTATGGTTCGGTCACATCAACTAGCATGGGTTGTGGGTGTTCCTTTGGTGTGTGAGTGGGCAAGGTGTGCCCATTTTTGGAAAGTTAGTTCCGACCGTGTGCCGTGGGTTGCAGTGGATGGAGTGTCTGGTAACAATAAAAATTGGGCCTTGGTGACTTTACATCATGGCTAAAAACCCCCTTCAATAATGATGCTGATATAATGTTTCCATAAAAATTGCCTTATGAAAAAGGAACCTTGCATGAGTAAAATTAGCTTTTCCGCAAAGATAACCTTACAGCTTATTCCATTTCTATCCATATGTATATATTTATACCCATGACGTAGGGCAAGGGTTGAGGCTAGCTGAGTATTTTAGTACTCACCCTTCCTTGTGCTTTCAGAGGACGACCCGGACTTCACCGAAGCAGACGGTGAGGCAGACGAGTAGGCTTGGTCAGATCCGCACCCGAGTTGCCTATGGAGTGGCGTGTCCCTCATGTTGTCTCTGCTATGTACTCTGATGTCGTGGACTTTATTGTTTATACACTATTGTTTAGTGCTCTATGTTTTATCAGGATGGTAGAGTTTATTCACTGCCCCTCGTGTTGTATGACTGTGATAACATCTGCTGTAAGACTTTTATTTACCAGCGATTGATCTAGAGACTGGTATAATAATAATTTTTAAGCACCGAGGATAACCCGGGGCGCTTTCGGTTGTATCAAAGCCATACTTAGCCGTAGGACGAGACCATAGACCTGGACGTGTTATTTTCTTAAAAAGCTATATTACAAAATTTCCTTAGTCTTCCCTCTTCTTTTAAAAAGCTCTTTCAAAAAGCGATGTCCTTCTCTCTCTATAGATGGAAGAAGTTGGTTGGGTAACCAAGTACTGTTTTGACACTCGATTTTTCAAAGGTATTGTACGCTGCCATGACCAGGCTGGGTATCATGGAACACCCGGAGTATGTTGGCAGGGAGTATGAAGAGTACGACACCGAGCGTTGTGAAGTCACCATCCACATTGGAGCAAGCGACACCTACCCCGATAAGAAGCCATGGTGTGTGTACACCACAGGGTTTAGGTTCACAAACACCTATCAAGCTGTTGCCTGCAAGGCCTTGCGTCACCTCTGCCAGATGTACGAGAAGCTTGTTGGCCACACATCCCTAAGGTTCTTTCCTCCGGTGGAGAAGAATCACCCAACTTGGATGGCAAGGATGAAGACTTTGGAAGGCATGTGGATGCGAGACAGTGACCCAATCGTTGTTTCCATGACTCACTACCTATTGGCTTTGGATGAGCTGTACGACCAGCAGGCAGCGGAGTTTAGGAAATACGTCTGTGGAGCTGAAGAACAGAAACGCATGAGAGGTCCCTACGTGTTCAACTTGTAGGAGCCAAGGCCCAACTACAGAAGCCGAGAGCCACATCATAGCAGCTGAAGAAGTAGCGAAGACGGCAGAGGATCACCACAGCAGGCTGATCAGTGCGGCCTACCTTACTGGCCACGCCGGCAGAAGGACTCTCCACCTCCCTAGCTTGGAAGGGCGCCTTGTGCTTGAAGGAATCCCTATCTGTCCCATCAGATGTCTCGAGAGGAAGTTCTCGGAGGATGTTCCCGCACCACAACCGCCCTCACCTCAAGAAGCCACAGAAGAAGAAGAAGCTCTCCCTCTGACTCAGAAATCCCCCAACGGAGAAGAAGACGAAGAGTACACTCCCCTCACCCCGCCAAGAGACCCTCTCCCCAAGGAGAGTAAAGACGCCACCGGTCCTGTAGCGGCCTAGAGTTTCAAAAGAAAGGGAATGAAGCGTCTTGATCCGACCTTAGTTTAAGTTGCGATTATGTACCACCTATGTATCTTGGAGTAGTCGCGTGTAGTAGCCGTGAATGTTGTACCCTTCCCTCCCTTAGTAATCGAGCCTGATGTATGCTTGTTTGCCCTTGAGTGTGTTTTCTCTTGTCTTCTAGCAAGGTTTGAAGCCTAGTGATCTTGCTTTAAAAAGAATTTGAAACCCAAACAACCTTAGTATCTGCTCTCGACTTATGCTTCCTTCCTTACCTCTCAGAAGATGGCACCTACGAAATCTGCTAGGATCCCACAGTGTCATGAGAACCACAGGGCAGAAGAGGAGAATCATGGTGAAAGCGAAGCAGAAAACCAAAGAGGAAATGAGAATGGTCAAGGACTACCAGATCCTCCTATCAATGACTTGGTGGAAGTTATGGCTCAATAGACCCATCTATTTGAAGCTCTAGCTCAAGAAATCCAGCAACCTCGACACATATTTTTGAAGGATCAGATAATCCCATGGATGATGATGACTGGCTGAGAAACATACAAAGGAAGATAGATGCTATCAACAGTATTGGAAGAGGTAGAGTTCTCCTAGTATCTCATCAGCTAGCTGATACAGCCTTGGCATGGTGGGAAAATTTCTGTGAGGCTGCAGAAAATGCCGCAACTATCACATGGGAAGAGTTTGTTGAAGAGTTCTGTCGTTACCATGTTTCGGAAGGAACTATGGAGCTTAAGGCAGATGAGTTCAGAAGGCTGAAGCAAGGCAACATGAGTGTGAATGAGTACATTCACAAGTTTGTCGAGCTATCGCGCTATGCACCAAATAAGTCTCCATAGATAAGAAGAAGCAAAACAGGTTGAAGAAAGGGCTGGAAAGCAACTTGAAGGCATAGCTAACTCCTCATATCTATCCAGACTTCAACACTCTGATGAACCTGACCATTATGCTAGAAGAAGCTAGAACAGAACTGTATACGGATAAGAGGTGCAAGTTTGCAGCTCACAAGGCTCAGCAATAGGATAGGTTCCAGAGGTTCAAGCATCCTACTTACTCCGAGCAGAAGGCTCAGACCACTATGCAGTACAGGGTTATAGCCTCTTCTTCACATCAGCCTAACCCTTCCTACCACAGTCAGAGCAACATCAGAACTCAGCAGAATAGTGGTGGTCAAGTGACCAACACCGGCAAAGCATGCTTCAACTATGGTGAGACCAGACACTTTATCGCCAATTGCCCCCCACAATGCCAAGCAAGTAGCATTTGTTCAATCCAACACGGCGAATGGACCCTAACCTGTAATATCTGGGGCCAGCCATGGAACCTCTCATGCCCCCAATCTGTCAGCAAGGTTGCAACACTCCTTCGAAAGAGTGCGTGTCAACCACATCCACGTGTAGGAAGCCCAGGATGCACCAGGAGTTGTGCTTGGTGAGGTTTTAGTTGAATCAATTCTTGCAACAGTATTGTTTGATTATGGAGCATCGCACTATTTCATATCATCAAGTTTTGTGAAAAATATGCTACACCTGTAGTACTACTTAAAAACCCCGTAGTAACTAGATCTCCTGGAGCAGACATTAAGTGTCAGCTAGGATGCTCTTGGGTAAGGATCACTCTAAGTGGAGTAGTATACCTAGCAGACTTAGTGGTGCTTAAGTCCAAGGGGATAGATGTAATCTTTGGTATGGACTGGTTAACTCAACATAATGGCACCATAGCTTGTGCTGTTAGGACAGTGACCTTGACCAACAAAGAAGGAACACAAGTAACTTGGCATACACTTGGGTGTAAGGCAGCCCCAATAGTATACAACTTGGAGGCTAAAGCCCTTGAGGAGGTACATGTAGTTGTGGAATACCTGGATGTTTTTCCAGATGAGCTACCTGGTATGCCACCAGACCGGGATATCGAGTTTATCATTGATCTCATTCCTGAAACAACCCCCATAGCTAAGAGACTCTATCGTATGGTAGCTGCAGAGCTAGCCGAGCTGAATGAACAGTTGAGGGAACTTCAGCAGAAGGGATACATCAGACCCAGTTCATCACCCTGGGGATCACCAGTTCTCTTTGTCAAGAAGAAAGATGGAAGCATGAGGATATGTGTGGATTACAGATCTTTGAATAAAGTCATCATCAAGAACAAGTGTCCTTTTCCAAGGATTGATGACCTCTTTGATGAGTTGAAAGGAGCCAAATTTTCTCCAAGGTTTATCTAAGATTAGGTTACCATCAGTTGAAGATAAGAGCAGAAGATGTCACAAAAACAGCTTTTGTGACCAGATATAGATAGTATGAGTTCACAGTGATGTCCTTTGGTTTAACCAATGCACTTGCATACTTCATGAACCTCATGAATAAAGTGTTCGTGGAAGAATTAGATTGGTTTGTCGGAGTCTTCATTGATGACATATTGATCTATTCTAAAAGTGCCCAAGAGCATGACCAACATCTGAGAGTAGTGAACCTCGTGTTCATACTTTATCCATAGAGTTACAATGCTGCGGGTTTTGCTTCTGCTTTCTTTTTCGTTGAGGAGCATTGAGTGATCAAGTAGGAGAAGGCAATCAAGTTTCGCAAGAAATTTTGTGAGGCGCCTAGTCACCCCCTGGTAGTCACGGTGTTCCATCCTAAACTCTCTAGCAGGTGTCGCACTGGGCAACAAACTTGGTTTTATCGGCTTTCATCCCATTCCACCAGTATTTCCCTTTTAGGTCCATGTACCTCTTTGTGGCACCTGGGTGGATGGAGTATGCTTAGTTGTGGGATTCATCCAGGATCACTTTCTGGAAATTCCCTTCATGGGGCACACAAAGCCTATCTTAATACCCTAAGACTTTATTGTCATCTATTCTGAAATTTGGGACCTTGTCTTGTCCTGTGTGTTGTTGGATCTTCATCAAATCCTAATCCTTATATTGGGCTTGCTTGATATGTTCATCCAAAGTAGGTTGTACACTCAAGTTATGGAGATATGCTCGGGGTACTATCTACACATTTAACTTTTGTATTTCCATTTGCAGTGGGGCACTCTCAACCTCTAAGTGGTGGTAGTAAGCTTTTTGGCTTAAGGCATTTTCCACAACATTAGTTTTGTCTGGGTGATAGTGTATCTCCAGATCATAATCCTTCATCAATTACAACCATCTTCTCTGCCTCAAGTTCAAGGCTAGTTGGGTGAAGATGTACTTCAGAATCTTATGGTCAGTATAGATTTCACACTTATTTTCAATTAGATAGTGTCTCAAAATCTTGAGGGCATGCATAACTGTTGCTAACTTCAGAATATGGGTCTTGTAGTTCTACTCATAGGGTTTGAACTGCCGAGAGGAATAAGCTACTACCCTGCCATCCTGCATTAGGACATAGCGCATGCCTCACCTTGATGAATCACAGTACACCACAAAGTCCTACTGGATGTTGGGTAAGACAAGCACTGGCCAGTTGTCAACTTTTCCTTCAACTCTTGGAAACTCTTCTCACATGACTGTGTCCATTAAAACTTATTTTCTTTCTTGATCAGCTCGGTCATTGGTCTTGCCATCTTGGAGAACCCTTCAATGAACCGGCGGTAATAACCCACAATCCAATAAAGCTTGTGATCTTGGACACATTGGCAGGTTGCGGCCAGTTGGTGACTGTTTTAACTTTCTCAGGATCCAATGCAACTCCTTCTGCTGTCAAGATATGATCAAGGAATGCAACTTTCTCAAGACAAAACTCATATTTACCGAGCTTTGCATACAACTTTTGAGCTCTGAGCTTTTCAAGCACTCAATATACGGTCAAACCATGATCCTTGTCACAAAAAGCTTAAAATTTGATAAAGAAGACTAAAAGATGGGCACTGGGCAAGGAAGATCTCAAAGTTGATGACTTAGAGGCATGGGAATGCAATACCCAAATTTTTACTATTGTACGCGCTTTTTATGCCCCTAGCAACAAGAAGATCAACCTCACATGGTGTTGAAAACTTCAGCCCAAGGGAGAAACGAAAATCACAAGCCAAAAGACAAACTCACAAGGAAACGTGGAGCCAAAAGAAGGAGACTAGAAGGAGATGAGCATGAGCAAATGGAGAAACTTGCACTTTCATTAATCTCAGTGGTCAGCCATATTTTAGGCAGATTACAAGAAATTTTTCCTCTCCAAAAGCTCTAACCTATTACAAGGCTAATCCTATCCTCTTCTCTCCTCTAAAGCCTATCTCTTGGATCTCAAATGGCTGGCTCAAGGGTTACCACCAGCCAACCCTTTCTATTTATTGGCCTAGAGGGGTTGCTTAACCGTTAAGCATCATTGTCCCCAAATTACCCCTTGCTAACAATGGACTCCCACCTACCACAAGGGTATTTCGGTTCGAATTCTGCTCCGCCCATCGAACGGCCATGACACCTTCATGACTTATCTTCACCTCGACGCTAGCTTCGCGATGGTTCATGTGCACTCCATCCTTCCATGGTTTTGAGGCCCAACCGTGAAACCGCCTCACACGCTTCTTAAAGTGTGACTTGTCGCTGCTTGACTTGCCCTCAAGCAAGCATCCCGATGTTAATGTGTGTCCTCCGTCTTACGATCTTGACCATCGGCAAGTCTCTCCCGCTCCTGATCCCTCAGGCCACCTTGTCACTTGCACCAACATCCTTTTCGCTTGATTTTGTCAACACACCGTCTTCATCAACCTTCATCCCATGTCTTGCTGGATCTTCATGTGTGCAGCTAGGATCACCCTTGACTCCACTCGGCCTCCTTGATCGTCTAGTACCAAGCACCCCACTTGTCCCTGATAACCCGCCTTCGACCGTCAAGTTGCATCCAACACATGCACATCAATAGACAAGCAAACATGTATCTCTAGAGCCAAGTAATATCATAACATGTTAGTCCAAATCAAATCCCAATTGAGAAAAACAAACGTGACCCAAAATGTGAACACTGGATATTCCGGTGTGTTCATCCTCTAAACACCAAAGCATCCAGTGAGTACATCTCCATTTTGCACCAAGAAAAATCCCTCTCTAGAAAACTCTATTCGGTGTGCCTCCTGGCTCATCACCGGACAATCCAGTGAGTTCAACTCTTCCATGCTTTGCATTTGCACCCCGCTCTGGAAAATATAGCCTGGTGATCCATTAAGCACACACCGGACCATCTGGTAGGTACATCCCCACTAGAACCAAGTTTTGCAACCTCTCTAGAAATATTGGTCGGGTGATCACATTTTGCCTACACCGGACACTTCGGCACTCACTTCAAATTTGGCGCCAAAACCTTCTCTGCAAGAGTTAGTCCGGTGTTGTTCTCCGGTGATCACATTCCACTCACTGGAGCATCCGGTGAGTTCTTCTGCTCCAGGCACACATTTCAACCTCTCTGGAAATATTAGTCTGGTGCTTACCCGTGCACACATCGGACCATTTGGCACTTGATTCAAATTTTAGCGTAAGAAGATCTTCTTTGTAGAATTTAGTCCAGTGCTCATATCTGTCATACACCAGACTATCCGGTGAGATCAAAAACCCCCACACCGGATTGTCCGGTAAGTGAAAACCTTCTACACCAAACTAACTCCAATTCCTTGCAACTTTGGTTAGACAAGATTATCATTGCAGTACATACCTATGCATTGGCAATCAAACAAGCACTCAACCAAAGCCACACATTATCAGTCACTCATCACAAAGCATAAACCAAGGCACATCTCAACTTGGTTTCTCAATCTCCCTTGATGAGTGCATTGACAACATCACAAAGAACAGAAGAAGGAAATTAAAAGCGCACAAAAAGCTCACTGAAAAGAAAAGAAAGGCAAGCCATAAACTCCAAAAGCACAAATGCAAAAGCTCCAGCTACCGCTTGATGAATGCACATTTTTCGTTATTGATTTTGTCCATCATTCAGTATGCAAGATTTGTCTTTGTGGATTCATGCATCTTTTCTCCCCCTTTGGCAATGCAAACATCAAGGACTAAACAGGATGGAAAACATGAAGATGCAAATGAGATGCAAACCTACAAAGCTTCACATATAGATCCCAAAGCACTTGCAAGAACTAGAGATGTCAAAGCACTACAAAGAGTGTACAATATAACTCAAAAGCATACACGGATTCAAAATGATTTCATAGCACAAGCACTAAGAGTATAGCAAGTTTTTGATCATTGTTGTTCGATTATCCAAAAGGTATCACCACAAGAGCATCCACAGTTTCAAGACCAGTGCAAAGTTCAAGAGATGCTAGTGCTATGTCAAGTTCAAACTAGGCAACCACGTTCTCCCCGATGGGCTATGCAAACACCCACATATCAATCCAAGCCTTAGTTCATGAATAAAAGCATTTTTAGCACAATTAAATAGTATAATTAGAGAGCATCTTAAGTTTTGCATTGTGATCATTTTACTATCCTCAAGTGAACTTAAACAACCATGGATTTACTTCTTTGGAAAACCACATGAGCATTAAGCCACCATATTGGATTCATGTTCAGCTCATAACTTGATCATTCATTTCATTTTCTCATCATATAATTCAAGATATGCAATTTTTTCACAAATCTAAAACAAGTTGTCTTTGCGACACAAAAGAGCACATAATCTTCCAAGGGTTAATCATGGGCTGAACATTTACATAGACAAAGGTCAAAGACCCCCAATCCATTAAAAAGAACAAAATAGCCTAGCACAAGCTTTTCACAGAACTAGCCCTAATATAAGCACTAATCACATTAAAGCATCTACTCAAGGGTGACAAGTTATTAATATTCATATTTCAAGTTCATGCTCAAGAAAATCAAGCTTGCTCAATAGATTTCATGCCATGTCTCAAAAAGGAGTCTATGCTTGCACAAATTGTTACACATCCATTCTCTAAAGCACACATTCAAAAATAGTACGAGAAAGTACCAAGAACATGTAAGTGAAGCTTGCTAACATGATTATCTTACATGATGCAATGCAAATGCAACAAAAATAAGATAGAATAGTTGCAAGAGCAACCCCCCCTTACTCAATGCCATAGGGATGGCACACTCTAAGCTCTCCTCTCAAATAGGCAAGTCTTGTGGCATCAAGAGGCTTAGTAAATATGTCGGCTAGCTGGTGTTGGGTACCATTGTATTTCATCTCAATATCTCCCTTCTCATTGTGATCTCTCAAGAAGTGGAATCTTACATCTATGTGTTTGGTTTTGGAGTGTTGGACTGGGTTGTTGGCAAGGCTTATGGCATTGGTGTTATCACAAAAGAGTGGCACAGTCTTGAAATCCAACCCAAAATCTCTCAAAGTAGCAACCATCCACAAAATTTGTGAGCAACAGTTACTAGCAGCTACATATTCAGCTTTAGTAGTAGACTACACAACGCTAGACTGTTTGCGAGAAGACCAACGCACAAGGAAAGTACCCAAGAAATGATAGGTACCCGTGGTACTCTTCTTATCAATTCGACAACTGGAAAAATCTGCATAAAAAAAACCTCAAAGAGAGAGAGAAGAAGAGGTAAAAAACTAAAGTCCATACTCGATAGTGTGCTTGAGGTACCTGACTATACGTTTCACCGCTTCACAGTGAGGCATCCTTGGTGAAGCTTGGAAGCGAGCACACAAGCAAACAACGAAGTGGATGTCCGGTCTTGTTGCTGTCAAGTACAGGAGGCTGGTCCTGTACTCTTGCTAGTCCACCTACTCTCCATCTTCATCTGGATCAAGCACCGCCAACATAGCCATCGGTGTTGCCAAGGGCTCCACGTCGCTCATGTCGAACTTCTTCAGCAAATCCTTGGTGTACTTTATTTGGTGGACGAATATACCTTGCTTGCATTGCTTGATTTGTAGTCCAAGGAAGAAGTTGAGCTCGATCATCATCGACATCTTAAATTCTCTGCTCATAGTTTCTGCAAACTTGGCTAAAAGAGCATGAGAGGAACCACCAAAGATGATATCATCCACGTAAATCTGAACAAGTAGAAAATCATTGCCATGCCTGAGAGTGAACAAAGTTTTATCCACGGATCCCATCTTATACCCATGCTCTATCAAGAAGGACTTAAGACTATCGTACCAAGCTCGAGGAGCTTGCTTAAGCCCATACAAAGCCTTCCTAAGCTTATACACTCTATTTGGATATTTGGGATGTTCAAAGCCCAGGGGTTGTTTGACATAGACCTCTTCTTCTATGAAGCCATTAAGGAAAGAACTTTTGACATCCATTTGGTACAACATGAACCCTCGGGATGTCGCAAATGCTAGAAGAATCCTAGTGGCTTCTAGCCTAGCCACGGGTGCAAAGGTCTCTCCAAAGTCTATCCCCTCTATCTAGGTGAAACCTTGAGCCACAAGTCCAGCCTTGTTTCTCACTACAACCCCATCTTTCCCTTGTTTATTTTTGAAAACCCATTTGGTGCCTTTGGTGTGAACATTTGGGGGTGGCTCTACAAGGACCCAAACTTGATTTCTCTCAAAATTTTCCAACTCTTCATGCATGACATTGACCCAAGTTGAATCAGATAAAGCATGTCCAACATCATGGGGTTCAAAGGAAGCAACAAATGCAGAATCTGTAAAATAAGCATGAGAAGCAGATTTAGACCTCATTACCCTCTCATCAAGATCTCCAATCATCATGTGTGGAGGGTTAAGTCACTGAATGTATCGAGGGGCCTCACGCCATGAGAGAACCACCCCCTCAAACACAACTGGTGCAGGCTTGAGAGCAGCCGAAGAGGATGTAGTGGCTGCAGGATCCTCTGCTGGAGTGGAAGAAGTAGGAAGCATCTCTGGAGTAGGTGTAGTCGAGAGAACTAGTGGATCATCCTCGTCATCACCGTGAGCTGGAAGGTTGCCATCTACAAAGATGCTCTCACTCATCTCATGATCACCTACACACTCAAAGACAAGACTAGCACAAGGGGTTGATTCATCAAAAGTCACATTACAGGACTCCATAATGGTGTTAGTGTCAAGATTAAAGACCCTGTAAGAATGACCATGAAGAGAATACCCCAAGAAAATGTCATCCGAAGAGCACAAGTCAAATTTCTCAAGATTGCCACGCTTTAGAAAGAAGTACCAAAAACAAAGACTCTCAAGTGCAAAACCTTGGGCTTCCTCCCAAAACGCAGCTCATAAGAAGTCAAATTCAAGATCGATCGCAAGAAGATCTGGTTGGAGATGTAGTATGCTGTGCTTATGGCTTCAGCCCAACACTTCCTAGGAGTCCTATGCTCATCAAGCATCGTCCTAGCCATCTCAACCAAAGTCCGATTCTTCCTTTCAACCAAGTCATTGTAACACCCTGATTTTTAGATTTCTCAAATTTCTAAAATTTTCCAAGATTGTTGAATAGCTTCACTAGTAAAATAGGTTTAAAACCTATTTTCTTAATCAATCAATCAATGTAGGTTATAATTTCTTGTGCATTGCATGCTGAGTTTTGCTAGGAGCCAGGTAAATGCATTAGAGTTCTTTTTCTTTTCTTTCTCTTTGGTGTTTTGAGTGAAAAAGATTTTGAAAAGGATTTTACAAAACTCAGTAGTGAATAAGTTAAGATCTGGTTGGAATTCAAAATCTTTGAATTTATCATCTATTCAATCCTTGATTATATCTGATCCTTCTCCAGGTTAATTCAAATCTTATCCAAATCCTTGTTTAAAGCCAATCACTCCTCTTTCTCACATTCTACCCAAATCTATATTCAAATTCCTTATCTAGTCCTATTCTTGTTCAACCTCATTTTTCGTTTCTCTTAAATTCACTCCAAACTCAATTCAAATTCAAACCATATTCAAATTTCTTTGCGAAAGTTTCTTTTCTAAACCCTAGATATACCTAAAGTATCTTTGGGCTCAATCTTGCTCAAGTCCAAACCCTTAGCCAAGTCTTCTAGATGGCCCAACAAAGGATCCACGAAATCTGTAAATTTTTGCGGAGTCCTAGACAGTCTCATCTTCTCATGACGTTTCAGAGTTCAAAATAGCCTCAACTTCAAATCTTGACAATACCAAAGTTGTAGGTCTCGTCAAGAGCTTTAATTTGAACCTATGGAAGTCCCCTTTTGGATAATGGAGCTAGGAGTTATGGCCCCCGAAATCAGTGCTGCGCAGAGAAGTCCGAGTTCAAACAGTTTAACTTGTGGTGCATTTTTGGAAATCAATACAATTTGTTCAGAAGTTCCAATGACTACCAAAGTTGTAGATCTTTTCGAGTAATATAATTTAGAATCAGGAAACGTCCAATTTGGAGTCCGGACGATGGAGATATCATCCTCGGAATACAGAGCTGCGAAAAAGGAAATCGTAACCGACTCGAACTCAAATCCGATTCCTGTTCGGTTTGGACTCCACCTCATCCAGCCACCCCTAGCCCCATACATATGAGTTGCACGCCCTCTCCTACCTCTATTCCATGCCCCCAAGCCCTAGAAGTCACTACTGCCCTATCCGTGTGTTGCCGGAGCGCTGCCGTTCGCCGGAGCCGCCGTCGCCGCCGCCCGTGATGCGCTACGTCGTCTTCTCCGTGAATCCTCCTTCCTCGACCATCAAAGTAATGTGAGGACCCCTTCTTCTCCTCCCTTACTACTGTTTTAGCATCATACTAAGTCCCTAGCATAGCCCTAGCCCCGGCCAAAGCCTGATCTACGCCGCCACGGTCGTCGCCGTCGCGGACAGCCGCGCTGTAGCCGATTGGCATCGATGTTCCCGACAGACTAGAGGTCAAATCACCAAGCCCTCCCACCGGTGCATGTTCCATGATATTCCCCATGCCCTCACCAACCGGTTTGGCCAGTAGATTAGCCAAACTATCGAAATCAAGGTCGACATACCCGCTGTTCGGTTTCTAGACGTGTTCTGCACGCGCACCGGATTTACATTCGCGTTCCCCGTCAATCTGAAAGCCGTATGGATGCACCAACCATGTCACGGCGTGTCCCATGGAGTCTTCTACATTACCCTAGGAGCCCATCCCCGTTTGTGCAGCGACACGACCAGGACGCCATTGCCAACCACAACATGTCGCAGCCATCACCCGTCTCATCTATGCTGATCATTCTTCCTCTCTGTGGATGATCTACCCAAAACTATTTCATAGCATTGTGTTCCTGGGATATATGAACATCTTTGTTCAAATGGTTCCTCAAATTTCATAGTCAATCTCCTGGAACGCGAGCGTCTTCATTCCTACATCTGTTCGCGGTCACCACCAAACCTAGAAGCAATCATCGCTGTTTTGCTACTACCACGGATGACTCCTTCCAAAACCAACCATACCACTGAGTTAGTATTTTCGCGTTCTACGTCATGCTCCCCTCGTTTCACTGAAACACCACTGAAGCCGACATCGATGTCTGTGGCCACATGCTCGATCGCCATCTCCGACGAAACCCGAACCACCACTGCTACATAGAGTGACCAATAGTATCCTTAACCTAGAAGCGCAACCTTCGGCCTTTTTGATCCATCATAGGTGGTCGACACTAGATTTTTGTGTATCCCTTCTTTAATCCAAGATGATACTTGCATACAATGCCAAGTCAGCGCCCCATTACTCTCCTTAGCCTAGTCAGTGAAGTCTAGTCTGCCCTACACTTCTTGAATCTTACGCAATAATATTGTCAAGCCTAACACAGCGAATGTGCAATAAAGCCTTTCCCATAGGAAGATAGTTCCAATAAATCAACATTTCCTTTTCAGTCTAATCCATGTCCCGAAAGCCGTTCTCTTTTCATCTTAACTTCAATTTAGATGATTCTTGCGTCTAAATATTTCTAAAATCATCCCTATCCAACCATAGTGTTTTTAAAGTGTTTTAATGATGTTTGGTATGTTGTTCTTAGTGTTTGCTTTGTGTTGTTTGTCGGTAGTTCTTGCGATTAGTCGATAATGTTCCGGAGCAGTTCGAGGGACTTCAAGATCAAGATTTCGACAACACTGAGCAGCATTGGGTAAAAGGCAAGTATCCTTGATTATATTGAACCTATGTTTTTAAATGTTTTGTTTTACAAGATTGCATGCAGTGTCAATATGATGGGTAGTCACCTATGTTAGGGTTTTCCCTAGGTTTTCCCTTATGATCCTTTGGAACCTAGATGGTTTATGGTTAGTTGTCTTTTATAGGTAGATTGCTTAGCCAAGCTTTTGGGATACAGGGAAGTGTCATATACTTGACTAATGAACTCATGCAACAATAGTGGTTAACTGGTTAATGGTCTAGCAACATGGAACCTTAGGCCTTGAGCAAAGTAGTTTTTGATGGTTGTCATGGTTATGATGTTGGTTTAGTGTTTGCTCAAGTAACCTAAGTAAGGACCGGTTCGTGGAGTGACAACCCAAGAAGTAACGTACCAACCACGAGGCTGATATGGGTAAGGCGTGACATACTAATTAGAGTCTATCCAGTGTGTGTTGGGTCAGCACAAAAGGGAGCTTCTGGGTAGGAGCTTAGCTTGCGTAAAGCCTGGCAGTGAAACCTAGTGGGCAGACACATACTGGATTAGTCTCTAGTTAGTGGAAAGTGTCATACAGTGATTCTTGGCAGCACACCACTGGCATGTGTTAAGTGTTTCGCGAACACGGCAACATGGAATTCACTGACTCGTGAGGAAAGCTGGATAACCTCTTCAGAGTGTAAAACTGTTATAATAGCCGTGCTCACGGATATGAGAGATTTGGATCCTCACATGATTAGTGGGTTGTGGTTATGGATTTGGTTTTGGTTATGGTTCTGGTACAGGGAGTACTAGATGGTTGTGGTTGTGGTTATGGTTCTGGTACAGGGAGTACTAGATAATTTTGGTTATAGTACAGGGAGTACTAGAAGGTTATGGTGTGCAAGGTGGGGAGCCTTGTATGCTGGATGCTGAATTGTTTGGGTTACATTCATTTAATAATTGCTTAATGCTTTTAAGTCCAAATGTGTTTTCATTATTCGCATTTACGCAAAAATACCATGTGTTAGCCTATTCTTGATATAAACCTGCATATCATTACTTTCCCCCACTTGCTGAGTACTCTATGTGCTCACACTTGCTATTTTCCCTACTCTATGCGACATGTATGCTGCTGCTCTGTGAGTGAAGATGTTGAAGACTACCAAGACGTGGTTGTAACTTTCTAGGTGCGTGTCTCCCGGTCGGTTGCTTGCGGTGTTGTTGGGCACCAGTGCTTCTGTTCCGCTGCAGATATCTTCTTAGAAGATAATATATGTCAATTGCTGTAAGAGTTTAATGTTTATTTAATAAAAGTATTGCTTTTGTTACTTCACCAGTGACGTCCTTATGTGTGTTGAACATCCTGGGCACACATAAGCCGCATCTAGTTTTGGCCGTTAAAACCGGGTGTGATAGTCATTCTGCTAAGGAACACGTGGGACATAAAATTGGTGCTCAATGCTATGTTCAAGGCAGAAGGCATCAAAGAGTAGTTCTTGAACTCGGTGCCATTATCACTGCAAATTGCCTTCAATGCACCATGGAGTTCCTTGAATAATCTCAAAGCCAAGCTCCGAAAGTTTGAGAACACTTCAACCTTTCTCACAAGATAGAAGACCCAATAATAGCGAGAGAAATCATAAAAATGATAAGTACATACTGCTTCTCCGCGAATCCTCCTTCCTCGACCATCAAAGCAATATGAGGACCCCTTCTTCTCCTCCCTTACTACTGTTTTAGCATCATACTAAGTCCCTAGCCAAGCCCTAGCCCCGGCGAAAGCCCGATCTACGCCGCCACGGTCATCGCCGTCGCGGACAGCCGCGAGACAGCCGCGTTGTAGCCGATTGGCATCGATGTTCCCGACAGACCAGAGGTCAAATCACCAAGCCCTTTGACCGGTGCATGTCCCATGATGTTCCCCATGCCCTCACCAACCGGTTTGGCCAGTAGATTAGCCAAACTATCGCAATCAAGGTCGACATATCCGCTGTCCGATTTCTGGACGTGTTCTGCCCACGCACCGGATTTGCATTCGCGTTCTCCGTCAATCCGAAAGCCGTATGGATGCACCAACCGCATCACGGCATGTCCCATGGAGTCTTCTACGTTACCCTAGGAGCCCATCCCCGTTTGTGCAGTGACACGACCAGGATGCCATTGCCAACCATAGCATATCGCAGCCATCACCCGTCTCATCTATGCTGATCATTCTTCCTCTCTGTGGATGATCTACCCAAAACTATCCATAGCATTGTGTTCCCGGGATATATAAACATCTTTGTTCAAATGGTTCCTCAAATTTCATAGCCAATCTCCTGGAACACGAGCGTCTTCATTCCTACATCTGTTTGCTAGAAGCAGTCATCGTTGTTTTGCTACAACCACGGATGACTCCTTCCAAAACCAACCATACCACTGAGTTAGTCTTTCCGCGTTCTATGTCATGCTCCCCTCGTTTCACTGAAACACGACTGAAGCCGACCGATGTCTGTGGCCAAATGCCCGATCGCCATCTCTGATTAAACCCGAACCACCACTGCTACATAGGGTGACCAATAATATCCATAACCCAGAAGTGCAACTTTTGGCCTTTTTTATCCATCATAGTTGGTCGATACAATGCATACAATGCCAAGTCAGTGCCCCATTAGTCTCCTTAGCCTAGTCAGTGAAGTCTAGTCTGCCCTACACTTCTTGAATCTTACGCAATAATATTGTCAAGCCTCACACGGCGAATGTGCAATAAAGCCTTTCCCATAGGAAGATAGTTCCGGTAAATCAGCATTTCCTTTTCAGTCTAATCTATCTCCCGAAAGCCGTTCCCTTTTCATCTTAACTTTGATTTAGACGATTCTTGCGTCTAAATATTTCTAAAATCATCCCTATCCAACCATAGTATTTTTAAAGTGTTTTAATGATCTTTGGTATGTTGTTCTTAGTGTTTACTTTGTGTTGTTTGTCGGTAGTTCTTGCGATTAGTCGATAACATTCTGGAGCAGTTCGAGGGACTTCAAGACCAAGATTTTGACAACAATGAGCAGCATTGGGTAAAAGGCAAGTGTCCTAGATCATATTGAACCTATACTTTTAAATGTTTTATTTTATAAAATTGCATGCAGTGTCAATATGATGGGTAGTCACCTATGTTAGGGTTTTCCCTTATCATCCTTTGGAACCTAGATGTTTTATGGTTAGTTGTCTTTTATGGGTAGATTGCTTAGCCATGCTTTTGGGATACAGGGAAGTGTCATATACTTGACTAATGAACACATGCAATAATAGTGATTAACTGGTTAATGGTCTAGCAACATGAAACCTTAGGCCTTGAGCAAAGTAGTTTTGATGGTTGTCATGGTTATGATGTTGGTTTAGTGTTTGCTCAAGTAACCTAAGTAAGGACCGGTTCGTGGAGCGACAACCCAAGAAGTAACGTACTAACCACGAGCCTGATATGGGTAAGACATGACATACTGATTAGAGTCTATCCAGTGTGTGTTGGGTCAGCACAAAAGGGGGCTTCTAGGTAGGAGCTTAGCTTGCGTAAAGCCTGACGGTGAAACCTAGTGGGCAGACACATACTTGATTAGTCTCTGGTTAGTGGAAAGTGTCATACAGTGATTCTTGGTGGCACACCACTGGCGTGTGTTTAGTGTTTCGCGAACACGGTAACATGGAATTCACTGACTCGTGGGGAAAGCTGTACAACCTCTGCAGAGTGTAAAACTGTTATAACAGCCGTGCTCACGGATATGAGAAACTTGGATCCTCACATGATTAGTGGGTTGTGGTTATGGATTTGGTTGTGGTTATGGTTCTGGTACAGGGAGTACTAGATGGTTGTGGTTATGGTTTTGGTACAGGGAGTACTAGATGGTTTTGGTTATAATACAGGGAGTACTAGAAGGTTATTGTGTGCAAGGTGGGGAGCCTTGTATGCTGGATCCTGAATTGTTTGGGTTACATTCATTTAATAATTGCTTAATGCTTTTGAGTCCAAATGTGTTTTCATTATTCGCATTTACGCAAAAAATACCATGTGTTAGCCTATTCTTATTATAAACCTGCATATCATTACTTTCCCCCACTTGCTGAGTACTCTATGTGCTCACACTTGCTATTTTCCCTACTCTATGCGACATGTATGCTGCTGCTCTGTGAGTGAAGATGTTGAAGACTACCAAGACGTGGTTGTAACTTTCTAGGTGCGTGTCTCCCGGTCGGTTGCTTGCGGTGTTGTTGGGCACCAGTGCTTCTGTTCCGCTGCAGATATCTTCTTAGAAGATAATATATGTCAATTGCTGTAAGAGTTTAATGTTTATTTAATAAAAGTATTGCTTTTGTTACTTCACCAGTGACGTCCTTATGTGTGTTGAACATCCTGGGCACACATAAGCCGCATCTAGTTTTGGCCGTTAAAACCGGGTGTGACAGTCATTCTGCTAAGGAACACGTGGGACAGAAAATTGGTGCTCAATGCTATGTTCAAGGCAGAAGGCATCAAAGAGTAGTTCTTGAACTCGGTGCCATTATCACTGCAAATTGCCTTCAATGCACCATGGAGTTCCTTGAATAATCTCAAAGCCAAGCTCCGAAAGTTTGAGAACACTTCATCCTTTCTCACAAGAAAGAAGACCCAATAATAGCGTGAGAAATCATAAAAATGATAAGTACATACTGCTTCTCACCCACCAAAGGAACTCGATATGTACCAACAGTGTCCATATGAAGAAGTTCTCCTGGTTGGTCAGTCATCACCAATTTAACTAGTGGGTGAGGAGCAGCAACCATTTTTCCATGCCGACAAGGAGCACAAACAAGGTTCTTCTCAAACTTGAGCTTGGGCAATCCTTGGATCAAGCCTAGGGTACTCAAACAAGTAAGCAAATCAAAGCTCATATGCCCAAGTCTCCTATACCACATCCAAAGCTTAGAAGAAAGTTGAACAATCAAACAATGAGAAGAATCAAGAGACTGTCGGTGATATGGGATCCGGGGGTTCCCGAGTTCTGAGGCCAGGACAGTGTAGTGCCACATAGCGCCTTCCCTCGGGGACCACCTCCCCGAGGGCCCAAGGGAAGTAGGGTCTAAAAGTGAGTGCTCGGGGCTAAGAATAGTTGGTCCCCAAGTACCCAGAGTGCCCCGAGGACTTGAGGGAAGCAAGGTCTGGGACTGGGTGCTCGGGGCTAAGAACAGTTGGTCCCCGAGTACCCAGAGAGTCCCGAGGACCCGAGGGAAGCAAGGTCCGGGACTGGGCGCTCGGGAGCAAGAACAGTTGGTCCCTGAGCACCTAGAAAGCCCCGAGCACCCGGCAAGCCCCATGCCGGTGGACCCCGCAGGGACTCCACAATGAGGTGTTGGTCGGCGAAACGCCCGATGCTGCATTTAATGGGGAGTGTGGACGGTCACATCCAACCACTCTCCTCCACACCTGCCGTACTGAATATGCCAGTCCCTATCACCGCCTGGCAGGAAGGCGTGGGCACAATTAATGCGGCGGGTCCCATCGCATGTCCCCTCGCGGGGCCCATAAAGAAAGACGGCTTAAAGATATCTTCGATGGGCTTGAGGCTTATCGCTTATCGTCCTGTTGCATCAGACCGTGTCAGACCTACTCTGACCAGACGGGCATGAGAGAGTACTCAGAGGCTGGCCAGTGGGAGCCCCTGCGCCTGCTAAAGCTGGGACATGAAGACCGATGGGACCATCCAAGAGATGTATTTTCAACCCTCTGTAACATGAACTGTAGACCCATGATGGTTGCTTTCCATTTATTTTTTACAGGAACTTGTGCCTTCATTCTGGGGACTCCCTGGAGGGCCTCCCCCGATAGATAAAAGGGGGGGAGCACTTCGTAGAAAGGGCACCTGGTAACACAGAGGAAAAATGAGGGAGCTAGAGATCGAGAAAGACATAGAGACATCTGAAGAGCATTGATAACATACAGAACACACAGGAGTAGGGTATTACGCCTCCATGCGGCCTGAACCTGTCTAAATCCTTGGTGCATTCATTACTACTAGCCGACGAAGATTCATCTCACCTAAGTCCCACACGCATTAACCCCACGTACGAGGTAGTTCCAAGACCAGCCCCCCGGCTGAATCTCAAAGGGGGTCCCTCAGGATCTTTGCTTGCGGTGTTCATCCACTGACACCTGGCACGCCAGGTAGGAGGGTTGCATCCCTGAATCCACCTCATTTTTTGCAAAAAAAATGGGGGGTGGACATGGTCTTCAGCGCACTGACTCAGACTCGAACAAGGAAATGGAAAACGTGGCCCAGGGGGCCCTAGCTCCTGCTGGTCCTCAGCAGCGTCAGCAGCCGGCTCGTACGGCGCCTCCCTACATCGGGGACAATGGCGCGGGGCCCAGTAGGGTTACAACCGCCGCGGGCAGGCTACCAAACCCGCAGCAAGCAGCAATCGTCCCTGCCACAAGGTCGGCATCCAGACAACGCCGAGCGCCGATACGGTGTAAACTCAACTTTGGTGACGCCAGCCCTAGGAGTGCCTTGCTTGCGGCGCAAGCACTCCTTAGGCACCCGCCTGTCCAGGTAGCGGGAGAAACACCAGATGGCCATTGGCTACAGGAGGTTGTCGACTTGGTTGGCACGGCTCATCGGTAAGTACTTGCCCAGAGTTCCCGTGCCACCTCCCTCCACGGTACAACAAAAGCCGGAGCATCTTCGGGTGGCGGCAGAACCGGCTGGCGGGCTCCAAATGAGGTGTCGCCCCCCTGGTCACGATGGGAGCTCAAGACCTCTGCTTGCACCTCAATGAGCGGAGGGCCGTCGAGGATGCGTGTGTCACCCTCGAGCGCCGCCGGGAGTCCCATCGCGAGGCTGAGGCGAAGGAGGACCAAGCTTCCTATATGCCGGCCCACGACCGCCAAGGTTCCCCAGCGCACCGGTGACGAGGTATACGGCACGGGCTACCGAGCGTTCACCAGCGAGCTCCGCTGGGTCAATTGGCCCACAAAGTTCTGGCCCGAACTACCGGAGAAGTATGACGGATCCATCGACCCCGTCGAGTTCCTCCAGATCCACACCACCGCTGTCCAAGCGGCGGGCGGGAACAAAAAGGTGATGGCAAACTACTTTCACATGGGCCGGAGGAGCTCTGCCCGCTCTTGGCTCATGAACTTACCCCCAGGCTTTATTTGCTCCTGGGATGATCTGTGCCACCAGTTTGTGGCAAACATTCAAGGCACTTTTGCGCGCCCCGGCCTGGAGTGCGACCTCCATGCCGTCAAGCAGTGGGAGGGAGAGACGCTGAGGCGGTTTATACAGCGCTTCAGCCAGGTCCGCAACACCATCCCGTGGATCACCCCCCACGTTATCATCGTAGCCTTCGGGTAGGGTGTCCGCGACGAGCGGATGCTCGAGAAGCTAGGCACACACGAAGTCTAGACCACCACGGAGCTTTTCGCACTGGCTGACAAGTTCGCCAAGGCGACGGAAGCTCGGGCGTGGCACGTTCCACGCCCCAAGCAACCCACAGCTAACGAAACAAGTCCTTCCCACTCCGATAAGTGGGAAAAGAAAAAGAGGAAGAAGCGCGACGTGGCCCCTGTCCTACCAGCAGAAGGCACCGCACACAGGCCGGCACGCCGAGCGGCTGTCGAGAAAAAGCCCGCTCCAGTGAGGCCAGAGGTAGGGAAATGGTGCGAAATCCACCAAACCGACTGGCCCGACCTCACCGAGCGCTGGTTGGTGAAGGATCTCGCGGAACAGCGCCAGAAGGAGCGCGAGGAGCGCCGCAAGGGTGGTGACGACAAAGGCACCCCCGAAAATGAAGAGCTCGGGTTTCAAGAGCCCGAGCACACCATCGCCTTCATTGATGGGGACGCGCACATGCCCCCCTCTCGCCGCTGCGTCAAAACAATGCAACATGAGGTGTGCTCGGCAACCCCGAGCGTGGCGGCCACAAGGTCCCTCAAGTGGTCGGGGACCCCGATCACCTTCAGCCAGGCGGACCACCCCGTGAGTACTGCGGGGGTGGGGCGACTGCCTCTGGTGGTGTCCCCCACCATCTGCAATGTGAAAGTCAGTCGAGTGCTGATCGACGGGAGTGCAGGCCTGAACCTCCTGTCCCAAGAGGCGTTCAAGAAGCTACAATTGCCTCCGAAGTGTCTGAAGCTGTCCCTCCATTTCTATGGGGTGACGCCGAGGCACACCCTCCCCCTCGGGCAGGTCGAGTTGCCCATCACCTTGGGGAGCCGGGATAACTTTCGGATGGAGAACGTCGTCTTCGACGTCGCGGAGGTTCCTCTCCTTTACAAAGAGATCGTCGGGCGCCCGGCACTCGCCAGGTTTATGGTGGCGACACACTACGCATACCTCACCGTGAAGATGCTGGGCCCGGCCATCCCCATCTTCGTGCCCGTCAAAACCGGTAGCGTCGTCTCCTGTGCCGAGCAGCTGTACTCGGCCTTGGCCTCCGCCCGCGCCGAGGTCGAAGGACACCCGGGGGGTCTGGGACCTTCTTCGTCCAAATCCCGACTCGCCGTTGACGCCTCCGTCCCCAGGAAGGAGGTCGCGCTGGGCGAAGACCCATCTAAGGTCACCAGAATCAGTGGTGACCTGGACGCCAAATAGGAAAGTGCGCTCGTCGCCTTCCTCTGGGCTAACGCCGATGTGTTTGCATGGTAGCCATCAGATATGCCCGAGATCCCTAGGGAGGTGATCGAGCACCACCTTGCCGTGCACCCAGACGCACGGCCCGTGAGACAAAAGGTTCACCAACAGGCACCCGAGCGCCAGGAGTTCATTCGAGAGCAAGTCAACAAACTCCTTGACGCCGGCTTTATCCGAGAAGTCCTCCACCCGGAGTGGCTGGCAAACCCCGTCGTCGTCCCCAAGGCCAATGGCAGGCTGAGGATGTGCGTCGACTACACCAACCTTCATAAGGCTTGCCTAAAAGATCCTTTCCCTCTACCACGCATAAACTAGCTTTCTTGATGCAAATTCGAGCTATCACCAAATTCGCATGGCCAAGCAAGATGAAGAAAAAACATCTTTTATTTCCCCGGAGGGGTCCCAGGCCGCACGTTCAGTGGGAGGTCCCGACAAGGTGCCGCCGCCCAGCAAGCGCGTTGTGCTTGCCGGTAGTTCTCAAGAACCCACGTGGATCGATGATATCCGAGGGTACTTGAAAGAAAACATCCTTCCCGAGGATGACGCCTCTACAGAGAGGATTGCACGACAGTCCAAACGCTATGCTATTGTAGATAGGGATCTCTACCGGTGTGCACGGATGGTGTCCTCCAGAAATGCATCACCCGGGAAGAAAGCAGTTTGCTCCTCACTGAGATCCACGAGGGCGAGTGTGGTGGCCATGCATCGTTCCGCACGCTTGTCGGGAAGGCCTTTTGGCAAGGTTTCTACTGGCCAACAGCCCTCCTGAACGCTTCCGGGCTGGTTCGGCGCTGCAGGGTGTGCCAATTCCATGCAAAGCGGATTCACCAGCCAACTCAGGCTCTTCATACCATCCCCTGTCTTGGCCCTTCGCGGTCTAGGGGCTGGACATCTTGGGTCCATTCCCCCTTCGCAGTCGGGGGCTATGAGTACCTGTACGTTGCCATCGACAAGTTCACCAAGTGGCCGGAGGCGGTCCCAGTAACCAAGGTCACTAAGAACACGACGGTCCAATTCATCCACAGCATCACAAGTCGCTTCGGCGTCCCGAACAGGATCATCACCGATAATTGCACCCAGCTCACAAGTGCCCTGTTCGGGGAATACTGCGAGGACCTTGGGATCAAGCTTTGTTGTGCTTCTATTGCTTATCCCCATAGCAACGGGCAAGTCGAGCGTGCAAATGCCGAGATATTGAAGGGGCTCAAGACGCGGACCTACGACGTGCTTGCAAAGCATGGGAAAGGGTGGATCGATGATCTAACCGTTGTGTTATGGGCCAACCAGACCACACCAAGCTGGGACACCAGGGAGACGCCTTTCTTCCTCGTCTACAGCGCCGAGGCTGTCCTCCCCTCCGAACTTACGCTAGGCTCGCCTCGGGTGAATGCATACTCGGAGGGTGAACAAGAACAGCGAAGACGTGATGACGTCGAGCACTTGGAGGAGCGTCGGCGACGAGCCACCGTCCGAGCCACCAGATATCAGCAGAGCCTAAGGCGTTACCATCAGTGCCGTGTCTGGGCCCGGTCGCTTGAGGTTGGGGATTTGGTTCTCCGACGCACTCAGATGCGCGAAGGAAAGAACAAGCTCTCCCCTATGTGGGAAGGCCCCTTCGTCATGACCAGTACCCCACGGCAAGGCACGTTTAAATTGGCCACAGAGGATGGGTAGCCTCTCCCGAATGCTTGGAACATTGAGCACATTCGCAAATTTTATCCATAGGTAAGCGTGTCTGTGCTCGGGCCAACCAGGCCAGGGGTCTTCCCCCTACCCAAATTGGCCAGGGGCTGATACCAACCACATAAGTTAGCACTTGCTATTTATTTTCATCACTTCAGTATGAATCATTAATATACGCCTATGTTTCTCTTATTCTGAGTTTTCCTCTGGAATCCATATGTTAATCTGCTCGGTGCGCAAAAAACACGCTCTCTCGCATTTTCCCGCTGACAAAAATGGATACCAGTCGGTATGCGGCACAGGTGGCGATCGCTGACCTAAGTCCTTTGTGGTAGGCTGTGGTGCCCGGCTACTGTGGTAATACCCCAAGCACTACCGAGCCTCTAGGGTTCTCAGGTGGTTCTACCACTCGAGCATGAGTGGTCGGGACCACCTAGTCCCCAGGGGTGGGCTGTCGGTGCTAGGCCTGGTTAGCCCTAGCCCGTACACCACTGAACCATGGGACCTCTTGGTCGTATCTCCGTCTGTGCACTTCGCAGTTCCGGGCATTCGAGAGGTCACGGGTCAAAAAAGAGAGCAAGCTATAATGAGTACCACACCGATAGAGCGCACCAAGCAAAGAAACCTTGCCCATTTGAGCTTGCAGGGAAATGCTCAAGAACCAAGCGACCCAAGCACCGGGGCATCAGTACCCAGGGCACTGCCCAGCCTCTGGGGTCCTCGGGTAATCCTACCACTCGCATATGAGTGGTCGGGACCACCTAGCCCTCAGGAATTGCTCGGGTGCTAAAAGGACGACTTGGGGGCTAAAGCGCCCTGCACAAGGGAATCCACATTCCCGGGCGCCCCGAGCACCAGGGCATCCACCCTTTCCTGGCCTGGTCGGCTGACACCGACTCGGTAAGTCACTACTTGGGGTGTTTTCGTAAAAAAAGCATGTGAATTTACATTCATACATTCGTAATAAACTATTGTTCCCGAGTTAATCTCGGAACCCTCATATGCTAATCTGTTCGGTGAGGCAATCTCCTCGCGCGCAAAACCCTGCCCTCGTATTCGCTTTTCCGGAACGACAAAGACAAACGGTAGTCGGTGTACCGCACATGCGGCGATTGCTGACCTAAGTCCTTTATGGTGGGATGTGGTGCCCGGCTGGCATGGCAGTACCCCGAGCACTACCGAGGCTCTGGGGTTCTCGGGTAGTCCTACCACTCAAGCATGAGTGGTCGGGACCACCTAGTCCCTGGGGTCAAGGTGTCAGTGCTCGTTCTAGTCAGTCCTAACCCGAGCACCACCGAACCGTGGGGACTCTTGGTTTTATTTCTGCCTACGCGCGTCTCTGGTTTATTAGTTTGAGAGGTCGCAAGACAAAAAGCGTTCACGAGTCACGGTGGGTACTGTGCTAGGTGGACTCACTTCCCAAGAAAAAGAGTTTTGTGTCTATTTGTGTCTGTTTGACTCAGCCGCCGCCTACCCGCAAGCACCCGGGGGCTGCGCGCCCCGAGCACAAGATCCTACGCGCGGGCTCGGGGGTTGGGTGCTCGGGAGTACCCGAGGGTCTCGGGTGGTCCTGCTACTCAAACATGAGTGGCCAAGGCAACCTTGTTCTCGGGGGTGAACTGCCGGTGCTCGGCCTGCTAAGTGCCTCCCGGGACATCAGTACAAACAAAATCAAGAAAGGAGCAGTACAAAGCAGAGTACAATTCCAAGGACGGCTTCTATTATACTGAAGGGAGCCAATCAACAAGGAATCACTTCCAGATTTACAACTTTAAAAAAAACCCTAACTTATTACAGGCTATGGAGGAGGTCATGCATCGACGCCGCTATCACTGCCCAGGCCTGGCTCTCGCATAGAAAACTTCGCCACTTCGGTGGCAACATCGCGGATGGCTGCCAGGGCGACGACTTCCTCTGCCTCAACCACGCCCTGCCGGGCTGGCTCCAGTAGGAAGGCAGGGTCTCAGCTGCGATAGCAGGCGAGAACGTGCTCGGCCACACCCTGGGCCAGCGCACGCCCCTCCCGGGTCACTAGCTCCTAGACCGCGGTAGGGAGAGCCTCGAGGCGCCAGGCGATCCCCGAGAACCCAAGGGCAAGATGGCCTAGCGTATCCAGACCTTGGGAACCCACCGTCACGGACCCGAGCCCGGCCGCCTCCACGGAGCCCCAGGCCTGCCGAAGGACATCCTGCATCATCGCCTTAGCATTCATCCACTCTTTGTAGACAGCATCAAGATCCTCCTCGGCTTTCTTCAGCCGAGGTTCAAGACCTTTGCTGCTGGCGGTGCTAGCAGGGATCGGCCCGTGCCTCCTGGAGTTGGGCAGCCACCTCGGTGCAGGCCCGCTCTAGTTGCTCAGCCCGAGCCTCGATGGCCTGCTCTCGGGCAGTTGCGCCTACCTCCTGGTTGGTGGTGTTCTCCTACCTGGCAGCAAGCGCTGACGATGCTAGATCGGCGTCCATCTCACGCAGTGCAACCTACTCCTCCCGGCGGAGAACGTCGGCGCGGCCACGCTCGAGATCATTGGCTTGGCGGCAGAAGTCCACCTGAGCGGACCGCAAGGTTTCCTCCCCCTTGCCGACCACCTCCTCCCATGAGGCAACCTCTTGCTCGCGCATGAAAAGATGCTCCTCGCGAGCGGCCAGCTCGCTGGAGCGCTTCTTCGATGCCTGGTCGCACTCCACCGTGAGCTGCCCCAGGCGGTCGGCCTTTTTTTTGTGCGGTGACGGCCTCCTCGCGGACCTCCTCCAGGGCCTCCCGCTCCACAGCCAGCTCCTGCAAGGACCTTTCGTAGGTTGTGCGGGCCGTGGCCACGCGGGTCTCCAGGAGCTTACGGGCCTCCTCCAGCTGGCCCCTTTCGTCAACAAGGGCGGCGCACTCCTCTTCGAGCTCGGCCCTCTCCACCGCAATGGCAGCCTCGAGCCGCCCGATGACCACCCGAGCGCTTCCCAGCACCTCGGGGAGGGGTTCCGGGGCCTGGCCAGGGGATAGCCTAGAGTTGGGTCCCCACCTCGCCTTTTCAACAGAGGCACTTGGGGACCCCGACGGCGGCCACGCCAGTGCCACCCTTGTCGCGACAGCCTCCCTTGAAGCCGGTTGCTCCTCCCTAGTCAGAGGGCTCGGGGCAGAGCCAGCCTGGGCTCTCGACTCAAGGACAAGGGGAGGTCTCAGTTGCTCGGGAAACGTCTGGCCTCCTGAAGAGCCCTTGGGCGGCCTGGAACAGAAATAGGTTAACCCCCAGCCAAGACACGGGCAAAACGAGCTCAAGGAAAAAAAAAGGGGGCTTCAGTGGTTTTTGGCTCGCGGTACCGCCATCGGGACTGCGGGATTTGGAATTCTGGGGCCTTCAGCTTGGGCTACGGCCTTCTCCTCTTCGGGGGTGGGCTCTGGCCCCCGGGCTGTTGTGAACTGGACCCAGCTTCCACCCCGGGACCTGCTGTTCTCATACAATAACAGTTATCAAGCCAGTTTGAAGATGTTTCCCTTTGAAGTTCTTTGTGGCAGTAACACCTTTAATGTGGTCAGAAGTTGGAGAACATACCTTGCTTGGATCAGCCCTCATCAAAGAAGTAGAAGACCGTGTTGCAGAAATAAGGAAATAGTTAAAGGCAGCTCAATCCTGCTAGAAAGGCTACACAAACAAAAGAAGAAAAGATCTGGACTTCAAAGTTGGAGAGTTTATATACCTTAAGGTCTCACCAATACAGGGAACCTGGAGGTTTCGACTCCATGGAAAGTTGGCTCCCTGGTATATTGGACCTTACGAGGTTGTGGGAAAAGTTGGTGCAGTAGCCTACAAGATACAGTTACCACAAGAGTTGTCAAATACTCACAATGTTTCCCATATCTCCTAGATAAATAAGTGATTGGAGTGCCAGAAGAGAATGTTTCTGTGGAATCCCTGGACCTACAAGATGATCTCCAGTATCAAGTTCTAGTAAAGATCTTGGATGTTGTGATGAGGACATCACTCTTTCGGATACACACACACCGAGTATTCCTCCAACAATAGATCCATTGACACGAGCTCGTGCACGTCAACTAAATCATAAGGTGAGCTCGTTCCTTAGTGTTCCTTTATATTTTGATAAGGATGGGATGCTACTGAATAATTGTGATGTATTGTTACTTAGGAACACGAGAGAAGACCAGCAAGGGCGCCCAAGCCAAGGTGGAGGTCCAATCAGTTTCGAGTCCGTTTCGGAGTCCAGGACCAGGCTGCACTAAAATCGTCGCCCAAGACGCATACGGACTCCGTTTTCAACGTTCTACACATGGTTGGAAAGTTAAGGAGATAGGCTTTCTAACGGGAATGGTCTCATGTCTAAATTCTTTCTGAGTCAACAAGAATCTATGAAACAAGTGGACGTCCAGAATCTGTCAAAGTGCTGCGCCACCATCTTTTGGGCTGTTGGGCCGTGTAACGTGTTGGAGTCCATTAGGGACGCGTCCAAGGGTCCTTGGCCGACCCTAGTCTTTTATATACAGTAGCCACCACCCCAATTAGGGTTGGGTTTTGCTTAGATATTGATCTACACACAGATTGTGAGATTTTCACTCTTGTTCCGGACCGACTAGGCCGCCGCAAGTGTTTGTGGAACCCAAACTTCGATTGCTTGAATTCTATTCGCAATATTTCAGACTGCAACTTCTACGTTCTTGCTTGTGTTCTCGGTACACTTGCAGGGATTGAGCCTTCTTGGCAAGGTCAACCGCGTGACACGGTTGATAACCAACGGAGCTGTGGTGTAGTGATTGCAAGGGAGATGATCTGTTCGGGTCGAAGCCTTTGGATCATCAACGTCGAGTTCTCCACCTACCGACTTATCGCTACCTATCGGAAGATCAGGCCAACAATCCCATCAACTGGTATCAAATTTATAGGTTGCCCGTTAGGTAATTTCGTTTTCCCCTTTAGATTAGTCTGTTTTTCATTACCTAGAGTCCAAAAAAATTCAAAAAAAAACAATTCCGTCAATTTTCGCTGCCCTAGAACCCTTTGTGCCTTTGCAATTTTTTTTTTCACTTGCGCGTTGTTGAGTTTGTGTCCGTGGTCGAGTCTTGTTGCTAGTTTAGAGTTGTGTTCTTGGTCTTTAGTCAACGCTCCATGCTGTTTTGATCACGCCGCTATCCCATCGCCACCATCCCCACCAACAAGTCGAGCCACCACATTACTCGATTTGCCACCGCGAGCCGCCTTGTGTTACTTTCCGCCACGCCAACCCTAGATAGGTCGCAAGCCGCCTTGTATCAATTGCCCTACCACCGTTGCCCTCCTTATTCATCTCGCGATCCTATTGCTTGCCATACCTTAACGAGAACAATTTCTCCAAGAGGTGCTTTGAAAAAAAAACCCTAACTCGACAGGGGTTCAGTAAAACGGCCATAACTTTCTCATACGGACTTGGAATCAGGCAAAAAAAAAATTTCACGGACATCTACAGAAAAAGTTACATCCGTTGCTCCCTGCCTTCGCCGGGTTCCGCCAAAATTTTTTTACCAAATTCGGCTTGGAAGATTGAGTATTCGAGCCGCGAAGTTTTCGCACGCTTTCAGAGAACGTGCTTGATTTTCTATAGGCCACATGTTCCATCCGTTTGCGCTGAAAATTTCTATGGTTGTTTCTTTTGTGCTCCTAGTTCAGAAAAAAATATCAGAAAAATACAAAAAAAAATTCGTGATTCCTACTAGTGCTAAAAGACAAAAAAGAGGAGCACATAGAGAACACCCAGATAATTGTGCTGTTTGCTGTGTCTTTCTCTGATCATCTTATTTAGCTTTATTTCAGCTGTTGTGCTAGGACTAGGGACACGTGATAGACCAGCAACTGTGATTCATACTTTGGACACTTATTTAGCTTTGCTCATCTGATTACAGTTATTGCTAATCCTTGCTACCATATTGTGCCTTTCCAAGCTCCACCTCCTTTGATCCGAATAGGTTCACTCTTGCAATCATCCCACGCTTCCATACTTGTCATCGATTGTTCCTCCTTGCTGCGTTGGTAAGAACATTTGTAAGAGCGTGGTAAGACACTTGAGTGTGTCTGATTCCACCTTCCACCACATAGTAGTTGATAGGGATAATATTGTGTTGTCCTTTGTTTTCTACTAACCATGTCAGGTAATGGCTCTCCGTCGGATTTTAAGGATTGTGTGTCCAAGCAAGAACTCAACAAAGCCTTGCAGGATCATACTAGACTATTGACAGACATTAGAACAAGTATTGCTAACCTCGTCACGCGAGTCAACGACCTTGAGTTGCGACAGCCACCACAGGATGATGACTATTCACATGATGATGATGATACTAATAATGGTGACCAAGAAGATGGTGAGGTTTTTGTTGGGCAAGATGCGCGTGCTGAGCAACGTCCTCGTGCTGAAAAATTACGTCGTGACCAACAACAACGTCGTCAAGGAAACGGAGGTAATAATGTTAATCGCAACGGTCGCGATGATCCTTATTCTAAGATTAAGTTTTCAATGCCTCCTTTTGATGGTGCATATGATACTGATGCTTATTTGAATTGGGAAATGACGATTGATCAAAAGTATAGTTCTCATATGGTTCCTCAAATGCATAGAGTTAGACTAGCCACTTGTGAGTTCATGAATTATGCTATTATTTGGTGGAATGGTTTAGTTTCTAGTGGCTTAGAATCTGAATCATCGCCTAGACTAAATCGTGCCATGCGCAATAGATTTATTCCTCCTGATTATACACGTGAATTGAAAAAGAAATTGCAGCGCTTAAATCAAGGTTCTAAATCTGTGCATGATTACTATCAAGAGCTTCAAATTTCTATGCTTCGTTGTAGTATACAGGAGGATGATGAGGATACCATGATTCGTTTTTACTCTGGGTTGAGACATGAAATTCAGGACCTTGTTGATTATAAAGATTACAATACTACCAATAGGTTGTTCCATTTTGCTATCTTGGCAGAAAAAGAATTGCAGGGTCGACAACAGGTGCAGAAATTGCGGAACAATTTTGGGAGTACATCTACTTCACGAGTACCACCGGGACAAGCAACAACATTCCCTTCTACATCTACACAATCTGCTGCCCCCTCCTCCAACACTCGTGCGCGTTCAGCAGGAGCACCACCACCATCACGTGAGGTGAGCAAATCTACTGTTTCGCAGGATCCAATGCCAAGCTCTTCTTCAAGTGCAGCTACCATGGGTCGTACAACGGGCATTGTGTGCCGTCGCTGCCAAGGTATTGGCCACGTCATGAAGGGTTGCCCAAGCCAGCGAGCATACTTCGCAACAACAGATGGTGGATATGTTAGTAATAGTGATGTCAAGGAAGAATATGCATTTGAAGCTAATCTTGCTACCGATCATGACATGGATAGTGAGGGGGAGGAGATTAGTGGTACCGCTGCCACGGAGAGTTATGCAGCACGTACCTTCATTGTGAAGCGAGTTTTGAGTTATCAAATGGGGCAAGCAGAGCAGCTACAACGCCACAATTTATTCTAGACATTCCTCATTGTCAAAGATGCACGTGTTCGTACCATAATTGATGGCGGGAGTTGCAACAACCTCTTGAGCTCTGATCTTGTGAAGAATCTTTCCTTGCCAACACGTGCACATTCTCATACATACTACATTCGGTGGTTCAATAACAGCGGTAAGGTTAAGGTAACACAATCTGCGAGAGTATATTTTTCTATTGGTTCCTACCATGATTATGCTGATTTTGATGTAGTGCCTATGCAAGCATGTTCACTTTTGTTAGGCCGTCCTTGGGAATTTGATACCGATGCTACAAACCATGGTAGAAGTAATAAATACTCTCTCATGCACAAGGGAAAGAAAATCACTTTGCTTCCTTTGACACCTGCTGAAATTGTGCAATGTGATAAAGCGCTAGCTGAAAAAGAAAAGAAAGAACGTGTTTTGGAATCTAAAAATCAGCAAGTAGCTCAATCTGTTTTCCCACCTAAGAAAGAGAAGAACACACCTAGGTCCAAAGGCATTAAGTTAAAGGGTGGTGTTATGCTTGCTACTAAATCTGATCTTGCTGAAATTCAAGATAATGATGCTTTGTGCTATGCTTTGGTATGCAAAGAGGTTTTATTTTCAATTGATGATATACCTAGCCCTTTGCTTGCTGCTGTCACTAACCTTTTGCAGGAGTATAAGGATGTCTTTCCAGCTGAGATACCCCCAGGGCTGCCACCATTGAGAGGTATAGAGCACCAAATAGATTTGATCCCAGGAGCGACTTTGCCAAACCGCGCTTCATATAGGACCAATCCAGAGGAGACTAAGAAAATTCAGCGACAAGTTCAAGACCTGTTGGACCGTGGGTACGTACGAGAGAGCCTTAGTCCTTGTGCTGTTCCTGTTCTTTTGGTTCTTAAGAAAGATGGTACATGGCGCATGTGTGTTGATTGTAGAGCCAATAATAATATCACAATAAGGTATCGTCACCCTATTCCTAGGCTAGACGACATGCTTGATGAGTTGAGTGGTTCTATTATTTTCACGAAGATTGACTTGCGTAGTGGTTACCACCAAATAAGAATGAAATTGGGAGATGAATGGAAAACTGCTTTCAAAACTAAGTTCGGTCTATATGAGTGGTTAGTGATGCCTTTTGGTTTAACTAATGCACCTAGCACTTTCATGAGATTAATGAATGAGGTTTTACGTGCTTTCATAGGAAGATTTGTGGTGGTGTACTTTGATGATATTTTGATCTATACCAAGTCACATGACGGACACATTGATCATCTACGTGCTGTTTTTACTGCTTTGAGAGAGGCACGTTTGTTTGCTAACCTTGACAAGTGCACCTTTTGCACGAATAGAGTTGCTTTTCTTGGCTATGTTGTTACTCCACAAAGAATTGAAGTGGATGAAGCTAAAATTAAAGCCATCAAGAGCTGGCCGACCCCTGGGACTATCACACAGGTGAGAAGCTTTCATGGCCTTGCAGGATTTCTATCGGCGTTTTGTGAGAGATTTCAGCACCATTGCTGCCCCACTCAATGAGTTGACAAAGAAGGGCATTCCGTTCCAATGGGGGCCAGCACAAGAACAAGCTTTTAATACGCTGAAAGATAAGCTTACGCATGCACCTCTACTCCAACTTCCGGACTTTGGTAAGACATTTGAGTTAGAATGTAATGCTAGCGGCATTGGAATTGGAGGAGTGCTACTACAAGGAGGTAAACCCATTGCTTATTTTAGTGAGAAATTGAATGGGCCATCTCTGAATTATTCGACTCATGATAAGGAGTTGTATGCTTTAGTGCGAGTTTTAGAAACATGGCAACATTATCTTTGGCCCAAGGAGTTTATTATTCATTCTGATCATGAAGCTTTGAAACATATTAGAAGCCAAGCCAAACTGAAAAAATGTCATGCTAAATGGGTTGATTTTATAGAGTCATTTCCTTATATCATTAAACACAAGAAAGATAAAGACAATGTCATTGCAGATGCGTTATCTAGATGTTATACCATGCTGTCCCAACTCGATCATAAGATTTTTGGTTTAGAAACAATTAAAGGATTATATGCTACTGATTTGGACTTTAACGATGCTTTTGAACATTGTAAAAAAGGAAGAATTTGGAATAAATATGTGCTGAATGATGGATTGCTATACCGTGCTAACAGGCTATGCATCCCAGCTAGCTCTATTCGCCTATTGTTCTTGCAGGAAGCGCGTGGAGGTGGTTTGATGGGACATTTTGGAGTGAAGAAGACCGAGGATGTACTGGCTACTCACTTCTTTTGGCCTAAGATGAGGCACGACGTCGAACGCTACGTGGCACGCTGCACTACTTGCAATAAAGCTAAGTCTCGCTTGAACCCACATGGACTTTATATGCCTCTTCCTGTTCCTAGTGTGCCTTGGGAGGATATTTCTATGGATTTTATTTTAGGATTGCCTAGGACCAAGAGGGGGAGGGATAGTATATTTGTCGTTGTGGATCGTTTTTCAAAAATGGCACATTTTATACCTTGTCACAAGAGCGATGATGCTACACACATAGCTGATTTGTTTTTTAGGGAAATCATTCGCTTGCATGGAGTGCCTAACACCATTGTTTCGGATCGTGATGCTAAATTTTTGAGCCACTTTTGGAGGTCACTTTGGAATAAACTTGGGACAAAGCTGCTGTTTTCGACGACATGTCACCCTCAAACCGACGGACAAACGGAGGTTGTGAACCGCACATTATCCACCATGTTGCGGGCTGTTTTGAAGAAAAATTTGAGGATGTGGGAAGAGTGTCTACCCCATATTGAGTTCGCTTACAACAGATCAGTTCACTCCACCACCAAGGTAAGTCCGTTTCAGGTAGTGTATGGTTTTAATCCCCGTGTCCCTATTGATTTACTGCCTTTACCAACATCCCGAGAAATTGAATTTTGATGCTAAGACACGTGCTGATTTGATTCTGAAAATGCATGAGTTGACTAAGGAAAATATTGAAAAGATGAATGAGAAGTATAGAACTTATGGTAGCCAAGGTCGGAAACATATTACTTTTGAAATTGGTGATCTTGTGTGGTTACATTTGCGCAAAGATAGGTTTCCTGATTTGAGAAAGTCTAAATTGCTGCCTCGAGCTGATGGTCCTTTTAAAATTATGAAAAAGATCAATGATAATGCATATAAGCTTGAGTTGCCTACATATTATGGGGTTAGTCCCACATTTAACATTTCAGATTTGAAGCCTTACTTGGGAGAAGAAGATGACATTGCGTCGAGGACGACTCCAATTCAAGAGGGGGATGATGATGAGGACATCACTCTTTCGGATACACACACACCGAGTATTCCTCCAACAATAGGTCCATTGAATAATTGTGATGTATTGTTACTTAGGAACACGGGAGAAGACCAGCAAGGGCGCCCAAGCCAAGGTGGAGGTCCAATCAGTTTCGAGTCCGTTTCGGAGTCCAGGACCAGACTGCACTAAAATCGTCGCCCAGGACGCATACGGACTCCGTTTTCAACGTTCTACACATGGTTGGAAAGCTAAGGAGATAGGCTTTCCAACGGGACTGGTCTCATGTCCAAATTCTTTCTGAGTCAACAAGAATCTGCGAAACAAGTGAATGTCCAGAATCTGTCAGGTTGCTGCGCCACCATCTTTTGGGCCGTTGGGCCGTGTAATGTGTTGGAGTCCATTAGGGACGCGTCCAGGGATCCTTGGCCGACCCTAGTCTCTTATATACAGTAGCCGCCACCCCAATTAGGGTTGGGTTTTGCTTAGATATTGATCTACACACAGATTATGAGATTTTCGCTCTTGTTCCGGACCGACTAGGCCGCCGTAAGTGTTTGTGGAACCCCAACTTTGAGTGCTTGAATTATATTCGCAATATTTCAGATTGCAACTTCTACGTTCTTGCTTGTGTTCTCGGTATGCTTGCAGGGATTGAGCCTTCTTGGCAAGGTCAACCGCGCGACACGGTTGATAACCAACGGAGCTGTGGTGTAGTGATTGCAAGGGAGACGATCTGTTCTGGTCGAAGCCTTTGGATCATCAACATCGAGTTCTCCACCTACCGACTTATCGCTACCTATCAGAAGATCAGGCCAACAATCCCATCATGTTGTCTCCAGTCAGACCAGAGGATCGAAAGTTCGTCTATGTCGTGTACCGTGGAGCAGGCATACTGAAGCGGAAGCTACATGGGAATGAGACGATACTTTGGGAAAAGAGTTCCCCTTTCTGTTCGAGGAGGTTCCTGAATTTCGAGGGAGAGGTTCTTTCTAATTGGAGTAGTTTTGTAACATCCCAGTTTTTAGCCAAAACCAAATTTCAAAACCTTTTTAAAAATTAGTTCAAAATTATCTCAATATTGTTCAAATCAATTTCCAAAAAATCTAAAACCTTTCCTTCTCTTCCTGGGCAAAATCCATCCCTCTTTTCCTTTTATACCGGCTTGGCTTCCCTTTCTCTTTTCTCTCCCGGCCCGGCCTCCTTCATTCTCCCGACCCGTCTCTCCTCACTCTCTCTTTTCTTTCCCTCTCCAGGCCGCTCTCTTTCCTTGGCCCAGCTCACCTCTCTCCCTTCTTCCCTACTCTTCCGCATCGTGCGCCAGCCTAGCCCACATCGCTCCTTCTCCTTCCTCGCGCTCCACCCAAGCACACAAGCTGGACCCGCCGCCCAACTACCAACCACCATCGCTTAACTCTGCTCTCCTGTTGCGCGATGTGTGCTCTCACTGCAATGCTCCCTCTATCCCCTTCCCTCTCTACCAGTCAAAGCGCGCAGAGTCAGCAACGACGCAGGGTAAGGCCGATCGCCGATCTTTTCCAACCACCGTTGTGGTGCTCTCTCTCTGCTTCTCTCTCCTGCTCCTGCTATACCTGTGCACGTGCGTAGGAAGCCACTGTGGCAAGTTAATCGCCGGTAGCCGCATTCACGTCGCCTGAACCGAGCCACACCTCATTGTACCTCGTTGTACCCACCTCTACACCGGTGAGTCCTCCATTGTCTGCCTATACAAGCCAGTGCTTGAGCTCCACCACCTCACCGCAGCCTACTTAAGCTTGAGGTACTCTATTCCCTTCTTATCTCTCCCTCCCCACTGCTCCCTGCCTCCGCCATCTGAGCTCAACATTGATCCACTTCGGGAAGCCACCGCCGGCCAATTGGGCCTCACGGCAAGCTTCACCAAGCCCCTCTCGACCTTCCCAACCTCTCTGTCCTCTGCCCCTCTCCTGAGCCACCATCGAGCAACCATAGCCACCAGACCTCCTTCATCGCCGAAACTGTCGATGCCTCTCCGACCAGACAGAGAACACAGACCACTTCACCGTACCATGTGCAAGCTCCTAGTGCCCTCAAACCAGAGCCGAACCATCTCCCCGCATGATTCTCATGTCAACCACCACCTCTACCAACTCTGGTGTGCGACTGGCGCTACTTCAGCCATTGTTGTCGACAACATGCCCCACCATCGCCTTTGTCGTGTCGTGAGGATCACCAAGAGCAAATCCCCGTCCCAAACTAACATTGGGAACCGCCAGCGGCGAGTTCTCCGGCGACTTTCCATCGTAAATCCCCCGGCAGCGCCATCTCCGAGCCAGCCCAACCGCTGTTTTCCAATGTCATTCCCTGTCATCGTTTCTCCTCTCTCTGGTTGCAGGCCTTGCCGTAACTGCTCTGGCCGCTATTACCCTCCCCACTCGGGCTGGGAATGGGCCACCTTGGCATAGAATCCATCCCAACTACCGAAGCCCACCTCCAGGAAACTAGCCCACATAAATAGTGTCATTTTTCAATTTCCCAAAAATCAGATTTTTAAGAGAATATCTGAGGAATATTCTCCCCTTTTCTTTTCTCAATTCAATCTGCTAACCAACTTCCGAATCCCGTACTTCCTCCATTTCAACTCCGATTTCAATGATTCTTCCACCGATATTCATCTAAATTCAAACTCTATCTCTTCATACTAGCTTCTTATTTATTTCAAATTTATCTTTATTTTATTCGAATGTATTTGTGTGTTTACTTTGTTGTGTGTCGTGTTTAGAGACCGGAGAGATCATCGAGGAGGAGAAGCCCGGAACGCAGGAGTTTGAGCAGGACCCTTTTGAAGGCTTCAGCCAAGGTAAGTCTCAATTTGTTTTCCTTTTGATCATATTGAACCCAGATTTATCACCACGACCCGTAGCATCCATTTTCCACCAAATGTTTGCATGATATACTACTAGTTGGCATAATTTCAAACTGTTGATTTAGTTATGACCTAATGTAGATTAGCCAGCCTATTTATGATATCTTGAATATATCTTGGTAACCTTAGGACTTTCGTCTCTTATTTTATTTATGCTAAGATGATTACCGTGCTACTAGTATGCTTAGGATGATAGTCTTCACTATTACTTCATGCTTAACCACAACTAGTTTGGTGAAATGTGTGAAACTTGGTGTTTGGTGTTGCGTGAGTTGTGGGATAGGAAAACCTTGTTGGATATCAATAATGATAATAGCTGCAAACCTACGGAGCTAGGGCAAATAGGGTTTTGTTGGGAATACCTTGGGAGCCTAAGTGCTGCCTTTGTGGCAGGCTTAGTGTTGAGGTGCTACCTGTGTAGCATGTCTCTTGTGGAGATGTTTGTCTTGGCTCGTATAAGGACCAAGTTGATGTAACATCCTACCTAGTCTTTACAGTACATCCACTCGACCCTGTATGGGCAGGGTTAGTCTAAACCCCACCAGCTAGTCTTCTGTCACCTGAAGGCATGTGTGCAATGAGAGGTTATAGAGCAGGTGCAGGTGATCCAGACTTGGCGACCCGGTTGGTGGCCTAGTTTAAGGTCCTGAACCCCTGGTTAGCTCCCATAGGCGGCTAGTGAGATGATGCTATGTTGGGTAATAGCTTTGTTTAGTCACACTGCCACGACGGTGGTATATTACAAAACTTAGCTTGTGGGTAAAGTATACCACTCTGCAGAGGTTAAACTATTCAAATAGCCATGTCCACGGTCATAGATGAACTATGATTGAGTCACAACAACTAGCATGAGTTGTAGGTGTCCCCTTGGTGTGTGAGTGGGCAAGGTGTGCCTGTTTTTGGAAAGTTAGGTCTGATCATGTGTCATGGGTTGCCATGGACAAGGTGTCCGGTAACAATAAAACTTGGTCCTTAGTAACTTTCCATCACAGCTAAAAACCCCCTTCATATAATGATGTAGATATATTGTTTTCATAAAAAATGTCTTATGAAAACTGAACATTGCATGAGTAAATTAGCCTTTTCGCAAAGATAACCTTACAACTTATTCCTTATCTATCCATGTGCATGTATTTATACCCCTACTGTAGGGCAAGGGTTGAGACTTGCTAAGTACTTTTGTACTCACCTTTGCTTATGCTTTCAGAGGACGACTCGGATTTCACCGAAGCACATGGTGAGGTAGACGAGTAGACTTGGTCGTGTCCGCACCGAGTTGCCTATGGAGTGGTGGGTCCCTTACTCTGTCTCTGTTGTGTACTCTGATGTTGTAGACTTTATTGTTTATACACTATTGCTTAGTGTTCTATATTTTATTAGGCTGATGGAGTTTATTCACCGCCTCTCGTGTTGTATGAATATAATAACATTTGTTGTAAGACTTTTATTTAATAGTGATTGATCTAGAGACTGGTATAATAATAGGTTTTAAGCACCGAGATAACTAGGTGCGCCTCATTTAGTGACGGCTTTCTTCATGAAATCCGTCAATAATGAGTGTCTTTAGTGATGAATGTGCATCATATAGCCATCACTAAGGATTGTCATTAGTGACATTTGTTGTGTTCATCTATCACTAAAGACTGTCATTAGTGACGGGTGACCGACTCCGAGAGACCATAGGAAATAAACATTAGAGTGACGAGTATATAATCTGTTACTAATGATGGTTAACTCATCACTAATATGTTATTCTAACGCAGCAAATGTTACTGCTGAATTTGCACTTTCGGTTTGTGCAACTGTTGTCGGCTAATTGGTCCCATGTCACTGATCCTCATTTCCACTGTAAATTTTAATTGCATTTCCAAGACAACCTTCACGAAGACAAATTTTTAGAGAAGTTTTTGGAAACCAATAACATTCGAGAACAATTCGCAGATCAGTGGTATGAAATTAGTTAGCAATAGAAAGTGATATAAATGGGGAAGCGCAGTTCAATGAGGGGCACCACACGACAAAATAATCCATAGATTGTTTCAACCGGACAGTACAGCGCACCTCAAGTTTTTCCGCCGTGGTAACGTCAAAGCTGTCAACTGTTTTTTCTTGTTAATTGGTCCCCTATCAGTAGTCTGCATTTCATCTGTACATTTTAGTGTAACCTACGGGACTAGTTGTATTTGCAGACAAATTTTGCAAACCAATGATACGAGACTAACTAGACGAAAAACACTGGCACAAACCGAAAAAAAGTTCTTTAAAAAACCCCAAAAAAGGGTAGTTTAACCAAAAAAAGAGCAGTTTAACGATTCATGCAGAACGGACTAATCAATCAATAATTTCACGCGGTAGAGTGCCACAAACATCAAGTTTTTCCTCCATGACAATTTCAAATCAGTCAGCAGCAGGCATGCATGCGGTGCGGCTCATCTGGATCAATGTTTTCATGCGTAGCGTCTGACGGACACACCAGATATCGCACAGGACTGACCGTACATAAGACCAGAGGAGAGGGGCCCCTGCCTTGCACCAAGCGAGTGATGGGGAGCTGAGGTTGACGTCCACTGCTGCCTCTGCTTCCACGGTTGGGGAGGCCGGTCTTCGCTGGCTATTTTTACTAGACGGTGACATTTTTAAAAGTGTTTTCTAAAAATGAATCCTGTTAAAAATATTTGCATAATCAACTGTCGGCCTCATGTCACTGTATGGATTAAAGCTTTTGTCGTTGATAATACCTCAACTGCCAGTATATTTTATTGGAATGAAGGTGAGAGAGTGTCAAGAAATCCAACGATTGTAGGTTAACATCGTATCAGATTATCATTATGAGTCACTGGAACAAATATATTATTTAGTAACCGTTTTTATCTACTTAAACCCATTAACTTTTAGTACTGAATTGCTTCATCTTTTAGACCGGTTATGTTAACCTTTATTCTTTAATTTATTGGCCAGGCAGAGGTATTGTCACATCAACACTATGCCACCGCGAGTTTTGCCACTCGGCCTCACACATGTACAATTTCCGTCTGATCCTAAACAAGGAGTCACCTTTTGAATTTCTTCGACGGTTGAAAGCTCCCCTCCAATCTCCGTCTGATCCTAAACAAGGAGTCACCTTTTGTACTACTCGGGAGTCGTAAACCAACAAACATGGTTTTTCCTTTATCCACGTCGATCGGTACCCGTCTATCCGATCGGAAAGCTGAAAGCCACGCCCGGCCGTCTCACTTGTCAATTTGACAAGGCAAAAAGGCAAATACCACTAGCCTTCCACGCACGAGGGCTGGGACTGGGATTCCGTCCGGCACGACAGCCAGTCCGAAACGAAGGGAAAAAGGGGGCGGATCGGTAGGGTCACTGAACCCGTGGAAAGCGGCGAGGAGGGAAAATCATGGTATCCTTGCCCCAACGGCTACGCACCACATGTACAAAAATGTGGTACTGTCATGTTGGCAAAGCGGGCGGGCGTCTGGAAATCAAAAAGGGAGAAGGGTGCGACAGTACGAGCCACAGTGCCAGCAGTGGATGTACGGATGCTGGAGATGAGGAAAACAGAAGGCAGGGTGAAACTATATGTCTACAAGAAGTGTAAATTCAGAAACGCACTAGTAATTTTTGTCATGTCATTCCCGTCACCTCACCGTCCTTAATCTGGGCCTGTATTTTTCAACGAGCCTTGTTCTCGTGATACGTAGTTTCACGAACCCTAACTAACCTTTTTTCTGTTAGCAAATTAGACATCAATATTTTACATGAAAAAAACCTTTACACATATTATTATGATAATACAGGATTACATGTAAAAAATGACAAATATTTATAGGTGCTTCAAGAGTCTTATTCTATTAAGACTAGGATATTGATGCATTATCTAACAAACCTCCCCCTAACTTAAAGCACCGAATACCAACTAAGTTCAGGCAATACTTGAACTTAGCATTTGAAAGTGACTTGATAAGTATACTTGATGAGATTATCATCAGCCCATATTTTTCTCACAATAACTTACCCTTAGTAACAATATCATGAATAAAGTGGTGCTTGACATCAATGTTTTTGGTATTGACATGGAACATATCATTCTGGTTATCATAATAAAGATATTAATATTCTATAGAATACCATGTTAAAAAACCAAACCTCGCAACCAAATAGCTTTCTTGACGCCTACAGTAGCTGAAATATATTTTGTTTTAGTAGTAGAAAGAGCAGTAACATACTGAAGAGAAGCTTTACAACTGACGGTTGAACCACATAAAGATAAGATATATCCAGAAATAGACTTATATTTATCAAGATTACCAACATAATCGGAACCAACAATCCCAATAACATTATTTATCTTCACCTTATTCTTATCACAAATATCGAGCCAAAATTAGAATCACCTTTCAAATAACAAAGAATCTACTTAACAACATTCTAATGTTCTTTGCCAGGATTATGCATAAATTTACTAAACACCCTAATTGCATGAGCTAAATTTGGTCTAGATGAGATTCCCAACTACACTTGAATAAGGAATATGTGACATGTAATCTTCATCTTCTTCATTAGTAAAACATTGACTTGAAGATAACTTAAAGTGTGAAGCAAAAGGTGTAAGAACAGGCTTGCAATTACGGTGATTAAATCTATCAAGTATCTTCTAAATGTATCTCTCCTGAGATAGAAATAATTTACCACCATTTGCAATTTCGCTGAATTTCTATGCCAAGAATTTTTTTTAGGACCAAGATCTTTTATCTCAAATTCATGACTAAATTGAGCCTTCAACTAATCAATCAAGCACTTATCATGAGAAGCAATTAGTATATCATCAACATAGAGCGGCAAATAAATGAATTCCATTGAGAAATTATTTGAAGTAAACACAATTATCATAATTGTTGCAAAAATATTGTTATGGAATCATAAAGGAATCAAACCTTTTATACCACTGCCTAGAAACTTGTTTAAGACCATAAAGAGATTTTTTTCAAATGACAAACTAAATGTACTTTTACAGAAGTAACAATACTTTCAAGTTGTGTCATAAAAATCTTCTTCCTTCTTGCAGGTTTAATTCCAGAAACACCTTACTTCTTATAAACATATTTGCACTTTAAAGGTTTCTTACATTTTGGAAGCTCGACCAAACCCATGCACATTTTTTATAAAAGATCTCAATTTGTTAATTCATAGCTGTCAACTACTTAGAAGAATTTTCACATGAGATAACTTCTAAATAAGAAGGCTCAATAGTATCATGAATACCTTGTGCAGCAAGAAGAGCATAACATGTGATATTATCAGTGTCACGATATCGAGCAGGCAATTAAATATTCCTTCTTATTCTATCTCGAGCAATACAATGATCATTATTATCATAAGGTGTTCAATCATAAATTAGTTACGGTGTAAGGGCAACTGAGAATCATTATCAGTGGTAGGTAAAACTACTTCAAATTTTGAGCTTCTTGCAACAGCTTCAGAAATTTAAGATTCAATTGTCGATGAACTACCCACATTATCACTACCCGATGAGAGTAAAGAATTTTCATGAAAAGTAACATCACAACTAATAATCAATGTTTGAGAATCAGAATACCATAAATGATATCTTTTGACACCAGAACCATATCCAATAAATATACATTTCCTTGTTCTAGGGTCGAATTTCTCAGTGCTAACATGAGCATAAGTAGAACAAATAAAAATTCTCAACCTGGAATAATCAACTATTTTACCTGAGCAAAGCTCTTCTGGAATCAAAAAGTTAATGGTGAAGTTTGAAGAGTGATTGATTAGATAACAAGTTGTAGAAATAGTATGAGAACACAAAGCACGCTTATTCCATAGACCTATATTTGAAAGGATGCAATGATATCTTTCCAGAAGAGTGTGATTCATACACTCTGCCACGCCATTTGTTGAGGAGTTCTTGGAATACTCAAATATCTTGCAATACCAAGATTAGCACAACATTTATCAAACATACAACTACAAAATTACAATCCATTATAGGTTCTAAGTTTCTTAATTTTTTGTCAGTTTGATTTTCAGCAAAGCTTTCCCCTTTTGTAGTACTGAAAAAAGAGCTTTATTCTTATATTTCAAGAAATAAACCCAAACTTTGTGTGAAAAATCATCATTGATGTTATAGTGTACTCACATCCACCAAAACAAAGAAACTTCGACTTGCCCCAAAGATCAGAATGAATATAATCAAGAATTCCTTTATTCCGCTGAGCTACGGTACTAAAACTAACCCTCTTTTGTTTGCCAAAAATACAATTCTCACAAAAAATAAGTTTTCTAATATTATCTAAAACACCTTTCTTGCATAGGAGTACCTTTCTCACTCATATGACCCAAATGCATATGCCGAAGTTTGGTGTTGTGAGGATCCGATGCAATAGTAGAAACAACTGCAGTACCTGTAAAATGTTGATCCTTTGCAAGTGATAAAGACTATTGGTTCTATTGGCTCTTAGCACAACAATGTTACCTTTTGAAATCTTAAGAACACTATTTTCACCAACATATTTATATCCCAAAGATACTATGGTGCCCAAAGAAATAATGTTTATTTTCATTCTAGGAACATGACGAACATTTGTAAGGGTTTTAACAATTCTAGCACATTTGGAAGGGTTCTAACAATTATGGGTTTTGATTTGAATAGAACCAATTCCAGTAATTTCAAGTGAGGACTCATCACCAACCATAACTTCACTACTATCAATAGGATCATAAGTAGAGAACCACTTTTTATATGAATATATATGAAATGTGCAAGCATAATCAATGATCCAAGTAGTTTGATTCCTCAAATTGGTAGTGCTAATGAGAGCCTCACAATTAGATTTTTTTTTTTCAACAAAACTAGCATTAGCAGATTTTTCATTTTGAGTCTTATTACTCATTTCTTCCTTGTTTTTCAACACTTATTATTGAGAAATTTCATGCTTTGTTTTCTTATAGTAACGGGGAAAAAACTGGACTTATGGTCTCTTTATTTAGTTATGGACTTTGATCTAGAAGAATTGTCTTTATGTGATAATCTACCTCTAACAAGTAAACCCTCAGTTTTAATTTTAGAATGAGAATCAACATCAAATTTCTTCTTGGACAATAAATTTGATTTAAAATTCTCAAAACTAAGGGTATTACGATTTCCATAAACCATAATTTTCTTGAAGTGTTTAAAGGTAGCAGGCAAAGAGACAACCAGAAAAAAGTCTTATCCTCATCATCAATTTTCACCAGGGTTCAAAAATGCGATGGTTATCGAGTGATTATCATGGTTAACGAGCTTACTGTTCGCACCGATTTTATAATGTGAATAGTTTTCAAATTTGAATTCAAAAAAATAAAAAAAAATAAAAATAAAAAGTTGAAGCATGCAACTCATTTATTAACTCATGTTAAGGAAAAACTTAACATGCAAACACATATTTTCTTGTGTAGGGTGCATCTTAAGAGGATCTTCAAAATTGGCTTCACTTCATTTAGAGTTTTATTAATTTCTCCATGATTTTTACAAAGTTCAAAAGCATAAAGTGAATTTGTTAAGAAACATCACTGTAATTAACTTTACCACGTCTACCATTACTTTTCTTACATAAAGAATAGTATAAGTAAACTAATAAAAGTGATTTCACTAAATTTGGAGGTGTGATGGTTTAGTTATAAATTAATCTAGTTGCAACACATTTACATAATCCTGCATGTTACAATAACTATTTCATAAGTTCATGTATTTTTAAAAGACATAGGATCATGTAGAAGACTAACAAAATTGGTTTCATAATTTTTGGATTAGCAAAGAGTTAACTAAGTATTTAACTAAGTTTAGCAAATACATTTTCTCACAAAAATTGTTCAACTTTTTGAAGAATATAAAAAAATTTATCATGTAGATCATGTTACAGGGAAACCAACAAAATTTATTTCACTTGATTTGAAGCTCAGCTAAATTAATTATTGATTTTACAAGATTGAGCCATTTTATAGTTTTTTTTTGTTGAACTTCATTAAAATTTGAGAAAACCGCTTGATAAATCAGAACGGTTACTGAGAAATGTAGTAAATGTGAAAAAACCGGTCGATAAATCGGTGAATTCACTCGGTTATTGGTGCAATTCGACCGGTTACCGAATATCGATTCAGTCGATTTTTTCTCCGATTTTCAAATTTGACCGTGTGAATTTTGAACGAATTCCCACCAAATTTTGAGTGGTTTTCGTGATAACCATGAATTTCTGGTTAATGCTGGGGATTGGCTTTCGAGGTCCAAACGATATTGTAAATCTTGATTTTCACATCTAACTTTTCAAGATCAATTATGAGCAAATTAAAGTCATTAAGATGAGACTGAATGGAGGCACAATTTACTGGCCAGATTTTTGTTCATGTACAACGCCTCATGTCACTCACAATGAGGTGATAGTCGTCTCGTTAATGAAATTATGCAGAACATCTTTAGACAAACTGAATTGTATGATGAATAGTGATTTTTCATCCAATTCCTCCCATTGTCGTTTGACATGTTTGCTCGTTTAGCAGACAACACCTTTCAAATGCCAACTTGTGTGAGAACATGTTTCATCTGAACCTGCCATATGGAAAAACTGATCTTGCCATCAAACTTTTCAATGACAAATTTAGTGGATGACATAGTGGAGAAAAATCGCAGATAAAAAATATGGTACTATATGAAGAAAATAAACTTCCTAGTATGCGATCTTTGTACACATAACAATTTCAGACAGAAAATCAGAACTACACCGAAATCCAACACCTCAACTAAGGTTCCCACCGCCAAGGTTGAAGAACACCTCAATTATAGTTCTCACCACTATGATTGACCAAACCATCAAGTTCTAATCATATGAGGTTTTCCTTGCCACTTGTAACTGTGAGTACGGCTGATTAACCAGTTTTACACTCTGCAGATGTCGTACACTTCACCCACAAGTTATGATCATACTTTGTTGCCAGTACTCGTTAGAACCTTACACACTTCCGAGGTTGGTGCCAAGTTGACCACTTCAAAGCCTTTACAATGTCCCTCTCAGCATGTGCTACCCTCTAAGGTTTCACCACTACATGAATACACATCATCAACGGAAGCCCTGTCTTGCACAAATGGAACACCTTGAAAGTGCACCCTTCCGTTCCATAGAATCGGATGATCTACACAATGCTAAGAGTATAGAAATTAATTGGCTAGCTCTGCCCCATTTTATGCTTGTGGTTGTACTGTTTACACAGAAAGATGATTCCATGAATCGGTCCTTAGATTTGAGCAAGACTACAATACGCCAACTGTACAACCTGTACAGTCTCATTAAACCATTACTCAAATTCCTATGCCATGTTGCTACAAAAATTATACTAACATCTTTTATCATTGCTGCATATGACCATTAACATATTTTGTAGAGCCATTATCATTACCACCATCCCAAAGCAAAACTAAGCATCATCTACCATTCCATAACCTAAAAACTAAACCATGGCTGCAAGGATGAAAAGGAAAAACTAAGGTAAAGCATAACTCTTGGGTCCTGACAAATTATTAGTATGCAAGTTTGTAAAAAAAAATATTTTAAAACTAAGATAAACATGTTTAAGAACACAACTTGCATTCGTTGTACTCAGTTGGGTCTTCAAAGTCTTAATCCTATAGTCCTTCTAGCTCATCCAAAATATTGGTATCTACTCACAAACATAACTACAAAAGGCAACACGTAAACACCAAGATCCAAAAAGAACCAAATTTCACAAAACAAACATCATCACACATAATATCACACTTTTTCGGACAATCCGACAAAAGAACGGGTCAAATCAGATCTATGGTTAACAAGTTATAGCTTATGAAAGATTAAAATAGGATAAAATATTGTCTACATATGAAATTATGTTGGTAGGAATTTTCTAGAATTTTTTCGGAGTTATCTATGATTTTCTGGGACTTTCTAGGAGTCTTCTAGAATTTTCTATCATTTATTTGAATTATAAAACTATTAAGTATAATAAATAAAACTATTAAATATTATTAATCATTATTAAAATTATTTTTAAAGTATTCCTATGTTTAGAATTATTTTTGTACTAAAAAACTAATTATTACACAATATATAGGCTTTATGACATGGGTAGATCACAAAACAATTAAAAAGAAAAACATAATGCTAAGTAGGCTGCTAACTTAGCATCGAACGCTGACGTGGCTCAACATGTCAGCGAAACGGCTGACGTGGTATGCTGACTCGGCATGCTAACGTTGCTAACAGACGGTGTTCTGGCGGCTAACGGCTCTGTCAAGCTCATTAAATCTCGCGTGTCCAATCTAGATCCAACAACCAAGATCTAAATCTATGAACGGGTACACTATCTTATAATATGGACCATAGACGGTGGATCGAATGGCTTATCGAGTGCTAGCTTCTTCTCGAGCTCAGGTGACTGCGACGAGCAGGCATGTTCATCGGAGATAGCCGGAATCGTGTTCCTGTGTGAGATCTTAGACGACGAGCGATGGAACAGCACCATGTGCTCACAACGAACTCATTTTAGGTATGTGTTGGCGTCAGCGAGCGGTGTGAAGGCTGGTGACGGTGATGCATGGCTATGGTGCTCAGAGCTAGCTAACAGAAGGGTTCCAATGGTGTTTTTGCCTCGGGAAGCCAAGGAAAAGGTTGCAGATGCTCTGGGAAAAATGTATGGGTCACATATTTATACCCAGAGGGCTATTTGGGGTGGATTCGAGTTGGTTAGGGTTTAAATGGAGTCTGGCGCAATTATGAGCTCGAAATTCTTCTTTTAAGTCTAGCCGGCTAGGGATAGATTTGGTTTTGGTTGCATTTTTGCTCCTCTCTCTCTCTCTCTACCCGAGCTTCTAGATGCTTATCCCACGCGATTGCTCTCGAATTTGAGTTGGATTCAACTCAGATTTTTGGTTAGTGAATAGTGGAGAGGGGTGCAGATCACGGGAGGATGATGACTTAGTAGACCCAGCTGTCAGCGACTCGATGCAGAGAGAGGGAGGAGGAGCAGCTAGGCCGGTTGGCACCATGTGGCCCAAGGTGGATTGAAGAGAGGAGAGAAGAGGGAGGCAAGCCAGCAAACTATCGGGTTAGAAAGAGGGAGGAGGGGGAAAGGATGTTGGGCTTAGTTTCGGCCTGAGTTTTCCCTTTCTGTTTTTTTCTATTTTTTTCTATTTCTTGGATCTACTAGTGTTCATGTACATACATGCATATAGAATATATACACTATATATGTTATTTCAATACTATTGATAGAGCATCATATATACTCAACAATCCAAAGAAGTCTTAATAAAACAACACAACATCAAACAAACTTTATAATCCTTTTTAATATATATATATATATATATGTATACACACACACACACACACACACACTATAGGTTTCATTATTCATTCCATTTATTATATTTCTTTATATGCATGTATATATATGTACATGTATACCATATCTCATTTATTGAACATGATTATACAAACAATTCAAACAACCACAATTCAAGCATTTGCAAGCTAATATTGGAAACCCTTTTGTGTATACATATATATGTGTATACATTTATTTAGGTTTTAAGTATTGGATTTTGTTTATTTTCTTTGCATAAAATAAAGTTTTTAAAATACCCTAATTTTGGGTTGTTACAAAACCTACCCCCCTTAAGTGAATCTCGTCCCCGATTTTTGGGCTGACCTTCGACCAAATGAGGAAGTTATCTGTTTAACTCATTTTCCTCAGTGGTTGGTCCATTGTACTGTCTACCCTTGAATAATCTTTCTTTTGGGCCACTCACTCGGTGGGGTCCAAAAGTTTGATAGGATACTATGCATAATTGAGATTTTCTTGGTGATCCAACTTCTTCTGAAGGTAACTATTGTTCCAACACTTGTAAGCACTTTTCCAATTGTGATATGTGGAACACATCATGCACATATGCAGGCCTAGATGGTAATTCCAACTGATAGGCCACTTCTCCATGTCTAACAATCACATTAAATAGTTCGATATCCCGAGGGGCTAGTTTGCCTCTATCTTTAAAATGGTGAAGTCCTCTAAATAGGCGAAACCTTGAAACATACATAATCTCCAATTTCAAAAGTCAACTCTCATCGACGATTATCTACATTACTCTTTCATTTGGACTAACACATCTTTAACTTTTCTGGTATTGCCCATACTTGCTCTTTAGCTTCTTTAAGAGTCCTAGGTCCAAACACTTGGCGTTCTCCAGTTTCACTCCAATGCAAAGGTATTCTACACTTTCTTCCATATGGTGCCTCGAATGGAGCCATCTGTACATTGGTCTGGTAACTATTGTTATATGAGAATTCTACCTAGGGTAGATCCTTATCCCAACTATTACAATTGTATAGAGCACATGCCCTTAGCACATCATTGAGTGTCTGATTCACTATTTCTGTTTGACCATTAGTATGTGGGTGATATGTCAGGCTAGAATGCAGCTTCGTATCGAGAGACTTATGTAGATTTTTTCAAAACCTAGAAGTCAATTGGGTACCTCTATCTGACACTATTCTCTTCAGAACTCCATGTAAACATACAATCCTCGATATGTATAGCTCTGCCAACTTAGCTCCATTATAGGTAGTCTTAACTGGAATGAAGGGCACTACCTTAGTATGGTGATCCACAATAACACATATAGAAACATATCCTGATTGGGGTATAGGGTGATCTGACTATGAAGTCAATGCTAATTTTTTTCCCATTTTTGTCCAGGAATCCTCAAAGGTTAAAACAACCCTACTTGCTTCTGATGCTCTGCTTTCACACGTCGGCATATGTCACACACTGCAACATAGTTGGCAATTCCTCGCTTCCTACCAGGCCACCAATAACGATCGTTTAGGTCTTGGTACAACTTAGTGTTGCCTAGATGAATAGAATAAGCACCGGCTTATGGGTTTCTTTCAGCATTAACTACTTGAGCTGCTTTTAGTCTGGCACACAATTACACTTTCCAAACCATATCATGCCTTTCTCATCCTCAAAGAATTTTGATGCTTTTCCTACTTTGATACTCTGCCTATTTTCCCTTGATCTATTCATCCTCTACTTACCTCCCTCTGATATTTTCATCTGTGGTAGGTTTTATTTCCATGAACAATGACTACTTCTGAATTTCTTCACATAGGACTAGTTGAGCTTCTTGTGACATGGTCATAATGCATTTTTCTTTCCAACTCAATGCATCTGCAAGTACGTTGGCCTTTCTAGGGTGATAATGGATTCCCACAGCATAGTTTTTGGTTAACTCTAATCATCCACGCTGTCTCAGATTGAGATCCTTCTCACAGCTTTCACCGATATGGTAATGTCTCCATATCTTCAAAGCATGTGCTACAGCTGCTAAATCCAAATCATGGGTCAAGTAGTTCTTCTCATGAGTCCTTAACTGTCGACGACTTGTCCTTCTTGCATAAAAATACATCCAAGTCCTTGTTGAGATGCATCACAATACATGTCAAAATTCTTTTGGATATCTGATAGCACTAGCACATGGTTGTGGTCAGCTTCTTTTTAAGTTCCTTGAAACTTGCCTCACCAATGACAATCCATACATACTTCTTTTCCATCTTATTTAATTTCGTGAGTGGTTATTTTTTCTTGGAGAATCCATTCTATGAAGCAATGATAAAATCCGGCTACCAAGAAACTTCGTATTCATGTGACACTTGTAGGTGACTTCCAATTCAGCACATCTTTCACCTTACATGGGTCTATTGCAACCCCCCAGCAATCAAGTTATGTTCGAGGAACATCACTTCTTTTAGCCAGACTCACACTTGCTAAACTAAATCATATAATTGATGTTCTCTAAGCTTTCCTAAAGCTTTTCTTAAGTTATCCTCATATCCTTATTCACTTTTAGAGTAAACAGGTATGCTGACGATGAACACTGCTGCAAACTTGCCCGAATACTCCATGAGAACTCTATTAATGAGGTGCAAGAAACAAGCTAGGGCATTCATCAATCCAAACGACATGATTGTACACTCGTATAATCCATATGGAGTGATAGAGGCTATCTTGGGTATATTTGATGTTTGGATCTTTCGTTGGTGATATCCTGATCTTAGATCGATCTTTGAGAAAACATGGGCTCACGTGGGTTGATCAAACACATCCTCAATCCTTGGTAAAGGCCATTTGTTTTGGATAGTAACATCATGGAGAGCTCTATAATCTACGCACATCCTTTGGCTTTCGTCCTATTGTTACAGTTCTTATGGAAGTGCATCATGGAATTTCATAGTCTATTCAAATATGTTCCAATGTTGATCCTTCCATTTGATTCAGTATTGTATCCACTATTGCTGGTCTCCTGCCTCAAACTCGACCTTGGTCCCCATTTCATTGGTCATAGTGACTATTCGTCAGGCACCCACATTCACTCCTTTGAACTTGGCCAACCAAACCTTTCTAGGGATAACAAATTCTTGAATTACTAGGTTTGCAGGGAGGGCTACCCCCTTAAGTTAAGGCACCCTAGGGCAACAAATCTAGTTCTTATTTCTCCGCTGGGTGGACATAATCACTGATTGACTTAGCTCCTTGCCTCCAATTACGGATCCCCTTCTTTATCATAGTGGCCACTTCTTCTTGGTAGTTCCTAACTCAAGCATATATAGCCTGTGATTTAGTGGTGTGCGAGAATGTTGGAGTCTTTGTCTGCATAAACTTTTCCTCCCAACTAAGGCTGGCTGTGATGGTCATATGATCGCGACGGGGTTGAAACTACAATGGTTGAATAATTTGAGTCTGCCTTGCCATAGGTTGCTCCATGCTCATTAGAGGTGAGGTACGGTTGTTATTGCCATTCTCAGAGTTGTTTCCTTGTATTCACCACTTGATTTGGGGGTCACAAGCCTGGTATGGGTGGGGGCTTGTGCTTTTGAAAAAAGAGAAGGATTGAAAAAACTTTATTTACAAAACTCTTGTTGCTTATTTATTATCTTTATTCCCTGTCTCCTAAGATATGATTACAGATAGAGTGCCCAAAGGTGGTGCTGCAACCCACATCTATTCTGCACAAACAATGAAAACCAAGAGCAACAAAAAACAGTAAAACAACCTAAAGCGATCACTAAACGGTCATTAGCTTAAGGGTCAATCCTAGATTCCTAAGAAAATGGGTAATTGAGGTATATCCCATGGTCGAGTTGCTTTTAAAACCTATGGTGTTGGGGTAGGAAGAGGCTCAACTTCGATCTCTTGTTGCTCTAGATAGAGGGTAGTGGCAAGGGACCCCTTGAAGTTAGTGTTCCTGCCATTGTCACTCTTGCGCAATTGTTCCTGGAGATCTTCGTGGAGTGGCATCTTCTCGTGTCTTCAAGACTTCAGCATTTCCCAAAGCTTCAACAACATAGCTCCGGCTTCCAGAGCGTAAAGAGGGTAAGGAAGAGAAAGAAAGATATAAATGAGGAAACTTCAAGCATATCTTTTGAGATCCTCAGTTTTTCTTATATTAGGGCTGACCAGACTATATAGGGTTGTATTCTATGTCGATATAGCTCTGATACCACCAATATTGAGATCGGTCCAAGGAAAAGACCAATCTCACCTATGTGTTAAGCTTAGGAATCAATGCCAACACATATTGACTTTATAGATGAATATCATTACAATATCACACTTAATCATCATTAAATGTCTTACAAAAGTGACATTCGAGGACAAAGATCCAAATAAAACTGCAACATAGTTACGTATTCTCTAATCCTTCATGATATCTCCACATGAATGATCAACGTTGATGCGCGTTTGCCTAATCTTCCGAAGGTAATATGATAAGTCGATTGGTGGAGTTTCGACGTTAATGATCCAAAGGCTCTGATCAAAACAGATTGAGAACCCTTGCAACCACTACACCACTACTCCATGGTTATTAACCATGCCAAGACGTAGTTAACCTCGCGAAGAAGGCTTTTCCTGCAAGCGAATCAAGAACACAAGCAAGAACAGGTAGATGCAATCTAAATATTGCTAATTACCAATGAAGTGCTCGAGTTGGGGTTCCACAAACCGAACAAGCGGCAAAACTATATAAATAGAATAATCTAAGCAAAACTCGAACCTAAACTACGATAGCTACTGTGTATATATAGGGGGACGTAAGGAGGTTAACCTAGGGTTGTGTAGTCATGGAAAGAGGTGCACACAACCTAGACTCTGACCCCGACACGATTACTAGACCCAACTAGGTCCAAAACGGTGGAGCATCACCTAATTTCTTTGAATCTGACTAAGCAATAAAACATCACAAGAAAACATCACAAGAATATAGTAGGAATCTATCCAAGGTGTAGCAAAAATGGCCCTATTAGGCCATGACTGTGATTTTGGTGATTAATGATAACATAGTCATTGGAACTAACATGTTTGTCAAAAATATATGTTAGTAGGTCTCATTGATGCAATACATAAAGAAGCCACCGAAGTCGGGACAAAGTTTGGTTGAATTGGAAAAAGTCTTAGGAGAAATGACTACACCGGATGGTCTGGTGCTCTGGGTATTTGCACTCACTGGAGCATCTCTGTCAAAGGGGGACAGAGGCATGAAGGCCTCACTGGATAGTTTTATGACAAAGAAAGGTAACACCGGACAATACACCAGACAATAAATAGTGCAAAGATGAAAACGAAGCAGAAGACCCCACCGGATAGTCCGGTGATTGATTTGAACACACCGGAGCATTGTTGACAAAGGGGAGAATACAATGACCTCACTTAATTGTCCAGTGATGATGTGATAAGCACCGGAGAAGACACCGGAGCAATTTACATAGAGAAGATGTTGGCTTGGATAGCTAAGGTATACTCACCAAAAAGTTCGGTGATGAAAATAGAGTATACACCGGAGTATCCGGTGTTCATAGAGGCTTGAGTGGGGTTCCAACAGCTAGTTTATGAGGAAGTACTCACCGGATGATCCAGTGTTTGTACTATTGTCCTCACCAGATCATCCGGTGTTAACAACTTTTCAGATCCGTTGGGTTAACAGCTAGTTGGTGGGTTTGAGGCTATAAATACCCCTCCACTCAGTCATTTGAGTATGCTGGAGTCTAGAGAAGTTTATGTACACATGAGAAGACATCCAAGTCACCAAAGTGCTTAAAGTGATCATCAAAGGTGATTAAGCACAAAATTAGTGAGTGATTAGTACTTATAGGCCTAGAGACTAAGTTGCTAGGTGATTGCTGCCTAGAATGTGGATCAAGGAGTGATCCAACACTTAGAGTCTTGGTGACTCGCCGGCAAGTTTCTTGACCCTTCGACTTAGTGTGGAGCGGCGGCAAGGCGATTGTGCGGGGACGCAGAGACCTTTACCTTTGTGGCTCAAGCTCTGAAGTGATCACGACGGTGAGAAACCGAAAGAGAGGCTAATGGTGAGACCTAGCCTTGGTGGCTTGGTGGCTCATCTGGGTGGAGGCCTTGTCTTTGTGACTTGGTGGCTCAAAGACCGTGATCGGGTATCGATCGCGAGTATATCTTTTATGGAGCTCTAACGTGGACTATGGATGACTTTCATGCCATCGATACCATGGTAAAAAATCCTTGTACCAAGTTTTCTCTCTCTACCTTATTTAAGTTTCCACATTTACTTACTTGCAATATACCTTCTTAGATAGGTTGCAAGCGCTTTCATCGGTAGAGTAGACACACTAGATAAACCTAGAGCACATTTAGATAGAATTTGATATAGGTTTATTTTGTGGTTTTTTTGGAGCTGAAATAATTTGAAGTGTCCTAATTCACCCCCCCCCCCCCTTTTAGGACATCACCGATCCCCTACACAAGGAAGCATGAATAGCAAGAAACGAGTTCACCTGGTGGTCTAATTGTCATACATGTGCTCTTGTAATTGGACCTTATATGATTTGAGGATTATTGGCGGTATTGATAGTAACTGAAGGAGCCATGGGCTCATCAAATGTAGAATGCATCTTAGAATGATCCATCCTCAGCTAACTCTTCCATTCCTTCTCCAATTGAGTGTTTGGTGATAGCAAGAGTGAATACATGTCGTACTCAGAAAGTTGTAAGAAAATTATATGCATATGAAGGCTTGACAACAATATTGCAATATGCCCTTTTGCATAAACAATATTTAAATAAATGCATTTAGAAAGCATTAAATAATTGAGTAAATAACTATAGATAAACAATCACCTCAAGATTCTAACCATCTTGACTTAACCAACCATCCAACACCTCGACCAAGGTTTTCACCACCAAAATTGAACAATATCTTAATCATAGTTCCCACCATTATGATTGACCAAACCACCAAGTTCTAATCATGTGAGGTTTTCCTTACCACTCGTAACAATGAGTACAGATGATTAATCAGTTTTACACTATGTAGATGTCATACACTTTACCCACAAATTATGATCATATTTTCTTACTAGTACCCATTAGTACATTGCACATTTTCGAGGTGTAAGTGGAGTTGACCACTTCAAAGCTTTTATTATGCCCCTCTCAATAAATGCATACCCACTAAGGTTTCACCACCGTGTGAATACACCTCAATAATGGAAGTCCTCTCTTGCACCAATGGAACACTCTAAAAGTACACCCTTCCGGTCCACACACATCTGGATGATCTATATAATACTAAGATTATGCAAATTAATTAGCTAGGTCTATCCCATTTCAGGCTTGTGGTTGTACGGTTTGCACAAAAAGATCACTATATGAACTCATCCTTAGATTTGAGCAAGACTACCACATCCCAACTATACAACCTGTACCAGTCTCATCAAACCATTGCTCAAATCCCTATAACATGTTGCTACAAAAATTATACCAGCATATTTTATCAGTGTTGCATATGATCTGTTGGGGGATGATCTCCCGTACCCCTTCAGATGGCGAGTCGAAATCCGCCAATGGTTGAGCACTGATAAATATTGCAGTTGTGTTTCAGGAAGTGCAGGTGAAGGCTCTGGCAGGCCTTCGGTCGGAGGCCGAAGGTCGATCCACGACGCCAATTGTCAGCATAGGCGAAGGCTCTAGCAGGCCTTAGGTCGGAGCCCGAAGGTCGACCCGTGGTGCCGGGGATCAGAATAGGCAAAGATCCTGGCGAACCTTCAGGTGGAGGCCAAAGGGTGACCCAAGGTGCAACTCTGGGACAAGCCGAAGGTGCCTGGTGGGTGTCGAAGCCCGCGTACTCGCTCAGGGTATAGTTGTAAATGTGCAGATGTATTTGATGGTACCATAATACCCCCGAATATGCCGGGAATGTGGCAGTTGGGGGTGAAACTGTAAATCCTAGCGTGGAGTGGTTGAGTACGGGCTATAAATAGGCTAGCACTGTAACTGAGGTGATAGAGGAATTAATATTATCTCACCCTCTAAATACATGTCACACTCTGAAGCCTTCGGCTTCCCCTCCAGTTGGAAGGCCTTCCTTGTCATGGGACTTAGGTTCCAACATGATCATTAACATATTTCATATTATCATGATCACCATCCCAAAAAAAGCTAAGCATTATCTACCCTTCCATAACCCAAAAACCAAACCATGCCTACAAGAATGATAAGGAAAAACCAGGATAAAGCCTAACCCTTGGTATTCCTAACAAATTATTAGCATGCATGTTTGTAAAATAAAACATTTTAAAACTGGGATAAACATGTTTAAGAACATAACTTGACTTCACTATACTCAGTTGGGTTTTCAAAATATTGATCATGTGGCCCTTCTAGCTCATCCGAAATGTTGGCATCTACTTGGAAACATAAGAACAAAGGCAATACATAAACACCAAGATCGAAAAAGAACCAAATATCACACGTAAATATCATTGCACATAAGATCACACTTTTCCAGATAATTCGGTGAAACAATAGGTCAAATCGGAGCTACAATTAACAAATTACGACTTTTGAAAGATTAAAACAGGAACAAAAGATTATCTACAAATGAAATTATGTTTGTAAAAATTTTCTAGAATTATTCCAAAGTCATCAATGATTTTCTAGGATTTTTTGGAATTTTCTAGAATTTATTTAATTATAAAACTATATAAAAATATTAATCAGAACTAAATAAACTCTTAAAAGATTATTAAAAATTATTACAAATATTTTCCAAATTATTACTATTTTATAATTATATTTGTACTAAAAAACTAATTTTTGTGCAATATAAAGGCTTTATGATGTCAGCAGATCACAAATAATTAAAATGAAAAAGAAAATGCTGACCTGGGTTGCTAACTCAGCATCGAACGCCGACGTGGCTCAACATATTGGCGAAATGGCTGATGTGGCACACTTACTCGGCGTGTTGATGTGGCTAACGGATGGCATTTTGGCGGCTAACAACTTCGTCAAGCTCATTAAATCTTGCGCGTCCAATCTTGATCTGACGACCGAGATATAAAACTATGACCGGGTACTCTATCTTCTAATCTAGATCGTAGACGGCGGATCGGGTAGCTTACTGATTGCCAGCTTCTTCTCTGGCTCGGGCGATGACAGCGAGCAGCTTCCCGTGGTAGCGCATTCGCCGGAGATGGCCGGAATCGCGTTCTCATGCAAGATCTTTGACGACAAGCGGCGGAACACCACCATCTACACACGACAAACAAGTTTTAGCGATGTGTTGGTGTTGGCAAGCGGTGTGGAGGGCTGGCGATGTCGATGCAGGGCTATGGTTCTCGAAACTGTCTAACATGAGGGGATACAATGGCATTTTCGCCTCAGGAAGCTAGAGAAAAGGTTACGAATGCTCTGGGAAACATGTACATGTCACATATTTATACCCAGAGGGAGGTTTTGGGTGGATTGAGTTGTTTAGGGTTTAAATGGAGTCCGTCGCAATTACAAGCTCAAAATCCTTCGTTTAAATCCGTACGGCTAGGGATAGAGTTGATTTTGGTTGCGTTTTTACTCCTCTATCTGTACCCGAGCTTCTAGATGCTTATCCCGCGTGATTGCTCTCGTATTCAACTCGGATTTTTGACTGGTGAATGGTGGAGAGGGGAGGGGATCGCAGGAGGAGGACGATGACTCAGTGGGCTCGGCTGTTAGTGACTCGGCGCAGAGAGAGGGAGGAGCAGCTAATCTGGTCAGCACTGTGCAGCACAGGGCGAAGGGAAGAGAGAGGAGAAGAGGGAGGTGGCTCAGCAGGCCGTCGGACTGGAAAGGGGGAGGTGGGGGAAAGGAAGTTGCGCTAGGTTTCGACGTGAGTTATCCCTTTTTCTCTTTTTTTCTTTTTCTTCTTCTAGCTCTTGTATCTCCTATGTTCATGTACATAGATGTATATAGAATATGTACAATATATAAGTTATTTCAATACTATAGATAAGCATCATATATACTCAACAATTCAAACAAGTTTTAATCAAACAACATAACATCATGCAAACTTTAGAATCCTTTTTAATATATATATACACACACACACTATAGGTTTCATTATTCATTCCATTCATTATATTTCTTTATATGCATGTATATATATATATATGTACATGTATACCATACTCATTAATTGCACATTATTATACAAACAATTAAAACAACCACAATTCAATCATTTGCATGCTAAATTTGGAAACCCTACTGTGTATACACTTATTTAGGTTTTAGGTATTGGATTTTGTTTATTTTCTTTCCATAAAATAACGTTTTTAAAATACCCATATTTTCGGGCTGTTACACTTTGTGATGAACTTAGTGCTCAAATTGATCTTTACTCAAATTAGAAAGAGAGATACAGTTCACAACGTAGACACTTGGTAAAAGTTCCTTTGTTAAATGTAAGGAACCGTCCAAATAATATTCTAATTAATCATTAAATTGCTCATTCCTTAATCATGACTTCAAGGATTAATCAGAATACCGCTCCGGTAATCTTGGCATACGTTTTGTGCCCAAGATCCGGAACACATGCCTTTCTCACATATCACATCATAACAAATCTTAACAAAGAGTGATTAATTTAATTATATTACAAGTTCTTAGACATCCATAATTTCTTACAATTTATAGCAAAAGAGAGCTAGGAGGAGACTGAAACTAATCAACTCCTAGGCAAAAGAGAACTATACAGTGGAAGATAAAACTATAAACAACAAAAGGAGGATGGATCCATATGCTCTTAGGCTCCATCACAAAAGCACGACCTACAAGTAGTTGCCTACTTGTGCCCGCCACCACCCTCGGTAGGTGTGAAGTAGCCAAAGACCAGCTCTTTCTCGTTGGTAACACTTGAAAGAGTAGTGTGAGTACAAAGGCACTTGCAAGACTTAATCCATATTGGGTACTTATAGATAACCTAACTCCAATTATTATGAATTGGGATATTACCAAGAAAATGACCACATGATTAAGTAAATTTATATGCGAAAACAAAATTTGACAAAAACATGTGTGAGCATTTAGACTTAACCAACACAACTGTAAAGAACCATCTCAACCCATTAACCACCTCAAACAAAACTCGAAACTCTATGACTGCTGCAAAGGGACAAAAGCATGCTCATGACTGAGAGCATGGTATTTTAAATGTTTTGACACCCTGCAGTGGGTACAACTTTACCCACAAGAATCGAGGACTATACGGCTCAAGTGACCACACAAGTCCACCCAAGAGGGTACTCGTGCCAACCTTTCGCAACAAGCTCCAACCATTTGAATCAGGCATCGCTCGGTGCGGAGCCCACTTAGGTTAACTCTCGGAGCAACCTCAAATGTCTCTTACAAGCCTGTCTGCTCACACCGTCAATGTGCTGGCTTAAATGATCACAGCTACAGAGCTATTGGGCTTATCTTACCATTAGATCGACAAGTGGTAAGTATGATAAGTGCTATAGCCAATGGCCACAACGATCGGTGGTTAAGCAACGCAAGCGATCTACGGTGTTCGGGTTCCTCTCTCGACCTGTCACACCCTGATTTCACTTTTCTCAAATTTCTAAAATTTTCCAAGATTAGAAGCTAGATTAAATAATTAGAATAGGAAAAAGCCTATTTTCTAAATTCAAATTCAAATTTGAATTAGGATTTTTATTGGTTGGATGCATTCATGCTGGAGTTAAGCACTTAGAGTTTTTGTTTGGCTTTGTTTGAATTGTTTGCTTTAGAATCGAATTAGCAAAATAAGAAGTTGAAAAGGATTTAGAACAAAGAAAAGAAAAAGATAAACCCCAAAAACCTCACCCGGGCCACCTTCTCCCTCTCTTCCCTCTCCCTCAGCCCAACTCTCCAGTAGCCCGGCCTTCTCTGTCCTCCTTCCCTTCTCTTCCACGTGGGCCGCGCCATGGTTCCGGCCCAACTCACCTCCTCGTCGAAGCCCGCCAGCTAGCCTGCCTCCTCCTCTCCCGCTATAGCCCAGCCGCAACTCCGCACCTGTGGAAGCGCCTGCGACTGCTGCAGCGCCCGCCTTCGCCAGTGCTGTTGATGGGTGGGATCAGCCTATCGGATTCGTCTTCGACCCGAAGACTACCACACCGCCGAGCTCAAGTTGCACCATCGTGTCAAATTCACGCCTTAACCGAGCTGGATATCATCTAAAAGCTCACCAAACTTGGTCCCCGTGATCTGCTCTATCTCTTGCCACCTTATCCCCAACAAGTCCACTTTTAAATGAAGGAAATCAAGCTTGGATTTGAGTCACCACCGCTGAATCCAAATCGAACCCGACCCGGCCACCCCAAGCCTCCCCCGCCTATAAATAGGAGCCCCTATGCCCTCCCCGAAGCTCGCTGATCTATTTCCCCTACTCGTCGAGTCATTTTAGTCACTGGAGATCCTTTGCAATGGAGCTCCATCGTCCGTAGCTACCGCTACTCGTTGCCAAGCTTCTCCAATGGTCTGCCGCATCTTCCGAAGCCCTAGGTGAGTTTGCCATTGCTTCCTCCCTGTTTTCCACCGCTCGCCAACATAGCTAGCGAGCCGGAGCGTCGATCTGGCGTGGTTTCGGCCAAGCATCGCCGTCTCTGTGTGTTCTACCACACCTATCCACCGGAAAACATGTGCACCGAGTTCACCATCCAACCGTCATCGCCATGCACCTGGTGCACAAGATCCAAATCGTCGGATCTAGATCCGATGATCCAAATCCAGTCACCGCTCGGTCAAACCCTAGGTCTGGTCAGCATCGACATGTCACCCCATGTGTGCACCACCTCATCGTTCTGCTGATGTGTCATCTATCAGAGCCTAGTCAACATGCCATTCAATAAAACATGTTTTCTAAAGAAAAATAATTCCAACAATTCATAGAATTTGGTGATTTTACAATTTGACCCCTGATTTTTTCTGTAATCACAAAAGAGCATGGTCTTTTTAAACTTAGGTTCTCAAACTTTTCCAAAATTACATATAGGTCCCTCTATTTTTTTAAAAGGTCCCTAAAAGTTTTTGTTAATTACAAATTAGTCCTTTTCTTTTTCAAATTAAACCATAAATAGGTTTTGTTGTAACTCCATTTTAAGCGATTCTTGCGCCGTTAGATTCATTTCTCTGAGCTCTATATTTGTAGATATATTTTGTCCTATTATTCTTTGTTTTGTGCTCTATTCTTAGTATACTTTGTTTGTGTGCTTTGCTGGTAATTGTGCGATTAATCAACAACGTCCCAGATCAATTTGAGGAATGTCAAGACCAAGAGTTAGAGTACACTGAGCAGCTGCAAGGAGAAGGTAAGTGTCCTTGATCATCTTGAACCTATGATTTAAACTATTTTGTTTTACAAAATCGCATGCAGTGTCTGTCAATATGATTGGTAATCACCTATGTTAGGGTTTTCCTTATATTTTCTCTCATCATCCATCAGAACCTAGATAGTTTATGGTTAGGTATCTTTGGTGGATAGATTGCTTAGCCATAATTTTGGGATACTCGAAAGTGTCATAATCTTGATTAATGAACATATGAAACAATGGTGGTTAACTTCTTAATGGTTTAGCAACATGGAACCTTAGGCCTTGAGCATAGGGATGTTGGTGATAGTGGTCATGGTTATGTATTTGGTTTAGTCTTTGCTCAAGTGACCTAATTAAGGACCGGTTCGTAAAGCGACAACCCGAGAAGTTCCATACAAACACGAGACTGATATGGGTAGGCTTAGCCAATTAATTAGGGTTTTTCCAGTGTTGTGTGGGCCAAATGGGAGGCATGGATGAGGGAAGTTAATTCTCAGAAATCACAAGGCACAAGAGGGGGCTTCTAGGTGGCAGCACCTGGCGGTGAAACCTGGAATGTTGGTGACACATACTGGGAGGATTCTTTGTAAAGGCTACGTAGTGATCTTCTAGTAACACACCACTGGCGTGTGTATAGTTCTTGGCCGGTATTGCAACATGGAGACTTCAGTCATCTGTTTGCAGGTGAGGAAATCACAACTCGTGGGAAAGTTGTACAACCTTTGCGGAGTGTAAAATTTGATATATCAGCCGTGCTCATAGTCATGAGAGACTTGGATCCTCACATGATTAGTTGGTTATAGTTATGGATATGGTTATGGTTATGGTGCTGGTGGTACTAGATGGTTATAGTTTGCAGGATGGTTAGCTTTAGGTAAAATCTAATGGTTGGATTAGTTGGGTTACCTTCACTTAATAATTGTTTAATGCTTTTAAGTCCAAATATCTTTTTATTTCTCGTATTTACGCAAATATACCATGTATTAGCCTATTCTTGTCGAAAGCCTGCATATCATTACTTTACAACACTTGCTAAGTACTCCATGTACTCACCCTTGCTATCTCTCGCAATACATATGCTGCTTAGTGGAGGACTTTGAAGATTTTCAAGATGACGACCTGGTGATCTAGGAGTGTGTCTTCCGGTCAATGTCTGTGGAGTGCTTGGTCACTGATGCTTTTATCCCGCTGTCGTCGTTTAGTCTGTTATCGTTTAGCCAATAGAGTTGTTTAGGTGAAGTCTTTAATGTAAAATTTTAATGGTTGTAAGATAAAGTATTATTTTTGTTACTTCACCTATGATGTCCTTATGTGTATTAAACTTCCTAGGCATACATAAGCCGTACTTGATTTTGTCCGTTAAAACTGGGTGTGACAAAGGTGGTATCGGATCCATACTGACTGTAGGACCGCAAGCCTAGATAGAAAGGTTGTGTCATAAGGCCATATTTTAAAAGCCTATTTTGAAAAAACTCATCGCATGCTTCTTTGACCTCTCATTTTCTCTCTCTACTTTTCCATTCCAATCTATTGAGCAAAATGAATTTCCATCAATCCCCCTTTCAAAAATTTTAGTTGTTGAACCAGCCCCGTTACTTCGTTGGGAAGGATGCACTTGAATATCTCACTTGACGCCTCTACCTCATATGAAGATTTCGATGACGAATTTCAAGACTCTTCGCTTCAAGGAAGAATCAACTACCGCAACACTAAAGGCATGAAGACCTATCTTCGCGCTTCTCCCAATTTTATTTTTTGAGTCATAGGAGGATTTTCCCTATTCTTCAGAAATGTTAGAGTAGAACGTTCGATGCAATCATTACAGTTATTAATAATAGTGTGAGTTGTTATTGTGCTAAGTGTGTGATTTGGATCTTTTGTTTGAATGTTGATGTGTGCTGTGGAATGCTTTGGCACCTTGTCCACAGTCGCATCTTTAATATCTATATAATATAATATAGTCGGGTTTTCCTTAACTAGAATCCTTTTCCAGTCTCGCTTACCTATTCCTATCTCTTTCCGGCTCCGATCAGATGGTTAACACAAGAAGGAACATCAGTGGCAGCTATGAGGACAACAACAATAACCAGAATCCACCCCCGTCTCCTCTAACGACCCTGGAACAATAGATGGCTATGCAGACTCAGATCTTGTAAGCTTTAGCTCAAACCATGGTGCGGATGCTGTAGCAGCAACCAAATCATACTCCTCAACCTCATCAACCCTCAAGACTTGGAGAATTCAAGAGAACTTAGTCCCTAGTCTTTAGTCATGAAGTGGAGCCTATGGATGCACACGATTGACTGAAAGATATAGAAAGGAAGCTACAAGTTGCACAGTGCAATGACAAAGAAATGGTTCTTTATGCTTCACACCAACTCGCCGGTCAAGCTTTGGACTGGTGAGAAGCATATGGGTGCCACGCATGAAAACTCAGCAGCTATTACTTGGATGGAGTTCAAATCTAGTTTCTACACTCATCATGTGTCATCAGGAGATGTTCATCTGAAGAAGAAAGAATTCATGAGCTTGAAGCAATGATCAATGACTGTAAGGGAATATATATGACCAAGTTTACCTAGTTGTCTAGGTATGCCCCAAATGAAGTAGATACAAATGAGAAGAAGCAGGAATATTTTCTAGAAGGTTTGAATGATGCCATTGAGTATGCCCTACTTCCCCAAGAGTTTACCAACTTCCAAGCTATGGTGAACAAAGCTCTAGTGGTTGAACACAAGCGCCATCAACTAGATGAGAAGAAGAGGAAGATGTCATTTCAAGGACAAGGAAGCAACACATGTTCCCGTGTGACAACTCAAGCTCCTCCGCAAGGTCCTATATTTCATTCCAACAACCAGAACAGGACTCAGTCCCAAGCCCCTATTCAACACTCTAATCCATCAGCCACTCCCCAAGTCAAGAACAACCCAGCTACTCCTACCTCAGGCAAGAGATGTTTCCATTGTGGAGAAGAAGGATATTATGTGAATATGTGTCCTAAGAAGTATCCAGGACTGGCCAACATTAATACTCAAAAGTCTACTCAGTTTCAATACTATGCACGTAATGGAAATCAGGCCCCCGCTCAGAACAACCATGGACAACAAAACTTCATCCGTGGGAAGGTAAACCATGTTACCGCAAGAGAAGCTCAAGATGCTTAGGATATAGTGTACGGTATGTCCCTTGACAACTCCCGACCTGCATCACTTTGATTTGATTCTGTAGCTTCGCAATCTTTCATAGCCACAAAGTATATGTGTCGTAGAATAAGGGGGTAGACTTTCCAGCAAATCTTATAGTTTTGAAATCTAAGGGTATAGATGTCATCCTTGGAATGGACTGGTTAGCCAAGTTCGATGGAGTAACTAAGGTGAGCTAAAGGAAGAACAGTATTCAGAAGTAATACTCCAGTCCCATAAGTGACTCTAAAGAACGAGTACCATTTTCTCGAAATTTGGATATGCCTCGGCAAGTCTCCAGGATAAGAAGGTCCGCCAAGGTCAATCAACAGACGGGGAAGCTGCCAAAAGTGACGTGATCATGGTATGTCAGTGCAATGGGATCAACCCAGAAGGAAAAAAATGATTTGGAAAGCGAGAAGATAATTTGAAGACCATATTCCCCTTGTCTCTTTTCCAATCTACCCAAATTTTGAGGGCAAGATTCCTTTAAGGGGGGTAGATTTGTCACACCCAGATTTTCATTTTTCTCAATTTTCTAAAATTTTCCAAGATTAGAAGCTAGATTGAATAATTAGAATAGGAAAAAGCCTATTTTCTAAATTCAAATTCAAATTCAAATTTGAATTAGGATTATTATTGGTTGGATGCATTCATGCTGGAGTTAGGCACTTAGGGTTTTTGTTTGGCTTTGTTTGAATTGTTTGCTTCAGAATAGAATTAGCAAAAAGATTAGAAATAAGAAGTTGAGAAGGATTTAGAAAAGAGAAAAGAAAAAGATAAACCCCAAAACCCCACCTGGGCCGCCTTTTCCCTCTCTTCCCTCTCCCTCAGCTCAACTCTCCAGCAGCCCAGCCTTCTCTCTCCTCCTTCCCTTCTCTTCCCCGTGGGTCGCACCTTGGTTCTAGCGCAACTCACCTCCACACCGAAGCCCGCCAGCCTGCTCCTCTCCCGCTCCAACCCAGCCGCAACTCCGCACCCGTGGAAGCGCCCGCATCTGTTGCCGCGCCCACCTTCGCCCGTGCTGTTGATGGGTGGGACCCACCTGTCGGATACGTCTTTGACCCGGAGACTGCCGCGCCGCCAAGCTCAAGTTGCACAGTCGTGTCAAACTTGCGCCTTAACCGAGCCAGATATCATCTAGAAGCTGGCCAAACTTGTTCCCTGTGATCTGCTCTATCTCATCAGCAGGTCCACGTTTAAACGAAGGAAACCAAGCTTGGATTTCAGACACCGTCGCTGAATCCAAATTGAACCCGACCTGGCCACCCCAAGCCTCCCCGCCTATAAATAGAAGCCCCTATGCCCTCCCCGAAGCTCACTGATCTCTTTCCCCAACTCGCCGAGTCGCTTTAGTTACCGAAGAGCCTTTGCACCGGAGCTCCGCCGTTCGTAGTCGCCGTCGCTCGTCGCCAAGCTTCTTCAGTGGTTCGCTGCCTCTTCCATAGCCCTAGATGAGTTCGCCGTTGCTTCCTCCCTATTTTCCGCTACTCACCGACATAACCGGCGAGCCGGAGCGCCAACCCGATGTGGTTCCGGCCGAGCGTTGTCGTCTCTATGTGTTCCGCCACACCTATCCACCGGAAAACCTATGCACCGAGTTCACCATCCAACCGCCGTCACCATGCACCCGGTGCACAAGATCCAAGCCGTCGGATCTAGAACACCTCATCATTTTGCTGACGTGTTAGCCATCGGAGCCCAGTTAGGATGCCATGCAATAAAACATATTTTTCTGTAATCACAAAAAGAGCACTATCTTTTTACACTTAGGTCCCTAAACTTTTCCAATATTACATATAGGTCCCTTTATTTTTACAAAAAGGTCCCTAAAAGTTTCATTAATTACATATTAGTCCTTTTCTTTTATATTTTCTTTCGTAACTCCGTTTTAAGCGATTCTTACATCGTTAGATTCTTTTTTCTGAGCTCTATCTTTCTAGATAGGTTTTATCTTGTTGTTCTTTTATTTTGTGCTCTATTCGTAGTGTATTTTATTGTGTACTTTGCCGGTAATTGTGCGATTAGTCAACAACGTCTCGGATAAATTTGAAGAACATCAAGACCAAGAGTTAGAGTACATTGAGCAGCTGCAAGGAGAAGGCAAGTGTCCTTGATCATCTTGAACCTATGATTTAAATTTTTTGTTTTACAAAATCGCATGCAGTGTCTGTCAATATGATGGGTAGTCACCTGGAGTGTTGGTGACACATATTTAGAGGATTCTTTGTAAAGGCTTCATAGTGATCTCCTGGCAACACACCACTAGCGTGTGTATAGTGCTTTGCTGGCATTGCAACATCGAGACTTTAGTCATCTGCCTGCAAATGATGAAATCACGACTCGTGAGAAAGTTGTATAACATCTGCAGAGTGTAAAATTTGATATATCAGTCGTGCTCACGGTCATGAGAGACTTGGATCCTCACATGACTAGTTGGTTATGGTTATGGTTATGGTTATGGATATGGTTATGGTTATGGTTATGGATATGGTTATGGTTATGGTACTAGTGATACTAGATGATTATGGTTATGGTTATGGATATGGTTATGGTTATGGTACTAGTGATACTAGATGGTTATGGTTTGCAAGATGGTAAGCTTTGGGTGAAATCTAATGGTTGAATTAATTGGGTTACCTTCACTTAATAATTTTAATGCTTTTAAGTCCAAATATCTTTTCATTTCTCGTATTTACGTAAATATACCATGTGTTAGCCTATTCTTGTTAAAAGCATGCATGTCATTATTTTACCACACTTGTTGAGTACTCCATATACTTACCCTACCTATCTCCTGCAATACATATGCTGCTCAGTGGAGGACTTTGAAGATTTTCAAGATGACGACCTGGTGATCTAGGAGTGTGTCTTCCGGTCAATGTCTATGGAGTGCTTGGTCACTGATGCTTTTATCCCGCTGTCGTCGTTTAGTCTGTTATCGTTTAGCCAATAGAGTTGTTTAGGTGAAGTCTTTAATGTAAAATTTTAATGGTTGTAAGATAAAGTATTATTTTTGTTACTTCACCTATGATGTCCTTATGTGTATTAAACTTCCTGGGCATACATAAGTCGTACTTGATTTTGTCCGTTAAAACCGGGTGTGACATGACCTACCCTGGGGAACTCTACATCAGGGCAAGTGAAACACCCCTGACACCGCTCACATCTCATCTCATCCTCACTACTCAACCAACCAACACCATCAACCCAACATTATTACAATGTGATTGTAATTAAGGCCTATAGCTCGTGAACGGTGTTGAACCACCACTCAACTTCTAACAAAGAATCTTTGCATGGCTAAGCATTTCGGTTAGCTTTTAAACTAGACCATCATCAAGTTAATCCCCGATTACAAGAAGATGGATCACTAATAACTCAAGACGAGGTGTAATGCATCAACATAGGTTCTACCCAGACAAGACCAGACGTTGAGTCAACAACATGCATAACGTACAGAAACCATATTTTATCACATTAGATACATATGATCCAAATTAATTGGAGAAACATGATTAGTTGCTTGTCATGCTGCTCAGGTGGTTGCCTGATGATACCCACACAGAATTCACATAACCCGTGTGGCTTGGTGCCACCTTCAACCACACTCACGTCACACTTCGGATCCTCATTCACTAAAGAAGAACACATGCAATAATGAGAATGAATGAGGTGCAACAATGTATGCTAAAATATGCATAACAATATGCTAAAAGTGCAAGACATGAAATAATAGCAAACTTTGCGATATAAATGAGTTCGGAAATCTAACAGGAGGCCGGAGACTCCGGGTAGAACTTGGAACCACCGTGTGCCAGAACCACTGGGCTATACTCTGGATGAGAGTTCTTGGTTAGCCAATTTTAAATTAACTCGGAAGGTCCAAAACCTCCAGGTTAGGCCAAAATGTTCGGGTGAGGCTCTGAGCAAGGGTTCTCTACTAAATCTATATCGAATCAATCCGGGCTCTCTGGGTTTTACTTAGACTACCCGGGTTAGGCAGACTTAAACTTCTCGATGATCTTCCTCGACCGATTCGACTCACATGTTAAATCTATCATACATAAACATATATATACACTATACACAGAGTTCTAGACTCAACTTGCACCCTTAACCCTAATGATTTTTTAGCACAAATCATCGAAGTTTTCACTGGGCTATCTGGACTATCCAGGTTCTGCCCAAACTATACGGGTTGTCCAGAGAGGTTGCTTCGAGGGGGAAAACTCGGCATATTTGATCAGTGAGCCTCTCCAAACCAAAGGGAAACATATTTGAGATAGTTCATAGAGTCTAGAACTCACTCACCAACCTAGCAACACGATTTCTTACAGAAATCTCATCTGGATCTTCTCTTTTTGCTCCAAAGCTCAAGAACTTGAGAACTCCGTAAACTTAGCTCCAAACTTGAAATCGACACACCAATTCATCCATTCTTGTTGAGCAAAGCCTAAAGGACTTACTCACGGTGGTTGTGGAGGTTGGTGACCACTGGGTGATGAAGGAAATGAAGAAATCGCCGTGGAAGCGGAGTGCAACCGTGCTTCCTTGTGCTTCAAGCCAAAACACCAATAACATCAAGAACGGCTCGAATCTTCCAGGAAAACACAAATGAATTTAATGGATGAGGAGTTTAGGAGCTAGTGATCGTATGAATACCACATGCGTACTTCGATTCAGCTTCTAAAGGGAGGGATCGAGGGAGAGAGAGAGGGGGGGGGGGGCTTGGCTGCACGGTGTAACACCCTAAATTTCAATTTTTGCAAATAATTTAAAATTTTGCTAGAATTAAATAGGAGTTGTATTTTATTCAATTTAGATGGAAAATTAATTTCTAAATTTAATTGGCCATAGGTTATAATTGTGCTTGTTGCATTCATGTCGTCGTAGTTGCAATAGATTTTTATGCGTGGAAAAAGTTTGCAAAAATTCGCTAGAAGTCGCTCGTTTAAACCCCTTTTGAATTTGAAGTAAAATCTAAAAAGAAAAGCATTTCAAAAATTGAAAAAGCTTCTCGGGCCAAATCCTTCCTCCCCTGACCCACTTCCTCCCTCCCCCTTGCTTTTTCTTTCTCCGTGTGGGCCGCCTCCCCCTCCACCCCCGCGTCGGCCCGTTGGGTAGAGCCGGCCTCCTAGCTCCCAAACCGGCCTCTCCCCGCCTCCCCTCGCCGACAGGTGGGCCCGCCAGTTGAGCCGGCTTCCCCCGCCTGAGCCGCTCCCCCTCCCTACCCCGATCTCTCTGCGCGCGGGCCCGACCCAAGCTGCCAGCCGAGCCGCCCTCCCAACCGGCTCCTCTTCCCTAACCTCCCGCCACCCGACTCAACTGGCCCCAAAATCTCCTGCGCCCGATCAAATCCCACCTCCTCGCGCCATAAATCGCAAATCAAACCCCACCACCATGATCGCCACCCCCTATTCCCTCCTCCCTGGCCGTTTCCCCCTTCATTCTCCTATCTTTAATTTCGAAACCAATGCTTTTAATGGAAATCATGGCACCGGCCGAATCCTCTCAAATGCGGCTGCCCCTCTCCCTCCCTCAGTTATTTAAGCCTCTCATCATATCCCTTGCGAGGTTCCGCACCCAAACCATCCTTTTCCCCTATGATTTGCACACATAATCGAGCCCGCCGCCGTCTCCGCCATTGCCGTCGGTAAGAGCTCGCCGTCACAAAAAATTCTCCCTTGCTGAACCTCTTTTGACCTCGTTTCTCCCTCCTACGGTGTCGCAGGACCTCAAGCTTCGCATCCCAACTCTTTTCTGAGCACCTTCCACTGTCGGGCACCGTCCCCGCTGACACTGTACATCACCGCCCCCCGTTCTCCATCGCCGGCTGCCTTCGGAGCTCCTTCACTGCTCATGACGGCTACCGTATATTTATAGGGGGACATGAGGGGGGTCAACCTAGGGTTGTGAAGCCATGGAAAGATGTGTCACAACCTGGACTCCGATCTCGGCACGATTACAAAACCTGACAGGGTCTAGAACGATGACGTAACACCTTATTCCTTCAACCTTGACTAAACTATAAGGAATATTTGTTCGAGCATAGATCCATTGGAAAGGGTTCGACATAAGCTTTCTAGCAAGTCCAAGAACGCATAAAATGGACTTCGTATGAGAGAGTTATGGCCATTTTACTTACGTGTTGTCTTGAGACTCGACCACAACTACGACTTTGACCACGTCCACGACTTCGACTAGAGCTCAGCCTCAAGTCCGAGTAGACTTGGCCTTCGAGGGGTGACATTTGGGTAAGGTTGTGCTGCTTCTTCCACTTCCTTAAGCAATAAAATATCATAAGAATTTAGTAGTAATCCATCCAAGGAAGCATGAACAACATGGGATGAGTTCACCTGGTGGTCTAATTGTCATGCATTATGCTCTTATAATTGGACCTTGTATGATTTGAGGATTATTGGCGGTATTGATTGTATCCAAAGGAGCCATGGGCTCATCAGGACATCTAGTCCACACACTCACTCATTAAGACACACGCACCCAGAGTCTATTCAAGCGTGACCATGCCTTCGCATGTCCATGACCGTGGACACGGCTATTCGAATAGGTTTACACTCTGCAGAGGTTGTGCAGCTTTACCCACGTGATATGCTAAGCCTCCAACCGTATCCAGCGGAGGAGCGAATCATACTGAGACCCTTCAAACACCTTTCATGCTTGGTTTTTCCACGAGACACGCCAAGTACCAAAGTTGCATGTTCCGAAGGCTAGCTTCCCTTTTTAATCCTAGGTTGGTTCCTGAAACCTTTAAACAGTGGGACAAATATACTCTTGGCTGCTCGCTGCTCTCAGCCTCCCGGTATGATGCCCAACTCAGTCCGGTGAATGGAAAGTCAAGTCCTGCCCATATAGGACATATGGTTGCATGGGGGTGGCTAAGCATGACGACACAAGACTCGATCCTTAAGCGGTCGGGCCAGGAATCTTCAATGGCAATGAACACCACCAGGTAATTCAAGCCCCTACGAGCATCCTCCCTGGAGGACCACTCTGCCTCCCGCACCAAAACAGTTTTCACCCATTTTTACACATCTCCCATCATATCCCATACAACATCAAGGATTTCACAACCATCACGGGATTCACAATCGTCAACGATTCATGGTATATGAGTTAATATTGATCATGGTAAATCGTCATCTCCAAGGACATGCATTTTAAAAGCGACGTCTCCGAGAAGACATATTCAATCCTAAGCATGCTAGATATCAAGGAGTCGTCCATTGTTATTATACTTAACAATAGGTAATCCTAGGTTGATATGTATACTGGATGATAACATTTATGGGATGGCAAGTATTTAATAGGATTAACTAATGCAAGTGGTCTGTAAAAACGCAAGACATAGCACATACGATAATAGGTTAAGTTTTAGTTGTTCATGTAGATTATTTGAAGACATAGGTTCAATATGATCAAGGAATTATGACTTGCCTTATCTGGAGTTTTCCTCGAAGTCTTGGTTGAAATCAGGTTCTTCCACGTTTCTGACACTTCCTGCGTAGAACTCGTAGAAGTTGTGCTTTCCTGCAATTATAACCACAATCAATAACGAGCTATACTAGAGAAGAATCAAATAACACTAAATGACAAGCCAAATAAGCCCTAATAGATATCATAATGTGACAGATGAGTAGATCTTAATTTTAGATGAATTTCAGCAAAAGAATCACCGAAATTAAAGCCAAAATGGAGAAGTTATCGCTCCCAGAAGATTTAATCAGAAATTAAATCAAAAAATTACAAAATAGTACTGTTCATAGGTGGGACCCACTAAATAATAGCCTGGGCCCATATGAACAGTGACTCAGTGGGACCCACATGAACAGTCAATAGTTGGGCTGAAATGGGCTTGGATTGGGCCGGGTCCGGGTCTAGATGGGTCGAGCTGGTCTTGGGCTGCACAGTACTGGGCTACACAGTACTGGCCCACTCGGGTTGCGCTGGTTGGCCAACGGGCTGTGGAGGTGGGCCGAAGTTGGGCTGGCCCATGGGGCATGGCCTATTGGTGGCTGGGCCGGTCAGGCCGAGCCACGGCCTGTTGGCCGATCCACGCAAGAGCGTAGGCAAGCAGGCGCATGAGCGATGAAGGGGAGGGAGAAGCGGCCTGGGGCGGAGAATTCTATGGCAGCACGCACAGAAAGCTCGCTGGAGAAGCACGCTGGCCAGAGCTTCGTGAAGGGAAATGCACGCTGAGCTTCTACGGAATAGTGCGGACTTGGCTGGGGACTCCTCAATGGTGGCCGGTGGTGGAGGAAGCACCAGACGATGGCCGGAGGGAAGGCAGTGGCACAACGAAATTTGGACAGCACCTCCCCTGCAGTGCCAATCTGCAAGAGAAAGGGGCCCATGGCACCCTAGAGCACACAAAACGATGGCCGATGATAACACAGGCACATACGCATGCCGGCGATGAGGATTGCACGACGGCGGAAACAAATCGCACGGCGGCGCGTAACACTTAGCCAACAAAGGGCTCGGGGATGCCCACATGCTATCTTGGAGGGCGCAAGGGGGCCAGGAACGCTCACCAGGGGGATGAACGACAGCGGGTTGGCCAAGCTCCAACATATAAACAAAAATAACATGAGCAAATTTCACAAAACTACACTACAGTTGCAAAAACTATCGTAAAACTACACTTTTTGAAAGCTATTTCACGAAACTATATTTTAAGTTTAGGCTCAGGTTTTAGCTTAGATTATTCTGCTTTAGATTATTCTGCTTTAGACAATTTTGTCGTAATATACAATGCGGTTTGTAACCTCTTGTGTTCTAATCCTTTCTATAATGTACGAAGTTTGACTGTGATACTACGACTGTCATACTGTGCGTATTAGCTACATAATCCAAGGGTTGATACAGGAGGCACAGGAGATCTCGGTAACGGGAGTCTTACACAGGGTGTGGCGTGAATCGCGTGAACGCAGATGCAAGACACAAAATTATGGGCTCTTATAACAGTTGTTAAGGAATTGAACATTAGAGACATTATATTTTACGTCATAGAGTTATATGTACACTAGTGACCCATATGTATAATGGCAAAAAATCCAAAATTACACAATATACATGAGTGTATTTGTCAAAATAGACAATATGTTATCGTATTTACAAATTTAGCATCCATATTCGGCGCATCATTTACTGAAAATGGAATTTCGGTACACCGTACGCCGAAAAACCCATATTCGGCAGACCAGTGCCAAATATGGCCGTGTGCCGAATTAGTGACCGCAAGATAGGTAAATGTCATATTTGACACACCGTGTACCGAATACGGTTGGTATTCAGCATACGGTGTGCCGAATACGGGTTACAGTGCTGTATTCGGCACACGGTGTGCCGAATATGATCGGACCGGCGGTTTTTCGGCATACCGTGTACTGACAAACCATTTTCGATAAATGATGAGCGGAATATGAATGCTAAAATTGTAAATACGATAATATATTATCTATTTCAATAAATATGCTTATATATGTTATCGAATTTTAGATTTTTCTTATGTATAATAGATTTGTCGTCTATAGTTATTATAATAATAAAGAGTTATATGTATAACGGTGATCTATATTTATAGACGTTTGAGAAGTTGTATTCTATTATTATGACTAGCATACTGAGTTATTATCAACATTTCCCACGTACACTGTGTCCGTGGTACACGACAGCTCACGCCCGATTGTTGTTGATTGGCGTTCATGTTGCTGAGCGAGTGAAGTGGCCCGCCGAGCTGAGCCGCTGATGCGGAGACGAGATTCCACGTTTGCACCCAGACATGGCTCCTGTCTTTAAACTGTGCCAAGTCAAGACGTACGTTAACAGTAGACGAGCGTGATCTACTGTACTACGTACTGAAAAGACAGTACTTGGATACAAATAAACCTATATGAGTATCCGTAAAGACATTGCCGGCCGGTCAAATGTTGAAATCGATTCCCTGCCTGTAAGCGGCAATTATTTTCGCTAGCCTGGAGTAATTAAGGTTCCACTGACTGCACTGCGAGACGCACTAGCTCCTGACTTGCCTGCCACGCCTTACACACATTATACAATGGTAACGTAATGACCCCATCGCCCACCCGTTGCTTAGGCACTGCAGGCGTGGAAGGAGGGAGGGAGATCAGAGGATCAGAGGCTAACGGCCGCCCACCCACCCACCCCACACAAACCCATGTGTTCTCACCGACGAGTATCGGCCATGAACAGCCTGTACAAAGCAGGCTTTTCTCCCTAATGGAAGAACTGTCCCATTAGGTACATGCACACACTGCTACTTTTACCACTGTGGTAGCTCTTTTTTCGATCTAAACCCTCGGTTTAATTGGTGACGGTGACAGGTGAGAGGAGGCAACTACAGAGTGCAGCTGGAACAAAGGGACAGCACAACAGTGCCTTTCATTGGAAAGAGAAAGAGAAAGCAATGCAAGAGAAGAAGAGAGAGTCTTGAAGCACATTGCCATTGGAGTACAACACCACAAATCCATGCTAGGCTGCAATGCAAGCAGCAACAACGCACAATCTCAGATGCCCATGCCTGATGCCTTGTAGTAACTCAAGTTACAAATGGAGAAAGAGTTCAGGCTGTCGTGCTGGCATCTCTATGGTGAAAAAACTGAAAACTTTGAAAATTGACGAGGCCCATCCTGGTTGCCTCACCACTTCTGGCTTTGTTAGGCTGCCATTCCATGCTTCCATTTCTGGGTTTGCTGAGAAGGTGTCAAAACTTGAAATGTCCGAGATGAATAGTTACAATGGAATAGTCACACTGCACCTTCATCAATTGGGATGATAGAAGAATAGGCTCTCACCCTCTGCAAAGTTACAATGGAATGCTAGAAAGATTGCTACAAGATTATTGGGGTGGAAGAGTAGTACATGTCCTCTTACTCCCATTAGAGGGTTATTTAAGGGAAGGTAGTAAATGTGTAGTGGGAGAAGGTCAGATGAAAGCAATGTAAGGTTGGTTGGTAGATAGGTTTAGAAATAAAGCTCGAGACTCGTGATCTAGGTTGAGGCTTAAAAGGCTCGGCTCGGCTTGGAGGTCACACAAGCTAAGCCTGAGCTGCCGCCTCAACTCGGTGTCAAAATAAATTGAGCCCGAGCTGGCTCGCAAGCAACTCGTTGGCTTGCTTGCCTTGTGCCCAGCCGTCCCAGCTCACCGCGTCTTCGATTGTGGCCGCTCGACCGCCCGCCCGGCTGACGTATCTTCACCCGTGGTCTGCCGTCTAGCCACCGCGTCTCCGCCCCTGTCATCTCACCTATGGCCACCCGCTCGCTCGCTGCGTCTCTGCCCAACACCGTCCGCCGCCGCGTCTCTTCTCGACGTCGTCTGCTGTGTCTCTACCTATGGCTACTCACCTGTGGCCGCCCGTCCGCTTGGTGCATCTCTGCCGGACGCTATCCATTTGGTGTCGCCACAGCCCTCCTGTCGCCTGTGGCTCTGCGCTCCCACTTGACGGAGCCACGATCTAACCGAGCCAAGATGAGCCATCATCTAACCAAGCCGAGCCCATTTTTTTCTCGAATATCTAACCAAGCCGAGGCTAGCTCGTGTGCAAGCTCGTTCAAACCGAGCCAAATCGTTCTCGTTTCCACCCCTACTGCCAGAGAGCCATGCCGCCATCCATCTTTGCAAGCAAGCGAAGGGAACCACCTCAGTGAGTAGCTGCTGCACCGCTGCTACCTACTGTTGAAGCCTCAGTCATAGGTGGCTGCAAGCCTAGGTTGTAGAGCCACGGAATTTTCCCTGGACAATTGTACCTTGGCGAGCACTATTGCGACCCGAGCAACCATCGTCCACATGAAAGAAATGCCCCAATGATGGATGGACCCTGTATTGCGTTGTATGCCCCCCACCAACACCACCAACACACTAGTTCAAGAAGAACAGAGGAGCCAAAGTACCTTGTGTCCAGTTAAGAAATAGCATCATCTTGTCACTAGAGTAGTAACCAGTAACTTCTAATTTTAAGAAGTATTCATACAATTTATAGGCACATGTACAGCGCCTGCTGAAAGTAACTCGACAGAAGATAGTTACTGCCGTTATCAAAATTTTACTGACAATTTGATAAACTCACCCGAGCCTGAGCTTAAATGAGAAATGTAACCGAGAGGTACTCTCTCCATTTACAAATAACTGATACCTTTGGGCGTAATATTTTAACTCTGACCAACAAAATTTCAAATTATTTTAGTCAAATAAAATGGTAGATATACTATATGATCTGCCATGAAAGGTAATCTAACATGTTACATACATGTAGCAATTTGTACATACATTTTGAACATTGAGTAAAAAATGTCGGTTATTCGCAATTGGGGTAGTATAAAGATGAGGATAAAATAAACCATGTTTCCAGGCGAGGAAAACACTATACAATTGCATATGATAGATAATATTTGCACAAATATCAGAATGGCTACACAAAATGCCGTAATGGTCAACACAAACACAACCTCCCCTGTTCATGCTGCCTTGCTGACCCTAAATATAGGCAAGAAATCACCCTCAGGTTTTCCACATTCATCAGCAAGAGCCACATATACGGCAAGACAGGAGAGGGTCATCCCATTTATTAACCACACTTGATAAGCAAATTGAGGGTGGATATCTCCATCTCCATCTCATGCCCCCTCCTACTCCCCACCCAACCAAAACAAGATGAGGGAGCAAGAACCAGCAACATGCAGGGCACAAGAACAAAGAAGGGAAAGAAAGAATCTAACCTAGGGATCAAATTCTACAGATGCTAACAGCAGCAGCAGAGGGATTAATCATCAAGGAACAACAATTAACACAGGGATGTTAAATTACACCGAAGAGGGATCCACATCGGCGGCAGTCTGATCAGTCAGCATGTCATCGTCTCCTTCCGTGAGCAAATCCACGTCCCTGTCGTCGTCGTTGCAGAAATCCTTCCTCTCCAGCTTCGAATTGGCCGCCACAAACACTAGCCGTTGTGCGCGGGCGATGCTGCCGACTGAGCTCCCAGGGGCGGTCAGCCAGCGCGCCATTGTCGGCGTGCACCTGAACCCCCTTGCGGTGGCGTGGAGGAAGATGAGCCTCACGGCCACCTTGCCGAGCGACTTGAGCTCGCTGAGGCATGTCTCCCAGACGAGCCGGCTGCTCTGCTTGTTGGCGATTTTCATCTTCCCCGTGGCGGGGTCGGGCTGCCGGACCTGCACCGCCTGCGCGTACAGCGGGTCCAGCCCATCGGACCGCCATTTCATCAGCTCCATCATCGCGAGGTGCGCTTCCTCCGGCGACACCAGCCTCGTGATCAGCCTGTCCACGTCCTTTTCCTGCTCCAGCGTCAGGTACTTGAACGGCGGGAGGTACCTCCCGCTGGCATCCTTGATCAGATACAACGGGTCCAGTATGAATGCCGCCGACCACGCCGGGTGGTAGCTCTTCCTGAACCTCCTCTCGAGCACGTTCATGGCGATGCCTTCGTCGATGTTGAATTTGCGGCACCAGCCTCTAACCTTGCCACGCAAATCCTCCCAACATGGGAGGCATTGCCCCACGAGCGGCCGCTCGGTCTCCATCTCCTTCACCATGTCCATGATCAGCTTCACGAGTGAATGCGCCGCCTCCACCTCGGTCCAGAACGCCACGCTCTGCACCATGTCAACGATCTCCCTCGCAGCAGAGTTGTCAATGCAGAGAAGCTTGTAAGGTTCCTCCAGCACAGCGAGCTGGAGCGGCCGTGCCGAGGTCAGGACGTCTTCGAGCATCGCAAATGCTGCGCTGAATTCGCTGCTGCCATTTGACGGAGCAGAGGCGACGCGGAGGAGCATGGAGTGGCCATGCTCCTGGACTTGATGTTTGCACAGCAGAGCGCGCACGGCAGGCGTGGTGTTGAAGTACGCGGCAATCTTGGCGCAATTAGCGGCGGCGGAGTGGAAGAGCGGGAGCTCGCGCGCCAAGTCCTTTGCTAAGCGTGTCAAGCCGTAGACTTGGCAAGAAAGATTCACCATCCACTGGTGTTTGCTCTCGAGATCGCGTAGTGCCTTCGAACTGAAACGGTCGGCGACGATTCCGGCGCAATGGTGGAGGTCCCCGGAGGCGGAGATGGACGAGACGGCGTCCAGCAACAACTCCTCGGCGTAGTTGGACGACGCTGGAGCTGGCATGGGCACGGCGCGGTTGAAGACAGACGTGCCGTTGGGGAGGTTAACGGAGAGGGTGACAACCTGTTCGCGCCACCCGTCTGCCGCGAGCTGGAAGAACCGCGCGTCCCGGACGCGCGCGGCCGCGTCGGCGCGGGCTTCAGCGAAGCGCGCGTCGAGACGTGCGTGGGTGAGCTCGGCCCGCGACAACTCCGGCAGGCCGACCTGGAGCAGGAAAGCTTTGAGCTTCGGGTGCTCCGCCGTGGCGAGGGACACGCTACCGGAAGACTCAAGAAACCAGTCGGCGAGCAGGGCGAGGGCCGCTTCAGCCTGCTGCCGCGGCAGCATCGCTCCCGGCGATGCCATGGGCGACTTGAGCCGCTTCACGCTGTCCTCCAGCCGGGCCAGAGCGCCCAGGTCGCCCCTGCCCCCCGAGAGCATCTGCCGCGGCGCGGGCAGCGCTGGCGGCGTGGGAGGCGTCGAGGAGTACACGGAGGGCTCGCCCACGACCAGGTGCTGCGAGGAGGCCGCCGCCGCCTCCACGGCGGCGTACGCCGCGGCCAGCGCGTGGCGCTTGCGCCCAACGCCACCGCCGGTGGGATGCCGGCGCTGCGTCGACGGCGGGAAGGACGAGATCGGCACGACGGACGATGCCGCAGCCACGGTCACCGCGTGCTGTTGCGGCGGCGTCGCTCCAGGTGCAGTCACCACCAGCGGCGCCGCGAAGTTGGGGCACGCGCCGCGCTTGAGGTGCTCTGAGGCGGTGCGCGACGGGTTGGACGCCGAAAACGTGGCGGCGCAGAGCGCGCAGCGTAGCCGCGTCATCTTGGGCGGCATCCCGGACCCGGGCGGCGGAACGAGCACGGGCTCCAGGTGCGCCCAGTACCAGGCGCCCTTCCCCTTGACCGCCTTGGCGCGCACCTGCACCAGCGACTCGTACCGCTTCCTCGCCGCCTCCTCCTCCGCTCCCATTGCCGAAGGCGCCGCCACCGGCGCCTCTGCCGGCGCTGGCGCCTCTGCCGGCGCTGACCCTGACGCGCCCTCCCCGGCCGACATGGCGTCACGCGGCTGTCATGTCCGCGGTTACGTCGGTTGGGTTAGTTTGCTGCTGGACTTTTTCGTGGGGAACGGGTGGCAAGGCAAAACCAAAAGGTGGGATGAGGAGGCGCCTCTCGCTCGCTGCTGCTGCTGCAGCTGCAGCACTATTTTTGTGTTTTTCTCGCCTCCCAATTTTTATTGGCTCTTGTGTTACTAGACTAGCTGCAAGCAAGCCAGCAATGCCTCCAAAACCCAAACCCCTCTCCTGGTCCTGTTCCCTTCTCTCTCCACTACTCTCTTTCTCTCTGTTTATCTTGGTTTCCTGAGCCCTATACTTGCGAGTCTTGGGCGCTGAGACCGTGTAGAGAGAGAATGGACGAGCAGGAACTCAGAGCCCAGAGGGCAAAGCTTGGAATATAAAGAAACCAGCACACTCACCCTTTCTCTCTCTACTTACCCACCCACACTGTTTCTCTCTCTCACTACTCCTAGTAGTACTGGTATTTTCGGTATTTTCTGGGTGGCCTTTGGTAGGAGTTTGACTGCCTGCTACTTGTGCAGGACTGCAAAGAGGAATGCTCTGATATAATCTCACTGTATGCTTTATGGTACAAATGCCAATAATAATACTATAATAAAAAGAGAGAGGAGGGGGATTGGTACGGGCGAGTTGTGCTATTGCCGCTGTGCGAGGCCCCCCCAGCAATTATTGCGGTGGAACAGTTGGTGAGAGCCCACAAGAGAGCTTCTTTTTTGACAGAGCGGCAGATATTGTACACTCATCTACCAGAAAAAAATGCATAGATTGTACAGTACGTTGCATTTGTTTTTGCATCTTGATTCTTGAGTGGTTGCATGGTGGTTTCTCCAAAGGCAAATAGGGCCTGATTGATTAGGCTTAAACTTTTCAGTTATTTCAAAAATGAGTGTTTTTCTCCCTATTACAGAAAAAAGGCTTTTGTGGACAAAAGGATTACCCCTTTAGATCCTACGACAATGTTTGAATGATTGCAACATTAACCATATTAAAAGTTTGTAATGCTAAATAAAAACTAGGCTGCCAAAATTCAGTAAAGCATTTTGGTCACCCGAAAAGCGTTATCTAAATGTTTGTGGCCCATGCCAAATATCGGTAGCAATCCCAATGCTTGCTAAATCCCGGAGCAACTGTCCAGAGACATGGGTTGCCAAAATGTGGCGAAAAATTAAGTCGCCTACAAAACTCGCAATGACTGTACGAGCACTATCTAATTTTCTTGGGCATGTCAAATATTTGTAGAAATCCATATATAAGCTAAATTCGGAGCTAGAGTCTGAAGATATATAGCGATGTTTAATTGCTAGCCTACATAAACCATATAAAAACTTGGCAGGGGCGGACCCACAAGTAGTCCTTGTAGGTCTAGGATTACTTTAGTCCAATCTAGTTTGATTAGTAATTAGTTAGTTCGGTTGTAAAAGAAAAAAGAAAAAAACCGACGACAGTTTCGGTTCTACGTCGCGACGACTCGCCTCCTCGCGTCTCGCGTCATCGCCTCCTCGCGTTCTCGCCTCCTTGTCCTTGGTTCCGGGTTCCTCACGTGGTCACGCCGCTACCGCCCGCCTGGCGCCCCACTAGACATATAATTGAAGAATTTGATGAAGACTACTATACAATTTTAGCTGATAAGTCTAATAATATATCACATAAAAAATAACTAACTCTTTGTTTGTGTTATGTTGATAAACTTGAAATGATGTGTGAGAGGTTTCTTGAGTAGTTCATGTAGCTAATACCACTTCTTTGTCACTTAAGGCAGCAATTCAGTCTCTATTTGTTGGTCACCACTTGACTCTTAGTCAAATTCGTGGGCAAAGATATGATAGAGTTAGTAATATGAAAGAAGAGATTAATGGACTGAAAGTATTGATCATGAAAGAGTCTCCTTCTGCTTATTATATTCACTGTTTTGCACATCAACATCAATTGGTTCTTGTTGCTGTTGCCAAGGAGAATATTGGTTGTGCTACTTTCTTTGGATAAGTTTCTCGCTTGCTAAATATTATTGGAGTTTCTTGTAAGCACCATGACATGCTTCGAGATGTTAGAGCTCAAAAAATTAAGACTGCACTTGAGTTGGGTGAAATAAAAAGTAGGAGTGGATTAAATCAAGAGATGATGATAACTAGACCCAGTGACACTCGGTGGGGTTCTCATTATAAAACTATTTTGCACATTATTGATATGTATTCTACAATTTGATAAGTACTTATAACTCTTAGAAAGGATCCCAAACAAATGGATGATTGGCCGAACATATACGCTATAGTTAATGTTTTGGAGTCATTTGAGTTTATTTTCAATGCACACTTAATGGTTATTATTCTTGGATACACAAATGAGTTGTCTCAATCTTTGCAAAAGAGGGACCAAGATATTATTAATGCAATGTCACTTGTTACTTTAGCGAAGGGAAGACTATAACAAATGAGGTCTCATGGGTGGGAAGAATTCTTTGAAGGAAAGGTTACATCATTTGGTATTAAACATGGCATTGATATTCCATCATTGGATGGTAGATATATGCCTCATGCAACATCCTCACGGTTTTATCCGATTCAAACAATTGATGATCATTATAGAAGAGAAGTGTATATTGGTATCATTGATCAAATCTGGCATGAGATTAACAATCGGTTTGATGAGGTAAATATGGAGTTGCTTATTTGCATGTCAGCCTTGAACCCCTTCAATTCTTTTGATTCTTCTGATGCACATAAATTTATTAGGCTTGCCAAGTTTTATCCCAAAGACTTTTCAAGTGTGGAATTGATAAGACTTGAACTCCAACTTGATAACTTTATTGATGATATGAGAAAAGATGATAGATTCAAAAGCCTAAACAATTTTGTTGACCTCTCTATTAGACTTGTTGAAACGAATAAGTATGTTCTTTATGACTTAGTGTACTTGCTTTTTCTTAAATTAGTATTGGTCCTACCGGTGGCGACGACAAGTATTGAAAGAGTATTTTCGGCATTGAGTTTAGTGAAGGATAAGTTGAGAAATAGAATGGATGATGAGTTGTTGAATGATTATTTAGTCACATATATCGAGCGAGATATCTTCTCCAAGGTAAGTGAGGATGATATAATCGAGTCTTTCATGACCATGAGAGAGCGCAAAGTGAAGAATCTAGAGTAGTATCGTAATACTGTAATCTTCCACTTGTGTAAGACCTTATGTCATGTTTGAACTATTTATATTACGGTTTTAAAATTTAGGATTCATTGTTGAATTTATGATATTATACTGAATTACCGAATTTGCATTGTCTTTTGTCAAATTTTATACTCTTTTACCGAATTTGTGGTCTTAAAAATTTGGATGCCTACCCTTAAAAAAATTTTGGGTCTGTCACTGAAACTTGGTGATGCTAAAACACAGGCTGCCGAAATTTGGCGAAACATTTGGTCACATGCAAAACTAGAAATATTTTTACAATCGTTATCTAACTTTTTGTGGGCATGCCAAGTAGTAGAAATCCAAACGCTAGCTAAATCCTGGAGCAGTTGTATGGACATATGGTGATGTTTGATTGCTAGACAACATCGACTATATCAAAAATTGGTAGTGCTTAAACATGGGTTTCCAAAATTTTGCGAAACATTTGGCTGCCCATAAAACTAGCTAATCTCATCAACACAACCAAATTTGATATGTCCTGCGTTGGCTAGTAACCAAACAATCCCATCATGCCTTCACTGAAGATGTCACTACCTCGTAACAAGTTATCAGATAGATTTTAAAGTATATCACAACAGGATTTAAAAGTATATCCAAAGCACATACAACCAAGAATACCAAATATTTGTACAAGACCCTGAAGAGTCTTTGGATGTGATGTTTGCTCGCTTTTATGGGATTGTTAGCAATCCTCGATCAACTAGTGCTTAGCCCTATTCTGACCACAAAAGAGAAATCAAGTTTCTCTATGCTTTTGACCGTAGCATATGAGAAGTGAAGATCTCAAGCATTGAAGAGTCTCCAAGTTATGATACATTGACTTATGATGAGCTCTTCAGCAAGCTTAAGTCCACCGAGATAGTCAAGGCGGCTCGGATCGGTCTCGAAAATCTCCTGTCTCAGAACATGGTGTTGCTTTCTGGACCTGGTAGTGGCAATCAGTCTGCAGCTAGCTTTTCTTGTGCTAACACTTCATCGAGTGGATTTTCTTTGTCTTTCTTGGTTTCTGTCATAGAGGAGCAGATGAACGCACTGGATGATGGGGACCTTATGCTGATTGTGAAGAAGTTCATCCACTTCTACAACAATCACTAAGAGTGGAGGAGGGATGGTTCTTGTGCCTGCTTTGAGTGTGATGACACTACCCACTTCAAGACAGACTGTCCTAAGCTCAAGAAGAGGGAGGACGGCGACAATGACTATAACAGCACAAGAAGAAGAATAAGAAATCCTTATTCAAGAAAAACCATAACAAGATAGCTAAGAAGACGACCAAGGTGGCTTCTAGGGCGTTCGTGGCGGCTCTTCGTGACACCGACACCTCTTCCAGTGAGGAGGAGAGGTCGGAGGAGGATTAACCGTAAGTAAAAAAACAAGAAGGCCAAGGACTTCACCGGTCTCTACTTCATGACGAACGACAACAATGACGACAACAATCCCGAGTTGGATCCTTCTGAGATATTGCCTTCCTACGACCAGCTTTCCATCCAAGTCGATACCTTGAATGATACTCTCGTTAGCCAGGGTATGTTACTTAAGAAATATGTGCATAAATTAAAGGATCTTAGACCTAAGTATAAGTCTGTCTCTACTTAACTTGTAGTGCTTAGGTCTAGGTCCAATTTTGAGGAGTGTGAGAGTTGCCTGATTGCCATGGCTGAACTTGCCGATCTTCGTAATGTGCATGCTTAAGTCGTCAGTTGGCTTGAGAGTGCTGAGAAGAAGCTTCTTGAGGAGTAGTCTAGGTTTACTCTCTTATGTGCTTGTAAATGATGTTGAACTGAAAGACAAGGGACTGAAGGAGCTAGGACTTCTAAGGATGTGAAGCCAAATTATTCCACCTCCACCATCTTTTAGGACAAACTCAGCTGGGTTAGAAGGCTAGTTCAAAAGCTTTTGACTAAGAATGAGTACCTCCTTTCTTTGGTGGAGAAGTGCTCAGAGGGCAAAGAGAAAATAAATTTGATTTTGGTCAAGACCAAGATGTGTGCTGACAAGACGGGTTTGGCTCTTAGGCTGGGTTTTGAGAGGGTGGCTTACAGTTGAGAGAGTAAGACTGTGTTCACCACACCTACTACCTTAGAAGCTGAGAAGTTCAAAATCAATGCAACACCACAACCCATCAAAAAAACAAATTTCTCAACCCACAAAGAAGAAACCCGCACCACAACCCAAGATAGCTCCACAGCCTAAGATGAGAAAGCATGTGAGAGAGCCCCGAGTGACCGGCATACGAGTTCCTGAGAAACGCTATCACTAGACCTACTGCTAGAGAGAAGGTCATGGTTTGGTTTTGCTTTTGCCATAGGAGAGATGAGCAGCGTGAGTGGGAATGGAGCACCCGGGACATGTAACGCCCCTCTATTGGTGTACATGAGCCTTTTCCTCACTTCCACTCATGAGTCCCTAGCGCTTTTTAGTCTCTTCCTAGAGGTGTTATCCGGTGTGGATTTTTTCATGACTCATATGGTTTTGGTCCACGTGTAAGAGGCTTTGAGTCTCAGTGCTTTGGCAGACCACATTTTTCTTATCATGGTACTCGCCTTCAGCGTACTAGACCTGTTTCTCCTAAGAGGTTTTTGACTAAGCCCAGTACTAAGCCATCCATCCATTATTCTTCTCATATATTAGTTGCAGGCAGAGGTCTGAAGAACAAGTGGCTCATTGACTCTGGTTGTTCGTGCCACATGATCAGTGATTCATCATGGTTCTTCAGCCTCACCCCCGTAAAGCGATACGAGTACATCACACTCGGGGATGATCAAAAAGGAAGGGTGAAAGCCAAAGGTATGGGAAGGGTGAATGAGAGTTTCGCTCTCAAGGATGTAGTTTTGGTGGAGCATCTGGGATACAACCTTCTCTCTTTATCTCAGTTGTTGGATGAAGATTTGGAAGTGTGTTTCAAACACGATACTTCTCGAGTTCTCGATTCTTCTAGCCCTTTGATTTGCAAGATTTCTCAAGTTGGGAGAGTTTTTGGAGCTATTTTTTCTGAGTCTTTTAGTTCTTCTTGTTGATTGATTGCTCAACCTTCTTCTGAGCTTTGGATGTGGTATAGGAGACTAAGACACATGAGCTTTGATTTGCTTACTTGTTTGAGTGTCCTATGCTTGATCTGAGGATTGCTCAAGCTCAATTTTGAGAAGAATCTTGTTTGTGCTCCTTGTTAGCATGGCAAGATGGTTGCTACCTTTTACCCACCAGTCAATCTAGTGATGACTGAACGACCGGAAGAACTTCTCCATATGGACATTATTGATCCTTCTCGTGTTCGTTTGGCAGGAGAGAAGTGGTATGTTCTTGTCATTATTGATGACTTCTCTCGCTACTCTTAGGTCTTCTTTTTTGTGTGCAAGGATGAAGTATTCTCACATTTTTGGAGCTTAACTTTGAAATTGTTCAAGGAACTCCCTGGTGCATTGAAAACAATTCGTGGTGATAATGGCACCGAGCTCAAAAACTATCTCTTTGATGCTTTCTGTCTTGATCATGGCATTGAGCACCAATTTTCTGCCCCGTGCGTTCCTCAGCAGAATGGTGTGGTTAAGAGAAAGAATAGCACATTGGTGGAGATGGCTAGGACAATGTTCGATGAGCATAGGACTCCTAAGAAGTTTTGGGCTGAGACCATTAGTACAACATGCTACATCTCCAACCATATTTTCTTACGCTCGACCTTGAATTTAACTTTTTATGAGTTGCACTTTGGGAGGAAGCCGAAGGTTTCACATTTGAGAGTTTTTGGTTATCGTTGCTTCATCCTAAAGAGTGTTAACTTTGACAAGTTTGAGTCACGTTCTTCTGATGGTATTTTCTTGGGGTATTCTCTTCATAGTCATGCTTACAAGGTTTACAATCTTGACACTAACACAGTCATGTAATCCTATGATGTGACTTTTGATATGTCAACCCCACTATGCTAGTTCTATCTCTGAGTGTGTAGGTGATCAGGAGATGAGCGAGAGCATCTTTGTAGATGGTGACCTTCTAACTCTTGGTGATGAGCAAGATGATCCACTACTTACATCTACCACACCTGCTCCAGAGTTAGCTCCTGCTTCTTCTACTCTAGCAGAGGGTCCTGCAGCCTCTACTTCCACTTTAGCTGCTTTTGAGCCTACACCAGCAGTGGTTGAGGAGGAGTTCACCTCTAGGCGTGAGGCCCCTCAACATATTTAGCGGTGACACCCTCCACACATGATGATCAAAGATCTTGACGAGAGGGTAACGAGGTTCAAGACCGTTTCTTATGCTCATTTTACTGATTCTGCATTCGTTGCTTCTTTTGAGCACCATGATGTTGCACATGTTTTATTTGATTCAATTCGGGTCAATGCCATGCATGAAAAGCTTGAATTTTGGAGAGAAACCAAGTTTAGGTCCTTGCAGAGTCACCCCCTAATGTTCACACCATAGGAACCAAATGTGTTTTCAAAAACAAACAGGGGGAGGATGAGTCTGTAGTGAGAAACAAGGCTAGCCTAGTGGCTCAGGGTTTCACTCAGGTAGAGAAGATAGACTTTAGAGAGAACTTTGCACCGGTAGCTAGACTAGAAGCAATTAAAATTCTCCTTATGTTTGCAGCATCCTGAGGTTTCAAGTTGTACCAAATGGATGTTAAGAGTACTTTTCTTAATGGTTTCATTCAGGAAGCGGTCTATGTTAGGCACCTAGAGTTTGGCATGATAGGTTTAGGTCTTTCTTACTATAGCATGGTATGTGATGGGATCTGTTGATAAAACTTTGTTCACTCTTAGGCATAGTAATGATTTTTTACTTGTTCAGATCATAGTTGTTACGGCGGCGTGGCGTGGCGCGGCGACCCACCACCTTCACAACTTTACAGCGACATGATGCGTGGCGTGGCGACGCCATACACACGTGACGAATAGCAATGTAAATGTAGCACAAAAGATAAATAGCAATGTAAATGTAGCATAAAAGACATAGCACAAAAGATAAATAGCAATGTAAATGTAGCACAAAAGATAAATAGCAATGTAAATGTAGCACAAAAGACATAGCACTCTCTCATCAATCATCATTCAAAGTTTCAAATCTCTCATCTCTCAAAAGTCATCCAATGCAAACTCATAGAAATCGTTTGAAGCATCCATGTTCTTCGCATCATCTTCAGTAGCATCCATTGGTTTATCACCAAAATCATCAACATCAACATCATCCACAATGATGTCTTCTTCCTCTCCCTCCTTCTCATCATCTTCAACCACTCTTGCTTCTTCAACCACTCTTGATATATGTCTTGCACGACGAGCGTAGGTCCTAGGAAGGTTACGACCTCGAAGCTCATGTGATGCACCAATTGCTTCATCAACTTGGTCCCATGTGATGTCCAAAGAACTAGAACATTAAGGTTGGGCCGTTGGGTCAACCCATTCATTTTCCCAATCAAAATCTTCCATAACCAAAGGATCATAGCTTTTACCCGCTTCCTCACGGCGTTTTTAGAACCTACTAGTCATTTTTCGATTGTAGGCAACATAAACCAAATCATTCAATCTTTTATGCTCTAGCCGGTTTCTCTTCTTTGTATGAATCTACAAGCAACCATAAAAGCAAGCAAAGTTAACAAAAATGTATTATTAATTTTGCTAATTGAAATGTGAAACTTGAGTACTTCACTTACAAATTCAAAAGTGCTCCAATTATGCTCACAACCAGATGATGAAGCACAAAGACTAACAATACGCTTAGCAAATCTTTGTAAGTCAATAGATCGGCCACCATACGCACGCCACCAATCAACTAAATTGACAATAAACATGCATATATTACGGGTTAAGCTGTAAATAACATGCTGTAATTAAAATTTCAAATCACTTACGAGGGTTCTTTGACTTCATAGTTTGGAGGGCCATACAATTCTTGAAGATGCTACCACGTTGATCTTCATAGAGCATGGATTGTTCTTCAATTTTGTTTCGAAGGGTCTCATCTTCCACCATTCGTGCAAGCACATCATTGAAAAAACCCCTTAGGTGCCCAACATATTCATCATTCTCTTTTTGGATGGCATAGAATTTTCCTGGGTTCAAAAAGAGGACAGCACCATAGAGTGGGGTGTCCATTTGCCTATCCCAATGACCTTCAATAATTTGTAAGATATTATTGAACAAGCTTCTCTTATTTTCAGTACAGAAGGCAGCCTTTATCCTCTCTTTTGCATGATTCATGAGAGAAGCAACCTCTGGCATGGCAGGCCTCTCATCACCATCAACCACCCTCAACACAATGATAAGTGGTAGAGAAGCTCTAAGGCAATCCTCAACAGAGTTCCAAAATTCCCTAGAAAGCACAATATCATACACTTTTTTCCCGGCCTCTGTCTTTACTAGTTTGCAACTCGTCCAATCATCAGAGGTAAACAGATATCTCAGTGCATCTCTATGCTTGTGCAAACTTTGTAAGGTGAGAAATGTGGTAGCAAACCGAGTTGCTGCTGGTCTCACAAGATCCCTACCACCTGTCTTCTCCCTCATTGCACTAAGAAGTCTTCCATGCCTATAGATGAAAGTAGTGACATGACGGGCACGTGAGATAGGCTTCTTGAATGCCTTCAACTTTCCAACATCTTCCAACATAAGATCCAAGCAATGTGCAGCACAAGGTGTCCAATAAAGCGTAGGAAACCTCTCCATGAGAAGCTTGCCCGCTGCCTTATAGTTAGCCCCATTGTCAGTAACAACTTGCACAACTTTATCAACACCAATGTCGCTTATTCTCTTCTCTAACAAATCAGCTAGCATCACTTGATTATGAGCTTCACTTGATGCATCAATCAACTCTAAGAAGAAAGTCCCCTCTGGACTATTGACTAGGAAGTTGATCAAATGGTGCCCTCTCCTATCCGTCCATCCATTTGACATCAATGTGCAACCATATTGCTTCCATGCATCCTTATGCCTCTTCCTCAAATCATCTGTTTCCTTAACAACCTTCTCGAGTAATGGCTCCCTAAGCTCATGGTAGGATGGAGACTTGTACCCAGAACCATATTGTGCAGTGGCCTCTATAGCAATCTCAAATTGCCTAGAATTTGCGACATTGAATGGTATGCCACACTCATAAAAGAACCTGGCCCACTCCAAGTTGACAGCATCTCTTTCTTCTTTTGTCCTCATGCTAGCTTGAATACTGATCTGAGAAGGACCCTTCGAATGTCTTTCTTCCACAACCTCTTTTGGAGTTCTCCTAAGCATTGAACCGACTGACTTTGTGTTGAGCTCTTTTGGTGCTTTGAACTTCAAAAAGCTAGATTGTTTCCTTTTGGTAGCTGTCCCTGAACTAGGATGCACAATGCTTCTAGAAGCATCTTGGGACTCCTCTGTCACATCAAGCACATCATCATCTTCTCCTTGAAGCTCTCCATCATCATCAAGCAGAAGTGATCTCTTCTTGCCCTTCAAAGCAGCTTGCATCTCCTGAGCAATAGCTGGTGTGGTTTTGGCACACTTCAAAATATCTCCATAACCACCCACAAGATTCTCCTTGAGCCTTGTAATTCCTCCAGTTACAGTTCTATCACACACGCAACACTGCAAGAGATCTCTATTACCAATAGTCGGCCAAAATGCATATTTTCATCCAAGATCATTTGACCTTCCCAGCTTGCGCTTTGGATCAGTCTTTGGATCATAATTTGATGTGGCGTCCGAGGCCTCCGCACTTCTAGTCCCTTGAGTAGCCATGTTCTGAAAAAAAGTGACAACAACTTAGTTTGATTGTTTTTTCCTAATTACATTGGTATTTAACTTTGAATCTTGATTGTTTTTCCTAATTACATTGGTATTTAAATGTAATTGTAGTCTTGACTGTACAAAATACTAGTTTTCTATTTTTTTCCTTTGCACTTCAGTAGTTCATTGCAAGAATATGATTGCTCTGTGCCTCTGTCTGCAGACAGAAGGGCGACATGAGCTGCTAGCCTGCTTTAGCCCCAGCCGACTGCAGACCAGCAGAGAGGGGTGCGGACTGCGGACTACGGAGGCTGGAGGGACTTACCAGAGGTGCAGGCGGCCGGAGCAGACGTTGGAGGTGGGCGACCGGAGCAGACGTTGGAGGTGGGCGGCTGGAGCAGAGGGTGGAGGCGGGCGGCCAGAGCAGAGGATGAAGGCGGGCGGCCGGAGCAGACGTTAGAGGCAGGCGGAGCAGAGGCGTGCGGAGCAGAGGCGACCAGGGCAGAGGGCTAGGGTTTCCGGCGGCCGGAACAGAGGGTGGAGGTGGCCGCTGACTGGAGCAGAGGGTGGAGGTGGCCGGAGCAGAGGCGGCCGTTGTAGAGTTGGCGGACACGATGCGCCATCGGAAATCAAGCGGAGGTGGAGTACAATGTGCAACCGTGCAGGTAAGTTGATGTTCTGGATCTGGACTCTTCTAATCCCCTCCATAGAAAATTGTGGTGCCCGCCACATGTTTTAGTGAAATGTATTCTAAGGTACCTCAAGCACACTCTCAATTATGGGCTTTGTTTTTCTGCTTACTCTTCGCTTTCTCTTCGAGGTTCTTCGAATGCAGATTTTGCTAGTTATAGAATTGACAGGAATAATATATCTGGTACTTGTCACTTCTTGGGTACCTCTCTTGTGTGATGGTCTTCTCATAAATAGTCTAGCATTGCGCAGTCTATTGCTAAAGTTGAATATATAGCTACTACTAGCTGTTGCTCATAGATTTTATAGATGGTTGCTACTTTAAGGGATTTTGGGTTGAATTTCAGGAGTGTGCCACTTTTGTGTGACAACACCAGTGCCGTAAGCTTAGCCAACAACCCAGTTCAACACTCCAGAACCAAACACATAGATATGAGATTCCACTTTCTAGGAGACCACAATGAGAAGGGAGACATTGAGTTGAGCTACATAGATACCAAACACTAGCTAGCTGATATATTCACCAAGCCTCTAGATGCTACAAGATTTGCCTATTTAAGAGGAGTGCTTGTTGTGTGCCATCCTATGGTATTGTGTGAGGAGAAGTTGTTCTTTGTACATACTCTATCTTACTTTTGTTGTATTTGTATTATATATTATTATGTAAGATAATCATATTAGTTGAGCTTTGACTTGTATTTGGACTAAATTGAGTAGTTGTGTGGAGTAAGCTTTTAATATTAGGCTCTTCTTGATGCTTTGACATGATACATTTCAAACAAGCTAGCTTTTCTTAAGATAAATTTTGGCAATGTTATGAATCCTATAGACTATGAAATGCTACATTCTTGATGATCATGTTCGTAATTGCTTTGGCTTAGTCAATACTTGTGTTAAGGCTAGTTTGATGGATATCTTGCTTTAGGCTTCTTGATTCAAGATTGTGGATTGGGGAACATTTCACTATATTTTCTGTCTTTGTCAAATGTTTAGCTCATAATAGAACCTTGGGAGAATATGTGTTCCTTGTGCCGTAAAGGCACTACTTGACTTGATCATGTGGAAACTTGCTTTGTTGTGAAAATGTGAATAATGTGGTGAATTCAAGTATCTTGTGCTAAAATCTTATCCAACATGGTTGTCTTGAAGCCTCAAAGTGTTTGCCGTATCCAGTCGCCCGACACTTTGCTTGGATAAGAGTCAACTTGAAGAAAAAATGAAAGAAATGTGCTTAAATAATCAATTTTGTTTTAATCACTTGATCCAATTAAATCTTAGTTTCAAATGTGAGTGTTTGCAAAGCCTACTATCATAAATGCTTGTTTGCCTAGTTTGATATTGAAGTTGACTAGTTCTTAATGCTTGTATTGCCTCGACACGAGTGGATGCTTATGCGGTGGTCACCTTGCACATGATTCAGCTATGTGAAATTAAATACGCTAATTAATTCTTTGGGTTTAGGTTGTCAAGCTTCATGTTCTTGTATCACTGTCTTTTTTTGAGCCTCTATATGATTGTGAGCTCTACATTCTATCTTGGGGAGCCCTTTGACCTTTCTAGCTCTTGCAAATTCTTTGCGGTATACTTGTAAAACCTCATTTAGGATTACATGTTCACAATGTTTTATTCTTGATGTTTGCATTGCCAAGGGGGAGCGCATATGCACAAAGATGAGAATATGCTTTAAAGGAAGAGAAATGAGAATTTTCAACAAACCTCAAAGAAAAATGAACAATGTGCTTTCATCAAGGGGGGGGGGGGCATTTGTTTTTGAGTTTTTGATTTTTTTTCTTGCTCTTTTAAGGTTTTGGTTGGTCTTTTGCCTCCCTTCGGCCTTTTGCAATGTTTCTTATGACAAGTGATATGATTCTTTATCTTTCTTGAGTTTTGGTCACTTGGATGTGCTTCATTTTTCGAACCCAAATCTTTTGTGTTTTGAGGATTGTCAATGCACTCATGAAGAGGGAGATTGAGAAACCAAGTTTAAATGTGCCTTGGTTTGCATGTGATGAGTCATTGACAATGTTGGATTTGAAATGATTTTTGTTGGCATGAGCTTGTGTGTGTGAGATCTTATTTATGGCTAGTTTGAATTGGAGCAGATTGTTTCAGAGTCTAGAAAATTATGCCTCACTGGAACATCCGTTGTGTGGTTTTTTACCACACCAGATAGTCCAGTGTTATGGTGAAGTGAGCACCAGAGCATTTTCAGTGCTGAAGCAGAAATGAAAATAAACATTAGATGGTCCCATGATGGACTTTGAGAGCACCAGAGTATTTTCTGCAGAGAGGAGATTTTTGGTGCCAAGTTCGATTATGTACGCCGGATAGTCCGGTGCTGAGATTGTGAATACCAGAGAATGCACTAGACCTTTTGACACACACCGGATTATCCTGTGATGGACATGAGATCACCGAAAGCTTTTACCGCACCTTTTCTTGTAGAGAACAAAATTTTCCTAGAATAGATAGTGTTACACTCACCAGATGGTTCGGTATTCAGGAGCAGAACACACCAAAATATTCGGTGTTCACGTTTTCTACAGAATGTGCTTTGAGTTAAAGTTTTTGATTTTGTGCTAACCTAGAGATGTTTTGGATTATGGAGAAATGTGTTTGCTTGTTTTAATGTGTGCAGGTGATGGATGCAACTTAGCGGTTAACGACAGGTGATTGGGGCTAAGAGGGTGCTTGGTGCTAGATGATTAAGGAGGGCCGGACAGAGTCAAGGGTGATCCTAGTTATACACATGAATGTCAAGAAAATATGAAACGGAGGATGAAGATGACGTGTTGAAAAAGTCAAACGAAAGTGATACCGGTGCAAGTGACAAGGAGGCCCGAGGGTCGAGAGTGGGAGAGACTTACCGGGGGTCAAGATTGCAAGACGGAGAATATGTGTCATCATGAGAGCTCTTGCTTCAAGTGGAAGCAAGTGATGGCTAGTCACGCTTTTAGAAGCATACTAGGGTGTCGCTGTTTGGCCTAAAAACTATGGGAGGACTGGAGGAGTACGTGGCACCATTGCGAAGCTTATGTCGAGGCGAAGCTAAGTCATAAAGGCACCGCGACCGTCCCATTAATGGAGAAAAAAATTGACTAAAATACCCTCAGTGGTAGATATAAGTGTACTACAAGAGAGGTGTATTTTAGAAAAAAGCTAGTAAACTTGAAGGTCATGTTTTCTAGGACTATAAATAGAGGGGTAGGGTTATGATAGAGGATGAACTAGCCATTTGAGAGAGCCTAGTGATAGGTTTTAGAGGAGAAAAAAATGAGTGCTTAGCCTATGTATTAGATGAGAGATTTGTGATAATTTATTTTTAATCTGTCTAAAATAGGGTTGATCTCTGTTGCAATGAAGTCTATTTTTCTTTTTGTTATTGTGCTCACCTCCTTCTAGTTTCTCTCTATTGGTTCCTTTGCATGTTTGCAAGTTTTTCAGTTTCCAGATTTGATTTTCGTTTTGGTTTTTGGGCTAAAATTTCAGTACCTTGTGAGGCCATTCTTCTTGTTATCAGGCATAAAATTCGCATACACATGCTTATGTGATGAGGTCTTGAACTCTTTTGCCTCTAGACAAACAACTTTGAGAGTTTTGTTGCTCGGTGTTCATCTTTTCTTGTTTCTTTGCTAGTTGTGATCTTTCAAGTGCTAAGACACATGGATTGATCTTAAATGAAACCTATGGTTCATATACCATCCGTGGAGTCGTGTTTCCTGATTTTCTCTTGTGAAAACTTCTTTCTATTTCTGCTTCCATTTGAGTTTTGAGGTGCGTTGGGTGATCCAAATAGGAGAAGGCCATCAATTTCGCAAGAAATTTATTGTGGAGCCTATTTACCCCCCTCTAGTCGTCAATCTCATCCTATACCTATTATCTACTTCTCTCTTTTTTGTTTGGTGTATCTTTCATACTCAGAAATTGGATACACTCATCCTTACATTCAGTGAAATCACACAACTTATTATTTTCTGCACTCTCACTCAATTTGGCTATGTGGTTCTCATCCACACATGGGTTTTGATGCATCTCATCAGCCATAGACCATGGGCCAGCAATGGCGCAATTACCATCAACCATGATCTCTTGTGCTACATGAAGCGTTGTAGCACTATCTGTCGCATCGATCGAAGGGAAGGTCCCATGCTCGACCGTCTTCTCATTCTTCATATGCATTGGATTTTGTTCTTCCTTTTCCTAAATTGAATTTGTGCAATTCTTGGAAAATGCAACAGCAAAGGCATCTTTCTTATAATGAAGAGAGCTATTTTGGCTCAAGCTGAACCGAGGTACTCGCTGCTTCTCAATTCTCCTCTCCTCATCAATGGCGTAATTCACAAGATTGTGAACACTACTAAAATTTTTATGTTCAAGTGCAACAACAATCTTAGAATTCAAACCTCCTTTGAAGTACGCCTTCACTTTAAATGCACTCGTGATACTAGCACGTTGCATTGCACAACTTAGATCAACATAGTTATCTTGCACAGGTTTGCACCCTTGTTTGATACTCTCCATATCATGAAGTAGCTCTTTCTCATAATAAGGTGGAACAAACTCACATCGCATAACAACCTTCAATCCTTCCCACGAAGTAATAAGTCGCTTCATTAGAAGTTGTTGCCACTAATTGTATGCATAATTCATTAATTGCATTGTGACTTGTATAACTTCTTTCTCTTTTGAATTCTTCTCATACTTAAGCAACTTTCCAATTCTGTATTCCCACTCAATGTACTCCTCTGGGTCATTGCTCCCATAGAATGGAAGTTCCATCAACTCACCACATGCCAAAGTTAATGATAGAAAAGATACCACACTATAGATGCCTATGGAAATCACTCAAACCCTCATATTCTTACCAATTGAAGTTCTTACTCTTCCTTCTTGAAAAGAGGGGCTTATCACACTCCACTGGTAGTAGATAACTCAATGGTGACTATTAAGCAAATTCAAAGTTCAGTAACAATTGCACAAATTCATATGTGGAGCTTCAAGGGTTTAGTGTTTTACCTGGAAAATCTAAATTCAAGATATTGTCTTGCTAAGTAATAATCCAAGCTAGAACAATATGCCTAGTTACTGACCAAAAGATATAAGTGAAGTGTAAAGCAACTCACACGCAACGATAATGAGACTTATGCAACCAAGGAGTGAGATATCACAATCTGAATTTCTAAACCAAACGCTTGTGTTGCAAAAGTGCAAGGAGAGACGCTAGCTGATTGATCCAACTGAGAAAAAGGGCTACAATATTTGCATAAAACTAACAAAAGTTTAGCTTCTGGACAGTAGCACGTATGACGAATCAATGTTGTGACCGCAACACTTTTTCTTTCTTTCTTTCTTTCTTTTCTTTCCTTCCTTTTATTTTCTTCTTTTTTCTGCTTTTTTCCTTTTTTTTTTTGCTACTGTGATCAGCACACAAGATTTCTACACAAGGTGATGAAATATGATTTCTCAATATAATTCACAAACATGCAAAGCCCTAGAGCAACTTACTACAGCTAGTCTCAATGAGATCAAGTGTTCACAAAGGATATAATCGATTCACTATTTTTTTTAATATATGTACACAAGACACACTATATTATGAACTAGACACAAAGATTCACAAACTGAAAAGAACTGAAACTGAAACTAAAGGACGACACAAAACTCAGAACTGGTACGAAACTTCGTTGGGTCTGAGACACATAGATAAAAGTCGAATTGCGACTTTCACCTGAGATAGTTAATTGTAGAACACCACGTGTTCTTTTCAACAAGTATTTGAACACTAAACTTTGAATCCGTATATGACAATTGTGACTGTTTCATGCACACCACGCGTCAAGATAGATTGATCTAGGCTCACAAGTCACACGAAGGAAAACTAAGATCAGCAACCAAACACAAATTCTAATGGACTAAAACTTAACAAAACTCACAAGAATAACTGATTGCAAACTATGGGATAATTTATTTATTTTTGGCTTTTGTATAGGATAGTAAATAAATATGTAGCTAAGGGTAAAAGAACATACTGAGACAACCGTGCTCTGAATACCAAGATGATGCGGGGCACCCGAACTATTCGATGTAGAATCTGGAAACACCGTGAAACTCGACGAAGTGGATAAACAACATGCTGCCCGTTTAGCACACCTTTCACCTTGAATTCGTAGAACCACACGCTATGATGGATTAATCCACTTGACCACGTGGAAGTGGATGAATTGCTCCCTCAATTCCCAGTGGAATAGCAAGAACAATCGATGGTACCTCCAAATTCCCTATCTAGATTTCGGTTTGCAAGAGGCTAAACCCTAAATGAGAAAAAGAACAATTATTGTGAGTTTTTTTTCTATATAATAAACATGGTCTAACCCCTAGGGGTCATGCACAAAGGCTTATATAGCCATTACATGACTTAGAAACTAACTAGGAATCTAATACATACAAAAAGGAAACTCTGTCTGTATAACCATCGGTTTGTTTCGGCTTTTGTGATGAAACCAAAAGGAATTAGAATCTTGGGACCTATCCATCATATGGGCCATGAAGTTAGCTCTCCAACAAGTACTCACACATCTAAAATGGAGTCCGGACGTCAAAGTTATGATCATTTTAGTGCGCGTTTGTCCAGGCTGTTCCAAACCGAATCCGAATTGAATCCAATCTTTCCTATCTTGAAATCCCTTCTTTTGGAAGGCTCGAATCTATGGGAAACTTGTAGATAGGCTCCTTTTCAACCCAAGATTTTTCTTAAAATAGAAAGAATATATCCACACAACTTGTACACAACATGGACTCTTCACCTTTGTTGTTTCTCGCGCGCCACCCAATCTGCCTGTGCAGCGTGTCTTTATTTGTTGATAACTTTAGTTGGAGAGCTCCAAATCAGGTGTCGTTTGATCCGTTGGAAAGTAGATTTGATAATCTTCCAAATATGTAAGCCATATATGCTGAAAGTCTTTGAGTTGATACTGATTGTATCATGAACTTCATAAATAGAATTGCACCCGATCTTGTGCATGTGTGCCTCTCCATCCCTCATCTCCCACTGGCCCCACACATTGTTTGTGCATTCCAATAATTAATTTTTCTCATATCTGAAAACAATGGAGTGCAACTATAAGGTAGCATCAAATTCTCATTCATTCCACATAACAATGTAGAGAGAAATGAGTTCACTTTATCTTCTGATTTACATTCAGCGGAGAATGTTCTAGAGCTAGGTATATCCACATCAAAACCTTTTACCACTAAACAAGTTTTCCATTTGGAGGTTCAATTCAAGAAATACCTTCATTCCTCTTATAAATCCACTTGTACTTCAAAGGTTTTGTTTTTTACTTTTTGGAAGCTCTGTCAAATCTCATGTATGATTTTTTTAAAAGGCTCTCAATTTCTTCATTCATAGCTATCAACCACTTAGATTTTTTTTAATATGAAATAGCTTCTGAATAAGAAGAAGGTTAAATAATATCTTGTGCAACCAGAAGAGCATAACAGACCATACCATCAGTGTCACGATATCTAGTGGGCAATTGACTATCCCTTCGTGTTGTATCTCGAGCAATGCAATGATCAATATTATCGTAAGATGATGAAACAGAAAATGACCGTGGAGTAGAAGTAACTGAAGAATCATTATGAACCATAGGTTAAACTACCTCAAATTCTGCATTTCTTGTAACATCTTTATCAATTTCAGATTCAGTTATGTAAGAACTATCCACATTATCACTACTAGACGAGAGTAAAACATATTCATTAAAAATAACATCATGACTAATGATCAATTTATGAGAATTAGAATACCATAAATGATATTCTTTGACATCAGAACCATAACCAACAAATATGCATTTTCTTGCTCTAGGCTCTAATTTTCTAGTGCTAAAATGAGCATAAGCATGACAACCAAATATTCTCAAATTGGAATAATCAACTGGTTTACCTGACCAAACCTCTTTTGAAATTTGAAAATTAATGGCATAATTTGGAGAGTGATTAATTAAATTACAAGCTGTAAAATTCCAATCCATTGTCAGTTCTAAGTTTAATAATTTTCTACCAGTTTGATTTTTCACCAAAGCTTTCCACTGTAAAAACATTGAAAGAGCTTCATTCTTATGTTTCAAGAAATACACTCAAACTTTGTGAGAAAAATCATCAATGAATGCTATCATGTACTCAAATCTACTGAGAGAACAAAATGTAGACTTGCCCCAAAGATCAGAATGAATATAATCAATAATACATTTAGTCTAAAAAATACAGTGCTCACAAAAATCAAGTTTGTCAATATTATCTAATTGAACTTTCTTGCAAAGGAGACGTGTACCTTTCTCACTCATATGACCCAAATGCATATGCCAAAGCTTGATCATGTGAGGATCTAATGCAATACTAGAAACAGCTACAATACATGTAACTGTAGATCCTTGCAAGTGATAAAGACTATTGATTCTATTGGCTTTTAATACAATAAGGTTGCCCTTTGAAATCTTTAGAACACCATTTTCACCAACATATTTATATCCCAAGCATTCAATAGCGTCCAAAGAAATAAGATTTATTTTCATTCTAGGAACATGGCAAACATTTGTAAGGCTCCTACACTATCTCAGAATAGGTTATTACAGACGGGTTTTAAACCGTATGACAAATGGTTATAGGTTATGTATCTACAAAAAGTGTTTGTGATATTGACCTTGTTACAGACGGTTTTAGAACCGTCTGCAACACACTTACACAGAAACAGATTTTTTTAGAAAATCATTTGTGTGTAGTAAGAATCACAGACGGTTTTTGTTGAAACTATAAGAGTCATAGACAGTATTTGTTGAAACATATCTATGAGCAGTGAGACTCACATACGGTGTTTGTTTAAACCTGTTTGGATTAATTATCACAGACAGAGTTTTTTTAAAAACCATATGTGTCGCCCTTTTCCCTTATAAGAAAATTTGCTTATAGGGGGGTGTTAGGCAGGAAGCAAATTTTCTTATAGAGGAGGTCACACAGATACATGCTGCATGATTCACAAATTAAACAGATTGACACATTGTTTATAACATCGATCATATATTGTTCAGAATACAAAATACAAGCATTTAAATATTACAAAGGTTAAGAACATCCATAGATGCACATCACATATTGTTCAGAACGCATAAACCTAGATAACTATATACAATGCCTAACTATACATCATTGGTCAATCAATGCCATCTTCAAAAAAGATGAAATGATTGATATTAAGGTGGTCTTCCAGAAAGACGAAAAGTGATTGACAAATCTAGGTAGATCGATGCCGTCTTTCAAAAAGATGAGATGATAGACATCATCTCAGCCTTTTGCATTTCAGAACAACGTCAACCCAGGTATCATCTTCAATGAGTAGCTCACAGTCATCTAGATCTGGCTACACTTTTACTAGCTCACGCATGAGCTGTAACTAGACTGCGATGCTGCCAAACCACCAGCCATAGTTCAGCAAAAAATGTGCGTTCAAACCTATCTTGCAGTTAACGAAAAAGTCTCCATTGTGATGAATAGCATTGGAAAAATTTTCACCCAGAAGAACAGAATGCTGAACCCGGAAGAAAACAAAGTCCACCCGACCGAAGTCGACGCCAAGCATTCGCACCATCGAAGCCGCCATAGGGACAACTCCATCCTGCCACCTCTTGATTGCTGTGAACTGCGCCATTGTAGATTGATGGCGGAAACAAGGTTCTGCCATTAGTTACACAGATCGAAACAATGAAAACCATACACATAACCATATGATACTCATCTCAGTACAGCTAAAAGGATTTGGCCCCGGTTGAGATCTCGCTTCTCTGACACTGATGGCGAGTGAGGATGACACTTTTGAGTGCAGTTAAACACAGGATATGGTGAGTAAAGAAGAAGAACACTCCTCAACGCTTATGTTGAGAGGAGACAAGTGAATTGTGTGTGTGGGAAGCCAAGAGCCAGGGGAGATGAGCATTCAAATTTGAAAACATTTGTGTGTCTTTAAATATAGACGGATATTTATAAAATATGTCTGTGTCTACTGTAAAGACAGATCACACAAGAATTAATCTGTGATAATATCACAGATGGATTTTTCTAAAAGCCATTTTTGTTTGTATGATATAAATAGACATATTTATATAAACTGTTTATGAGTTCACTCACAACTAGACGGTTGTCTTGTTACAAGAACATTTGTCTTAGCAACCATGTGAGGATATTTTGTCTGTGATAGGTCCTAAGAAACCGTCTGTGACATATTGTCTGCTTTTAACAAATATATGGTAGTGCTAGCAATGACTTCACTACTACCAACAGGATCATAAGTAGAAAGCCACTCTTTACATTGGCACAATGAAAGGTGCAAGCTGAATCAATATCCAACCAGCTCAATTCCTCATACGAGTGATACTTATTAAAGCCTCGCTATCATATTTGTTCTCAACAAAACTACCCTTAGCAGATTTTTCATTTTGAGATTTATTATTCTCTTCCTTCTATTTCAATTGAATGCACTAAGAAATATCATGATTGTTTTTCTTGCAATAACGGAAAAAAAGTCTGAATTGGTTCCATGATTTAGATATAGACTTTGATATAGAAGAACTGTTTTTATGTGATGATCTACCTCTAACAATTAAACCCTCAACCTTAACTTCAGAACGAGAATCAACATCATAATTTCTCCTTAGACAACAAATTTGATTTAACATTTTCAAAACTAAAGGTGTTATGATCGCCATAAAGCATAATTTTCTTGAAATGTTTAAAGGTATTAGGCAAAGAAACCATCACAAGGATAGTCATGTCCTCATCATCAATTTTCATATCTAATTTCTCAAGATCAATAATGAGCGAAATAAATGCATTAAGATGAGACTGGATAGATGTACCTTCTGAATCGTGTACATACACTCTTTTAGGCTTAATTTGTTGGCGAGACTTTTCTTCATGTATAATTCTTCCAGTTTCTTTCATAATGTGAATATATTCATCTCATTAAAAACTTCACATAGATAATCTATAGGCAAACTGAGTTGTAGGATGAAAAATGCTTTTTGATCCAATTCCTCCTATGTATCATCTGCCATGCTAGCCGGTTTAGCACCCAATGCCTTTCAAACACTAACTTTTGTAAAAACAACTTCTTAATGTCAAATTTAGCAACTGACATATTGATAAAAAAAATTGCCGATCACAATATATGATAAGTTGTGAAAAAAGAACTCCCTGCACGGTGTCTGGGCATGTGTAGCAAGAAATGGCCAGAAATCAACGGTTTACGAAAGTCCTGGTGCACTTACCCGAGTGTGTGTAGCAATTTTAGCCGAAAACCTGGTACAGAAGCCTGGGTGCACCTAGCAAATAGCATAAGAACAATAACTAACAGTAACAGGCCGGGCTGAGTGAACGATAGCGGGCTGGGTTGGGTGCTAATATGGGGCGGTGCAGTGAGCAGTTTTCCGGTCGGAATGAACAGTGTTGGCCTTCACAGTACAGTCCGTATGAACAGTATTGGGCCATGCAGTAAACAGTACTGATCGGACCTTCTATGGATGGTGCATCTGTAGTCAGTTTGGTGGCTTCATCGTTGGATCTGACCAAGCCAATCGAAAGCACTGGGAGCGACGCGGTGGCATGCAGTGGTGGATAATTTGTAAACTGTTGATCTTATAAATTTGTGAATAAGTAAGGAATATTTTTGATATTCGAATCACACATCACACAGAGGGATTTAGGTTCAGATCTCGTTTAAGATAATAGCCATACTATTTGTCTTGTATTAATCTATAAGACTGTTTATAAGGAATTTTTTGGTTACACTAGATAGATCTAAATCTAGTCGAATGACTCCTTTTGTATAGTCGGGGAGGGTTGCTGATGTAGATCGAAATACAGATGGCTTGAAGGCTCAAAGTTTCTATAGGCTTGAATGGTTTAAATAGACTTATCCTCTGTCGGATCTGCTAGCTCTGTATATATAAAGGGTCATCTTACTATCTCTGGACTCTTTCTTTAATATTTTTAGAGATAAATTTTCCTATTTACAAGATATCACAGGTACATACGCTTAGTTTCCATACACCTAAAAATTCACTTTCCAGACACAGAGATATACTAAAAATATAGAAAACCATAATGATTCAGATAAGATAGTTTTATATTACCATCTTTATATTGCATTCGTATACCAACGGTATCATGATACATATGTAGGTGCCTCCACAAGTTTTGGCTCAAACTACACTGCTCTGCTACACTCTTAGGCCCTTTTGGAATGAAGGATTCTCAACGGAATTTTTGTAGGATTCTAGTTCTTAAGGATTTTTTTCTATTGAGCCCTTTCTATAATAGAAAAGGAAAGAAAAAAATTCCTATTGATTGCTTCATGTATCCTAAATCCAAAAGAAAATAAGCAAGAGATTGAACCTCAAGAAACTTTCCTTTTCTCTATATCTTTCTTCAAATTCCCGTGCTTTTCCTGTATTGTATCAAAACGCTTTATTGAAAACATTCATACGTTTTGAATTTCTATAGGATTACAAGTACTAGGCAACTTTAATCATGTGTTTTTCCAATTTATATGTTTTTTAGAATCCTAGGTTTAAAAAAAAGACCCTTAAAGAATTGAAGGGAGGAAAATAGAACTCCACCGTTGTGTAGTCATGCTACTCGGCGCTAGCAATCAAACTGCACGCCTGGATTTCACCAAAACACAGATATCCGCCTAGGGACCAAATTCGTCTGCGTATTTACCGAAACTTAGACGTTGCATGCCCGGTGGTTGCCGCCGCTGCTGCGCGCGATCTATTGCACATGAGGGCACGTACGTACGTGCGTGCGTCGGTGCGTGCGTGTTTTCGCGGGGACAGCGCACACGCGCCAGGCAGGCCAAGGGTACTAATCATTTACTCATCGATCGATGCCTCCATCTCCATAAGCGGGGCAGCATGCAGGGTGCAGGCATACATTGCTGGCGTGCTACGTAGCTAGCTAGCTAGCTAGCGTGCGGTAATACGTACGCGCGGCGCGGTGCGGGCGTGACCGGTGACCCCAGCGCGTAAGTGCGCGGGGCAGATGGGCAGCAGCCGTAGTGGGCAGGGCAAAGCTAGCGTAGTCGTAACTGGCTGCCTGGAGGCTGGCCCAACATAGGAGCGTACCAATTGTGGCCAGGTGTGCAGTATGTAGGGAATGTATTCATTGCAATTAAACTATCAAAGCATATATACTAGTACTAGTAGTACTATATATCAGTATAAGACAGAAAGACACATGATACGAGCAGTACTGTCGAACATTTAATGGCCGCGTAATAATACAGGCCGGTTAATTTGGAACATGGTGAAGTTGCAGGTACTCCATCCAGCATGTTTCTGTACAAAATGTGTGTAGTGATGTAGTTACGTCGTATTGCCTTACTGGTTGATATGTGGCTCCAAGTCCAAGTGTTGATAGCGCTCTTTCTCAGAACGAAAAATTAACGAGACTGGAAAGGGAGAGACGTCCCTCAGGCTCAGCTAGTAAGATGTCCTGAATCGTCATCACCAATAAAAACTCATCCAGTAATGATTCTTCAACGTCGATCAGTCCTTTCGAGCTTCTGCCGAGTCTCATCTTGGTGATGACGAATTACACGAGTTTTTAGAAAATGGATTAAAGCATCCAGCCTTTTATCTCATGAGATGCATATAATTAATAATTGATTATTACAATATTTTAACTATGAGCCAATATTATATGGAAAGATAACATGATAAAATAGAATAAAAAATGTCATAAAACTTGTAATCTATAACTACATGATCACTTGTGCTTGTTGAAGAGCTCTATTGCCACTGCCTCCAATGTATGACATGTCTTTCTTTTGGTCCAACCTGTGTAGCAATCTTCAGAATCTTAATAAGTAAGTACATCTGAAAAGTGTTTACATAAATTACATATTTGTTTTTTTTTATAAAACACAATATCATTACGATAAAACCAAATAGCCTAAAAAATAGCAGCTATCCCAAGTAAAATTCTTCTCTTTCTCTGGGCTCTTATCTCCCATAACCTAGTACCCATCATATGTGAAATGTTCCTCGGTTTCTTAATCCCTAAGGCTATTTTGATTATATAAAAAAATTGTCTTAGTCAAGGAACATTCAAAGAAAATATGCTAGATATTTTTATTATGATTACAAAAGGAGCGGTTGAGGTTTCTCTTCTAGTTTTTTTTGACCAGATTATCTTTGTTCAAAATAATCTCTTATCCTATGTACCATAAGAATTTTTTTATCTATAACGGAAGCTAGAGTTGCCATAGCCACATGTTAGGGGTGCTGATGGGGTGGTTTAACATTTGTTTGTACATCTACTGGACTGTAAAATTATCATTTCCCATATAGTTCCTATCTGTAAATGTCTCTGACATTAGAAAGCTAAATATGAACTAGTTGCAACATCAATTGTTACCATTCATTTAGCTTGTCCCTTGTGATTGGTCAATGAAACAATAAATTAAGAGGTATGCTTCTCATTACTTCCGCAACTATGGTTTGCTTATGTCTCACAACATTGTACAACGAAGGAAATTTTTGGCTTAGTGGGCATTTTCCTAGCCAAATATCATTCCAAAATCATCTTTGTTTCCCATTCTATACTTAAAAAGACCCCATTTGAGAAAATCATTTTTAATCTTCATAATACCGAACCAGAAGTGTGAGTCTCCTGGTTGTCCTTGGACTTTTGTGAGCGCTTCGAAGCCAAGATATTTATTTCTGAGTAGTTGTTGCCAAACCCCATCCTCATTAAGCAGTTTAAAGATTCATTTGCTTAGGAGACTGATATTTTGATCGAAAAGGTTGGTAATTCCCAAACCACCTTGGTCCTTGGGTTTGGCAAAGAATATCCCAACATGCTAGTCTTTTTTTTTCATTTATCCCCTTGCCAGAAGAACCTAGATCGCAGGTAATCCAGTCTTTTTAGGACACCACTTGGGATCTCGAAGAATGATATCATAAAAATAGGAAGACTGTTGAGGACTGAATTTAGAAGCACTAACCGGTCTCCAGCTGACATTATCTTTCCTTTCTAACCGCTCAACTTAAGTTTAAACCTTTCTTCAACCCCCTTCCAATCACTATTTCTTAATTTCGGTGTTGCATTGGTATACCAAGGTATTTAAAAGGATATGTTTTAGTATTGCACCCAAATAAATGTGCATATTGGTCTTCGCATTCCTTTGTCTCTCTGTAATAGAACAACTCACTTTTGTGAAAATTTATTTTCAACCTGGAGAGTTGCTCAAACATACATAGGACGAGTTTCATATTCTTAGCATGTTCCAAATTTTGGTCCGTGAAAATGAAGGTGTCATCTGCATATTGCAGTATAGATAGACCATCATCTACCAAATGTGGAACCACACATGTTATTTGTCCATCACTTTTTTCTCTAGATATTTATACAAGCATATCTTTCTTTCTTTAGAATGCCGGTGTAAGTTAGGCCCAACCCCTCAAATATTGTCTAAGGGATCTGATTTTGTTTCGCCATTTTTTAAAGGAATTGATTCCCCGATGTTCATTTCGCCGAGTATTAGCAACCATCTCGAAGAAACCATCTTGAATGAACCACCCCAATTCAAATATGAAGCGAGGTTGCTTTCCATAATGGAAGGGAGCACTTATATTGAGCAATAATAGAGTATGATCCAATCTTGCCCTATCCATTTCCTCAACTAAGACCTTTGGATTTGGCTTCCCATTCCGTACTCATGAGTATTTTATCAAGTTTTTCATAGGTTGGAAGATCAAGGTCATTTGCCCATGTATATTGGCGTCTTGTCATTACAATCTCTTGTAGACCCACTGCTTCAATTACAGCATTGAATAAACGAGGCCAGCATGAATCATTTATCATTATTCTTGTCCTCCAGTTTTCTCATAATGTTGAAATCCCCCCCCCCCCCCATCAATATTGGGTGGGTTTCAACACTACAAACGTGAGCCATTTCTATTAAAAATTAAGACTTAACCTCATCTTGGGCCGGTCCATAGACCGCTAATAAAACCCATGTGAAACTATCCTCTTTGTTCTTTAGAAGGAACTTAGTATAAAAATCACCTTCCACAATAGAGCCAATGTCAAATATTGTTGCATTGATTTCGACAAGCATACCATTAGATCTACCTCTTAGAGGCATTCTGTGCCATAGGTACTCAAGCCCACCACATAGGTGTCGGAGGGTTGATGCATGAAAATCACTTCTACCTGTCTCCATAATGGCAAGAAAATCTAGCTGTTGTTCTTTAACGATATCCGAAAGAATACCTTTCATTAAAGAACTAATTTTGATGGGATGCTTGGTTTTTTGGGAGGGTGGTTAACCTTCCCCTTGTTTTTTGTTTTTGCAGAATTGGACTTTTTCTTCCTTAGCACCGTGTTTAGATCATAGCATATTTGATCTAAACCCTCATCATTGAGGACCTCAGTTAAATCACGGCATATGTGGCTGAGATGCGCATCAAGTTCATCCATTTCATCTTCATCCTCTAAATTTTCGGAATGAGGAAGAATCTTAGCACTATGTTTATTTCCTTTAGTACTAGATTTTTTAGCATCAACTGTAAGGCGACTACTTCTATATTCTTAATAGAAATAACAGAGTTTATGATCTCACTGTTATTCCTACCTATAGAAACACCTATGTTTGCTGTGTTGGAACTAATAATGCCTAAAAGCAAAGAAACAAAGGAGTTGTTAGACATACCATCGTCCAAGTTCCTTCTAGCAGCCAGGTTCTTTGCCTTTTTCATCATATCCCCATCGCCATGTGTCTCTGACCTCTTGCTGGCCCTCCTTTCCACAGTGTCACCCTCAAGGACAGTGGTAATGTTAGTCCCTTCCAAGGTTCAGCTTTGTCCTGCTCTCTTGTCATTCATCATAGAGATCCTCTCAATCCCCACCAATGTATCGAGAGATTGAGGAGCCTCCACCATTGCAATATTTGACATGTTGGCACGAATGCCATTTTGTTTGGAAAGAGCTTACAGAACATATTAAGGGAGCCTATGAAAATCCTTTGTAAAATGTACAACATTACTCTGGTCTATAAGGGAATCACCATGCATATTTTCATCATTGGCTAGCCTCACCGGAGTTGAAAAATCTGCTATCTTATTGCTCTCTCTGTACTAGCACTTCCCCACTAGAGCTTACAACTTCCCGTAACAAACCCATTGCCATTTTGATAGTGGCTTCATCGATAGTCGTCGTGACCAAGGCTGCAAGTAGTAGTTTTTTTGCCACTGCCTGCCGTACATCCGGTTGTGCCATCAAGCCAACGTCGACTGCAATGTTGGCCGACTTGGTCAAAGCCGCATGGCTCACCTTGCCACCGCTGCCCAGGTCCAAATTGCACATGCCCGAGTCCTCCAGTCAAGCATGGTATTATGTGCCAACCGGCAACAGAGCCATGCTGATATTCACAAGCATCGTGATGTCGTTTACCAACACATAAAGCGTAACAATAGAACTCCAATTTTCACACCTCTGGAGCTTGTTACGTGAACAAAACCTACGCCCGAAAGAGCCCGATCAAATAATGTGGCACTTGACAAATAGCAGTACATACACAACAAAGAGTGCATACAAATTCCAATTCGTAGGACAAATAAACAAATGCAAGAATCAGTGCCCCCCAATAATCAATACTTCCATGATGCCACTTTGCAGATGGAGCTAATAAATGACCCATCACATATATAACAAAGGCTATCTTGAACCTATCGATCTCCTGCCTACTAGATTTGTCGTCAAGGGGCTCTTCAAAGATAGAATCAAGACACTTCAAACTTCTAGCATTCAGACCAACTAAACCAAGGGTATACCGAAGATATTCTACTGTCTTGGGTGTAATGTCAATGCTAAGCACATCCATCTCTCCATAGGAAATTCCAAAAATAGTACCAACATCCTTCTCATGGGTAGCAATGTGGCGGTTATCAGACAGTACCACCTCAGATGTAGTGGGATTCAATCTACTAAGCAACCATATGCTCCGCTTGAGGTTTACCTTGCAAATCGAAGGGAGATCTAAGAGGCCACCGAATCCCATGTCCATGATAAGCTGCTTCTTGTACTCGGACAGGTTGGACACCACCAGGTATACTGCCCTCACCAAGCAGCGTGAAGTTACTTGCTGGAACTAGCTCCTTCGTCATCGCTGATAGATGGAGAAGCTAGAGTTGCAAACGATGCCCTAGTACTCCGCGCGGGTATCACCGATGACGATGGATACGTTGTCCGTCCGTCGGTCGTAGAAACGACCAGGATCAAGTACTTCGATCTTTTCTGCACCATGGCTCAATGTCCACCTGCAAGGTGGCTAAAGTGGAAAGCGAGAGACAGGGAAGGTGATGAATGAATTGTGGAGGTGGACCTGAGCAGATAAGTGTCTAAGGGGAATGAGTTATTGAAACAACGCTTATAGATGGTGGTACATGGTGGCACTGAATTACCCTATGTAAAAAATAATTTTCCAACAAAAGAAAAAACTCACAAAATCTCGGAACAAAACAACCATCCGCGGGAGGTCATTCTGTACATCGGGACACGTGCATGTGCCAATCCACTCGCCTAGTAGTAAGTGGTCAGCCTTCACGTGTGGAGCAGAAGGAGCCCATGTCACCACCAATACAGTTGGTCAGAAGATCATGCCACCACTGCTATTTGGTTAGAAGCCCATGCCCATTTGCTACTAAGTTATCTCATCACGGAGCATAACGGATCTCCTCTGCCCAGGATAGCGTATAACTAAAAATAGTTTGAATACAACTTAAATACCTCCACACTTATTGGCCTTTCTCAAATTCCAGAACAGATCGAGCGGACATGATTTAAGGAGCACATAGTGCTGGGAACAAATACGATTTTTCCTTAAATCTAAGTACTTCTTTGTTCCGTCAAACATCCATGAATGGTAGAATATGAACGTGCCGAGTAGGGACACACGGTTTGCGAGGGGCTGGGACGATCCCAGTTCGTAAAGAGTTCCCACCCTAGGAGTGCCGCCCAATATGCGCTTATTTTTCTTTTGGTGTGAGAAAGTTGAACTGAACAAAATAATAGTGGGTACACGGAAATCCTATAAGTCCAAAGTAGAGTGCTTTGAGATTGGTGCCCCGAACAAGCCAATAGTCGTGATTGAAGCGGGTGGGAGAGAGAGGTGGACAGGTGTGAGATGGATGGACACACGTCGCTCTGGTTGGCTTGGTGGGATGGGTGGGTGGAAAATTATTTGAGATGCAAACTTAAAGCACGATTTTCTGTTGCATCATAACTCCATTTTCGAATTTATTTGAACCACCGTGTTGTTTAAAATTAATACAACAAAATAAGACCAATATGATATTTTTCTTTTGCTTTGGTTTTTTTACATCCAATTTTTTATTGTACCAGTTCAACATTTTGGAGGTACTTGTTCAACATTTTTTTAAAAAAACGTTTATTATTTCTAGTTGCTAGAACGAAACGCAACTTATTTTTTTTCAAAATGTTGAACTTGGTATTACAAAATATTAAACCAAGTCTTTTAAAATGTTACAAGGAAATGAATTATAAACCTATCATGTGGTGATTAAAAATGCTGAACTTGTTTTTCCAAAATATTGAAATAGGCTTTGCAAAACATTGAACCAAGTCTTTTAAAATACGAAAATGTACCAAATTGTAAATCTAGTACATGGCGATTAATCACCTAGATTTAAAGAAAAAGTCAAAAAGAAAAGAAAACGTAAAAAGCCAAACCTGGCCTGCGAGCTGGGCTGACCTATCCCACTTCGTGAGTCGAATTGGGCCTATTCTAGTGGGCTACTGGGCTGTGCTACCTCTAAATTCTTTTGGGTCGCCCTACCGGGAGTCTTGTTGTACAAGCCTGAGAAAAGGCATTATTTTGTGCAAGCCTGAGAAGAGAATTTAATTTGAGCCGGCTCTAAGAAGACCTTTTTTATTTTGAGTGAATTTCGCAAAATTTTAGGTAAGGCTGCAAAACTTTTGCAAAATTTTGGGTAAGGTTGTGAAACTATCGCCAAACAACAGATTTAACAAGATGTATCTCAGTATTACTATCCCACTCCAAACGCTATGGCCCAATAGAGTTACCAGGCTAGGCTCGGTAGTGTTTTCTAGCATGAAAAGAACAGGTTTCTTCTCCGGCCCCTCCTCGAGCGCTTGGCTCGGGGCCACTCATGAGTCGTGTCTAGTGTGGCATGGCTTTGATCAAGTTCAGACTTGTTATAGCGAGTAAGTATGTTTATAGGACGCACATTCTTGAAAAAAAGTACTCGCTCTGTTTCTCTTTATTTGTCAGACACGGTTTCTAATACATTATTTTGACCATAACTTTTGCCAAACTTGTGTTGATATATATTGTTAGAAATGTATCACTATAAAGTATTATTCATGACAAGTCTACTAAAACTATTTTGTTGTGACTAATCTTAATAATTTTTATATTAATTATCTAATTTGTTAAAGTTTGACAACACATATTCTTATGCGACAATATATTTGATAATTGCTGGAGTATACATGGTGATTTGGACACAGGGGTGGACCCACAAGGTAGTCCTGGTAGTCAGGGTAATCAGATTAGTAATTAGTTAGTCCGGTTGTAAAAAAAAAATCAAAAAAACCGACGACGGTTTCGGTTCTTCGTTGTGACGACTCACCTCCTCGCGTCGTCGCCTCATTGTCCTCAGTTCTGGGTTCCTCACGCGGTCACGCCGTTGCCGCCCGCCCGGCGCCCCGCTAGACACATAATTGAATAACTTGTTGATCACTACTATGCAATTTTAGCTGATGAGTCTAATAATATATCACATAAAGAATAACTAGCTCTTTGTTTGTGTTATGGTGATAAATTTGGAAGGGTGTATGAGAGATTTCTTGAGTAGTTCATGTAGCCAATACCAGTTCTTTGTCACTTAAGGCAACAATTCAGTCTTTATTTGTTGGTCACCACTTGACTCTTAGTTAAATTCGTGGGCAAGGATATGATGGAGTTAGTAATATGAAAGGAGAGATTAATGGGCTAAAAACATTGATCATGAAAGAGTCTCCTTCTGCTTATTATATTCACAGTTTTGCACATTACCTCCAATTGATTCTTGTTGCTGTTGCCAAGGGGAATGTTGGTTGTGTTACTTTCTTTGAACAAGTTTCTCGCTTGCTGAATATTATTGGAGTTTCTTGTAAGCGCCATGATATGCGTCGAGATGTTAGAGCTCAAAAACTTAAGACTGCACTTGAGTTGGGTGAAATAGAAAATGGGAGTGGATTAAATCAAGAGATGATGATAACTAGACCCGGTGACACTCGGTGAGGTTCTCATTACAAAACTATTTTGCACATTATTGATATGTATTTAAAATTTGAGAAGTACTTATAACTATTGGAAAGGATCCCAAACAAAAGGATGATTGGTTGAACATACATGCTATGGTTGATGTTTTGGAGTCATTTGAGTTTGTTTTCAATGCACACTTGATACTTATCATTCTTGGATACACAAATGAGTTGTCTCAACCTTTGCAAAAGAGCGACCAAGATATTATTAATGTAATATCACTTTGTTACTTTGGTGAAGGAAAGACTGCAACAAATGAGGTCTCATGGGTAGGAAGAATTCTTTTAAGAAAAAGTTACATCATTTTACATTAAACATGACATTGATATTCTTGCATTGGATAGTAGATATGTGCCTCATGCAAGATCCCTACGGTTTTATCCGATTCAAACAATTGATAATCATTATAGAAGAGAAGTGTATATTGGTGTCATTGATCAAATCCATCAAGAGCTTAACAATCGGTTTGATGAGGTAAATATGGAGTTACTTATTTGCATGTCGGCCTTGAATCTCTTCAATTCTTTTGATTCTTATGATGCACATAAAGTCATTAGGTTTGCTAAGTTTTATCCTAAAGACTTTTCAAGTGTGGAATTGATAAAAACTTGAACTCCAATTTGATAACTTTATTGATGACATGAGAAAAGATGATAGATTCAAAGGCCTAAACAATCTTGTTGACCTCTCTATTAGGTTTGTTGAAATGAATAAGCATGTTGTTTATGACTTGGTGTACTTGCTTCTTAAATTGGTATTGATACTACTGGTGGTGACGGCAAGTGTTGAAAGAGTATTTTCGGCATTGAGTTTAGTGAAGGATAAGTTGAGAAATAGAATGGGTGATGAGTTGTTGAATGATTGTTTAGTTATATATATTGAGTGAGATTTCTTCTTTAAGGTAAGTGAGGATGATATAATTGAGTCTTTCATGACCACAAGAAAGCGCAAAGTGAAGAATCTAGAATAGTATCGTAATGATGTGATCTTACACTTATGTAAGACCTTATGTCATGTTTGAACTATTTATATTGCGGTTTTACAAATTTTGAATTCATTGTTGAATTTACGATATTATACCAAATTACTAAATTTGCATTGTCTTGTGTCAAATTTTATATTCTTTTATCGAATTTATGATCTTAAAAATTTGGATGCTTACCTTATAAAAAAATCTTAGATCAGCCACTGTTTGAACATCCTGATGCTGCAAAACTATAGCTTATAGGATATACATAGATGGAAAAGTGAGATTTTTGTAAGTTTAACTGCTGCATGAACACAAATCATAATTCTTCAATATCATCAGTCTTCTCGAGCTTCCGTTCAGTCTCATCTTGTTCTTGACACGTTACACGAGTTAGATCACATAAAGCGTAACAATAGAGTTGTAGACTGTCTCACTTTTGGCCACGGCTCAAGACAGCTAACGTACGCACGATGCCTGTTCTGTCCATATTTAAATTGAATGACTTCTTTGTTTCTAGTATTTGGAATTTTGGATCATGCGTGATCAACCTGGACCTTCAATAGTGCTGAAGGAAGCAAATGCCGTGCCGACGGACGTCAAGACTGGAACATCAATATACGGTTTGCGATGAGTTGGGCTGAGCCCAAACATAATACAAAGATATGGAATACGTACGTGTCAAAAGTTGATTCGGCACGGTTGATGTTCATAGGTCAAACATAATACAGTTGATTTGGTACACATTCCTTATCTTTGTTGACACGTACGTATCATAGGCTAAAAGAATCAACAGTACCAAATCATAGGCTAAAAGGACATGTTTGATTGATGGCCTTAATTAACTTTTTTTAATGCCACGCCTTCTAGGCGAAAGAAATCGGTCGCTGCCGTGTCAAACTTTAGCTAAAAAAGAGTCTACCATGGTGGAACAAGGTGCTAAACAACTGTAGCTGCAAACTAACAGCTGTCAGAAGATACCAAAAACCTGTCTAACTAGAGTGTGGTGAAGTTTAGCTACGAACTAAACACGCCTAAAGAAAAAGGCTCGAATCAGTCGCCTTGACTAGCCCAAGAGGAATTTTGGGCTGGCATGATTAGTGATATATGTCAGCCTAAAATTAGGAGCATCTATAGAACACCTGACTGTTTAAGGGGCTCCGAACATCCGATTTTTCAACCATCTAATTTTGAGATCTGTCGTTCATATTAGATCTGACTTTTAACTAAGAAAAAAAATCAGATGTTATTGGGACTCGAACACCAAAATTTTTATTACACCATCATTACTAAAAATTACAAAAAAGTGACAGTAACTCTTGTTTAAATTACCTGTAATTCCACTATAAACTAACTGTAATTATTCAAGTGTTAGGAGGCTTTAAAACACACGAATTTTTATTATCTCGTATGGACACAATCCCTACAGCACAAATATTAGCAAAAGTCTAATGCACCAAAATTCACGCATTGAAGTCCTTTATGAAAGATCAATGACTATAACATATGGTTAGTATGTTTTGATGATTAATTTTAACATAGTTAATGTGACTAAATATGGTTTGTTAGTGTGCAAAAATTTAGTCTCATAAATGCTATGCGATATACTAGGGGTATCAAACACCTCAAATGATTAAACATGAAAGTCAAAGAAGACACCACCTGAAAAACAGACAAAGAGATGAAATGAGTGACGGGTTATAACATGATCCGTCACTGATGATAATAGTGACGAGTCGTAGTAGTAACCTATCACTAATGACAACTTATCAAGGACGAGTCATCTTAGGCTAGTCATAGGTGACGGGTAAAAGTTACAATTAATTGCTTATGACGACTCAGCAGTGATGAGTCATCCTAGCAATCATTAGTGACGAGTCAAGTTATGACCTGTCACCAATGACTAACTCATCAATAATAGATCATCCTAGCCAATCATTAGTGATGAATCAAGTTGTGATCCGTCACCAATAATTAACTCATCAGTGACAGGTCATTCTATGCAGTCATTAGTGATGGGTCAAGCTATGACACATCACTAATGACGGTATTCACAAGGCTCAGTATGTGATGCTCTAATTAAACATATATACATATATATATATTCTCGAGGTTGTATTGTGTATATATATATACCCCTAGGAATTCATATACTTAGATTTATATAGATATATATACACAATATTTATAGTTGTTCTTATAGATGCACATGATCGATATGTACATAGAGCTATCATTTTATGTGGTGTAAAAGTACATGTACTCCTAATTTATGCCATGTGTGTATATATATATGTATATACACATATATAGTGGTATATCCATATACTCCAGTTATTATATGTTATTTTTCTCTAATCATCAGGGGTATATACACACACAATACAACCTTGAGAATATATGTATATATGATGCTAATTTTATTTTATTTTATTTTTTTCTCTTAATTTTCTCACCTCAGCAGCACTAGAATATGAGGTGGTGATTTTTGATACAAATGTGCATTTTGAAAACAGGGCAGAAAATTTAGGGGGTGAGAACTCAATCTTCCCGGCCATTTTTTACCCAAAAAATAGCCGAACCTGAAAAAGTGAGGGGAGAAACGGATGTAATTTTTTATATAGATGTTCATAGAGTAAAAAAAAATATCAAAATCAAAGGCCGTATGCAAAAGTTATGCCTATTTATCGAAGGTTACTCCGGGTCACCTATCAAATTACAATTTAGCAAAAAAAAAATAGTCATAAATAATAGGTCATAACCGTGGCCCGTCAATTATGATACTTATAAGTGACGGGCCACGGTTATGACCCGTCACTTATGACCTTCTGCAAAAAAATGTTGAAAGGATAAAATATCCAGCTTCCTTCAGAACGCACGCGAGGGTGAGGTGGGAAGGGACAACGCACGTGAGCGGAGGTCGCTAGTTTGATTCCTATGGAACATAGAGTATAAAAATAGTGTGAAAAATAGTATGTGACATGTGGCGAGTGGTGATAACTCCTGCGTTGGGATGGCATGGGTGAAAAAATATTTTTTTAACTTTTTTTGTCCAAAAAAAACAAAAAACATTCATCAGCCATAAGTAATGGGTCATAATTGTGACCCGTCACTTATGACTTTGACGGGTCAGAGTTATGACATGTCACTTATGACCTTCAATAGTGACGAGTCAAGTTGTGACCCGTTACCAATGACCTCATGGGTGACGGGTCCTCACCCGGCACTTATGACTAGTCATCAGTGATGCGTTTGGGTTGATAGGTGCGGGACATGTCACCCATGACGGCTATCACCCACCACTTATGACCTTTTTCATGTAGTGAGACATTCATGAAAATATAAGGTCCTATTGTTTAGATAATTGATCATGACATTAAAAGTATCACTTGTGTAAACATATTTATTTTCTTTGGCCATACTACAAAGAGGAGTTTGAATTTAGTAGCTTGATCTAGTGTCTTTAGGTTAGTTAACTAGTAGTGATGCACACTAGGCTTAGCTAGTCCTAATTGACCAGATGAAGAATCAAGACATCAAAAAAGAAAAGTCATTGAAGTTGGGACAAAGTTGGATTAAATTAAACAAAGTTCATGACTCATTGCACTCACCGGATGATCCAATGTGAACACCGAACGATTTATCGGATGTTCTAATGTGCACCGGAAGGTTATGCCAAAACATGTTTCTAAAGAGGGACGAAGTAAAGAAGTCCATGCGCCAACACACATTGGATGATCCACTGTTCTCACCGAAAGATAAACAAGGCACTCTTTGGATGTTTCGATGAGCATACTAGATGATTCACTAGAAGGTTTATGCACAGAAGTTGCTTGGCTTGGAGTTCGCAAGATATATTTACTAGATATTCCGGTGATGAAGATTGAAGACCATTGGGTGATCTGATGACATGGTAGTGGACTCCAACTACTAGTTTCCGTTGCACTCACCAGATGTTCCGGTGCTAAGGAAAATATGCTTATCGGATCATCTGGAGTTCACAGTTTTCTAGGCCTGAGAGGCAACATCTAGTTTGGGGAGTTGGGGTTATAAATAGACCCCCACTCGGCTATTTGAGGGGGGCTAGAGTTCAGGAGCATACACATGCACTTGAGAGGAGTTCATGCCACTGAAGTTGATCACATTGAAGATCAAGATAATTAGCATAAGATTAAGGATTTGATTAGTACTAGTTTAGGCCTTGTGTGCATCTAGCTAGGTGATTAGCCTATGGTTGGATCAAGTGAGTAATCCACACTTTTACTCTTGGTGCGTGCCGACACCTAGATGGCTTAGCAGCATTCTTGTCTCATGAGACCCTCCGAGAAGGCTGTGGAGCGTCCGTAAGCTTTTGTGAACGAGATGATTGGCTCGTGCGAGAATGGTGAAGTACTACTATAGTGAAGAGGCTTAGTAGGAGACCTATTTGCATGTGGGAAGCTCTAATGGCTATTCATGGAGTTATCCGATCAGGGAGCTTGGCCCTTGCTAGGGGCTCCAACGTGAACTTAGGGTGGATGACAATCCACCGATACCACGGGAAAAAGTTATCATGCTAAGTATTTGCATTCTCTCTATATTTCACTACTACAAAAATTATTTCTAGAGACTGGTGGTAACTCGTTTTCACAGGCGTTTAGTGCACCCGCCTGCGATCGAAGACCTGCAGAAATGAATGATTTCCACAGGTATAAAAGTGACCGCATGTGAAAATCTATTACCGTAGGCGGTTCATTAAGGAACTGCCTATGAAAAAAGGTTTCCACAGGCAGTTCCTTAAGCGGACCGCTTGCGATAATCGGTCCCTCAATCGATATTTTTTGAACCGAAAAAAAGCAAATTTTTTTTTGACCAACCAGGAACCCCACGCGGTCGCGACATCACAAGTCACAAATCACGCGTTTTTTCGTGCGAAATACGCGCGCTACGCGGTTTTTGGCACTCGAACTCGAAACCTACGGGTCGCGCGAACCCTCCCCACCATCACACCAGAGAACGACTACTGAACATATGAGCATATGTAATTCTTTTGATATCTGCAATCCGAAACTTTAAAAAAATTACTTGGGCATATAAATGACTTCAAATGAAAAATATTTCAACTACAAAGTTGTAGATCTCGTCGAGGGCTACAATTTTCATATAAACTTTATACTCATCTGACTTCGTATAAAAAAGTTATGAATTTTTGAAGATAAGCTGTCACATATTTCCACAGCGGTTCCTTAAACGGACCGCCTGCGATAATGTGGTTCACGTAAGGAATCGTCTGTGGAAATAGGTGACAGTTTATCTTTAAAAATTCATAATTTTTTCATACGAAATCGGATGAGGATAAAGTTTCTATGAAAATTATAGCCCTCGACGAGATCTATAACTTTGTAGTTGAAACATTTTTCATTTAAAGTCATTTAGATGCCCAAATAATCGTTTGAAACTTCAAATAATTATTTGGATATCTAAATGACTTCAAATAAAAAAAAATACCAACTACAAAGTTGTAGATCTCATCGAGAGCTACAATTTTTATATAGATTTTTTCCTCATCCGACTTTATATACAAAATTTATGAATTTTTTAATGGATGGTTATTTCCAGAGGCGGTTCATATAAGGAATCGCCTGTGGAAATAACCATTTTTATAGACAGTTTCTTATATGAATCACCTGTGATAATAATCTATTATCATAGACGGTTCACATAAGGAACCGCCTGTGAAAATATATTTCCACAGGCGGTCCATAACTGCAGGAGGCTCTCGCTAATTGTTCAGCCGGTTTTTTCAAATAAACCGCCTGTAGAAAGTTAACCTAAGTGTCTCGAAAAATAGTTTTTTAAGTAGTGTTTTACATTCTGCACTTACTATTCCGTATTTATCTTTTTAAGAATTGGCATGTGTAGCTGGTAGGATTTGTTAGTAGGATGCAATATTCGGTAGAGTAGAAATACTAAATAAACCTATCATATATTTAAATAAAATTTAAAATATGTTTATATTGTGGTTTTGAGCTTTAGTTTTAAGTGATCCTAATTTATTCTCTCTTAGGATATCACCAATCCTTATATTCTAAAACATTTAGATAAAATTTAGCAATTCCGTAAAATTAACTAGGTGCACTGTGAAGTTTGGCTTGATTTTTATTTGTTTTTTTGCTTTTTATGTGAGAATAAATGTGATGTTCTGCGCTTCTCAAAAAGACATAGCCTGGTACCTATACTAGGCTAGCTTTGTTCAGAGAATTTTGGGGCTTGTTTAGTTGGAATCGAAATATCACCGAAGATTGCTATCTTTTAGGCAAGTTTGACCAACTAAGACATGCGTTTGGCTCCTCGCCACAACCTCAGTGTGCAAACTTTTTTCTCACTTGAGTTCCACGCACCATACACACATGGAGTTGTGGCAAGATGGCCTTGCAAACAAGTAAGTTGTAGCGAGGTTTTTCGTCGCCGAAAGTTAGGCGAGTTATTAGTTAAGTAAGTTGGCAATGTTAGGCACTCTAAGGTTGTGAAACAATAAATATGCCCTTGGCTTCAAGGGAACCGAACTTTTTTAACCTCTGCATGAGCCCAGGCTGGCCTAGCCTGCTAAATGTCCATGCGTCATGACTAGTGCTGATATGCGTGTGCTCGAGTTCTCACATGCATATATATGTAGGCCGGCGATACATTGGTTTTGGACATGGTCAATGCTAATACAGAACTGAAATTTACACAATATATGTTACTGTGGAAAAGAGATATTTCGTAGGTTTGATGATTTAACTCCAATCAAAACCAATTAATCCAATGATTCTTCAACACCAGTCCTATTGAGCTTCTGCTGAGTCCCATCTTGTTCATGACACATTACATGGTCTTGTTAGATGTACATGAAGGGTAACAGTAGACCAGAAAATCACTTTCGGCTATGGCTTTTTGAATAGTATTACATACCTTGAATAGTATTACATACCTTGAATAGAACACTACTCATGTTTCAGTACTCCTCCTTGTTATTGTAACACCCGGGGACTACCAAAAGTTTGGATTAAATTAAAGAACATCATATGAATGCGTATATATGCACATGTTATGTTCTTTATCACTCTTATCCCTTCTCGGGTAATATAAGGGTGTGCATCATATCCCTTCTTGGGCAACATATGACGCTGTATCGGTATGGTCATGAATGTTGTGCGACAAAAATTTCTAATGTATGAGGTGCATTTGACATGCGTCATACATAAATAAAAAAATATAACTTCCAACATAAATATATACTTCAAGAATTATATACAAAGATAACGAACAACTACAAAATGACATATCTCATGTCCTGCACCTCATAAATCAAGAATCTAGTAAACTTTAGGAAAGTAAACAATAAGGCAATATACTCACAATCAGTTTACTAAATTGTTAGAAAGTGCAGCAGTTAAAAGATGGAGGTAACCAAATAGCAAGTTAAAGCGTAGCATATTCACTGCATTCACTTGCCTTCACCGATGATGAAGGAGGGTACTAGCTATGTCCCAAAGTGCACCACCTGAACAAGCGCATAATTAGCACCAAAACACTACAACAACAAAATCAAAAGAAGGCACATGCTTGTACGCTTGAAAACCCTGCATACAAGGCTTTACCAAAGTCTACAGAAAAACAGCTACCACTTGCTTGTACGACGCAAGGCGGGAACTTCCTTTGGCTAGGTCGAAGACTGAAAAATAAAAAATTGCCCGGACTAAATCACATCAGACAATAACACTATTTTATCAATTACGCCTAATCCTCTCAACCAAAACAAATAAGACCAGCATCATTAGAAAGATATCGATGAGACCTACAACATTTCTTTAAGCTTATGGATGAATTTGACATCAATTAAATCTCAATTTCAATTTAAGTTGATGCATGCAAGTGGACCAACCAATCCTGAAACTCGGTTCTAAAACTTCCATCTAAAGTAATCTACGAGCATCTAGGTACTACATAGGGGTTACCCTTGACGTGTGGATCGTGATTTTGTGAAAACCCCAAAATTTTCCTTTTCTTTCCTTTTTCTTCTCTCCTTTTCTCTTCTTCTTCTTCTTCTTCTTCTTCTTCTTCTTCTTCTTCTTCTTCTTCTTCTTCTTCTCCGTCTTCTTCATGCCTCCTCCTTGCCCTTGGATCCTTCTTGCTCCCCTGGCGCCTCGGCTTCCCATGGCCTCGGCTTCCATTGGCTAATGCACGCTGGTGGTGGCCAGGCGATGGTGGGTGGTGGGCGGCTAGGAGCGGCACAAAGGCGATAGCTGCATGCGACCAGGTGGCAAGGGTGACAGGTGACGATGAGTGGTAGTCGACAATGGTAGCGGTGGTCTCCAATTGTCCATCTGAGCAATGGATCAAAACGTCAAAATTTGCACTCTCGCAGGATCCGCAGTCAACATCTTAATTTTTGTAAATATTCATGTATTACATTTTCCCCTCCTTAAAAGGGCTCGTCCCCGAATCTACCCGCTCTGAACCTACGAAAAGAAAGGAGAACAATGTAAAGATATGATGATAAACAGCAATTAACACTCACCAGCTTTAAGGAGCTTGAGGTACTTCTTCCGCATCGGATCCTCAGGTTCCCATGTTGCCTCACGCTTAGACTGATTCACACAAAGGACCTTCACATAGTTGATGGTTCTCCTCATGACTCACTCTGATGAGTCGAAGATGCACACCAGATGACATTCCACGATCATATCTTGTTCCACTATGGTGGAATCCAAATTGATGTTATGCTCAGGGTCACGGAGGTACTTCCGTAACATAAAGACATGGAATACATCATACTCTCCTCTCATCAAGTCTGGCAACTCCAGACAATATTCCAAACTACACACATAGGCCACCACAAGAAATGAGCCAATGTACCATGGGTTGAGCTTCCTGATGGTACCAAAATGAATAATGCCCTTAGTTGGTGACACCTTGAGAAGCACATGATCCCCAACAACAAACTCTAGATCACAACACCTAACATCAACATAGCTCTTTTATCGGCTCTGAGTGGCTATCAGATTCTAGTGGATCTATTGCACCTTCTCCATAGTCTGCCGAACAAAGTCTGGGCCAAGCAAAGACCTATGACCCACAACATCCTAACAAAGAGGAGAAACACACTTCCGACCAAACAAAGCCTCAAAGTCTAAAAACTGTTGTTCTAGGCAAACTGCCAAAGCTAGATGGTCCTCCCAACTACCCTCCTAAGACAGAACACATGCACACAATATATCCTCCAGAGTTTGAATAGTCCACTATGACTGACCGTCTGGCTAAGAATGAAAAGCTATACTAAGAGTGAGAGTTGTGTTCAACACACTCCTTAAGCTCTGCCAAAACTTGGACACAAACTTAGCGTCCTGATTAGATACAATCGACTTGGGCACACTATGAAATATCACAACTTCCCTAATATATAAAGGAGCTAAATCCTGATCAATTTTAGTTGTCTTCATGGGAATAAAATGGATGGACTTGGTAAGACTATCCATGACAACCTAGATAGCGTCCCGACCATGAGGAGAGCGAGGCAACCCAACTGCAAAGTCCATCGTAACATGCTCCTATTAGTACACACCATAAGAGGCAACGTATTGAGCAATGTCAACCCTTATACACTTCCACCAGAAGATTTGCTTCAAATCATAGTACAACTTAGTCTCACCAGGATGTACAAAATATGTTGTCCGGTGAGCCTCACGAAAGATATCCGCCTTCGCCTCTGACTTCAGTGGCACACACAGACGACCTCTGTACTGAACTGTAGGCACTATCCTCATCTAAACTGAACTCTCATGATTGACCCTCCGAGATCCTCTTCCTTACATCAGAAAGAAGCTGATCATATTGTTGAGCGTCACGAACACGCTCGGGTATGGTAGAATGAATGATCATCTGTGTCTCCTCCTGTGCAACACCATCAAAACACAAAGAGATATGCATCCACTCAAACTCTGAGATTAAAGACATCACAGTCCTAGGAATACCTGTCCTTCTTAGAGTACCTATCACCATATTAGCCTTGCCAGGATGGTACTTGATCATCAGATCATAATCCTATATCAACTCCAGCCATCTGCACTGTCTCAAATTCAACTCGTGCTAAGTGAAGATATACTTGAAACTCTTATGCTCAATGAAAATATCACACGACTCCCTGTAAAGATAGTGCCTCTAAGTCTTCAAAGCGAAGACAATAGTAGCCAACTCAAGATCATGAGCGAGATAATTCTACTCATGAGCCTTCAATTGTCTAGAAGCATCAGCAATGAATGGCATGGCACTTTTGCATCAGCACACAACCCAAACCAATATGAGAAGCATCCATGTACACAGTATAGCGCTTGCCACTCACAAGCAGAGATAGGATAGGTGCATTAATCAACTTATTTTTTCAACACTTGTAAACTGGCCTCACACTCATTAGTCCATATAGAAAGAACTCCCTTCTGACTGAGCTTGGTCATTAGCTTAGCAATGATAAGAAATCCTGATTGAGCTTGGTCATTGGCTTAGCAATGATAAAGAAATTCTACACAAAACACTAATAATAGCCCAAAAGAAAACTCCTGACCTCAGTTATACTGTTCGGCCTCTGCCACTTGACCACGACAACAACATTCTTTGGGTCCACTATAATACCATTCTGGTTGACAACATGCCTAAGAAAACCCACTTTAGATAGCGAAAAACACACTTCTTAAGCTTCGCATAAAACATGTTTTTCCAAAGAGTGCTAACTAAAGCCCAACAAATATAAGTAGTGGAACATGAAGGTGTTCACTTGGGTCGCAAAATTTGCGAGGGATTAGGCTGAGCGCAGCTTGTCAATGAGACCCTCCAGGAGTGCTGCCCAATGCATTGTGTTCAGGGCAGATCTACTGTGGGCACGGAGGGGGCTCAAGCCCTTATTTATTTATTTTAGTATGAAAGAGGGGAAAAAAAAAGAAGAGTAGGAAGAAGAAAAGACAGTACCCTGCATGGTGGCCTTGAATCTGCCACTGACTGTGTTAGTTTTTTTTTTTCTTTTGGCGTGTGCAGAATGAACTGAACAAAACATTAGTTTGTACCAGACTGAAAAGGCCTTTACCTTGTACGAGTCTGAGAAAAGAACGTGTCTATCTGCACGGAGGAAAACATTACTCTGCAGAAGACTGGGAAAGAATATTAGTTTGTCCATAGCGTCGTAATTCGTAAAACGGCTATTTGCATGTTTAGACCACTATTGGCTCTAATCGTAGATCTGGTACACCCTCTGGTTACCAAACATGTCACATTGGACAACGATATGGTGACCAAAATGTAATCTAACCACTAATTTCTATTTGCAGTATATTTATGAAACTCAATAAATAATAATAATAATAGTATTATGAAAATACTTTTCAAGAAAATCTACACATGATTTTGAATGTTTTTAATATATTTATTTTAAAAAATCCATATTCAAATTAAATTTAAAATGTTTAACTACATGAATGTCCAAAATAACATGTATTTGTGACTGAGAGCAGTGTCTACTTCTGACAGCCTCCCTTCAATTGCAAATACTTTAGAAATTTTGACCATTAATATACACAAAACTATTAGGATTTAGCATATGAAAATGATAGTAGTGAATTTTTCATAAGAAATACTTTAATATCATCTAATTTTTATCAACTTTTATCAAGAGGTAATTGTCAAAAGTAATGGTTAAACGTATTTATTGGAGACCATGTCGATATCCTAAACAACGAGTAAAAAAGAACGGAGGTAGTAACTTATTTTGGGGTCAATTACAGTAGTTGTGTTGTGCTATACCATGCAAGATACTTATTTTTTAAGATTTTATAGATAAATCTTGTTACATATTTGTTGTCCCACACACATTATTTTAATTTTTAATTTGAAATGTATTGATATCCCTGAATGCAACCTAAGTTAAAAGAAAAATAGTGAGCTAAATAATAAAATTTATAAAAAGCGAGCCACTGGATTATCATAATTCACGTCAATGGTAAACGGAGACTTGTGCAGAAATTAGGTTGCAGTAATTGATCGAATGCATGCAGCTTAAAAGACGAATAGAGCCCCTAATAATCTCTTTCGACTTGATGTTGCACCGGCAAATTAAAACATGATGATAAGGACATCTCCTACAAGTACACATCAGCTAGTTATAAGCTGATCCGTATCAGCATTTATCCTATGTGAAGGAAAAAAATAATAGAGAATACAACTAGCCCTTATTGAAAAGATAGTTTATAACATAAAATGAGACATAATATGCGGACATTAAAAGAGACAACTTTATAAATTACCCACTGGAGAAGTTATCTTTAATGTAGTATATAGATGACATACACTTTTATACTTAGCAAGCATTACACCAAAACAACTCATCAGTACCAGTTCAAAATCGTCATCAGTGACAGGTTTTGAACCGACATTAAAAATCACTATCAGTGCCGGTTGATGGCTCCAATATCAGTGCCGGTTGGAGCCACCAATCGGCACTGATAGTCGGTCTCAACCCGAAAAACGTATCAGTGCAGGTTGGTGGCTCCAATATCAGTGCCGGTTGGAGCCACCAACCGGCATTGATAGTCGGTCTCAGCCTGAAAAACATTTTAATTTCTTTTTTCGCGACCAGAGGCTGCCCACCCGACCACGCCTAATATTCGCAAACTCACATAATATTCGTCGCATACGGTAACCAAGACTCAAACTCAAGACCTCCTGTGCGCACGCATGAACCCTCTAACCATCTCAGCTATCGTTCGTTCGTGAGTATAGTAGCAAAATAAATCCTTTTGATATCTTCTGTCCCAACGTTTGAACAGCTATTTGGATATCTAAATGATCTCAAATAAAAAGTGATCAACTACAAAATTGTAGATATAGTCGAGAGCTACAATTTTCATATAAAGTTTTTCCCATCTGATTTCGTGTGGAAAAGTTACGAAATTTTTAATTTAAGCTATCATCGACCACTGCTGCAACTTTATTATAATTATTTGGGTACTTAAATGACCTCAAACAAAAAAGTTTCAACTACAAAGTTATAGATATTATTGAGAGCTATAATTTTCATATAAAGTTTTCCCCATCCGACTTTGTATAAAAAAGTTATAAATTTTTTAAGATGAGCTATGATATTAACAATTATCAGTGTCGGTTCGTAAATAGAATCGGCACTGATACTGATTATCAGTTTCGGTTCGTGGTTAAAACTGACATTGATGTATCAGGACCGGTTCGTGTCTAGAATCAGCACTGATACAGTCACTATCAATACCGGTTCGTACTGAAACCGGCACTAATGTATTATTGCCGGTTCTAGCAAGAACCGATACTGATAGTGACTATCAGTGCCGGTTCTTATCTCTACAACTGTTGTGGGGTACGGGAATTTATGAACCGGTACTGATACGTCTTCAGTATCGATTATTGTCGAACCGATACTAATAAGATGTTATATATGATGTCTGTAGTAGTGAATTTACATACCTAAATTGTTAGACAGGATCTAACCATCTTATCAGTGAAGCCCGACCGGCAGGAGCAAGGGCACCACCAAGTGCTTTACGTACCGCATGCACGTACGTGTTCGTTCACTGAGACATTCACGTAAGGTGGAAAAGGGTACGGCCGGCAGCGGCAGGTCGATTTGCGCATGGATTGGCGAAATTTTGCACCGTCAGAGTCAAACATCTCGTGCGCGGCGTGCCCTTGCACGTCGGGCCAACACAGGCCGTGGCCTAGTGATGATTCCCACCCTGCCTTATGTGCTTCTGCTGTGCTGCTCCGGTATGTGAAACAATGCAAACCTTTTATTTCTTTTTTTGTGAAAAGTGTAAAATACGTTGTAGCAAGAGTGACTTGCAATAGTTAGATGAAGAAAAAAATTAGGGAGAACACAAGTCACTATAAAGAATAGGTTTATATATCGGTTCATCATTGTCGATTTCTAATAAGCCAGTAATAATAGTGCATCATTATTGGTTTATAAGCCGAGCGGGAATAATATATCATCATGGCTTATGAACTGACAGTGATAAGAGGAATCATTGTCGATCGATGGCTTGAGCCGGCAGTGATTCCTAACTCCATCATCACTGCAGACTAAAACCACTAACCGGTAGTGATATAAGGGCATCACTGTGGACTGGTTATATGAACCGGCAATGATGTTTCGGTTATGTAGTACGAGAAAGTTCCTTATTTGTCGTCTCTGCCCGCGCTGTTGACATCGCCTTCTTCCTCGCCTCTTACGAGCTCTGTCGCGCCTGAACCAAGAGAAGCAAGACACGAGGTCGTTTGAGCCTCCCTCGAGTAAATCCCGCCCGAATCCGCCGCCCTCTGACCCACATTGAGCGCACCAGCCTGTTCTTCCCCAACTTCGATGACTGCTCCGCCTCCTCGCCGTTGAGCCACAAAGTCGTTGATCCTCCTCCCAAATCTGACCCGTGGTGAGCTTCCCCACGACCCCCTCAAGCTTTAGCGCGCACTCATTCCGCCTTGGCCCGACGTCGTCCCGACCATCCGCGGGAGCCGAGCTCCGCCGTACTGCCGTGCTCGCTGCCGGCCCTTTCCAGTGGGGCCTACCCGATGAAACCCCCTCCATCAGGTTCACCTTGGAGCACTGACCGGCCCCTTGCCGCCTCCCCATCAGATTCACCGCCGTGGAGCATGCGCCGAGCTATTCACTATGAGCAAGCTCGGCCATGACCGAGCTGACTTGGTCAGCTAGGCCCTGGCCCCACACATTAGTGGTTGTGGCTAGGATAGTTGTCAGTGCAAAGTGTTTTTGTGAAAAGCAAAAATCAATAATTCGGTTAAATGAGAAAAGGAAGAAATAAATTATTTGTTCAATGCTTAATAGGCTGCAACCTTATAAAATATGTAGAAATCCATTTGAGCTCTAAAAATTGTGAAACCAGTTCTATTACCTCTGTATGGTTGTTCTTTACAATATAAAAATACTATCACTCATGAAAAAGGTGCTTTTATTCCTATAACGGTTTAAATGTGCTTAATATTGTTTAAGTCACCATTAAATATTGGTTAATCTAAAAATAGTTATTCAAGTTCTAAAAATCTAGGGATATGGAGCACTTTCTAGAAAAAAATATTGTGCATCATGTTTCAAGTGTTTAGCTTTATGTTATAGCACTTGTTGAATGTCATTTGTTTAGCATCTAAAAAATTGCATAGAAAAGAATAAAAATAATTTGAGGGTGAGACCACTTCTGAAAATCTTTATTAGTGTACCCCTACATATGGAAAATAGTTAATGGCATGTTAGGTGTTGTCTTAACATCACTTATTGTAATGCACAATTTTAATTAATTAGTTATTTTACTTAACCTACATGAGGTTTGAATAATAATGAAAATTTTTAGGGATGATCCCAACAAACACTCATCGAAAGTGGATGCAAAAACATACAAAAAGTGGCTCCTACAACCCAGGCCAATTGCCAGTAGGAGATGGCGAATTCATTTATTTGCTGTTGATTGCAAAATCTTCTAAATATTTTGAATATGAATTTACAATAATGATATAGCTGTAGATGGATAGAAGATAGATGTACGATACGAGCCGTGCGAGTGTAGAGTACAAGAACAGTGTGGAGTATTTCTTGGTAGCAGCTGTAGCACACAAGTTAAGTACACAGTCTCAATACATGTGCTATCCATGTGTCGATTATGAGAACAAGAAGCAGTTTTTCACCACCCAGCAGATACATTCCCACTTGATACTAAGGGGCTTTATGCCTGGCTATACCTGCTAGACCGAGCACGGTGAAGATGAGATCATACAGGAAATGCAACACATTGATAGCGAAGAAGAAGACTTGTGCACCGATATACCGGCTAATGAATACACCGATACACCACCTATCATAGATACGTTGGTCGATGATGATCTAGAGAAGATGTTGGCTGACGATGACAACGATGAATGGAGCAGATGTTGTGCGATGGGAGGGGAACTTTACCAATGAAAGAGAGTTTCAAAAGTTTCAGCATATGACAGAGGACTCTAAAACACCGTTGGTCCCAGGCTGCGAGTAGGAGCATACAAAATTGCATATCGTGCTTTTATGGCTACAATTGAAGGTAATCAATGTGTGTTCTAATACAAGCTTCACAGAGTTGTTATTGTTTTTGAAGAAATTGCTTCTGAAGGGAAATGTGTTGGCAGAAAACACGTACCAGGCCAAGCTCCTCCATCGAAGCCTGTTGTGCCTGAAGATACTATGAAATTTTCATGAATATAGAAAAAGTTAAATAGAGAGGGGTGGCTTTAAGTAAGCCATCGACTGACTACGAATGTATTATCAAGAAGTAAGTCAAGAGAAAATCAGGTCCAATCGTTTATGATGCTCCAAGCATTGGGTACTTCCTGGTCGATTCAAGATTAACAGCAGAGGGACTAGCATGGCTTTTTGTGGGAGGGGAAATCCTAAAGTTGGATGTTACATGACCATTTTAGTTGGAAAAACCTTTGATCAAACCAGATATATAAAATAACCTTACAACTCAAATGCGCCAATTACATCTGTGCTACTTAGAGCAGTCTATGTATGGTATATAGGCGTTCCTCGTAATGTACAAAGATAAATATTACCTCAATGAGGATGAATCCTTTTGGTGAAATTCGAATACTTGTATGAACTATACAATGAAGATGTCCTCGATATGACCATAGTCAAAGCGTGGATTCTGTAATGACATTGTACCTTGAAATTGCATGGCTAACTTCTCACTTTCGTAGAATAGAGATCCATACATGCAAACAAGAATTAGATAATAAAGTAGGATTCATCGATCCTGGCTTGTCAATGAGGAACTTGTAAAGAAGAATCTAGACTTAACCGAGGACTACTTATTAAAGTGTCTGCTTCACCATCAACACAAGATCTTTGTACTCTTACCCTACAGCTTTGAGTAAGTGTTTGCACGCTAGGGTGTTCCACTTTTATGGGCAACTCGATTCTAGTACTAATTTGCTATGGTGTGACATATTTATGTAGTTTTCATTGGATCTTCCTTGCCATCCACCCAGACTTGAGCAAAATTATTGTCTTAGACTCACAAAAGAGACATAAGTTAACTTAGCAAGACCTCATCGACATGCTAAATAGGTAAACTCGATCATTTAATCTTCACATTGATTTCATCTAAGTATAATTGGTATTCATATTCACGTACATGGGGTACACAAGGGATTACAAAAAGAGTGTTGTCTATCGTCCATACATGAAGCAGTATGATGTAAAAATTGATTTTTCGATACGTAGGGAATATTCATATCTTGCATTTTCTACTAATTAAAAAGGTTCAATTTATTCCACTGACAAATCCTTTCCTCTTTAAGTGTATGAGGCAGCCAGCCGGTGATAATCTCTATGAGTTCTATATTCTTACTTTCATGCACGCATTCAACAAAGACAGAGATGCTGTCATGTTTAATGGTTTTGAGGTATGAAATTACATATCGATATCTTCTTTTCAGTTTTTATATGTGTTCTAGGACTAATTCTTTTCATTATTCAAATGTAGTGCTTCAAACAACACACAAGTGCGTTACTCCCTACGAAAATATATTCCATTCAAGAATAGATCGATGTGTTCTTCATTAAACATGTTATCAACCCAAATGACGAGTTTCATGAACCGTTTGTGTCGTCGATGCGTGAGAGACCATCAGATAATACCATACCTTCTAGTAGAGAGTATGCGATAAGGAAGAAGTCTACAAATAGGTTAGACAGCGTATATATTGCCAAATGATACCATATTAATGAAGGACATGAATTACTATGTATTAATAAATATGTTTTTATTATTGATCTATATTAAATATGCGTCTCATTGTATGCATGTATTGAGAGAGAGAGATGGAGGAGATGTTAAGAGGGAGGACAAAGAGGAGAGAGAGAGAGTGGGGGAGGAGAGAGAGGAAAAACACTGTCGACTGAAGTCTTTAGCCAGCCAAAACCACCAATTGACAGTGATACCCAGGGTATCACTGTCGGTTAAAGGCTTTAGCCGGTAGTGATAATCTCCTTCACTGCTGGTCTCTTGAGTCAACAGTGATAGTCAGAAACTATCACTATCCGTTGGCCATTGTTAACTTCAAAACCGAGGGTGAAGCTTGTTTTGGAGCCCGTAGTGACACTCATTTTTGTAGTAGTAAGTATTCAGGGTGCTTATGATCTAAATACACAATAAAATATACATACTGGATTGCTTGACTATCACTATCTATTATCCACTATCGATTTTAAATCGATAGTAAATGTGATTTTGAAACTAATAGTCTATTTCGACAGTAGTGAGTGTTGAGGGCGCTTATGATCTAAATGCACAATAAAACATACCTACGGGACCTGACATTATAAGCTGGCATAATTGCCACTTTCCTACAAGAATGCATCATTGAACGTACGTTTACCACTCATTCACGTCCTGTTTAGCCCAGTGGAGAGAGCACAAAGCATGCTCCAGGCGTGTCAGGATTTGGAAATCATTTATGTTTCCAATGGGACGCTTTTCTCTCTCGCTAGGGATCATGTCACCGGTCACCGGCTCTGATGCTCTGTCTGAGAAAAGACAGTGAGCGACCAGTACACTTTTTCAGGGCACGTTTGATTCTGCTCCATCCATCCATCCGTCATCCAATCGGTTCTTTTGAACCTGTACGTAAATATGCATGCATGCACGCTGCAGGTGCATGGTCCATGCATGCATGTGAAGAACACAGGTTAGGGCACGTTCAACGCTACACGCTGGAGTCCTGCTCCAGCCTCCACGTCCGCGCCGAGCCTCCATGTCATTCCAAACTGTAGCCTCGCAGAGTCTCAGGGAGACCTGCAGAAGGAGCAGTGGTCTCATCCGACGAAAAGCAGAGGAGGTTGCTGGAGCGCGCGTTGTGGCGAAGAGCGACATGAACATGACGTTGCTCAGGGCCACGTCCAGTCGTGGCAGGAAAGAGAGGCTGTTGGGAGAATGGACAACCGGTGGGCGTGGTCTCACGAAAATCATGGCATGTACTCAGTTAAATTTGCTTATAGATTGCTTTCCGATGAACGGCAACAACTTGAAGCAGGTTCGGTTATAAGCAATTCAGCGGGAGGTGACTGGAGGCACATTTGGAAACTAGATGTACCACCTAAGGTGAGAGTTTTCTGGTAGAGAGTAATACATGAGGTTTTTTTTATCACGTTCTAAAATGTTAATTACGTAATTAAACTTATATGATTATCATCGTATGTAATTATACGCATTTGTTTATTGAGTTGAGTTGAAATGTGTTTCATGTACTTTAGAGATGGTTTAGTTAATCATCACTGTATGTAATTATACGTATTTATTTATTGAGTTGAGTTGAAATGTGTTTCATGTACTTTAGAAATGGTTTAGAGCACTTTGAAGAAGCTCCAAATATTTAGAAAAAAGGTGGAGAGTGAAGATAAGGGCACACTTAGGAAAATTCAGCAAAAACCGTCCTCACGGTCTTACCGGGCTTACCTACGGTCTGACCGCTAGGTGTGCAACCACGTGAGCTTGTCATGTAGATTTACCATGGTCTGATCAAGAGCATTGGCGGTCTGACCGCTAGAGCGCAGATGCTCAACTTAAGTAAATCGATCACTCTCTCTTACTCTTTGTCTCATACTCACTCCCTCACTCTCTTCCCAAACTCCACCTTAGAGAGAGAAGGAAAGCTCCACCTCGACATCCACGACGACCAGAGATCGACGGTGGGAACCTCCCCAAGTTTCTGAGGACTTCCCCGAGCTCCTCCCCACTTCTCCCTCGCCGGAGGCACGCTCGTCCAACTTCAAGCTCGCATGCCACCCCGGAGCCTGATCTCCAAATCAGAGCTTCTCCGAAGTGGAGTGATCTGCTAGGAAGCTGCCATAAACTAAGTTGAGGCAGCCCCTACCATTTCCCTGTTGTTTCCAAGCTCGATTCGACCCTCATGTCATTTAGACCTAAGTTCAACCTAGCCTAGATCCAATCTATGGGGTATTTTGAATTTAGCTCGGTGAATGTTGTCCAAATCACTTTAGAAGCACTCCAGTAGCCCTACGGAGTACTTTGGTACCCTTTACCGTCAAAGGTTTCACCGTAGTCCTCATCGGTGACCCGCAAAGGTACTGCCAGCAAGGTTTGGCGGTCTGACCACCGATAGAGGCGGTCTGACCGCCAGTTAAGGCTGGAGAATCCGAGTTGAAAACCCGATATAGGGGTCAGACCACCACAAGGGCTGGTCTGATCGCTATACAGCGGTCTGACCGTTAGCATGCCTGCGGTCTGGCCGCTAGAGGCCAAAACTCTCTGCAAGCCGATGGTCTGATCGCCACCTCTACGTCAGTCTGACTGCTAGCCATGCAAAGCTATGTGCACTTAGGTTAGCTTGTCTGAGGTTTTAAACTTGAAGACCCTAATCATATAGTGATCTTTTGAAAATGTTCTCGAAGCACGACTCTCTAGTATTATTCAAGCATACATCATGTGCACACTTTTCCATCGTTTATTATTTATGCAATGCATTCTTATTCCATTTAGAGAGTATTGCACTGACAATCGAAGCAAGTGAAGGCGACGCCAATCTCCCAGAGTTTTTTTGAGTGTTATGCGGGAAGTATCAGGCAAACCCCAGAGCAGCAAGGCAGATATCTAAGCATATTAAACCCTTTGATTGAATTGTAGAGTCTAAATTGATAAGTGTGGGAAAGTAGTGTATCGAACACAGGGGTGGGCCTTCAGCCCTTTAATGGGAGCCAAAGGCTTTGTTACGGTGACACACATTTATGGGAAACTGCGCAATATCATTAATGTCAACCTTCATTTCAGGTACAGTGACAACCTATTTGTAACCCATACTCAACCACTCCATATTACAATTTTCATCATTACTCATCTAACTGCTATATTCTCGGTATATTCAGGGGTAATTCGGTACATTCCTAAGTATATTTGCATTTTTACAATATCACCCTTCATCATCCTCAAATTACAATGAACGTCACCCGTTCGGCCTGGCCCCCGAAAGTCTATCATAGACAGGACCTTCCGTGCACCCTATACTTCAGCACGACATCGGGAATCAACCTTCGGTTGACCTTCGAAGGCCCCTCAGAGGATCCGCCTATGGTGATTGGCTTGGGAACTCCCTTTGGGAGATTTCCTATGGGCGACGTGGGTAGTCCTTCGATTGGTCCGAAGGCTTGGTGCTGCCTTCGTCACTTATCCGAAGGGTCCCTTCGGTAGTAAGCATTATCCTAAAATAACACAACTGTAATCTTTATTAGTAATCCATATCCATTAGAGGTCTTCGACTCACCATCCAAAGGGGGCCCATGAGGCCATTCCCCAATAGCAGCCCCTCATGGGTAAGGTTCTTCTTCAATGAGTTGAACCCATGAATCAAATGGTATGACCAAATTCCGTCCCCTTCGGCCCGTTAAAGACCTCTTGAGACTCATCTTGCCTTTTAGCAGATAGCCCCCTCTGGTCATTTGATTGTTTTTATTTTACTAGGTTGATGATTTTGTCCCAACGTGACATTTAGGATTCACAAACGGTAGTTACCATTAGATCATTCTTAACCTCATTTGGGCAATGGCTCAACCAATGCGCGTCTTCTCAACTGCCATCAGTCTTTTATTTTACCGCTATATATACTGCCCGACGATTAACTTGTTTTACAGCGTGCTCATTGAGTCACTTGCTCTCATACGAAGTCTCTCACATCTCTTTCCGAAGCCCTAAGAGATCCCATGGCTCCAAAAAGCAAATCCGATCGTTCGAAGACATACTGGATTGGGCGATCCAAGGTCGACGAAGAAATCACAATCAGACTAATCAAGGAAGGCCTGATCAGGAAACTCCGGTGTGTCAAGATGATGAAGTCATCGTTTTTGTGGACTACTTTCGTGCAGGGCTTCGTGTTCCCTATGACGAGATGGTGTCAAAGGTTCTAAAATTGTTTGAAGTCTACCTCCATCAGCTGACGCTGAGCGCCATCGTTCGGCTCAGTCTCTTTGCTTGGGCGGCACATCTAGAAGGAGCGAAGGCCTTGGCCAGAGCTTTCGTTGCAGCCCACAAACTCCACCACCAGCTGAAGCCGGTTTTCATGTTCAGCGAACGAGGCTCACTATGACTATGTGAACTTCACTTACCGTGTCGGACTGGCGACACGTACCGTGGCCTACAAAAACAAGTGGATGAAGGATTGGACACAACAGTGGTTCTACCATAAGGTATACTGAAAAGAGTACCTTGTGTCCAAGTGCGAAGAGGTTAAGGGGAACTGAGCCCCAGATGTACAACTAAATGACTCCCAAAGGGTGGCATTCGAAGCCTTCACCAGTTGTGCGAAGCACCTGAGCACGTGTGACCTCGTAGAAGAGTTCGTGGCGTCTGGGGTGTGGCCCCTCAGTGAAGGCTGGTCCATCCCAACCTTCGGTGATAAAGAGCCGGAGGGACTCTACCATCCCCAGTCTGGTTTTAGAGGTTTCACAGGTATTTTTGTTATCCTATTTCTTAATTGTGCTTCATCTTTCTATCTTTTCCTTACATTATGTGTTTCGGAACAGACTTGACAGTGGGCGAAGTGGAGACTAGAGCTACGCTTCTCCTGGGAAAATTCACCCAAGGTGAGGCTCAACTTTGTGCTGACTAGGCTCTTGGTCACCGACTCAACCAATTTTTTGATTTACAAGGTCTTGTTTACAAGGATAGGCTGAAGCTGCCTTTGTCCTCATCGGGTCAAGTCGAAGATGGTTGCTCCCCAAACGCCGAGACATGCGAAGCATCTGTTGCTAGAAGTCAGAAAAGAGGAAAATCGTCAACCCTTTTTCGCAAGGAGGCAGAGAAAAGAAAGCTCACGCCTTGAAGAAGAGACTTCGTCAAATGACCTTCGATGATTTGGGTGATGAAAAGGTCCCCGAAGGCTTAGAAGCCATTCGTGATGTGCCCCTTCAATAGGTGCCTCCGAAGGGCACACAAGAATTTTCCGCTGCTTCACTCATACTTGTCGGCTCCGCACATTGTTGTTGAACCAGCAGAGGAGGGAGCTGAGAAAGTCAAAGGAACAAAAGACGCCAAAGTAGTGGAAGTTGAGTAGTCCTCCAGCTCTTCCTCTAAGGCTAGCTCTTTTGAAGGCCACAGAGCCACATATATCAAAAAGGAGAGCGCTTCGCCACCTTCACCCCACCATGGTGGAAAGGTGCTCATGTGTCATAGTGGCTTACGTAATGCTAAGGCAATCGACACTGAAGCCCTAAAGCGTACTTCATTTGAGCAAGTTCTGGGGAGGTGAAATACGTGAAGAAAATATTTGATAGCTTCGTTGTACCCGAGCTTGAGATTCTGCTAGTGCGGAAGCCTACTTCTGAACTTATTGATACCTTCAACGTGGCAATCACAAAGGTATTTTGTATTGTTATTTGGCTTTTCTTTATATACCCATTCTCATACTGCTGTGCTATCGTAGGTTATGCTTCTCTCGCATGCTCAGTGCAAACATGCGGAGCATGCAGAGGCTCGCACAAAAAGTGCGGAGGCGCAAAGGGCTCTATATGAAGCATGAGCAGAGAAATCCAAAGCCCAGAAGAGGGTTTATGTGCAGCATACGAAGGAGGTTGTTCTGCACTTGCAGCGGCTTAAAAAAAGAAGTGAGCACCCTTCGCACGGGTAAACAAAGCATAGAAGAACAGGTAATTGTTCTTCGCAAGAACATAACAGTGTCCGAAGCTAACGTGTCGGAGCTTCAAGCTCTCTATAATGCTGAATACATTGAAGCCCAATGGCTGCATGAAGAATTAGAGGAGGTGAAGCAGCTGTCTAACAACACCGTTAGGATGTTAGAGGTCCTGGAGCTAAAGGCCATCACAGCTAGCAAAGCTATTAGCAAGACTTTTGAGAAAATCGGTGCTTTGGCCGTGCCTCCAACGGTTAATGTTGTCTGGCTAGGTGGCCTTCTCGAATGGATCACCGATACTAGCAACAGCCTTCTGCTCACAGCTCAATTATATGGTGATTTCTATCCCATGGTCTCAGCCAAAAGTTTAGTCCAATCGATTGAGATGACTGGCTACGACCATCACACGAGCTTCAAAAATCAATGTTTCGCTATCCTTCGGATATGTCGACTACGGCTGTGACAAAGCTGATGTAGGCCACCGCATGATCATTCACCACCAATTACTAGTGTAAACATGGTTGCAAACTGGCCCACCAAGAAGTGGAAATCAACCGTCAATGAGTACGCTTCTTAGCTATGGCTTTGAGATTTTAGTCACCTGACCGCATATTTATGGATCGTTCGTTCTGCAGGCAAAGGCAAAGGCTGGTCCCTCTTCTATTGGAACCTTTGCCCCACTAGCCTCATTGGCTACTGCTTTGCAAAACATTGGTGACAGGTGACACCACCAAGGAGGCCGAAGACAGAGAGAAGGTTTGAGGAATGAGCAAAGTGTTGTTTTGAACTTAGAACATTCGGTTACCTACTGTAAGATATATGCTTTTATTTCTTGTTAAATGTTTTGACTACCTTCGCTTCCTGCATGGTCCTCCCTTCGGACACTGCGTAGGTATCGGAAGATACTTTTCCTATCACTTTGATGCGTGATAATTTTTTCATGACTTGGGCTTGTTGGGATTCCTTCCACCACCGCCATCCATCCATCAAATTTGAGAAGTACTGGAGAGCAAAGGCTAGGGCATATGAAATGAGTAACGCCAACTCTAAAGCGTTTCAGGATTCTTTTTGCCCTTCGGTCTTAGGTATTTGAATGGTTGAGCGGGAAACCCGCATGATTGAGCGTGGAGACTTCGTGCCCCCACATATACACATCGAATCGAAACCTGAGCTAGAGGACACTTACAAACCTCCAGCCTAGTATTTTCAATTTTGCTATTGCCGAAGGCCTAATTCTTTGTAACATGTCAAAGATAAAAGTGCTTCACCTATAACCTCATCTAGCACCTCTTCGAGCAGCTATGTTGGATATCTTCTAGATCTGACTTAGCCTTTTCAGGCCATCGCTTTCCAATTTGGTCGTAGCCTAATGTATAAAGACTTTGTAGATTATGACATCAATAAATTTGCTGAATAAACTTATTATTCTTTGTTATATAGTCTTGATGAGTCTTCGTCTGCAGATCATGTGTCCAAAAGCTGGCGTGTATGGCGCAATGAGGTGTCATTCGATCCCGACCTCCTCACATAGCCGAGTTAACTTGCCAGAGAGAAACTCCCCACCGCGATCAGTCCTCAACATCTTAATGCGCCGCCCGCTCATGTTCTTGACCTGCAACTTGAATCTTCTGAACACGGAGCAGGCCTGATCCTTCGTCTTGATCACATACACCCACATCCACCGAGTAAATTCATCAACAATTAACATGAAGTAACTATTACCGGCAAGAGTCGAAGTTGTGATCGGTCCATAGAGGTCAGCATGTAGCAGCTCGAGTGGCTTCTCCGCCCTGAAATTTGCCGCTACCGGAAATGGCTGTCTCGCCTGCTTCGCCACCAAACACCCTTGACATAGCTGGTTTGGGTGTGTGATTGGTGGCACCCCTGCCACCATCCCCTTGTCGACGAGCAGCTTCATAGCAGTGAAGTTGACATGATCGAGCCTAGCATCCTAGAGCCACACCGGGTCTTCAAGGCTGGCTAAGAGACACACCGGCGTTGCTTGATGCAACTCGATCTTGTAGAGGCGATTTGGAGTTTGCCTCACCTTCATAAGCAATCGCGCAGGACTGCTATCATATATGCGTAGATGTTCAGCATCCCTGATCACCTCGTGTCCAACCTCGGTAAGTTGTCATAGGCTGATGATGTTGCTGCACAGTCTTGGAATGTAGTAGACCTCCTACAAGAGCCATTGGTCACCGTTCTTGCAGCTGAACACGACAGACCCTAAGCCCATGATCTATACCGTGGAGCCATCCCCAAACTTCACCTTGCCAGTGACACATTCATCCAGATTTTTGAACTTCTCTTTATCACCGGTCATGTGATTACTGGCTCCATTGTTCAGGTACCAGACATCATAGTTGGAGCCTCCCTCCGTGGTGTCGCGCAGTTCTAGCTTCAACTTCTCCTCATTTAGCAACTCGGCTTCCCGTTGGTGCTGCTATTCTTGTGTTGGCTCTTCTAACACCACGAATAGCAAGGCCGGCTCGGTGTTGTCAGCACGAGTGAGATGAGTCTCCTCTTCCTTCTTCTTTGGTGCCTTGCACTCATTCGCGTAGTGCCCCATCTTGTAGCAGTTGAAGCACTTGATGTGGCTCTTGTTGCAGCGACCGTCGCCCATGCCTCTCTCATCGTCGTTGTGCGACATCACGCTGCAATCACCTTTGCCACGACCTCTTCCGCGTCCACGACCACCTCAGCCGTGGTTGTTGCTATCTGCAGCAAGGTGGGATTTGCCCTTGTAGCTTGATGAGGAGTTGCCACCATCCTTCTTCTACCACGCCTGCGAGTCGGCCTGAGTGAACAGGAGTTGGCTATCGCCGATGCTATTGCCACCGAATGAACGTGGGCAAGCACGTTTTTCAAACGCCTTAAGCCGCCCCACGGCTTCCTCAAATGACATCTTATCGAGGTCATAGAACTGCTCGATCTCGGTGATCACACTCAGGAATCGATCCGGCACGGTGTCGAACAGCTTTTTAACCAATGCAATGTCGTCCAGCGTCTCCCCAAGGTTTGCGTACCTGACAGACATACTGTTGATCCTTCTAGCGTACTGGTCCAGGCTCCCTCCCTCCTACATACACATGATATTGAAGTCACTCTTCAACGTTTGCAGTTGCGCATTCTTGACGCAATCCGCGCTGATGAATCTTGTCTTGAGACAATCCTAGACCTCCTTCGCAGTTTTATTCCTTGCTATGTGCATCAAGAGATCCTCCGGGAGTGCTTGGAAGAAATGTGACTTCGCCTTCTTGTTCTTCTTCTCATCGACGCCTCACCGGCCGCCGGCTCGACTGCCTCCCAGACGTCTTGATCTTCCATCATCACCTGCACGCGAATCACCCAGCTCGTGTAATTCGTTGCCGTCAACTGCGGGTACTGAAACGGCCCACCGCCGCTCTCCCACGCTGCCTCGCCTTGAGGAACGATCGACATCTTCACGAGTTAGTACCGGCTTTGTTCCGGCGAGAAGCAAGCTGATGACATAGGTCAATCCGGCAGGTTGGACTTCTACGCGTCCTGCCAGGCTCTGATGCCAGATGTTGATTTTCGAGCACTCAGGACCACGCGCCGTCACTTCTGCGATCTCGCGCCGGTCTCTGCAACTCGACGGTTTGCTGAACTCGACGAGAGCAAGCAACCACACAGAACCAAAGCTTGAACTCACAACTTGACAAAAACGTACCAACCAACGGAAACAACAAGATGAGAAGCTAGCCCGGCGCCATGCAAACTGGACGAGACTCGAACTCGATGTGACTAGTACATGCGAGAATCACCTGGCGCCATGCAAACTGGAATTCGACGACAGCAAAATAGATCGATCCGATTTTCTAGAGGAAAATTTTAGACTATTCATTTTGCTCAAACCAGGGATTACAACTTATATATATAGCACCTGCTACCTAATCTAAACCTGACTCTAAACTAAATCAGATTCTAACTCAAACTCGAACTATACATACTCCTTGCCGTATATGAGCCATATACATATTCCTTGCCATATAGAACTGAGTCTCCGACACCCACTCTGGATTAAGTCCAACAACCTCCTTCTCTGTACCCGCTGACCTAGGCTCGGGACTTACTATTCCCAGACATTTGCCGGTAACAGGATGCTGCCGTTATCCTGTGTGGGATGTGGTCGCTTTGGATGGCCAAGAATAAACGACATCATAGTGAGGCAAGTATATCAATGCGCCGGGCAATTTTTTGGGCCAGAGATACGACATATGATCTATGGCAAATCAGACATCTGATCAAGTCACCTCGAGGTCAGGTTAACGAGGCAGTGTGGTCAAAACCACCAACGGGATGCGTCAAATGCAGTTCGGATGGCGCATTCAATGCGAGTGAGAACTCGGGTGCTTACTGGCGCAATACTTCGTGATGAGAATGGGACTTTCTGTGGTGCTATCGCAGGTTGGCATGAACATGCGCTCAGTGCTTTGGCGATGGATGCTGCAGCATGCAAAGCTGGTGTGCTGTTTGCTTCTCAAAGAGGTGTATCCAAGTTGATTATGGAGACGGATAGTCAGGTTCTTGTTGATCTATGAAACAAAGGATCACAGCAGCGTTCTAAAATTACTGCGATCCTCAATGAGATCATGGAGCTTAGCCGGGATTTTCTAGACTTAAAACTTTGTTATGTTAGTCATTCTTGTAATATAGCTGCGCACATATGTGCGAAACAAGCGTCTAGTATTTGTGTTGCAGGAGTGTGGCTCTCGGAGGCTCCTCTCCCGGTACAAGATTGCTTGACTACAGATTGTAATCCCTCTATCTTTTAAGAAATAAAGCCTCTGTCCTCGAAAAAAAAAAAACTTAGGAATGGCCCATCCGAAGAAATGTCCCAATAATTCAGCATGGCAAACATACAATTCATGTATCTCACCAGGGGCAAGAGGTCATGGAGAAGAGACGCGTTCATTTGCTCAACTTTCACTCTCACTCTTTGCCTGGATTCACACAACCTTAGGTCCATTCTGTCCGGGGCAAATTCTTGTTGCCACAACAGGGGCCATGGAGCGGCACTGGCAAATAGACCTCCATGACCATGGCCTCTCGTTGAGTGGACGTCCCAACGAGGTCAGTTTCATGCGAAGTCGGCGGTGCTGGGCGAGGTGTGGTCCACGAAGCCCAAGCCGAAAGAGGCGTGTTGTCCGGAGATCCTAGCGATGGGCAGGCGCGCAGGGCCAGCCCTAGGGTCGAGCGGGGTGGCCGTCCCAGATCTTAAAATTCAGAGATCATATATGTATATGTATACTATGTATATTAGTCTAAAAGCAAATTAAAAAAAATTAGATTTAAACGATTTATATTTAATAATAAATTCTTATTTTTAATCTCATTTCGAACCACGAAATATCAAGGTCGGATCTACAGGCGCGGGGGACGGAAGCTGGGTCGGAGTTCTCTATTTCGGACCGGAGAGGACGAGGAAACGGCGGATTTAACATGCCGAAGGCCCGATTCAGCAGCGGCACGACCGATTTGACGCGTTGCCGTCCGGATTTGGCCTGAATTGACTGATAGAGCGGACAGGGAAGGGAAGATGGGGAACAGCGCGGTCTGCTAAAGGGGAAAGCCACATGCGTGGTACCGTGGTGGGAGAGAGAGAACGGTGAGACCGGGAATAAAGTGGAAGTGTGGCTTGTGTTGAGACTACGGTAGCCTCATGTATTCTAAATCTACATGGACTACAACTTTTTGTTTGGACTACACAAACGTTAGCCTGCGTTGAACGCGCACTTAATGCATGCAGAGTCAAAGACCAGGAACAGAGGAGTTTTTTACTTCGAAGCCGTACTTAGACTTTTGATGAATGATTAGAGGTTGGTAATCGTCTGGCCAGCAGTTGATCGATTTCGTATGATCCCTTGCAATTGGACTTGTACACATCTCTTATTTCAAGCACCAAAACACCGGTAATTTTGGATAGTTGCATATACAAAATGGTGCATTTTTTGGTGTACTGGATCAGCATCAGTGTCACCCTTAATAGCAAACAAAAAAGAAGCCAAGCCACAGACAATCTATAAACTTCGGTAGACAGAAACCGACCAAAAGTTGATAATGATACCGCTTGGGTTGGGTTCTTTCTGGTCCCCCCAATTAACCTACGCTATGCATCGCTTTTGACTTTTACGTTCTGAGCGAGGGAGATGGTGACATGAAGGCCTAGCTGACCAGCTCATGCATGATCATGCCCTCATGCATGCATGCCGGGAATAGGAAATCAGCACGTTTCCTAACACCATCGAGATCCTTTGCTAGTGATGTCACTATATAACCTGGTATATATGAAGCCTTTTTCAGTCGTTGAACTGTGGTCGTTCTAGCAAATTGTGAGCGAACTTGCATGGTCGCCTGTGAATCAAGAACATGATGCCATGCATGCTGGCTGGACGCAGATGCTCAGGGCGAAAAAGAGCATGACTACCGACCACGCACGTAGAATTGAACAGGAGAGAGCCATCTGGCGATTGACATCCATCAGCTTTTCGTCAATGATTAGGTCTGGCTCTGGCTCTGCCATGCATGCATGCATGCACGAGCTCATGGCCCCTCCCATGGAGTTCGATCTAGTTGCGTCTTTTCATTTGAGTCTACGGCGAAATAGAACTCTTGGTCTTGAAAATTAAACTCAGGTGGCAGCTTTAGTCTTCATAATTGGAGCAAAATTATAATGGTACGTATCACCTTCTTTCTCGGTGCCACTGCATGCAGAAGTCATCATCATCGATCGCCACAGTCGGCCACTTCTTGTAATGTGTGGCCACCCATTTTGATCCCTGCACTTAGACACTGAAGAAGTCATTGCTGATCAAAATCGTTAGCTGGCCTGCATCCAATGCAAAGGTGGCCGTATTGATAAAATAGATAACAATGCGGAACCTATATTAAAAAATAGACAATAAGTTACCATATTTTTAAATACAGCATGTGTATGCGGCATCTCATATATTGAAAATGAGTTTTCAGTACACCATGCACCAAAAAAAGGGGTAGGGTATTTTTGGCACCTTATGTGCCGAATTTGTCACTGCGCACCGTATTTTATTGTATTTGAGTTGTTACAATTTAGTTTGTTTTATAAAGTTATTCACAGACATAGTTTGTATTCTAAATTGTTATTCACCTATTAGTTATATTACCTATTTTGTAATATATCATATGGTACTGGCATGACAGACGATGTTTTTTTAATTGAAGTGTGAAGATTGAAATCATTGTCATGGCTCATGGTGGTCTTCCCGAGCTTCTTTAGCAGCGGTACGACGAGAACCAATGGGGAATGATGATTTTCACAGCATAGCAGATACCACGATTATATGTGTTTCTTAATTGGCATGATAATTTGTTACTTACTCAGTACATGTATTGGGTACCTTTGCAGTTGCTTCCGTTGCGTGCCCGAAGTGTCCACACGATTAAGGAGTTAAACCATCGATTCTACAAGCCACTGGCACGGGCAAGATTACTACCTTTCACTCTCATGATAGCCGGAGCTCCTGTGGGGGTGGTGGCAGGACACCTCTCCCGCCGATTGAGGCGGCACTACTCACAGGTCTTGTCGACCGATTGTGTCCTGAGACGTATATGTTCCACTTTCCTTTTGGCGAGATGGTCGTAACATCGAGGGATGTCGCCATGTTGATCGGGTTGCCGATCAGGGGCGCCCCTTTAGTAGTTTCGTGACCAGCAAAGGAGCAGTGGAAGGGTTACATTAAGGGTAGGTAATTATTTATTATGTAATGCACTTTAAATATTCTGGTACTATTCAAGCTTCATTGACCCTCTAATCTTGTAGGTTTGGCGTGTAATATGATAGGAAGGATGTTAGCCTCTCCATATCCTGAATTCATAGGCTGCTATAGTTCAGTCCATGTCCACTGGATGCGGACGAGGCTACAGTTATGTAGCACTATGAGGTGTACAAGTACATCCCGTTGGGAGGCATCATGTTTTGCAACACGATAAACGATTACGTCATCCCCATATTGTATGGTTAGCAGGTCAGCTCGCGTCACATACTTATGAGTCGACATCTTACAGCTGGGGATCTGTTGTGTTGGCTGCAACATATAGAGGATTATGTAATGCAACCGAGCGATCAAAGACGAAGGGATCTGTTATAGGCTGCCTACATCTCTTACAGCTATAGAGTTGGGAGTACCTCCTGGTTTGTCAACATTGGGTGAACAAGAACTTTACTGTCCCAGTCCCCATCTTCGATGGTGTTGTGCAAGACATGAGACCTACAATGGGGTATCAGTGGATTCATGCTAGGCTGAGATGGAGAGCAGCAAGACCATGATAGCTACTCCTGGGGATCAGTGATCTGGACGTCCTCAGCGCTGATCCCATGGAGTGGGATCCATAGCGTGTGGCACAAGTGGCTGAAATTGCAACTAGAGAGATATCACATCCTCTTGTTTGCGTGACTCAGACTTATGGATGACCATATGCTTCTTGTTGTAAACAACATAGAAGTATATTCTCTTAAGTATGTACAGAGGTAGTTCGGGTACCAATAGGTGATGCCAGTACCTCCCCCACGAGATGCTTGTTGGGCGTACGAGTAAGTGTTTTATTGTAGGTAGCATTAGTACCTTAGATGATCTATGTTAAGAAGTTTTAACTATTTATGTCACATACAGTAGGAGTGCATAGGGGAGCAGAGGCATGCAGGATTGGCCATCCATGAAAGTCGAGCATATACAGAGTTGGACAGAGTCAACAACAGTGGATGTTGCGTTTCCTACTGGACAATACAATGATGTCATGTATTGGGAGTACCTTTCATGGTACCATCCATGCACGCATGCCACCTTACTCAGCGGACTTGCAGAGCTGACCCCCAGACCCTTCCCTAAGGATCGTGCTTGCCTTCTTCATGTTATGGTAAGTGATGTGGTACTTCTAATGATTTTCATTAGTTAAACATCAATATTACTAACATGACCCTCATCTTATACAGATTGAAGAGGTGTACGAGATGCATAAGCAGGTGGAGTAAGCTTTTGGGGAAGCAAACGGGTCATCAACGCAAAGGGATTAGAATCCTCTCTGAGACTACTTGAGGATGAGAGGGTCTTGCTTGTTGTCCTCTATACGTGGTCTAGGTGGTTGTGCCCCGCATTGGAGGGGGTACAATCTAACAGCCATGGACCTGTTTTGTGCCTCCCACATCAGGCGCTTGTTTAGTGCCCATGATGAACCTGTTCGGGCACCGTCGCGAGAGGCACCTTCAGCTGTGGAGAATCATGTGTCACGTTCCTGTGGTGAGGCTAAGGAGTGCATGCATGCTCCTAAGCCTGAGCAATGTATAGTGGGTTCATAGCCCCCGCAATGGACATAGCCTCCTCAAACTACGATGACACCTCCATATGCAACATCAACTCATCACGAGATGGCATGTAGCAGACGCTCGACTGGAGCGACACGCATGATTTTTATTGGGCTACTGCAATGCAGGCCGCCAGCCTCACCGAGCTCCTTAGCGGACAGTACCCCTATCATCCTGATGCACCTTGGGGTTCATAGTGGTACCAGCAGGGTGAGCCTTCGACACACCGGACTCCATCAAAGCACATACTAGAGGCATCCACACTTCCGCATGAGGATCCTTAATCATAGTACATGCAAGGCTGAGTTAGCGGGTTTGGATACACGTTCGATGGGGGTCCCATAGGGCAAGACAATGATGATGACAAGTAAGAACACACGTGGCAAGGGCCAGCACAAGCCACTGGTATGAGGGCCACACAACCACCAGATGCTTACACTCCTGGGGATTGCGTGTGACTTCGTTGTCATTAAGTAACCAGTGCAGTTGTTTGGTGCACTTGTATTTGTTTATGACACATGTATTATTCACTTTATTGTTGTAGTCATCTCTATTATGTTTTATTCACTGTATTGTTAATGTAATTATTTTAAATTTATTTAATGTTTGTCAAATAATTATGACACATAACTTTATTTATTAGTTATTTATTAAGCATTGTTACACATTAATTATGATATTTAATACTTGTTTAATGTATCTTAAATAATCAGGAATTCGTGCATTGGTGCAGAACTAGAACGTTGTAGTCAATGATCAATAAATCTATGGTTGAATCTTCTAGTACAAACTTTCCATGGAGACCTACAATGATCGATATATCACTTAATGCCTCCTTGCAGGTTGTGCGTGAAGGAAGGATGATCCCTTAAAGGAGAACAACCAAATCCAAAATATGTCCAAATTGTATGGAAGATCCTTCTATTCTGCGTTAACTGCTCTGCTCCAACATGTAACCACTGATGACCTTAGGGCCCTCTTGCACGAGTGGCGTCAAAGGTATCTCAGGATGTGCGAACTAGTCGACCATCCTTTTGTGTTAGGTTTCTTTAGAAGGCAAAGAAGGATATTGATGTTGCTGGACCAGTATGCATCCCATATTCAGGTTCGTTATTTTCTATTTGATCACTCTACTTAACTTTTTTCTATTGATTCGAATGCTACTCTTTTGTCTTAAGTATTCCTGGATGATGCAGAGTTGATCAACAAAGAGATCCCAAACTTATTGGTGATATATATGCTATTCGGCAAACGTGTGATGCTTGGTTCACGTAGAAAATGAGGAGGACGATGAGGATGATGATTTCATACCACCAATACCTTGACGTTCCAGCAGCAATAAAGAGAAGGTTCAAGGAACACTACAAGAAGACATTCACGCACCACATTGAGATTGTACAACCAACAAGGAAATATGACGTGCTCCTACCGTGGCAGCTCAAGATGACGATGATGACGATGATTTCATGCCACAACGACCCCTGTCTCTGAGGTCTCCATCTCCGGAGGACACTGATGACCCTAAAAATGATGGTAGATTTGTTTGTACCCATCCTTACACTTCCCATCACCATATCGGAGATAACAACCATCTTACCCTGATAACATTGACTGGCACAACTTATATTCTTCTGTTAATTTACATCATCACTTTCCACCGCTATCTTGATACGATCTAGGTATTCAACAACTATGCACTATGTATATGATGGTATTATTTGTGGCTTAAGCAATCTCTTGCGATCTTTTTCTCCTTTGACATCAATTTTGGGCAAAGGCATGATCACAATGCGACGCAATTATAGCAATCATGCACGCATGCTTCTTCATTATTGTAGGCCAGTGGATCGATATGATTTCGTTGTGCTTTCACTGAATTATAGCACAAGGAGCCGGCCGACAGAAGCACGCTGCACTAAACACGGGAGGGAGCTGGCTAACAACAAGACGGGGAGCTACCCATTTTTGGCATATGGTATGCCAAATACGACACTGTTCTCCGTATTTGGCACACTACAAGGCATCGAGGTGTATTCGGCATACCGTGTGCCGAATACTATTTATCCTATATGTTTTCGGCACACCGTATGCCGAAAACTTGATTTCGATACACCACGTGCTAAATACACTCTCTATATTTATAAATATAATATCATATTCTCTATATTTATAAATATAATATTATATTATCTATTTTTATAAATATGATTCGGTATGTTATCTATTTTTGATTTTGCAAAGATCTGTCCTATATGGCTGCAAGCAAAACACAAGTGTGTGATTCTGATCGCGAGCAAGGAAAACATGCATCACGGTGCAGGCTTTCGTGTGCCTGAACAATGGGCATATACGTAGTGCAGTTGCTACCATACTCCTGGATCTTGAGCTCAGCCACAGTTGTCACGTACATTTTCACATCATATTGTGCAGTTACTTCTTCTGGATTGACGTGCCGAGTGGGGAGATCAGACGTGGCACTACGATAGAATGGGTCATAAGTAGCACCTCATTAGTGTCAGTTCGAACATAACTGATATTATTGATGTATAAGTGCCGGTTCTTAAACTCTCGCGCGTGAATAACGATTGAGACATCAAGAACCGACACTGATAAACACTACCAGTGTGGGTTTGTGGTTGGAACCGGTTCAATGCCGGTTCCAGCTAAGAACCAACACTGATAGGCATAAGTGCCGATCATCACGTGCCGCCCCCTCCTCATCATCATCATGTGCCAACCGCCGCCTCCTCGTCCTCGTTGTGCATCAGCCAGCCACCACCTCCTCATCCTCATCGCGTGCCAGCCACCGCCGCCTCCTTGTCGCCTCCTCGACGTCCCCATGGCGAGCAGCAGCGGTAGTGGAGATTGAGGGCGTAGATCTAGGCAGTGTGGAGGCAAGCGCTCCATCGTATCCCGCCGCCTGGGTCCGAATGACCACCCTCGTACTCCCGGCCTCCAGATCCTCAACAGCGTGTCCCCTTCTTATTCGGAAGGGCCACGAAACACCTGGGTTATATCTCAAATTCAAGTTAGCAAATTGTATTTAGCAAATTATAGTTAGCAATTTTAATTTGCTAATTTAGGTCCTAAAATTAGATATATATTTTAGTTTAAAATATGTTGACTTATTATTAGATATGTATATCATAATATTAGATGTGCATAACTATATCGGTGTTTTAGATGTTACCATCACTTCCTATTGAGTAATTAGTTTGCTACTTTCTTGTTCTGCAATTGATGACTTGACATAATTGCAAGATTATCCACATGTGCCGATTGATATGGTATTCGTATTTTTTTTCTCTAGGCATGTAGGCGTACCTATAACTTGTCCTAGGTACATTTGCATGCTCAGAGATGAAAATCACTTTGCTATAATTATAAGAAGGTTAGTTAATATTGAAGTTTGCAGTTAACAAATTCAAAAACTAACATGCCGATTGATGTAGATGCTTCCTCATCTACAATGGCTACATGATATTATTGCGGACCTTGGTGGCACACCACCTGTGGTAACGACCACATTAGCTGATAACAATAAAATCAAAATCACTATCTCTTTTAGCATTGTTTTTCCTATAGAAAGATATATCACTTTAACAGCATCAAACTCCGAAATAGACCAAAGACTTATAGTTAAAAGATATGTTATCCATGCGCTTCTACAATCAGTTAACCTGCAACTTGGATACATGTTTCTAGGCTACAGTTATTTTAAATTGAAAGCGATCGAACAGAATGAGCATGTGTTTGCAAAGACTCCTAGGCTCTCGCGGTTACATGCAGCTGAAACGGTTAGTGACATGAACCTATAGTTTGTAGCTAGAATTATTTCAATAATATTAAAAAATTTCTCTATACTGTTGCTCTTTATCTATAGGATTTTTACTGGAACACTCGGATGCAGATAGATCGTAGCTTAACTTCAATCTTACGTCTTCTTGCCAAGCTATGGGGTACACATTATTTGGTCCACAATGCAGGAAGGTCTGGGAAGAAAAGTACCAGTCACACCTTAAGTTCAGTGTGATAGTAACAGTTTCGTTATTTATGGAAGTCCAATGAAACTTCCATTTGAAGCAACAGCTAGTGCGCTCATTTATGCGTTGAATCATTTTGATATAATATTTGGAGTTGAAATTTTAGATATCAACTATGATGTAATTTTAAAAATACCTGTAGTTTGAATTAATTTATTAAGTGTTTATCGTGACTTAAACATTAGAAGAATGGATGCATGTGCATGTGATACATTTTGGTTTGTGCAATTTTTCGGCTGCCGAATATCTATCAGTGTTGGTTCTATTTTTTGGCTGCCGAATATCTATCAGTGCCGGTTTGTGGATCGAACCGGTACTGATAGTGATTTTCAATGTCGGTTCCATATCCGACATTAATAGTCATTGACTATCAGTGCTGAGTAATCAGTGTCGGTTCAAAACGTACTATTGATAGCGATTTTGAACCGATGCTGATGAGATATTCTGTTCTCGAGTGAGCCAACAAGCATCTGAAAAAGAGAAGAATGCACGCGTACGACACGTACCGACGACAATTTGCCGGCCGGCGCATCTGAAAAAGAGAAGAAAGAGGCCATTATCAGTGGCGGGTCCATGAAATTTTCACTGGGTTTGCTAAAGGCAAACATCAGTTTATTATCTTGTGCCTATTTAAATTCCTAGCTCCCAAGATCATTTTAGCATAACAGTAATTTCCATACGTTAACATTCTAGAGTGTCTTTTCTCCTCTGATCCTTTTTTATTCAAGTTTTCCTCGATGGGAGAGAGTGGACAACTCATTTGAGCATAGATCATTTTGATGTTGACCTCTACCATTCCATTCTCTATGATCTACCAACAGTTGAAGAGAGACAAATTAACCACGGATGTGGCACAACTTTTTAATTGGCTACCAGGCTTCTGCTTTGGCTCATTACCGACCGAGTAGCAGCAACACATTTTCATGCATGAGCCAAGCCTTTGTGTCTGCTATGGAACTAGCCAAACGTTATGGTTTCTTCGGCTTGTTGCGGTAGCAAGCAAAAGAATGAACCCAATTAGACATGCACGACAAAAGAATAGGAAAATTAGAGTAGGAATGTGGTTCAGCTGTTTGTCATCTATCTCCTCCATCCAAGTTGATCAGCTTGTTCTCGAGTGAGCCAACAAGCATCGACCTCCAAGGTGAGCTCTGGCCAAACACGGGCAGCCACCAGTTCACCAACGCTATCCTGATCCCCATTGACTTTCCCAAATAGTGGGTGTGCCTGTGCATATACCCAGAACACCCCCTGATCTGCCCGTGAATTACATCATCGCATGCATTTGGAATTATTTCTTGCTATCCATCTGGCAGATGCCAGACAACAGCAAAAGTATTGATGGTAACGTGTCTGTAGAAATTAAACACGGTTTGTTCGTTGGCATGGTGTATACCCACTACGTAGAAAAACCCTATGTAGAGATGCTTTATTTGTAGGTTAGATACCCTTTATTTAATCTCTAGTGGAATAAAGAGGCGTTTTCATAAAGCGTGTAGGAAGGTCTCCGCATGGACCGCGTCAGGATGTGTAGCCATGTATTTTCTTTTAGTGTGTCTATTAGATACAAGACGTTTGATAGAGACGTTAGATACATGCCTACAAATGTAGATACACTACTTTCATAGATATATTCATATTATGTGTCTATTAGTTTAGACATGTTGTATAGTGACGTTTTGTTGCGTGTTAAGAAATATAGAAACACTTTATAGGTCTCGTCAAGGGCTATCATTTTTATATAAACTAATTTTCATCCAACTTCATATAAATACGTTATAAATTGCAGAGATGTACAGTACTACATATCAAGAAATATCTATGTTACATTTTAAAACGTTTCTAGATGCTAATAATGGCTTGTTTGATATATTTTAAGACGTCTATAGATGCTAGTGATGATCAAAGCGTGTCTAATATCATGTCGAGGTGTTATTAATATCATGTCAAGAAGCATCTTTAGTTGGCTACTGGTGGTCTAAGCATATCTAATATCGTGTCACTTTGAGGCATTTTCAATATCATTTCAAGAGGCATCTTTTGGTGGCTAATGATGATCGAATAGTGTCTAATATTGTGTCACATTGAGGCATTCCTAATATCATGTCAAAAGGCATATTTAGGTGCCAATGTATCGACGCTTATAAAGCGCTACAACTGAAGCGTGCCTAGAAGGCCTTTTTGTTGTAGTGACCTGGTCTTTTACATGGGCAAAGATAACTAAGGTAGTAAAATTGTTAAGGGACAGGGACCTGCTCTGCTTTTGTTTGGTTTACTACGCCTTCTCGTTTTTCTTTGCAACACTAATGTATCCATGCCCATTCAAGGACTAATTTAGTGGGAGGTTTTCAATAGGAGAAAAAAGATACTCCATCCGATCGTAAATAGAGGTCATTTTAGACATTAACACAATCTACGAGGTAAACCTTTGACTAGCAATTTCTATGAAAAGATGATTTTAAAATAAAAAGATTACATATTTCGAAAGTAATTTTTGTGATGGATATACTAACATCAATATTATATTGTCAGTCTACCTAACACTATTATAGAATAGAACATGTGATCACTACTGGCTCGAAACTGGCTTTACTGCTGGTTTTTGAGCTGACCATGATTGGTCGACAGTGCTCAGGAACCTGCAGTAATAATCCTTATCACTATTAGTTCATAGCTGCAGCCAACAGTGACACTCAGAGTATCAGCGCCGGTTTTTAACATGAGCTTGCAGTGATACTCATAGTATCACTGTCGGTTCTTAACATGAACCACACCAAGAACCAACAGTGATATGTACAGAGTGTTATCCTGATCGTTCCTACTTCTATATGTCACCCTTATATGAAAAAACATATATAACAGTTCATTCTCACATACATGCATCACATGTCATTCACATACACAAATAGTCTCATCTTGACACATTTCATTCACAAATAATCCATATACATAACCAAATTTCATCATAGATCATTCACAAAACATATACAGAGATGACATGTCATTCAATAGGTCACACCAGAAGTCAAAGCACATACTATGATACTATCACCTCATCCAAGAGATCATAGATAGAGGTGATGTAAAGATATGCAAGGTACACATAGATTTGAATATTGTTGATCTGTTGATGAAGCAACTCTTGCGACCCAAGCATGAGGTGCACATGAGAGCTATGGGTATTAAATACTTGCATGATTGACTCTAGTGCAAGTAATAGATTGTTGGTGATGTGGCCTAGAGGCAATCATAGAGATGATTGTATCACATATATGTTTTGTACTTTCGAATAATGTATTATCCTGTTCCTTGGATAATTATTATTTACTTTGATTAGCAAGTTGGTGATACTGCTGGGTTTGTTATATGATGTGCCATCAGTTATAATTTTAAATGGTGTACCTGTTGGATCCTTAGACCTGATATCGTTATTAATTCCCAGAATGTGTAATGACACACTTTAGGGCTGTCAAGCGCTACTCCATAATTGGGTAGTCATAAAGGTATTTTTTTAGTTTGCCACAAAACATGCTATGGGGTGTGAGCAATCAAGGTGGAATTTGCCCTCCTATTTATTGGGAGAGATATCTTTGGCCCCTCAATGTGGTTGTATTAGAAGAGCATGGCCATGCCAATGTGATTAAAGAGTTAATCGCAACTTTACTAGCCATCTTCTCCCTGCAAACAACACCAACACATCCAAATCTATATTGACAAACATGCATATAAGAACTCGCGTCATCACATAATCACAAAAGTTACAAAGTTCCAATCAATTCATTACAGAATCACAATGTTACAAAGTTTCGATCAACTCATATGACATATATAAGACCTTATAACCTAGGGATTCTATAGTGGAACTCGTTGTGTGGGCTTATGACTTTAGCCACCAAGAACTCTACGATCCATTGTCAAATCTCCGGAAGTGCGCCGTCAATGAACAAAAGCGTCAAAATCCTGAATAATTTGACACATAACCAGTGTCATATTATCATGAAATTAAACTAATTACTGAAATTAATTATGAATAATCTCGTATCGAACTTACATTGGAGGATTTGATATCCTTCATGCGGAGCGTGATGAGTATGTTCCACGCAACATAGAATCCACGGGTGTTACCTGGTGGTTGTTGGTGGTACTGCTGGAAAGAAAACTTAGTGCTAGATAAAAAGGAAAGAAGCATCAACAGAGAGCATTTTGTATTCTTTTAGGTAGCATTTACCATGAACCTGGTCTTGTGTGTCAGTTTGCGGCTGACTTGTCAAAATCCCTGCATAAGGATGGATCGATTAGGGAGAATTTGAATGTTAGAAAAGTTAAATATGTAAACCAAGTTAGGCAGAACTTACACATTGAGCATTCCTTTTACAACGATGTAATCACACTCTCCAGGTTTGCCTTTTCGTCCTACTAGCCTTGACGAGTCGAGTTAGAACACCAAGTCCCACTTGGGGCAAATGACCAGTAAGATCCAATGGCCAGCGGTGTTATGGGCGCCCATCAGGTACTGCATTTGGGAATATTGTTGCATTGCCCTAGCCACATGGTCCATAGCATAATCAAGGTGAGTTTGGATGACCGATATTGTAATGGCCTCAGAGTCAAGACATGCAATGGAATCCTTATTCTTCTTTGTTTCTTTCATCAAGTGTCTACAGGTAACAACATAGTTAGATTCAAAATTTAGTGGTATTAATTATTGAATATTTAGTTTCAAGGGACTTACAATGTGAAGATCCTTAATAATGAAACATCCATGCCATCAAGGTGAAGAGGTCGTATAAGACATTGAAACCCACAATGAAGTAGCCATAGTCATTAATTAAGCGGTGTCATCATTTGTACTGTATGACTATGGATGTGTCATTGCTATCTCTAGAAGCCTACAGGTAGTAATTATACAGGTCGACACATGCTTGTCCCGCCCTTACTAGGCCATCTACCGTCATCATGGGCTCCCCATATTGACATTTCGTGTTGGCACTAGTCCACGTTGCTCCAATGTCCATAGACTTCTTCACCGGTACAATGGCCTTCGACATCTTCGACATGTTATTCTTAGAGTCTTTCTTCTCAGCTCCCTTTTCCTTCTTCTTTGGGCTCTTTAGGGTGACGGAATTGGTTCTAGAAGTGAGACTGTCGGATGCAGAGGAGAAGGCAATGAAACCGGCTTCTCTGGAGGAGGAGAAGGCAGTGAAGCTTTCACTGCCTTCTCTAGAAGTAAAGGGCGCGGCGGCGGTGCACTAGATACAATTATGTCGCCCCTCTTCCACTGGATCCTTTAACGAAGAGCTTCTCCCAGAGTTGTGACTTCATCATTAGGGGAGAGCTCCAACACATGATCGGTGGCATCGCTATGTACCATGTCCACCGTAACCCCAGCATAGCCTGCACGTATTGGGACCGTATGTATGATGCAGATGCCTGGAAGAACCTGACCCCTTGCAACCTCGATGTGATACCCGCCAGGCCTGATTACAAGGTTGCAGCGCGTGGGCCCTTCTAGCAGGTCAATCATATCTGACTCAGTCATGACAACAACTACTTGTTGATTGACCTCTTGGAGGCGCAGCTACTCTTCCCTGCAGCTCTGGTGCTAGCTTCCGTTGTGGCTGAAATGTCTATTCCCTTTGCTGCACGCTACTATATGATATTTGCGTAAACTTTCTAGGTGATATCATGTGTCAATTTCTATGTCAATGTTTGTGTCAATGCATCCATATCCACTGCATGCGTCTTCCTCTTCTTGTACATCCCAAAATCTTCAGGAAAACCGTATTTCTAGCCGTGGGAACTTGACACACCTCGCACTCAACTTGGGTACTCCAGGTTTCCTAGCACTGCTAAGAGAACATCATGTTCCCTAACCTCAGTGAAAGAACCTTGGCTGGCTTCGGCTGCCTTTTCTTTTACTTTTTTTGTGAGTGCCTGGGTTTCGGTTTTTCTAAATGTGATTTCCTCGCTCTCGAACAGCTCACCCCTTGCATGCAAATATGACTGCGATCGTCCTAGGAATTGGAGCCAAGGATTCTCACGGCCTTCTCTGGATAACTTTTCGTCATCTACCTATCATTTGGCCCTTTTCCCAGCATACCTGGTTGCGCCGGTCCTATGGTTATGCTTGTTCCTAGTCTGAAGCTGCTTCTTCTCCTCACTCTTTCTCTTTCAAGTGCATGTAGTTCTCGAAGGGCACCACCCCTTTAGCTAAGTACCGATTCACAAGCTTCCTCTTGAAACTTTAGTGAAGTTTCATGATTGCTTTCATTGCTGCATTGAGCGCGACAATCGTTTGACATTCGCTTATGTTTCCGGGGTACTCCAGATACTCCTTGATAATATTATCGAACAAGTCCCTCTTAGATTCGTCACTGAGGTCTTCGAACTTAGTCGTTATCGGTACCCTCACCTGAGCAATGAGCCCTGTGACCCTTCGGAATATATTCAGGGCCTTCTCATCCATAGGCAGCCCGTCAGCATCGATTCCCTTGATGATAACCTTGTCCATTGGCCACTGTTTTTGTGACCTTGCCTTTCGGGCTCGTGCACCGCTACCAGCTGTCTGGCTTGGAGACTGTGCTTCCGCCATCTAAAGAGAAAACAAGGGGAGTTGACATAAACGAAAAATTACTCCTCCATTCAATAAGTATAAAATGCATTGGCTCATATAAATACCTCTTCGGTGGGATTGTATTCTTCGTCACTTGCCCGACGTCGGTTCTCCCACATTGGTGACGGGTCAAGGCTCGGGTTGTGACACTGGCTTTCGCTGCTCCCGGAGGAGGACGCGTGTGGGCTTGGGCTCCTATCCACCCCATCTTGTGCCGAGGCGGCCTCTAGTGCTAGCATCCTTAGTACTTTTGGTTTCTCAGGGGTGACAGTCATCTTCTTCCCCATGGTTTCTTAGAGGAAAGAAAAGGAATCAAGGTTTAGGATTTTCTTAAGTTTGCAAAGTCAAACTATCTCCCCCTTCATTTTTATCAACTTTAGTCATTGCATGCAGCATGATCCCACATTCTATTTTTTTCCTACCATCTTGGACACTAAAAACTATTTCAGCACTAGTCCTCTCCTATTCTAGTTGATATCTATACCTTTTGGGACTATCCATAGACATATATATGCTTTTAAAAATAGCTAGTTTGCATAGTCCATAGATAAAATAATGTATTCCGTTCTTCTCGCAGCTAGGAGCTGTGTCAAGATATGGAGAATCATGATCACAAAGATAATTCAAACATTCATATGTATTGAGTCACTCCATGTGTGTTAACATTTTAGAGATCCTGATTTAATTGTAATGAGCAAAAGATAGCAATCAAAAATTTATTGTCAAGTTGGAGGACTTTAGGAAGATGTATGAATGTTTTTTCTCAAAATTCAAATATCAATAAAGAGAATGCATCTACAGTACTAAAGTCTCAAATAAGAAGGAAAGGATTGTTGCTGCATTCTTGGGTTAGTTTCTGCCTTTTTTTCTTAGGTAATTATTTCGATTAATAGTCAATACACATCATCGTTGATAGCAAAACTAGAATAACAATTTCAAATATCATGTGTAAACCATGAACTAGACAGCATGTGTGAAGCATGTATAAGTATGATCTCTGAAAATAAATAACGATTGGCTCCAGGACAATTAAGTTCCTAGTACATCATCGATTGAGCAAATTATAAAATTCTCAACTAGCTATAAAACCTAGTTAGTGCCCTCAAGCCAAGTAATCTCATCATTGAGTGTGCCGCTAAATCGAACAAAATACTTAGGTTCTGGACATAACTAGTAAAGAGCTTCCAAGACAGATGTGGAAACGGAACAGCAAGATCCAAACAATTACTCACAAAAGCAAAATGATGAATCAACTTTCTTGTCCAGAATCTAGTATGCTAAATAAGTTCTAAGTTAACAGCAGCACAACTTCTAAGGATCAATGATAATAAATAGCTCACTCTAAAATTGAATTAAGCACTGCACCTCCCATACAAGAACAAATCAGAGAGTGCAACCAATGAGGACTTCCAGAGCTACCAAATACATTAAGCAAGATCACAGGTCTTAAGCTATTGTACTCACAATCATGCCCAATCTTAGTATATCAAGTCATCACCGAGCAACATAAGTGTGCACCTGAACCGTAGCTGCAAACTACACTACTATAGGCTTCTCCTTGAGCTAAAATGTGAGGGGGGGGGGGGGGGAGGGACCGGCAAACTTCACCTCGGTGTGGGGGAGATCGTGGTGCGGTCGACTCGGTTGGAGGGCGGCTAGAGGCAGCGGTCGACAAAGGGAGTCCATGGATGGGGAGGCCAGGGCGGCGCATCGAGGATGAGGAGGCCGGGCGACGCGTGGGGAGGCCAGAGCGGCGCGTCGGCAAAAAGGAGGCCAGGTGGCGCATGAGGAGGCCGGGGTGGCGTTGAACCCTAGCGCGGGCAAAATGACTTAGGCACAATGAACGGAGTGCACGCGGGGACTCGGTATATATAAAAATAGGTCATATGTGACGGGTGATGAATGTCACCCGTCACCTATAAGTACCAACCATCACTTATTTTACGTAAAAAGTGATAGGTTAACCTATCACCTGTTACTTATGACTTGAAGTCATAGGTGACGCGTTAATAGTATCACCCATCACCTATGACTTCTAATCAGTGACAGGTGAATAATATCACCCGTCACCTATCACTTTGACAAAAAATTTAGATTCAAATTCATTAACATTACAAATTTGATATTAATAATTTAAATTTGACATTAATATTGCAAATTTAAATATGATCTTAATATTACAAATTTTACATTAACATTACAAATTCAAATAACTTGAGACCTAAAATTCAAATTTGACATTAAAATTACAAATTTGACACTCAAATTCAAATTCGCCATTTCGTGCTTTCTTGACATGGATCCCTTCGTTATGGTCGGAGCACAGGTATGGAGTTTTCTCAGTCGGTGAAAGGTGTGGCACGATTACAGTAGCAAAAGGGGGGATTTCACCAGGTGTAAGTCTGTGATCCACATTGTTCGCATGGAGGGTCCGATCCAACTCTCCCTCTTTAAGGCCTTTCTAGCCATGTTTGTTCCAACATGTATAATTCTCTTTAAATCCACGCATGACCAAGTGTGCATGCATATTGTCTGGTTTCAGGAACTTCTTATTATTCTTGCAGTCGTGAATGGACAATACATTGCCATTTTACCACGATATTTCATATCCGTCGAGGCAGCACTCATGAAATGCTTCACCCCGCTTACATACTCCGAACCAGTCCGGGTCTCAAGGAACATCCAACTTCTGTCCGTCATCTACAATTAATGTAAAAAAATTCATTCTTCATTAACAATTACCTTAATTTCGTGGCTAAGCATGCGATTAAAAATTTCATTTAAATACACTAGATTTGTGGCATCTCACGGTAGATCGGACAAACCTAGTATCAAATATAACATAAATACGACTCACTTGTACTAAGATTTTGAATAAAGATGCAAAATGGCAGATTGCAACTCAAAGCACAACAAATCTTCAAATAGGGATTAGAGGAGGAGGAAAGGGGCTATGCAAACATCGAAAGAGCTAGTACCAATTCAAACTTCAAATCAGCAAGATATTAGAAAATCTCTAGCGGAGCCAGTGAAAATCGCCAGCACTGTGCAGGCGGAATAGCTGATTAATTGTTCGCCCACACAGTGGTTGGCCAGGTGTTAAAATAGATCTAAGTAATAAGTGATGGGTGATAATATTACCCGTCACCTATTATTCGTTATAAGTGATAGGTCATGTTACGACCCGTCACTTACGACTGGTGCAGAGAGACCCGTCACTTATGACCAAGTCAGACTTCAAATTTGACATTAAAATTAAAATTTTGAGATTACTATTACAAATTCAAATAACTTGAAACCTAAAATTCAAATTTGACATTAATATTATAAATTTAATATATACAAATTCAAATATTACATTAATATTACAAATTCGACACTTAAATTCAAATTTGCCTTTTTTGTTCTTTCTTGACATGGATCCCTTCATTATGGTCGGAGCGAAGGTATGGAGTTTTCTCGGTCGATGAAAGGCATGGCACAATTGCAGTAGCAAAAGGTGGGATTTCATCGAATTGATTGAACTGCTCCTCATCAACGACGTTTGCAACTCCGACGATGCGTCTTTTCCCAGCGAGAACCACATGAAGTTTCTTCTTTGTTGTGTCGATCACATAAAAGAGTTGGTGAACATCTTTAGCGAGTACGGAGGGTTCAGACTTGTATCCGACATATTTAAGATCAATGCTAGTGAATCCATGCTTATCATTAGTGATGCCCTTTGCCCCATGTACCCAACAGTACCGAAACAGGGCTACCATGAAGCCCAAGTAGTTCAGCTCCCAGATCTCCTCTATTTGACCGTAGTATAAGCCCTCTGCATGTTGTTATCATAAGCATCTCTACGGACACAACTGTTCTATTATATGCTCTTCTCATCTTGGGCAACCGTGTAAAATATGTATCCATTTATATCGTACTCTTGATATGTCATAATTGTGTATATAGGGCCCGATGACAGTTTTCTTATCAGAGCACTTGTAGGAGTGCTTGATTGTCTGATTCGATCTCGGAAGCAAGTCATGAACCTTTGCATATGTTGCCTCACAACTCAAGCTTCAGTCTGCCCCAAATTCTCTTCAAGTAGTATCTGCTTGTGCTCATTGACATATGAGCACACTTCGCTCATTTGTTGCAGCACGAGAAAATGAGCTTGGTCATATGCCTTCAAAACAAGAGTAATTGCCATCTTCCCCAGAACCCCCACACCTGCAAGCCTCTCCTCATGGTGAGACTTAGTCATGCCAATTGGGTTATTTTGGTCAATATAATTAATAGACCACTCCAATGCCTCCTCCGTCACGTAACCTTGCATGATGCATCCCTCAGGAAAGGCTCGATTCCTTACGTACGACTTGAGAATGCCTATATATCTCTCATATGGAAATATGTGATGCAGGAACACGAAGCCAAGGTAGTGTATCTCCTTCACAAGGTGAACAGTGAGATGTACCATGATATTGAAAAAGGATGTGGGAAATACACCTCAAGAAGACATAGAGTCTCAAAGTGTTTTCTTTCTAGCTCCTCCAGCGAGTCTGGATCAAGCACCTTTTGTTCAATTGTATTGAAGAAAAAGCACAGGCTTAGGATAGCCTCATGAACCTTTATTGGGAGGATATTCCTAATAGCTTCCGCAAGCAGTGACGTCATCATCACATGGCAATCATGGGACTCAAAATTCATTTTTAGCTCTTTCACCAAAACAAGTCTTGCGATGTTGGACTAGTAACCAGAGGGAACTTTCACATTGTGCAAGAACTCGCAGAATTCTTTTTTCTCCTTCTTGGACAGAGTGAAAGCTGCTGAGGGTAGGTGTTTTCCTTTGTCCGTGTCATGTGCATGGAGCTCCAGCCTTAAACCCATTTCTTGAAGGTCAGCTCATGTGTTCTCATGATCCTTTCCTTTTCTCTTCATTTGGAGCAATGTACCGATCAGACTCTCGCAAATATTCTTCTTTACATGCATATTGTCGATAGAGTGATGAACATCTAATTTTTCTCAATACTCTAGCTCGAATAGTATTGATTTCTTATTCCACATTCCTAACTGTTCATCATCCTTGGAGGATCATTTTTTGTTGCCAATGACAACATTGATATTCTTAACCTAATTGTGGACATCTTCCCCACTAAAATGCCTTGGAGGTAATGCTTTATCCCTTGTGCCATCGAACTTCTTGTCCATGTCTCGGTACGGGTGCTTCCTGGGAAGGAAATGTTGATGCCACATGTACACTATTTTCTTTAAGTTGTTCAACCTCAACTGCATGTATCATCTAAGCAATAGTGCAAGCTTCACCTTTTTGCTCTGACCTGATAAGTTACGAAGTGTGTACACTATTTTCTTTGAGTTGTTCAACCTCAACTGCATGTGTCATCTAAGCAATAGGGAAAGCTTCACCTTTCTACTCTGACCTGACAAGTTACAATCATTTCTACACTTATATCAATGGGTTTCACAAATGGGGCATTAATCCAACTCTGCATAATCTCCATGAAACAAGGTACAATCCTGCTTACATGCATGTATTTTTCTATTTCTAGTCCTAAAGGACAAATTATCTTCTTCATGTCGTAGACACCCTCAGGAACCATGTTTCCCTCGAGTAGAATGTCCCTTAGCAAATCCAGCAATACTTTGAAACTCTTATCAGTTCAACCAAGGGTTGCCTTTAGCTGAAGAAGCTTTAGGTCCCCAAGTAGCCGCTTGTACTTCTCCTTACAGTTAGGGTAAAGGGGTGCCTTGAATTCTCATAGAAATTCATGAAATTTAGCAAACTCACCACTATTATACTCATCGTGCTGCTCAACATCCCGCACCATCTGGTCCACATTCTCCACAAAATTCTCGAGAAAATTATCATTGGAAACAATATATCCTCGTCCCTGAGATGATGATCCATATCACCAAGTGTAAGTCCTTGATCCACACCGTCGGCATGGAGGCCCCGATCCATCTCTTCTTTATTAAGGCTTTCCTCTCCATGTTTGTTCTAACATTTATAATTCTCTTTAAATCCGCGCATGACAAAGCATGCATAGACATTGTCTGGTTTTGGCAATGTCCTATCATTTCTGCAATCACGACATGGACAATACATTACCGTTTTACCATGATCTTTCATATCCGCCTAAGCAACACCCATAAAATACTTCACCCCACTCAGGTACTCTAGACAAGTCTGGGTCTCAAGGTAAATCCAACTTCTGTTCGCCATCTACAATGTAAAAACATTCATTATTGATTAACAATTACCTTAATTGCATGATTAAGCATGCAATTAAAAATTTCATATAATTACACTAGATTTGTGGCATCTCATGAGCAAACCTAGTATCAAATCTAGCATAAATACAACTCACTTATATTAAGATTTTGGATAAAGATGCAAAATGGTCGATTACAACTCAAAGCACAAAAAATCTACCAAATAGGGGTTAGAGGAGGGGTAAAGGAGGAGATGCAAACCTTCAAAGACCTAGCAACAATTCAAACTTCAAATCAACAAGATACTAGAGATTCTCTAGTGGAACCAAAGAAAATCGCCAAAATCTACTGTGCACGCAGTACTATTGAGTCATGTAACTGTTGGGCATGCACAGTAGCTAGCCAGCTCTTATAAAAGAGCTAAGTCATCGGTGATGGGTCATAAGATTACCCGTCACTTATGACATGTCATAAATGATGGGTCGCAATATAACCCACCACTTATGACTAGCCCAGGGAGACCCGTAACCTATGCCAGGTCATAAGTGACGGGTCGTAACATGACCTGTCACTTATGACTACTGTAGGGAATATGAACCGTCACTTATGATTGGTGCAGGGAGACCCGTCACTTATGCCCTGGTAATAAGTGATGGGTGTAGTTATGACCCGTCACCAATGTGATAAGTGACGGATTACATTATTACCCGTCACTGATAATCTATTATCAGTGATGGATCAATGTCTAATCCGGACACGAGGCTACATAAGTGACACGTCGTTGAAGACCCGTCACTATATCATGTCTCATTTGTCTATTTTTCATGTAGTGACTCTTAGCCCTTTTTTATAGTACGGTCAAAGAACAAAAGAGAGCCAATGCTAATCTAAGTGTCCTTCATCTCTTGTGACACTTAGAACTATAAGGTCCTTAATCTTAACGCTCACATCCTTTGATCGCTCAAGCATTCAATTAAGGGACCAAGAACACCCAACAAAATTGTGAACTAATCTTTTAATTTCCCTTCAAAACAACCTTGCTAGTCACAATGATATGGTTACCATTAATCACCGAAATACTTACCACTTACCAAGGGGCCTAGATGCTACAATTTTCCCCTTTTTGGTGATTGATGACAACACAAATGAGTAGAAAAAATTGAATAAAATACACCCTATCATAGGCATATAACAGCATATAACAATAAGCAAGCGAAAGTGTGAGATCATGTGATGAAAAATTGATTTGAATAATGAAATTAGCATAGCAAAGTGATTTAGCATAAAGACATTAAGATAATGTTCATGATTTGCTAAGATGCTGCCTAGATATGCTTATATGAGTAGTGTTGTGTGAATTGATCTTGAGTTAAGTCAGGAAGGACTTATGCCTGTACTCGTTTGATTCATGTGCAGGTGTTGCTCAAAGACAAATGTGGTCGATGATAGATCGATGAACTAAGTTCAAGGAAGAACTAAGGTTTGGTGACTAGGTTCAGGAGGAACTGACATCGTGGTGATTGAGAATGTCATACGAGACATTTGAGCAGAGAGAACAATGCATATCAAGACAAGGTTTCGCGATGGATGCAGGAGGCGATCTGATCGTGAGAGGATGTGAAGACTAGTTTGTGTTCAAGTCAGAGTAGACACGAGAGAGGCGTGTGGATGCTGAACTTGAGACAAGAGTTAGTCTCAAAGATAGACTCTGAGTTAGTTAGGTACATGCATGTATGCATGTGAGATGTTGCAAGCATGATTACGTGAGAGTTGTTGGCTAATTAGCTTAATTAGTGTAAGTTGTTTGTCCTGTTGTGATTAGAGGAGGATAGAGACTAGGTTGAATATGACACGAAGTTGTAGCTCGATCGGTCACGTTTGTGCGTGTGGCTATCTCATAAATAGAAATGTTTGTTGTATTGGGTGGACAACACAACAAAGAGAAAGATAGAAAACCCTAGAGAGGGTTGTTTTGGGATTTTGTGAAAATCCTTATTGGATGCTTTGGAGAGCCATCTTTTAAACTCATCTAGGCAATGAAAATCAAGTTTCGTGAGTTGATGAGTTGTTGATTTGGAATTTTCTCTCTGTTCTATATTCTATATGCTTGGTTTTGGTTTTTGACTAATTTCATGATTTTAGCGAGTTTCATCTTGGTTTAATCCATTGAAAATATTTCTAGAATATCTAGTGTTTGATCTGAGAAAATTTTGAGTGGCTTTGGTTTGATCTTGAGTAGCTTTTTGGTCAACTCGACTAGGTTTTGATCTACTCGATTCTGGTGGATACAGTCTACTTTGGCTAGGCATCATTCTTGATCCACATATCTGATTGTCTCTATTCTTATTGGAATAGTTTCATATTTGAATCTTGTTTCTACTATCTAAATTTGAGGGCAATCGGACCAACAGATCTTTCTCTACATAATTTTTACTAGAGCGTATACAATCTATTTTGAGTGGAATACCGAGTTTAAATCGATTTTAGATTTGGGTGAGTTAATCTTTGAATTTCTTTTCCGTAATCATTCACCCCCTTCTGATTGGGTATTTTGCGCATATTCGATCCTACAATTGGTATAAAAGGCTTAATCCTTTCTAATTGATCTTAATCGGTAATTGGAAACATGGCTTCACATAGGTATTCACAAAACATTTTGTTTTTTATGGAGTTGATTTTCAGTTTTGGAAGGCAAAGATGAAGGCCTACATCCAAGCACATGGCTTTGCAATTTGGAAAAAGTCTACAAGCCATATATGGTTCCGGAGAATAATAAAGTGACGGCATAGAACATGCCAGCCTTCGAGGCAAATAGCAAGGCATGGAACTTGACCATACAAAGCTTGGAAAAGAGTGACTTCGAACAAGTGATACATCTTGAATCAGCATACGAGGTATGGAAAGCACTCTGTGATTACCATGAAGGTTCATCCACCATTAAAGAGATACGCCAAGATTTATATAAGAAAGAATACATAAAATTTGAGATGAAACTTGGTCGCACTCTGTGATTACCATGAAGGTTCATCCACCATTAAAAAGGTTCGTCAAGATTTATATAAGAAAGAATACATGAAATTTGAGATGAAACCCGGTGAGTCTCTGGATGGTTTCTTTGCTCACTTTAATAAGGTTCTTAGCAATCTGCGTGCTGTTAATGTTGCATATACTGATGCTGAAAATGCACGAAACTGCTAGGAGCTTTAGACATGTCAGTATGGGAGATGAAGGTGGCATCTATTAGAGAATCTACTGTCATGAGTACACTTACATTATATGTTCTTTATTCTAAATTGAAAACTCATGAACTAGATGTCTTTGCTAGGAAGAATGCTAATAAATCAATTGCTTTGGCCTCTCAACCTAGCATGTCTCATATGTAGTCTTCTTCATCAATATTTTTATTATCTTCTATATCTTCATTAACTAATGATCAACTTCCTGAAGAAGATTTAGCAGTACTCTCTACTCGTTTCTCTAAAGCATTGCAGAATGTACATATGAGGAAGAGAGGAAGTGGAGGTCATCAAAGATGCTATGAATATAGTGATCTCAATCATATTCATTCCAATTATCCTAACCTTGCAGAGAAGACATCAAAAGAGGAGAAGGAGAAAAAGAAGCGGTTGTTCAATGAAAAGAAGAAGAAGAGTTTTCTCACTCGTAAGGTTGTGCATCAAGTTCATTTGGCGCTCGAACAAGTCAACTTGAGTGACATTGATTCGAAGAGCAGCGAGGAAGACACAACATCCAAAAGCAAGACATTGAGTGATTTGACCAGATTGTGTCTTATGGCAAGGAACAAAGAAAGCTCAATCGAAGATGAACTTGACAGTGACGGTAACGTGGTATTACCTACTTATGATGATCTATCTAATGCTATTGTTCGTCTTAGTACACTCTTAAAGAAACATAACAAGAAATTCAGAAACATGATGTTTTAATTGAATCACTTAATTCTGAAATTGCAAGACTTCAGACTTTAATTCCTAATGACGATGCTTGCAAGTCATGTGATTTAATTTATTCTAAGCTCACTTCTCTTAGAGATATTCATGATTGTACTCTTGAGAAACTCAGAGAAGAAATTGAGAAGAATGAGAAACTTGTTGTATTGGATTGCAAACATGTTAAAAATGCTAGTTGTTCAACGTCTGATTTGCTCATTAAACTTTGTATTTTAATTGCTCAATTCTTGAATTAAAGTTGCATGATGCTAATGCTAGAGTTTCTCAGATAGCTAATGACATGATTACTCATGAGTTTCTTTCATACTTTAATTGTTGTAAACAAAAGAAACCCAGGAATGTTGCTTGTGATAAGTGCCCAGCTCTTTCTAAACAAGTTGATTACTTGAAAGGAACTTTAGAACATTTTTCTAAGGGAAAGAAAATTCTGAGCCTGATTTTAGATTCTTCTAAATCAAGCACATGTAAACAAGGTTTAGATTTGATCCCTATGCTTGTTTTAAGACAAATGCACCAACTATTGTCAGGGCTTTTGGTAGTGGAAAATTTGAAACACTTGTTGAATTTCAACATAAGAAGGTTGTTTTAATTCTGTTGGATTTTTATCTTCTACAATGAATGCATGTTGCTTCTTCTTCTAAATCCACACATCGAGTTAACTACACTTGCACTCATTGTGGTAGAGATGGACATTTATTAGATTTTTTCTTTAGACTAGCTAAACAACAAAGGAAAGAAAAGTTTCAGGCTAGGTCTAATTTACAGAAGGTACGTTTTATCCCTTGTGAGGTTGTGGCACCTCACTTTGTGCCTCGGTGAAATAGTCATCACCTTTTGCTACTCATGTAACTCATCATGAACATACTCGGGCTTCTCAAGTTGAGACTACCCAGGCTGCTAGTGCTTCTCGAGTTGAACTTACTCGAGCTTCTCGAGTTGAGTCTACTCGGGTTACTCATGTTTTGCCTACTAGCATTTCTAGTCGGGTTGCTAAGTACTGGATCCCTAAATGCTTTATTACTAACTCCAGTACTAAGGCCTCGACATCTTCTATTGCTTTGTAGACTTCTCGAGCGAGGAAGGAGAATATTTGGCTAGTTGATTCTAGATGTTCCCGTCACATGTTCAATGATAAGAATTGGTTCTTCTCCCTTGTGCATGCATCTCATGCTAAAAGTGTTACTTTTGGAGATGCTTCTTCTACATCAATTGTTGCAAAAGGTACAGTGCAGGTAAATGACAAGTTTATGTTCAAAGATGTTGCTTTAGTCAAAAACTTGAAATTTAACTTGCTTTCTGTCTCACAAATGATTGATGAAGATCTTTAGGTGTGCTTTAAGAAAAATGAATGTAAAGTTTTAGATGCTTCAAGTGATATGGTATTTAGAATCTCACATGTTAGAAGAGTATTTAGACCTGATTTTGATGCATCCCCTTCTTCTAAGCTTAGATGTCTTGTTGCTAATGTTTCTAAAGATCTATTCTTTTGACATCGTAGACTTGGTCATATAGGTCTAGATCATCTCACTCAAGTTAGTGGTTTATATTTTATTCATGGCTTGCTTAAGATTAAGGGTGATAGCGAGTTAGTTTGCTCTTCTTGAAGACATGGTAAAGTGCATTCAGGTTCACATACACCTATTACCTTGGTTATGACAAATGAATGAGGTCAACTTTTACACCTTGATACTGTTGGACCTTCTTGTTGGAGCAAGACATCATCTTGCCCCAGCAAGTACAGCGAGAGTTTCTTCTAAGGAGGAGACTCAAGCTTGGAGACGAAATTTGAGAGGAATGAACACCACAAATGTATTGATAGTCAAAATATGGACCGGGCAAGGGGGAGTATCACAGGAAGATTTTGTGATTGTGCTCCTCCGTGCAGTCTTGAGCGTGCTTCCCAGATGACCATGACCCCCTATTTATAGAGTGGTACATAACTTAGTGTACAAGTTATCACGATGTACAAATATTTATGACCTGGCTGAATTACTGGGCCTTATCCTGGATAACTACTTTTTACCCTACATAGAAGATAAATATCTGTCGTGGTAACTATTGTGGTGCCTGCCCCATGAGGGGTGAGCCGCCTCCCCTGCAGAGATGGAAGCAGCATGGTCACCGGCACCTCTGCCGACGACCGAAATGGTCTAGCTCCTGAAGAAGCTGTCGAGATCATTGACATCTCTGAAGAGGATAATGAGGAAGATGACGTCATACTCAAGTCAAGGTTAACTGCTCAATCGTAGGGCTTTGGAGAATCCAACCGGGTGACCCCAGCTTTATACCCGAGCCAAGTAGCCACGTAAGCTTGGGAGATGAAGCGGAACCGACGCAGCGGTGTCCCCCATTGAATGCCTGAGGGGACCGTGGCCATACCCTGGTCGTTCCGCCAACACATGGTAATGTTCCATGACGAACGCCTCATTTTCTCGCACGAACGTCCCATCACAATAATAACCCATACTCCTTTCAGCGCGTGACGGGGGCATGGGCACAAGACCCTAAACGACCCCCCTCATTGTTCTGTCAAAATGCGGTAGTGGCACATCTCATCCTGCCAGGCAAACACGTGGGGTCCCCCGATCCTACACGTAATCTCTACTATAGCGACCTCAAAAGGCAAGAAGAACCATTACCAAAGAAATACAGATAGCCTATATCGGCCTTGGCATGGACCGCAGAGTGCACCACCTCCATCGACACCCCTCTGGCTCGGGGTCCCAACACCGTGCATGCCAGCTCCAACAGGCTCCGGAGCACATCGCCACCGCTAGTACACCATCAGCCTTGGGCCTCGCCATCGACGCCCATGGTTCCCGACAAAAAAACTTCTTAAGGACAGGGAATTGGCATCGAGCATCCTTGATACTATACTAGGCTAGAGGTTGTTTTCCTCTACATCCTCTCCCCCCTCCGAAACATCGGGGCCTGAGAATGAGGGGGTACTATTGGGGGAAAATAAACTAGCCTAAGGATAATGGTTGAAGATTACTATACAGGTCCCTCCAGAGCCTTGATCTCAGGACCCTCAGCTAAAGGCTCGACCTCCGAAGGCATCGGGCTCCTTCGCACCACCTCTTCATACCTGCAAAGCCTTCCCACGACTCGGAACCAGCCCGGCCTCCCGAAGCCTGGCCCCCCGAAACCTCGGTCTCCCGAAGCCTCGGTCCCCTGAAGCCTCGGCCCCCCGAAGCCTTCACCTCCCAGAGCCATGCCTCCCGAGACCCCCGTCTCTAGCTGCTCGGGCCGGCTTCCCGGAGGCTACAGGGTGAGTCATCAGGCCTCAGGAAAGGTCTGCCAGAAAGGGAGCATCGGTCATACTTTGCCTGCAAGGAACTGACCGGCATTAAATGCCTAGGCTGGTGGACGCCGCTCTAACACCCCAGCGTAATGGAGGCTATCCTGACACCCTTGATAATGCGACGCCGAGCCACAATTGGCGACCGGCTCACCCCCTTCAGGGGGCAGGCACCACAATAGTTACTACGATGGATATTTATCTCCTAGGGTAGAAAGTAGTTATCCGGGATAAGGCCCAGTAATTCGGTCAGATCCCAGATATTTGTATATTGTGATAACTTGTACGCCAAGCTACACACAGCCCTATAAATAGGAGCCATGGTCGCCTGGGCTAGAAGGGGCTAGATAGCAGAAAGAATAAGGTGAAAAAACACCAAGTCACGCTGTGATACTCCCCATAGATCAATACATTCATGGTGTTCCTTCCTCTTAAACTTTATCTCCAAGCTTTAGTCTCCTCCTTAGAAGAAACTCTCGTGTACTTGCTGGGGCAAGATGAACTCTTGCTCCAACAGCGTCGAAGTCAAAATCGAAGACCAAAGACGTATTAGCAGAGGAGGCACGCTCCAGAGCCTATTGGAGTTGGTGTATGCGGTATTGGGACCCGAGGCCGAAGGGGCGTCGGTGGAGGTGATGCGCCCCAGGGTCTGTGCTGAGGCCGATTTATATTCTTCAGACTTTTTTGCTGATGTGTCTTCTCGCCATTTGAGTTTGTAAGAGTGGGGGATTACGTGTGGGATTAGGGAATCCCCACGTTCGCCAGTTTGAGGACGATAGGATTGGATGTGTCACTGGCGCGTTCTGATTGGATAATGCGTGGGTTCGTCTATGGTCTTGTGCCAATGCCCCTGGCATGCGTCGTAAGGAGTCTAGGCCATTAACGTGACAGCACGTTCGTGCAAGAAAATGAGGCATTGCCGTGGGATGTTGTCATGTGTCAGTGGAGCGACCAGGATATGGCCACGGGCCCCCAAAGATTAATGAGGGACGCCATGGAGCGACGCCGCGTTGGTTCCACCTCACCTCCCTGGCATACGTTGCTACTTGGCCCGGATATAAAGCTGGGGTCACCCGGCTGGATTTATCCCTGCCCCACGAGCGAGCACTCAACCTTGACTTTGAATATGACATCATCTTCCTCCTCATCCTCTTCGAAAATGTCGATGATCTCGACTGCTTCTACTGGGGCTGGGCCGTCTCAACCACCGGTGGTGGCACTAGTGGCCGTCCTGCTTCCATCCCTACGGGGGGGGCAACTGCCTGTCGCTCCTGCCCAGCCCCCGGTTCAGTAGAACACGCCTGTCGGGATCATCGATATGATCGACTGGGATCTCCTGCGGAGGGAGTGTGACAAGAAGGAGCAGGCTTCGGCATCAAGGGAGGGGGCTAGGAAGAGGCAGGAGGAGGCCCCGCGGTGGCTCCTTCAGTTTCTTCTTCCTCTTCTGACAGCTCGGGGACCGGCTACTGCATTAGCTTTTGTGGCTACAGGACACGGATGAAGTGCATACGCCACTCCATGTGCGACCCCTGCCAGGATCCGTTGGAGGTGAAGGTGGCCATCGGGGGTGCTTCGCGGACATCCCTATTTTTCCGTTCGACTATTGCCCTGCTGTGGTGTAACATCCCAATTTTTGGCCAAATCAGTTTCAAAATTTGGTTTAAACAAATCCTTTCAAATCAATTCAAAACATTTCAAGAACTTCCAAAATTTAAAACCTTTTTATCTCTCTTGGGCTCAATCCCTCTTCCAACCCATCAGCCGGCCCATTCCCTCTCTTTTCTTTCTTCCCCGGCCCGGCCGCCTTCCCCCCTGGGCCGCGCCATTCTCTCTACCTATCCGGCCCGTCATCTCCTCTCCCTTCCTTCCCGTGCAGCTCTGGCCCAGCCCACTCGCGCGCCTCCTCTCTTCTTCTTCCTCGCGGCGACCGCGCTCACGCAGTACGCACGTGTGCGAAAAGCTCGCACGGCAGCGTACATGCAGGACCCCACCCTCTGCCTACCGATACACGCAACGGACCGCTGTGCCATCCCTCTCCTCCTTCCCTGCTCTAACCCGTCACATCCCGTTGTACCGGCGTCGACCACGAGCAAGGAACACGGCCGCCGGACGCCATCGTGTCGACTACTCACCACGGCCCGTCCTCTCTCCGCGCCAACACCTCTGTGCACGTGTGTACTGGGTATCCAGAGCCGAGCCACTCGGCTACGATAGCATTTACACCACCTGTACCGAACTCGGCAAGCGTGCTCCCACCGTCGTCCTTTCCCCGCCAAGCACCCGTTTCTCCCCGCCTATATATAGCTGCCCGAGCTCTGCCTCCCTTCACCGCCGCTCATCAAGCTCTTAAGGCAAGCCTTCCCTCCCTCTACCTCCCTCGACTCTCACTACCTCTGCTGCTCTCTCTCTCTCTCTCTCTCTCCACCGAGTTTTCCCCATCATTGATCTCCCACGATAGAGCTCTAATCACCGCCATTTTCGGCCACACAGCACCACATGCCATACCGCCACTCTCCAGCACCCTCACCTTCCTCTCCAGGGCCCCCATCAAGCCTCCCATCGAGCTTCCCGCACCAAACCGATGGCGTCTCTCCGCCGACCCCTTTTCGTCCCTCACCACGGTTCGGAGAGCCTTAAAATGGACTCCCCGTGCTTCCCTCTTCCTCCTGGTGGTCTCGCTGGCGAGATTGGTGGCCGGGAGCCCCGTTCTGGCGAAGCTCCAGCGAGCACGCCACCGCGGGACATAAGTAAAGTAGCATAGCCAGTCGTTCATGCTTATCCTGTGAGAATAAACTTGGTAAACCTAGGATCTCGCCATGGCTACTTTATGCCTACGCGATCACCTTGTAATAGTATGCTTAGGAATGATAACCTCTACCATTATTTCATGTTTAATCACATCTAGCTTTTCAAATGTGTAAAACTTGGTGTTGGTGTTGTGTGGATTATGGATGGGTAAAGCCTTGATGAATGATAATAATAAATGCCTGAGTTGGGGTTAGAATCGGGGCAAATCTGGGTTCCTTCGGGAATACCTAGGGAGTCGGAGTGTTATCGATATGACAGGCTTCGGGAGGAGTGCTGTCCGTGGGGTAGACTCCATGTGGAGGTGTTTTCCTTGGTTCGTTTAAGGACCAAGTTGATGTGACATCCTACTTAGTCTATACAGTACAACCACTCGACCCTGTATGGGTAGGGCTTAGTCTAAATCCCCCAGCTAGTCTTCTACCGTCTGGAGGCAGTTGTGCAGCAGGGAACCATGGAGCAGGTGCAGGCGGTGCACGTTTGGTGACCCGGTTGGAGGCCTAGCTGAAGGTCATGAACCCCTGGTAGATCCCGTAGGCGGTTAGTGAGATAATGTTGTAGCGAGTAATGGCTTTGTTGAGTCGCGCTTCCACGGCGGTGGATTGTTGTCGGGCTCAACTTGTGGGTAAAGTGTACAACTCTGCTGAGGTAAAACTATTCGAATAGCCATGTACACGGTCATGGATGAACTATGGTTCGGTCGCAGCAACTAGCATGGGATGCGTGTGTTCTCGTTGTGAGTGAGTAGGCTGGGAATACCCTGTTTTGGAATATAGGTCCAGCCGTGTGCCGTGGGTTGCCGTGGACGGGATGTCCAGCAACAATAAAATTTGGACAACCATATTTATTACCGATGTTGTTTACATAAACTACTTTACATAAATTGAACCATGCATGTGTACAACTTAGCTTTCTACAAAATTCAACCTTACAGCTCATCCTTGTCATCCTCTTATGCATGTATTCGTACCCCTACCGTAGGGAAAGGGTTGAGACTTGTTGAGTACTCTTGTACTCACCCTTGCTTGTGCTTTCAGAAGACGACACGGACTTCACCGTGGCAGACGGTGAGGCTAACGAGTAGGCTTGGTTGCGTCCGCACCCGAGTTGCCTGTGGAGTGGCGTGTTCGTCATGCTGCCTCTACTGTGTACTCTGTTGTCATGGACCCTTTTTATTATGCACTTAGGCTTAGTGTTGTACGTGTTATTAGGATGGCGGATTATGATCACCATCCCTCGTGTTGTATGGCATTGATAATACCTATTGTAAGACTCTTATTTACCAGCGACTGATCCAGGGACTGGTATAATAATGGTTTTAAGCACCAGGGATAACCCGGGGCACTTCAGGTGGTATCAGAGCCATACTTGGCTGTAGGACGAGACCGTAGGCATGGTGTATTATTTTTGTAAAAACTAAGTTACAAAAAGTTCTCTTTACCTTTCCCTTCCTTTGAAAAAGCCCTTTAAACAACGCTGACCCTTCTCTCCTCCCTGCAGATGGAAGAACTAGGCTGGGTAACTGAGTACTGCTTGGACACTCCCAGTTTTCCCAAGGTCCTATACGCGGCCATGACTAGACTGGGAATTATGGAGCACCCAGAGTATGTGGGCCGGGAATACGAGGAGTGTGGCACCGAGCACTATAATGTCACCGTCCACATTAGAGCAAGTGAGTACTACCCCGACAAGAAGCCTTGGAGTGTGTCCACCACAGGATTCCGGTTCGCGGACACCTATCAAGCTGTTGCCCACAAGGCCCTACGTTACCTCTGCCAGATGTACGAGAGGCCCATTGGACGCACCCCAATGGAGAGGAATCGCCCCACCTGGATGTCCTGGATGAAGACCTTAGAGGGACTGGGTATGCGGGAGAATGACCCGACTGTGGTGGCCATGACTCACTACCTGCTGGCCCTGGATGAATATATGACCAGCAGGCAGCTGAGTTAAGGAAGTGCCTCCGTCGAGCCGAAGAAGGCGAAACCCGTGCAAGAGCCCTGCGTGTTCAGCTCGCAGAAGCAAAAGCCCAAACCGCAGAAGCCGAGAGCCGCATCGTTGCAGCTGAAGAGGCAGCAAAGGCCGCCGAGGACAGCCACAACAAGCTCATCAGTGAGGCATACCTCACTGGTCGTGCCAGAAGCAAGGTCCTCCACCTCCCAGGCCAAGAAGGATGCCCAATACTTGAAGGAATCGTAGTCTGCCCCATGGGAAGCCTCAAGAGGAAGTTCTCGAAGAGCGTCCCAGCACCACCACCACCTACACCTCGTGAAGCCATGGAAGAAGAAGAAGAACCCCATCCACTGACTCAGATGTCCCCCAGCGCAGCGGAAGATGAAGAGTATACTCCCCTAACCCCACCAGAAGACTCAATGCCCATAGAGAGTGAAAACGTCACCGGCCCCGCAGAAGACTAGAGGCTCCAGCAGCAACGGAACGAAGCATCATCGGTCCGATCTAACTTGTGTCACGCTTATGTACCCCCCCCCCCTATGTGTCAAGAAGTAGTCGTGTGTAATCCTGCGAAATGTCGTAGTCCCCCTCGAAGTAATAAAGTTTGTTGTGTGTGCTTTCCTTTGTGTGCTAGCAAGGCTTGCCGCCTTGTCCTTTTTCAAAAAAAATCATTCAAAACAAAAGTAGCCTTAGCATCTGCTCTCATCTTATGCTTCCTCCTCTTTCCTTAAATAGATGGCACCTAGAAGGACTAACGGGAGCCAACAGCAAGGCAACCGTAGAGCCGAAGATGAGCGGCATGATGAAAGTGAATCAGAAAATCAGGGTACCAATCAACAGAGTCAAAGTCTGCCAAATCCTCCAATCAATGACTTAGTGGAAGTTATGGCCCAGCAAACACGCTTACTAGCAGCCTTAGCTGAGGGATTAAATAAACGCCGTCAGCAACCACAAGGACTCCCAAATAAGATGGCAGAATTTGTGAGAATTAAGCCACCAACCTTTGCAGGCTCAAGCAATCCTATGGATGCAGATGACTGGTTAAGGGACATACAAAGGAAGCTTAATGCATTTAACTGTATGGGCAGAGACAGAGTCCTTCTAGCTTCCCATCAGCTATCTAGTACAGCCTTGGCATGGTGGGACAACTATTGTGAGGCCGCGGATGATGCAGCAGCCATCACTTGGGAAGAGTTTGTGGAGGAGTTCCGCCGATACCATGTACCGAAAGGGACTATGGAACTAAAGGCAGATGAGTTCCGGAATCTAAAGCAAGGAAGCATGTCTGTTAACGACTATATCAGAAAGTTTGTCGAACTATCTCACTATGCACCAGAAGAAGTCTCCACCAACAAAAAGAAACCAAACAGATTCAAGAAGGGCCTGGAAAGCAACTTGAAGGCTCAACTAACTCCTCACATATATCCAGACTTCAACACTCTTATGACATGACCATCCTAACAGAAGAAGCCAACACTGAACTGAACCAAGATAAGAAGCGCAAGTTTGCCGCCCTCAGAGCTCAGCAACAGGACAGATCCCAGAAGTTCAAGCGCCTAGTTTACTCTGGCCAGAAGACACAGTCCACCATGCAGTACAGGACTCAGGCATCTTGTTCACAGCAGCCCAACCTTCCATACTGTAGCCAGAGCAACACCAGAACCCAGCAGAACAGTGGCAGTCAAGTATTTAACAACAACAAAGCCTGTTTCAACTGTGGTGACACCGAACACGTCATCGCCAATTGCCCCCGCAAAGCCAAGCAAGCAGTATCTGTTCAGTCCAACACAATGAATGGACCCCGACCTGCAATGTCTGGGGCGAACCGTGGAGCCCCTCATGCTCCCAACCAGCAAGCAAGGTCGTAACAGTCCTTTGGGCGTGCACGTGTTAACCACATTCACGCTCAGGAAGCCCAGGATGCCCCCACGAGTTGAGCTTGGTAAGTTCCTTGTTGAATCAATTCTTGCGACAGTACTATTTGATTATGGAGCATCACACTCCTTCATATCATCAAGTTTTGTGAAAAAGCATGACCTGCCTACAGTACTACTTAAAAAACCCCTAGTGACTAGATCACTTGGAGCAGACATTAGGTGTCAGCTAGGATGCTTCCGGGTAAGGATCACTCTAAGTGGGGTAGTGTTCTTAGTAGACCTAGTAGTACTTAAATCCAAAGGGATAGATGTAATCCTTGGAATGGACTGGCTAACCCAGCATAACGGCACCATAGCCTGTGCAGCTAGGACAGTGACCCTGACAAACCACGTAGGAACACAAGTAACTTGTCATACACTTGGGTGTAAACTAGACTCCATAGTGTATAGTTTGGAGGCTAAGACCCCTGAAGAAGTGCCAGTAGTGGATGAGCATCCGGATATCTTCCCAGAAGAGTTACCGGGTATGTCACCAGATAGGAACATTGAGTTCATCATTGACCTCATTCCTGGAACAGCTCCTATAGCTAAGAGACCCTACCATATGGCAGCCGGAGAACTGGCCGAGTTAAACGAACAACTAAGGGAACTACAGCAGAAAGAATATATCAGACCCAGTTCATCGCCCTGGGGATCACCAGTTCTCTTCGTCAAGAAGAAAGATGGAAGTATGAGGTTGTGTGTGGACTACAGGTCTCTGAATGAAGTAACCATCAAGAACAAGTATCCTTTGCCGAGGACTGATGACCTCTTCGATCAGTTGAAAGGAGCCAAGTTCTTCTCCAAGGTCGACCTAAGATTGGGCTACTACCATATGAAGATAAGAGCAGAAGATATCCCAAAAATAGCCTTTGTGACCCGTTATGGGCAGTATGAGTTTATAGTTATGCCCTTTGGTTTAACCAATGCATGTGCATATTTCATGAACCTCATGAACAAAGTGTTCATGGAAGAGTTAGATCGGTTTGTCATAGTCTTCATTGACAACATATTGATCTACTCTAGGAGTGCCCAAGAGCACGAGCAGCATCTGAGAGTAGTTCTGGAAAAGCTCAGAGCTCATAAGTTGTATGCCAAGTTCAGCAAATGTAAGTTTTGGCAAGAGAAGGTTGCCTTCCTTGGCCATATCCTGATAGTAGAAGGAGTTGTTGTGGATACTGAGAAAGTAAAAGAAGTTGCCAACTGGTCCCAACCAACCAATGTATCTGAGATCAGAAACTTTCTTGGATTGGCGGGTTATTACCACCAGTTCATTGAAGGATTCTCCAAGATAGCATGACCAATGATAGAACTTCTCAAGAGAGAGAAAAAAGTTTGAATGGACAACCTTATGTGAGAAAAGTTTCCAAGAGTTGAAAGAAAGGCTGACAACTGCCCAGTGCTTGTCTTGCCCAACATAAATCAAGACTTTGTAGTATACTGTGATGCATCAAGGCGAGGTTTAGAATGTGTTCTAATGCAGAATGGTAGGGTAGTGGCTTATGCCTCTCGACAGCTCAAACCCCATGAGCAGAACTACCCGACCCATGACCTGGAGTAGCAGCAGTTGTGCATGCCCTCAAGATCTGGAGGCACTATCTAATTTGGAACAAGTGTGAGATCTATACAGACCATAAGAGTCTAAAGTATATCTTTACCCAACCTGACTTGAACTTAAGGCAAAGAAGATGGTTAGAGTTGATTAAGGACTATGATATGGAAATCCTTTATCATCCAGGCAAAGCTAATGTAGTGGCAGATGCCCTAAGCCGAAAGGCCTACTGCCATCACCTAGAAGCCTGCAATGCTCCACTGCAGTCAGAAATTCAGAAGCTAAACTTACAGATAGTACCTCAAGCTCATCTCCATAACTTGAGTATACAGCCTACCCTAGAAGAGCAAGTTAAGCTAGTCCAGCACAAGGATCTAGAGTTGATGAAGATTCGTAAGCACACTAGTGAAGGCAAGGCTCCGAATTTCAGAGTTGATGAAAGGGGAATCTTATGGCACAAAGATAGACTTTATGTTCCCCAAGAAGGGAATTTCCATGGAGTAATACTAGATGAGGCACATAACTCAACTTATTCCATCCACCCAGGTGCCACCAAAATGTACCTGGACCTGAAGGAAAGATATTGGTAGAATGGAATGAAAGCAGATATAGCCAAGTTTATTGCTCAGTGCGACATTTGCCAGAGAGTCAAAGCGGAGCACCAGAAACCAGCTGGCCTACTTCAACCCCTACCTATTCCATTATGGAAATGGGATGAGATAGGTATGGATTTCATAGTTGGTCTCCCTAAAACCAAGAAAGGAAACACCTCAGTATGGGTAATAGTAGACCGTCTCACCAAGGTGGTTCACTTTATACCTGTACGAACCAATTATGGTGGAGACAAGTTAGCTCAGGTATATATCGACAACATAGTAAAGATGCATGGAGTTCCTAGCAGAATTATGTCTGATAGAGGTACCCAGTTTACCTCAAGATTCTGAAAAAGTTTGCACACAGCTTTAGGAACCAAGCTGGATTTCAGTACTGCTTATCATCCTCAGACAGATGATCAAACAGAAAGAGTCAATCAGACCCTTGAATATATGTTGAGAGCTTGCGCCCTAACCTATGGAAAAGACTAGGAAGCAAGCCTGGCTTATACAGAGTTCTCCTACAACAACAGCTACCAGGCCAGTTTGAAGATGTCTCCTTTTGAGGCCCTTTATGCCAGAAAATGCAGAACCCCCTTAATGTGATCAGAAGTTGGAGAACGGACATTGCTTGGACCAGCCCTCATCAAAGAAGCAGAAGACCGTGTAGCAGAAATCAGAGAAAAGTTGAAGATGGCTCAGTCCCGTCAGAAAAGCTGTTCAGATAAAAGAAGAAGAGATCTGGACTTCCAAGTTGGAGAGTATGTATACCTTAAAGTCTCACCAATATGAGGGACTTGTAGATTTCGAGTCCGTGGAAAATTGGCTCCTCGGTATATTGGACCATATGAAGTACTAAGAAAAGTTGGAGTAGTAGCCTACAAGATACATTTACCACCAGAGCTAGCAGATGTTCATGATGTCTTCCATGTCTCCCAACTAAAGAAATATTTGAGAATACCAGAAGAGCATGTCCCAGTAGAAACTCTAGACCTACAGGATGACCTGAGATACCAAGAAGTTCCAGTAAGGATCTTGGATGTTGTTTCTCGCCAGACCAGAGGAGCCACAGTTCAGCTGTGCTGAGTGTAGTGGAACACGCATACCGAAGTAGAAGCTATGTGGGAGCGAGAAGACGCCTTGCAGAAGGAGTTTTTGTTCTTGTTCGAAGAAGCTCCTGAATCTCGAGATCGAGATTCTCTCTAAGTGGGGTAGATTTGTAACATCCCAATTTTTGGCCAAATCAGTTTCAAAATTTGGTTTAAACAAATCCTTTCAAATCAATTCAAAACATTTCAAGTCCTTCCAAAATTTAAAACCCTTTTTATCTCTCTTGGGCTCAATCCCTCTTCCAACCCATCACCCGGCCCATTCCCTCTCTTTTCTTTCTTCCCCGGCCTAGCCACCTTCCCCTCTGGGCCGCGCCATTCTCTCTCCCTCTCCGGCCTGTCTTTCCCTCTCCCTTCCTTCCCGCGAAGCTCCGGCCCAGCCCACTCGCACGCCTCCTCTTTTCCTCTTCCTCGCGGCGACCGTGCTCACGTAGTACGCGTGCGTGCGAAGAGCTCGCACGGCAGCGTACGCGCAAGACCCCACCCTCTACCTACCGATACACGCAACGGACTGTCGTGCCATCCCTCTCTTCCTTCCCTGCTCTAACCCATCACATCCCATTGTACCAGCGTTGACCACGAGCGAGGAACCCGGCCACCGGATGCCATCGTGTTGACAGCTCGCCCCGGCCCATCCTCCCTCCGCGCCAACACCTCCGCCCACCCGTGTACTGGGTAGCCAGAGCCGAGCCGCTCGGCTACGATAGCATTTACATCGCCTGTACCGAACTCTGCGAGCGCACTCCCACCGTCATCCTTTCCCCGCTGAGCACCCATTTCTCCCCGCCTATATATAGCCGCCCGAGCTCTGCCTCTCTTCACCGCCACTCATCAAGCTCTTAAGGCGAGCTTTCCCTCCCTCTACCTCCGTCGACTCTCACTACCTCTACTGCTCTCTCTCTCTCTCCACCGAGTTTTCCCCATCATTGATCCCCCCCGATCGAGCTCTAATCACCGCCATTTTTGGCCACACAGCACCACATGTTATACTGCCACTCTCCACCACCTTCACCTTCCTCTCCAGGGCCCCCATCAAGCCTCCCATCGAGCTTCCTGCACCAAGCCGGTGGCGTCTCACCGCCGACCCCTTTTTGTCCCTCACCACGGATCGGAGAGCCTTAAAACAGACTCCCCGTGCTTCCCTCTTCCTCCTGGTGGTCCCGCCGGCGAGATTGGTGGCCGGGAGCCCCGTTCCGGTGAAGCTCCGGCGAGCGCGCCACTGCGGGAGCCCCTAGCTCCGCCGTCTCGAGCCACCCCGATGGGCTGCCGCCACGCCGACCGATGATGTCGCCCTCCTGTCTCTCCCTTCCTCTCTGTATCATTCTGATAAGTGGGCCCGACCGACTAACACCGTTAGCCCGGCCAACGGTTTTCCGTCAGACCACCGCGGGCCGCTTCGGTCCAGAAGGCCGGCCCGCTAGCCAAGCCCAAAGACATATACAGCCCACCATGCACAGTGTCTTCTCTCTTATTCCCGAAAACTGAATTTTTGGTGGAATATTCCAGGAATATTCTCCCTTTTCCTTTTTCTGAATTAATCCACCGATAAACCTCCGAAGCCCATAAATCCTCCGTTTCAACTCCGATTTTGATGATTCTTCCACCAATATTTTTCTAAAATCAAGCTCTACCTTTTCATACTATTTTCATAATTATTCCAAATTTAATTTAATTTTTTTTGTGTGTTTCCTTGTTTGTTTGTCGCGCTTAGAAGTCGAAGAGCTCGTTGAGGAGGAGGAGCAGGTGCCAGGAACCCAAGAATTCGAGCAGGACCCCCTCGAGGACTTCAACGAAGGCAAGTCTCAATCCATTTTCCTTCGACTATATTGAACCCGGTTTTATCAACACCACCCGTAGCAGCCGTTTTACTTCGATATAACGCATGCAGTATTACTAGTTGACATATTTTAAACTGTTGATCTAGCTATGACCTAAAGTAGCATAGCCAGCTGTTCGTGCTTATCTTGTGAGAATAATCTTGGTAAACCTAAGATCTCGCCATGGCTACTTTACTTATGCCTACGCGATCACCTTGTAATAGTATGCTTAGGAACGATAACCTCTACCATTATTTCATGCTTAATCACATCTAGCTTTTCAAAGGTGTAAAACTTGGTGTTGGTGTTGTGTGGATTATGGATGAGTAAAGCCTTGATGGATGATAATAATAAATTCCTGAGTTGGGGTTAGAATCGGGGCAAATATGGGTTCCTTCGGAAATACCTAGGGAGTCGGAATGCTGTCGGTATGACAGGCTTCGGGAGGAGTGCTGTCTATGGGGCAGACTCCATGTGGAGGTGTTTGCCTTGGTTCATTTAAGGACCAAATTGATGTGACATCCTACCTAGTCTATACAGTACAACCACTCGACCCTGTATGGGTAGGGCTTAGTCTAAATCCCCCAGCTAGTCTTCTACCGTCTGGAGGCAGTCGTGTAGCGGGGAACCATGGAGCAGGTTTAGGCGGTGCAGGCTTGGCGACCCGGTTGGAGGCCTAGCTGAAGGTCATGAACCCCTGGTAGCTCCCATAGGCGGTTAGTGAGATAATGTTGTAGCGGGTAATGGCTTTGTTGAGTCGCGCTTCCACAGCTGTGGATTGTTGTCAGGCTCAGCTTGTGGGTGAAGTGTACAACTCTGCAAAGGTAAAACTATTTGAATATCCATGTCCACGGTCATGGATGAACTATGGTTCGGTCGCAACAACTAGCATGGGATGCGTGTGTTCTTGTGAGTGAGTAGGCTGGGTATGCCCTGTTTTGGAATATAGGTCCGACCGTGTGCCGTGGGTTGCTGTGGAAGGAGTGTCCAGCAACAATAAAATTTGGACAACCATATTTATTACGAATGTCGTTTACATAAACTGCTTTACATAAATTGAACCATGCATGTGTACAACTTAGCTTTCTGCAAAATTCAACCTTACAGTTTATCCTTGTCATCCTCTTATGCATGTATTCGTACCCCTGCCGTAGGGCAAGGGTTGAGACTTGTTGAGTACTCTTGCACTCACCCTTGCTTGTGCTTTCAGAAGACGACCCGGACTTCACCGAGGCAGACAGTGAGGCTGACGAGTAGGCTTGGTCGCGTCCGCACCCGAGTTGCCTGTGGAGTGGCGTGTTCGTCATGCTGCCTCTGCTGTGTACTCTGTTGTCATGGACCCTTTTTATTATGCACTTAGGCTTAGTGTTGTACGTGTTGTTAGGATGGTGGATTATGATCACCGTCCCTCGTGTTGTATGGCATTGATAATACTTATTGTAAGACTCTTATTTACCAGTGACTGATCTAGGGACTAGTATAATAATGGTTTTAAGCACCGGGGATAACCCAGGGTGCTTCATGCAGACCATAGTTGTCTTTTGCTACATTGTACTCTTTCTCCCTCTAGTTTGCTCTTTCAGGGTATGTCTCCACTATAGCATCCTTTGTACTGTTTGCTTCTTTGTACGTATCCTCCGGATGCACAATTTCTTTAATAATATAATTTGGACCTTCATCTCTGTGTGCCTTCATGCCTTCGAGGCGTGCTTCTTCGTCCCCTCCATAGGTGATGGCTAGTTTTTCGGATGACCGAGGTACCAAGCCTTCGCATAGATCATAGCCAGTTTTGTTCCTTCTAGGGGAGAGGTGGTATCGACCCCTTCGGCCTTTAGCCATTGCCCGGCTCTAGAGGTAATCCATCCAGAGCCTGGCGATGGCGTTCTCTGACTCAGACCTCATCGCTGGGATATTGCACCATTGATAGCGGAGTTGATAGCAATGAAGCGGGGTCAGAGGGCTAGGGATCTGCCCGGGAGTTTGCCTCAGGCTTCGGATCCTGTGCCGTACTTCGTCGGATCGCTCTGTGGCTAGGTATCCTACTTGTATTTCGAGGTACTCCTCCCGGAAGGTTGTGAGGGTTCGACAGTCGTTGATGTGGTGGTCGCGCCTTGGTCCGTGCAAGATACACACGTATGCCTCCAGGGTACCAGAGCTTGTGGTTGACGTGAGGTCGCTGCCAAGGGTTGCGTGCCCTAGAGCCCGTGGTTTCCCTAGTGCCTCCTTTCCTTTGAGGAGACCATCAAGGCCGTCTGGTGGACCGGTTTTTGGAGCCAAAGTGGCTCCGACTATGCCTCCCTGGATGAGGTGGACTTGACAAAAATGGAGAGTCTTAAAAAACCTCCAGCAAAAATGAAGAACTTTACAAAACCTCCGGCAAAAATGGAGAGTCTTACAAAACATCTGACAAAAACGGAGAGTCTCACAAACCTCTGGCAAAAATGGAGAACTTTACAAAACCTCCGTTCGCTCATTATCATATCCAATTTATATACATCGAATGTAGCTAATATCAGTTTTGTCCTCGCGTGGTTGAAGGAGATGCTGCTGCTGGATAAAAATGGAGTCCTACAAAACCTCAGGCAAAAACGGAGAACTTTACAAAACCTCCGACAAAAACGGGGAGTCTTACAAACCTCCAGCAAAAACGGAGAATTTTATAAAACCTCCGACAAAAACAGAGAGTCTTACAAAACCTCCAGCAAAAAATAGAGAACTTTACAAAACCTCCGACAAAAACGGAGAGTCTTACAAACTTCCGGCAAAAACAGAGAACTTTACAAAACCTCCGACAAAAACGAAGAGTCTTACAAAACCTCTGCACAATGAAGAACTTCACCAAACCTCCAGTAAAAACGGAGAGCTTTACCAAACCTACGCACAATGGAGAGCTTACCAAATCTGCAGCAAAAACGGAGAGCTTTACCAAACCTCCGCACAACGGAGAGCTTTACAAAACCTTCGGCAAAATGGAGAGCCTTACCAAACCTCCGCCAAAACGGAGAGACTTCCAAAAACCCCCGCAATGGGGATGTTTTTCGAAAACTCCGCCAGGTGAAAAGGTTCTAAAAGACCTAACAGGAAGAGTACCCCGACATCTTGAAGGCAAATGCCTCCGTGCTGAAAGGGATATGAAACCCTCTATGCCGAAGCTTTCACCTCCCGGTTCCATGCCTCCCGAGGCCCCCGCCTTGGGCTGCTCGGGCCGCCTTCCCGAAGGCTACAGGGTGAGTCAGTAGGCCTTAGGAAAGATCTGCCAGAAGGGGAGCACCGACCGTGCTTTGCCTGCAAGGAAGTGACCGACATTAAAAGCCTAGGCTGATGGACGCCACTCTGACACTCTGATGTAATGGAGGCTATCCTGACACCCCAAACAGTGCGGCGCCGGGCCGCAATTTATGACCGGCTCACTGCACTCCAGGGGGCAGGCACCATGATAGTTACCACGGCGGATACTTATCTCCACTGATAGGGTAGAAAGTAGTCATCCGGGATAAGGCTCAGTAATTCGGTCAGATCCCAGATATTCGTACATTATGATAACTTGTACGCCAAGCTACACACAGCCCTATAAATAGGGGGCCATGGTCATCTGGGCAGAGGAGGACGGGCAAGACAACGAAAAAGACACAGAGGAGAAAATACACCAAGTCACACTCGATAATCCTCCGAGAGCGATCTATTTTTTCTACCATCAATACATTCGTGGTATTCCTTCCTCTTAAACTTTGTCTCCAAGCTTGAGTCTCCTCCTTAGAAGAAACTCTCACCGTACTTGCTGGGGCAAGATGAAATCTTGCTCCAACAACTACCAATACAGATCTCAACCCTGGATGTCATAACTCACTAGGCGGTGAAGCCTGACCGATCAAAATGAGACGGGGTCTCAAAATGCCACTAGAATGGCATATCCTTGTGAAAGGTGTGAGCCCGGCTCTGATACCAATTGAAGGGATCGGTGACATCCTAAGAAGGGGGTTAATTAGACACTTAAAAACTAACTTAAACTAATTGGCTCTAAAAACTTTACAAGACAAACCTATATCAATTTCTATCTAAATGTGCTCTAGATTTATCTAGTGTATCTACTCTACCGAACAAAGAGATTTACAACCTATAGCCAATCCTAGCCAACTACTCTAGGAAGATAAATGCGCAAAGGTAAATTGCAAGTATGTAAATGCAGAAGCATAAAGACGATAGAAAGAGCAAACTCGGCACAAGGGATTTTTATCCTATGGTATCAATGGCATGAATGAATGCCGCCCCGAGTTTACGTTTGAGCTCCACCAAGGATATGCTCCCGGTCAGTACTCGGTCACGGCTCTTTAGCCACCAAGGCAAGATCTCAAACCGGATGAGCCACCAAGCCACCAAGGTAAGGTCTCACATCTAGCCTCTCTTTCGATCTCTTGCCATCGTGATCACTTCGGAGCTTGAGCCACCAAGGTAAGGGCCTTCGTGTCCCCATACACGTGCCTTGCCACCGCTCCACACCAAATCGGAGGGTCGGTAAGCTTGAGCAACTCTGGCTCAAGTTGCCGATGAGTCACCATGACTCTAAGGTGTCGGCGTACCTCTTGCTACAAGCTAGGACCACTCCTTCATCCTCTCTCGAAGCCACAGTACCTAGCTACAACTCTATGTAGGCTTATAAGCACTTATCACCCTCTGATCTTATGCTTAATTGCCTTGGATGATCACTTTAAGCACTTTTGTGGCTTGGATGTCTTCTCAAGTGTCCAAGGGATCTCCTGGACTCCAGCACACTTAGACGTCCTCAAATGATTGAGTGGAGAGGTATTTATAGTCTCAACCTCGCAGACTACCATTGCTCCAATAGTCACATTTTGTTGTACTCACCGGATGATCCAGCGTGTGTAACATTACAAGCATCGAACCATCTGGCGTGTACTCCCTAAAAACTAATCATTGGAACTAGCCATTGGAACTCCACCTTTTTTGTAAACACCGGAAGGCCCAACGTAATGTCCTCTTTGAACGCCGGAACATCCGGCGTTCATACGATGTCAACAGAGCCATCTGCAACCTCTCTGCACAAAATAGTCCAGCGTGTTCATTTTGTGAATGCCGGAGTATTTTTGTGAACGCCGAAGTATTTTAATTGTGAACATCAGAAGGTCCGGCATGTACAATTTTCAACCGATAAGCTATTCGTATTTCGGGCATAACTTCCCGCACGAAATCCAATTTTGATGATCTTGGGCTCTATGGAAATCTTGTGAAGTGCTCTACATGATTGTACAGAAATCCATCCCATTTGATCATGTCAAAAATCCTAAGACAAATCAAATTCATTCCTCTCTTTATCTCGACTTCGGTGGCTTCTCTTTTCTTGAATCCATGAGATCTATTAAAGCATATACTTGACAAACATGTTAGTCCCATTGACTATGTTGTCATTAATCACCAAAACCACATATACCCTAGTGATGTTCTGCTACAATCTCCCTAAGGGCATGTTTGCTACAGTGAGGAATTCCCTCCACCCCCTTGTCAATTTGAACATGAAATTGCGATGTTTGAGTCATTTTTCCAATGTGGTTTCAATGTTCCCCCTTCCATGTTCCTTCTCACCATACTCGACTACTCCCAAATTGAGCTTCACCATCTGAACTCAAACTCGATTACCATGCTCAGTGTGTTTGTCCACCTGTGCGAAGCCTTCCTTAGTATCATACTGAGCTTGAATTTGTTCCAATACTTTTATCATCTAGAGAGGAATATTGAGAACAAATGTGTCAGAGGTTGTGGTTTCTAATTGTGGAATGGAATGAAGAATTCCTATATCCCAGTTTTGCTAACCTCCTCCTAGCAAAAAGATTGGAAAAACACATTGATTTTACGTTTTACGTCTCCAACCCTAATCCTATCAATTCCCCCTTAGTTTATAAGGGCCTCCATCCCCACCAAATTTGTACAGGTCGAAGAAGCACCGCGACACACTGCCCATTATGTCAAGAGGATCAACGAACTTAGGCAGAATGGTTTAACCGGATGGCATGTGGCCAAAGACTTCATTGGTCGAAGGTCGAGCCCCTTGAAAGCATGAGATCACTTCACCTGGGACTATGTCAGAGACGATGATAGCTCCCTAGACGTGGTCGGAAGTAAGATTTATATAGCATTTTACTGCTTCTATTGTTGTAGTCGAGCTCTTTCGAGTGACTCTTTCTTCTTTTTCTCTTCATAGCCTTGTCCCTGCAAGACACTACTACTCGACTGAACAAGCCATTTCCTAACGAGGCGCGGCCATGCTCCATTCAACCCTACTCCATCATGAATCTTAGACCACCAGAGAGAATTTTCCTGATTAAAGACGTAGTACTGAATACTACTTGTTCGACCTGATTCATATTTCTTATTCTAGGCTATAGTCTTCCGCCAGGATGACAACATCCCCACGACTGAGGTCTTTATGCTCGAGGACACATGCTCCTCCGGCGCCAATGATAAGCAAGGCCCCCGTCCCACAACCAGGGTTGTTGCAAAAGAAGCTAAGGCCAAGGGGAAAACGCTAGCTGATCAAGATACTGAAGGGTCTCCTCAATCTAGGAGATCATCCTCGCCATCTGATCCACCACCCCTTAAGTGCATGCGAAGGAGAAGTCAACTGGTACTGAAATTGAGTCTTTAGGTAATCCTTTATCCAGCAACTACTCCGGTTATCAAGTATATACCAACTAAAGCCCGGTCGATGCGGGTGGCCTTTCTTAGAGGAGACAACTAGAGCTCATGCTCAATCGCCTCCTTGAACAACTGACGTGCCTAATGACTCGATAAGGGAGGTAACTCATATCAAGATGCCACCTCTTATGCTGGTCATTCTTTTGAGGATTTGCTCGATAAGTCCAGAATGATGATGAGTCATTGTGGGTTGGTTTTTTGTGGGCAATGGGTTTCTTGGCTTCATCTGACCCCCAAGTCATCTTTTTGACACAACTAGTCCCAACTGTTAGTACGAGGAAGAAATCAGACATCTTTTTTAGCATTCCGGTAGCCAAAAGGTTTGTTTTGAAGATTTATCTTGACTTGAGGCCTTCCTTTCCATTCCTTATACTATTGATCATAGGTCACCACGTATGAAGGAATCAAAGGAGCAGACAGCAAGCAATTTGGCCGGTCAGTTGGTTCCAACTTCCTCCATTGCACCACCTTCACCTTCTCGAGCAATTCAACCTCTCGCGGATGCACCCAAACCAAGCTCGGAGCTCAACACAGTCCAGGCCCTTATGACAACGCTGACTATCGACCACTGGGTGGCGATAGAAGCTCATATCAAGGCTAGAAGCTCCCAGGTAGCTGTCGCCAAAGCTCATTATTCGACGATTGACCACTCTGGCTACCAGAAGGCCCTTGAGGAGAAGGACGTTCTACTGGCCACTTGCCAAGAAAGGATTGACAGTCATTACCCACAGATCATTAGTATATCATTCGAACATCAGACAACTAATGATGAATTATTCTCATTTTCTTTTCCAGATCTCAAAGCCAGCTTGAGGAACAGAAACATTGCTCTCGATAATGCGATGAAAGTTATCATGAAGAAGGATAAATATCTGGAAGACCTCAAAGGTGCTTTGAAGAAAGCAAAAACTAATTGGAACACTGTGGTTACAGCGCCCCAAAATTGCCTACTATTTCCTTATCGATGAAATAGAGTTAGCATAAGTAGATGTGATATTGATTAGTACATGTTATATCCATCCTCGGAACTGGATGATTGTATATCTGTTGATACTTGAAAACTCAGCAAGATACAATATTAAATGCATTGGACCTAGAGCAGACACTTGAAGTAGTCAAAAGATTGAGAACAAAGAAAAACAGTAGTGCAAAACTAGAAAAAGGAAATAACATGCTGATTTTTGCAAACTTTCACTGACTTGCGTATTTAACCAGCATGCGAACATGAACTCAATAGATAAAACACATACGGGACTGACTAGAACTTCAAAACCTTGCGGGCAATTAGCCGAGAGATGTCTCAAAAACTCTAATACCATTATGCCTTATGAGGTATAGCTGTTCATCATCCACCCAACACATGCCTACGTTGGTTCTATCCACTTTAGTGGACGCATAGCTAGATAAACTTTTGCAAAAAAAAAAGTGTTTTTTCAAAATATGGCATTACTATGTTTTTACCACTTTAGTAGATGCCTACGTTGGTTCTATCCACTTTAGGAGAAGATTTCCCCATCGGAGAGTAAGAAAGACCAAACCTATACCATTGAAAATATATGATGTAGCCATACTCTCTGCTCGATAACTAGATCGAGCGGGGAGTATAGCCATAGCATCAAAAATACATGATGTAGCCCCCAACTCTCTGTCCGATGTAATAACCAAGATAGAGAGTAGAGCTATAGCATTAGAAAGAATACCTGACGTGGCCCCTGACTCTTCACTCAATGACTGGATCGAATAGAAAATGGAGCATAAGACATTGTGCGATGTAGCAACCGGCTCTCTGGTTGATGTGATAACCAAAACAGAAAGTAGAGCACAAGAATAAAAAAAGTATGATGTAACCCCTGACTCTCTGCTCGATGACTGGATTGAGTGAAGAGTAGGGCATAAGCATCAACTCAGTATCTTTGACCATACGCTCGAAGATGTAAACCTAAGAGCATATGGCTGTAATTATGTTATGGCCATCGAATGAATTCGAACACTCAGGAAGTTGAACATTAAAAATCCACTCCCATTCGTGCTCGCTTTCACCGTAACCCTTGATTTGATGTTCCATAATGACACAATGTCCTGCCATGGAGGGATTGGACATGCCATAACTTCCCCGTGATGCCTCGGCTTTCGCCTAATGCACAACTGAGGTGACCTCAAAATCGCAACTGGGGTTATTGGATCTTGACAGTTCTGTTTCCACAGTCTGACTCGTTCCCATAACTATAAATAAGGGGGACCCAAGGTTATTTGTTTTTCACCCTATCACCTCCCATATTCCTTGCGCATTGCTCAGTAGTGCCTGTGGATCCTGAGACCATGGCCACCACTCCACCGGTGTCTCCCAAACAACACCAGGAAAATAAAGAAGTCGAATCTCTCTTCCCAAAGCCTCTTGCCTTGGTTCCGCCAGGAGTCATCATTGTCTCCTCTGATAAAGAGGAGGCAAGTGAGGGGCATAGGAGAAGAAGGTGCAGAAAGCCCATCGAAGGTCATCGACCCATCACTTAGCACCTCTGGTGATTCCTCGACGCCAATGCCCTGGAGCGAGCAACGTAGGAGCAGGTGACGCGTGCTGTGCGGGAAGAGGATGAAGATGGTGATGATCTCGACGAGATCATTGACCAAGTCATCGATGAAGTCTTCAGCAATGGAGCCCCCGAGTCTCCGGTGGTGAAGGGAGCATAGTCGTCTTCTCCTTTGACAACTGCCAGATCGTCTCTGATGCCAATCAGCTGCTCCAGCAAAGGCAGGGCCTTCGCCTTGGCCATTTTCCCTGGACCTTTTGCTGGTCGGCGGCCAGTCCCCAGGGTGATTAGCTACTACCCCAAGAAGGAGCGGAAGAGGTTCCTCAACTCATTCGAGAGCAAGTTGGACCATCCTTGTTTACAAGAGCTAGGCAAATCCTTTAGGTTGCACTAGCCACACAGGTTGGGAGGGAAAAAATATGTAAAAGAATAATTAGTCTAGTTAAATGTGATTGACTTACCTTAAATTAAAGTTAGTTCAATTAAATGTGATTGACTTACCTTAAATTACTTTATCTATGAATGAAACTATCAGAGTTGACCGATATGCCACGAGTACCTCATCATTCACAATAGGTAATCACACTGATCTAGATCGAGTAACTTCAATGACTATGTAAGGTCCTTTCCACTTAGGTGATAACTTGTGGCGCCTATTCTATTTTTACACCTTTCATAAAACAAGGTCCCTAGTAGTGAGTTTCCTGGGCTGGATCTACTAACTATGATATCTACGCAACGCTTGTTGATACATAGCCGCTCGTATAGACGCTCAATCACAATACTCCTCGAGGAGGAGGATATCATCCGCTTGCTACTACTCCTACCCTTTTTTCGAGTAACTTCCCACTCATGGTGATCCAAACTGCAACTCAGTCAAAAGCACCACCTCTACTCCATAGACCAAGAAAAAGGAGTTTCACCGATGGATCTTTTAGTCGAGGTGCGAACAGCCCATAGTGCTGAGGGAAGTTCCTTCACCTACATTTCGAGTAGGCTTTCAACCGATCGAAGACCCGAGTTTTGATACCCTGCAAGACTATACCGTTGGTGCACTGTCACATCCCAATTTCATAAACATGTCATTAAGCATAATCATACATAATAAGTATCATGTTTAATTATTAAGCATTGAGGAGTGCTTGTTATTTCTAATGGGTGTTTAAACATATTTTTTGAGTTATGAAAATACCCGATGTTAGTGTCTTCTTTAGTTTAACCTCCTCTTATGCGTTGTAGATGAATCCAATTAATAAGGTTTCATCTCATCTTGTAATCATGTCACAAAAATTCATATAATTTTTGGAGCTTAAATATTTTCATTTGGACTAATAGAAAGGGGAGAGAAGGAATAGAATTTCTGCTGAAATACTTATCTCTCTTGCAAATGGGACCCACAGGCTAGCCAGCCCCCTCCTTTTTCCACCACCAGCAGCCCCACCTCCCTCTCTCCCCCACTCACTCTCCCTCACTCACTTGCTCTCTCTCTATCTCTCAGCTGGACAGAGCAAAGGACAGCACCTCTCCCTCTCTCTCAAACCTCTCTTTCTCCACCCAAATTCTGCCCTAAGGAAGCTAAACGAAGGTATGCATGCTATACCATTGCACTCCTCTCCTCCTTAGCTCTCAATCCCTCTAATTCTTGCTCACATGCATGAAGGTTTGGAGGTTTGGCGCTCAAATTTGTCACCGCCTTGTTCTGAAATTTCAGCAATTCATCTTCCTCTTCGTCGAGCTTCTTTCATTGATTTCTTCCCCCAACCGACGGTCACAAGTCTCGACAAGGGTCTAGGGTAAGTCCTAGGGTTTCCTGCAGTAAGAATGTGAGTATGGTTGGATAGGATTCATGTATTTGAGCTGCAATGGAAATTTGGTGAAGCACCGGCATTCTTGAGGTTATGGAATTAGTATGAGATGTTTGAAGAGATATGAGCTAGAGAATCAAGTTTGTAGAGTGATTAAATTAGGTTTGGACCATGTGTTAGTACCAATGCATGTGTATGTGGGTTAGGATTCAACATGCAAATCAAAACGACCTAAGTTATTCGCAAAACTTTGTATTCTTGAACGTATCAGAAGTTTCGATTTCTGTATACGAAGCTCCAGTTTTAACTCGAGTTAACCCAACCCAAAAGCCTCATCTGAGCTGAAGTTTTTGACCCGATCAGAAGTTCCTACCTTGGGACCAGAATTTCCAATTGAATAGTATTGCAACCTGAGAGCCCATTTTTTGAGAGTGCCAGATATTTGGGCCAACATCAAAAGTTCTGACCTTAGTACCGGAACTTCCAATTAAACATTTTTCTAACCAAGCATCCAAAATTTCAAAGGTTCGGAAGGTCCGATTGATCAGAAGTACTGACTTCCAAGTAGGAAGTTCCGATTCCAGTCAGAAGTTCCGACATTAAGTCGGAAGTACCGATGTTACCCAGATTGCAAAACTTCTTTGTTCGTTCTTGTGTCCTTGTATTCTTAACTTGTTGTTTTGCATCCTCATCCATTGTGCATCTTGTAACATACATCTTAACACCTCATTCATGCTCATCGCATTGTGAGCGTTCTTCTTTAGTGAACGAAGGACTGGAAGGTGACGTAGGCGTGATCGAGGGTGATCCGGAAGTTGTTTCCCTTTCTTGTGATCAAGCTGAGCACCAAGGTAAGCATCTAAGAATTTTCATCCCATTACTTTGGATCATATATTGTTTCAATTGACAAGTTATGCTTTATGTATGTTTGTATGTCAATGAGTCTTATGTCGGGTTTTGGGTTAGATCCTGTTTGTTGAATTACCCTCCCTTGACATTGTTTATCGCTTGATCCTTTGTAACCTGGGTTGTTCATGTCACATAATGGTCTAAATTAAAAATAATGTGTTATGCTTAGCATGGCTTAGGTCCTCGGTAGAAGTCGAGCAGTGGTTCGGCCATCGTTCGCGAGCTTAGGGCTTACCTTATATCACAAAGATAATGATGATGGAGGATGGTGTAAGTTAGTGAGGATGAGTCGAGATTCAGGCGAGCAATAGGGATGGCTCGAGAAGGGAGACTCGGATGCTATAGGCCCGCTTGAATTGATTAAGCATCGTCCATTGTTGTAGTTGGCTTTAGCACTTGTTCGTACTTACCACGTATCCATGTATGGGACGGATGAGCCGAATACCTTATGTAGCTATGATCATTTGGCGTGCTAGTCTTGGGTGTTGTCGGCATAATAGGCTTGGAAGGGGTATCTAGTTTGCTTTGGGAGTAGTTCTAGATGACTCCTGCATGTTGAGACGTATGTTCAAACGGCTGGGGCTTATTTGGGAAAAGCTAACATGAGTACCCCTTGTGTGGACCTGTGTGGTCACGCAAGCCGTATGGTCCTCAAGTCGTGTGGGTAAAGATGTACTCCCTTGTAGGGTGTAAAAAAATTCGAATTGTCGCGCTCTTAGTTATGAGCACGCTTCTATCCATTTGCATCAATCGTAGAGTTTTTGTTGTGGTTGTGATGGTATGTTGGAAAATGGATGGTGATGTTGTTGAAGTTTTGATATGGTTCAAGTTATAATTATGGTATGGTAATGATCTCAGGATAGAAGGTTGTTTATGGTTAGGTGTAGATGCTTACACTTGAGTTAAAACTGCTGTTGCATATGAAATTCACCTAACCTTGTGCCGAGTCCTTGCTAATTATCAAATTGCATTCTCCTTGGAATCGGGCTATTTATAAGTGCCCACTATGGATTAAGTCTTGCGAGCACCTTCGTACTCACGTGCTTTGTTTGCTTTTCAAGTAAGGAAGAATTAGTTTTTGGCTATTTTACGCCCGTCGACGTTGACGACGGGCAGGAGTAGTGAGTAGTGCCTACTACTCGTGTGTGGATATTTTGGGGTGGCGTCTTAGGGCAAACGGCACTACCCACCTTTTGTAGTTATGTACTTTCCGCTACGTAGATACTCTATCAGTGTTTGGATCATGTATTTTGTTGTAAAGTTTTATTTTCTTAAAGACTTCTAACTTATTTTTAATTACTCGCTCTTTATTATATATTGTGATGATGTGCTTGTTGTAAAAGCGTGTGTTCCGATCCTGGAAGAAAAACACATGCTGGGACTACCGGGGTGATGTTCCGATTAGTCATGAGAGTTGTGATTACACAAATGATCGACTTAATGACTAATTGGAATATTATTTGGACGTTTCCTCACATGCGCTCAATCTGATCGTTACTTTGAGGGTGATCTACTAAATCAAAGCAAGTTTTGATGCCAAACTCTTCAAATAACGCAGTAAAGGTTCCGCTTTAGAACTGGCTACCATTGTTTGTAATTATTTGATGCAGGATACCGTATCAAATAATTATGCTCTTCATGAACTTCTTAGCCACTTCTACAGTTATCTTTCCTACAGGTTCAACCTCGATCCACCTAGTGAACTTGTCGATAGCTACGAATAGGAATTTATAACCACCTTGAGCTCTTGGGAATAGTCCTAGGATATCCAAGCCCCAGACGGAGAAAAGCCAAGAAAGAGGAATTGTTTGTAGATCTTGGGCTGGTCGAGTTGTCTGTGTTCCAAAAAATTGGTAGCTTTCACACTTTTTGACCAGCTCGGAAGCATCCTGGAGGGTAGTCGGCCAAAACAACCCCTGGTGGAAAACCTTTCCGACCAAAGTGCAATAAGACGCATGATTACCACACATACCTCTGTGGATATCAAGCAATATTCTATTGCCCTCATCCAGAGTAATGCACTTCATTAAGATTTAGTTACTCACCTTTCAGTGGAGCTTTCCATCTACCAGAGCGTATAGCTTGGACTTATGAGCAATTTTCTCTACAGACGCATAATCGTCAAGGATTTCTCGACCTTCGGGATAGGCTCAAAATGGGGCCATCCAAGTCAGCTCGCATTCAAGTAGCGTAGCTACCATTTCTGCAGGTTCTGCCTCACTAACCTGACCAGGCTGTTGGTCGAGTTGGGTAGCATCTATGCTTGAGGCTGTTGAGATAAACGATTTGAGGAGTATCTCAACAAAGACTCCCACATGTGTTGCCGAATGAGAGGAAGTGAGCCTGATGAGTTTATCTGCAGTGGAGTTGTGGCTTCTCCGGATGTCTGTGTCCTCCAGCCCTTCGAACCTTTGCTCGAGCTTTCATACCTCGTTCAGATAAGCTGTCATATTGTCGTCTAAGCACCGGTACTCCTTCTGCACTTGGTTTATGACTAGCTCTGAGTCCCGTTTCATGAGTAGCCATCTTATTCCAAGTGACACAACTATGCAAAACTCATTTACCAGTCCCTCGTATTCTGCAACATTGTTGAAAGCTTTAAAATCTAATTGAATGACGTACCTAGATTCGTTGCCCATTGGAGACTTGAGTATAATGCCAGCCCCCAAGCCTTGAAGCGTGAGCAACCCATCGAAGAAAAGTGTCTAGTGGTCTTTGACCATGTTTGTTTTTGTTTCTTCAATGTTTGTCCACTCGACAATGAATTCTGCTAGTACTCCCAACTTAACACTTGTTTGCAGTGTATAGCACATGTCAAACTCGTTGAGTTCGATCGCCCATTGCATGATTCGTCCAGTTACCTCCCTATTGCGTACAAAATCCTTCAGTGGGTACATCGTCACAACGGTGACCATTTGCGCTTGGAAATAATGTCGTAGCTTTTGAGAAGCCATCATGACTGCGTAGAGCAACTTCTGCACTTGCGGGTATCGTAGCTTGGCATCGTGTAGGACTTTCCTCACGTACTAAACATGTTTTTGGATCTTGGCTTTCTTATTAGGACATTCTCGTTCGACACCAAGACCGTGCTTACAACTTGTGGAGTAGCTTTTCAGATCTTGGAAAGCCTTCTCCGCTTCTTCTGTTCACTCAAACCAGTCATGTTTCTTCAATAGCTTGAAGAAAGACATTACTTGCTCACCAATCTTGGAGATAAATTTACTAAGGGCAGCCATGCATCCTATCAGTTTTTGAACTTCCTTCAGTGTTCGAGGTGACCGCATCTAGTCAAGAGCCTAGATTTTTCCTGGATTGGCCTCAATGCCTCGACTTGACACTAGAAAACAAAGAAGCTTGACAGACGGGATGTTGAACGTGGACTTCTTGGGGTTAAGCATCATACGATACTTACTAAGGTTGTCGAATGTTTCCTTAAGGTCGTCAATAAATGCATCTTTGGTTTTATATTTGACTACGATATCATCGACATAAGCTTCGACATTGCACCCAATCTAGGCTATAAACAATTTTGAATACACCATTGATAAGTAGCACCAACACTCTTCAAACTAAAAGGTATGTTTACATAGAAAAATACACCAAAATGAGTTGTAAAAGCATTTTTCCCTCATCCTCTACCCCCATGCTAATTTGGTGATACCCCGAATATACATCTAGAAAACACAGCAACGCATAACCTACCGTAGAATCGAGAATATGGTCAATGCAAGTAAGGGGAAAAGGATCCTTTGGACAAGCTTTGTTGAGGTCGGTAAAGTCGATGCACATTCTCCACTTGCAGTTGGCTTTCTTCACGAGGACATGATGAGCCATGTAGGATGACAAACCTCTCAAATGAAGCCCGCCTTAAGGAGTTTGTCGACCTCCTCCTGGATGGCATGCTTTCTATCATCCGCGGATCTTCACTGCTTCTGCACCATAGGTTTGGTGCTGGGTTCCATAGCTAGTCGATGCTTGATCACCTCCCTAGGAACCCCAGACATATCAGACGACTGCCACGCAAACACGTCTTGGTTTGCCCGGAGGAAAGTGATGAGCTCGAGTTCCTATTTGGGGTCAAGGTAATCCCCAATCCTGACCGTCTTAGCTGGCTCAGAGGGGCACTACCTTCAGACCACCACCAGCCTTCTTGTCCTTGGCGCCCTCGTCAGCCTCACCTTTGGTGGTGGCGTTGGACTTGGAAGTATCAACAAGACTCAAGAGTTTGGATTCATTGCCACTCTCATGACTTTCACCATCATTGTTAGTGTTCATGAACTGAAGAACGTTAGGCTCCTTGAGATCCCAGTCGAGGTGTCTCACCTCGCATTTTGTGTCCAATGGGTTGGACTCGAGGATACTGATGTGGGTCAATCCATCTTGATCATCCCAATGGTACACCATAGTTCTGAAGGTGGCCTCAGAGCTGGCAGGAGGCGATGTGAAGATGACTGTCGCTGACTCGAATTGATCATAGAAGCCAGTGTCAGAGAATCCAATGTCGATGCACACTTGTGACATGATCGATCATGAAAAACATATGAAGGCCCCTACCTTGCGTGCCAACTGTTGAAGATTAGTGCCTGATAATATATCCGTAATTAAACAGGGGTACCTTCGAGATCAGGGATCGAGCAGGAAACAAGACACGCAATATAGACAGATTGAGGCCCCCGGTTGGAGTAATACCCTACATCCTATGTGGATGATGTTGTATATGGATTATCTCAAGTACAAACAATGTGGCTAGACCTATTACAATGAAATGGATTGGATCTAGACTAATCTAGGGTTGAAGTTGCCGAGTATCTCTGATTGTTAGGGTATTGGAGTTGCTTGCGTCAAGTTGTGTATGCGTCCGTACTTTTTTTCTAGGGGTCAGGGTCCCCGCCTTATAAAAGGCTCATGGCACCACCTTAGTCTCGGTCGTAGTTGATAGAAAGTCCTTTATCTTATTGGCCAATGCAAAACAGCAAAATCCAGCCCAGATACTATTCGTACTTGAATTGGATAACCCGATCGAGACCTTCCTAGTATATGTCTTCGTGATCTCTGAGAGTATCGGATCCCGTAGATTTGAGTCCACAATATCCGGAGTTGTTTAAGCAAGTGTGTGATGTACTTCATCCATATACGGTTTACTCCTTATACGTGTATACCCTATAGTTAGATATTCGATAGTGATCATCAGACGGGGAGAAGTAGCTTACAGTTAGAATTGTCACCCAAGCTTGCCAATGTACACGATGTTTTTCACATATCATAGTTGAAAAAGTACTTACAAGTACTGGATGAACAATTACCATTGGAAGAGGTAAACCCACAAGAAAATCTTATCTATGCAAAATTCTCGATGAAAATTTTGGACAATATGGAGTGTGTGACCAGAAGAAAAGTTATTTGAATATGCAAAGTATAGTGGAGCCATCACACAGAAGGCGAAGCAATATGGGAACAAGAAGAAGAGTTAAAGGCATAATTTCCTCATCTGTTTAGAGATCAACCAGAATTCCGAGGATGAGATTCACTTAAGAGGGGTAGGTTTTGTAACAGCCCAATTTCAGAATAAATAAAATTTGTTTTATTCAAAAGAAACAAAAGAATATGATAATTAAAACCTAAGTGTGTATATACAAATGTGTGTACATACATAAGGGCAAAAAATTTGGTGCAAACCAGCTCACGGTGCAATCGTGCAAACCAGCGTTGTCCGCCTTCCGATATGCATCCATTGCTCAGAAGTCATCCCACCTTGGTCTTTTCACAGATAACCCCCTGCACGAATACAATACGTCGTGGCTTCGTCCGTCTCCTTCCGCCCGCAACTGCATTCTGCGCGACCATACACCTCCTGATGCGGCGTGGCGATCTGGCCTCTCGAGGCGGCGCGGCATCGACAACCTCGGCCACGGCGATCAGACCTCCCGAGGCGGCACGGCGACCGACTGCCTCGGCCACGGCGATTCGGTGACGGTCTCGACCAAGACGGCTTGTACAACGATGACCTAGACGGCGACGAGCTCGGCAGCATCGACCCGAACGGCTTGCTTCCTTGCTACTGGCATCAGAGGAAGGATTGTTGCTCTTTTTTTGATTTATTGTGAAGCTACTGGAACCAGACAGAGCATTTCTCTTTTTGATGTATTTTAGACATCAATCTTGATGATGTACAGAGCAATACGATTATTTATCATGCTGAGCAAGGTCCCTTTGTGTGAAACAGATACTGATAAGCTTTTGTATGCATGTTTGTTCAGACAAACAGATGGTAGCTCATTTTGTAAGAATGTTTGTATGAAACAGGTAGTGATCCTTTTGCATGTTTGTTCAAACAGGCAGATCATTTTGCATGTTTGTTCAAACAGACAGATCCTTTTGTATAAACAGGTGGCAGAAAGAAACTTTTGTAAGACAGACATGATTGTTCAGACAAATGCTAGATCCTTTTGAGACATTTGCTAGATCCTTTTGAATGTTCGGACAGATTCTCTTGTAAGACAGGCATGAATGTTCAGACAGATGCTAGATCCTTCTCAATGACAACACAATTTATTCACAGATGCTAGATCCTTTTGACTGACAACGCAATTTACATTGAATTGTACAAACCACATTTCGTCTTTCTGCTTTCAGCTTTCTACACAATTTCTGCCACATTACAGCTTCTGTTTAAAACTTTCTACACGGAATTTCTGCCACATTACAGCTTTCTGATTACAATTCCAAGGCGTCTTGAGCGCGAGCGTGGCTGTGGAGGGGGCCAAAGTCGTCCTGAGCGCAGGCACGGCGGTGGAGAGGGCCGACGTTGTCCTGAGCGCAAGCACGACGGTGAAGGAGGCTGACATTGTCTTGAGCGCGAGCGCGGCGGTGGAGGGGGCCGATGTCGTCCTGAGTGCGAGTGTGGCGGTGGAGGAGGCTGATGTCGTCCTGAGCGCGAGCACGGCGATGAAGGGGGCCAACGGCGGAGGCCCCTCGCTAGAACCTAGTGGGATTTGGGGGATTCGGAGTGCGGCTGCAAGCGGGCAGCGGAGGAGAACCAAGACCAAATCATGAATCATTGAAAAGGCATGAGGGGGTTTCTGCGAATCCAGCGGGTGGGATGGTGAGATGATTTCGGAGCGTTAGATGTGTATCGGATGGCTGACGACTAGAGTTTGCACAATTGCACCATGAGCTCAGATTGCACCAAAAAATTCGCCGGATTAGATTGGTTTATTAGGCGCCAGCTCTATATAATGAGCATTTGCTAATTTGTTCAGTAAGCAAGAATTAAACCTAATTTCCCCTAGATCAGCAGTTCAAAGCCTCCATCAGGAGGGCGAACTCGCCTCCACCTCTTGCTATCCCGATCCATCTACTAAGCCAGATCAATCTCTCCTCCCAGTCTATACTTGCTATTATTATCCACACAATTCATCATTTCCATCTCCAACGATCTGTGTCTGGTAGTGAGACATGACAAAGTTTTGGGGCCTGTTTGTAACAAGGGATCACTCTATTAGGATTTAATTCAAGTTTGTACTAAATTTTAGGGATTTGGATCCCAAATAGTGGAAATAGATATAGATGGTAAAACAAATGAGTGAAGATCCCGAAATTGTGGAAAAAGTTATAGATAATAAAACATCTCAGAGTGAAGACAATGCGTCAGACAAATGCCTGAAATGTGTTTACTATTTGATCTACAGATAAACTGTCATGAATATTAGCAAAATCGTTTCAAGTAAGCAGGGCAAGGGAAAAAAGAACAAACATATTGCTGAATAGAAATGTCGAACGAACACGAGAAACCAATTTGTAGTTCTATTATCCTTCCCCTCAAAAGAAAATTTTCTATTATCCAGGGTGCGAGATGAAATTCTGAAGTGCATGTTATACAATGTTGAATAAATCACAACACTAAACCATCCACGAGTTCTCACTATACAAGTTATCGACAATTGGTGCTCTGTAAAAACAACAGGATACTTCTGAAACGGTAGCTCAATCGAAGTAAAGCATACTCTCAAAACCTGTATGAAAACACTAAAAAGAACTTAACATTACATGCCTCCTCTGGCCACAACAGCAGCAGGTCTTCCCATTTCCTCGCCATCACAATCATGGAGCAGAAATGGATCACATGGTTTCAAAAATGATCTCGTGAACGCTATGCTCATTTAATCCCTTGCATAACCAAACACCAATGCCGTCAGTTGTACTTCAGATGTTGAACACTGAGATATCTGGCCAGAAGACCATCCAATTTTACATGTGAACACAGTTGATGTCAATGGGCAGTGTTACAAGGATATGCGTGTCCAAATTTTCTTTGTTGTGTCAACACGTATTGATCACATCAAACATGGTGTGACACACATCCTATGCATTTGGCCATGTCCAAGGCAGGGAGAAGAGGAGACAAACATGTGGCATGTCGTCACGCGTAAATCCGAGCCACCGTCACCCAGATCCAAGCCGTGGGGAGAAGAGGAGGCTACGGCAGGGAGGAGAGGAGGCAACGACAGAGGAGGAAAGGAAGAGGCGATGGCATGGGAGGAAAGGAGGAGGCAGCGGAGGAAAGGGGGAGACGAGCGTGTGATGTATGGCTGCCGACCGGAGGAGTTAGGGTGTGATTTTTAGCCGGATGGGGATGGGCCAACCAATGAATAAATGACAGCTCATTTCATATTTTTTTCTTTTATATTTTCTTTTTAGCCTAATATAGTGTATTGAACTATTGATTCTACATTAGAACTATGATTTTATTTCCCCTTCTAGTGTATTAAAAAAGAGGTAGATCTCTATGTTATAAATATCTTTTATAACATATACTTAGATTTAAAACATTAAAAAAATAAAAAAATAATATACATTAGAAGAATCCCTGAATCCTATATTCTTGAGTTTGCCGAGTCGGACATCCGCACCCGAGTCGGACTCGGACTCCCGCACCCGTATCCCGGTAACACTACCAATGGGAAGAGAGCACAGGTAAAATTGCCCCATCACAGTTCTTGCCCATCGAAATCTGCCCTGACAGGATAATCAAGGCCCTGTAGAGCTGGCATTCTTGTCAAATCCTCTTCTGAGTATGCAGGGATGAACCAGTATCTCCTATCATTTCCAAAAACCTGATAACAAAACATTGGTCAACTAAAAGACTACAATAGACTTGCATGAAAGTAACTCGCATATGCTGGTATTTCAAAATTTCAACCCGTGTACTAGAGTGACAGGTCCATGCCCAGGGACTATGAAGGGCGGAAGTCGTTTTCTTCCCAACTCATCTACTTCCTAAATAGATAACTTGTATAGTGAGAGAACTATTTGGTTTTGCTTATCTTCCTAAGATAATAATTAACTATTTGGTATGTTATCTATTCGTTAGGTAGGTTTTTATTCAGGTTGATTATATCCATAACTATTTGGAGAGTCCTCTTTGTAAAGAGGCCTATTGTGATTGACATTCTCAAGCAAGAAAGTAGAAGGTTAAGTCGTCGACACAGTGAGGAACAGGTTCCCAACCAGCAACTTCCAATCAGACACATAACACTGGCAGTATTATGGTTACCAAACAAGGGGAATAAAAAGAAAGTGATGTTGAAGATAAGTAGATAAAAGATATCGACTTCAAAAAGGACTGGCAAATTTGTTGGTTTTTCCCTAGATTAGATTTCAGTCCTCTTAGCATTTTACGGACCAAAAAGAATATAAGGAGTTAGAAGTCAAATAATATGAAATTGTACGTTGCTCAATTGTATAATGGCACCTTAACAAAATTGCCTATGATATATCATACTCAAAAGTGTGAAACTTCAACCAATGAATACCTTGAAATATTGCAAACAACATGATTGACTACAGTTTCACAAAGTGTGCCACATCAAGCCTTGAATAACCATCACAATCTCACAATGATTATGCTATAAGAACATGACAAAAGCTATCATAGATGAATCAACTATTTGCATGTCCACACATAATCCACATATGCATATTTATTTCAACACCACCTCATCACGATAGGTGTATCATTCTCTTGAAATAAAGTTATATTGGTGCATGCTTGGCATAAAACCAAACAAATAATTGACTGTCTAGAAAAATTCTTAAAACTAAAAGTCTGAGCAAGCCTAACCTGAGCAAAATTCCTCTTCCGGCCAAGATCGTACATCCAATGTGGAGTTGTTTTCTTTTCATATGCCTGTACATCAAGGTAACAATTAATCTCATCCTGCACAGAACAAACACTGTTTAACAATATGTAGCTAGATGCTTGCCTCAATCGTGGTTGTATTAGCAGAAACAAGTGAAATATGCATAATCATAAAACCAAGAACACTCAAGGAGAAGGCCAGATTGAGCACTGCAAGAAAGAGATCAATTTTAGTTGATGTTTAATGAATTATACAGAAGAGAATTTTTTCATAAAATAGTAAATGCATTTACCAAAGGTGAGAAATGTGGTTGCAAGTGCTGCAGGACTTCCTGGGATATCAACATCACTGAAAAAGGCTATGAAGTGAGGCAATAAAGAGAGGGTGACAAGCATCGTCTGGAGGAAGGTGTAAAACTGCATGGCACATAAAAAGAAAATTGTTCACTTTTCAGAAACCTCATGATAGACAGCAGCGTGGAAGCAAAAGAGACACTGGTTCAAAAAAAAGTCTAAAAAAAGAAGCAATTAGCAGCAGTGCTTGCACTGTTAACATTATAAACAGAGCAGTGAACACACTGCACTGATAACATCATAAACATGTAAGTGTGATTGCTTCTAGCCTTCTGCTCTGACTTAGCAATGTCTTATTGTTGTCTTCCATGTTACACAAGTGAAATAGCTCTTCATGATTCAAGAAAACGAACAAAGCACTAAGTTTAACTATTGATGAATGAGACTCTAAAGAATGGTTAGCAAAAGATGCTAGCAACAGGTGTTAACAGATCATGGTGCAAAAGTGTCTTGCAAAAGGTGCTAATAGACTATGGTAACGCGTACAAACAAACATAAAGCATGAGCTAAACGGTATCCAATTCATTTCAAGTCTTTAACTGATTCATTCTACCAAAAAGAGGGTTGTTTTGGAGAATCTTAGTTGATGAAAAGTTATAGTTCTAGGTATTTTAATATTTATAAGAAATATAATGCATGGGGACTGCCTGACCTAAGAAATAAGCAATAGTAACACAGATCAGATGACACGGATGTCACGACCCAAGGATCTGATCAGTTAAGTGTGGGTTGTGGGTGGTTTCAGCCCTGGTTTGCTCCCAGGAGCCGTGGTGTTGTGGTGTTTGGGTAACTAGAGAACAGCATTGCACAAAGAAATAGCGCACAGGAGAGAGGAGAGATTAGAGGGAGATTAGATATGACTCCTTGGTTGCTTTATTCAATGATGCCGAGTCCCCTTAATAGAGATGGGGGGCGGCTCTGTACAAACCAACTAAATATGAATCTCTAACTTAACAAATCAAATCTTATCTCCAATTGAATTAGATAGAAAGCATCGCAACTGACTGCATAGTGAGCTGATGAGGAAGATGAATTGGAGGATCGAGAGTAGATTTCAGTCAGATCATATTGAGGATCGAGGGTAGATTTCAGTCAGATCATATTCGATAGAACCGTTAGAAGGCTCTCGCGACCTGGCGACCGCCAAGCTCCACCACACCAAATTCTTCAAATCCTCTCCAGAGATCCTGCTACCCCCACTCTAATCCAAGTCTCCGCATCTCTCGCAACCCCGTCCCCACCCCAGTTTTCGCTATCTCCAGGTGTTTTCGTCCAAGATGAGGTGGAGTTCGTCCCTGAGACTCCATATCTGCAGCTTACGGAGGAGAAGCTCGAGGAAAATCCAACGAATCCAAGGCAAGATCAGATGGGCTAGAGCTCGGTCGCGCAGGTGGACAATCACACCTTCCAAGATTCGGAGATCCAGCAGCCGGCAGATGCTGAGCTACGCAAAGGTGAGTTTATGAAGCCGTCAAGAGTGCTCCCCTCCCTGGATCCCCCTTGTGCTAGACCTCCAATGGCGCAAGGAGCAATTCATGGGCGGCGACAGTGGCCAGCTGTACCCATCCCTCCAGCATGCCATCCTATCGGAGCTAGGTCTGATTGAGTGAGGAATTGCAAGACACAGTGTAATTTCAATGAGACAGGGTAGCTCGGCGCCACAATCATAGCCCAGAGAAGCAAAGAGGGCAAAGGGCTCACCGTTTTCAGCCTCTCAGGAGCACGCATCATTCAACCCCGATAGATAAACATCACATCCCATCTTCGGAGCAGATTCGGCACCCTGCATTCAATCCACAGAGCAACCCAGTTCAACGGATACAGAAGCACCTCTAGCTGCCAGCAGCATTTATCCAAGCAACTGCAAGGCTGAGACTCTACAGAGGCCAGCAATTGAGCACAAGTGCTGTGCACATACCCCTAAAACATCAGCTGCAGCAGAACTCAGGGCTCGAGGAGATCATGGAGAGATTTTGAGAGATGAAGGATGGCGTACGGTGAAAGGGTGATATTGGTGGAGGAACAAGCCTCTTTCATCGTCCTCATTAACTTCACAACAACCAACCAGTTCACAGCAAAAGAAGTTCTACTTAAAGAGGATGTTGAGTAAGTGTTTCAATTGTCTTGCTAAGGATCACAGGGTAGCCAATTGCAGAGATCCAACGTGATGCTGGAGCTGTAGAGGCTCAGGCCATAGGGCGTCTCAGTGCACTGCTTCCTTCAGACACCCCAAAGCTCCAGCTCCCCCGGCTCACCAAAACCTACATAAAACATCAACCAGCAAGAGCTCTGCTCCTGAGAACCAACCATACCTCAGACCTCTCCTAGGCAACCTACATCAACCAAGTCCAAGCAACAAAAAAGGCAAAGTCCTGCTAGAGGAGAAGCAAATGGCGACGTATCCAGGGGACCCTACTGCAAGGCTGGCGAGGGAGTTTTGTGCTGTGTCAGACACTGGTGCTATCATAAGGGAGAAGGACCAACTACTAAGCAAGATGGTGGCGTGTTGGCTGGCTAACAATAGACCACCAACTGAACCATACCAGGTGATGGATGCACTCACTCATGATTTTGGCGTTCAGGTAGGAGAATGCCAGGTCATCAAGCACCATCCTGAAGATTTCCTGGTGATTTTCTCCCACTCACACCACTGTGATGTTGTGACCCGCCATCATAGAGTTCCATATGGTGGCAGAGATTTCCGATTTGTGGAATGGACCGAGAGAAGGTATGCCACCCCTGAAAAATTTGAGTTTCATGTCAAGTTGTGCATCGAGGGGTTGCCGATTCATGTCTGGAGTGAGGAGGTGGTGGCCTAGGTGATCGGGAAGCAATGTGCTATCCACTTTACTGAGGAGTTTTCACACCGCAGAGAGCGGAACTGCACTTATGATCTGTGGGCATGGTGCTCGGATCTTAGCAGGATCCCAAAGGAGGTTTGGTGCAGAGCTCCCACCAACTTCTGTCCCTTTTCCACAGGTGATCATCCATCATGAAGAGCCTGCAGATTTGAAGATAGGATGGTCCTACTGCCTTTTACTCCACCTTGAGATCATAGAAGACCTTTCCTTCCTCACTGATGATCCGGGCAGCCACAACAACCCAAACAGGCGTTGGAGAAGAGAACTTAACTGGCACTATAGGGTGCCGGATAGTGAAGAAGATGCACTTCCACCTCCACCAACAAGAAGCTGCAGGGAAGATCATCAACCAAGGCGCGACAGAGATAAGGATGAACACCGGGACCGAAGGTGCAGGGGGACTAGGCGCCACCAGAGCAGGTCTATTTGGTCTCGAGTGACAAAGCCCTGCTGTCATGTGAGGGAGCACTTCAAAGGTGCATCCCACAGGGAACGCGGCCACAGCGCACAGAGACGCCGGTCGGCGACACACTGACTCCTCGTCGGACAGGAGTCCCAAAGCCAGGCGTATGAGGGGAGATAATGAGAGGAAAGAGCACAAGGAGACACCTCCAAGTTCCCCAGACCAGATGTTGTACGTAAGCAAAAAGGAGAAGGTTAGGTTTGCAAAACCAGTGATCATGGAACACATAAGAAGGAAATCTCTAATGATCCAATTGCTGATAGGGGCGACTTCCTGGACGTTTTCCAGAACCTAAGAAGCCTCTATGACCCAATGGTCCATGAGGCAGTGACTAACCCATTGCTTGCAAGTCGCAACAGCTGCCAGCTGCAAAGCCCCGGAGGGACGCTGAGCCAAATCACTTTGTCGGAATATCATCCCACACCGGCAACCATGCAATCGCCGCAGGAGGAACAAGACAAGGCATCAAGCAAAGGTGGATTGGAATTGGGCACTATGGAGTTCAGCCCACGGAGATGATAGCATATGTACAGGAGGATGCGACCGGCCTTACCTTGGCGAGCGTCAACAACCCATCGTCGACCAACAATGCAGAGGTACAACCAATCGACAATTTTGTTCGGTTTGTCACAAAGCCTCTTGAACCACCCCTAGTCAGCACAACCGAACCAAAATTATTCTTCTCTGCATCCGGTAAACACAAATAACCAGGCAACTCCACAGAGGCATAGTGAAAGCCTTGCAAACAAAGCAAAAGAGACGCCAGGAAAGGGGCCGATGCAATTGGCCAAAGTTCTTCTTGCAAAAAAAACTCGACGAGCTATCCCTTCAACAACAATCACAAACTGATGATATTATGGCTAATTATTTGGAACGCTTTGGAAAGCCATTGACCAAGGGGACAATGGAGACGATTGCAGCCCTGGTGGACAAGGGAAATCAGAAGAAAGGCAAGAAAGGGAAGAAGATCGTGCCGGTGGCCACAGCGGAGGAGATGCCAACAGCAGCCTGAAGACAGACTTACTACAATCAGAATCAGTTGTGCGTCTTCTTTCATAACAATTAGCGTCATGTGTTATCCTTTGTCACAAGTTATGTATGTGCCTGTTAGGTATAGTCGAGTCTATCAGGTGGATGCTTTTTATGTGGCGCAGCAGCTAAGCATCATTTCGCCAGGAAGTTATGTTCAGGTGTTTGAGTCCAAGAGTTAAAGTAGTCAAAAAATGGGCTACTGAACAGCTTTGCTCCAGTGACCAGTTGCTGGGCAGGGGCAATCTCTAGCAAGTTACATGTCTAGCTATGCCAAGTTATGTGCACTGGTTTATCCAGACCAATGAAGAATTGTGGTGTTGTCCGATATTTGAATCATGTCACAACGTAATTGTAATTTGTTGTGCTAGAATGTGAGGGGATTGAATGCACAAGCCAAACGTGCGAGTGTTAAAAACATGGTGCACACTATAGGAGCTACACGTGATTGCTTACAGGAAACGAAGATGCAGATCTGGAACCAACAACTGGTCACTAAAACTCTGGGACATCAATACAGCCAAAATTACATGTCCCTTCCGTCGATTGGGGCCAGTGGAGGTATTCTCCTGGCATGTTCACAAAATTATTTCACTCTCAACCAAATCCAGGTAACTTAGTACACGGTATCAGCCAACATTACAATGATGTATGACAATATCTCTTGGTCATTAAAAGGTGTCTACGGCCCCCAATCGGATGAGGATAAAATTAATTTCCTACAAGAACTCACAGCACTCAAACCTAACATGGTGGCTGAATGGTTGATCGTGGGTGATTTTAACATGATATACAAAGCGGAAGACGAGTAACAACAGGCTTAATCGGAGAATGATGAGGAAATTCAGGAAAGCTATAGATGACCTCCAGTTAAAAGAACTCAAGTTAAGAGAAAGGCGCTTTACATGGTCCAATGAGCAAAAAAATCCCACCTTCACCAGAATAGACAGAATTTTCTGTACTCCAGATTGGGACCTCCTCTTCCCCAAAGTTGAACTCCAAGCTCGGGCGACAATGCGCTCTGATCATTGCCCCCTCTTCCTTCAGGAAGAGATGCCGATTAGCACATGTAGTGGCTTCAGATTCGTGTCCTAATAGCCATCTATGCCTGGCTTCATGGAAACCATTCAAGTTGCATGGGATCGGTCGGTTAACCTACAGGGTGTCATCCTACGAATGCATGTGAAGTTGAATAGGATGGAAAAGGCTATAAAAATTTGGAAAAGAAATACGATCGGCAATGTCAAACTTCGGCTTGCAATTGCACAAGAGGTCATCTTCAGGCTCGATGTTGCACAAGAATCACGACAATTATCAGAAGATGAATTTGAATTTAGAAAACACCTGAAGGACAAGGTAGTAGGACTAGCTGCAATAGAGAAAACAAGGGCATGACAACACTCAAGGCTAACCTGGATACGGAAGGGAGATACTAACACAGTTTTTTTAGATTCGAGCAAACTCTAGATGGAAGAAAAAATCCATACTATCTCTGTTTATAGAGAGTGGCCAGGTCTTCTCGCATGAACAAAAGGAAGAGAAAATACACAAACATTTAATGGAGCATCTTGGTTTGTACAAGCAAAGACTTGGATATAAATTGGGAAAATGTCGGATACCAACCTATGAATCTTTTGGAGCTAGAAGAGCCATTTGAGGAACAAGAGATCCTTCAAACAGTTACTGCCGGTCGAGAAAGCCCCTGGGTCAGATGGGTATATCGGGCTATTCTACCAAGAAATGCTAGCGCATTATAAAAGATGATCTGATAGTGGCAATTCAGGATTTCTACAACCAGAAAACAATAAAGCTTGATTTAGTTAATAATGCAAATATTTTGTTGCTGCCAATGAAGATAGAGGCGATGCAGGTGGGCAACTACAGGCCTATCAGCCTGATCAACAACCTTTTAAAGCTTATCACAAAAATGCTTGCAAACAGGCTAGCTCTGAGATAAAGGATCTGGTACCAAAATGCCAAAGTGCATTCATAAAAAGAGATGCATACATGATAATTTTATTTTTGTCCAGAATGTGATAAAAAACCTACATATCAACAAGGTGCCATCTCTCTCCATAAAATTAGACATTTCGAAAGCTTTTGATTCAGTTCATTGGGCATACCTTATTGTGGTCATGCAAGCCATGGGATTTGGACATAAATGTGACTGGATCTCGACCCTTCTAAGGACGACACCATCAAGAGTGCTTCTAAATGGTACCCCATGTAAGTCAATCAGACATGCTAGAGGCCTAAGATCCGTTACAGCGAATTATTGGCCTTGCATCTCAATGGATGATTCTTGACCCGATCCTACCTAGCTCGGCACATGTAAGGTGTTCCATGTATGCAGACGATGCAGCCATCTTCGCAAATCCAAGCCCATCAGAGTTGAAGGCACTTAGTGACATCCTGACACTCTTCGGGAAGTGTTCCGACCTGATCACAAATCTTAACAAAATAGAGATTTTCCCAATCCGATGCGAGAACATTCCGCTAGATCAACTTCTTAGTGTCTTTCCAAGCAAAATTAGCTCCTTCTCAGGCAAGTACCTAGGATTGCCACTTCACACACGAAAACTGAGGAGGGTATATGTGCAGTTGTTGATTGACAAGCTTGGGAGACGATTGCTAGGGTGGAAGGGCCGAATGACAACACGGGCAGGAAGGGACACGTTGGTTAAATTTGTCTTATCATCTTAGCCTACATACCATCTGACAGCCTTCCCCTTACAAAAGTGGCTGACCAAGCCCATCGATCGAATTCGTAGGAGCTTTCTATGGAAAGGTGAAGGGCAAGAGAAGGTCAACAGAGGACATTGTTTGGTGAATTGGGCCACAGTATGCTGACCAAGGTAGCTTGGCGGACTTGGTATTTCGGACCTACATAAATTCACAAGAACACTCAGGATTAGATGGATGTGGTTAGAGTGGGGCCATGAGCAAAGACCATGGCTAGGCATGAAAATTCCATGTGACCAAGCTGACAGGGACCTATTTCATGCGTCAACAGTGGTGCACTTAGGTGACGGCAAGCGCGCCTCCTTCTGGCATTCTTCATGGGTTCAAGGTCAGGTACCCAAGGTCCTAGCTCCCACACTGTATGAAAAAAACGAAAAGGAAAAATGAAAAGGTGATGAATGCACTCACTGATCAGCAATGGATTAGAAACTTGGGACAGCTTTCCACTCAATTGGAGCTTCGTCAATTCGTAAGATTATGGGAAGACATATAGGGAGTCACTCTAAATCCCGAACAACCTAACACGATTACATGGAGATGGACGCGGGATGGACAGTAACCACGAAGAGTGCATACACCATTCAATTTCAAGGTGCAGTAAAGAAGCCTCACATGATGCCGATCTGGAAGGCCAAAACCAAACCAAAATGCAAATTCTTCTACTGGGTGCTCATGCAACGGAAAATCTTAACGGCAAATAATCTAGTGAAGAGAGGTTGGCCACATGATCAAATTTGCAAACTTTGCCGAACAAAAAATAAGACACTCACACATTTGCGTAAAGACTGCACCCTCACAAGAGAGGTTTGGAGACACCTATCTAGCTGGTTGCACCTTCCCACCTGCCGGGATTCAAGACGTGGCTACGATAAACAAATGGTGGCGGAAAGCACGATTGAGAATAGACCGCCGAAATCGCACCGAATTTGACGGCTTGGCAATATACTTTTCGTGGAATATATGGAAAGAAAGAAATAGAAGAACTTTTCAAAATGAAGAGTTGTCAACCATACAAGTGTCCCTCAAGGCCAAGGAATACATTGATCAAAGACAGATGGCGTACGATCTACGTTGAGTAGAGGATCTCATTAGTTGGCTTTTTTTACCAATTGCTTAGGCCTTCATTCACTGTACCAAAGTTGTACTCCTCAGGGCTGATCCAGAGGATAAAAATTCTTTCTTGTTTTGCTTTTTATTCCTTCTAACATAAATATCGGCAAGCCTTTTGCTGCCCATTCAAAAAAATTACTTGTACACGGCTCTCCAAGGATTAAGCCCATTGACATCACTTGGCCCACAAGGGTCTGTCAGGGAATAGAGTGTTGGGCCTCTACACTCGCCTGTTGGCCCAGATGTAGGTCCTGTCCCACATGACAACGGACATCACAAAGTGTACTTCAGCAGTTCTGAAGCTCATGTAGTTGTACTTACGGCTATTGAGACATCCGTAAGCATAAATGTTTTAGGACAATCTGAATGGACTTATTTGGGTGATATTGCCTAAATACTTCGGGGATGCCATGTAACATCATTATGTCTGTTCCTGGAACCTGAGCTATAATCAGGCACCAGTGGACAGTTGTATAAGGGCAAGGCACTGAATAAGTGCAATGAATATCTTGGTTTAACCAGCAAAAAAATCATTGTTAGTTTAGATGGCTACAACTTCATGCTTAGATGTTTCTCATCTAACTACTTGAACCAATTGTATCATTATTTTGTGTGAACAAGGAAAAACCATGGTTGCTGCAGGGAACAGCACAGTCTAGGTCAATTTATTGCTTTCAAAATTAGCAAGTCCTAACATAACACACTACGATAATATTAATTTAGAGTGCTGGAACAATTTTTTAAACAATTGTCTCCAGTTTTGACAGGTGTTTATTATTATTATTATTGGAACATCAGATTTAACAGGTCAAGAACATTTATTTGCACAGACAATTTCTGATATGTCAAATTGCAACATGCAAAGGAATTGGTTAGAAGTGGAGTACAAAGGAGATGGAAGAAGCGTATTTGGAATTTAAAATTGAAGTTATATGAGATCTGCTTAGCAATTTGGTTAACTGATCAAGCAGTAACCTGGCATAGCAAGACTATTATTACGAGCTCAGAGGAGTTTAGCTATTAATTTCTCGTACATGTTTCAACGAGTTGGTTTATAAAACAATGTAATCCAAAAGAAGAAATTGATTTAGTATTCATGGTGAATTATATAGTTGATGAACAAATCATTTCGAGAAAAGATATATTTAGTTTTTCTTTCATAATTATGGCAACGTGTAGAAACTAGTATAGAAGAAAAACTTAAACAGATTCTTATTTTAAAAGATAGGGTTAATGCATCAACCACAAACATTGCACATCCTGCCAGCAAGAAAGGACAAGTACTTTGTAGTTAAAAAAAAGGAACCCAAAGCTCAATTTATCTCACTCCAAAAGAGGACCATATCTCAAGTGTAGTAGTATTTTACCAGGAAGAGAAGAAAGTATTTGTAATTCAATGCCCCAACACAATTAACAACCCATACACAATGATGATCCATCTTAAGAATACATCTTCCACCTGAAAATATGTTTAGGCATAAAAACACAATAATGATAGATTATGTAATTCATAACAAAATTTATCCTCAAGATTAAACCATAAACTTACAAACAGAGCAATGATGGCACCGAGGTGGCTTCAGCTGGTTGCACTTCCTACAGTACCTAACCCTTGGATTTCCCGTATTGCTGAGAGCCACAGATTGCTGTGAATTCATCTGGCTACTGAACTCTGAGCTAGTAAGGGGAGCAGTTTCTCCCATCTCCGCATCGAAATTAAGATTCCAATTTGGTGGAACGGAACCAGGGTTGGTGAACACAACAGCGAAGTAGCTCCATAGAAGCATAGCAAGCTGAAAAACCCGAAGTACTGTCTCTATTAACACACTAAACAAAACAGAGAGAAAGGGTTCTAAGATAAATGCACCAGTGTTTACAGTCAACAATTTTTGCATACAAAACACCAGCAAACATTATGGTTCTCTAATCAGTAGCGCTGAAATGCGTTTGATCGGCACATTTAATAATTTTTTTCTTAAACTTCTTTCACTGTAATCAGCTCCAAACACTCCAGGTAGCATATATTAGACAAATCTACTACGTTTTCACAAAACATATTAGGAAAACAATAAGTAGACCCTAAGCACGACAGCTCCATTCATCCATATCAGTAATCCACATCATATATATATATATACCCAACAATGCTTCCCAAAGAAACAAGATTAACATCCAATGATGCTCAATCATGCTGCAATTTGCATCTTTTCCGCCGAAACAGTAAATACTTTGGCCAAAGGCGAAATCTTTTACACCTGAAGCTCCCCTAGTTATGCGAGAACACGCACCAGGAAGTGGAAGAGGAGCAGGACGGCGAGCGCGGCAAGGGTGGTGGCGCCGCCGGCGAGGAGAGCAGGCCCGTAGTTGCAGAGGACGACGGCGTAGTAGGTGACGCCGACGATGGCGAGTACAAGCAGGATCATGATGGAGCCCAGCCCCCTGAGCACCGTGCAGAACCGGAACACATTCCACGCCATCGCGACCCCCGCCGATCTGTACATGGCTGCTCTGCCCCCACCCCGCGGCCGCCGGCACGGCACGACCGCCTCCGTGTAGCGGCAAAGGAGACCAGGGAAGACCAGCACCGCGCCGGCGTCTTCCGCTGAGGGAATCAGGAGGGCGAGGAGGAGGAGGATGATTAAAACCTGGGGAGAAAGAATGGGGAGGTCAGACGGGGGACGGTGGACCTTGCAGCGGTCTTCTTTGCTCCGCACTTCCGCTTTGATTTGGACATGTTCGCTAACTAATTTAAAAATTTATCCTTATAATATTATTCTTGTATTTTCTAATATTATTATTGTATTTTTTATTTTTATATCAATTCTATTTTCTACCTTTTTATTATTTTATATCTTTTTTTATCCATAATCATTTTCTATTCACTCTATCGCACAGTGATACAGCCTCCTCTCTGCTTCCGCATTTTTGCGGTCCCTCTCTCATCTCTTGCTTCCTTATAGCAGCTGATACAGTCATTGCTGAAGATGAGGAAAAAGGACGGCACAGTGATGTGGCGGCTCGATGCGGGCACTACTGGAGACGACCTTAGCCAACTTGGTCGGTAATGCGAGTTCGGTCCGGTCGTATTCTACATTTCCCTTCTAACTCAGTCCTGTTTCCAAATGGAATTTGTATTCAAATCGTTATGAATTTGTCTAAACTTTCTTAAATTTGATCAATATCTTAAATCAATTTCTCTCTTCAAACAAAGCACGATACGGAAACAACTTTGGATAATGCCAGTCATAAATATGGAGTGAGTAAAGGTGGAATTTAGTACTGTCATGAGTATTTAACCGGTATTGTAAAATAGAAAAATTACATTGAAAGTGCTTCCGATCTCTGTAGGAGGGAGTAGGGAAGTCAATACCTGTGGTCAAATACCTTAATGGAATCGAAAATGTTCCATTTTCTTTGTCCACGAGTATGTTTTTGAGCGAGAAACTCTATCCGATGGGTAAACAGACATAGGTATAGTTAAGTTTATCTATACCTGTATCGTCCATTTACAAATCGTATGATAGGTGAGTCCTAAGAAAAACCCTAATCGGCCACCCTCCAAGGCTCTAGGCCCCTTGCCCCAAGGCAGTCAAGTTAATGAGCACCCTCGAACCTATATCGAACAGTAGATTTGTTTATTCGGTCTCGTCCAATGTTGTGCGGCCCAACAACAGAGGCCTGGTTCCCTCCACATGGTCCACATGGACGCGTGCACCCTCTCTCTCCCCTGTCGCTCACTCTCTCAGCTCGCTCACGCTCCAGAGCTCATGACCCTCCGCCGCGGGAAACTCTACCCCTACACCTACATCGCGGCAGGAGGACGAGGGAGCGTCGTGCTCACTTCGAGCCGCGCTGCCAATTCCGATCTGCAGGACATGGGAGCATTGTGCTCAGGCCGAGCTGGTGCCGCTCCGTCGTTCCCGATCCCTTGCTGCCAGAGGATGTGCTCGTGCTACACTTACATCGCTGACTCCTGATCCGATGCAAGAGGAGGTAGCAACATCAACGACAGCTTCAGAGTGTGGTATCAATAGTGATGAGGACATCAACCCCGACACGGGAATGGCTACTCCAACTGAACCAGCACAGGCGCCACCAGGACCACTCACTCGAGCTCGTGCACGTGAATTAAACTTCGTGATGATTTTGAAGAATGAAGGACCAGAAGTTTCCTAAGTGCATGCGCCATCTATGCTCATGATGAACCTGCCCAGAATAATGTCTAGGTGCTGGCCACCTATGTGTTTTTAGTTTTGTCAAGAAATAACCAGGAAGGTGCTGCGCCACCTAAATCAGGAAAGGGGGTCAAGGAGATGGCGTGTGGCTGTTTGGGCGCCTATTCCCTGCCTTGTGGGTAGGCTGGGCGCCTACCTTCCTCATGCCTCCTCCCCCTATTTAGCCAGGGGCTGCGCCCCCTCTTTTGCTTGGATTTTCTTTGATAAGTTTAGCCATTGTGCAAACATCCTGTGCTGCAGTTGTGCTCAGCGGCCACCTGTGGACAGCCATTGTGAACCCCAATTCGTGAGCGATTGATATTCAGTTTTGCCTTCATCTTGTTCTTGCTTGTTCTTCGATTGCTTGCAGGAATAGAACCTCGTGTTCAGGTTGATCTTGCCACCAGCAAGGTCAATAACCATTTGGAGTTGGTTCAACGATTGCTAAGGCGCCACGACCTGTTCGTTCGTAGTCGGATCGCGAGAGTCACCTCCTCCACAAAATCGAAGTTATCCCTCTCACCGAAAGATCGGGCACTCCAGCTCCATCAAGTGGTATCAGATTACAGGTTGATCGGTGAGTTTTATCGAGTTTTATCCCTTTAGTTTGAGAGTTGTTCATCGTCCTATCGTCCACCAGAAAAGCTACAAAAAAAAATCAGGTTAGAACCTTGTCCCCGAACCATTTGGCCTTGCACTTTCATTCAGTAATCTTGTGTTGTTGAATTTGCGTGCATTTGCGTCACTTGTTGCTGGTCGCTCCGTGTCTCCACTGTTCACCGCCGTTCTTCTTTCGTTCATCCATACCATGTTCTTCCCTCCCCCTGTTCCGCCCAGATCAGAACCATCCCACCAAATCTGGTGCGTTTCCCCCCCCCCCCTCCTTGTTTTGGAAGTTAATTGCTGCTGTTGGTTTCCTGCCATTTGTGCTTGGTTCGTTTTGGAAAGCATATCTTGTGCTCCCCCCTGCTGGTTTCGTTTTGGCAAGTTTTGATCATTTCTGCTTGGAAATTTTGGGGCGCCTGATCTGGTTATCAAAAAAAAAAAAGGACAGAAGAAAAGGCACGGTGCAGAATCAAAAAAAAAAGGGAAAGTGTAAGAAGTGCAATCGATTTGGTGCGCCCCATATCTTCATCCAGCATCTTTGTTTTTGGCAAGCAGAACCTCCATATTTGGTGCGCCCCAGCTTTCTAATTCAGGCTCTTCGATTTTGGAAGGCAGCAACATCCTAGCTTGTGCGCCCCCTTCCTAGTTCAGGGATTTGGTGCGCCCTCTCCACCTTTGCGTGCCTCCTTTGCCTCTATTCTGTTCGGTTTTTCACTTGGTTCCAGCAGCATTTGCTACGTGTTTGCACTCTTATTCAACTTTGCATTTGCTGATTGATTGTGCTAATCCTTGCTCCCACGTAAAACTTTCCTATAGCTCCACAAATCCCTACAGCGTGCAGGTTGTGTCCTCTGGCAATCGCTCTATCCAAGCTTCATCGGTTGCACCGCTGGTTGCAGGTCACCCCTGCTGGCTTGGTAAGAACGGGTAAGAACTTGATAATGGTTTTAGTTTGAGCGCCCTGTTCAGCAACCCATTCCACTAGCTGTAGGACATACTATTTTGTTCCTTGTTCTCTTGTTCTTTGCACTAACAATGGCAGGATCCTCAGGGGATCAAGCTGATGCGATCGCCATGCCACAGTCCCCTCGTACCAAGCGCATCATACAGCATTTTGAGCGACAAATGCGCCTCCAAGTTGATGGCCTCGCTGAAGACATTCACGTCACCAACGAGCGCCTTGGTCAGCTTGAAACAGCACAAATTGAAGCCGGTTCGGCGCTCCAAGAATTAAAAACCGCCCAAGCCACCACCAACACCAGCCTCGACACCATCATGACACGGCTTGAGGAGTTGTCCCAGCAGCTTGGTGAGGTACAGGGCGACACTGATTATGGTGGCGACACCGAGCATGACGCTCAGGACCGTCGTCGCCGGCGAGGACCTCGTCGTGTGGTACGTAACCAGGATGATTCTTTCTCTAAAATTAAACTCACTATACCTGAATTCAATGGTAAATATGATCCTGATGCTTATCTTGAGTGGGAACTTGCTGTTGATCAAAAATTTGCATGTCATGCTTTTCCTGCACAACATCAAGTTAGAGCTGCTACTAGTGAGTTTACCCATTTTGCTTCTATTTGGTGGCGCGAACATGGCAGCAAACATCCCACTGAAATTCCTACCACTTGGGATGCTTTAAAAGTTCTCATGCGCCACAGATTTGTTCCCTCATATTATGCTCGCGATATGCTTAATAAACTACAGCGTTTAAGGCAAGGTACAAACTCTGTTGAAGAGTACTATCAGGAGCTGCAAACTGGTATGCTTCGTTGTGGTTTAGTTGAGAACAATGATGCTGCTATGGCACGTTTTTTGGGTGGTTTAAACCGTGAAATTCAGGATGTGCTTGATTATAAGGAGTACAATAATATTACTCGTTTGTTCCATCTTGCTTGCAAAGCTGAACGTGAAGTGCAGGGACGACACGCGAGGACACATGCTAACTCTTTTGCAGGTCGCACCACGTCGTTCCACTCAGCCCCTAAGCCTGTGGCCGTGTCACACCCAGCAGCGCCATCTCCACCTAGCGGCACTCCGAGTGACAAGGCAGCAGCAAAAACTCCAGCGCCACATCAAGCAACAAAGGGCGCCTCTTCCTCTGGACGCACCAAGGACATTCAATGCCATCGCTGCAAAGGTTTTGGTCACGTGATATGGGACTGCCCCAACAAGCGCACGCTGATTATACGTGACAATGGTGAGTATTCTTCAGCTAGTGATTCCGAAGAAACCATATATGCTATGCTTGCCACTGACGTTGCAGGAACCGAAGAAGAACATGTGGCTGCCACTGACGCCGACAAGTATGAGAGTCTTGTTGTGCAGCGCGTTCTCAGCACGCAAGTTGCACAACCAGAGCAGAACCAGCGCCACACCTTGTTCCACACCAAAGGCGTTGTGCAAGAACGATCTGTTCGCATCATTATTGACGGCGGCAGCTGCAACAACTTGGCAAGCACGGATCTGGTGGAGAAGTTGTTTTTCTCAACGCGCCCACACCCACACCCCTACCATATTCAATGGCTAAACCAGGGCGGCAAACTCAAGGTAACACGCTCGGTACGTGTTCATTTCTCTATGGGGTCCTATCATGATTATGCCGATTGCGATGTTGTTCCCATGGAAGCCTGTTCGTTGCTGCTCGGTAGGCCTTGGCAATATGATACGGATAGCTTACATCATGGTCGCACAAACCATTACTCTTTGATGTTTAAGGGCAAGAAAATAATTCTTCATCCAATGACCCCTGAACAGATTGTAAAAGATGACATCGCTAGAGCTAAACAACACCAGCAGCAACCGCACATACAAAACGAGATTAAACTGAAAGCTCCTGTTTTGCTAGCCACTAAATCTGATTTCGATGAAGTACGTGATGATAATCTGCCATGCTATGCGCTTGTATGCTCTCATGTGCTGTTTTCACTAGATGATGCGCCATCTTTGGACATACCCCTTGCTGTTACTAAGCTTTTGCAGGACTATGCCGATGTGTTTCCGAAGGAGTTACCACCAGGTCTTCCTCCCATTCGCGGCATTGAGCACCAGATCGACCTCATCCCAGGCGCCCAGCTTCCCAACCGCGCCCCATACCGTACCAATCCCGCTGAAACAAAGGAGATTCAGCGCCAAGTCCAAGCGTTACTTGATAAGGGCTACATTCGTGAGTCTCTTAGCCCTTGCTCTGTTCCTGTTTTACTTGTTCCAAAGAAGGATGGTACCTGGCGCATGTGCGTAGATTGTCGCGCGATTAACAATATCACGATTCGTTATCGCTATCCTATACCTCGCCTTGATGATATGCTTGATGAGCTTAGCGGTGCTGTTATATTCTCCAAGGTCGATTTGCGTAGCGGGTACCACCAGATTAGAATGAAACTTGGGGATGAATGGAAAACGGCATTTAAAACAAAATTTGGCTTATATGAATGGTTAGTTATGCCGTTTGGATTGACTAATGCTCCCAGCACATTTATGCGCTTAATGAATGAAGTTTTGAGGCCGTTCATAGGACTGTTTGTGGTTGTTTATTTCGACGATATTCTGATTTACAGCAAGTCTATGGAAGAGCATTTGGAACATTTGCGTGCTGTTTTTGATGCTTTGCGCGCTGCCCGTTTATTTGGTAACTTGGAAAAGTGCAACTTATGCACACAACGTGTGTCGTTTCTTGGCTATGTTGTTACTCCACAGGGCATTGAGGTGGACAGCAGCAAGATTGACGCCATCCAGAGCTGGCCCACGCCGACGACAGTTACGCAGATTCGGAGTTTTCTTGGGCTTGCAGGATTCTACCGACGGTTTGTGCGTGATTTCAGCTCCATTGCCGCCCCGTTGCATGAGCTCACCAAAAAGGGCATTCCTTTCTCCTGGGGTACGGCACAAGAAGAGGCATTCACCATCCTAAAAGATAAGTTGACACATGCCCCCTTACTACAGCTTCCTGATTTCAATAAGATGTTTGAACTTGAATGCGATGCTAGTGGTATTGGGTTGGGCGGTGTTTTGCTTCAAGAGGGAAAACCAGTGGCTTACTTTAGCGAAAAATTAAGCGGTGCTAGTCTGAATTATTCAACTTATGACAAAGAACTTTTCGCTTTGGTTCGCACTCTACAAACTTGGCAGCATTATTTATGGCCTCGCGAGTTTATTATTCATTCTGATCATGAGGCTTTAAAACATATTCGTAGCCAAACCAATCTGAACCGTCGGCATGCTAAGTGGGTAGAATTCATAGAGTCTTTTCCTTACATCATCAAACACAAGAACGGGAAAGACAACATTATTGCTGATGCTTTGTCGCGTAGATACACCATGCTGTCCCAGTTAGACTTTAAAATTTTTGGCTTACAAACTGTGAAAGAACAATACGCCGACGATCCTGATTTTAAGGCCATCATGATGCATTGCAAGGATGGTAAACCATGGGGTAAATTCCATGTAAACGATGGGTTCTTGTTCCGCGCTAACAAGCTATGTATTCCAGCAAGCTCGGTTCGTCTTTTGCTGTTGCAGGAAGCGCATGGTGGCGGCCTCATGGGACACTTTGGCGTTTACAAGACACAGGAGATTCTGGCCGCACACTTCTTTTGGCCCCAGATGCGCCGCGACGTGGAGCGCTTTGTTGCACGCTGCACCACGTGCCAGAAAGCTAAGTCACACCTGAACAACCACGGTTTGTATATGCCGTTACCTGTCCCTACTTCTCCTTGGCTCGATATTTCTATGGATTTTGTTTTGGGCTTACCTCGAACTAAGAAGGGGAGGGATAGTATCTTTGTGGTTGTTGATCGATTCTCTAAAATGGCTCACTTCATACCATGTCATAAAACTGATGATGCTAGCAGCGTTGCTGAATTGTTCTTTCGTGAGATTATTCGTTTACATGGTGTTCCAAATATAATAGTCTCAGATCACGATGCTAAGTTCCTAAGTCATTTTTGGAGATCTCTTTGGAATAAACTAGGAACTAAATTGCTTTTCAGCACCACTTGTCACCCACAAACAGATGGGCAAACTGAGGTTGTGAACAGAACCTTATCTACCATGCTTAGGGCTGTGTTAAACAAGAATCTGAAACTTTGGGAGGATTGCTTGCCCCATGTCGAGTTTGCTTACAATCGTGCTACACATTCCTCCACGAAAATGTGCCCTTTTCAGGTTGTCTATGGTTACATTCCACGGGCGCCAATTGACTTGCTGTCCTTTGATCCTTTGGACGCCCAACATGTAGATGCTGTTGCACGTGTTAAACAAATGTTGGACATCCATGAGCAAATGCAGCAGAACATTGCGCACACTAATGCTAAAAATCAGGCTGTTGGTAGTAAAGGACGTAAACTTGTTACTTTTGAACCTGGTGACTTGGTTTGGTTGCATTTGCGCAAGGATCGCTTTCCTACTTTGAGCAGGTCTAAGCTGATGCCACGTGCTGCTGGTCCCTTCAAGGTGTTAAAGAAAATTAATGATAATACTTATATACTTGACCTGCCTGCAGAATATGGTGTTTCCTCTAGTTTTAATGTTGCAGATTTGAAACCATATGCGGGCGAGGATGAGGAGCTGCCGTCGAGGACGACTTCGATTCAAGAAGGGGAGGATGATGAGGACATCAACCCCGACACGGGAATGGCTACTCCAACTGAACCAGCACAGGCGCCACCAGGACCACTCACTCGAGCTCGTGCACGTGAATTAAACTTCGTGATGATTTTGAAGAATGAAGGACCAGAAGTTTCCTAAGTGCATGCGCCATCTATGCTCATGATGAACCTGCCCAGAATAATGTCTAGGTGCTGGCCACCTATGTGTTTTTAGTTTTGTCAAGAAATAACCAGGAAGGTGCTGCGCCACCTAAATCAGGAAAGGGGATCAAGGAGATGGCGTGTGGCTGTTTGGGCGCCTATTCCCTGCCTTGTGGGTAGGCTGGGCGCCTACCTTCCTCACGCCTCCTCCCCCTATTTAGCCAGGGGCTGCGCCCCCTCTTTTGCTTGGGTTTTCTTTGATAAGTTTAGCCATTGTGCAAACATCCTGTGCTGCAGTTGTGCTCAGCGGCCACCTGTGGACAGCCATTGTGAACCCCAATTCGTGAGCGATTGATATTCAGTTTTGCCTTCATCTTGTTCTTGCTTGTTCTTCGATTGCTTGCAGGAATAGAACCTCGTGTTCAGGTTGATCTTGCCACCAGCAAGGTCAATAACCATTTGGAGTTGGTTCAGCGATTGCTAAGGCGCCACGACCTGTTCGTTCGTAGTCGGATCGCGAGAGTCACCTCCTCCACAAATCGAAGTTATCCCTCTCACCGAAAGATCGGGCACTCCAGCTCCATCAAATAGCAGCTTGAGATGCCCCTGGCACCAGCGGAATCAGTGACAAGTTTAGACTAAAGCGCGGTGTCAGTAGCAGATTTAGACACCCTTGGCAGTAGTAGCATCAACAACATCGTTTCTAAAGACCGAATGTTTTGTAATGGCAGTAGCACCGACTGATTGTTTTGTAAATTGAATGTAAAGATTGATTATTTTGTGAACTGAGATTGTGATCACTGACTGTTTTGTCAATTTAACATTCTGTATGGCATTGCGCTGCCATTTTTCACTGCCATTTCCCATCATGGCCTAACCAAACCATGGCAGTGTGCTTATTGGGCTCGACCAGTGTGTTAATTTGAGAATGAGATTCAGCAAAAGGTTCTAGAATGCATGGATATTGAACGTCGAAGACTGAACAACAGAAACACTAACATTGAACATTTAGAGATACATGCCTTCAGGAAATTTTACAGGAGTTTTAGCTGAATGTCGATCCATAACTGAACATGTCTTCAGAAAATATATATACCAATGTTGATCCATAACTTTAGCTCTGAGTTTTTACACTCAAATTCCAGATTTGCACAAAGAAAGTATCCTATTGCCAAAGTACTCCCAGAATGGCAAAAGAAATGAATGCTCGCTTGCAAAATGGCAAAAGAAAACTAAACATATATACAAAACTAGAGTTGTAAATCTGAAATTTTCCTTTGTGACACTAAGTGCAAGGTTTGTGGCAAGTAACACTACATGCTAGTATCAAACCAAAAGAAAATATAGTTCTGCTTGCATCAAACCAGTCCATAGCCAAAGAATTAAGTTTACAGGAAACTATCAAACCAATATGAAATTAAAACATCGGACTACATTGCTATAATAATTCTTCAATAAGAAGATCATTATTGATTGGTCCCGTCAAGAGTTGAGTGAAGCTATTAAGGACCCTATATTCTCCAGATTCCTCCTTATCCTTAGAAGCAATATCATTTGACACTTGTGTTGCTGCACCAACATGGAGTGCTTCTTCTCTGGCCTCTTGTTCCTTCCAAGAAAATAATATCAAAGGACCAAGAAAAAAAACATATGACTGAATAATAACATTAAAATGCAAAAAAAAAAAATTTGAAGAATGTACCATTGAATTTTTTTTCCTTTTTTTACTCTATTCTTTTTTCCTAGTCTTGCGCTTCTTATCAAGACAAATTATTTTTTGCTTTGAAACTCTTATGACCTCCTTTTTCTTTAGGCATGCATTACTCAACAAGTCATTTTGAAGCATATTATGTAGACTGTACATGGATCAGCAGTACTAGTGCATGCATTGATTTGTTCTTCAACTTGCTTGCTAAGCATGTCAAGTGCATTGTTTATTAACAAGCTGCATTCTAGATAGCTAACGACTCGATGTGCCAAATTGAGAAGTTTGTGGAATAGAAATTTATAGTGAAGCATAGCATCCAACCTTGGATTCTCAATTATGTTTCTTCCTTAGTTGTCTTGTATTGTTCCACTCCGCGCTTCCCATGTCCATCTCTTTAATATATATTGTATTGGCAGTGACTTGATGTTGATCACATCAAGAACTTTCAGAGCATTGGCACACAATATCCCAATTCTGTTGAATTGTCCACAATTGCATACAACTATTTGCTCCAAAAGATCACCAATAACTTTGTACTCCTCCTCAAATATCAAATCTCCCTCAAGACTCCGAATTGATACAAGATATTCATTATTTTCATCCAATGCCTCCGTGCATGCTATCATGGATCTTTCATATTCACCTTGAAAAGCTTCAAATATAACAGGTGTGTAAAGCTCGCTAGCTTGCGATAACATAGGTATCCTCATTTTGATTCTAGGTAATTTTTTTCTTGAATCAAATTCTGAATTTAGATCATTATTTCTTTTTCCTTGCACCACCCTTTCAAAATGCTTAAGAAACCGAATGATATCAAAATCAGATTTGAAATGAATTTTCAGGTCATTGTTCAGACTCTCGCTCAATTGTATACTTCTCATTCCTAGTGTGAAAACCATCTTCACATAACATTCAACTCATTTTTCTTTCAACTTGTATATACTAGCTAACCAAGTTTGTTTACTCACCTTTTTCCTCGTCGTGTCAAATGCCTCTTCAAATTTTGCCTCATCCTCGTACTCTCATGCATGTGCTAAAATATGAGAGAATACTTGATTCTTCATTCTTCTCTTGAGTTAGATGTTTGGAAGAGTTTTGCATAATATAAAAGGTGCACAGTCCATGCCATGATTCTGAAAATACTTCTCCAACTGCTTTTCCCATTCCAAAATCTTGATCTGTATATATTTGTTTTAGGTTGCTGCCCATTATGTGCTTTTAGAAAGGTCTCAAAGAGTCACTTGAAGGACTCAAATGTTTCATCGTACATAAGAGTCGCACCAAAAAATATTGTTTCTCTAAAATGATTGAATCCAACAAACACACCAAAAGGTTTGCTCCCTTTGTTTGTTCGAAATGTAGTGTCAAAACCAACAACATCACCAAAATGTGCATAGCCACTGATCATTTTAGCATCAGTGCAGAATATGTCCATTTGCATTGCATATTGGAAAGACAAGTTCTCGGCAATTTTGTTTTGAAAAAACATAAGCATGCTACCTGCTTGACCATATGCGATCTCTCGTTGGCGCTTGATCCACAAATAGTTCTTGTGATCATGAAGGGTGTAGGTAAAATTAAGTGATCCACCAACTTGGTGACTTGCCAACTCATGTGCTACCTTTGGCCTAATTCCGGCATCATCGGCTGTTTCAATCTCAAAAGCTTGTAAATCTGGCACCATCAAGTGCAAGGTGTGATTGTGTTCTAGAACCAGTTCAATCACTTTATAATTTCCCTTCTTTCGATCCATTGCAAGACCCATATAGACTTGATAGTCAATTCTTGTTTCAGCTCGAGGACACTTTGTTATATGATCCCTTTGGTCTTTTCCTCAATGACCCTCATTTCCACAAACATATCTACATGATGTAACCTTGTCATCGGACTTTCTTTTGTTTATATACCTTTTTCTGACCTCAAAGCCCTTCTGACCTCCATAGCTAAGCCAAAACATCCAAGACTCATTTGAATTTTTGAATTTTATGCCAATGTGAGGTACCAAACTAGGCACCATGCTCTCTCTGCAATGAACAAAAAATACCACAAGTATGAGACTTGTGCACATGCTGATAAAAAAATTAACATATACACGTGATGCTAACCATCCTGACCAATAATAGCATACACATGCTGCCAGAAAATTGCATGGAGTTGTATTACTGACCTATCTCCTTCCATCTTAAGGCTAGATAATTCACTTTGACGGCAGACCTAGATATTCAATCAGTTGCTTCTTCCATGGGAGAAGGGGAAACCTTGATCAATTCTAATGAAACCTGAGGAGGGAGACAATGAACCTTGATCATTTATGAATGAAACACACAAAGCATACGAGCAGGGAGCAGAGCATAGAGGTCTTTGTGACACCATCAAGTGCAAGGTTCGTTGCTAGTACAAGTGCAAACCTAGATATCCAAGTGGTTGCTTCTTCTATAGGAGAAGGGGGAAGCTCGATCAATTCAAATGAAACATGATGAGGGAGACGGGGAAACCTTGATCAATTCCAAATGCAACCTGATGATGGCAGTCTGAGGATACTCAAGCACACAATGCATGAGCAGAGAGTGGAGCACAGAGCATCTCGTCGCCGTCTCCCATCTAGCGATTGTTGCTTGTGCCAAAACGATCCGTTTTCCCTCCATCTCAGTGTCTGGTGCTCATTTTTTTCCCTCTTGTGCTCGAATTGGGCCACTGAATTCGTTGGGCCACATGGCACACATCCTTCATGGGCTGCACAACGCGCAGGAGGGAGCCAACAAAAGCCTCCTCCATGCGATGCGGTTTGGACGCCAATCCAGGGTTGGACTACCCTCTGACATAGATTCCTCTATGCCAGAGGAGCCAGTTCATGCTCCGAGTCACCCCTCGTCCCCATTCCACACCTCCATCTCAAAGGTCCAAACGGATGGACCTCACCTCTCTCACTCTTTGGCTCTCTCATCCTAGATCTAACCTCGCCTGCCGTCCCCACCTCAAATCCCCCCCCCCCCGCCGCGCCACCACCTCCTCTGCCCAATCACCCCTATCACCTATCCGCTATTGCACCCTGCGCTTTCATTCACCCCCACTGCAGCAAGCTCTCGCATGTCTCCCCTTTTTTCCCCAGGTGATGCAGCACCCTTTTTATTTTATTTTTCGTTCTCGAGTGCTGATATTTCTTCTTAGTGTTTTTTCTGTAGGAGTGGCATATCTGTTCACATGGTCTCCAACTTGGAGTGTAATGGTTTGGTGGCTTCAAGACTCTGAGTGCTTTGGACACCTGGTATGTTACTCACCCGTGTTCTTACTCACCTTTGAGTGCTTTGGATCTTAATGATATGATTTGATTCATTGAGGAACTTGGGAGTAGAGAGACAAAAGAGCAAGTGAATTTCTGGTGTGGTTCTTCTACAAGCTACACACATCTCTGTCCACCCCCATCACCAATACTCTTTTGGTCAGATTTTGGGATTATCATGTGAAAGCAATGAAGAACGGATGTTTTGTGTGCAGTCTGTCTATTTCTGTAGCCTCTCTCTGCTTTGTATGTCTATTTGTGCTAGTCAATCTATTTGTGTTGCTCAATCTGCTGTTGGAACTTTGAACAATTTGTCTGTGTTGTGTGCTGATCTTAGATGTTGTGCGGAACTAAATATTTGTTTACGCGCTGGATATCTGCACCATTAAGTGTTTTTATTATTTGTTTATGGTATATTCATTTTTCCCGTACGTTGAGCCTTCTTTTGAGTGCTAGAATTGTTGGCGGGTACACGAGTATGCCCGCAGGCGACGTGTATGTTCTTAGTTCTTCGTCCATCGCTGTTAACAAGTATGCCTACGGGCTTCAAAAATCTGACAGCTATGGGTATGGGGAAGCTCTACTCGTGCGCGTCGTGCCGGACTGCCATCCCTGTGAGGGAGGCTATTTGAACAAGGATCAGTGCTAATTTGGACCATAATGGGCCTCATCCAGAGAGCCCATCCCATGTATCTAGGAGGTCCATGTCTGATTTTTTTTTTTTTTGCACATTCATGGTGGCCAATACCTACTTCGACTTGAAGATGGATTCCTAAAAAAACTGCTTAGGGGAGGTAGGGTTTACAGTCACCAAAACAGGGGATTTTTGAGGTGGAAGATGATGTTGACGGGTTAGGCTCGTCGCTCACGCAGAAAGTGGGTCGGCTCGGTGTCTTAACCTAGAGAAAAAAACGAGAGAGAGAGAGAGAGAGAGAGAGAGAGAGAGAGAGAGAGAGAGAGAGAGAGAGAGAGAGAGAGAGAGAGAGAGAGAGAGAGCAGGTTGGGACGGTTGCGGCCCAGGAAGAGAAAGGAGGGGAGAGAGGAGGCCCGGCCAGGCTAGAAAGAAGGGAGAAAGGGGAAGAGTGGGTTGGACCGGATGGTTTTGGCCCCATAGACTTTAGGTTTTTTCCCCTTCTTCTTTCTATTTCTTTGTATACATATGCATACATGTATATATATATATATATATATATATATAATACATATATATATATATTATTTAGTATATAGTATAAATCAAGCAATGTACATTCAAGCAATTCAATAATATAGATCAAACATTTGCAAACAAAATTAAACACCTTTTGTATGGTGAATTTTTTGGTGCAATCCAAGCTCATGGTGCAATCGTGCAAACTTTAGTCATCTGCCATTTGATCCACATCTAACGCTCCAAAATCATCTCACCATCCCACCCGCTGGATTCGCAGAAACCCCCTCGTGCCTTTTCAATGATTCATGATTTGGTCTTGGTTCTCCTCCGCCGCCCGCTTGCAACCGCACTCCGAATCCCCCAAATCCCGCTAGGTTCTAGCGAGGGGCCTCTGCCGTCGACCCACTCCACTGCCGCGCTGGCGCTCAGGATGACATCAGCCTCCTCCACCACCACACTCGCACTCAGGATGACATCGGCCCCTTCCACCACCGAGCTCGCGCTCAGGACAACGTCGGCCTGCTTCACCGTCACGCTTGCGCTCAGGACAACGTCGGCCCCCTCCACCACCGTGCCTGCGCTCAGGACGACTTCGGCCCCCTCTACAGCCACGCTCGCACTCAAGACACCTCGGCGCTGAGGATGTGCTCGACATGTTCGAAGAAATGCTCCCTCGTGCCGGCCCAGCCTTAGTGTATTCCTTCAACCGGTGATTGGATGGTTCCCAATTGAGCTCGAGCATTATCTTCATCTGTTTTGCTGGTATTCACTGTCTAAATGGTTCCTTGTTTCAAGTTTCAGCTCGTCATACCTTTTTTTTATTTGTTTCCTGTATGTAACATTAGATTAGATTCTAAAATGGAAGTGTGATGGATGTAGCTTTATCAATATAGGTGTTGGTGAAGATATGTCTTGGCAGTCCAGATAACCATGCACTATCTTATGTTGTTTTCTTCTAGTGTAAAATCTTCTCCCTGATATGGTTTGCTGTTACTAATTGTAATCTTTCAATTGTTTTTCTTCCAGTTTCAGCTCTGATCTACTTCAATATCTACCTTGGCAATATGTGGTCTGCCATGAAGTCAGAGAAGAAGCACCAGAAGCAACATGATGAAAATGTGGAAAAGGTCGTGAAGAGGAACCCAAAGAAGGATGGCCTTGGATTGTTGTTGGCATGCGCAATGTAGACTTCAAGCTTGGCAGGCATTTTGAGGTTGACCTTTCTACCTTCATGAACATCCTTGAGATTGACAAAGAGAGAATGGTTGCTAAGGTTGAGCCCCTTGTAAACAGAAAGTTGTAATGTCTGTAATGTTGGTGGGCTGATAAATGGTTATGGAATTGTAATCAGAAAGCTGTAATGTGGCAGAAATTGTGTAGAAAGCTGAAAGCAGAAAGACGGAATGTGGTTTGTACAATTCAATTTAAATTGTGTTGTCAGTCAAAAGGATCTAGCATCTGTGAATAAATTGTGTTGTCATTGAAAAGGATATAGCATCTGTCTGAACATTCATGCCTGTCTTACAAGAGGATCTGTCCGAACATTCAAAAGGATCTAGCAAATGTCTCAAAAGGATCTAGCATTTGTCTGAACAATCATGTCTGTCTTACAAAAGTTTCTTTCTGCCACCTGTTTATACAAAAGGATCTGTCTGTTTGAACAAACATGCAAAAGGATCTGTCTGTTTGAACAAACATGCAAAAGGATCACTACCTGTTTCATACAAACATTCTTACAAAATGAGCTACCATCTGTTTGTCTGAACAAACATGCATACAAAAGCTTATCAGTACCTGTTTCGCACAAAGGGACCTTGCTCAGCATGATAAATAATCGTATTGCTCTGTACATCATCAAGATTGATGTCTAAAATACATCAAAAAGAGAAATGCTCTGTATGGTTCCAGTAGCTTCACAATAAATCAAAAAGAGAGCAACAATCCTTCCTCTGATGCCAGTAGCAAGGAAGCAAGCCGTCCGGGTCGATGCTGCCGAGCTCGTCGCTTGTACAAGCCGTCTTGGTCGAGGCCGTCACCGAATCGCCGTGGCTGAGGCAGTCAATCGCCGTGCTGCCTTGGGAGGCCTGATTGCCGTGGCCGAGGTTGTCGATGCCGCCCCGCCTCGAGAGGCCAGATCGCCGTGCCGCATCAGGAGGTGTATGGTCGCGCAGAATGCAGTCGCGGGCGGAAGGAGACGGACGAAGCCACGACGTATTGTATTCGTGCAGGGGCTTATCTGTGAAAAGACCAAGGTGGGATGACTTTTGAGCGTTGGATGCAGATCGGAAGGCGGACAACGCTGGTTTGCACGATTGCACCATGAACCGGTTTGCACCAAAATTTTTGCCATCTAATCCAACTAACTGACAAAGCTAACTTAATTGCCAAGTTAACAATCCAAGCTAATATCCTAACTAACTTATCTCTTAAGCTTCCTTTGATGTTGAGGGCGCCGGGCTGGCCGTACTCTGCTTCTTGTGGCATTGATAAGTCTGGACCACAAAGGCGTCTACAATATTTCTCCTCCCAGCGAGAAGAGTTTTTTAATTTTATATTTTTTAAATCGAAATATTTCAGAAATAAGTGTTCATTTTAAAAAAAATCCTACATCTAGACTATTATCGCCGATGGGCAAGTTGGCGACAAGTTAAAAAAAAATACAGCATTCTAATGCTTCAAAATTCAAAACACTATCGAAATAGTAATAATTTTTTTTTTAAAAAAAATATATGGTGTAAAGGATAATCTAGCTCTCTAAAAGCTAATTCCTAAAAATCTCAAAAGCCCAACCATACAAAGGGGTGTGAAACTCTTTAGTCCCACTTATTAATGAAGGTGGAGAGAGACCAACTTAAATAGAGTTGTGTCATATACCCTATTAGCATATATGGATGAGAAGACTAGAAAAAACACATGTGCCCACTCGCCTAGTTAGGTGAGGTAGGGAGACATACATGAATGGTCCATCAAAATCCGGTCAAATGACTTGCGTAGGTGCGGTATTCTTTTGCAGTTTTATTTTAAAATGTTAGACGGCTCACATGGTTGTGAAATATGGAGATCGTGTTGGTAAAGAGTTTGATCATGACACGTCTCAACCATACGTGCTTTTCTCTATATATATCAATCGGGTGTCGCCACAACGCATACGGGAGTAAGGATTTTTGTCTCTTCCTCTCTGTTGTACCACCACATATAGACTACTCTATCCCGTACGTCAACGTGCACTGACGATTAGGAGAGTATGTCTTCAGAACCTATTATCCTTGAGATCCTATATTAAGAGAGGACGGATAAAGTTTTTAGGAAGCGCTCGTTGCGACTGCTCAGGATCTGCTTCCTTTACATCGTCTTTAGCATCGACACCACGACGTCTTCGATATCTTCTTTAAAGAGAGGTCAATCTCCTCTGGTGCTTCTCCCTCTGTAGAAGATCGATACACATATTGCAATCACATCTGTTATTTTCTAATGTTTCTCATGATTTGTTTTTTGCTATTCCTGTCATCGAGTATATTCGAGAGATATTTATATCACGTTGTTACATATGTCACTACATAAAAAACAGAAAAAGGAGATACGAAATTAGTGATGAGTCATCAGATCCGTCACTAATATACCATCTAATCAGGATCCAATATAGACCCATCACTAATGAGTCGTTATTAGTGACGGGTCGTCTTAGGCCAGTCATTAGTGAGTTACGAATGATCTTTTTTACAAATATTTTCTTTTTTATTTTATTTTATTCTTATTTTTCTCACCTCAGCAACACTACTTAGTATATAAAAGATATTACCAATAAACTCGTGCTTCACATATCTTTTAATAATATATTATTTTGTCGTAATATATTATTTCGTCGTAATTAATCCGTCAAAATACCAACTCAAAGGTACTCGATCCGATACTGACTTTTAGGATCAGTTGAAGAGCATGTACGCATTTTTTTTCTTGCCAGTTTAATTAGATATGAAAGGGTAAGTATGTTTTTAAGATATTACAATGTAACACAAGGTGTTTGTATAGAGAGATCATTTTTACGCATATTTACATGAAAGTTCGACTCCTACTAATATAAGTGAATTCCCCACATGTTGTGTAATGTGTGAATGGTAATGGATGCAACATGTGGACTTAAGAGTGTATGTATGCTATGAATATGGTAGTTGAGTTATTATCATAAAGGTGTTTTCAGCTGAGAAGAGACAACAAAAACATAATTTTTTTATTTTTCTTTTATTTTTCTCACCTCAATAGCACTAAGAATATAAATCATTGTATATTTTTGCTCAAGCTTGATATAAAGGGTGACGGTTATAGACACAAACGTGTGTTTTAAAAACGGTGCAAAAATTTTAGGGAGTGAGAACTCAATCTTTCAGGCTGAATTTAGCCTAAAAAATTGCTGAATACGACAAAATCAGAGAGAAATGGATGTAACTTTTTTTTATAGATGTTAGTAGAGTAAAAAACGTCAAAATTGAAGTCAGTATGCAAAAGTTATGCCTGTTTTACTGAAGACACTCTGGGTCAACTATCAAATTATGATAGTTTGCATGAGATATTCAGAAATTCATAAAATATTTGTACAAATTTGGGTGAAGAAAAATTTTATATGTAAATTATAACCCTCAATGAAATTTGGCAAAATCAATTATTAGTGACGGGTCAATATTACGACCTGTTACTAATCACTAGTTATTAGTGATGGGTCGTAATTTTGATCCGTTACTATTTAGTCATGAGTGATGGGTCACAGTTCTGACTCATCACTAATGACATTCGGCAAAAAAGGTTATAATAATAAAATATTCATATCTATCACAAGTATGTGATATGGAGGTGGTAAGGAGGCCACGTGCACGAGGAGAGGTCGCGTTTCTATTCCCACGGAACGCAGAGTACAAAAATAGTGTGAAAAATAGCAAGTGACTCCGATAGACCTGCGTTGGGATGGCTCGGGTGGAAAAAATATATATATATTTTTAACTTTTTTCTTATCAAAAACGCAAAAAATGTTCATCAGTTGGTGACACTAATAACCTCATCGGTGATAGATCAGGATTCGTCACTCATAACCTCATCAGTGACGTGTTCGAAGTGATGGGTGTGTTACCCGTCTAATGACAATTACCACATGCCACTGATATACTTTTTTCATGTAGTATATGTTTGGAGTATGTTTCTATCATATGATAATACTAGTTTATCTATTTGAGTTCATAATTTATTTATAGATTAAATTAAAATTTAAAGTGTTGCATTTTCCAATTGTTGTAGTGGGTGTACTACCAAGCCGACCTGCTCTGGCTGCTCGAAGGAGAGCGTGCAGACGCTTGCAGATATGTCGCGCCACTGGCTCGAGAGCGCACGACTGCGTGGCTGCCGTCGAGGAGCTCACTCAGGCGGTCCTGCAAGTCCAGGGTAGACACCACACGACGGGCTGATTAGATAGATATCGACGTGATTTATTGAGAAACAGAATAGTGAAAGTTTAGGCGCGATCAAATTTGATCCTAAACCGACGCGGTTTCTCTACATATACGGAAAAGCTAAATCATAACCTGGAATTCAAGCCCATTGAACAATTGAAATTTGAACATCACGATCTGCTGCAAGATTTGTGCTCCCCCTCCCCATCTCCTTCTCTGGCAAGGACAAACTGCTTAGGTAAGGTTAGGGTTTCAGATTTTGATGTGGGGGAAGGATGCGAGCGGCACTCGAACAGACAGATCTAACGGTGTGTAGAGGCGGAAGTGGCGATGCCGGAGTAACAGGTGGCAGGAGGGCAGTGGACGGGATCGATGATGGAGTTGTCAAGAAAGAGAGAGAGATTAGTGACGGAGCCGCTAGGGACAAGAAAGGTAGGCAAGCGATGGATGAGGATGCTCTAAGAGGCATGTCGGAGACAAGGAAGAGGGAGGTGGGGTGAGCTCACAAACATGCTTTCAATCGGCTATGAGTGGAACCAAACGATGGGGTGATGTACTGATGTGCCTATCAAAAGGATAACTCATGGACATCTATAAATTTAGTCTTTCCGTGTATTTAGTATTATTTTGTTCCTATTGATTAATGGAAACTAAAGTTAGAGCTAAAGATGGTGCTGAAGCAGCTCATCATCTCTTGACAGCCATTCCTCAATCCTCTACCCCGCTGCCGGGCTTCCTTTCCCAATTTTGGTGAGTCACACCACCAGATCTGCCTCCTTCCTTGTTAGGCACTACCGCCATATGTGATTTGGCCCATCGCTCTCCTCCAATACCACAAATGATTGTGTCGTCTCCTGCGCCCACCGTCAGGCCGATGTCGTTCTTAAGGGTGGAAACGAGTCAAGCTGAGCTTAGCTCAGTCAACTTTCTGAGCCGAGGGGAGAGTCACAAGCAGCAAGAGTGCTAAGTGTGATAGGCAAAATCAACCAAAGGTTTGCTAGCTTTCAGTTGGCTAAAAAATAGCAAATACAATACAAGTTGTGACAAAATCTCTTACTTTTGGAAACTTGCAGCACAATTAGATGATTTACTTTTGTGCCATTGTATCCATATCTTTTTTTGATCTCAATTTTTTACTTCTCTCTTCGGGGCACAATAATTCTCAATTCTCCTGAAAAAAGAACGTTTTTTTCATATGGAATTTGGATTCAAACTATATGGATTGGGGTGGGGCTTAAGGGTCAAGCAAACTATTTGCTCCAAACTGTTAATCCTTGTCAATCCATATACTAGTTTGGTTGACCCTTCTCCTAGAAAGCCCTCCTCATGTATTAGTTTCCCAGCACACCCCCAAACGCTATAAAACCCTACCACTCGCCCCAGAAGAAGACCCCCTGCTACAAAATTTCACAGAAATTGAGGGGCAAACAACGAAAAAAGAAGCCAGGGTTTCTCGGAAGGGCAGGAATGGCATGTCCAGAAAAGAAATTAACGAGGAAGATCAAATTCAGGATCGGGCCATCCAGGGCGCGAAGGAGCGGAGACGACGGCAGCGAAGCCACACCGCCGCCGCCGCCGCCGCCGCCGCCACGCCTTCCGCTGGTACCCCCGACCTCGCCGTCTGGTCGTATCTCGGTGATTGGCGGTAAACATCTCCCGCTTCCCCGGCGGCTGCCACCGCCGTCGCGCGCCGATGAGGATACGGTGAGTTTGGTGAATCTTTCCATCGAAATCCAATTTCGTGTGGTAGAATTTGGTGCTTTAGGTTTGTTCTTGGTTTGATTTCCGGCTCCAGGGATGCTTTCTTGGATGTTGAATCGCGTGCGGTCTCCGGTTGGTTCTTGCTTTCTTGGCTTGGCTCTTCGAATTGGAGTGTAAATTTCGGATGCAAAGCCTATTTCTTGATCAGTGCTGAGGGATTTGGGGGTGACTAGTTGTAGAAAGGCTTGGTGGGTTCTTTGGTTCTCGCGATGAGTGTAATCGGAATAAGAAGGAAAAACGAGGGAAATTTTGGTTCTTTAGGGGCCGGTTGAACTGTTCAACGTACTGTTCCTGCGCTGTTAAATCTAAATTTGTGCAATTGTAGTTCTTGTGGCGGCTTTGATGAAATTCTTATGCATCTGTATACGATTCTTGCTCTTCTGCCAGTTCTTGATACCTTCTGTAGTTGTCTGAATTTTTGGGAAGAAAATGAGGGTTATGTTTTCTAGGTCTTGTGATGATTTCTTGTCCATTTATCCAAAAAAAAAATTGTGGTAGTTGGGTTTTTTCCTCTGCTCAGTTCTTCGTCCAAATGGTTCACTTGGTAGCCTAAACTTGATGTTTTATAGCTTTACTGCCTGTGTTTTACTGCTGTGCGTAAAATTAGAGAAGAATGTTGAGTCAGTATGTTGTTCATCCAGTGGGGTGTTCTGGTTATAAATTGATAATTTGTAATAGCACTGCATTCCATTTTGAATAATTGCGCTGGAATTTTGTTTACAACAACGGAACTGCAATTGTCCAGGAGAAGGTCGGTGAACAAGATTATGAGGATTGGGATGAAGAAGAAGAGGATGAGGAGCTGGAAAGATCTTCTGAAAATGACTTTCGTTGCCTGCTCATGAGTAATCAAAGTAATACCCCACCTAATATTGTTCGGCACGAGGCTGCGCCGCTTAACAAGCATGAATATTTTTCACTGCTAACAAATTGGCGCCAGCTGCTGGCTGGCAAGAGAACATACCTCCGATCATCAAGGGACAGCCGTATGCCCAATGATGTCTTCCGGTGTCCATTTGCTCACCCGAAGACACTTGGATGCCAGGTGAGAACATCACGGATCCTTCTCAGTGTTTTTAAGCTCATGAATCACCAAGTGCCTGTGCACCACATTGCAGTTAATCTTTTTAGGAATAGTTTGTTCTGTAGCACTGAAGATCACGTCTTTCGGAAAATACCACCGAAAGATTGCGGCTTCATAAAATACCATTGAAAGATCAAAACGTTCCGAAATGTGTCACTCTGTGACATTCTGCTGTTAACGGTGTCAAATCGGACAAAACTGCCCTTAACTGTTCGGACCCTATTCTGTTCGCTGCTCCCTCTCACCTGGCAGCTGCAGCAGCTTCATGCCTCTTGATTGGAGCCACCAGCTGCAGAAAAACGAGCAAACAACATGCAAAAAAAAAAAAAAAAAACAGTGGCATGACCTGAGCACATGAACCCAAAAAAAAGAACAGGTGCACATAACAAATTCATGGACTGAAATCTGTAGTATATCCAGGTAACAAAAGCTTACATGTCACACATAAACATGTTCAAAAGCATAGGTTTTAGAGCAGCGGGTTTTCACAACACAAAAGAATGGTTTTCACAACACACAAAAGCATATGAGCCTTCTAGCACAACATACAAAAGCATAACACTAGTTTATGATGAGCCTTCTAGCACAACATACAAAAGCATAACACTAGTTTATGATGAGCCTTCTAGCAGTGCCCCCTGGTGATATGTCAAGTGCTGCTACCCTTCTTCTGGTTGTAGGCCTTGGACTCATTGGAGTAGAAGGAGAAGCTGCCATGCTTCTAGTTGTTGGCCCCGGACTGATTGGAGTAGAAGAAGAACCTTTTGATGTCTTCCTAGATTTAGTAGGAGCATGTACTGCAGTATTATTGGAGCTTGAAGCAACACCTTCTCCTTTCCTCTTCCTGCTCAATAGGAATATAAGTGAAAAAAGGAAGCCAATATGGCCAATCAGAAAGGGGAAAAAAGAGAAAAAGAAAATAAGTGGAAAAAAAAATTGAAAAAATAGAAACCAAATGAAAAAAGCTACACATTATCTAGACTTGACAGGGATTGGTGGTGGTAATTCAGCACCTAGTTTAGTTGGGGGCTCACGGCAACCCTTCTCAATGTGGCCAAATTGGAAGCACCTTTTGCATTAGTAAGGGCCCCTTTTCCTAGCCTCACCATTACTCTTGATCCTTTTCACTCTTGGCCTACCCATGGACCTTTCTAGCTTTGGATACCACATCTCAAATCCAGGATCAACCACATGCCACTGTGACTTGCCAACCATCGGGTTGATCTCAAACTGATAAGTAGCCTTGAAACGATCAACTGTGTAGTAATCATGCACATAGTCTTCAGCTTTAACTTTTCTCAAGGAGCATATGAAAGCTATAACATGGGTGCAAGGTTTCCCAGATATCTGCCACTGACCACATGAGCATATTTTGCTTTCAAGGTCCACTGCGTGCCTCCAAGGAGTATTCTCCCTAGTCAGCCCAGATACCTTGGCCTTTAGGCCACCACTCCCTTTGATCATATATTGCAAGCCTCTACTCTTCAAGTTCAGCTCATTCATAACACTAGGAAGGATTGGCCCTTGAAGTCTCTCAGCTATGCTCTGCCTTGTTGCTATCTTTTCTATGATCCTGCCCCTGTTCGTGTCCATGAGGATATCCAGTGGCAGACCTTTGTCGTCCTTAATCCAGTGGTTGAAGCACTCTGATATGTTGTTATTCACATTGTCAACCTTGCACTCCCCTGAGAACTTAGCTCTAGACCAGATCTGATTATGGGATTTTCTCAAGTAAGGAATTGGTTCTGGACAATTTTCTGCAATTTTGTCCTATAGCATCTGGTGCCTTAGAGGAGTACATGCCCATGCACAAGGCCACACGTACTTCAACACATCTCATTGGAATTTCTTTCTGAAATTCTTCATGAAGTGTCTAAAACACTCTCTATGCTCAGCTTCACCTTGAAAGACTTTATGGACTGTGTTCTCTAGACCTTTGCATGCATCATTGTGGATGGTCAATCCATGGGGTGTCCCAATTGGTCTCTTCAACTGGCTCATGAACCGAGTCCAATTAGATTTTGTCTCCTTATTAAAAATCCAGTATGCTACAGAATACATCCAATTATGCCCATCAATTATTGTTGCTGCAGCTAGCTGACCATTGTATTTACCTGTGAGGTGAGTAGAGTCAACTCCAAGTTATGGCCTGCATCCAACAAGAAAGCCATCCACACATGCTCTAATTGCCACAAACATCCTGGAGAAATGGATTCGGCCACCTATCTTCTTGCAATCAATCTCCACTATGCTTCCTGGGCACCTTGCTTCTAGCTCAGCTTTGAAATTCCACAAATTTCTGAAGTCCTTGCAGTGCACGTTGCCTTCCTTCCCACACCTTGCCATATGATAATTTGACTGGGAATTGTTGTTCAAGCTGATCCTGCAACTTGTTTGCTCCCATTGTAGGATTCAACCTTAGTAGTTCTTTTGCCCTGTCGGCTATCCAACCTTTGTGGCCTCCTTTCCTTTCTCCTTGCTTGTGCTGGCACATGTATGCCCTTCTGAAATTGAAACAACCTGCAAATACAAGAAGATGAAATTATCAAAACAAGCTAACTACAGGTAAACATATCATAATGTACAATTAAATAAGAAATGATCACCATGAAAGTAGGGCAACAAAGGAGTTTCTTTGCATGAATTTTCCAATCACAATCTGTACTTGCACATTTTGCCCGATACCTAGATTTGTCACTATGCTCTACAAAAGTCTCAAACTCCGTTTTGATGGCATATTGCTTCATCCTTAGCATGAGCTCATCCTTGTCGACAAATGTAGAGCCCTTCCTTATTTGAGAATTGTCTCGGCCATATGTGGTGTGTGCATCACTTGGTACAACATCTGCATCAAAGTCTTTAACTTCATCTCCCTTCCCTTTCTTCCTTTGATGCTGCACTTTCTCATTCTTTGCTCCTTCACCTACTTTTTGTTGCTTCTTAAAATACCTCTATTCTTCATCAGCTCCAGTTGGATTATCTCCTTCAGGGTCAAAACCAAGATCCATGTAGCGCTCCTTGTCTTCCTCCTTTAATCTAACTGGGCCAGTTGCTGTAACCCCAAGCTGTGGCTCCTTCGCCCATTCTGGAGCATCCTCTTCCACATGCCCACATCGGTTCTCATTTACAACTTCAACTGGGACAATCTGCAGCTCATTCCTCACTTGGATTTGCAGCTCAGTCTCCTCCTCATCTATCACTTGGCTCTGATTCCCAATTTGAGTCACATGCTCAGCAACAGCCACATGCTCACATCTATCAACTGTCATGATAAACTTCATAGTTTGGAAGCACGTAACAAGGTTAGAAACTCTTGGTCAGTAGCAAGTCATACCGTTTGACTGTCATGTCCGTTATACTAAATATTTGGCTCCTGATAACTTGCCCAGCTATAGTATTTCAAGACATCTTTCTCCATGGAGTACTCCTCTGAATCCACCAACCACACCACGGTTCTGCTCTTGCGGTACACAAACCAACCATCCTCAACTGTAGAAAAGGAAGTGACTGCAATCTCTACTCTGCAAGTACTCTTCCAATCGATCCAGAAATAGTAGCAGTACACAATGTTAACAACAGAGCAACATCTTCACAGTGCTGCCTGTGGTTCTTCTTGTTTCCTGCAATTTTGGACCAGCCATTGGTGAACATACCCAATCACAAACCACAAATAGTCCAAAAATTGGACAAATAAGGGAATTTCACAACTAATTTGAACGATGCAGCACAAGAACAATCATCTACCAGCAAGCATTAGGGTTAGAGTTCGAGTCTTACCCTTTGGGGAGCTCAGTTGGATGCATCTTCCCTTCGTTGCTCACATGCGAACGGGGGCGGGGCGGAGCAAGGGTGGCGCACGGGTGTGGAGCTGGGGCTGCACACGGGCGGTGGACAGGGATTGAGCAGGGATGGCGCATAGGCGGTGGATAGAGGGAGAGTGGGGATGGCGTACGGGTGGTGAACCTGGGGTAGCGGACGAGGGCGGCGCAGAGGACTCACGAGTCGACCGAACAAGGCGAGCACAGAAAGATGTGAGTCGATCGAACGCTTCCTGGAGCTCTATTCTGCTCGGGCATGACCACAAGGGCAATTTTGCCATTTTGTTTTGGGGTCTGGAGGAAGAAAAGAAGAAATACTTTTTCGGCCAACAAAATGTAACAGTGTTAAATTTCGGAACGTTGTGATCTTTCAATGGTATTTTACAGAGCGAGGTTCTTTCAGTGGTATTTTCCGAAAGACGTGATCTTTCAGTGCTACAGAACCAATTTTCCTTTTTTTATTTGTGCCCATTCAATTTAAGACCATGATATGACCTCTCAAACGTCCTGCAATCAGCTATCAATACATATTCGAGAATGTTGTCTTAAAATTTTTTTAGTGAGCTTCTTCAGTGTCTCGATCACACTCCTTGAATAACAGTATTAAATTAACACTTGAAATTTGGTCAGCTTATCCCTTCAAAATGTTATGAATCAAGCCCCTGTTTTTGTTTATGTGTTGTATGTAAACTGAAAATATTCCAGTTGCAAATACTCCACAGAAAACTATTTAGAAAAGAAATTGTCATCTACATACAGAATTAATTCTATGATAGTTTCTTTTTCTGAAGTAATTGTATCTTATACAATTTTGTGAACAACTACTGTAGAAAGTACTCTGCTGTAAGTTATACTCCAAGCAATTTTTCCTAGCTAGTCTATTTTTGCACCTCATAATTAGTTTAGTGTTTCTTACCCTAAAGTAGTGAGTTGTTAATTTATTCAAACTATAAAACTTATACAATTCGAAGCCATTTGCCACAGCATTAATTTTTGGGATCCATACTAAAGTTCTGATGATGTCTTTTGCATCTATGGTTCTTGGTACATTAGGAGCCATTCTCGACTTTGATTCATGAATCTGCAAAGTACAGCATCATCCAGAAAAAGATCAAGGTGTGTTTTTAACTTTGTATGAGCTGAACTGAACCTAATTGAGTTATCATCATTATTGTTCGGCACTTACTTGGAATCATTCTTCATTTATAGCTCCTTAGTGAGCAGTATTCTCTCTTCAGACGACCACGCAGAGATGGCAGCAGTTTTTACAGAGCCTTCCTTTTCTCCTATTTGGTGAGCATCTCAGTTCGCTTGTTCATGCTGATGTTGCTGCATTTTTCTCTTCTATGGAATCCTAATACTAATATACTTAGCAGGAGAACATTGGACAAATGCATGATAGTCAAGTTGAGTTCACTCGTCTAATGGAATGTGTGGCAAGGTGCAGAGATTATTTCTGTTGTCTTAAATGGGACAAGGCATATTTCATGAATCCTGAAGCATACTTCTCAAGTGTTGTTTCTGTAAGTGTTGTCTCAGATTACAAGTGCAAAAGTATATCCATCCTTATCTTGTCACCCCCTTTTGTGGTAATCCTTAATTCAGGAATTTCTCATGGAATGAATTATGTGGAACATATTGGCAAGAAATAGTTGGTGTCCCTTGTGTGGTTTGAATTGTCCAATGCCCACTCATAGTGTCTCATTAGAATATGTCTCGGGTAAACAAAACTCCTCCAGAACACTTCCTCTATCACTTGAAAACAGAAGGGGGGAAACCTTAATAAGTTGGAGTGGACTATTCTGTATATGGCATGATGAAAATACCGGACCAAGCCGAGTCCTTTTACATTTAATTAAAAACTGCTCTTTGCCATGATGAAAATACAGGGACTAGCATATAAAGTAGTGGCACCAATCTATTATTTATTAAAAATACTGTAGCACTATGCACTGTAGACAGTATCGTTTACTGAACTTATATGTTATTTATGGTCTGCTAGATGAATTTGATACTCTCTTTACAATGTAGCTTATAATGTATAAATTATTGAATGTCCTCATATTCTTTCAGGAGTTCGAACATTTGGTCAACTTAGTAGCAAATGGGTACGTTTAGCTCTGAACTTCAGTGTTTTGTTGAGCTATTCTTAGAAAGAGATGATGATGTGTTTCAGGACCCTATTTTTTCTTTTCCACGCATTTGGTTTAAGAAAAATTGCTTTCGTATTTTGTAGTCTAAGTGCTGATGATCTGTACAAGAGAAACCTACAGGAGACCATGTCATCCAGGAGTGAGTACAATGCTTGTTGTGATGTGTTGTTTGTCTGTTTATTCTCTAAGTCAAGTTCTTGTTCTATTTTTCTGGTCAGCTCTTTCTCTGCTTAGATTGCTCACAGAGGTTGAGATCCGTGCACGAGAACAGCAGTACAAGCCATTTCCCCCTGAATATAAGAATGCCCTTGAGGTATTATTTGATCCACAGTATTATTCTCTCATTGTGGCAAATATCCGAGTCAATAGATTACAGATAATGAACTGTTTGCCGTTTGAGTCCCTGTTGCTATTTATTAGCCCAAGGCTGCATATTATATTTGCAAGGCATTCGAAATTCTGCCGTACAAATATTCTTTAGTATTGACTGGACAGAGTGTTTTTTCTGTACTTTTTTTAGTTGTTCATTCATGAGATTCGCTTTTAGTAAAAATAGTAGATGTAATTATTCTGCTTGTCTTCAATATTAATATAATCACCAAGGTCGCACCAATTACTTCACCACCCCACATCTGTGGTTATGGTAACAGTTTTGCTTGACCGTTGTGCGTCCCATGGATGTTGAAGCTGAGAATACACAAATCAGATCTCTATCTAATGCACTTGGCATTCCCTTGCGTGTCGAAGTTGCTGACGCAAGCTTGCAGTTTGGAATTGTGCAAGTGAAAAGCCATGATTTTTTCCCTAGATCAGAATCAGGAGTAACCACAATCTCAGGACCTGTGCATTCAAGTCAAAGCTACTCTTCCTCAGGCAAAACGACTAAACCTCTGGAGCAGCAAAGGGATAATGACTCAGTCGAGCAGGCTAGAATAAGCTCAGGTGGCAGCTTGTTATCATCTGACGGCATACCTTTAGTGACCTTGCTGTTTACAAACGGCCACTACGACATTCTTTATAAGTGAAAACGGACTAAGACCAAGCTATCTAAGTAGTTGGCTCTAAGAGAATCTTTTTTGGCGATGACCTGGAAATCTACTGCTAGTGTAGTAGAGAATGGAACCCATGCTTTTGGTTGTGCACTGCTTCCAAATTTCTTGTGATTCTTTAATATTTCGAGCAAAGGACTCAAGGCACTTCATTTGCTGGAGATACTTATTATGCAGTCTACAATGAAGTGTCAATTTGGTGCAAAGTTGAAAGAACTGTACCTTTTGTTGCTGAAACGTATGAGGCAGGTTCAGGACTTACAGAACCTCCTTTCAGTGGGAGCACGTCTCTGGTGCTGCTCGTTATTTGATTGTTCCTATGGATGCTATTCCCAGTTGCTCATGCACTCAAGAGGGAAACTAATGATCTGGCAGGAAACATATGAAGAACTAGGTCTTCTTTTATCACTGCGAGATGTGATTTTGGATCATCCTTGCTCTAGGTTACTTCTGTTAGGGTGATTTGCAGTATGATCTAGCCTTTAAACAACCCCAGTTGCTGCAGGCTCTCATTTATCAATAGCTGACAATGAAGTGTTGCGATGAGTTGTAAATGCTTTCCTGAGTAGATTGTAGATATTTCTTCGTCTCTCAGGATCGTGAATATTGGTTGCAACTGCAAACTTCATGTAAAATTGAATCAGCAATTCGTGACTTGATCAAGAGTAGATATTTCTTTTTCACATGAATACAAATTTGTAGCGATAATTCTAGCATGTGGTAATGTACATGGATTGACTTCGACTGGAACAAACATTGTCATGAGAAAGCCATTAATTCCGAAGAGGACCGGCAAAAAGTGTTAATACAATGCAATGCAAATGTGCCTGGAAAATTGTGGCAGCACCTTGTTTGTTACAGTACGTTCATCATGATAAGATCGTAATAACACCGCAAAAAAAAGGGAAAAGGACACCTCCAGAATGGGTGATGCTTTTTCTGATAGCCGTGTTTCAATTTCAATGCTCTCTAAGTGTAAACCATTTTTTGTGAATTAAGTTTTCTAGTTTTGTGTTGTAAACATGGCATGGAAGACTTTCAATTTTCTTCAACTTCAAACAGATTTGCCGTGTAAACATAGCAATTTTCCTCCGCTATATGTCCAAAGACCACTTGTTTGGCTCTATAGGTGCCATGCATGAATCTCATCATCAGGGTTCGAAAATTTGATGGTAACCAAGCAAAAATCGCAACAACCAGCCATCTCGGTCTGGCTCGGTTTCACAAACCGAACGGTAACCGAATTTGAATTCAAAAAATTCAAAAAAAAAAAAAATTCAAAATTCAAAAAATTTCAAAAAAATCTTAAAAAACTAGACACAATTCTAAGGCCTTATGTGAAAAACATTTTCAAAAATAATATCGTTTGCATCATATTCTATAGGGAGGAAGTTTGAAAAAAATGAAAAAAGTTGAAGCGTGCGGCTCAAATATTAACTCATATTAAGGAAAAGTTTAACATGCAAACACATATTTTTCTTGTGTAGAACGTATCTTAAGAGGATATTTAAAATTGATTTCACTTTATTTAGAGTTTTATTAATTTCTCTATGATTTTTACAAAGTTCACAAGCATAAAGTGAATATGTTAAGAAACAACACCGTAATTAACTTTTTCATGTTTACTATTATTTTTCCTACGTAAATCATAGTATAAATAAATTAATAAAAGTGGTTTCACTAATTTTTGAGGTGTAATGGGTCAGTTATGAATTAATCTAGTCGCAATATATTTACACAATCCTGCATACTACAATAACTAATTCATGAGTTCATGTATTTTTAAAAGACATAGGATCATGTAAGAAGACTAGCAAAATTAGTTTCATGATTTTTGGATTAGCAAAGAGTAAACTATGCATTTAACTTGGTTTAACAAATACATTTTCTCACAGAAAATTTTGAACTTTTTTATGAGTATAAATACAAGAAAACCAACAAAAATTGTTTCACTTGATTTGAAGCTCAGATAAATTAGTTATTGATTTTACAAGATTAAGATAACTTTTAGATTTTTTTGTTGAACTTCACTGAAAATCGAGAAAACCGATCGATAAATCGAGAAAACTAAGCGGTTACTTACAAAACTGAGCGGTTACTGACAATGCGAAAAATTTAAGAAAACCGCTCAATAAATCGCAAAAACCGCTCAGTAACCGGTCCAATTCAATCGGTTACCGAGCGGCTAAAATCGCGATTTCCCCCCAAATTTTAAATTTATTCAAATGAATTTTGTCCGATTTTTTTTGAAAATTCGAGTAGTTACTGCGGTAATCATGATTTTTCGGTTACCGCCGGAGCTCGGTAACCGAGCTCCGGTCGGTAACGTAAACCTTGCTCATCATCTTGTGGCTTTGGGTGAACCGTAGTTTTAGGGTTAAGATTTGTTTTTTTTTTGTCCCTATTATTCCCTGTTGAAACAAGTGGGTCTTACCAATCTTTCGTTTTTAACTGAAATTATGTCGATGTCGCTATTGCTTTTGTCATTGATTTACTCAAGCCATTCCTCATAAACAGACAAAGTGTGTTTGATGCGTCGGTAACCGATCGAGGAGCTGTGCAGCTGCTACGAGGTTAGGTGTCATGATCAGATCTTGGTTAGCCTACCTTTCGTCAACATCACTATATATTCAAGTTTTCAGGGTCCTCCTGGTACATACATATCTTAAATCAAGGCCTGTGCAGTGTGCATATCAAAACTTTCTTGTGATCTTTGTGATCGGTTGGTTGGATTAGGTTCGGACCTATCTTTGGTAGCGATCTTGTTGGTAGCCGTGAAGATCCGAAGTCTAAGGATAAATTTTGTGAGTTGTCGTTCCCGGTTTCTGGTTTCAGTTCAGGCAACCAAGTAAAAAACAGGACACATTCAACAGATTTTACCGAGGACACATCTCAGAGATTTTTAGCGGGACAGTTCCTTACTGCTGTGTTGTGAAGGTTGTTTCGAAACTTGGAGTTTTACAATTGAATGTAGGTCCGTCTTGATCTTTTAAAATCTTTTAGGAATTTTTGGTACTATATATATAGGGAAAAACCTTTCATTGCAAAGACAGATGAATAAAAAAGAGAAAGTCTTTTTCTCTACATCGAGTCTCTTTTTTTACAATTATTTTCTCGAGGGATCTCTGGACTACATCCGGTAGCAGAGGTTTCTCAATATGTTACCATCACGAAGCTCTACCGGAGACCAAATTAACGGAACAGATCTACACTGCATCAAGCGGGCAGGTCATGGCCTAGCCTATATGCTCTACGCGACACGAATCATTCTCAAGGATTGAAATGTACTATCTGTTCGGTATGTATACTCGCTGTTACTATTTTTTCATGTCAAAATTGATCTGTATCGCATAAACAGTAGCGAATACGCATAAACAGTAGCGAGTATGTTGCATCGTCGCTGTGAAGAATTGATCGCATGAACAACAGTGATTTCAACAGTAACAAATAGATCGCATCGGTGGGGTCCGCAGCCACCACCATGTGCCACCGGTTGGCAAACCGGTGGCCACCCCCCATGCATAGATTAGAGAACAAAAGGGAAAAGGAGTCGTGCATGGCAGATCATCAGCATGAAGTCGGCGGCCTCCCGCCTTTTGTCGCTACAACCGCCACGCGCCGCCGGCTGCAAACCGGCGGTCGTTTCCCTCCACGAGATGTGCGGTGGCTCGAAGGTGATCGTCATAGATCGAAGAAGAAAAAAAGAAATGTGTAGAACACCGGCATGAAGCCGGTGGCCTTCACACTTCGTCATGCCATGTCACCCGCTCCGACCGCCATCGTCATGCCGCTGCCTTAAAGCTGTCGCGCCGCCGCTTGTCTACTGAAGCAGCCCCCGCCGGTGCTGTTCGAAGCCGCTAGGCACCGCCCTGAGCACGCGCTGCCGTCGCCTGAAGAACGTCACGCTGGCGCTGTCCTGCACCGGCCAGCACGCCACCTTGCAGCCGCTCTTCACCTCCCGTGTGTCGCTCGCTGCCACCGGCACTGCAGCGTGCTGCCACCGTCGCTTAAAGCCGCGCCCGGCCGCCATCGCTTGAAGCCAACCACCCGCAGCCACCTACGACATGCTGACACCCTCACTTCGACGCACCGAATCGCCACGGGCCACCGGCGCTGCTTTACACCTGCAGCCGCCCAGTTGGAAGACATTGCCAATGTGCTCAACGCTCTCGCATGAGAGATACCGTACGCCGCTGCCTCTCCGGCCCTGCAGCTCGCCACTCCCGCACGAGCACCGGCCGCTACTCCCGCACGAGCACCATCTGCCGTTGGACCGAGTGGCGGCTAGGGTTTCTTTGGGAAACCCTAGCCGCCCTGGTTTTTAGAAGAGGCGGGCGGGCCAAGCTGGGCTGGGCTGGCTCGAATATTAAGAAGGCCGGCCCATGGGTGAAAAACCAGAGGAAAACAAGAGAAAGGAAAAGAAAAGAAAAATCAAAAATTCACATTTGACCCCCCGGGTTTTCCTGGTATTTGAGCATAGTCCCTATCTTTTGCATTTAGGCCCCTAGTTATTCTAAAAATTATCCAGTGGCTCTAATTTTGTAAATTATACCTTGTGGTTTTTAGGAAATTACACAAATCCTAGAATTTTGCGTATAAACCCTAGAACTTCGCAGAAAACCCTGAGAATACTTTTTTTTGCAGAAAAGTACCTCTAGAATTTGAATTTTGCATCTGTTTTGGCAAATATGCAGCATTTATTTTTATGGTATTGTTACTGTTTAAATTGCCTTTTATGCGTTTAAATTCAGTAATGTTCATATAATAGTATAGAAAATATCGAAAAGTTTGCAGTAATCCAATTTAGCAACATGATGCAACTTTATTAGTAGTAATACTTGCATCATTTGAATATGAATATGGCTGGCATCACGAACAAGGAGTTACTGAGCTAAGTGCAGATTGCCGCAACTATCTCACTTGGGTGTCGGATATCCTGGATTGTACTTGGAGAGATAAAAGCTCTGCACTGCCATTGGCCTAGGAACAAGTAGCGCAATGGTTCCCACGGAGGATGAGGATGATCAGGCATTTTATTTTTTCCGCCACCATCTCTCCCCTACTTTGAAGGATGAGTACATGGCAATGATCAACACTAAGGCACTTTGGGACACACCGCAAGAGCATTTTGAACGCCTTAAGTACACCATCGAGCCTCTTTCAAAGCAAGGATGGGTCTGATTCCGTTCCTATGACTAAAAGCATGTCAGAGAGTCCAACTCCGTGCTACACGGCAATTGCACAATTTTGTGTCTCTATGGAAAGAGATCATAGAAGAGGAGAAAATTGACTCCATTTTCCACCCGAATGCGGCAGAATCCACACGCAATCACCGTCAATCAAAATACAAGAAGTATTCTAAAATGATTGACGTGTTATAGCTTCATGAAGTTCATGATGAAGTCATAAACAATAACTTCTTATCCCAGCTGCAAAGAAAGAGCAGTGGCCTAGAAGTCAGTCACAGCTCTTCCTTAGCATGCAAGAACCGCAATAAGAAGCAGGGAAGGGAGAAAAGAAAGTGGTGGCAGACAAAGTCAAGCCTGGTGATGATAATAGCAAGACAAAGAAAGAAATCAAGCCATATGGTGAGTAGAACCAGAATCTATAAAGCACCAAAACATGTTGTGGAAGCATATCAGAAGAAGAAAAAGGAGCAGCCAGAAGCACACCTCACCATTGCAGTGGGGATGGAAGTGGACAAAGTAGCCGCAAGTGGAAGGGAAGCATCTCACATGGAAGTTGATGATGCTCCCACACTGGCGGTAAAAGACCTCCTAATAAAGAATACAGAGGCCTCCACTTTGCCCTCGACCACTGTCGTAGAAGATGCTATGAAGGATGAAGCGAAAAAGAAAGTCATTGAAGAAGAAGTGACCGAATATTTTGTAGACTCTATCTAAAATTAGAGTAATTAGCCATTTATCTAGTTTTTGAATTTAGAAGGATTGAATGAAAACATATGTGCGACGCCCGTATGGAGGAAGTGTGTATTGTGGCCGAATATTTTGTAGACTCTATCTAAAATTAGAGTAATTAGCCATTTATCTAGTTTTTGAATTTAGAAGGATTGAATGAAAACATATGTGCGACGCCCGTATGGAGGAAGTGTGTATTGTGGATAGTGAAACCACAAACACCATATTAAGAGAAAATATGTATTTTAGTCTATTGGAAATAGCTCTGGAAAGTGATGGTTGTCACTGGTAGTGATAATTGCATAGTAGGTTTTGGAAGAGCTATAGTTATACTACATATGGGAAATACTTTGCACATTGAAGAAGCATTGTTGTACCCTGAATCTACAAGAAATCTCTTAAGTTTTAAAGATATTCCTGCTAAAGGTTTCCATGTAGAAACTGGCGAAGAAGATGGTAGGGAGCACCTATTCATCACTAAACGTGATAGTTAAGTGAGAATATTAGGAAAACTTCCCTCCATGAGCAGTGTCTTGTACTACACTCACATTAAAGCACCTGAAGTGTTCACTCGTAGTGCAGGATTATTCTCCCTATGGCATTAGGTCACCCTGGTCTTTGAATGATGAAAAATAAGGTCATAGCATAAATATGAAGAATTTCCCGAATCAGGAAGTGTTTGTGTGCCTTGTATGTGCTACCGGGAAATTAATTATAAGACTGCCTACCTTGAAGGTACAAGATGAAATCCCTGCATTCCTGGACTGAATCCAGGGGGATATTTGTGATCCTATTCAACCGCTTTCTGACCTGTTTCGATACTTTATGGTATTAATAGACGCATCCTCGAAGTGGTTGCGTGTATGTCTATTATGTACCCGCAACCACACCTTTGCAAAGTTGATCTCACAGATCATACAGATCAGGAATATTTTTCTTGACCATCGAGTGAAGTCTATCAGAATGGACAACGCTGAGAAATTTAGTTCTAAAGTGTTCTATGATTATTGTACTGGTATGGGAATTAAAGTTAAATATTTTGTACCGCATGTCCACACTCAGAATGGACTAGCCGAATCGCTGATTAAAAGAATAAAGTTTATTGCTAGACCTTTGTTGCAGCATTGTAGTTTGCCTGCTACATATTGGGGGCATGCAGTCTTACATGCAGCATCTCTTATTTGTTATAGACCATCTTCATATTACATCCATTCAACTATGCAACTAGTCCAAGGGGTAATTTTGAAAATTTCCCATTTATGCAATTCTAGATGTATGGTTTATGTGCCAATATTGCTGCCACAGTGAACCGCTATGGGACCTTGCATACGGCCCGCTTCACTGACTGCATATTTGATGGAAATAATTTTCCGTCATTAGGGGGAGGAAAGATGAGAGCACCAGAGCTTTTTCAACAGAAGCAAAATGCTCTATTGAAATTGATTATCTAGTGATGGAAAGATGGGAGCACCAGAGCAATTCTTACAGAGAATTTTTTTTATTTGAGAAGAAGCTACATTCACCGAATGGTCCGGTGAAGGCAAAGAGGAATCACCGAACTAATTTTTGTAGAGAGGATTATAACGGGTAGTCTGGCTTGGTTTTACTAATCAGATGGTTTGATGATGAACTACGACACACCGGATGAATCCATCGGATCATTTATCAGCAATAATGGCTAATGACAGCTGGCACAATGGGGCTCTAAAATTTGTACTCATCGAATTATCTGGTGATTGTGAGGAGATACTCACCAGATCATCCGGTGTTAATAGAAAAAGTGAGTTGTTAGGCAAATGCTAAATTTAGATCTCTAGTATATAAATACCCCCTCACTTGGTTTCAGTTGGCTCTCGTGCGATCCTAGAAGAGCCCATACACTGTGTGTGTCATCAAGAAGCAAGAGAGTGCACTTGTGTGAATTCCAAAGTTCTTAATTGAAGGTTAAGGACATCTTTAGTGCTTGAAGAGTAGCAAGTGTGCATCTAGCTATAACCTAGACTTGATCTTGGTTAAGTGAAACTATTGGCTTGTTACTCTTGGTGGTTGGTAATACCTAGCTGGTCTTTGGTGATTGGAGGTATCTCAGTGAGCTCTTAGAGTTCTTGTGGAAGCCCTAGGAAGAGATCTGTGTTTGGTTTGATGCTTGCCAATCTAGAGATGTAGAAGTGACAATCATGAGTGAGCACTTGAGATTTAGTGACTCAAGGGGGAGCGATATTCTTTGTGGATGCTCCAACGAGTTCTATATTTACATTTGTCCATCTCCTTACTTTCCCGTATTTACATTTGAGCATTTTACTTACTTGCAAGCTTTACTTTCCGCATTTACTTTGTATTGTGGCTTGCTTGTTTTTCATACTTCCATCTAGTTTGATCGTGTAGTTGTATTTCTATTCATTTAGGCTAAGGTTGCTATTTGTTCTAGAATTCGGTAGGAGTAAATTTTTTAATAGCCCAATTCACCCTTCTCTTAGGTCATTCGATCCTTTCACCGTATGTACTGAACCAATTTCACAGACGACTCCGACTCTACTTGCGAGCCGTCTATGATATTCCCTTAGTACAAATGGCTCCAGTCACAAACTGTCTGTACAAATATTTTGTACACATGGTTCAAAATCCGTCTATGCAAATTTGATTTGTACAGACTATTTTCTACAGATGGTTCAAAAAAATATCTCACACAGGGTTTCTGAACCGTTTGTACAAATTATTTCTCTAATAGTGCTCCTCACTAGCTCACAAAATCGACATCCGTAATGACCATTACTTCGGCCTCCACCATCGCCGTTCTTTCACCTACTCACATGGATGTCCCTCTCCCACCCTGGGCCTATAAAAGGCGCCCTCTAGGCAGCTGCAAGACGCACACCACTCCACCACACCGTCAGATTGCTGCCATGGCTCGCCGTCCTCGCGTCCAGCCACGTGACCCTTCGGTTGCAGCTGCGTTCCTAGAGAACCAATGCTCCAATCACCAAGACCTTTCACCACCATGTGCTAATGGTCATCATCCACAACTCCACGAAGCATATTTTCCAAACGAGCAACAATGATGCTGGCATCTAAGTCACCATGGCCGCTATCCTGTGTCTGGACACGTCCAACACCTGCATTGGAGATGCCATCCGCATTTTTGGTGATCTAGCAGTAGTTTTGCTACACCAAGCATGTCACGGTGTGTTGAATCACATTTTTTTCTTGACCACTGGAGGGCGCACCCGGATCTGCAACGACGCAACGAGAACGCGAGCCCCAATCCTATCATCGTCACTCCAAGCCACCGCCGCTTGATCTCCTACTCTGGTTAGTTCTTAGCTATTCTTCCTTGTCAAGACATGTTCTAAGAAATATTAAAACCTTCTATTCAAACCGTTTCTTGAATATCACAGCCAATCTCCGAGAATGCACACACCTTCTTCGTTGTGTTTGTGTGCGACCACCACCAAACCTGGGAGCGTTCGCCATTGTTTTGTCGCTACCTTGGAACTCCTCTGCCAAGACCAAGAGGTTGCCTTCTCGCGTTATACGCCATGCTCTCCTCAGTTAGTTAAAACTCACTACCGCCTAACGTTGACGTCAGTGACCACCGGCCATCGCCCTGCTCCACTCTCTGTATCCTCTCTGTTGGTATGTGCAATTGCAAGAAACCCCCTCCCTTTCTCTCTTTTGTTTGTGTCTTTATTTCCTATTTAGGATGTTTACATGTTAGCCCCTGTTTTCTATAGTTAATTTTATTCCAGCCCTTATGATTCAACTAGAGTTCATCGTTTCAGATCTTGTTTAGTGAATTTCATCTAAATTTCAAGCCACTTTGTAAATTCATCTAAAGTTTGCAAGTTTCCAACAAATTAGCCTTGTTCATATCTGATAATTAATTGGTCATATAGTATTATATAATTATAGATATTATTTTAATAGTTGGATGCATATCAAATGGCTTTGATGGCTCACATATTGTTGCACATAGGATATGAATTCAATATTAAAATAATATTTATAAAATTATATAAGATCTCACATGTCAATATTCTCGGACATTTTTGTATTTCCATCTCCGATAAAGCCCTAGTTTTCGTCGTTTCATGTTAAATCCAGTGAACCCAACTATTTCTTCATCAAAAGCTCCAATCCTTTGTTCTTTCCTCTTTTAATTTGCAAATTGGGTTTTATTTTGTATTTATTTTGTTTTGCTTTTAATTGCATGATTTCACAAGTAGAGTACGACGTGTCTAGAAGAATCGATGATCTACAAAGTCAAGACTTTAGGATATTTCGGGACCTAGTTTACGAAGATCATGAGCAGTATCCAGGCAAGTGTGCTTGAAATTCTTGCACCTACTTTAGGATTTTATGTTAGTTGTTTATCCTTCATACATGCTTGTCTAAATTGGATTCTTATGATTAGGGTTTACTAGAATTTATTTGATTTTTCTTGTCGCTATTGAATGAGTCCTAGAAATAAATGGTAGATGCGCTAGACACTGTCATGGTCGGGTTATAATTTAAATATGATTAATGTCTTTGCAATATGAACCGGGAATGGTAATTTTTGTAGCAACATGGAATTTAGGGATCCTAGCAAGATGGCCGGTTTGATGATGGTGCGGGTATGCACGTGTGCAGGAATGCATAGTTGGGTTGTGGTTTGTACCTGTGTGGGATCCTAAGGATCGGTTCTTAAAGCATGTAATCCGGCTAAATAGCGCAACCACAAGGTTTATATGGGTACGGCCTGACCAATTAATTAGCCACCCTTCAGCTTCTATAGGTACCAGTGGACAATTGAGTGTCACAAGAAGAGGCTTCTGCAATGGAATCATTGGTAGCGGTGAAATCTTAGTAAGTGCTTACGGGTCAGCGAGAGCTTTGTAAGGGTCTTGTAGTGATCTCTCGGCGCACACATCGGAAGTGTGTAAGGTACCGACGCGTACTGGCAAAGAGTTGATCACGATTCGTGGGTAAAGTATGTAAACTCTGCAGAGTATAAAACAGATCGATCAGTCGTACTCACAGTCCAGAGTGGCTTGTACATCTTCTTGATTAGTTAGGATTAGAGATCTGGGATGGATGGTCGGGTAGCTAGGTAATGGGATTACCTGATGAGTTTTGGTAGTCGAATAGAATCTGATAAGTTGTTCTTCTTGTTTAAGTTGTGTCTTCATATTTAGTAAATAGGATGCCTATTCTTGGAGTTATAGGATAATGTTGCTTAGTCCAGTAAACTAGTGTCTAAACTTTTCTTGACTTAAACCTCATGTGATGCTTTCGTACACTTGCGGAGTATATTATATACTCACACTTGCTATTTTTAATAATAAATATTACTCAGTTAGAGAAGTTTACATGGAGATCAAGGAAGCTAGAGGCTATATAAAGACGGAACGTCCTAGGTTGCATTGTCCCTAATCGATTGCCTGCGGTGTGTCCTGAAGTTTTCATTGGGGTTTTCTCGTGTTCTTCCGCTACTGTTTAAAACTTTGGTATTTATTTCTATAAAGTTATTTTTATTTGATATAGTATTATTTATCACTAATGATGTCACTACATATATGATAAATTAATCCTGATATACATGTAGTTTACATCTAATTTAGCCTTATAAAATCGGGTGTGACAATACCTGATAAGCTTATTCACCCCATTCTTTAATTTTTCTCTCTTGTTTTAAACCTACTCCATGAATCTTTGCACTGCTCACGGTTTGGGGAGAGCAATTCTACCACTACTAGACTTTAGTACCTCTCTCACTCAAGAGAGAGTCAGGGGACTCTGTGTGGTCAGTGTTTTTTTATATATACACCATAACTAGTAAGGTGTCTGCGTTACAATGATTCTTAAATTCTAGACCCAACTATTTCATTTCACAAAAGATGCGAACCAAGTAATCAAAAGATTGTGATGAACATATCTCTAAGGTAGTACAGATCAAGATGATTTACTGTTCCTCGCATCCACTCAAATAAAATCAAGGAAGCAATATGTACTGCGCCATTAAAAGACAAACGGGTAAGATGCATCCGGAACACACTGTTGAACACAATACATAAGTTAATAGGCCAAAATGTGCCATTATGTTGTAGGCATCAATAACTTCATAAATAAAAATATATGTGATGCCAAACAATTCCGTCATAACACAATAGAATAAGCAACTAATTTTGATTCTTTTTCAACATCCCATTGATGCTATGCTACCGCCTACTACCATAGTGCAGCCTCCTTGCTCTGGGCATCGAAGAGCCATAGTTGCCTCCTTGCTGGTACATCTTTTCCTGCATCTATAGAAGAAAAATCATTCAAATATTCCTATTGGATCAGCTAGCTTCCACGAGAGATTGATGATATCCTAAAAGAGAGGGTGGAACACTTAAAACTATTTCGATTTCAAAACTAACATAAGATAAACTTATATCAATTTCTATCTAAATGTGCTCTAGGTTAATCTAGTGTGTCTAATCTACCGATCAAAGCATTTGTAACTTACCTAAGAAGGTAAAGTGCAAGTAAATAAATGCGGAAACGTAAATAAGGTAGAGAAAGCAAACTTGGCATAAAGATTTTTTTTCGTAGTATCGGTGGCATGAATGTCACCCCTAGTCCACGTTGGAACTCAATAAAAGATATACTCCCGGTCGGCACCTGATCACGACTTTGAGTCACCAAGTCACAAAGACAAGGCCTCCACCTGGATGAGCCACCAAGCCACCACGGCAAGGTCTCACCACTAGCCTCTCTTCCAGTTCCTCACCACTGTGATCACTTTGAAGCTTGAGCCACAAAGACAAGAGTCTCCGTGTCCCTGCACAATCGCCTTGCCGCCGCTCCATACCAAGTCGGAGAGTCAACAAGCATGACGGCGAGTCACAAAGACTCCAAGGTGCCAGCGTGGCAGCATACCAAGAGGTATACTGTTGGATTACTCCTTGATCCACTCTCTAGGCAGCAATCACCTAGCAACTTATTCTCTAGGCCTATAAGCACTAATCTCTCACTAATCTTGTGCTCAATTGCCATGGATGATCACTTTAAGCACTTTGGTGGCTTGGATGTCTTCTTAGATGTATATGAACTTCTCTGGACTACAGCATACTCAAATGACTGAGTGGAGGGGTATTTATAGTCACAAACTCGTGCACTAGCTATTAACGCAACAGCTCTAAAAAGCTATTCACATCGGATGATCCGGTGAGAACAGTAGTACTAACATCGGATCATCCGGTGAGTACACTCTCACAAACTAGCCGTTGGAACCCCACTCAAGCATCTGTGAACACCGGATCCTCTGGCGTATATTCCTCTTCATCACTGAACTTTCCGATGAGTACCTTAGCCATTCAAGCCAATATCTTCTCTGTGTAAATTGTTCCGGTGTATTCTCCAGTGCATATCACTTCATCATCGGACCATTCGGTGCATTATCTTTAGCCAGCCGAGCCAATGCAACCATCTCTGAAAAATATGCTCCGGTGCATTCCTCCAGTGAGTTCAAATCAATCACTGGACTATCCGGCGGGGTCTTCTTCTTCTTCTTCTTCGTCTTTGCACTGTTCATTATCCGGTGTATTGCCGGTGCACTTCTCTTCATCACCGGACCTTCCAATGTGTTGACCTTCGATCTTCGATAGCTGCAACATTCTTTGGTGGAAATTCTCCGGTGTGTATCCTCCTCTGAGCACCAGATCATCCGGTGAGGTTAAATACCTTTGTACACAATACTCCGGTGTGTTCAACCATGTGAACACCGGACCATCCAATAAAGTCATTTCTCATGGGACTTTTTCAAATTCAACCAAATTTTATCCCGACTTCGGTGGCTTCTTCATATATTGTATCCATGAGACTTGCTAACATATATTCTTGATAAATATATTAATCTCAATTATTATATTATCATTAATCACCAAAATCACAATTATGATCTAATAAGACCATTTTCGCTACAGCTTCTAAAACGAGTAAATAGCTGGTTGAATATAAGTAAATATAAATGCTAAAATTCCATGAGAAACAGTGAAGATGAACAACATATAGTCAAGAATAGCTCTCGGAAAAAATATTAACAATTTAATTTAGTTCTGTATATGGTACATACATATAGAACTTCTTGCTACAGTCAACTCAGGTCGAACAACCCGAATATAACATGTTTAATCTGCAACTCTCTCCAATTAAAATGCATATTTCATTAAATCATATCTGGTAACGTCTACAAATGGCTATTTCCATCTCTATCCATTGAGCTCTTCATGAATTGTCCATCCCATTATCTGCAAATGAGATGTGCGCCATAAGATTGCTATCTAGACGGGTAGTCAGCTTTTGCATCATACTTAGATGAAAAGTGCATAAGAATATTTGAATTCTAATTCAAACATAAATTAAAAAGAATTCTCACACCTGATCAGTTCCAATGACTTACAATACATGTGGGATCTTCTAAAAGTAGAACGGTACAAGCTATAGCGCTCACCTGTTAACTGCCCGAAATAACAAACGCAGAACAATTTTAGGTACTGGCTGACCTCGTGACGATAATTTTAGGTACTGGCTACTCTTACTGTATAGGAAGGACCTGTATGTCACCGTGTGCGGCAGCTCGGTGTTCCAGGGCCTGGGCACCGCCGGAGTGGCCCACGAGGCTGACGGCGCTTGAAACTTCATGTACCAATAAACATTATTATCGAGTAATAAAGTTCCTCCATCCCCAAAAAACAAATTCAGCTGTATTTTTCTAAATGTAATTGCGTGAGTAATGTGCTAGTTATATTCAAATAAGATAGCAACTAAACTGACAACATTTCTTTATTCTGCCTTGGAATATTGCAAACCTGACACAACCACAAATAGGCGGGGACGTGGGTCCATAATTTTCCATTTGAGGCACATCTGCATTTCCAGTCAAATCTCCCAGTTGTCTTGTAATTTACCCTATACAATCCAATTTGTACCATGCAGGTTGCAGCAAATACACAAGACTCATCTATTCAGTCTGCCAGTCAGATGAGAATTCTTATCCCAAAAAATAACTACTTGCTCATTACGTTTTCGTGCGATTAAGTCTGCAGTTGATGCTAATCCTATTTCTCAGAAAGAAATATCTGCAACGAATTCACAAGAAAATACAAACAAAACTTCTCTTGAATGCATGCGACGTTTAGCAAGCACTGACAAAAGGGGAACCTGCAGCAACTGGGATTCTCAAAAGGGTTCCTTCATGCTGCAAATTACAGTATTCTTGTTCCTTGAAGACGGACGATCCAAATCACATCTTGCTCAGATCAGAAAACAAGTAGTCCTTTGTACGTTCTTATCAAATCTGAAGCTTCCATCTGAATACCGAACTGGGAACAGCATCAATAAGAAAAATAAACTAATAAGCAATTAAAAGAATGTATTCCACTATTCCCAGTGCAAGGAATAGTTCTGTCCAGTCTGCCCACTGGTAACAGTGTCCTTAAGTCTCCATCAACAAAGGAAACAGTTCCTCAGCTTTGGTGCCAAGTCCAAATTTATTTTCTAAACTGCCTGACATCAGCATCTCCCAGAAAATGATGCACTTTTGTCTTCTGCTAAGAAGTGTAACCAGAAGCAGTGTCGGACCAGCTGCAGAATCACTCAATACTATAGAAGACTATCAATAGATTTCCATGGCACCACCCAAACAGTTTCTGTTAGAACCATCTACAAGGAAGATTAGCATACACTTGCATCGGTTGTTCACTTGCGATAAAGAATGTCACGTTGGCCCTTCTTATACAGTAAGGTCACTAAAGGCATGCCATCAGATGACAAGTTGTCACATGTGCTTACTCCAACCTGCATGACTGAGTTGCTATTTCTTCCTTGCTCTGGAGGTTTATCAGTTGTGCTCGACAGAGAGTAACTTTCAATTGAATCGAGAGGTCCTGAGGTTGTGCTTATTCCTGATTCTGATCGAGGGAGGAAATCAACATGTTGTACTTGCACAACTCCATCCTTCAAGAACGAGTCCACAACTACAAGGCGCAATGGGATGCCAAGTGCATATGATAGAGCCCTCATTTGTAATTCGGTGGCTTCGACGTCTGTGGGGCGCACTGCTTTTATGCAATACTGTTACCAAAGCAACAAATGTGGAATAGTGAGTGTAATTTGTGGCAAATTTAGTAAAGGTTACCTTGGTTTTTCCTGATTACATCAAAAAGAGTTGCCACAGGTTATTTCTAGGGTTCGCATGTGTTTTCAAAGAGAAGAGTAACTCGGAAAGTTAGAACAGTGTCAATAAAATTTAATTATTACAGCAAAAACATAAAAGGGAAATAATTAATTATCTGCAACATATCTATCATAATATCTGAAAGGATTCTATTAGCGGGCAGAAACTCTAACCCAAAGGGCATTTTTCTGTAGAGGGAACCATGACTTGTAATCCTCTTCATGTGTGCGGATCTCAATCTCTGTCAGCAATCTAAGGAAAGAAAGAACTGACCAAAGATAAAAGTTAAATAGAGAACAAATAGACAAAAAAACAGATCCCAACAACTATTGTATCCTCACTTCTGAATGACATGATCTCCTGTAGGCTTCTCTTGTACAGCTCATCAGCGCTTAGGCTACAAAAAAAACACCAGAAAACTCTTCTGTAAAATGAAATATAATTAAATATAACAGCAAAATACTATAGTAATCGGAAAAGATTCCTGTAACAGACTAGATTCTGCAGTGAAACACAGCACAGCAACCATAAACTGACCCAAAGGATAGCTTAACAAAATACTCAAGACCGAAACATACCCATTTGCAACTGAGTTGACCAAATGCCTGAACTCCTGAAAGAACATGAAGACATTTGGTAATGTATATATTTAAGCTATCTTATAAACAGAAGATGAAATTACACACAATTCCACTCTGTAGTAATGGTGAAATGAAATAATATACAATATCAGAAAAAGATACTGCTGACTGATGCCCAATGCTGCACTATTCTTTTAGTGAAATTTCATTTCAGGAGCAAGAATTTTACCTCTTAGATAGTGTAACTGCAGAAAGATGATAATTAAAAAATTTCAAGAACTGCATTCCCTATTTTTAGTTGAGAACTACAAACCAGTTGGTAGAAAGGAGTATTTAGTCGAATGCAAATGTATCATACAGACCTACTCAAATAGCATTACTGATGACCTCTTAAATCAGTTTGGTCGTGTACTTTACACCATGTCATCTACGTGTCTGTCCACTCTATCTTGTCATTATTTTAAAGCAAAGTTCCCTCTTTTTGTTGGTAGGGATGGGCACAGGTATCTATAAAACAGTAAACTCTGGGGTACTGTTATTTGTTCAAGACACTCTCTTAAAGTCCAGACTCCAGAGAAACGCACATTATAACATGTGTGGGCAATGGAAAATTCAGGCCACAGTGTACAACAACTTTTCTTGCCAACTACCAGATGTCCCATATAATTGTTTTGCGCATGACTGGTTGAAAACTAGGAAAAATTTAGAATAAAGAGATCAGGAAAAATAAATTCATGCTTTTGTAAGCTCGGATAATACTTACAGAAACAACACTTGAGAAAAATGCTTCAGGATTTAAAAAGTATGATTTATCCCATTTAAGACGACATAAATTCTCTCTGGACGTTGCCACACATTCCATTAAGCGTGTGACCTCAGCTTGACTATTTTGCATTTGTCCAAGGTTCTCCTGTTTATAAGTGTAGCAGTATTAAGATTTCATGCAAAATAAGACATTAACCACACCATCATGAACAAGACAACTGAGATAGTCACCAAGTAAGAGAAAAGGAAAGCTCTGTAGAAACAGCAGCCATCTTTGCGTGTTCGTCTGAAGCACACGTAATGTTTACTAAGTATCTGCACAAAGAATGATTTTCAGGTATGCACAAAGCACTTAACAATGACAGTGCTTCTAGAGTTAGGTTTATTGCTTATAAACACACCTTGAACTTTTGCTGGATGACAGGGTTCTTTGCAGCTTTACGAACCAAAACCAAGAGTGGCTCCTATGATTGTAAGAGTTATAATCGCAAAGGCATAATAACTGATTCTTAAGATTCATCGAACTTACAATGATCCAAATAACTCATGCTGAGGCATGAGGCACAAAAGTTCGCTTCTTTGTATGAAAAATAATATGAGCCCCACATGGCAAAAAAACCTTTGTTAGACGAGACTAGTTAGCTAGATGAAATTGCTAGGAGTGAACATCATTAAGCCTTAAAAAATCTCTGGTAGCCAAGCTTTCAACATCGGTTAAGACGCACTGTGAACTTTCTTTGAACGTTCATGAAATTTTGAAGATACAAATACTTCTGTTTACGGCATGAAGCGCTATAGTTGTTCATGGTAATGTCCAAGTTATAACTTTTCCAGAACACAAAAATATTTTTTCAGGTGACTCCTACAGAAGATATCACAACTGGAATATTTAAGCTAACATATAGGACAAACTCAAAGAAAGGGTAATCATCCATAGTGTATTTGCATGATGAACTAACAAATCTCAACATGATCCACCTTTTTTTCAAAACACAAACGCCATGCTTTATTTATTAATTTCAAGATACATCAATTGGCAAAGAGTTCAAAGGAAGATTAGTGTATCATCATGCCAGACTGTATCGCAATTTAAGAGCAACGCTATCAAGAAACACAGTGATCAGGGTGTGATCGAGACATCACAGGTGCTCAATGGACAAAAAATTATGACAATGGATGACCTTCTAGAGTATTTAGTGATTAAATATGATGTCAGATCATTGCATTAAGCTCATTGGGAAGAAGCAAAAATAAGTTCATTGTGAAGCAAAAGTACTTCAAGATTAAGAAATAAACAAGTAAATCCAGTTAAGGAGCTTACAAATATTCATACCTGACGCCCTAGTGTCCTCAGAAGAGGTTCTGGATTTTGGAAGAGGAAGTCGTCATAATTGTACTCAGGAACACGGTTGTTATTTGGTGGCCGGAGGTATGTCCTCTTGCCAGCCAGCAGCTGGCGCCATTTGTGGCGCAATGAAAAATATTCCCTCTTGGTGAGTGGCTCACACTTGTGCCGATCAATATAACGAGGGATATTTTGTTGAAAACTCATGAGCAGGCAACGAAATCCACTGTTTTCTGGCTTGTACTGCTCTTCCTCCAAGTCTTCATCCTGGTAAATTACAATCATCTGGTAATTCAATCTTTCCAAATGGAAGCAGGAAGAATCTAATGGCATAATCCCAGTAAATCCACCTACTTTATTCTGGTAAAATGACCACCACATAATCTAAAAATACTTTCCAGGACATATGCACATCAAGTCACACTCTCTGGCATCATAAGATGTCCATTTGCAACAAGAACACACAACGGAAATCCAAATAATCGATCAAAAAATATCATTAGAAATCACCAGGCTGAACCTGCAATTGGATGGAACACCAAGTGCAAATCCATCAAACGCCCAATTCATTCCACAAGTCATCCAATCAGACAAAGAACTGATCTGGAAGTTATTGAACAAATCGACCAGAAATCACCACAAGAATTAGAGAATATTGCCATCTTTTTCTCGCCAAGAAATGCAAAGACGACAGAAGGCATCACGAATTTGCAGGGCTATGAAGCATGCGAGCGATAATCAGGCAGGAATGGCGCAAACATTTCGCAAAAGCCAATGCAAGAACCCCTATTCTACAATGCTGTAATACAGTACAATGACCATTGAAGAACTGAAATTGTATCTTTTCTTTATTCTCGTCTGGTTTTTCCCTATAATCTAGAATCCACCAAGCCAATTGGGAAAATTTTCAGCCAAGGAAACGAAATTTAGCCTACGACCGCACCCAGTCGCCGACCCCTCGCCTTTAATCAAAGCGCCAGAAAGAATCCCCAAGAAATTAGGCGCGAGAACTCAATAACCTCCCAGCGCACCAAATCCACCAAAAGAAACCACATTTTTGGCAAAGAAAAAACAACGGAGAGAACCACGCCCAAGACAGCGAAGACGCTGGAACAAACCCTAACCTGGTCATCGGGCGGCAACGATGGACGTAGCGGCGAAGGAGGAGGTTTCCGTCTCGGCGAAGGTGGCGGTGTAGCTCCGCCGCCATCTGCGCTGCTTCCCGCGCTGGACTGCAGCAGCTGCTTGAATTTGATCTTGAACCCCATCGCTCTCTTTCCCGGAGTTGCCTTTTCTGCCCTTCCGCGAAACCCTGGCTTCGTTCGCAGTTTCCCCCTTGCTTTTGGACGAAATGTTGGCGTCGGGCTTCATGCTGGCTTAGTCCGAACGGATTAACTATTTATTAACAATCCCTGGTTGAGGGATGCAGTGCGGAATTTACACGAAGCTGTTGGCCACCGCGTGGGCGGTGGGAAGCCACGCAACACCGCGGCCGCAAGTCGCATCAAACACGTCAAATGTAAGTTGATTTTTGAGAACTTGAAAAATTAATTTTAAAAAAATAAATAAAAAACTGATAAGCTAGTTAAGATAAGTTTTTTAGATTTTGAGTACTGAGAAGCTAAAAAATTATTATAAAAATCAATAACAAAAAGCTATCAAACAGAAATCAGAAACCAGCCAAAAAGACAAAAGACAAAAGCTTTAGTCAACTAAATAGACCCTAAGGTTCGATTTAGCATAGCTTTTTGGCCTACTTCTTTAAAAAAGCGTTTCAGCTCTCAAAAAACTTGTTTCTCCGCCTCTTCCTTAGGCAGCACTTCTCTATTTTGAGCATAATTACCTATAAAAGCGAAAAGCAGATCCAAGCGTAGCTTCTCCAGTCAACCGTGGCTTTTGCGAAGGTCCAAATTTAAAGTGCCCCCATAGTTTAGATGTAATTATCCACGGATGCTATTGATATACCCCTTCTCGCCCCCTCGTGCTACACCCAACTCATCCGCCCTCTGTGCTCTGGCGATTAGGGTTTCAGTGACCGCCCTCTCTAGCAATTGTCGACCGAGTTAGATTCGTGCAGAGAAGGTGAGATAGGTACTTATTGAACCCGAGTAGCCATTTTAAGGGAGCTGCATGGTTAGTTCTTACGATGTTGGTTGCCTCCCGCGGTGCTTTCATCGGAGCTGGCCGATAAGAGGACAAGGCTCATGTTTGACGCAAACCCTATCGCTAGCCGCTCGAACGTTCAAAACCCAAAGCAACGCTTCGCGCACTCTTCACACCTTCTCATTTTCTTCGGCTGTCTTGGTAGTTGCTCTGGTGGAAGGGTAATCCTTCGCTTTTGCCTGCAGAACAAAGGGTCCATGAATACGCAGGTGGCAAAAATCTTGAAAGTGGAACTAAAAAAATGTACTTGTTGGCGGGTTATTTCCGCCTCTCGGAGGGCAAGCTCGCGGTCATGTTTACACCAGTAGTTGGTGGTGAACAATCACGCGGTGTCCTTCGATGCCGTCGACACAACCGAAGTTGACATGTCCGAAGGATAGCAGAATGTTGGTTTTTGAAGCGCAGTATGATGATCACAGTTAGTCATCTCAATTGACTGGACTAAACTCCTGGCTGAGACCATAGCGCAGAAGTCACCGTACAGCTGGGCCATGTGCAAAAGGCAATCGCTGGTTTTGCAGATCCATCCAACAAGGGCACCCCGCCTGATAAGGTTAAGCATTGGAGGTGTGGCCAAAGCACTGATTCCATCGAAAGTATTGCTAATTGCTTCGCAAGCTGCAACGACCTGCGACTCCAATTCTTCTAGCATAATGAGGGCATCGTTGAATAGCACTTCGCCTCATCCAGTTCTTCGTGCAGCCGCTGCGCTTTAGCTTTTTCAGCGTTGCAGAGGGCTTGCAGCTTCAAGACTTGAGCTTTGGATGTCGTTAGATTCTGGCAAAGGTAGGTGACCTCTTCTTCTACACTTTTGCCCGAGCGAAGGGATCTCACTTCTTTTTCAAGATGCTACGAGCGCAGATCAGCCTTCTTTGCTCGTTGCGTGAAGTCCCTTTTTTGGGCCTCGGCCTTCTTCGCCCGGGCTTGAAACAGGGCCCTTTGCGCCTCTGCATTTTTTGCATGGGCCTCAGAATGCTCCGCTTGCTTGCGCTGAGCGTGCAAAATAAGAATAACTTGTGACAACGCGGAGGTATGAGAACGAGTAAGCGAAGAAAAGCTGAAGGACGATACAAAATACCTTTGCAATTGCCATGTTAGAGGCGTCGATGAGCTCAACAGTGGGCTTTCGCGCCAGATAAATCTCAAGCTCGGGGAGAACGAAGCTGCCAAACATCTTCTTTGCATCATTGACCTCCTCCGAGCTTGGCTCAAACGAAAAAATCTTAAAGGCTTCGGCATCAATAGCTTTCATGTCAAGTAAGTCGCTATGACTCATAAGCCCCTTTCCTCCACAGTGAGGTATTTTCCTCTTCGGTCTCTGTGGCTCTATGGCCTTCGGACGAACTGTCCTTGAGGAATAACTCAAAGATGAAGAGGTAGAGACCGATTCAGCTCCAGCTTCTTTGACATTTTTTGCTCCTTCGGCCTTCTTAGCTTCCCCCCCCCCCCCGCTGGCTCGGCAGTAACACGCGGATCCGAAGGTTCATCCTCTTCATCCCTAAGAATTAGCATGGCAAGGTCCATGCGTACAGAAAAGGTGGGCTTCGGTGAGGAGGAGAGAAGATCATGTGTGCCCTTCGAAGGCTCCTATCGAAGGGGCACAGCTCGAATGGCCAATGAGCCTTCGGGGATCACTTCCTTGCCCAAGTCATCAAGGGCCACTTCACGAGGTCTCTTCTTCAGGGCAAGTGCCTTCTTCTTTTTTTTTCCCCCTCGTGACGAAGGGTTTGCATTTTCCACTTCTTTTGGCTGCCCACAACAGATTCTCCGCCGGCCTCAGCGTTCGGGGAGCCCTCTCCTTCGCCCTGACCCGATGAGAGCATGGTCACCTTCGGCCCGTCCTTATAGGCAAGGCCTCATAACTCAAAAATCCAATTAAGTTACCAACCGAGCCCCTGGTTGGCGTAGAGCTGGGCTTCGCCCTGGGTAAATTTCCCAAGAAGAAGCATAGCTTTAGTCTCCACTTCGGCCACCATCAAGTCTGCCACAAAGCAAACAATGTAAGGAAATGACAGAGAGCCGAAGTGCAGTTAAGAACATGATAAAGATAATACCTGTGAAACCTCGGAAGTCAGGCTGGGGACGGCAGAGTCCCTTCAGCTCTTTGTCACTGAATTTCAGGATGGTCCGGCCCCAGCTAAGGGGCCATACCCTAGATGCCATGAACTCTTCTATGAGATCGTGCGTGGCCAGATGCTTCGCGCACCTGTTGAAGGCCTCAAATGCCGCCCTTTGAGAGGCCTTCAGTTGTACATCCGGGGCGCGGTTCCCCTTCACCTCTTCGCACTTGGACACGAGAAACTCCTCTCGATCCACCTTGTGGTAGAACCACCATTGCGTACAGTCCTTCGGCCATTTGTTTTTGTATGCCACGATTGGCGTGGCCAGGCTGGTGCGATAAGTAATGTTCATGCAGCCATAATGGGCTTCGCTTTGCATGATAGACACGAAAACCAGCTTCGATTGGTGATGGAGCCTATGGGTTGTGGCGAAGGCCCTGGTCGATGCTTTTGTTCCTTCGGATTGCACCGCCCAGGCGAAGAGGCAGAGCCAAACGATGGCGTTCGGCGTCAGTTGGTGGAGGTAGATTTCAAACAGCTTCAGAACCTTCGGCACCATCTCATCACAAGGAAGATGAAGCTCCGCTCGGAAGTAGTCGACAAAGACAATAGCTTCATCATCTTCGGGCTCCGGAGTCTCTTGGCCCTTCGGGAGCCTAACCTTCGAAACATCGCTAATAAAACCCTCTTTTACTAGTCCAACTAGGACTTCTTCGTCAACCTTAGATTTTCCAATCCAATAGGTCTTCAGGCGGTTTGTCTTGCCTCTCAGAGCCATTCTCACTAGGCTTCAGAAAGAAAGGTGACTGCCAGAGTCTTCGTACGAGAGCTACAGCTTCAATAGATTCAAGCGGTAAAAATTGAAGCGTCGGGTGGATATTTATAGTGGTGAAAAACAGGGTTAACGGTGGTTGAAACGATGCGCGTCAAAAATTGAACCATTACCATAAAAGACGGTTCAGCATGAGGCGAAGACATTTAGCGTCATCGAGCCTTGACCGTTGTGTGCGGGAAGAATGGTCATATCCCCATAAAACAAATTTATGATGAACAACATGAGGGGGCTATCTGCTAAAAGAAAAAATGAGCCCCAAGGGATCTTCGACGGGCCGAAGGGGAAGGTGTTCAGCTATATCATTTGATTCACAGGTTCGGTCCATTGAAGATGAACCTTACCTGTAGGGGCTACTGTTGAGGAATGGTCTCACATGCCACTTTGGATGGTGAGTCGAAGTCCACTAGTGGCTATACACTGACGAATAATGCAGTTGTATTTCAGGAAGCGTAGGCGAAGCCTCTGGCAGGCCTTCGGACGGAGACCGAAGGTTGATCCGCGGCGCTAAGTACCAGCGCAGGCAAAGCCTCTGGTGAGCCTTGGACGAAGACCGAAGGTCAACCCGCGACGCCGAGTAACAGCACAGGCGAAGTCTCTTGCAGGCTTTCAGACGGAGACCGAAGGGTGACTCGGGACGCAGCGTCACAGCTGGTCGAAGGTGCCCTGAAGGCCCGTTTGCGACTGGCCTTATGGGGGCTCCGGCGAAGGAACGACGTCCGTCAAAACCCATGTAGCGGTCTGGGGTATAATTATAAATGTGCAAATATACTTAATGGTACCAAGATACCCCCAAATATACTGAGAATGTCGCAGTTGGGGGTAATGTTGTAAATTGTAGTGTGGAGTGGTTGACTACGGACTATAAATATACTGACACTGTAACTGATGCGACACATTAATAAGATTACACCTCTAACACGTGTCGCATGTCGCTACCTTCGGCTCTCTCTCTTGGCCGAAGGCTTCTCCTGATTTGGTGACTTAGCTACCAACGAATAGATATTAACTAACCAACGCTAATATCCGGACTCAAGCTAATTATAAACAGTTAATGCCTGATGGTTTCAACTTGCTTTCAAAGCCGAAGACCCATAATATCTACAGCTTGCTATTTTTATGCTATCAACACCAGCATGTTCACGGATGTGGCTGTAGTCCTTTTGAGCACATTGTTGCGGTCTTTCACCTATCCATCTCGTTCCGCGACTATGTGCGGGTGAACGGCAGCGCGCAACGGCCAAGAGCAGTGCGGAAAGCGGAAAGTATGTATGGTATAGGAGAGCCATTGATAATTAGGCAAGTTTGTTTCGCTAAAATAGAAGACGAGTAGAAGGTACTGTAAAAATTCTGAAAATAAAAGGTAAATGAATATAAACTCTACGTTGTGGTACACTGAGTGATGTGGTTAAGCGATTGGTGCATGCAATGCACCGGCCTACAATAACTCGTGATACTGCATGTCTTGTCAGTTTTCCACAGCTGCTGCTACCAAGTTCGCAGCGTCTGCTCCACGTTTCGCACTTCACGTCTCCTCTGCCTTTCCTTCTTGATAGTATTGCAATTTTGGAATGGTTTTTGGCAGGAATATGTTACTTTAAATATTAGATATTTGAACCTCTATCAGGTTCGAGAAGATCCTAATGTCTTAGTGGACGGACCTACATTGTGCCCTCTAATTTTTTTAATGATGTACATTTTTTGTGAAGGGAAAGGGATCATATTAAAGATGAAGGATAGTACATACCCAGATTACATGAATAACCTTAGAAAATAAGAAAATTACATAGAAAAAACTTCTAGGCCCTTACCGCTTTGATCACATCTTTTGTAACCTTTGTCGCCCTTCACGTCGCCTCAGGTGGACGGAGCAACACAAAATGCCACACAGCCACACAACAATCCTCGTATCAGAACCGTTAAGCGGCCCCAAACTTTGGATATGCCATAAGATCCAATGCCTCAGAATTGACTCCAAAGCGCATCTAACTCCATGGTGGAACATTGGCATTTGCCTTGCCGGCTGCTGCAAAATCACCTCCTTCCTCGGAATGATCAATATAGGATGCCCGTTAACATCATCCTTAGCCGTCGACAGCGACACCGATGACCCAAAACCAAAACCCCTAATAGGGATAAGAAGCAGCTCCCCTCCATTCGCAAATAGAAGGAGCACATCAAACCTCTCACAAAGGAGATGGGATTTATTGGAACTCACCAAAGATTATTCAAAGAATCCGGCGGCGACATCGTCGTGAGAAACCACGACTACCTAGGAGGCATGGCATGAGGAACTCCGAGGGTGAACAAATCCTCCATGTTGTGGAGGTTGCTAGCGATTGGAGGACCTCCGAGGATAGCAACAACAACGAGGAAGACTAGAATCAACATCCATCAGAGCGGCGCTGACCTAATCTTCAACATTCCACCTCTTAGGGTAAAACTTGGGGATTTATTTTGGGCTAAAACTAATGCTACTAGAAGATCTAGAGGGGGAGGGCTCCTAGCTCCTTATGGCCACCCGCAAGGACACCGGAGGGGGAGAAGGAGGGGAGCCCGAGTGGCAGCTGCTAGCGGAAGCCCTAGTGCAAGGTCACGTCACGAGAGCAGGCGGGCAGCAAAATGACCATGCGTTGCCTGATGGATCTTTTTTAATGATGTACATTCATAGATGCTGGCCTGGGTTTTGATGAGAGCTATGTCGAGAGTTGGAAGCTTGCTGCAAGTGGTGGAAGGATATATTTCTTTTGTCATTGGATAACTTGTGTGCCATATTTTGGTGTCACATGTGCTACAACTTTTGTGCGCATAACTATGTAACTTGCAGATTAGAGGATCCTTTGCAACATTGATGCGAGATCCACTCGGCAAACTCCAAGTTGATGCAATGTTGTCCCAATCTTTCACGGCAGAAACCAACCAACAAGAACAATAGATAACTGATAGGATTCACATTTACATTCTAAATAGCAAGAATTCTACATGATAAATGCAAACTATGAATATAGAGTTTCTCCAAACCATGTACAAGTAGAGGATCACAAATTGAAGGATTGAATATGGTTGATTCACCACGAATTGAAGCACAACAAGGAGAACAATTCACACAGTAAAACAAGAAAACTCGAGATCAGTTTTCAGCTTCTTTCAAAAACTCAGTAACTTCTCCAAAACTATAACCGTTATGGCGATCCATAAATCACGAAAATAACAATGGTATGGCCCTTACATGGCCATGGTCCTTTGTTTTATAGTGCACGCAAGCACTTTACAACTCTGACTCTAACGCGACTCAACTCATACTAAGACTCCTAAACTTAACTAGCTCAAACTCTGTTTTGCAGTGTGCATTGTGATTCGCACGCGATGAATCTGAGCGTGGGACCAGACCCATTGAAAAGTACTCAGAATAAGCTTTCCAATGAGTACTGATACACCCCAAACGGATTCCTATGCGAGTAGGATGGAACTTTTACTCAGAGCATATCTAACTTAATCCGACTCAACTTCAAGCATTGCTATTTGGACTCAAACAAAAAGAAAAACTAAATTCTAAATTGTGGAAACTTCTATGACGTATCTCTTTACTAAATATTTATATAGCCTACTTGAACTCATATTGAAATAGGAATAGAAGCAATCCAAATTGTCCTCCCTTTTGATTTTTCATCATGCTCTTCCTTTGGCTTGGATGTTTTGACTTGGCACAGTTCCTCCTTTGCAACCAGAACGGCACCCTTGAATGTTTGGCAAGCCTTATCTGAAATGCAAGTAGAAACAACTAAGTATTTTAGGGTCGTATCAAACATTATATTAGGAATATTTTCTCTATGATATGTATTATGACTTGGGTCAAATTTACCTGCATCTAATGTGTGATGTTTCTAGTATTTTTGTGATATTTGAATGCTTTTTTTATATTTAATCTATTGATCTGGTGATCCTATAATTAAGATATGTAGGGAAAGATCTTTTTGTGCATGCTGTCAAAAGAAAATATAAACAAATTTTCCCTACACAAGTAGGCAAGCAAAATGAAAGCACAGGGAAACTACCTTTCCATGTAGGACAGGCTTGCAATGTCAGCGTCGTTCCCTGCCCGAAACAACAGTTGGGAAACAATTTGCCTTTCCCGTCCTTTTTTTTTCCCGTGAATCGTTCCCTAGGAAAAACTGTAAGGAAACTCTTTCTCTATTATTTTCATGTATTTCCTAGTAAAACAAGTTGCAGGGGAATTTGGATTTTCTAGTAGTGTGTACATAGGGACCGGCCCATATGTGCATGAAATATATCCAGATTTAAGATACAATACTTTAAAAACCAAAATTTAACTTAGCTGTCCAAACACTTCATTAGTATTTGATACTACGGTGTTCTCTTTTTTTTATGAACCATGGTATTTCCTTAAAGCAAAAAATACGTTGTATCCAAACAAAGCCTAAATCTCCTACTATTTGCAATGAAAATTGGCACAATCTCGTACGGGTTCATTAAAAAAAAGGCCTAGTGTTAAATCCTCACCTCTAATTTGTGCAGCAAAATGAAGTCGCACAAAGAGCTAACATTTGTTCTCTTGCAGAATTAGAACGACGGTAAGGCAATCACGGGCTACAATAGAGTACTTTGCCATGTTACGAACTTCTGTCAGAATACGACGATATATAGTTTGCTGGGCACTCCCTCCTGGGAAACTTGTAAAGCAACATGAACAGATTTTCCTGATGTGTTAATATGATAGGGAGCTTTCAGAATTGTCGTGTCGAGAGGACCCAGAAATAATAATTCACAATGCATGCAAAATCATCAACTTCTTAACTGTTTTAAATATGCCATCATAATTTTCTAAATGAAGTGGAATGAAACAATGCGTTGTTCACAGTTTCTTTCATTTCATCAAGTTTTTTGTCAGATGCAGGAGGATGAATAGATCCCACAAATGCCTTTACTGTATACTGATAGAAATTGCTGTCCCGGACCCAATAGAAAATTTTGTCCATTTACTTTCCTTGACGTTCATGCTACCCATCCTTAACATCATGATCGCTGGAAGCATCATTGATTCCAGTGATACAAGAATATAATGGATTGTTTCTGCTACACACCCTCTAAACTGATTACAACCATTCACATGGACTGAAGATCAATTTCGGTTGCATTATTCCCTGAATAAGATACCATTTAAATATTTTCAATACAGAAACTAGCCATCTTACATTGCTTCAGGTACTTACATACATCGTCAGCTTCCAGGTAACTTCTGGGAGTTCAAGGACCTTTGCATCTTACTATCTACTTTATTGATTTTTGGACACGGGCTCTATAAATGATCTGCTTTATCCTTTTTTTGAGCCCAGTGTCTGGTTGCTACTTCTCCTCGTGTAAAATTTGTGTACTGTTGAGCATGTTACCTTTTTACCAGCTTCGGTCAACTTGCCATTTTCTTTCTCATGGAGATCTGGGTCAGTTACCGATTCCAGGTTGTCACCCTTCCTCATTGATAGGTTCTTTCCAGCTAAGTTGTTGTCTACTTCCTGGATTACTACAACATGCTTCTCCTTCTCAGTATGCTCCAAAGTCTTTTCATTTGGCATGTCTTCCCCATCGCTAATATCCACTTCAATTTTCACCTCAGTATGCTGGGTTTCCTTATGTGGACTCTTGGCACAATGTGAAGAAGTGCTTTCATTAGTTTGCTTCAAGATTTTCTTTGGCCTCCCTCTTGGTCGCTTGGCAGTCTCTAAACAGATTTCCTTTACGCTTGTAGCCTTCACAGTTCTGAACTTCTCCCCTTTCGGATCAGACTGAGTTAAGCCAGCAGAGATGCCACCTTCAACTGGAACATGGCACGTAGAAACCATTACACAGTATGGAGTGGCAAAACCGCATTATACTGAACTCTAAAGAAATGTAACACAGTGTGTTTCAACTAAAAATTGGAACTTGGGCAACAATTTCAGTAAAGCTACACAGATTTTGGTGTATATCAACAGCAGCTGTAGCGTCTACATATAACTTTTCACTTCATCTTAGCCAACTATACCATGCAAGGCATACTTTTAGTACAGATAGATTTCCATTTTACAGATATACCACAAATATGATAAGATGTGTGTAAAACCCAGCACATCTGGAATCACTGTGTGCTCCATGTAGGATAATCCCACATTGGAAGTTCAAGATGAGGTGTACAAGTATATAATGTCTCTTGAGCCAAATATCAACGCTAGATTAACCCTTTTACAAGAAGTGAAGACGTAAGCACCGTAGCTAGTCACATGTGGGGGCTGGGCGCTAAGCAAGTTGAGTCCAGGGTGTTAAAAAAATTATGCTTTAATTATATGGTTTGTATCCTATTTCCTATGTTAACAACATAAAAAGAGCAAACAAGTTGTAACCCAGTTTTCATCTTGTACCCAAAAAAAATACAGAACAAAGAAGAGCTGGGTTCATCATCTTCATTGGATGATGAAGATTGGTATACAAATTCATTATATTAAATTTTAGCCTTTTGTATTATCTTATATGTTTGATGTTGTCAGATCTAGACCTGATCATGGGTAGCCCAGCCTGACAAATCCGACCCAACCCGAAAGAAGCTGAAACAGCCCGGCCCGATGAAACATAGGATCGGGGTCGAGCTTCAAACTTACAATCAGGTTTCAAACTTAACAAACTTAGCAGGTTGGGGTTGGGCTTCAAACTACAACCCGACCCAACCCGAAAGAACCTGAAACTGCCTGGTGAGAAATTAGGGCTGGGCTTGGGCTTCAAACTTAGCAGGTCGGGTAGCCGGACTAGACCCGATAGTGGCACAAACATTTGGGCTTCAAACTTAGCAGGTCGGGTAGCCGGACTAGACCCGATAGTGGCACAAACATCTCAGCAATCCAAGAAAAGCACCACGTTACTTGCAATCAGCCCAGTCCAATTAGATGTGCACGCCATATATAAGCTGTTTCCACCACTCCGTACCCTAACCCTCACTCTTGCTATAGGAGGGCTGGCGGCTGCTTCCACGGTGACCTACGTCCTCCAGCCACCAGCTTGGGATCTCCTGCAGTCCTGCCCTCAATAATCCACGCACGTGTGCATCCATCAGCTGCTTCTGCTCCGCGAGCCACGCGGCCAGCTGCGCTATACACCTGGAGGAGCAAGCGTCGAAGTTTGGGAGGCGTGGTCGTTGGCCTCCGCGTCACCTGGGAAGTTGTCTCCAACCGTCCAGCAATGATCACATCATAGCTTCTTTTCCTCTTCGCATCTTCCTGGACGTAGTCACAATCGCTTCGAGCATCTTCTTGGAAGTTTAGATTGTGATCTGAGAATACATGGGCAATAACTTATCAAACATCAAATTTGCCCGATCATTTGATTTCGCTGGATGATTTTGGTGTATGCATTGGGCCTCGGGTTTTTCTGTCGAGCTGGGTGCGGGCTTGAGATCTATGTTTAGTGTCAGGCCTCAGGCAGGCTTGGGCTTGCAGATTCTTGATCAGGTTTCTAGAAGCCCAACCTGATGCCCGGCCCAAGGTTTGAACAGGTCTAGTCAGATCAGCTGAGGTTCCTAAATTTTAGATTCACTGCTTGTGTAATTTAATGTTTTACAATCGTATCCTCTGCAAAAAGACATCACCATTATATGGTATTTTAATCACTGCTACTAACATTCTGCTGCAAATAATAACTGCATAAATGGGTAGAAAATGCAACACGAGTGTTAGCATCATTTTATTGATCACTTCTATCAGCATTTTTAGAAGTTTGCTTCTCGATCATCTATGGCCTTCCGCTTAATCACTGGTAGTCTATTCACTTGTTGCAATTGAACTACCAAGGACTCCAAGCATCGCTGCAATCACAGCCCAAGGACAAGCTGTGTGCGAGGGAGGAATCATGGGCCCCAAATTTGCCTTAACAGAAGCATATCAGCTGATATGTTTTTTTTTTATGGAATATCAGCTCATATGTTGATAATATTAAATCAGGTATTATTATGATTAGTTTATTTGTTAGATATAACATTTATTAGTCTGTATCTTTTAGGTTACTTTTTAATAGTATCTATGTTTTAGGTTCTAGCACCAAAATAAGGAGGCCATTGTTCTCATATTCATTAAGCAAGAGAAAGAATAAAGTACCCCCTATTTTATGTCTATCTCCCTCTACTAAAGTCTCTTCTCTTTACCCATGTTGTCCGGTTCTCCTCACTACATAGCCCTTTCTTTAATCAACAGTTGATAGTATTTTAGCAGTAGTACACCCCAGCAATGTAAAACATCTCATTATAGATTGATCTCACAAGGAGCTGCAGCATACCATAGACCGATATCATAACCAGCTAATTAACACCTAATTTAACAATGATCAGAACAACATTTAATGTACAGTTATGTGTAACTAAATCGAGCACATACTTTATGAGATAGGCTATGAAGATAACAACCAATAACTGCAGGAACTACAGTTATGAAATACCACATAACCAGTAATTGCAGGAACTTACAGTGATTTGAAGTCTGGCCACTAGGTAATTCTCTGTCTAACACCGATGCTCTCATGGATTTGTGATTTGTTCTTCCTTCTACTTTCAGTCGTTTCAGCATAGTTTGAGGCTGACGGTTAAAGAAAAACTTGTATCAAATTAATCCAAACAAGTGCTGAACATCACATCTTGGAAACCATCATCAAGGAAGTATAATAGGCATGACATAAAATCATTTTATTGACAACAATCTTAGTATAATCCATGCCATACCAACTATTAGTAGATGAATGTGGCAAGTGTTAGATGTATATGCATAGTGTGTATTTACTTTCTAGTATATGATGCTTTCTGCATATGTACCGTACCCATACCCTGTATATCACCCTTTTTGGGCACAGTAATACTGGAGTTGTCCAATTCAACATGGTACCAAAGCCCATGGCTCTCAATCCTCAGTCCATTGCCGCCGCCGCCGGCGTGCTTCCGGCCGGTCGCCAGTGAGCCACCATCGTGGGCTATGGTGAAGGCAACTCCACCTCTCCTCCCTTTTCTCTTCCCCCTCGCGGATCAAACGCCCTCTGCTCTAGATCCGGAAGTCGCCTGCTCAGCCCCATGCGACCTCCGCCTGAGCCATCCCCTTGCGCGGGTCCCAGTGCATCTGCGCCCAGCCCTGCCGCCTACTGTCCCGAATCAGGCCGCCATCACAGTGCTGGCCGGCTCAGCCACCCCGATTTGGATCACTGCCGCCATGGTGCTGCCCGTCTCAGTCACTGTTTCCTCGTCCGCACCCAGCCTGCCTCCTGCTGTCTAATTCGAGCCTCCGCCGCCACTCGGCTCCTTCCGCTGTGTGCACTTGCTCAGGATCAAAGACGACGCAGCCGATGGACGTGCGCCCGAGGCTCGGTAGGGGGTGTTGTGCATGCGCAAGTCTACCATCCGCTGTGTGCGCACACGCACCTGCCCTGCCTCTGTCTGATTACCTAGGGTTCCTGTGAGTTCATCAAAAAAAAAGCATAGGGTTTTTATTTTTTTGGTTCCTGACTGCCTTCATGGCGTCCTCTGGGAGGCCGGGTGCCATTCCGATTCCATGGTGTCCGATCTTCTTCAATGGCACAAACAGGGGGGAGTTTGTGTTTCACATGAAGATCCACATGAGTGATTAGTAGTTGTGGGGCTATCTCACCGGCGAGTGGGCACGTCCTCCTTGTCCCGCTCTTCCGACTCCACCCAATTACTCACTGGAAATTGATTATGGTACCAAGACCACACTTCTTGACACTTTCGAGGCTAAGATGGAGACTTACCAGTCTGACCTCGTCATATAAAAGACCTGGCTATACAGGTATATCATCCAAATGGTTTCTTGATTCTGGTGCCTCCTTTCACATGACTCCGGATTCAGCTCATCTATCTTCTGAGTTGTGTCCTAGCTCACCACTCATAGTTAAGACTGCAGATGGCACCTCCCTTCCTGTTGCAGGACGGGGCACCCTCTCTACTTCCTCCTTTTATGTTCCTACAGTTTCTCATGTTCCTAAACTCACCATGCAGCTTTTGTCTGCCAGGTCAGATCACTGATCATGGATGTCGTATCATTTAAGGCTGACTCTTGCTGTGTTCAGGATCTTCGTTTTGGGCTTCTGGTGGGGACTGGTCCTAGATGTCATGACTCTCAGCGCCTCTGCGAGCTTGATTGGCTACATCTTCCTTCTGCTACTTCGGACAGCCAGTCATCTAGTTTTCCTGCCTTCGTGTCAGCTGCTTCCTCTACCACCACTTTTGCACAATGGCATCGCCGTCTATGACATCTCTCAGGTTCTAGACTTTCCACCTTGGTGGGTAGTGGTGTCTTAGGTCCTGTTTCTGGTGACGCTGCTCTTCATTGTACAGGTTGCAAGCTTGGTAAACAGCTGTAACTCCCTTATCCTTCTAGTGATATTGTGTCTCAACATCCTTTTGATATTGTCCACTCTGATGTATGAGGGCGTTCTCCCTTCGTTTCGAAATGGGTCACTCCTATTATGTAATCTTTGTCGATGATTATTCGAGATTTACTTGGATTTACCTATGTCTTCTCGTGGCCAATTCCTTTCCATTTACCAGTAGTTTGCTACTATGATTCATACTCAGTTTGACTCTGTCATTCGAGCTTTTCGTGCCGACTCTGCTGCTGAGTACATCTCGGATGCTCATTGTCGCTATCTCGCTGATCAGGGCGCTCTTGCTCAGTTCTCCTGTCCTAATGCTCATGCTCATAATGGAGTTGCAGAGCGCAAGCATCGTCACATTCTTGAGACTGCTCGTACTCTTCTGATCTTTCACCCCACTTCTGGGTTGAGGTTATTTCCACGACTGTCTTTCTCATTAACAAACAACCGTCCTCTGTTCTTCAGGGATGTACTCTTTATGAGTGCCTCTATGGCACACCTCCTAGCTACAGTCACCTTCGGTGCTTTGGGTGTGTCTACTACGTTCTTCTTCCACCTTGTGAGCGCACTAAGCTAACTATTCACTCAGTTCAATGTGTTTTTCTTGGCTACAGTACGGAGCACAAGGGTTATCGTTGTTATAACCTTGTTGCTCGTCGGATGAGGATATCTTGAAATGTCACCTTTGGCAAATCCCATTCTTACTATCCTTGTTTTTCCACCAGTTCTCCATCCATTTCAGCAGTCTCTCTTTCCCGACTCTTCCTGATTTGTATTTTCCGCTGCCATCCTCACATCTTTCATGGCCATCCTACTCCACACAGCCACCACTCTCCCCGGCTCCTTTGCCACAACCACCATCATCTCCACGCTCAACCCTGTCGCTCCACCTTCAGTTGGTTCACCACCTCCTCCAGTGGTTCCTTCTCCTCGTGAGATCACTCACTTCTACACTCGCCGTCCCCGACATCCTCCACCGCCTGACTCCTCTCTGTCTCTTCTCGGTCCTGCTCTAGAGTCTCCAACTCGGTATGATATACGTGATCGTTGTACTATTCTGCCACTTGAGCACTATGGCTTCACAGTTGCTGCTCTTGTCAAACCCACGACCTAACGAGAGGCCGTTGCTCACCAGGAGTGGTAGCATGCTATGGCTAAGAAGATTGCCACTTTGGAGCGTACTAGCACTTGGGATCTTGTTCCTTTGCCCTCTCATGTCACTCCTATCACTTGCAAGTGGGTCTATAAGGTCAAGACCCGCTCTGATGGCTCCCTTGAGCGCTACAAGGCTCGTCTTGTGGCTCGTGATTTTCAGCAGGAACATGGTTGCTCCAGTTGCTCACTTGACCACTATTCGGACTATTCTGGCTATTGCCTCTGTTCACCAGTGGTCCATCTCTCAGTCGAACGCCAAAAATGCTTTTCTCAATGGTGAGCTGCGTGAAGAGGTTTACATGCAGCCACCTCTAGGATACTTTGTTCCTGATGCCATGGTTTGTCATCTGCGTCGTTCGTTATATGGCCTCAAATAGGCTCCTCGGGGTTGATTTGAGTGCTTCTCTTTAGTTGTTACTGATGCTAGCTTTAAGCCTAACGACCATGACCCAACTCTCTTTATTCACACTTCTTCTCGTGGTCGCACGCTTCTTCTTCTCTATGTTGATGACATGATTATCACGGGTGATGACTCAGTTCATTGACTTTATAAAAAAAACGTCTCAGTGACAAGTTCTTGATGTCTGACTTAGGCCCCCTTTGCTACTTCCTTGGGATCGAGGTTTCTTCCACGCCTAACGGCATCTACCTCCCTTAGAAGAAGTACATTCAGCACCTTCTTGCTCGTGCTGCTCTTACTGATCACCGCACAGCTGAGACACCTATGGAACTTGGTGTTCACCTACGGCCCACTGACGGCGAGCCTCTTGCAGACCCCACTCGTTATCGCCATCTAGTTAGGAGTCTTGTTTATCTTTGGATCACTCGTCCTGACATTTCTCACTCTATTCACATCCTCAGTTAGTTTGTTTCTGCTCCCACTCAGCTACACTACACCCACCTTCTCCGTGTTCTGCACCACCTGTGTGGCACCACCTCTCGCCGTCTCTTCTTCCCTCGCTCCAGCTCACTCCAGCTTCAAGCGTACTCTGATGCGACCTTGGATCCTCTTTGATTACATGGAAGACCAAGAAGCAGACAACAATTTCTCGTTTGAGTGCAGAGGCTGAGTTGCGGGCTATGGCAGCGTTGACAGCTGAGGTCACCTGGTTACAATGGCTACTTGCGTATTTCGGTGTGCCAGCTGCTACACCAACCCATCTCTCTTCTGACAACACTAGTGCGATCAGTATTGGTGGGGATCCAGTGAAGCATGAACTCACCAAGCACATTGAGGTTGATGCTTTCTACATGAGATCGCAGGTGCAGGATCAGGTTGTGACTCTTTAGTATGTGCCTTCAGAGTTTCTGTTAGCTGACTTCTTTACAAAGGCACAAACAAGAGCTCAACATGGATATTTTCTCTCCAAACTCGGTGTTGTTGACCCACCTTGAGTTTGAGGGGGGGTGTTAGATGTATATGCATAGTGTGTATTTACTCTCTAGTATAGGGTGCTTTCTGCATATGTACCATACCCATACCCTATATATCTCCCTTTTTAGGCACAATAATACTGGAGTTGTCCAGTTCAACAGCGAGCACAGTTGATGAACAACATTTTCAATGAATTATGTTGTTCAATCTTGCAGTATCATAACAAAATGCATGTTCTTGAGTATAGGGGTGTCATGGGATTCTATGTTTGTGGGTGGATTGGATATTAAGACATAGGCATGTGTGTGGTAGGAGGATGTGGCCCTGGACCTTGTCGGCGCAACTTGGGATCCGTTGTTATGTGCGGTATTAGGAAAGGGAAGTTGAATAGGCAAGTTAGATTCAATTTAGGAAAGATTGAGATATGTTAGCATAGTTAGAACCTGTTTAGTAGAGCTCCAGCTCCCAGCTCACGTCAGATCTTACGTTTATAGACTAAAATTAAGTGGTTTAAGTCTCTATTTTAAACTAAAATAGAAATAAATGGCTCATCTAAACATCATCAGTGTACCCACAACTCCAGCTCCATCAAAGCCTGAAGCTAGGAATACCCAGCTCCAAGAATTTTGAAGCTGGAGCTCTGTCAAACAAGCCCTTAAACTCAACTAGGAGAAGTAGAGTCAGTAGATGGAAAGAGATGAGTTATAATCAAGGACTCGAGATGGAGTCTGTTTAGGACTCGAGTCCTAGTAGGTTGAGATTCGGCCAAGCTCTATATATAAAGAGCAGTCGCCCTCTTAGGGAATCAATCAAGCAAGAAGAATTAATCTAGTCTCCTCTAATATTCTAAGTCTCTCTCATATATAGTCTAATCTCTCATCCCTAGCAGCCAACGTCGTCCAGCTATCCTCCTGACGAATCTTTACCCCCGTTATGAACTAGGATCATAACATCCATGCTCTGCTACCGCACCAGCGCTGCAGAGAGAAGAGAAATAGGGAATAGGTTTAACTCGTTGCTTGATTGGAACAAATGCCGCCAGCGTTCATTATATAGAACCAGCCCAAACAAGCATGCCAACTATTGCAATCCGATCCAATCTTATCTTTCCTAACAAACCATCTAACTCGATAACCAAGCAACTAACTTGAAAAAACAAATCCTAATTAAGAAATAAATGTCTTAATTATATGGAGCTAGATTCTCCCTGGGACTTGGTGAGCCGACGATAGACATGGTACGCAATGACAAGGGGGGGCTAAGATAAGATGTTCACCCTTACGCTATAGTAAAATCATTTGGTTTCCACAAACAAGCATAAAGATAGGACTTAGATCCAATTATCACCTTGTGCCGAACTAGGTCAAAAGAAACCGAGAACAAGACTTAATTGGAGCTGATACAAAGCTAAGTCAAGAGAAAGAGCATACGGTAAAATAAAGACTACAAGGATAGGGAAAAGGCAACTAATATATTTGTATGTTATATTCAGTGATAGAAACAAGTATACTCAAATTAACTTATTTGCTTCAGAGTAGGTAGGCTGTAGTTTTAGGAAAGCTATGAGTTTGTTTAAAAAAAGAAACATCACCATATGTTATTTTATTTCAAGAATCAAAAGCATTTTGCGCTAGTAAATTGAAACTAATTTTAAGAACCTAGTAAATCGTACATATATTGCTACAGTGTCCAAGAATGTATGAAATAAGAATGTTAAAAAGCCAAAGATGCTCATTTTGCCAAGAGAATCATGTAATTTGACAAGGACAAAAACAACACAGGAAAAAGCAATTACCAGATCTGCACACTTGTCAAAAGAATACATGTCAGTGACACTTTTCCTTGGAACATAGGCATGCTTAGATATTTCTCCAGTTTGGAGGTAGCTCAACACAGACTTCAGTGTACGAAATACATGATGACTAACAGGATCGGTATAATACTGCATAATCAATTTAGAAATTTAATCAAATCAGTGTGAATAACAAAGGAATAAGCAAAATTTTCCTAACATACTACATATAAAGAATCAGATGCTCTATTTTAGTGTACCGGGTCTTTTCTGATTCCATCATTGCACTTTCTAAATATTGTTTCTTTCACCCATCCATCTGGTAGATTATCTGGACTGAATTCCACTTGTGCAAGTATCTATGAATAAGCCAGAAGGTTAGTTCTCAAACACTTCATAGAAAAACATTTAAGGCCACGTTTGGATGCAAAGTCCTTTTGGAGTTTTGAAAAAAATACTACGGTTTTGCAAAATACTTTGGTTTTGGAAAACTGAGAGCTGTTTGGATATAACAAATATTGTAATTTTCAAAACCATAGTATTGCCAAAACTGTGGTCTTTTTGGAGTTTTAGAAACTCCACCCAGAACCTCTTTTTTCTAAACCGTGGTATTGTGTGGCTCTGGTTTCTAAAACTGTAGTTTCTCAATACCACGGTTTTTGGAAACTACGACATCCAAACAAGGCCTAATACTGTTCAAATAGGAGAAATAATTCCAGAAAGAGCCATACGTTATCATCAGAACTTGTGTCACACAGCACATCCATATCACATCTAGAAACCTTGCCCTCATTAACATAGCGCAATACTTCTCCTTTTGACAAAAATCGCTTGCCAGTAGGCAGGTGAACATAGAACTGCAAGAAACACATAAGCATCATAATAAAAAACTGGCCACATCACTTAGAATTTTTTTAAAACCTTTTTAATAATATTTTTAAAATGAACCCTCCGTCACTGTTATATCCAAACCGACATAACTGTTGGCATGACAAGTGTTATGAAAAGCACTTCAATTCATTATGGGGGCTCCAGGCCCATATATACACACAATGGAGAAACCCCTTATACAATGGGGAAATACAGGAAGACAGATATACATCTGACAGCAAGAAGCTGCTGCCACGCCAATGATAATGATTGGGCTATAGCTTGCCAAGCCAATGGTAATGGTGTGGCAGCAGCTTCTGCAGCACAACGCACTGCCACGGTAGCACCTGCTTGCCACGCCAATAGGGATGGCATGGCCACCAACAAGGTCAGTTCTGAGGAGGCACCAGACAGAACATCGCCACCATGAAGTGGATGCGGTATGGCGTCCTTTACACCAGCGATCATATTAGGTATGGGAGACGGGAATGAGCCGCAACTGGAGCTACCACAGCTACTGCTTTCAGTGCTTTGTGGCAGCGGGACACGGTAGAAGGGAGGATACAACAGAATAAGAGAGCAACAGCCAATAATGTGGTTGCCAACAAGCAAAAATAACTGCTGAAATCAACCCTAGGGGGCGGTTTGCACAGGTTTTAGGGTGTAAATCAAAGGTTTTGTATTGGGAAACCATATGAACACAGTGAGATAAGGGCTGATCGCCCTCTAATCTACGGGCTTCTCCCGTCGAGAAGAGGCTCTGATCATAGCTGATTGGTGGGCAAAGCCCATTACTGAATTACTTCTTGATTACCTATTACAAACTAGACTCCTCTTTATATAGAGGTTAAAGACTCCAAAACATGGAAAATTTTATCTATAGGAAGACTAACAATAAAAGGAAGGCTAAGGATATAAAAGGACTATGGGTACGAAACTTGTAAAAGGAAACTAATCTGTTGATTGCTTTCCATAACATTTTGTAGTTAGAAGGTGAAGTTTGGATAGTACAGAGAGTCGAGGTGGGCAAAATGGAATTGTTTCTATAAGCATTGCTTTCCCCTATGTATGCAATAGCTCACAAACAAATCTGGAAGCATGCACAGATCAGCATTAATTAAACGACATTCTTCGTTTGAATGCAAATAATGCAATAACTCAAGACACATCTTATTGATCACGTACTTTTCATCTCCAATGTGTCTAGGTGCAGTAGACTCGACATCTGGACACACAGTGCTAATCCCAATAAAGTGCGCAATAACTGGCGTGTATCTGATGTTAATGTCTAAAAAATCCAATTTACCTTGTACATTTTTTCCATTTTCATACCACCAGCTCTGACCTCAATCACCCACCCGCCCGGAAGCCATGTATGCAGTCTCTGCGTGTAACAATCAGGAAAGCACATCTCAGTTTAATCAACAACGGCATACAAATGACATGACTACAGACAGAACTGACTAACATGAAGCTCGTTGTCCTCAGCACAAGCCTGCGATTCCAACACGCGATCTTCCGTCCCTGAGAAAAGATAATGCAGAGTCTCCATCTTCGATGAGAATGTGTATCCGGACACCGGGGAAATGTAGTACTGCAATAAACAACCATGAAGTAATTCACACATATTAACCACCACCCCCATCCCCACCCGCTTCAGAGAAGATGTATGTATACAAGCATATGATCACCATCCTAACAGCAAATAACCAGACATATAAGTACTGCAATAAACAACAATGAAGTAACTCACACATATTAACACCCCCCCCCCCCCATATGCCTGAAACCCCACAGCAGGCAGCGAAGATGTCTACAAATGATCACCATCCGAACACCAAATAACCATACATGTGGAAGAGTGAGAGTACCCGGTAGATAGAGCCATTGTCGTCACGACGAACCTCCATGATCCAACCGTCAGGAAGCCAGCCCGGCGGTTCCTCCAGTGCCTCCACATCCTCATCTGCCTCATCTGGTTCCTCTGCCATCACATCATCCTTCCCTTGTCTCCCCAGTTCTTCAGTGTCAACAGGCTGCTTCAGTGTGTTGTCATCAGAGATATCCACCACGGTATGAGAGTCGCCCATATCCCTGCGGTGGAACAAGAAAATCATGGCAAAGATGCTAAGTTAGAGTGTCACATGAGTAACACAACAAATTCACAATGTTCTTCCTATCCACAAGTACTTTAAAAACTGTTATGTTCAGTGTTTGTGGTTTGCTGGACTATGCCTGAAGCCCTGAACTATGCTGTTGCTTTAGGTTCAGAGTGGTGACTCCACAGGCTGCAATGCTAAAAACTTTTGGTCCATCTTAATAAAGATGATGCCCTCTGATGAGCCCTTGAACTCTAAAACAAAGTAATTCAAAATAAAATAACAAATGATACCTAGCAATCCAAGTAGCACTTATCCAGTAGGATTAAGCAGAACTGTAGAATGTGCTGTAATGTTCTATATATAAAGTACCTAATTCACAATATAGAAGCTTGACTTTAACTCAATACTTAATATTTACCAATTTGAGCAAAGATTATTCTTAAAAAAGAGGCTTGGATTAAATCAAACACATAGTCTATGGAAATGCAAATAGCAAACACTAATAGAATAAAATGGCTTGTACCTATGAACATGTAATGCTCGAATACAGAAAAAAAAAACTAGAAAAAGCATGAATTTCCTCTCGAATAGCTCAGTGATGTGACCATGGGCACAAATCAACCCAACGTAAAACGGGACACAAGCAATCCGGGAATCAAAAAGTTGAGACGCGTCCATCTCGCTTAACCCCAACCAACTCCAGTCGCGATCGAAATTCAAGCCCCATCGAATCTTGTTTAACCCAATTTGCAGGAAGGACGTGGAGCAGAGTAAGATGAAAGCCGCAGAAACAAACCTAGTGCGGCCGGACCGCTGGGGCGGAGATGTGTAGCGCGAGTGCCGCCGCGGAAGGGAGGACGGAAGGCCGGGTCCGGACGACGGAGGGGTGCTGGAGGCCGGCCCCGTGGGCTCTCCATCCGGTAACGGTCCGTTGCCGCTCCTCCGCGCAGAGCGCCGAGTTGCCACCATGGGACGCGCGGCGCCGGACGAGGTGGACATGCAAGGAAGGCGCCGGGCTCGTCGGGGTTCCGCTCGCCGGCCGGCTACGGCGGCGGCGGAAGGATCGAGCGCTCGCCGCAGGCCCGCAACCTGGAGTGCGGCAGTGCGCGGAGGGGACTGAAAGGTGGGCCATGGGCATGGGTGGTGGGAATCTGGAGCATCGAGTGGGGCCCACCACCGGGGGCTGGCCGCAGCACCGGAGAGCGAGCCGCGCAATTTCTCGGTTGAGATCGATACACGGAGTGCGTTTCGTAGCATTGGACGGTTGGAGCGTTGTGCGGTTCATTTGGCACTGCTCAGAGTTCGGAGGAATCGGGCTTGACCAGTCGACCTCCGGACAGATTCCGTCGGGTAGTGTGCCAGTGGCGCCTTTTTCCGTGCAAAAAAATCGCTTCGCGGCCCAGAATTTACTCGTGAATTCTCATTCTTATTAAGGTTATTTCTTGAGACAGATTTTCTCTTCTTTTATTCTACGATCCTTACGAAACAAAGCTGTTAAAAAATGAAAAAAAATAAAAATAAAGAAGAGAATAAAAAGGAACAAAATAAAGAGAAAATAGTTAGAGATGGCCTAATATTCTCTTCGCTTCAAACAACTCATGAATTCTGGATACTAGCAATGGCATGAAACACAGAATTCATCTACGGTACCGTAAAATATATAAATATTGAATGTATAAATATGAAAGATAAATAATAAAAAATTAAATATATTTTTAGAATATATAGAATGTAAATATTGAATGTCTGGATATAGAATAGAATTATGTGAGATTAAATGTATTTGTAGAAGGAGAAACGAAGAGAATCTTTGTATGGTTACCGTTTGATCAATTTTGGTGGACAGTAGAGATCATTTAATTCTACTATAATCATATATTTTATAAGAGTATAGGAGTATAAAAATACAGAAATAGAGATGAAAGAGTGGAGAGAGAAATAGAGAGTAATTAGACCTCAATGACGGCTCAACGGATAAGAAAAGAACTAGGTTTGAACTTATGCTTACTTTTAAGCTGCAACTCTGCGAGCATTTGAATGCATTTCATATAAACAACCTTTTATAATAAAAGAATCCTAAGATTGGATTTCATATGAAAGTGATTTCTTCAACTAGTGAATTTAGAGCACCCTAGTGTTAAAGAATTAGATCATGTTTGGTAGAGTTCTCCTTGATTCAAATTCTCTGTGGGGAGTGATTATCTGGAGAAAGTGATTCTGTGCCTGAAAGTGATTCTTTAGTGATTCTCTAAAATATAATATATGGAGGAAGTGATTCTCTACGGGAAGTGAATCAGAGGAAGTTACTTTTTTTTAGCTCCCCAACTTCTAATTCATTTCAGATAATCACTCCCACGGATTTCACTCAGGAGCTAAAAGCGGAAAGCTGTTGTTTGGCAGAGCTTCCCTGATTCCAGCCGGAAAGCTGCTCTGGAAGCTCTGCCAAACAAACCCTTAGAGACATTAGGCGAAGAGCTGGTTAGAATCGATTGTAAACATTTTGGTGGAGCTGAAAATCAAGTCGACTATTGTGTGTGTGTGTGTGTTTTTTTTTGGACTAGGATGTGTTAATTTGACAATGCCGTGAGGAACCACATGGTTTTACCTCCAAATTGATTATGTGGCTATCAAGCTTGCCCATTCAACTCTCCACTTGTTCTCCCTACTTGATCCGAGCCATAACTTAAGTTAGCGAGCTTTGCTACGACAAACTGACAACCACCATTATACTATGCAAATTAAAAATAAGCATGCTCAGACAATAATGTTAGAATTATTAGGACTTGTTTATATAATAATTTCTAATAAATCTCAAAGGTTCATATTATAGAAAGACAGTCTATGTTAAAGTTCACTCTCTATTAATATCATATTACTAATTGAGGTAGATGTCGGAGTTTTTCTCACTATATATATATACAAGTATCCCTATCTCATTGGAGACACGTACAACATACACTGTTAATTGAGAGTAACCTTAAAATTAGAAACGCTCTCATTATATGAGTCTATATAAACTCATTATATGAGTCTATATAATAATTAGGGTTTTGCTTCTCTCTCTCTCGATTTGTGATGCCATTATAGTCTATTGCATCCTGGTGTCGGTGTGCACCGGCGAACGGGAGAGCAAGTGTTTCTTAGGATCTTGCACTGGGAGAGGGCGAATAAGGTTTTTGGAAAGCGCTATGCACGACTGCTTAAGTTCTTCACCATGGCTCGTCTTCCTAGTCGTTTGGGTGTTACCCGCTGTCATTGTCAATAAACTCGACGCGTCATCAGTAGGATCAATCGTGTCATCAACACAGTGCAACCAGCATCTTCAGCAACCTTCACAACGCAGGACCAGTACATAAAAAACATGTTACTCGTATTTTATTTCCTACGATTCCTAATTTTGAGTATAGTAGATCTAGTCATATGTTGTGTTTTCGCACATATGTCTAAATTATACTATGATGATATGATCATATCAGTTTACTCATGAATTATTTATGGATTAAATTAAACATAAATGTGCCTTAACAATTCAAAAACCTTATTCTAGGCACCTAGGTTTATCAATGGCCGGTTTTGTCGATGCATAGAGTCCAGACAAGTTTTCTAGTGTGCACTTTAAGAGATGACAAGTCAAGGTCACTCTGTGACTGACAGCTATGAAATGTCTACTGGGTGACTAATGGTAAGACAAAAGGAATCCTTACTACTGAGCAGGAAAAGGTGTTCACGGATGCTAATACACTCTTTGTAGGATGCATTCTTAGCATTATTGGCGACCGTCTTGTGATGTGTACATGTCCATACAAAGCGCGAAGGAGTTGTGGGATACACTGAATGCTATATTTGATGCATCAGATGTAGGAAGTGAACTGTATATCATGGAGCAGTATCATGACTACAATATAGTTGAAAATCGCTCTGTAGTCGAGTAGGCTCATGAGGTTCAGTGCATTGTGAAGGAACTTAAACTCCTCAAGATCAATGTACCCGATAAGTTTGTGGTTGGAGGCATCATTGCCAAGTTACCTCCTTCGTGGAGAAACTTTGCCATTGTTCTAAAGCACAAGAGACAAGAGATTACTGTTGAGAGTGTGATCGCGTCTCTTGATGTTGAGGAGAAAGCGTCTAAGGATGTGAGTCTAAAAGGAGGCAAGGGACAGACTAGCGTCAATATGGTGCAAAAGCCCTTCCACAACAAAAACAAAGGGAAAGATAATAAGCCAAACAAAACTATCACCTTCAAGTAGAAGAAGAAGATGAGCACAGCAAACTGTCTTGCTTTGTGTGCAGTGAGATTAGATATTTCGCTAAGAATTGTCCAGACCGCAAGGAAAGAAAGGCTCCACAAAAGTAGAACTCAAAGACTGCTAATGTGGTGACTATTAGCAAAGCTGGAAATAGAGCTGCAGGGTTTAAAAATTTACCTTCAGCGTTTTTAGTATTTTAGTCTACTAATTGATTGATTGATTGATACAGGGGCCAATGTTTATGTGTGTGCTGATATCTCAATATTCTCTTCTTATCAGGTCGTCTACGATTCTTCCGTCCTAATGGGGAATGGGTCACATGTGTTCTGTTCGTAGTGTTAGCACGATAGATCTGAAGTTTACTTCGGTAAAGATCGTGCAGCATATCCCTACAATGAATAAGAATTTAGTTAGCAGCTCCCTTCTTTGTAGAAACGGATTTAAGGTGGTGTTAGAGTCCAATAAAGTAGTAGTGTCAAAGTATGGATAATTTATTAGTAAAGGCTATCAGTGCGAATGCATGTTCTGATTTTTCCTTTCTGATTTCAGCAACAAGTCTGTGAACCATATTTGTGGCAATATTAATGATGATGCTAGTGTTTAGCATTCACGATTATGTCATTTGAATTTTGGTTCTATAACTCAACTTTCTAGTACGAGTTTAATTCTAAATTTTTGCATAGTCAAAGGTTCTAAGTGTCATAGTTGTGTGCAATCAAAACAACCTCCTAAGCCCCACAAGGCAGCTGAGGAGAGAAAATTGACACCTCTAGAACTCATTCATTCAGATCTATGTAAAATAAACAGTGTGTTGATGAAGGATGAAAAGAGATATTTCATGACTTTGATCGATGATACGACTAGATATTGCTATGTTTATTTATTGAAAACGAAAGATAGGGTTCTAGATCACTTTAAAATCTATAAGGCATAAGTTGAGAATCAACTAGAGAGAAAGATCAAAATAATTAGATCGGATCGTGGTGGAGAGTATTTCTCTAGTGATTTTGACTTATTCTGTGAGAAACATGGAATTATTCATGAGAGGATGCCTCCCTATTCACCCTAATCAAACGGGGTTGCCAAAAGGAAAAACCACACATTGACTGACTTGGTTAATGCCATGTTAGACATTGTAGGATTATCTAAGATATGGTGGGGGAAGCACAGTTGACTTTATGTCATATCCTGAATAGAGTTTTTCTCAAGGATAAGGATAAAACCCCATTTGAAAAATGGGAATGAAGAAAACCATCACTTTCTTATTTGCGCACTTGAGAATGCTTGGAAAAAGCCAATATAACGATAACTAAAAAGCGCAAGCTCAGACCTAAAATAATGTATTGTGTCTTTCTAGGATATGCTCATCAGAGCATTATTTATAGGTTTTTAGTAGTTAAATCTGAGATATCTGACATATATGTCGATACAATGATGGAGTCTCGTGATGCAACATATTTTAGCATATATTTCGTATGAAAGATTTATATAGCATGTCTAGACTATCTATTGAGATAATTTCTGAACCTACTCCACCTCTTAAGTTTATTGAACAAACACATGAGCAAGATCCTGGGGAGGATAGCAGTGATGCTCCTAGGAGGAGTAAGAGACAAAGGACTGCAAAGTCTTTTGTGATGATTCACTGTGTACCTTATGGATGACACTCCGTAGGATCTAGAAGGCCGACTGGAGGGGGTGAATAGGTGGTTCTAAAAACTATCTATCAATTTAACTAATAAAGATACCGAATTAAAATGATTGGTTACAACACATATCAAACCCCTAAATTCTATGTCTAAACAAAGTGACAAATTCTGTGTCTATATCAATGTTTGCAATCTAGGGTGACGTGTAAGCAATTATGATTCTAGAAATATGAATTGCATAAGGTAAATTGCATGAAAGTAAATATCACAACATAGAAGTAAATAGCACGAGAGATGATACCCGAAGTTTATCCCGTGGTATCGGTGATTTGCCGATCACCACTAATCCACGTTGAGGTGGGTTCAAGCCTTTAACCGCTCCACTATCAAGTATGTGATTCTCATCACGAGAAGAGGCTCTCCACGAGCAACTTGATCTGGAGCCAGTTAATCCAATGAACCACTCACTACCTCCATTCCACTAGAGTTGCACTTTACCTCTCTTGCAAGACGTGCACAAAGCCTCTCACAATCACCATTGTGTCTCCTTCACAAGCTTCTTTGAAGGACTCAATGGGGCAATCACTCCAAGCCGTCTAGGAGGCGGCAACCTCTAAGAGTAACAAGCCAAAACAAACTTGACTCTCACCAAGTGCCTAAAGCTAAATCACTAATGCAAATGCACTTAATTCTTACCTCACAACCCTCCCTATGTGTAACACATGCATAAATTTATAGGGAGGACTTTTCTTAGCTCAAGTATGCTTAATGGGGGCAGAAGTTGCCCTACAAGACACTGGACAAGGAGTATATAGGCCACAACCTGAAATGTAGCTATTGCCCAAAGGCTGACTTCTCTGCGCATCTGACGGTCAGACCGCAGTACAACAGGCGGTCAGACCGCCATTGGACAAACGTCTCTAAAACTAGCCATTACTGATTTTTCAAGTCTTTGGCGGTCAGACCGTGAGCCTCGAACAGAGATCAAAACTCTCTATTATCTGGTGGTCAAACCGGCAACACCTGGCGGTCAGACTGCCACCCGTTCCAAAGAAATGAAAGTTCTCTCAAAGTTCCAAGAGTATAACCGTCCACCTTGGCGGTCAGATCATCACCCTGACGGTCAGACCGGAGTTCTTGGTGGTCAGACCGCCACTCCTTAACCAGCACAACTGACACTCAGAGAAATGGCGATAACTTTCTAACCCGATGTCCGATTTTGATAATCTTGGACTCTACATAAAGCTTATTCAGAGGGCTACACATCCCAACTGATTGTTTGACCTCAAACTCATTGGATCAAAGTTAAAACATAGTCCAAAGATCCACCACAATGAAAACTACATGAACCTTAAACTTTTTGCAAAATAAATTTGCAATCTAAAGGTTCCATGCGACCATTCACTATGTCAACTTGCAAACCACCTTTGAAAACTTAGTGACATACCACACGAAGTAGGAATATGGACTTGAGCTATTTGCAAAACTAATTTGCAAACAATAGCATCCTACCAAAGAGAGTATGCATATGCAAGATTGAGCTTATCAACACATGGTAAAACTCAAGCAATCGTCAAGACCTCTCTTAATAGTACGATATTTATCCTATCAATCCGGTCATTCCTCTTCTCTAATCACCATTGACCGGTAAAAGAAAATACCCTACATTTTATACCTTTACCTTGAGCTAGCCATCCCGTTAGACTTGATGAACACATCATCCGAGTCCTGATATTTTTTCTAGGTTGTCATCAACTCTTCACTTGAGCTTGATGACGGCGTTCATCCTCACGTCCCATCTCGATCATCTCTTGATCCTTCCAGAAGTTTGATGAAGTTCACTTGATTGCTTCCTATGCACTAAGTATGGAAGACTTTTCTTTTCACATCATCTTCATCCGGTTCACCACCGAGGTATGAACCGCAAGCATTAAGCACACAAGTTGTTCACTAAGCTTGTTTTGATCTTACTTTTCTAACTCGGCATATTGAATATCTCAATTCAATATTTGCCTTCATATGTAACATAACCCCAACTTACTCTCAATCACATAGCACAAGGGTTAACGTCCATAAAACTCAATTGATAATTTCATACTTTTAGTTACTTGATCTCCACAAGCAGCTTTGGTCTTCATGCTTATTGTCAATTTTCTTAAGACTATCCTCAAACTCTGAGGTCTCTTCCTCTCTAACTTCTTCTTCTTCACATGAGTATCACTTAGAGCTCAATGACCTCTGTGCATATCTTTTGATCTTATGGCATTCCTCAATGAATCCATGCTTCATCACTTTATGCATCTCCTATGGAATATCCTACAAATAATTTTCAATATAATTATTAGTCCATAGGTATTACCACAACTTACCCGAGCATTACCTAGAGCTTATTCATCTTGATGCATTTATCTTGATCACATGACACTTCTCAATGAATCCATGCTTAATCCTCCATGCATCACCTATGAAAATAATCTACTAACAATTCTCAATACAATTATTAGTCCATAGGTATTACCATTAATTATCAAAATCACACTTACGGGCTAGATGCACCTTTACACTCCCAAGTCTATTTCAAAAGTGTTTGCATCTCCAGATGCAGACTACTGGAAGGAGGTTGTTCGGAGCGAAATGGATTTCACCCTTGCAATGGGACTTAGGAGGTCACAGAACGACTATATGGTTGCAAACCTGTAGGTTGCAAGTGGGTGTTCAAGAAAAAACTTAGGCCCAACAGTATTATTGAAAAGTACAAGACTCGGCTTATGGCCAAGGGTTATATCTAAAAGGAAGGTGAAGACTTCTTTGACACTTATTCACCTGTTACGAGATTGACTACTATCCGAATGCTACTTTTCTTGACTGCCTCACATGGTCTCATCGTTCATCAGATAGACGTTAAGACAGATTTTCTTAATGAAGAGTTGGACGAGGAAATTTATATGGAACAACCTGATGGATTTGTAGTAAAAGGTCAAGAAGGCATGATGTGTAAGTTATTGAAGTCCTTGTATGACCTTAAACAAGCTCCTAAACAATGACATGAGAAGTTCGGCAGAACTTTAACATCTGCAGGCTTTTCAGTTAATGAGGCAGATAAATGTGTGTACTATCGATATGGTGAGGGTGAGGGAGTTATATTGTGCTTGTATGTTGATGACATACTGATATTTGGGACAAACCTTGACGTGGTTAATGATGTCAAGTCTTTCTTATCTCAAAGCTTTGATATGAAAGATCTGGGTAAGGCTGATGTAATCTTAAACATCAAGTTAATCAAAGGAGAGAATGTGATTACTATTACACAATCTCATTATTTTGAGAAAGTCTTGAGCCGCTTTGGCTACCAAGAGAGCAAGCCTTCTTCAACACCGTATGATCCTAGTGTGATACTTCGAAAGAATAAGAAAAATGGTAGGAACTAACTGAGATATTATCAGATTATTGGATCACTCATGTAACTAGCTAGTGCTACAAGGACTGGCATCTTATTTGCTGTGAGAAAATTGAGTTGTTTTACTTCTAACCCGGATGATGAACATTGGCGTGCGTTTGAACGAGTAATGCGCTATTTGCTTGGTACTATGAGTTATGGTCTTCACTATTCTGGGTACCCATCGGTACTGGAGGGTTATAGTGATTCAAACTGGATATCTGATGCTGATGAGATTTATGCCACAAGTGGATATGCATTCACTCTAGGTAGTGCTGCTGTGTCATGAAGGTCTTGCAAATAGACCATCTTGACGAGATCAACTATGAAAGCAGAACTCACTGCATTAGACATAGCCACTGTTGAGGCAGAATGACTGCGTGAGTTATGATGGACTTACCTGTGGTTGAGAAACTGGTATCGGCTATCCTTCATAGACGATTGAAGTCTGTTAGATAATTAAGAAACTTCAGAGTGATAATCTTGGATTATATCCAAATAGCTAAGAACATGGCAGATCTCTTTACAAATGGACTATCACGGAGTGTGATAGATAATGCATCGAAGGAGATGGGTATGCGACCCATATGAGTTATACCATAGTTGTAACCTAATCTATGTGATCGGAGATCCCGTGAATTAGGACCTGAGAAGAACAAGCTATTGATCTAACTGGAGGAGAGTACCTTTGTTGTTTGTCCCACTCGAGTGAAGATGCAATACTCACAGAGATTTGTAAGGCAGGTTGGCTATTGACTTAATGTGTTCTGTTGGCTTTAAGTAGCAAAGATACTAACCTACAGGGCATTTTGAAAGAACACACCTATATGAGTCTAACTGTTAGTCGCAGTCTATGAGATTTGGGTGATCTCTAGTAAACTAATGAAGAGACCATAGAGTAGGACTTATATGCTCCACCCGCGGGGTAACCTACTGGCAGCCAAGTATCAGTTATGACTTTAAGTAAAACTTATTTGCACAAAACTTGCAATTCAAGACATAGTCCATTGTTCAAGTTATGAATAAGTGTAGCTTGCTGTTCTAGGTAGATGTTCAACTTAACGGTCTCCACTGAAACACTGGTATATCAAACAACAGTGGGAAATAGCAATTCTCTATGAGACTTTGAGATCTGATGGAGGACTGTTAGAATTATTAGGGCTGACCCATGTAATAATTCCTAATAAATCTCAAAGACCCATATTGTGGAGAGGTGATCCATGTTAAGAACCACCATCTTTTAGTATCATATTACTAATGGAGGTAGAGGTGGGAGATTTTCTCCCTATATATGCAAGGACCCCCACCTCATTGGGACACGTACAATATAGACTATTAATTGAGAGTAACCCTAAAATTGAGAACGCTCTCATTACATGAATCTATATAAGAATAAGGGTTTTGCCTCTTTCTCTCTCGATTGTGCTACCGATGTAGTCTATTCCATCCCAGTGTTGACGTGCACTGGGGAACAAAAGAGCAGGTCTCCAAAACTCTCGCTCTTTAGATCTTGCACCGGCAGAGGGCGAATAAGAATTTTGGGAAGTGCTCCGTGTGACTGCTCAAGTTCTTCACCACGGCTCATCTTTCTAGTTGCTTGGGTGCTGTCCGCTGTCATTGTTAACAAACTCTACGCGTCATCAGCAGGATCAATCGTGCTGTCAACACAGTGCAACTAGTATCTTCAGCAATCTCCACAACACAGGACAAGTATGTAAAAACCATATTACTTGTACTTTATTTCTTGCGATTTCTAATTTTGAGTATAGTAGATCTAGTCATATGTTATGCTTTTATACACATGTCTAGATTATACTCTAACAATATGATCATATTAGTTTACTCATGAATTATTTATGAATTAAATTAAACCTAAATATACCTTATTTTTCAACAAATACCACTCTCTCAAGTACATCTAAGCTAGTTGGGAAACACTATACCGCAACGGGACGTGTGCTCGCCTCAATGCGCAACCACCGCCGGGGAGGAAGACGGGGGAGCACTCTTCCTCAGACATAGATCTCCAGAGGGAGGCCGACCGGTCGGACGGTGGGCAGTGGCGTAGCACTAGGAGTGATTAGCAGTGGGTGGCCTAGCAAGGCGACGATGACGCCGCTGGGTGGTGATGGTGTGGTGGAAGCACGGATAGAGGGTGGAAGAAGGCAAACGAGAGCACTATAGGTCGCGGCATAACTTCCATCTAAGTTGTAAGGGCCAAATTATTTATTACTTATATGATTCAAGTTAAATTTGTGTGTGTATCTACAGTTGCCTCTTTTGTTTATTTCGATGTGGGCTGCATAATCTCACACTTCCATTCTTCATACCGAGGTGCAGATTATGTTAGTCACTACTCTGTGGATGATATGTACTAGAAGAAGCGGAGTTAATGCTGGAGAAAATCCCAAACAGAATGGCAGATGTGATCTCCGATTTAGAAATGCGCTATTGAATTCCTTTTGTTTTTTCACAAACCTGCAGAGCCATAATTAGCACCTGAAACATGGAAGCGGCCAAGGGAGGGATACTTGAAGATTAACGCTGATGGTGATTATCACGCGCAAACACGTTCTGGTGGCTGCGGCTTTGTCATATGATGATCAGGGGGCAGTAGTAGCATCGAGATCATGTAGTGCTGAACATTAGAAGTATTAGGCCGCACCGTATCAGCGGCCTCTGAGTGTATTCACGTTAGTCTATTTTAGTTGTTTCGTCTGGTATGTTTTATATGGTTTGTATGATGGCTTCTAAATAAACGAGAGAGAGTGTGAGGGAGAATTTCATATTTACACACAATAGCTGAGAATCACGTCCCTTTTTTTTTCAATATCTATGACCCATGAGCTAGATGATAAGAACGATGTGATTTAACACAGTGAATCTAACAGCCTGCAACTTTCTAGGAGCTATAGCTGTCAAACTGTACGGTCAATGGCCTCGGATCGTATCCATGTTAGTCTATTTTAATTGCTTCGTTTGATATGTTTTGTATGGTTTGGATGACGGCTTCCAGACAAAGGAGAGAGAGAGAGAGCGTGAGGGAGGACTTCACATTTACACACAGACTTATAAGTTAGATGACCAGGATGATGTGACTTAACCTAATGAATCTGGCTGCCTGCAACTTTATATGAGCTATAGCTGTTAAACTTTATAGTCGATGATGACATAGCGTTTGACATATCTTTAGTAGTACTCATAGTATTTTTGATGTTGTACAAGCAGGAGCAGAGGTATGTTTGCGTGCTCTCTTTTTGCATCCGATGGAAGAATGATTCATGTTGAATTGGAGACGGAACAAATGCAAGCAATATGAACACATCCATGCTGACCTCGACTTTCGTGTTAGCAGCAGGAAGGGAATAAGCTAGAGAATTGGGAATTGAAATTATATAGTAGAATTGGAGCAGGGACTAATAGAATTTGAGATGCACATGAATTGTATTAGGAAAAAGATACGATTTGTTTATAGTAATCTTGTTACCATCTTTTCTCGTACATTTCTCTTTATATCGATACAAGAATTTAAAGCCTACATGTCAAATCTATTTTGAACCGAACACTATGTGATAGGCTTGGAGGCCTGCTTGCTCGCTTGAAGCCTAGCCGATGACTTAGGCTTCCTCCTCGTCTTCTCTTTTGCTTCACGCCCTGCTTGGTTTGTCTCATGAGGACTACTGACATTTTGATCATTCCCCAAACCCAAACGGTGTTGGTGAAATCAAGTTTCTTATGTACACGAGTGTTAACAATCCACTCATTGATCCACAGCAGAGGTACATGTATGAGAGATTAGGGACGAGGAAGGAAGCCTAGAGGAGGAAGATAAACAGTATGGGAGGAGGATACAATAGAGTAGAAGCTAGAAAGATAAGAAGAAGGAAGATGGTTCGGTATTTTCTTGTTCGATGCCAAACCTCCATTGTGATCACTACCTTTGTACCGATGGCCCAGCAGCCAGCCTGGCCCCAAGCTGTTGTCCTCACGCCACCGGGATGCCAGGGCACTTGGATTGTCTGCTCGCTCAGGCTGCGCTCCACGACCTTGTTGTAGCAGTGCACACCGGGAATGGTGTTGGTCAGTGCAGTGACCATGGTCCTGGTCTCCGTGGAGAAGATGACGACATCCGACATTGAGTTGTCGTTGTTGTTCAGACGTTGTCGTCCAACTGGATGCCCGTGCCCCTGAAGCCCCTCTCGTTGGGGTTGCTGCCAGTGGTCTTGTGCTGTTCCAAGTCACCGTGCACTAGGGATGATCGAGTCCAGCTGAACCACCACCACGCTACAGCTGCATCAACATGTTCCTTTCCTTCCAATTCAGCACCGCCTGTGTGAATGCTGCCATTGGTGCTGACTGCTCCTGGATACATCTAATGCCTCTTGATTCAATAGGTGGTGGCCATGGTGGAATCACTAGCTGTGGCAGTGTTCTTGTCAGGTGCTTCACAATGCTTTCATCACTTGGTAATGTAAAAGCCTGATGACCCACAAAGGATGGAACTGCCCCTGCTGGTTAATAGAGCATCTCCTCAAGTTGATGCAACCAATTCGGCGAATGATATCACGCCCCAAACACAGGCTCACGTGACAGCCAGTCACATAATTATGGATTAAAAACCCATAACCATGTTAAGGCCAAAAAAAAAACTGAAATAAAATCAGTGGTTTACATAGCAACTAGCGGAAGTTTTATTTTCATGAGAAGTCATAATTTACATGATTAAGTGTTTGCTTATACAACTTATTTTGATGTAAATAAATTATTAAACACTACACTATTGATATATCCCAAAATTTCTCGCGTATAGCATCTAGTTGTCAATGTCATGATCATGACCTTAAGATTCTATGTTTAACACCCAAAACAATTGTGAGTATAATATATTCAGCAAGATAAAGACATTGTATGTACAAATAAACCTGAATTATTATAATATCAAAATTTCATTGTTTATTTAACGCTGCAGAGATTGTCTAATCACTAATATTACGTCGTGTTTTGTACCACGACAAGGCTTGAGCTTTTCCTATGGACAGTCACAAATGATACTTTCAATGCACGTGCCACACCATACAGGTGAATAATATAGTCCCGGCTACATGACTAGATCTTTTACCAGGCACTCCCGGTAACTCAAAATGTATAGACTGTCCACGTTAGTATCCACTCTACCATTAGTGATCGATAACAGTATGAATAATTGATTGAACATATGTATTTATATTCTAGAAATACAAATATAACTTAAAATGTAATATCGAATTGCAATATTAATGGATAATAATGCGTAATAACGTGAAATACAATATTGAAATATAAATAGATAATAATTTTGATATAAATATGTTATTCTAAGAGGGTATGAATGTAGCTTGTAGATAAAAATATAATAATAATAGAGTAGGATACCAACACAGCTTGAAAGCACGATATAAATAAGATGGGTGTTAACGCAGCTTGCATATAAAAGCACGATATAAATAAGACAGGTGTTAACACAGCTTGCTAATAAAAGCATGATATATATAAGACAGGTGTTAACGTAGCTTGCTAATAAAAGCACGATATATATAAGACAGGTGTTAACGTAGCTTGCCTCTTACTAAGAAAACCAAAAAATAGCGCCTTTTATCTTTATATGAATTTTGACAGAACCAATACTTGAAAACCGATGTTTATATATCTCAACGAAAAACCCAAACTATAACTTGACAGAATACCCGAACTATAGTTTATCTATAGGCTATAGCACCCTAATGATACACTAATAATCTTGACTAATATTAATATATGTCATACATATATAGGTGTGTGCATGTGTGTTGTATGAAGAAGATTTGAGTGGAGGTGTGTGAGTGTTGAAAGAAGACTTGCTTGTATGTATGGTCAGCAGAAGGTGACGATGTGCTCTATTTATAAGCTAAGGAACCTTGGCTGCCGTGATCCAAATGTAATAGGATAGGCATTTGTTTTAGATAATCCATCGACCACGGAATCAAAACCGGCTGGCTCCATCCTTTGGTCCCACTTGGAAGTTTAACAAAATGGTTTACCGACATAGTAAAAATCCAAGGTAGCTTCTTTGTGCTATGTAGAGATGGGACTTTGGGCCGTATTTTTTGGGCCGGTCCAAGCACGGCACGGCCCGGCTTGGCCCAAGCATGGCACAGCCCGAGCACAGACGGGTCGGGCCGGCCCGGCACGATTTATGGGCCGGGTCGGGCCTTGACACAAGGCACGATGGGCGGCCCGGCCCAGCACGAAAAATGGGCCGTGCTTGGGCGGCCCGGCACGAAAATGGCCCGAGGCACGAAAATGGCACGGTGGCCCAGTAGTCCGCGAGCTCGCCGGCGGAGAGACGGCGGCGTGGCTGCGGTTGGCAAGGGTACCAGGAGCATCAGCGTGGCATGGAGAATCCATCTGATTTGGTCGCGGAAACATGCAGTGGCTTCGTGCAGTGTGGTCACCAGCCGCGAAGAAGATGAAGTTCGGCTCCGACTCCATGGCGCCCATGGCGTCCTCACGGCGGCAGGTCGGCAGCAGGGCTGCAGGCCGAGGATGGGGAACAGCAACGCGCCTAGGCTGCAGGAGCAGATCTGACCATGGGGCTCGACGGAACCTGCAGCAGCGCATCGGGTTTGAGCTCGGTCACTTCGAATCCGGCGACGGCGCTCGGTCGCAGAGGAGGAAGAAGGGCGAAGGAAGCTTAACTCTGGCGGGGGCTTCGGTGGTGGAGAGAGGGAACTGGTGGAGGAGAAATAGATGAAGCTCCTCCGAGCTTCAGGCGGCAGGGCAAGCTTGGAGGAGGCCGGGCAACGTGGTTGCAGAGGCGGCGGTGATGTGCAGCACAGAGATGCGATGGTACCGTATGAATGATAGCTGGAGCCTGGATGCCTGTTATCAGTGAAGGTGGTGGTGGACAGGTGGTTGTGGACTTTTGGTTGGGGCAAGAAAATATCACGCTATTTTTGTTCATTTTTTTGTCTCTTTTTTTTTGTTTTTGGTTATGAAATAAAATGGTTTTGTGCACTTGTTGAGCTACTGTTAGGTAGCACGGTGATTACTCTAGTCGCCATGGCATTCATTCGATCACATGGACTTGTTACAGTGCTCTGTTTTTTAATCCTTTGCAGATGTCGCACTGCCGCAATACAAGTGTCCGGTACACTATGCCTTGGTTCAGTGAGGTCGCCTCATGCCCTCGATGCCGGAGCCGGTGAGACGAGAAGGACAATGTACAAGAAGGGGTGACACTGTGCAGGATGGGGTGAGCAGGGCTCGGCATGGCGCTTATCGTTGGGCAGTGGCCATCGCATCAATTGAAGTGAAGAAATTAGAATGAACTTTAGCTTTACGTCGTGAGCCCGTGACTCATAGAGTGTATTGCACACACACTCGTGACTTATTGAGTGACACAATCGAATGACTCATCGACTTTCGCTTTACGCTGTCACTCATCCAGTGACACAAAACTCACAAAGCGAAAAAAAGCAACGGGCAAGAGTAAACAAGCAACGGCTAAGAGCAAATGGCTACTTCTCTACTTCTATTTAATCTTTCAGTCTGTTCTATATTTTTCTATCACACCAAGTCATCAAACACAACAAACAATCATGCTACCTCGTTCAAAGTCATGTGTTGTTCGGAGCAAGCACTCCAGAGCCGCCCAACGCTCCGTTAGCCCTCCTCCAGCTCTCGACCCTCGCCAATTGTCCCCGAGCATGGGAGATTACGGCATGGACGACCGTCACATGGACGGTCTCGAGGGGTACGAGGATGACCATACCGACGCAAATCCGATAGAGCCTGAGGATGTGAATCATGCCTCTGTTGGTAACACATCCACCTCAACCGGACGGCGGTCAGAAGCGTGGAAGCACATGAAGTTGGTTGAGGAAATACGGGGTGGTATAAAGGTATATATTGCAATTTGCAATTATTGTAATAGAGAATTATCTGCGTCTACAGCAGTAGGTACCGGACATTTGAATCGACATTGGAAACAGTGTCGGGAGAAGATTGCTGCAGCTGCGCGGATAGTCGGGCAACCTATACAGACACAACTTACCTTCGCGCCTGACAGTTCAGTAAGCACATGGATATTTGATCCTTCAGTAGCTTGTCAAGAAATTGCTAAATATATAGTTTCTGAGGATCTACCGATTAGAATGGGGGAAAGTCTTACTTTTGAGAGAATGATCCAACATGATTTTTGTACACAATATCAACATGTCTCTAGAAAAACTACTAAGAATGACATTTTAAAATTATTTCATAGTCAATTAGATGCTTTGAAGCAAAACTTCCATAACGTGACCTACTCATTTGCTTTAACATATGATATTTGGACGTCATCACACCAAAGAACATCATATCTTAGCGTTGTCGCACATTATGTAGACAACAACTATACCCTAAATAAAAGAGTAATAGGGTTTAGAATCATCGATGAGTCACATACTGGAGAAGCCATTGCCGCACGTGTGCTAGAGGTTGTTAAGGAATTTAAAATAGAAAATAGGATTATTTCTATAACTTTAGATAATGCATCAGCCAACTCAAAAGCAATGGAGGACCTAGAACCTCACATATAGAGCTACATTGGTGGGTATGTTCTCCACCAAAGATATATGTGTCATATCATCAATATCATGGTGCAGGCAGGTATGACAATGGTAAGTAGATATTTAAACAATATTCGTGGTGCCATCCGTCTCATCTCTAGTTCGCCTACAATGTTTAGTAGTTTCAAGGACTACTGCAAGGCTCAAGGTAAGAAGCCAAGGAAATTCGGACTTGACATGAAAGTACGCTGGAATTCAACATATACTATGTTGAAGCAAGTGAAAGGTTACGAGGGAATTATTACTGTTTTCGTAAATGCTCAAAATGCTGGTTTACTACTTACAGAAACTGATTGGTACATTGCTACACGTTTACGACTTTTTCTAAAACCCTTTTACAAGGCAACAGTACAACTGTCAGGTGTTTATTATCCTACATCTTGCTTAGTAATAGAGTGGCTTTGGAGAATTGCATCCACATTTAACGAAAATAAGGATGACAATATTTTAGCTCCCATTGTTGAACAAATGAAAGATAAATATCTAAAATATTTCTCCGCTATCCCACATCTCTATTGTTTTGCTGTTATATTTGACCCGCGCAAAAAGTTAGGTGGTTTGGAGCTTGCTTTGCAGGAAATAGGTGACTTGCTCAACCTTGATTTCTCGGATGCCTACAATCATGTCAAAGAAGAAGTATTTCGGGTTTTCCAGTTATACCAGGGCAAATTTGGATGTAGCCCCCTAGTCTCGAAGTCTACACAGCAACACAAAGCAAGCAAGTCGAGTGCGGCCAATTTATGGAACAAGATCAAAGGCAAGGGATCCACATCAACATCTCAGCAGACAACTAGGTTATCTTGGAATCCCATAGCAAAGCTTAACCACTACCTTGAGCAAGATCTTTACACCCATGATCCAATGCTTGCGGACAACAATACTGTCAACCTTCTTGCATGGTGGAAAGATAAAGAGCGATTCTTCCCCGTGTTGTCACACTTTGCACAGGACGTTCTCCTAGTTCCAGTGTCGATCGTCTCGTCGGAAGCGACATTCAGCATGGTGGGGAGAATTATTGAAGAACGGAGATCATCACTCACTCCTGAAATGGTAGAGGCAATCACCTGTCTTAAAGACTGGGAGAGGGCGAACGCTAGCACACAACATCAGCTTGAGGATCTGGAGATCGCGGGGGCATTAGCGGACCTCGAGAATCTTGATTTAGATGATAATGAGTAAATCATGTGTGTAATGATGTACTGTACTCTTTTCCTTACCGGAGGAACTCCATACTGGGGTGTAAGGTTTTTAACGAGGCAGTCATATTGTATTATTTTATAATAAAATTTCTCTTTTTTTCCTCCAAAAATATTTGATACATCTATTTTATGTATTATATTAATTTTTTACTTTTTTTATTGTGGCTGATGCAGTGACGTGACTCTGCATGTTATTTCTCCTTTCGAGAGTAAAAAAGTCCTCATGAGTCATGACATCCGACTGGTGCCGTGAATCGTGCTGCAACTTGTACCAAAAAGTTGCTGCGGAAGCCGAAAAGTGAGCTGCACGGTAAGTGAAAAGTTCCCGCGCCACGCTCGCGCCCGGGCCCTCCCGCGCGGCCGCGCTCGTGCCAACACACGGCGCCAACGCCAGCGCCCTCCTGAGCCGTCCCGCGCCACTCCCGCCACCGCGCCGACACGCGGCGCCAGTGCCAGCGCCCTCTCGCGCAGCCACGCCACGCCATCGCCCGCGCCCACACGCGGATGCATCGGTGCCAACGTCTCTTCAATCTCATCCCCTCCTGATTCCCGAAGTAGCCCTTTGCCAGCGGCGGCACGAACCGGCGGCGCCTGTCCACCGCGAAGAGCAGCTTGGTGCGCTGCTCCGGGTCCGGGGCGAGCCCGAGCGCGCGCCGCGTCGTCCGCGCTCGACTTCGCCGCCACAGTCGCCGCGCAGGCGCCTGACGTCGCCACGGCCTCTGAGCACGCGCGCCACGGCTCCGCGTCGTCCGCGCTCGACTTCGCCACCACGGCCGCCGCGCGCGCGCCTGACGCCGCTCTGCATCGCAGCTTTGTGTCGTTCGCCGGAGAGCGCGTAGCAGTAGCAGATGTTGCTGCGGTACTGGAGCGAGGCGCTGAACCTGAGCCCTCCACCGCTGGCGCCACGTCGGGCGCGTCGTCGTCGCCTCCGGAGACTCCTGACGAGGCACACACACAGCAAACGCGCGAGCTCCCGTGCCGGGCCCGTGCCAGCCCGGCACGATGAGGCCCGTCGTGCCTTTGGGCTGGGCCTGGGCCTAGCTGGAGGTGACTTGGGCCAGCCCGACCCGGCACGAACAGAACCTTGGGCCACGGCCCGAAGGGGCCGGGCCGGGCTGGCCCGACCCGGCCCAAGTCCCAGCTCTAGTGCTATGGGCACTAGTAGTATGTTTGCATGGAAAGATGTGAAGCTGATGTGCTAGTGTACTGAGGATAAAGCTCATCTTACGTGGACGATAGGCAAGGCCAAAAGAAACAAGGTGTTGTGCTGTTGATTTGAAAATAAAACATTGGGGCCTAAAGGATTACTCTTGTGTGGGGATAAGCTAGAGTTAAAAATTATTGTGTGCTATCTGTTTGCTAGTAGATGGTAGATCGACGCAAAAAAAAAAAATTATGGGAACACTTGCAAGTGACTTACATGTGGGGTCACCAGATGCACATTATATACCATCCTTCTTTCCTATTAGTTGGAAGGATCCAAAGTAAAATATAATATGTTAAGGCAGGCTGCTATTATTCTTAAGCATCATGATTATATAAGGGCAAGTTTAATTATTTAAACTAACTTAATTAGCTAAATATTTAATTATTGTATATTTAATTATCTGGTTTCTCACAAATGAACTCATGCTTGAAACCACCAGAATACCCTAGCAACTTGAGATGAACTTGTTGACTTGAAAAACAGCCATGAGTGATAATAGTGTAGCCACAATCCTGCTCATGTAGTTGCAACAACTTGCAGAACTCATCAACCAATGCACTGTCACTCCAATTTTGAGGCCAAGTTAATAGCAACATTAGACATTCCTCTATCTTCTTAGCTTGCCTAGAAGCATAATTAGTACTGCATAATCTCCCAGTACAGCCACCCTGAAGGTCTTTTTCTCTGCACTGATACTCCTTGAAAGCTCAATTAACGACAAGGTGCTATATAGCATATATTGAAGTGCCACTATCCCACTTGCAAGCATATGGTCAGTGTTTTCGCCGCTTAGTAAACTGATAAACCTGACAACTAACTACAAGATCATGGACCCATTTCTAACACTACCACCAGACTTGAGCAATAGGAGCATATCGCCATCAGCTGAAGCAGTAGTGAATTCCTTTGATCTTTGCATTGAGACAAACCAGAGGCTAAAGAGATCATATCTTTGAGAATAAATCACCTGACCAATTTTCTTTCCCTTGCTGAGAATGAATATTCCCATAGTGCTCGGCACACTCCATTTCTTCTGCACCATGTGTTCTCTGAATGAACTGCCATACTCCATATACCTTGCAACCTGCTCATAACGCCTGGAAGCTCTATCATTCTTGCCCAATTTAAGAAGAATGTTCCCTTCTTCTTTCTTCGTACCAGCAACCTCGATCTTCTTTCGTCTTGTCCATTTTGAAATGAGTGGATGCAATTCATTAGCCTCAAACCAGGAATGCAACAGAAACACCCCCTTCTCTTGATTCTGGGCAATGTACCGCAAGAGTGAACCGTCGGACAGGTCTGAGTTGCTGACAGAACTAGATACCATGACTAGATTCAGTAGCTCAGATCAAAAATTCTTCCTCACCACACTCGCTAGTGCCAATATCTTCTCTTCAACCACCAGAAACAGCCCAACCACTATGAGATCAATGCGCGCATTCTTCAAGATAGCAGATCAATGCACCCTACCATGTGAGTCTCAGCAACGGCGTGGTGCGGCATCCGCATCATCTGGACCCTCGCGTCGATAGGGGTCATCGTGATCCCACCGAGGCGTAAGCACACGAGGAACCCTAACACAAACTCCAGGGAGTTGCCTGGGATGCTGGAGCAGGTCCCGGGGTCGAAGGGGGCAGTGCGATTGTTGACGAAGGCAAGCAATCCAGTGTAGTCATCGTTGAGACTTACCATCAAACACCTTGTGGGCATGTTTGTCCGACGCACAGGAAGGTCCGCACTGGTGTTGTCGGGGTCATGTCGCAGCGCATCCAGCTCGATGATGAACTCCTTGTTGGCGAAGAGCAACATGACACCGTTGACATAGTGGTCGGAATTACCGTCGAAATCCACAGCCTCCACCAAGCGTAACTCCCACGCGCTCAGGCCGGGGGCAATGCCCGTCGGCGTAGGCGTGTAGCGTGGCAGCTGCTCCACGGCTCCGGTGGCCGCCTTATCATCGGGTGGTGAAGACGAGGCTGTTTCGTCGACAGGTGAAGTCGCGGCCTCGTGTTCCTCCTCTGATTCATGGAATGCATCAGGCTGGGGCGTGGAAGGGGTGACGTGAAGGCGGTTGGCGATGATGGATGCTAGCTTGAGGGGGGTGGGCGCGGGCGCCGTGGTGGTTGTCGATGCAGGGATGGACATCTCCACCTGCAGCTCGGCCTCCCGGATTGCCACCGCCTTTGCGGTCTCTACCTCAGCCATCTGCGCTTGCTGCTTCATTGTGTCCAGGGGGATTACGTTGCGGCGGATCATGGATGCATCCTGCTTCTTCACCGTGTACACCTTGGTCTCAGCATCCACCTTGGCCTGGTTCACGCCCTCCTGTTGTGTCTTCTGGTCTGCGTAGTCTGAGGCCATGATCTGGTGCTCCTGGAGAGTCCCATAATGGATGTCGAGCTGACAACAACCATCATACACACACTAGCCATGTAAATCCCCATAAGCTTCGGTTGCATCGTGCCTTGCTTGAAACACCACCCGAGCACACAACCAATTTGGTTCCACCAACACCTCCACATACTCCACCGGTCCGAATGGCTCGAAAACTCGACGAATCACATGCTCGGTCATGGGGTAACAAACCTTGTGAATGGTGATATCGAGAATGCAGCTTGGTGGTCACCAATTGCTTGCGGCCTTTGCGTTGAACATGTGGTGGACGTCAAACTTCCACTCAATCTCCATACAAAAACTTCAGGATTCGAATGGCTCTGATGCCAATTGTTAATCCACTCCTTGATTTACAACAGAGGTACATGTATAAGAGATTAGAGACGAGGAAGGAAGCCTAAAGGAGGAAGATGAACCGTATGGGAGGAGGATACAATAGAGGAGAAGCTAGAAAGCTAAGAAGAAGGAAGACAATTCAGTATTTTCTTGTTCGATGCCAAGCCTCCGCTGTGATCGCTACCTTTGTACCGATGGCCCAGCAGCCAGCCTGGCACCAGCTCACGCCATCCAGTTGGGTGACTGACAATGAGGTTCACTGATGTTCCGCCGTTCGGGTTTTGCATGCTCCAAGATCATGTGTAGCTCATGATCTTGCTGCTACAAGATAATGTCTCGGGCTGGGTGGTCTGTTACTCTGGCATGCTGTTGATGTAACCCCGTCCGTGATCGTCGATTCGGTCCGTCCTAGGTTAATGGATCTCCTTCCATCTAAAAAAAGATCAATGCTAGTTTGTAGAAAATGAAGGTCAGTGAGTTGCAGAGGAAATACTCCTACTAGAACCGTACACATAGGGGAAACACGTTAGATGATACGTGGCACCTGTTCAGTTCGTTTCCATGCAGGGGCCCACGTAGGAGCCTTACACATAGGAATCGTGGGGTAAATATCCGAATAAAATAGAGTATATGTGGTAAATGATACTCATGAGTATGTTTGTCGGTAAAAAATACTACCTGACAGGTAAATAAGTACGGGTATAGATAAGACATATCTATACCCACGAAACCCGTATACCCGCTATATAAATATTTCACTCCAAACTCTAATATTCTACATCATATAAATACCTCGCCTCAGTCCATCCCACCATGCCACCGTCGCCCCCACGTCGCGCTGCCCCATCTTGTCGATGCCACCCCACCATGTCGCCCTGCCCCACCCGACCCACCCCACTGTCCTGTCTCACTGTCGTCGTCATCACACCGTCCTATCACTCCATATCGCTATGCTGTCTCATAGGTAAACAGATATAGCTACTGATAATAGGTATCCACATATAACAAGTGTCTAGGGATGATAGATTTGAAACCAACTCTTTGTCAATAAGTATTTGTGAATGCATCTACAAGTAGATAAAAAATAGATAGGTGCAGAAATGGGTCAACACTAACAGTATGCGCGGCACCTCCGCACCGCTCTAGAAGCTCGCCCGTCCTCGTAAAACGCCAGAACGCGACGCGCGTCCAAAGAAGCAGGAACCCCGCGCGGCACCTCCGCACCGCTCTAGAAGCTCGCCCGTCCTCGTAAAACGCCAGAACGCGACGCGCGTCCAAAGAATCAGGAACCCCGCAAGCATGGCGGCACCAGCTCCCACCACCCCCGCGGCGTCCGGCCGCGGAATCCTCCGCCTCCGTACCCCCTCCACCTGCGCACGCCTCGCCACCGGCATCGGCAGGCCCGCCGGGCGGCCGGCCACCGCCCTCCGCGCCGCGCAGCCGGTGGCGCCCGAGCTGGTGGAGCAGTCTGTGAACGCCATCCGGTTCCTGGCCGTGGACGCCGTGGAGAAGGCGCAGTCGGGGCACCCGGGCCTCCCCATGGGCTGCGCGCCGCTGGGCCACGTCCTCTTCGACGAGTTCCTCCGCTTCAACCCCAAGAATCCCGGCTGGTTCGACCGCGACCGCTTCGTGCTCTCCGCGGGCCACGGGTGCATGCTCCAGTACGCGCTGCTCCACCTCGCCGGATACGACGGCGTCACAGTGAGCTCCCGAGAGACTCCCCATCTCTGTCACATCTTTGTGTTAAGGATTTTAGTAGGGTATGAGCAGAATTTGCGAATCGAAATCGGTTGGCCGGTAGAGATTGGTCTCGATGCGTTTTGGGATTGCAAAATGAAATGAAAATTCCCAAATGGCGAAAAGGTTCAAAGCTTGTGGAGTGAGGTTGATCCGCTGATATGTTAACTTGTTTTCCCCTGCTCTTTTCTTTCAATGCTGGGTGCTCATTTTCATCTCTGTCCCTGTTCCCTTCAGCAAAAGTCGTGTCCTAGAAGATGTTCAATAACATCTTGTACTTACTATTAGCACTTTAGCATGATCCCTTTTAGCTCAATTTTGCTTCCTGTTGTAAAATTCACAATTTGGTATTCAAACAAAGTTGATCGTGATTTGTATTCAAAATCTTCAGGGCTAGCCGTATGCAGTGCGCTAAAATGTAATATTCCTAGCTCTTTAGACTTCATATTTCCTTTGGTTGTCCTTAATCCTTTTTTTTTTGGGAAATAGGGTGTTTCTGTTAGTTCATTTGTATGTTTTCTTTTTATGTATTTAGAAATTAAAGCCATGTTTCTTGATGATGAAAACTTGAAGTCTCATTACCTGCACCTCTGACAGTATAGACTTTTAGAGTAGTTATTATCCTCCTAAGCCCTCTACTATATCGCCATACACTGATTACTGAAAACTCCATGGAAATGGCATCCTTATGTTATTATCCATTCTATTCTTAATAATGCAAACTGGACATGAAAAGGTATGTTAAGCATCATTTTGATCACATATATGGTTGCCAAACTAGCATACCTAAATCAACAAATGAAACTGCGATCTAGATATTAGGATCTCAATGAGTTAAATTATCTACTCCATACATGACTATGATTTCTGTTTATTTTATTTAGAGGACCATGTTTGTTGTTGCAGATGGATGATCTGAAAGCTTTCCGACAATGGGGAAGCAGAACTCCTGGTCATCCTGAAAATTTTGAAACTCCTGGTGTTGAAGTCACCACTGGTTCGCCTCTTGAAATGTTTTAAATTTAGTTTATCCCCTTGTATGTTGGTTCTGACTTTTTTCCTGATGTTATGTAGGTCCTCTGGGGCAGGGTTTTGCAAATGCTGTTGGACTAGCACTTACCGAGAAACATTTAGCTGCTCGTTTCAATAAGACTGATTTAAAAATTGTGGACCACTACACGTAATAAAATAGCTACTTTCTTGATAAATCTAGTTACTGTCCGAATGTACAGTTGAGACAGTGTTATAAGTTGTTACTTGATTGTCTTAGGTATGTTATACTTGGGGATGGCTGCCAAATGGAGGGTATTTCAAATGAGGCTTCCTCTCTTGCTGGTCATTGGGGCCTTGGAAATTTGATTGCCTTCTATGATGACAACCACATATCAATTGATGGTAACACAGATATTGCATTCACTGAAGATGTGCTTACCCGATATGAGGCACTAGGATGGCACACAATCTGGGTGAAGAATGGCAACACTGGGTATGGTGACATTCGTGCTGCAATCAAGGAAGCAAAGGCAGTTAAAGACAAGCCTACTCTTATCAAGGTAACTGTCAGTTTGATCGTAATATTCTTTTATTCATTTTGCTTGTCCTTTTGGTGCAGTTTAATCAGATATATGGAGCTTTATAGGTGACTACCACAATTGGTTTTGGATCTCCAAACAAGGCGAACACATATTGTGTTCATGGGAGCGCTTTAGGTTCGAAAGAAGTAGAGGCAACTAGAAGCAATCTTCGCTGGCTTCATGAGCCTTTCCATGTTCCGGATGAGGTGAAGAGGTACACTTTATCCAGCTATGAATTTATCGCTGCACGGTGATCATGAAAGAGAGTGATTATAAATAGTCTGGTTTCTAGATATTCAAACAAGAAGGTGATACAAGCAAATAGTTAACCATCGTGACATATTGACAGCTGGTCTGAAACATACTGGCAGGAGGCAGAAGGAATGCTGATTTTTATTCCAGATCTTTCTTGTGGCAGGCAGCTGACTATAAACATTACTATGAGAAAAATAGCTAGCTTTCACTGCATACCACATAATAACAAGAGTAAAATATACCAGCGGTCCCTAAACTTGTTCGGGGATGTCACCTAAGTCCTCGAACTATTAATTTGCAGTTTCATGTCCCTGAAATTGCTAAGTGATTTACTCGAGGTCCAAACCTTCCTAATCAGTGCTGATCCACCTACGTGGCATCCATGTCACTCAATTTTGCCACCTCATCATTCATATCATTGCTAGGCCCCCTTTATCGATTCGGTGCTCGCTCAGCCACCACACGGAAGGGGTTCCCTCTTCTGCATCTTCCCTAGGTGCTGGGGAGGCTCGCCGCCTTGGGGCTATAGGGGAGGTGGCGCGTTGCGCCTTGTTGACTGGACGACTACCGTTGCTCACTGTTCAGCAGAATAGGGGCCACGGGGAGGTGGCGGGCTGGCATGTTACTGCAGAGAGAGGAGAGAGGGACAAAAATGAGCCACTGCCTTGTGGACCCCTCAAGTCAGTGCCCGCAATGGCACATAGTCTGCATGCCACATAGGCGATTAGATGTTGATTAGGGACGCTTGGACCTCGAGTGAACCATTTAGCAAGTTTAGAGATGTGAAACTACAAATTAATAGTTTAGGGACCTAAGTGACACCCTGAATAAGTTGAGGACCACCAATGTACTTTACTCTAATAGCAACCTAGGAAGAACCTACCCATGCTTTCCTTTTCTTTCAGATTCGACAGTTGGTAATGTAGTTTGGGCAAAATATTATGTAGTTCAAATCAAGATGAATTGTTCAGGTCATCAATCATATGTTCTTTTTAAGATGCATCTATGCATATGTTCAGAAACATTCTGATGTGTAAGTTTTTTATGCTTCCTGTGGTTTCGGTAAAATATTGAATAGTTCAAATGTTATGTACAGGTGCCAGTACCGTTGCGTGGTTGCACAGGCTCAGAGTCCAGTCGAGCCAAATCAAGCTTGATCCTTGTTGCCGACCTTGTTACAAGTTTGTTAGACTAGATTATCTCCAATTGGTTTAAGAGTTAGCTTCAGTTTAGTTAAGATCTCTTGAAGATCACATCGGTTAGCTTTTGTTACTTAGATGGATTGTGATATATTATGGTCGCCATCTCTCGTGATAATTAAGCATTGAAAAACCAATCTATTGTCTCATCTCCTTTCTCTACTCTCATCTCCCTGCTGGTTTGATGCCTCACCGGTGTCTGCACAACCACCACGGACAGGAAACTGACAAGAGCTACCGGCAACCTCCCACATGTATCCTATCTGGTCATTGCCGCAGGCCTGTGACAACTTGGTATCAGCCTCCATGTGTTCTGGGCCTGAGCAGGAGCAGTTCAAGAAGTTGCTGGCCGAACAAGAGGAGCTGCTACGCAAGGAATTCCAGACCGGCTTCACCGACGCCACCACTAGTCTGGCCGAGTCACCACTACGCTCTTTGATGTCGATAATTCCCTCGCCAACGTGGCTCGTGCGGTGATCGGTGTCATGGACCAGTTGTCGAAGCTGGAGAAATTGAAAGGCACGAAAGGTGTGCCGATCATTGGTGATTCTGTTTCATCAGTCGTCGACCCAAGCAAGCTCAATGACGAACACTGGTAGCCTCTTCTGCAAACCAGGTGCCTCTCCTTGCTGGATCTCGCATCCTGCAGCGTGAGGGCACCCTACTTTACGGTAGGTACTTGCTTCCCAAGAAACTGGTGCTTGACCTGGCGGTCAAGACCATTGGGTGCTCCCTAGGTGATGACCATCCGGAGACAGCCGCGTGTTGTGGTTCTTCAAGTTGGACTTCCCGCACTATGATGGGAAGGAGGACCTGCTTCCTTGGCTCAATCGGTGTGAGCAATTCTTCCACGGCCAGAAGAAGGATGAGAAGAGCAAGGTGTGGCTGGCAGGCTATATCTGGCAGACAGTGAAGCAACCTAGGAGGATGTAGACACCGTCAAGCTTCGTTATCCTACATTTCAGCTCAAGGACAAGCTGTTTCCAAAGGAGGGGAGAGATGTTATGTACGGGTGCCATTACTGTCGTAGGAGGCAAGGCAACATGGTTGCATAGGCTCAGAGTCCAGCCGAGCCAAATCAAGCTTGATCCTTGTTGCTGACTTTGTTACAAGTTTCTTAGACTAGATTATCTCCAATTGGTTTAAGAGTTAGCTTCAGTTTAGATAATATCTCTTAAAGATCACGTCGGTTAGCTTTGGTTGCTTAGATGGATTGTATTGGCTAGGCTATATTATGGCCACTGTTGGGGGAAATGCTCCGGCCCACAGGCATTACCAGGGAGTCATCTGGTGCTACTCCAGAGCCCTAAGGCTCCGGGCTCCCCATAGAGACTACAGCCTTCGGAGGCCGCAAGAGCTCATCAGGCCACTCCTTCTCCAAGCGGGGGAGGCAGCTGGCCTACGAAGAAAATATCAACAAAGTAAGGACACCCCCTGCAATCATCTGACACGAAGTGACCAGCAGTTAATACCAGTGCAAATGGAGGCCATCCTGACACCCGGGACAGTGCGGTGTCGTGCCGCACTTGACGACCGGCTCAGCATCGCACCCCTACGGTTGCTTGCACAACTGTATTTGCCACAATATATAATATCTTCTAGGTATGGTAAAAGTATATTACCAGAGCTCGGGCTGTGTAAGTTCGATCAGTCCTGGGTCCCTGCAGTATGGCGGTAACTTGTACCGTTATCTCTGTAAGGACATATTTGTATATTTGCATCTTGAATGTCACTATAAATACAGATCCCTAGCCACTAGACCAAAGGACGAATCTTCTAATGATCAATACATTTGGTGTTACTTCCTCTCCAATTCTCCAAGCTTGAGCCATTCGTGTGAGTGTGCTCTTGCCGAACTTGTTCGTGGAAGATATTTTCTTCCACCAACAGCACACGGATCGTGGGGATCTGAACAAAGAAGTACAAAGAGAGGTAGGACACCACCAAAGACCATCAAGGTGCTAGCCCTAGTAACAGCCGTTACTATCGCCACACCTATGAAGAAATATGCATGGCAGCTGTGACCAAGCACACCATGTGCCCCCGCCAGCTTCGCAGATGGGTGGAACGACGACCCTCCGGCCAACAATGACCTAATAGCTTGGGTTGGCATGGAGGTCCAGGCCGGGGCGGAGGCCTTCCAGCAATGGCGCGACGAAGACCTTGCCGCACCACAGGAGGTTATGGTAGAGACCGTAGCCACACATGCTGCTCTCCAATGGTTCTGGGCGCTCGAACCCAAGGGTATTCATGCCTAGGCCCAACTCCGAGGCATCTCTTCTGATAACACCCAGGACACCCTTGCTGAACCGACAGCTTCGGAGTCTGGCTGCCCAGCATCCTCCTCGACCCCCTCCGGCGGAAGAGGATTCCAAGGGAGCCAAAGACTCTGGGGCGCATAGACCCCGCCAATGCCGTCGACGCAGCAATCACGACGTCAACCACGTGAAAGAGGTTCCGAGTCCATCTTGGTCGAGAAGGCGTAGCCAGGACTACTCCGACTTCGAGAGCTGGTTTGCCCGATAGCCTCATCGGCCTCCCCGGATGGAAAAGGGCTCCAGGGAAACCACGGGCTTCGGTGCACAGCCCTCGCCGATGCCCTCGACGCCGACCACAAGTTCCGGTACCACCAGAATTGTACAGGTGCATCCTGCATGATCCTGGACGTGGCCACAATACAGATGACTGCCGAACCCTCATAACTTTTCGGGAGGAGTACCTTAGAAGGAAGGCAAGACACATGGCTGGGGAGACAATTGAAGCCTTGGCGTGACAAAAAATGTAAGGTAAAAGATGAAGTCAGTACAGTACAGTCTCATCTATACATATTCATATGTCATACGTAAAAGAGCATACCAAATATTAAGTAAAAGTCCACTCTATATGGCATGAAAGCGGGTATGGACTCCTCTACTGCCCACTATCTCCTAGCCATCGGCTTCACCTCCAGCAAATTGCCGTGGGGCTTCGGATGACCCTGCTTCTGGAGCCTGGTGCCTGGCCGCGGCTAAGGGCCGAGGGGGTCGCGGATTGCCTCCCCAGGCCCAGCTATCGGCTTCACCTTCGGCAATCCACCGTGGGGCTCCAGAGCCCTTACCTTCGAAGCCTGGCCGCGGCTAAGTGCCGCCGGGGGGGGGGGGGGGGGGGGGCGGGTCACGGACCGCCTCCCTCGGCCCAGCCATCGGCTTCACCTCCGGCAATCCGCCGCGGGGCTCCGGATGGCCCTTCCTCCGAAACCTGGCCGCGGCTAAGGGCCGTAGGGGTCGTAGACCGCCTCCCTCGGCCTCGCCATCGCCTTCACCTTCGGCAAACTGCTGTGTGGCTCCGGATGGCCCCGACTCCGGAGCCCATCTGCTGAGCTCTAGGTGGATCACTTTGAGTCGAAAATCTGGAACAAACTTGGAGAGGAGTCTGAACCGATATCGGATAGAAGAAAGGGTATATCGTGCTGGAAGTGCACAAAGACATGTCTAGCCACATGTTCAGAGGGTCGCCATGCACTTCATTCTGAGAAAAAACACTAAACAGTCTAAGGATTTAGTTATATTACTAAAAACTTGCACATCCAAAGGACACTTACAAAGAGAAGCACCAACATATAGGAAATAAATCTTGAGAGCAAACCAGTGGGAGAAAGAGTATAAGATGACAAGAAAACTACGAGCCCTAACAGCGGTCGTGCATGAAGTGGCGTATGCGCTTCATTTGAAGCCTACCGCTGCAGGAGCTGATGCAGTAGCCAACTCCTGAGCTGTCGGAGGACGAGGACGAAGATGAAGAGACCTCCTCCACAACCATGTTTCCCTCCTTGGCCTCTTTTTTCGTCTGGCCCGCCCCTTTCTTCACTTCCGCCTTCTCCTCCTCGTCGATCTCATCAGAAGATCCCAGTTAGCCTCCCCTTCATCGCCGGAGATATCGATGATCTTGATGAGAGCAACGGCTCGGATTGGAGGTTGAGCCAGAGCAGCGGAAGGTGGCCCCCTTTGCAAGGATGGAAGCACGATGGTCATCGGTTCCAACCTTACAAGCATTGGCTCTAGCCTTGCAAGCATGCTTGTGAGACCACTCGCCTCCGGAGGCGCCACGACAAGTGGAGCCAGGGCAGGTGTCGGAGGTGACAAACCAGTCTAGGCCATCCTCATTTCCGATGATGAGGAGGAAGAGGGCGTCATGCTCAAGTCAAGGAGAAACGCTCCCTCACACAGCAATGAGGGATCAGCTAGGTGAACCCTAGCTTTTATAGCCGAACCGATCAGTCACGGACGCCCGGGGAAGAAATAGAATAGACGCGGGCGTCGTTTCGCAACACTTCCCGTTACTCCCTTGGGGGCCCATGGCTACATCCTGGTCGATCCCTGTACGTGTGGCAACATCCTATGGCGACACTTTGGTATTTTACGTGCACGTCTTGTCACATTTATGGCTCGAGTTTTCTTTCGGTGCGTGCAAGGGCTGCGGGCACGAGATCCCTGGCGAACCCACGCGTTACCCGATCAGTTGCACCACTGTCACTTCATGTCCTTAAATACTTGGGCCAAGGACGAGGAGAATACCTTGCTTCCGCACGCAATCTCCACTGTGACAATTCAAGTGGCGAAAGGACTCACCATCAGGGGATTGAAGGGCTCACTCTAGCCCCTACATGGGCTCCGGAGCGCATGCCTTCGTCACAACCTTGGCGGCCTTCAGCTCCAACAATGGCTACACCTCTAACCTCCGCATAGGCTCCGAAGCCCGGGGAAACCAAGTAATTCCCTCCAGACTACGTCTCTGTCAGAGCTTCGCCACCATCACTCGCAGTCACTATCGAGAGACTTCCCGATGGTGAGGGGTTGTTCAGGAGATCTTGACTATGAGGCTGGGTTGGAGTTAATTCCTTTTCACATCTACTCACCCCTCCGAACCTCGGGGCCAACAGATGAGGGGTACTGTTAGGAGAAATGCTCCAGCCCACAGGCATTACCAGGGAAGTCACCATCTGGTGCTACTCCTGAGCCCTAAGGCTTCGGGCTCCCCACAGAGATTACAGCCTCCGAAGGCCGTAAGAGCTTATCAGGCCGCTCTTTCTGTAGGCGGGGGAGGTAGCTAGCCTTCAGAGAAAATATCAACAAAGGAAGAACACTCACTGCAGTCATTTGACACGAAGTGACTGACAGCTAATGTCAATGCAAGTGGATGCCATCCCGACACCCGGGACAGTGCGACGTCGTGCCGCACTTGACGACTAGCTCAGCATCACACCCCTACGGTTGCTTGCACCACTATATTTGCCATAATATATAATATCTTCTAGGTAGGGGTAAAAGTATTTTACCAGAGCTCGGGTTGTGTAAGTTCAACCGGTCCTGGGTCCCTGCAGTATGGCGGTAATTTGTACCTTTATCTCTGTAAAGGTATACTTGTACGTTTACACCCCAAATGGTATTATAAATACAGACTCTTGGCTACTAGACCAGAGGAGGAATCTTTGGACGATCAATATATTTGGTGTTCTTTCCTCTCTACTTTTTCTCCAAGCTTTAGCCATTCGTGTGAGTGTGCTCTCGCCGTACTTGTTCATGGAAGACATTTCCTTCCGCCAACAACCACCGTCTCGTGATAATTAAACCGCCAACATTTACTTCCTCTCCTTTCTCTACTCTCTCATCTCCCTGCTGGCTTGACGCCTCATCGATGTTGGCACAACCACAACAGGCAGGAAACCTCCACACATATCCTATCCGGTCATTGCCGCAAGGACATGACATAAGATCTAGACCGAAGCTTTCAGATCATCTATGCACATGTTCAGGGACAATCTACCTGTCGAAGTTCTTGCTATTGCATGCTTTATGGTTGATACTATCACATAATGAAGTAATGAAGATAGTTTGTTTGCCCCTAAAATTTGCAATTCTAAAGTTTTAAGATGGTATATATCTGGCATGGAAATTGTCAATATTTTTAGAAAATGAGCATGGAAAGACATGTATATGCAATTTCTCAGTTTTCACGCCCTGTTGAAAATAGTAATGCATTGAAGGCTTGGCTTTTATTTGAAAAATTGAAAGAACATTACATTTTAACGTCAAAATATTACTAAAATAGTATCATTGAATTTGGTATTTTCTGCACCGATGTTGATTAGATAATTCATCCATCACAGGCACTGGAGTCACCATGTTGATGAGGGTGCTTCTCTTGAGGCTGAATGGAATGCAAAGTTTGCAGAATATGAAAAGAAATACCACCTGGAGGCTGCTGAGTTAAAGAGCATAATTTCAGGGGAACTGCCTTCAGGGTGGGACAATGCTCTTCCAGTTAGTGCTCTTCTGAACCTTAACTGTCATTTCTACTCAATATTCCACCAACAGTGTAAATGATAGATATATTTGCATTTGACTGTTTTGTTTGTCTGTTTGTCTCGGTGCAGAAATATACTCCTGAAAGCTCTCCTGACGCTACTAGGAACTTATCTCAGCAGTGCTTGAATGCACTTGCAAAAGTAATACCTGGATTTATTGGAGGTAGTGCTGATCTTGCAACATCAAATATGACAATGCTTAAGATGTTTGGTGACTTCCAGAGGGACACTCCGGAAGAGAGAAACATTCGTTTTGGGGTGAGAGAGCACGGGATGGGTGCCATATCCAAATGGCATCGCTGTTCATAGCCCTGGACTGATACCTTATTGTGCAACATTCTTCGTGTTCACTGACTATATGAGAGCTGCCATCCGCCTTTCAGCCTTAAGTGAATCTGGAGTGATCTTCGTGATGACTCATGACTCCATTGGCCTTGGAGAAGATGGGCCAACCCATCAGCCTGTTGAGCAGTTATTCAGTCTCCGAGCAATGCCTAACATTTTAATGGTTCGACCTGCTGATGGAAACGAGACATCTGGGGCTTACAAGATTGCGGTTCGTAATAGGCAAAGGCCTTCTATCCTTGCCCTCTCACGGCAGAAGCTTCCGCAGCTGAAAGGAACATCGGTTGAAGCTGTTGCTAAGGGAGGATACGTTATTTCTGATAATTCCTCAGGCAATAAACCAGATCTCATTCTCATTGGCACTGGTTCTGAGCTTGAGATTGCGGAAAAAGCTGCACATGAGCTGAGGAAAGAGCGTAGGTCCGTACGAGTTGTTTCACTTGTTTGCTGGGAATTGTTTGAAGAGCAACCAGAGGAATACAAGGAGAGTGTTCTCCCGAGTGAGGTTACTTGTAGGATTAGCATCGAGGCTGGGGTCACATTTGGATGGGAGAAGTATATTGGACAGAAAGGTAAAGCTATTGGCGTCGATCATTTTGGTTCAAGTGCTCCTGCTGGGAAAATATACAAGGAACTTGGTCTGACAGTGGAAAATGTCATTGCAACAGCCAAGGCACTGTAAGTGATCATCGCATTACTATGCATATGTGTACAGAGGCTTGTTTCGGCATTAGATTCCAATGAAGTGGCTATCTTTTAGCATATTGTCCTGAAGTTGTTCTATATGAAGTATAAAGATCTCCATAAGGCGTTTGTTAACGCAACTTAATAATGCATAAATAACAGACTAATTTGCGGATAGGAGCATGAGTGTTTCGGCATGCCTAGAGGAACTCATGTAGCATATTACTGATGTCGTGAGATAAAATGCTGATGATATTATCAATGTATTACCTTTTAAATAGATGTCTTGTGTTATTGATTTCTTTGATCCTAGTTTGACATGTCTGCCATCTGCAACGATGGTGAGGAGGTTTTGCCTGGCATTGCTTATCTGTACTAGTTACCACCAAAAGAATTGAGATGGTTGAAATTTTCCTTTATTCATTCATGAGCAAAAGAACATGATAAATTTTATAAATAAAAGAACAAATTTTATAAATAAAAGAACATGTGCTAAGGTCTATGCACAAGTAACTCTAGTCCGGTGATTGAATCGCCAGGACGTCAGCTCCCATGCTATCTCATCTCAGTGAACAGAACGTCCAGTGGCCAAGGAAACCGAGAATCTCTAGTACTTAAAAAATCCATAGTGATTTTTGAAGTCTTCACGTGGTCTGCTCTTCTCTTCCACACCGTCCTGTGTGGGCCCCATGGTCTACCCTCCCCTCGCGCTCGCCCTTAGTCCCGCACGCATCGTTTGCCCACGTGCATCGTCCATCCGATCGCCCTCCTCCATGATACCCTTCGCCTCAGCTTTGACATCCTCTGTGCCTCTCCCTAGGCACTCGTCCACCCGAGCGCCCCCTCCCGACGTTGTCCCCTGCACTCCTTATGGCACTGTCCCCAGGGAACTACTCCTCCCGATGCCGCCCTCGGGCACTTCTCCACGCGATCCTCTTTCTGCTGGTTGTCACTCTGTTTCTCTATTCCCTCCCCTTCGTCTCTTGCAGTCACATGTACGTATACCCGTCAAGGCAAACCTCTCGATCCCGCGCTCGATCTCTAGCCACTGAACCCATCTCTTGCTCGATCTAATCGTCTTCCACGCTGATCTATTTGTTTTTGCCTTTTTTTGGGGTGGTGGTGGTGGGGGGGGGGGGGGGGGGTTTCCAGGCACTCAGGTCAGGTCATGTGGAGCGGGGGGAGCTCTGATTCAGATGGTGCAGTGCTATGGGATCACCCACGGCCATGATTGATTGCGAGCGACATGTAGATCTTGCATCTCTAATGCTGTTTCGAGTATCAAAGGTCACATCTTGGAGTTTGTAGCGGCGAAGAGATGCAATTTTTCAAGGTTTTTGAGGGGATTTTGTGTCGAGCAAGGACAAAGCTCTTATCTTTACAGGGTATAAGTGACTTGCTCAGGTAAGACAGAATGCATTAGGTGGAGTACGTGGCTTCGTAACATGCTGCTCTATTACTACCATTATGCACAGTTTTCTTTCAGAGCATCATCGATGCTACTCTAAGAAAAGAGTAGGGACAATTAGGCGTTTTAGGTTGTGTCCTGGTCTGAGAGGTAGTATGACCTATAAGTAAATTCACTGGATGTGGTGCTTCTTTGGTTATTTGTAAGTTGTGAGTGCAAATTTGTTAGGGATACTTTTGGAGTATGACATTGCTGGCTATTGCTAGTGGGGATATGCTGTGCTAATGTTTATGGCGAAGCACATTTGTGCATACGACGCTTAATAACTATAGATTTCAAGCCACTGTAGTCATTTGGTTTGACAATAATGTACGAAGTCATGATGTACTGATGGTTAACTGAAAATCTTGTAAGGACAGGGCCTTGTGTTGACTTTTTTTTATATCTTTGTGCAATATTTTGCTCTAATTAATTGATGATGTATCATGTTTTAGTAAGTAATTGTCTTTATGCGACTAAGCTATTGCTAATTTCAACGGAGTTTCCTTTATTAGTTTATACTGTGATGTGTAGCACTATAAGTGTTGCTTTCTACATCATCGTAAAAAAAAAAAACCGTGTACACTAATCGTGGGGATGATTTCTCATGCAATAAGTTTTCTCCTGTTTCTGTATGCAGCAAAGGCTGTGTAAATTTGGAGGAAATGTGCTGGCTGTTTTTTTTTTTTTTGGAGCATATGCTTATGGGCAGAGTTAATGCTATGCGTTAATTTCAGGATGTTAGAGGTCCTTAAGTGGAATCAGATTTATGTTTATGTTGGATGTTTCAAATCAAGGTTGCTTGGCCCTGTTATGCAGCCGAACAAGTATTAGCAGTAGGTCGACGACCTCTTTGCTAACTGCTATGTCACTCGGCTTTTAACGTGTTGATTTAACATATGTAATGCTTGCGGTTTGTGAAAAGTTATACTATGCTCAACATTTATTGGTATGCCTTGACGCAGAATGGTATGTCCTTACAGCAATCTATAGAAAGTTGCTGATAATACTTTCTTGCCTATTACCTAAATATATTTTGATTAAAGGTTCCATGTGACACTGCATTTGAACAAGTTAAACTATTAGGGCATGTTTGAAACTATATGGATAAAAAACACTGGAATAGTTGAAAAGCAAGAAAGGCACAGAATATAGTTGCAAAGCATGGCCACAGAAAACAGAGGGGAGAAAACTAGGAAGGTTTTTGGATCAGAGGTACCCCAAGCAGTCCTAGATATCCCATCACTCTTATATCTTGCCATGCTTTTAAGTTTCAACTGTTTCACAGTTTCAGTTCCTTCGGATGGTGTTCTATGTTATTTATCACGATTACATTGCAATGTTATTCTAGTTATTTTTGGTACTATCCTATTTGCCTTTTTTAGTAGCTCTTATAGTTGTATATACTATCATCTTGGTTTAGTTAGGAGGCATATCACAATATTGACAAAGTCGCTTCGGCGGATTCAGTGTGGAACACCATTATTTTATAGAGGTGTTCTTTGAGTAGCTCTACATTGTAGTTATCTTTATGTTTGTTTTTGGGGTCCTTTGTTTATGAGATTTACTTACCAGATGAGATTGGTGTGAATATATAGCGCAAAGTCTCAAACACTCCAAAGATCAATTGTTTGTATTATTAATATTATAGCTCGGAAAGCAAAAGCTTTGCTTAGTGTTGTAATGTTTTAATCAGTATGATATCAGTGTATGATGTGCCTCTTGAATAACCAGCTGCTGTAATTAGTGTTTTTGCTGTTTTATTGGTCATGTTATGTGGGTGGAGGTTGTGGTTTTATGAGAGCTTTATATTACTATAATTTAAGCACAAGGATTTGGTTGGCTACTTGTTGCTTATGCAGTTGTTTTTGTCATTTTCTAACTAAGTACATGAAATGTTAAAGGGATCGGTGACGTTCTAAGAGGGAGAGTGAATTAGGACACTTTGAACTATTTCGACTCCAAAAATAACACATGATAAACCTATATCAAATTATATCTAGATATGCTCTAGGTTTATCTAGTGTATCTACTATACCGATCAAAGCACTTGGAACCTATCTAAAAAGGTAAATTGTAAAAATGTAAATGTGGAAACATAAATAAGGTAGAGAGAATAAACTCCGCACAAGGATTTTTTCGTGGTATCAATGGCATGAATGCTACCCCTAGTCCACGTTAGAGCTCTACAAAGGATATACTCTCGGTCGTCACCCGGGTGCGACACTTAAGCCACCAAGTCATAAAGACACGACCTCCACCCGGATGAGCCACCAAGGTAAGGTCTCACCACTAGTATCTCTTCAGATTTCTTGCCGTCGTGATCACTTCGGAGCTTGAGCCACCAAGGCAAGGGTCTTTGCGTCCTAGTACACGCTTCTCGTCGCCGCTCCACACCAAGTCAGAGGGTCAAAAAGCTTACCGATGAGTCACTAAGACTCTAAGGTACCGGTGTACCACTTGGTACAAAGTTGGATCATTCCTTGATCCACTCTCTAGGTATCAATGACCTAGCAACACTCTCTTTAGCCCTATAAGCAATAAACACTGTCTAATCTTGTGCTTAATCGTCTTGGATAATCACTTTAATCACTTTAGTGGCTTGGATGTCTTCTTAGGTGTATATGAACTTCTCTGGACTCCAGCAGCATGCCACACCTTCAAATGACTGAGTGGAGGGGTATTTATAGCCTTAAACCCGCGTACTAACCGTTAACCCAATGGCTCAAAAACGTTGTCAATATCGAATGATCCAGTGAGAACAATAGTACTAACATTGGATTATCAGGTGAGTACAGTCTCACAAACAAGCCATTGGAATCCCATTGAAGCCTCTGTGAACACCAGACTTTTTGGTTTATACTTCATCTCATCACCGGACAATCTGGTGAGTTATTGTGAGCCATTCTAGCCTTTCCTTCTTCTCTGTGTAAATTGTTTCGGTGAAAGCATCCAATGCACATCACTTGATCACTAAACTATCTGATGAGTTGACTTCAGCCAACCGAGCTAATACAACCCTGTATAGAAATAATACTTCGGCGTACACATCATTCATCATCGGACCATCCGGTGCCTTGAACTTCGTTTTTCAACACTTGGCACCCCGTGTAAATTAGTCCAGTGTTAAGTCTCTGATGTGTACAACACATACACCGGACCTTCCGGTGTGTTGACCTCTTTCTGTCTATTTGTACTGTTCATTGTCCGGTGTGTGCAACACATTGATCACTGGACCATCCGATGCTTTGATTTTCAACTTCAATGGCTGCAACCTTCTCTGGACAAATGCTTCGGTGCGTATCTTTTCTGATCACTGGATCTTCCGATGAGGTCTTCAGGCCTCTCTCCCTTTTGTCAAATATACTCCAGTGAGTTCAACACCCAGAGTACCGGACTATCCGGTGGGGCAAATCTTACTGGGACTTCTCTGATTCAGTCCAACTTTGTCCCGGTTGTGGTGGCTTCTTCATGTATTGCATCTATGAGACCTACTAACATATATTCTTAACAAATATGTTAGTCCTATTAACTATGTTGTCATTAATCACTAAAATCACAATCATAGCCTAATGGTTCCATTTTCGCTACAATTTGGTGATTGATGACAACACAACCAAAGCAAGTGACAATACCAAATGTAAAGATCATAAACGAGCACAAAGTCTTACCACATTGCTTGGATGCATGTTCTTATCACTTAGTCCTCTTTGTTATGGCTTTCTCTTTCTCTATTGCCGTTATCTCTCTTGAACGACCTATGCAAGAGCTTCATGTAACACCACAGACTACAAAACCTGGGATGCCACTAAACTACACAACCTACATCTTGTCATAAAAAAAAAAACATCATCTACTTTATAAATTTAAGCATCGCGAAAGCAATAACATAGATAAACAAGGTATGCAGAATATCACATTAACAGATAAAAACATCCTGATATGAACCAAGAGCAAAATATTAAGTTTAACATCACCACTACTCTTTAAACTTCCAATGAATGACACTAAGGACTAGACTTTGTTTATTATTACAGCACAAGATAAAAAGTGTAGACATGAAGTATAAAACGTGCTGCTACATCCCCATCCCCTCATGACATGCATCGAGTACCTGGAAAGAGTAATGCAAGGGTGAGATTGAAAATCTCAGCAAGCAAACTTGTTTTGACAAGCTATTTAAATCACAAGTTGATTAAGCATCGATTTAATATAGGACTTCTCAAGATATAAGGCATGTTAGTATAGTATTAACAATATTAAAGAATAACCTCAAATAAAGGTCACAACCACAAGTATAACTTTATATCCACAATAACATATAAATGTTATTAACTTCTATGAATGCATATGAATGCAATGATATGTCTTCTTTTACATCGCACCCCTTCTCGGGCAACATACGATGCGTACCGGTACTGTCGTGATATTTACGACATAACTTCCAATACATATGCAAATGCAAGTGCACATGACAGCAATATGCTGCAATTGTACCAAGGTGTACCACCAATAATACCTCAATTTCATTCTCAAGTCGAACAACAACATAGTTCAACAAGAATTGTAGCAACATAAAGATAGACATAAGGCAATGATTAACTATGCTTAAAGGTAAAGAACAGCATAGAATTCAGATCATAGTCAAATTTGTCATGGTTCTGAAATAAAGGTGTAAGTGATGAAGATAGCAAGTCAAAACAGTAGCAACACCATAGCTATATTTACTTGCCCTCAACCGACGATAACGGCGAACTTCAAGTATGAGACGAAGCACCACCACCTAAACACAACCATAACTCAGTACAAATACTCCTCATAACATGCAAACACATAAGACAAAGCGCTTCTACGCCCGAAACCCTCAATCAAGCAATACCGATCCAAAAAACAGCACACATGCATTAGATTGACAGGAGCAGCAGTACTTCTCTTTTTCTTATCTATTTTTCTACCACAGATATGATAACAAATAAATACACTTTAGGAAACTAAAGAACAAGGGCTACAACTTTTGTTGTGACGACATAGTTTTCCCATGCCTCTAAGGTTTCCTAAATGACATATCAAAACAGCTCTAGAAACCTACCGTCAATTTCAAACAGTAGCCACTAAAAACTGTTTATCTCCAGAAATACTCAACGAAAAAAAAATCTAAAATTTTGTGGACATGTAGATCATAACACAACCTTAAACTTTTATATAATTTGGATCTACATAAACGTCATTAGCATGGCATAAACAAGCTCGGAACTGTTCTAAACTCTCTGACGACACATGACAGACAGGCAACTTCAGAGAGCAAAATCTCCTAAACCGTGCGGCAAAAAAATCTGAAATTCACACAGCAGATAGATTTAACAGATAGCTACAACTTCCTAGTGGATCACTTCTGCAGGAAAAATCATCTAAGACCCCAAAACAATGATTTCGTCCACACTGCGCACCCAGAAAAATTTCTGCAGCTAACCTGAACCATTAACAACAGACTTCCAGGGAGATTGAGCCCTAACCTCAGGATTAAAAACGACCCTTTAAACCCCCAAAGAAAATAGCAGACAAGATTGGGCCAATACCTACGCGAGAATCACGAATTCGTTCCCCTTCCCTGCGTGCCTCTCCCTGCCATGAAGCCTGCCCTTGCCATCACCAAGCTGCACCAAAAACATGGTGCCACCACCATAAACAAGGAGGAGAAGCTCAGCCTTGGGGAAACAAGAGGAGAGCAGCGCCTACCATGGATTGGAGAGGGGCTCCAGCAGCAAAGGGGGCGCCGCCACACCAGGGAAGGAGAGGGGCTGCAACAGCAAGGGGGCACTGCCACACCAAGGAAGGAGAAGGGGCTGCAACAGCAAGAGGGTGCTGCCACACCAGGGAAGGAGAAGGGCTGCAGCAGCAAGATAGAATAGGATTGACTAGGGTTTGGCTGGGTGGAGGGGGGAAGAAAGAAGGGGAAAGGGGTGCATGGGCCTTTGGGGAGGGGCTGGGTTAACCGGTCCAAGCTCAGGTTGGCTTAGCCCACTCCCAGATTAATTTTTTCTGCTTTTTAAAGGAAATCTACTGCTGCTATTTTGCTTCAATTCCTTCTCTCTTTTTTTTTCCGGCGAGAGCGATTAAACACCAGAAACTGGAAACAACGACTTCCAACTTTTTCAAAATTTTTAGGGCGTTACATTCTCCCCTCCTTTAAAGAATTCATCCCCGAATTCAGCTATGCTACGGCAACTACGGAAAAGAAACATTCCAACTTAAGCCAAACTTAAACTGACCTTCCTCAAAGAGCGTTGGATACTTCTTGTGCATTTGCTCCTCGAGTTCCCAAGTAGCTTCACGTTCCGACTGATTAGTCCATAAAACCTTCACATATTTGATCGTCCTCCTCCTCATGATTCGCTCTAACAAGTCCAAAATACGCATTGGGTGACACTCAACAGACAAGTCCTGCTGCACTGTGATAGGCTCAAGGTCAATATTATGTTTTGGATCTCGCAGATACTTCCTTAACATAGATACATGGAAGACATTATGCACAGCAGTCATAGAATCTGGTAACTGTAGACGATAAGCCAAACTACCAACTCGAGCTATGATAACAAAAGGTCCAATGTACCTCGGGCTAAGCTTCCCTGTAGTGCCAAACCGAACAACACCCTTTGTGGGTGATACTTTGAGGAGAACCTGGTCACCCACTTCAAACTCCAGCTCACGTCTCCTCACATCTGCATAACTCTTTTGTCGGCTTTGAGCGGCCAACATATTTTGCCGTATCTCCCACACTTTCTCGGTGGTCTGTTGAACAATCTTGGGACCATGCACAACCCTCTCACCAGACGAATCCCAACACAGGGGAGAAACACACTTCCTGCCATACAAAGCTTCATAAGGAGCCATCTTAATGCTAGAATGATAACTGTTATTATAGGCAAACTCCACCAAATCAAGGTGATCCTCCCAACTGCCCTTCCAAGGTCTGAATGGTCCGCTCCGACTGCCCATCTGTCTGAGGATGGAACGCGGTACTCAAAGAAAGCTTAGTGCCCATTGCACTCTGAAGGCTCTGCCAAAACTTCGATACAAACTTGGCGTTTCGATCTGACACAATCGACTTAGGTACACCATGCAATCTCACCACTTCCTTGATATACAAGGGAACCAAATCCTGAGCTAAACTCGTCGTCTTCATAGGAATGAAAATGCGTGGACTTGGTGAGCCTATCCACAACAACCCATATGGCATCCCGCCCACGAGGTGATCGGGGTAAACCAACCACAAAGTCCATAGTGAAATGCTCCCATTTCCACTCGGGGACCTCTAAAGACTGAAGCAACCCCGCAGGCCTCTTATGCTCGGCCTTTACCTGCTGACATATACCACAAGCTGCCACATACTTGGCAATATCGACCTTCATCTTTTTCCACCAGAAGCTCTCCTTTAGATCTTTGTACATCTTAGTCTCATCAGGATGAATTGTATATGGAGTCCGATGATCCTCTCTCAAGATGTACATCTTCACTTCTGACTTCTGTGGCACACAAAGACATCCTCTGAAACGGACTACATCATGCTCATCAATGCTGAACTCCCGAAGTTTGCCAACTGCAATCCTTTTGCGAGCCTCCTGAATCAAGCGGTCATGTTGCTGTGCCTCACGCAGCCTCTCGAGTATGGGCGACTGAATGAGCAACTGGGTCTCTTCTCTTACAGTGCCTACATAGGAAAAAGAAATACACATACGATCCAATTCTGCAACCAAAGGCATCACTGTCCTAGGAACACTTGTCCTGCTTAGGGCATCTGCCACCACATTAGCCTTCCCGGGATGATACTGGATCGTCAAATCATAATCCTTTATCAACTCAAGTCATCTGCGCTGCCTTAAATTCAGATCCTTCTGAATAAAGATATACTTGAGGCTTTTGTGATCAGTAAAGATATCACAAGACTCACCATAGAGATAATGCCTCCAAGACTTCAAAGCAAACACCACTGCAGCCAACTCTAGATCATGGGTAGGATAGTTCCTCTCATGATTCTTCAACTGTAGGGAAGCATAAGCAATTATCTTGCCATCCTGCATTAGCACACAACCAAGACCAATACGGGAAGCATCCGTGTACATTGTGAAGCGCTTGCCACTCTCAGGTAAAACTAGAATAGGAGCATTCACCAACTTATCCTTCAGAGTCCGAAAACTGACCTCACAATCGTCAGTCCACATAAAAGGAACACCCTTCTCAGTAAGCTTGGTCATCGGCTTTGCAATACTAGAGAAGTCCTGCACAAAACGCCGGTAATAACTAGCAAGACCAAGGAAACTCCGGATCTCCGTCACACTGGTTGGCCTTTGCCATTCCACCACTGAAGCAACATTCTTAGGATCAACAGTAATACCATGTTGATTAATCACATGCCCAAGGAAGCTCACTTCAGAAAGCCAGAAAGCACATTTCTTCAACTTTGCATTGAACTTATTCTTCCGTAGAGCATCCAAAACAAGACTAAGATGACGCTCATGCTCTTCATCGGACTTGGAGTAGATCAAAATATCATCAATGAAAACAACAATGAAATCGTCCAAGTACTCATGCAACATCCTGTTCATTGCTTCCATAAAGATAGCAGGGGCATTCGTTAGTCCAAAAGATATAACAACATACTCATAATGCCCGTACCTCGTAATAAAAGCAGTCTTCTCGATATCCTCCTCCTTAATCCTTATCTGGTGATACCCAGAGTTCAAATCAATCTTGGGAAACACCTTAGCACCTCTTAACTGATCAAAGAGAGCATCGATACGAGGAAAAGGATACTTATTCTTGATTGTCACCTAATTAAGAGCACGATAGTCCACACATAGCCTCTTAGTGCCATCCTTCTTCTCCACAAATAGCACCGGGAAAGCCCAAGGTGACTTACTAGGTTTGATGAAGCCCTTAGAAAGAAGATCATCCAGCCGCTTCTTCAACTCCACCTGCTCCACTGGAGCCATCCGATACATAGTTCTATAGATAGGTTGCGTGCCAGGAACCAACTTGATCTCAAAAACCGCATCACGCTCAGTGGGCACACCTAGAAGTTCATCAGGAAAAACATCGAGGTAGCGACACACCACTGGGATATTCTCCACTTGCAAGGCAACCTTGCGACCAACGACCATCGACAAAAGAATGCCAAACTTCCGAGTCCAACGATCAGAAAACAACTGGCACAACAAAGAGAGAGTGTTCTTCACCGCACTCCCTTGACAGACCACCTCTCGACCTAACGGTAGCATGAATGTCATTAAGTGTATCGAATTTCTTAAGCTCTTTAGATTGTTTCTTAAGGGTCATTTGTTGCTTATTGATCAAATGAAGGAGTTCATCATAGGAAGGAGAATCCTTATCGGATTCATCATCACTTACATCGCTATCCATACCTTTGGCTATAAGATACTTGTGAGATGACTTGTGCGATGACGACTTATGTGATGACGACCTTGAGGAAGAGCTTTTCTTGGAGGAAAGGATGGTGAAGCTTTCATCACTTGAGCTTGACTCTTCATCGTCGCTCACCCATCTTCCTATGCTTACGAATGTCTTGGCTCTTTCCCTCATTTCCCTCATGTTCTTGGTCTTCTTCTTCTCCTTCTTGGTATGATAAATTATTTTGACCAAATCTTCAATGGAGATAGGCTGATCAACCTTGGCATTGATTCTCTTCATGTTCTTCTCTAACTTTGAGAAGAGCTTGACCATCTTAGGATCAATTTCTTCATTACTTGATGTGCTTTGATCATCCTCTTCATAGCTCTCTTCATCTTGATCACCATTATCTTTGCTTGAGCTTGATTCTTGCTCTTATCTCTTCATCCTTGCCTTCATGTGTTGTCATTGAGTTTGCTTGCTTGTGAGAGCAAGGTTCTTAGTGTTGGATGAGGAAGAAGCTTGCACCCCTATATTCATTGTCATCTCATCGGCGGTGATCTTGCTGAGCACTTGACTTAGTTTCATATTCTTGATGTCATTATTGTCGTAGATGATGGAGACTATCAACTTGTACTTTGGAAGAAGAGCTCGAAGTATTATTCTCACCACTTGATCATCTTCAATCGGCGTTAAACCCAACTCATTGATCTCATTAACAAGAATGTTCAAACGAGAATACATATCATTAGCACTTTCATGGGGTAGTTGCTTGATGCCATTGAGCTTAGTAACTAGCACATGATATTTCTCATTGCGCACATCCTTTGTGCTTTTATGTATTTCAATGAGACTAATCCAAATATCATATGTATTGGTGAGAGAATAAATACGATTAAATGCATCAACACATAGATGATAAAAGGATACCCTTGGTCAATGCATCTAATTGTCTCTCCTTGTTGGTGATGCGAGGTCTCATTGACAATGTGTAACACCAGGAGAAAGGCAAACATTGCGCGCCCATCGTAATACAGCTTTCACAGCTAGACGAGACATGGGAGCCTCTATTGCATCCAAAGAAAATCCTATAGCAGAAACACAGGATACCAGTTGTGTGGACCCTCCAACACAGTCAGATGTTGCGAACACGGGTAATTCCTTTAGTTGTGTATATTTTTCCCTTGTATTTTCAATGCGAAACCTATCCTCAAGTATGTGAACTCATGTTCATTAGAAGACCCCTCTTCAACCTCTCAACCTGCCAATATCACAATGTCTCCAACACGCCTATTTGTTAATGGAGATGGTAAAGTTCTTGATTGTATTTGTTTACTTTTGAAATACAATACAAAAGGAACCACTGTTTATCGTAATAATCCACAGGTGATGATGAAGTCATATTAAAAGAGGACACGGAGAAGGAGTTCTACATGTTCACTGGTCAAGGTACTTTTTTCACCGATCTCATCGATTGTTAGTATCATACTAAGCCTCCTCTAACCCCTTGATATTAAATCTCTTCAGATGGGGACAATTACGAGGATCTCAAATTTGATGAGGTTGCGATTCCATTATCACGACCTCAAGCATCCCTGATTCGTACGACCACATGTATAGCAACATACCCCAAAGGACGCACGTGCTTAAGCCCCAACCGAACTGCGAATTCTGTGACGCGAAGAAGTTCGAGTGTGAGCCTAAGGGGTTCTGCTGCTGTAATGGAAAGATTAGTTTGTCCAATCCAGATACGCCATCAGAACTTATGAGGCTATGGTCAAGCACAGATTCAGACGCTAAGCATTTTCAGGACATTATTAGATTCTTTAATGGCCATTTCCCATTCACTTCTCTTTATTATCACCTTGACAGCGAGACCACCAATATGGCAAGCAGTGGTATCTACATGTTTTGAGCCCATGACCAAATGTACCACAACATACATTCATTTGGAACTAATGGCTTGGACCCCAACATCTAGATATGTACTTCTATGATGATGACCCAAGTCTAGAGCACCGGTATCGGCGATGCCATGAGAAGTAATACCGTCAAGACCAAGAAGTCATCGCGATGCTGGTTGGAATACTTTGTGACAACCCAATCCTAAAATAGGGCAAAAATGCTCAAGGACACTTGCCTTCGACTGAGTGTTGCTCAAAATCTTCGAAAGCTTGGTCTTGGAGATTTCCGAACTGCTCAGCTCCTAAAACGACATACCGGAAAAGCACATAGTATAAACCTCTAAGGACAGTACACCAAAAAGTGCTAAATCTAGATAGAAACCCTATAAAAAGAATCTACACATTGCTACGAACATCTGGCATTAAAATCTCCTAAATCGGAGCTACGAGCAAAAAGAATTAAGCTTTTGAAGTTCCAGGGGCTAAACTACAAGTTTTAGTTGATTTTTAGAGAAAACCCAAATTAATTTTATACTGGAAATTTGATTTATGACGCAATAAAGAATTTGCTGAATTATTTCTTAACAGGAAAAACCATGGAATAGGTTCACGGGACCCGTGGACCACGGTGACAAGCTTCCTTATGGCCGGTCCACGGTCCACAGTGGACCGGGGCTCAAAGGGGTATGGGCTATCTAATCTGAACCGTCAGTTAAGATCGGGCGGCTAGGATTTAAAAAGGGGGTGGCAGCCGACGGCGTGGGACGGGGAGGCGGCAGCCGACAGTGGCGAGTGGCGGAAGCTCGCCGGAGATGCGCAAAACTACACATCCGGCCACGGTTCTCAACAGCGTTTAGCGCAAAAGAGGGAGGAGGGGATGGGGGGGGGGGTTCTCACAGCGGCTCGGCGGCGACAGAGGGGCTTTGGAGGTGACCGGCGATGGAGAGGAAGGCGGCGACATATGGAGAAGCGTCAGGGACGGCACTCCGGTGTCTAAACAGCGACGACGAGCACGGGGATCGACGCCTTAAGGTCCTGCAACACCGAAGAGGCCAAAACCAAAGTCAATTAAGGTTCAACATAGCCGAATTAAGGCGGCGGTGGACCTCTTATTGGCAACAATGGTGGTGACGGCGGCAGGCTCGATTCTAGCGAAAAAACAAAGGGGAAAACGGTGAAATGGGTGGGAAAACTCACAAGGAAGGCGATGGGGAGTTTATATGCGCGAGAGGGGGAAAGGAGGGGTCGGAATCGACGGGATTTGGCTGGTGCCCTAATTGGCAATAATGTGACCGTTTCCATACTTAAGAGAGTGGAAAGAAGGGGGAAACGACCGAAATCAAGAGAGGGGAGGGAGGGGCTCGTGGCCATGCACATTGGTTGGAGAGTGATGGCGCGGGGAGGCAGCGATTTGAAACGGCGCGTGATTTGGGGGTGATCGGGACCGGCGGTGTGAGGTTTGGGAAGGGGAGTCGGTCGGGTGGGCCCACATGGCTGTGAGACAGGGAGGGAGGGGCACAGGCCAGCTCGGCCTAACGGGCCGGTGCGGGGGGGGGGGGGGGGGAGGGGCGACCCACGGGAGAGAGAGAAGAGAGAGGGGGAATGGGCTGGCGTGGAAAGAAACGGCCCGAGAGCACTTTTCCATTTTCAAAAGTCTTTTCTATTTTGATTTCAAACAATTTTCAAAAAGGGGTTTGAAACGAGCGACATCTAGCGAATTTTTGCAAACTTTTCCCACGCATAAAAATCTATTGCAACTATGATGGCATGAATGCAACAAGCACAATTATAACCTATGGCCAATTAAATTTAGAAATTAATTTTCCATCTAAATTGAATAAAATACAACTCCTATTTAATTCTAGCAAAATTTTAAATTATTGCAAAAATTGAGATTTAGGGTGTTACAGAAGTTCCCCTCCCCATTGCGCAAATTTGCTCCAGATCATCAACGTCGGCGTCGGCCAACAACTCTTGTAGATCATCATCGACCAACATATCTTTAGCAGGTGGTATATCGATGTATTCATCGACCGGCATATTGGTGCACATGTCTTCGTTTTCTCTTTCAATGTATTGCCCTTCATGTATGATCTTAGCTTTACCGTGCTCGGTCCAACAGGTATAGCCAGGCATAAAGCCCCTTGGCATCAACTGGGAATGTATCTGCTGGGTGGTGGAGAACTACTTCTTGTTCTCGCAATCAACGCATTGATAACACATGTATTGAGACAGTGTATTTGACTTGTGCGTCGCGGCTTGTACCAGGAAAGAATCCACGCAGTTCTTGTACTTTGCACTCACACGGCTTGTATCGTACATCCATCTTCTATCCATCTACAATTGTATCATTATTGTAAATCCAAATTTATAACATCTAGAATATTTTACGATCACCAACAAATATATTACCTCGTCATCTCCTACTGGCAATTGGCCCGAGTTAGAGGAGCTGCCTTTTATATGCTTTCGCATCCGCTTCCGATGAGTATTTGTTAGTGTCATCCCTATAAATTTTTTTTATTATTCAACACCTTATCTATGACTCATTAAGGAAACATGAAAAATAAATACGCTCATACATAAATATAATTGTATCTTGCTACATACCTAAATATCATGGTAAAATTTTCTAATTCAGTACAAATCAAAATAAATACGCTCTTACCTAAAGTTTCCATATTGGGAACATGCTAATTAATTAAAATAGAAAAAATATAATTGGAGCTTTCTACATACCTAAATATTATGACTAAATTCTTTCACTAAAAATCAACCATAAATATGCTCATACCTAAAGTTTCTATATTGGAGCTTGCTAATTAATTAAAATATAAAAAATATAATTTGGAGTTTGCTATATACCTTAATATCATGGCTAAATTTTCTAATTCATTAAAAACCAATAATAAATATGCTCATACATATAGCTAATGTAAATCAATAATAAAGATACTTTCCACCATAATTGAAGCTTCCATATCATAAATGAGGTATAATTGCATCTACATTGTCTCAAAACATCATGGTCATATGTTCATCTCTATCATTTTAAAATCTAGAGCAATTTAGCAAATAAAATTCAAATAGAAATGGATTGGAGAGAAAGTTACACACCTTGGAACACCTAGGGCATAAAGATTTCTCAAAATTTTGAATCCACCAAGATCCTGGTGAGCAAAAATAGCCGCAACTGAGCAAGAACAGAGCTTCTCTCTATTGTGCTCAAGCTTGCAGAAGGAGAGGACGACTTTTATATAGCCGGGACATCACTGCCGGCTCATTTAACCAGCCAGCAGTGATGTTATGCTATCCCTGTCGGTCGGTGGATTAAGCTGGCAGTGATGAAGGAGCAGGGCATCACTGCCGGCTCAATCCATCGACCGGCAGTAATGACCCTTATCATTGCCGGTTCATAAGCCACGATGGCTGATTCTTTCCGTGTGGCTTATGAACCGGCAATATTGCTCCATCACTGCCAGTCCATTAGGAACCGACGGTGATAGGCTGGCATATAAGGCCAATTCTGTAGTAGTGGCAATTGATTTATCCCTTAATTTATGAATTCCCGGCAATTGATATGACTTGTGTTATAATCTCCGAGAGAAAGTACATTACCAGCATATAATTTGCTAACGATTTGATTTTTTCCTTGGCAATCAATTGCCCTTAATACCGTGTCATGGTGTAGTGTGTGTATTATGCACATTACCTGAAAGTTTCAAGGGTCAATAATTGTGTATTATGCATATTACCTGAAAGTTTCAGGGGCCAATAATTGTGTATGATATGCGCATTACTTGAGATTTTAAAAAAGTTGTTGTACCTTTGGATGATATTTTAGTATATATGATGAATGAGGTTTTTAAGTGAAGACAAATTCTTGTACAGTTTATTCATTTTGGTTGCGATGTGTATTGCACGTGCTCGATTATTAGTTTGTGAGGGGCAACGCCTGATCCTTTCTCCTGATTCCATGTTATAATATTTTACTTGCTGCTTATGAACCATGGCTTCATGCTCAAATATTCAATGATTTCTCTCGATCCTTATGTACCTGAATGTCTATATGATGATCCCACAGATTACATTTTCGTTAACAATGACAGGCAAATCTCAAGCATGTTCATTCGAAATTTAACTCTCTTTTTTGAGTGATTCATGTGTGATTGTTTCATTGTTGATTTACATACTTCGGCGACGACCACCGTTACACAATTGATATTTTCCTTTTCCAAGAAGATCAAAATACAACTAAAACCAATCTCTATCACAATTTATATTGTATCTTCTTCGTAGGTGTCCAAAAGCTGGACTTAGATCCGCATTATTTTAACTAACAGAGTCCAAATGAATGGTCAACGTACGCTATGTGAGCAAGCCGTATAATTAGGTTGGATGCATGCTCCACACGCAAGCAGCACAAAAAACGTAGTAGAGAAAGCGTACCTTTTGCCTCTAGATTTGGACCTAAAACAATGTGTTCCATTGTGGCCAATCCACTATATAAACACCAGTTGAGTGTTGAGACTCTTCACAACAACGCAGGACACAAATGGCTGCCTCTACCCGTGGTAGTGCAGGTGCCTTGCTCTTACTCGCATTCCTTGGCTTTGCTGCGACTCTCCCTTCTTCTGCCAATGCGAGGCATTTCCCTCGTAAGGATGGCACCAGCGCCAGCGACATCAACAGCAAGAAGCTCTCCTGGCCGCCGTTGTTCTGGAAGTCCGGCAGCGGCCATGGCTCGGGAAGCGGTCATGGGTTTGGGTGGACCATCTCACACGGTGGGCCTAACACGACCATCGGGTTCGGCGGGGGTGTTGGTGGCGGCGACGGTACTACCCGTGATGGCGGCTCTAGTGCCGGCGTCGGAGTCGGCATTGGGGTCGGTATTGACATCGGCAAGGATGGTGTGGATATGGGGATCGGTGTTGGTGGAGGTGGTGCCATGAGTACCCACAACGGTAGCGTAAGTGTGGGCAGTAGCGGTGGAGGAGGCATTGGAATCCACATCGGTTCAGATGGTGTGGCTGTCACCCATGGTGGTGGCACCAGCATAGGTGTTGGCAGTGGCGGTAGTGCATCGAGCAGCGGTAGTGGTGTTGGACATGCAGGCAATGCTACAGGGAGTGGCCAAGGCTCTGGAACTGTGAATGGTGGAACAGGGAGTGGTGGGGGGCGTGGATCTGGGGTGGGCGAAGGAGGCTACGGAGGTGGCGGCGGGGGTGGCACGGGGAGCGGCAGTCATCCCTAAGGATGATATGTTTGTGATTTGTACGTAGGAAGCGAGCTTGATTTACCAAGGTCTGTAGTGTGTAAGCTTCATTGTACCGGTTGCCATCTGAACTGTTAAGCATGTAAGGTAGGAGCTCTAGGAATTAAGTGATGCCTTTAACTGTTGATGAGTGAATAAGTGTGGCCCTGCTTGCTCATATTTCGGTGCAGATTCCATTGAGTACCGAGTTATAAAATTGAAGCTCCTACATGCATGAGTGAATCTGGCGGCGAAGTGCAGGCTGTTGGGGACTGTGATTGTGAGCTGCAATAATCTGAAAACTGATCCCCACGAGCTAGGAGACGTACGTCAGAAGCGATACCCAACAAGATTTTCTTTTATATATTGTGAATCCAATAAGAATTAAAAAACTACTTACCTTGGATCATGCGTTTCTAGGGAAACTAAGCAAGCAATGGTTGTCTGATGTAAGGGTGCAACGAGTGTAGGTTGAGCAAGTTTCATGGAATAAAACATGCAGTTTCAATAGAAGAGATCGAAAGCCATGACTAGCTAGAGCACAAATGCTGAAGTAAACCAGTAGTTCATCCTAACGTTATTAGCATGAGAACAATTCACCAATTAGTTTGTCAACATTTCAAAAAGGGAAACTCTATAGGGCGACCTGTTGGGGCTGGGGTTAGGGTTAGGGAGGGGGGTCTCCCCCCGGACTTAGATTCCTCAGTGATAAGCAACGCTCTTTAGAAACCAACAACTTGTTCATTTGAGAAATTTCTTCTTATTCTTCTTTTTTGAGATCATGAACAACTGCAACCGGACAAGAGATGCACGTTGTCGAAGTGCAAGAGAAGCAACATCTGAAATTCGACGAGTAGACCAAGGTCCCAAGGTGTGCTTGAACTGCTTCCCACAGATACAAGCTACCCGTTTAATTGCCGGTGGCATGTGATGATCATTGTATTGGCGTTAAGTAGCTGTGGACACACTTGAGGTTGCTTGCGACCAGCGGTTTTTTAGGTGCGCCGTGGGAATAAACAAGCTAATTTGACTCTTCTTGGATCCAGTGTTCCTCAAAATATCTGTTGCTTAGCGCTCTTGTTGTTGGTTGTAATCTCAACTCCAACTAATTACCGAATCCTAAGGGGTGGTGACCCCACCCAAGCGCCTTGATCGAGGACGGAAACCACCACTTGGTGGTCCTAAGTCGTCGGCGCCACAATAAAAGGGGACCCCTGCTGCCCACGATGTGCATTGATCGCTCGTGTGGCCACCCTCACCCCGACATCTTATAATTAAAACCTAAGGAAACCGATCTAAGAGGTGGCTGCAGCGACTCGAAGGTCGATGCCGTCACCGGTGGATCACCAGTGACTTCTACAATGGACCTTCCTGCATCCTCCACATCTTCGGCTCATCTTCACCAAAGTACAATACTACGTCGCGGCTCTACTTCGACCCATGAAGACATTAGTGATGGCATCTCCCAATCAAGGTCTGACCCATCTAATTCCGTGTTAAGTGAACATGTTCATGTGATTAGGTTAGACTATTAAGGCCATCATTTGGCATCATAGCCATCTAACCTAGCCTTGAACCAATCAAGTCCTAATTATTGACCTTTTTTATGCCTCTGTCAAGCCAGATTAAGTTCTTGGTGTTCATGTTTCTTGCTAATTACTTTAGTTTATGATAATTAAGGCCTAATTGTGTCAGATAGTTGATGAATCAATCTTTTTTGTGCCTTGTTAATTCGAGTTAGTCAAGCCCTAATTGCTATTGATGAGCATGTTTAGTTCTGAATTGCATGATCCTAAGTGATATTAACCCTTAATTACTCTGTTAAACCCTAATTGATGGCAATTAGCATCGGATTAGACCCCAATTAGCAAGTTTTAGGCATCTTTGCTCCTCAGATTGATCTTTAAGCATAGAGAATGAGGGGATGTTGTCAATCCGAGAAACTCTAGCCTTAATCCTTTCCTAAGTTCAAAACCCTAGAACCTCTGTCAACATTTTGTAAACTGCTGATCTTACGAACTTATAGATGGAGTAGAGGGATTTTTTTTAGACGTATCACATGGCATACACAAAGGTTTATATAGGTTCATACCTCCCTTAGGATAAAAGCTCTACATCCTATTTGTCTTATATTGATCTCCGAGACTAATTATAAGGGGGTTCTTGGCTAGCCTAGATAGATCTAAACCTAGTCGAGGGGCTACTTGTGCGTGGTCGAGGAGAGTTGGTGATGCAAAAGGCTTGAGGGCTCAAGGCTTCTGTAAGATTGAATGACTTCCAATTGGCTTATCCTTCGCAGGATCCCTTGGCTTCGTATATATAGAGGGGCATTGTACAACCTTTTGAGTCATTCCTTATCATTCTTAGAGATAAACTTCCCTTACGAGATGTCATGGAAACATATAGGTAGCTTCCATACGTCTAGGGATTCTCTTCCCAAGTATAGAGATATGCCCAGAGAATATAGGAAACCCTAGGGGATTTGGATATGGTAATTTTATACTACCCATCATCAAGCCCCCTATCAGTATGTGAAATGAGGCTTCGACGGATCAAAATCTTAGCCAGAAAAGATAAACATTTTGACCGATTGCATCTTCAAGTGGAACTTAGGTCCTCGGATAGAATTATACATCTAACTAGGATCTCAAAGTCCTCGGGTCATCTAGTTGGGATTTGAATACCTTTGAGCGTTAGGCATGCCCCCGAGAAGGTATTCCATCTAAATAGGAATTCTGAGTCATCCAAAAAATATCGAAGGGACGAGGACAAAAGTCTTATCCCTGACTGGGTTTGAATCTGTCAAAGCGGCGATTTTGTGTTGTGGTGAAAAGAATCTTTCCCAAACAACAAATCATGATGACGTTTGGAAACTGTGCACGTATGAAGGAGTAGTACGCTGTCTCCCTAGGGTACTATTCAAACTACCTCGTGTGCATCGAAAAATATTCCAAGCATTGAATGCAACGGGACATCAGCGTAGGAGATTATAGTCTCGAATTGTTTTTGGAACCGTTATTGTGCTAGTCAGAGATACGTCAAGTGCCTCTTTGTCTGTGTGAACCCGCTGAGTAGACGTAATTTGGCTGCTGGCAGAATCTTGGTTATCATGAATCATTATATGGTTAAGCATGCAGTACGATGACTGAAGATGGAGAGTCATTGCCACTCCATAGCCTAGAGGCCTTTCTAACCCATGGGTGGTAAGCATTTGCTACCCCGGGTAACATTCCTTAGCCTCCAAACCTAGTCATGGAGTCCTCATCGTCTTCTAACTCCTAAGAAGTTAGGGTTAGGGTTCCATCACCAGCAGGTCCTCTGCCCTCGTCACCAAGATCTCACCCTACATCACAAGCACCTTCCCAAGCCGAGTCCAACTCTTTTGTGGAGGTTTTCAACATCCCCTCCAACGAGGAGATGGAGGAGGAAGCAACCACTGGTTCCACAAACACTGAGGTTGATCAATACGGCGAAGCCCCGATTGCTGAGAAGTCATCCCCAAGCCAGGAGGACATGGACTAGGATCTCTTGGAGGAAGACATACAGAAAGAGGAGGAGGCAGTTCAGGAGAAGAAGGAGGAGGCCAAGGCTTCGACTTAGTCCTCATCCCGAATGAAGCCACTTCAGATTTCTTTTGATGAAAACCCTTGTTCCGCTTTCACTCACCACTACGAACGAGGTCTCGGTAGATTTTCCTTCTTTTAGCTACTTAGATGCTTCAGTTCGCTAAGTTTGAAAAGTCCAAAGAGCATAGACTGGCCACAAAGCTTGGATATGGTTTCCTGATCGGAGATCCATGGATCACAGATGCTCTCTCTCCCCATGGCATTTTGCCTCTGAAAGCGTCCTTCCTTCTCAATGCCCGGGCATCCATCCAATGCCTGATTTTTTATAGCGTCGAACATGAGCAATAGACTGAACACCCACACAATCTCGATGTGACACAACAACACTTTCCACCTCTCTTCCTTCCCTTAGATCAAATAGGAAATCCTCACTTTTCCAAGATAGAAGAGAAGCCAGCAACAAATTGAGTAGCTAGCACAAAAGCCGTGTTGCTAACACACATCCATTTTCTTGCTTGATTTTTATACAATTTTCTAAAGTGATCTGTCCAACTAAGTAGAAAAAGACGGACGAGTGTGGCTACATGTGGTATAGGGTTGCTCGTCTCGCTGTAAGTTATTGACCAGTACCAAATGTGACAACCTTCAATTCAAGTTACAAAACCATGAATTTGAAACAGAAGTTAGGGTGCTTGATGTACAAGGTTATGATCTTATTTTAGGCATTGACTGGTTGTCAAGTTTTGGTCAAATTATAGTTGACTGGTTGTCAAGTTTTGGTCAAATGACAGTTGACTGAAGTAAAGGAATGATGAAACTCAAGCATAAAGGCAAACAAGTGTTCTTAGAAGTGCAATATGTCATAGTTGAACAGAAGGTGTGATAGGGAACAGTTGATTCGCTCAAGTAAAATATGGGTCACATAGGCATACCAATAGGATAATAGGCTTGTACGTGTAGGATCGAGGGTGGCGACTAGAGGGGGGGGTGAATAGGCGCCTTAATACTTTTTTGCGAAATAGATGGCATTCTCCTATTTTGATCACCCAAAGCACCTCAAACCTTGAGCGAAAGCAAAATACTCAGAGAGACAAAGCAAGCTGGAAAGTTTCAAGGCAATATGACTCCATGGATGGAATATGAACCATAGGTTTTATTTGAGACCATTCCATGTTTCATTGAGTCCAAAAGCTTGCAACTTTGAATATGGACAAAACAAAGACAAGATCATTAGGCAAGTAAACTCTCCAAGATGGTCTAGCGGCAAGGGAATTTAAGACCTCATCACATATGCATGTATATGTGAATTCTATGCCTCTAGCATAAAGAAGAATAACCTCCCAAGGTGTTGAAATTTCATCCCAAAAGGAAAATGAAAATCAAAAACAAAACACAGAGACCTTGCAAACTTGCAAGGGAACAAATAGAAGGAAACTAGAAGGAGGGAAACTCAAGCATATGTAAAAACATAAACTTTTTGAGGAACCGTCCAAACAGTATTCTAATTAATCATCAGGAGGATCATTATTCATAAATACAACCTCAATGACTAACTAGAATACCATCCCGGTAATCCTGGCACGTGTTTTGTGCCCAATTTCGGAACACATGCCTTTCCAACATGTATACTACAACATAGCTTAAGAAAGAGCTAGTAATTAAAGTTATATTACAAGTTCTTAAGCATGCAACCATTTGCAACAGTTTACACAAAGAGAAACTACGCAACAGAAGATTAAAATCTTAATAACAAAAGGAGAGTGGAGTCATATGCCCTTAGGCTCCACCCCAAAAGCTACACCTCACCAGAGTAGGATGCACTACTCTTGCCCACCACCTGCATTGACGGACACAAAGTAGCCAAACACGCATCACCCTCACCAGCAGAACCTGAAAGCGCAGGCATGAGTACGAAGGTACTCGCAAAACCATATAGAGCACTCATAAAAAGCTCGACTCCAAGGATTATGCATTGAGCTGTTAGCAAGAGTAGGCCACCAAGTTAAGTAAAACACATGCGGTAAGAAACCTAGACACATTTATGTGAGCATCTATACTTAACTCAAAAACAACTACCTTCCTACCCTATAAACCACAACTTGAACATGTACGTATAGTAACCATAGTATCTCATCAACAAACCACCAACCAATTCCATCATACCATAACCTTATCCCACATTCGTAAACTCTACGACCGATACAAATGAAACAATAGCATGCTCATGACCGAGAGCATGTCAATCAAATTGTTCTTACACCCAGCAAAGGGTATAACTTTACCCACAGTACTCGAGGACCATTCGGCTTATTCTACTCACGATAGTACACACAAGGGGGTACTCGAGTCAACTATTCTCATACCCGGAACCACCCACTTGCAATGCCCCTATAGCACCGGGGTTACCATGAGCATGTCCCGGACACCTCCGGCTCCCTATCACCTTGCTACTCCTTTTCTTTTTTTGTTACGCGTCATAGAGCCGCAAGGCAAGTGTCGGCACGGCATATGATAATCGGCTTACCTTACCATTAGATCGGCATGTGGTGAGTACGGAAAGTGCTAGAGCCAATTGTACCGACGGACGGCCTTAAACGATGCAAGTGGTCTATGGCATTCGAGCTCCTCGCCCGAACTACCCAGAGGACTCCTCCTAGGCAGAAGATACCCCTAACACCACCCACATCTCGACTCAATCTCACATCTCAACCATCCGTCTCAACCTCATCTTTGTATCTGTGAACAATGATTAAGCCCTAAGCTCACGAACAACGGCAGCACCATGGCTCGACTTCTACTGAGGACCTAAGCATTGCTAAGCATTTTGAATAAACCTTGAAGCTAGACACCAATTATATCATCAAGGCTACAAGGATAAAGATTTATCAATAAGTCAAGGCGGAGATAATGCATCAACATAGGTTCTACCTATATCAGCCTGACACTAGACTCAACACATGCAAACATACATAAAGCATAATTTATCAATTTAGACTCCATTTAATTTGAACAAAGGGTTCAGTATGCTTAGATGCTTGCATTTCTGCTCTGGGGTTTGCCTGATACTTCCCGAACAGAACTCGCAGAAGTGGTGTGTCTCGGTGCCACCCTCGATCACACTCGCGTCACGCTCTGGACCTTCATTCGCTTAAAGAAGAACGCGTGCAATGATGATCATGAAGGAGGTGCAAAGCTTCATGACATGAGCTTAAAGCATTAACGATTTCCTTAACTTTACTTATTGTTAAATATTTCATATTTTTGGGATTAATTAAGCTTAAAACAAAGCTTAGTCCTAATTAGAAAATTAACTATGCTTAGCATGAGTCTGTGTATTTTTAGTGAATAGGGCATAAATTAACAAGATTTACAAAATTGATTTCATTAAGTTTGGAGCTACCAATAATTAATTATGGATTAATGAAGACCAAACCCTATTTTATTAACCCATGTAATTAAAATATACATTTCATAGCTCCCAGTATTTTTGTCATGTAGATTATGATCATATAAATCTAATAAAATTGGTTTCACAATTTTTGAAGCAATAATTATTTTTCTACACATTAAACAATGTTTCAGCCTATTTATCAACTGAACAACAAATCTATTTCGTGATTTTTGAATTAACCGGATTATTAAATGGCCGGAAACCCTTTTGCACCTAGGCCGGGCTAGCAACGGTAGCTAACAGCGGGCTCGGCGGGTTTGACCCGAGTCAAAATAGAGCGAGGGCGGGGCTCCACAATGTCGGCGGCATGACCTGGCATTGCTGGCGGCGAGCGGCAGCACAGCTCGGCCAGCCAAGGGCACTAGTGGCACCAGCGCATCCACGCAGTCCTGACTGACAGACACGTGGCTGACAGCAATGACCAGAGGATGGCAATGATGGCTCACGGCGGAAACAACATGATGGCGGGTCGGTTCGGCTCACCGGCGGCTAAACGACGACGTAATCGACTCGGCCGAGCACTCCCACAACATCTACACAGGCATGTGGATACAATGGCATGGCTAGTTTTCAATGGGCCGATGGTGGCCCGGCCGGCAGTGTGCACCGAGGTGGTGGCGGCGGGCGCCTCACGCGGAGAAGCGCACCGGCGATAGGCAAAAGTGAAAACTACGTGTGGAAAGGGTTCAAGAGATCGCAGGGAAGCTCACCATGGTGTCGGTTGGGCCAGAGAGGCGGTGGCTCAATGGCTCGGTGGTGAGGTGTGGGGTGGAACTGCCGGAGCCGAAGGATAAGAGGGGCGGCGCGACGGGTTAGTGACAGATTCGGAGGGGAAAACGGTCAAGGAGCCTTTAGTGACCTTCCTTCGTGCTTCTCATGGCTCAGGCTTCGAGGGAGCTCATGGGTGGCACGACGGATTTTGCTGATGAAGTGGTGTGCTGCTGTGCAACGCTGCTCTGCTAGAAAGCGACCGAGAGAGAGGGAGCAGAGAGAGAGAGAAGAGCAAGTGAGGGCAGGGGGATAAGGACCGCGGCCACACCTCGGTGCCGTGCTTCGGTTTGTCTGGCGACATGGCCGGCCACCTGAGTCAACAAAATCGGTGGCTGCCAGAGAGCAGGGCGGCCAAGACGCAGAGTGAGCAGAGAGGATGACAAGGTGGGCCTGATGAATAGTAGCTAACTAAAGAAAATATCTCTGCCAATTTTCTAATTCATGTGTAGGTCTTCCTGTGGTCCAAAATTCATGGGACAAATTTTATGTGAAACTATAATTCATGTGCAACCCATTTTAACTAGTTTGAACCATAATTCTTGAGGCAATTTAAATCTAAAATTCTCCAAATATACAAGCTTTTCTAACTTGTGGAAATTTTTATGCCTTAAAAATCATTCCCAAAAATTTCGGAAAAATCACTAATATTCCTTATTTGACATGGACTAATTTCTAAAATTATTTCCAACCTTATGTTTCATAGAAATATTGTGAGTTGCTTCACAAAGCACCTCTTAACATCAATTTTCACAACTTATGTTTAAGTGAATTTGCATGTTAATAATTACTCAAAACAATGAAACATGATGCTAATGATGCTTAATGACATGCTTAAGCCATTTGGGCTATTACAAAACTGCGCCCCCCCCCCCTTAAAAGAAACTCGTCCCGAGATTTTGGTGGAGTGCGGGGAAGAGAACGATGGAAAGGAGTTTCCAGGACTGGAACAATAATGGCATCACTAGATGATACGACCGTGTTGCCTGGCATATTTCTCAAACCTTGGGAAAAGTCTCAGGTTTCTGAGTGCCATATTCACCTAGACAAGTTAATCTTATATCAAGGATATTACAAGATAACAAGGTGGGTGCCAGGTGAGTGACGGTGGTGTCATCATCCTTTCTCATCTCAGTTCACTGACATGACAAAGTTACAACTTCTATTTATATTCATGAGAAAACAAAGGTGAAGGTGGTCTCCTTGGTGACTTGATGGTGATTATGTACATATATAAGAAAAACAGGAATACAATATTCCTACTAACCCACGGGTGGTGTGGGCGGGACGACAAAACTTTCATCTACTCAAAAGTGAATGCATCTCAACATCATGCAGGGTGCTTCATGACGTCTACATTACTATAGCACCATTTACATGCTGGTGAGGAATAGAACTAATGCAACACTCACAATTTGGAGAAAAACTCAGGATAATCGGCACGAAGCGGATCCTCACGTTCCCACATCGCTTCGCCTTCGGAGTGATTGCTCCACTGAACCTTGAGAAACTTAATTGGCTTGAGCCGCGTCTTCCGTTCGGCTTCCTCAAGAATACGAATTGGATGTTCGCAATAGGAGAGATCCGGCTGCAATTCTTGGTTTGCAACTTCAATGACTTCGGCTAGGACTCGAAGGCATTTCTTTAATTGAGAGACATGAAAGATGTTGTGCACGACGGAGAGGGACGGAGGCAAGTCCAATTGATAGGCCACCTCTCCACACCGAGCAATGATTTGAAATGGACTAACATAGCGAGGTGCTAGCTTCCCTCTGACTTGAAAGCGTCGAACCCCTTTGAGAGGCGACACCTTAAGATAGACGAAATCCCCAACCTCAAACACAAGATCTTGTCTACGGTGATCCACATAGCTCTTTTGTCGGGACTGGGCCATGAGGAGGCTCTTGCGAATCGTCAGAACATATTCTTCTACCTCCTTGACCAAATCTGGGCCGAGAAAAGCTCTTTCACCGGATTCAGACCAATTCAATGGCGTTTGGCATCGTCGGCCACACAAAGCTTCAAACGATGACATCTCAATGCTCGCTTGGTAATTGTTGTTGTAGGAGAACTCTGCAAATGGCAAGAAGATTTCCCACTTCTTCCCATATGGGAGGACACAATCCCTCAACATATCTTCTAAGATTTGATTAACCCTCTCGGTTTGACCGTCGGTCTGAGGATGCTATGTAGTACTGTGGAAGAGCTCGGTTCCCATAGCTTCATGAAGGCCCTTCTAGAAAATGTGAAGTGAATTGAGTGCCTTGATCAGAAATGATTTTCTTCGGAATCCCATGGAGGCAAACAATCCGAATGAGGTACAGCTCCGCATACTGCTTGATCGAAAAGGTGGTCTTGATGGGCAAGAAATGAGCAGACTTCATCAACCTGTCCACAATGACCCAAATTGAGTCATACCCATGAGAGGTCTTCGGCAATCCGATAATAAAATCCATACCAATCTCCTCCCACTTCCAGGATGAAATGGGCAAGGGCTGAAGCATACCGGGTGGCTTAAGATGCCCGACCTTCACTCTTCGGTAGATGTCACACTCAACTACATATCAAGTGATCTCTCGCTTCATGCGAGTCCACCAAAATCTGGGATTGAGATCCTGGTACATCTTGGTACTCCCTAGGTGAATGGATAGCAAGGAATCATGAGCTTCATCCAGGATCTTCTTTCTCAACTTCAGAACTTTAGGGACCACTAATCTCTTCTCAAACCACAAGACACCCTCGTCGTATAGGGTAAAGCACTTGGCTTGCCCCTCCTTGATCTTATCATGAATCCTTTCCATGCCCTTGTCCTTCTTCTGAGCTTCCTTAATTTGATTGATGAGAACGGATTTTACCTCCAAGTTGGAAAGGTAACACTCTGAAACCATCTCAAGACAAAGTCTTCAAAAATCATCAAGAGGGTGGAATCCTTGGGTGGGACCATAAGACAATGACAATGAGCCTTTCGGCTTAAGGAATCGGCAACCACATTCGCTACCGGGATGATAATGTACTTCCAGCTCATAATCCATGATTAGCTCGAGCCATCTTCTCTGCCTCATATTCAGATCGGCCTGAGTAAAAATGCACTGGAGACTTTTGTGATCCGTATAGATACGGCAAAGATTTCCCAATAGATAATGGTGCCAGATCTTCAAGGCATAGACAACTGTAGCGAGCTCTAAATCATGGGTTGGGTAGTTCTCTTCATGGCGCTTCAATTGCCACGAGGCATAAGCAACAACTTGGCCGTCTTGCATGAGGACACATCCGAGGCCTATGCAGGAAGCATCGCAATAGACATCGAAAGCCTTGTCCACTTCAGGCTAAGCGAGAATGGGAGCAGTCGTGAGAAGTTCCTTCAAGGTTTGGAAAGCTGACTCACATTCATTGGACCACCTGAACACGCTACCTTGCTTCAATAGCTCAGTCATGTGCTTGGCAATCTTGGAGAAATTCTCAATGAACCTACGGTAATAGCCCGCGAGTCTAAGAAAACTCTAGATGTCAGTGACATTCTTGGGCTGAACCCAATTGAGTACATCTTGCACCTTGCTCGGGTCAATGACAACACCGTTATCAGATGGAACATGCCCTAAAAAGGTGACCCCTTGAGCTAGAACTCACATTTACTAAACTTGGCATAGAGTTGGTGATCTCGAAGTTGACAAAGAATGACACGGAGGTGCTCAGAATGTTCCTCTTTAGTCTTGGAGTAGATAAGAATGTCATCGATGAAAACTACGACAAACTTGTCGAGTTCCTCCATGAAGACTGTGTTCATCTAGTACATGAAGAATGCTAGTGCGTTAGTCAAGCCGAAAGACATGACGGTGAACTCATAAAGCCCATAGTGGGTAGAGAAAGCCGTCTTTGAAATATCCTCCGGTCGAACCTTTAATTGATGGTAGCCCAATCTCAAGTCAATCTTAGAGAAGACCCAAGCACTGGCCAACTGATCAAATAGAATATCGATCCTAGAAAGCGGATACTTATTCTCGACAGTGACCTCATTCAGAGGACGGTAATCCACACATATCCGCAGAATGCCATCTTTCTTCTTAACAAAGAGCACTGGACATCCCCAGGGTGAGGAGCTCGGATGAATGAAGCCCTTTGTAAGCAACTCCTGAATTTGCTTCTTCAATTCCGCTAACTCATTTGGCGGCATCTTGTATGACCTCTTCAAAATTGGGGCCGTACCGGGAACAAGATCAATATAGAATTCTACTGCTCTGTCGGGTGGCATTCCTGGTAGTTTGTCTGGGAAGACATCAGGAAATTCAAAAACCAGAGGAATATTCAGAAGATCGTGGCTGTTGCATCCTTCAGAACATATAGGTGGAGACCTCCTTCTCCAAGGTGAAGAGAAACCCGTTCACCCCTTAGACTTTTGAGAAACACGACTCTCTTGGCACAATCAAGTCGAGCACTATATTGGGCTAACCAATTCATTCCTAAAATTATGTCCATTCCTCTGGTATCCAACAAGATCAAATTTGCCAAAAATTGTACTCCCTCAATGAGAATCTTGGCCTTAGCAACAACTCGATTGGTTATTAACTTAGTCCCGGGTGCATCGATATGGTAGGCAGAAGGCAGGATCTCGATAACTATATTGCGTCTCAAAGCATAACCCTCCTTGATGAATGAATGGGATGCACTAGAATCAAAAAGAACAATTGTGGGATGAGAATTCACAAGTAGTGTACCGATGAGTACGCTATCGTCCTCCTGAGCCCCTTCATTGGTGACGTGGGGCACTCGGCCACGCTTGGGGATGTGTGTAGCCTGGGAGGCTTGTGGAGTAGATTGAGCAGGTGGTGGCCTTGGAGCAGTCACCATGGCTCCCAGCTTGGGGTAAGGGCAATCACATGCATAGTGCCTGATGCGCCCACAGTTGTAGCACGGGCCGCCGGGGCCACTTGTCACACTCACTTGGTATCCTGCGGGTCTTGAAGGTTGTCCTTGCGGAGTGAAGGGAGACGGGCGTCGTACTATCCACATCGGCCATGGAGCAGTCGAGGTTGACATGTGAGATGGTGGAGGTTGACTCTCTGTGCGGGTACGTTGAGAGGTCCTGCCCATTCAAGGCAACAGAACCCTCTCGCGTTTCTTCTCCTCTTGATGGCCCTTCATCTTGAACTCAACGATGAGGGAGGTGCTCACCAACCTATTGAAGTCGGCGAACTCATGAGCCGACTAGTGATCTTGCATCTTGGGATAGAGGCCATTCACAAAGCGGTATTGCTTTTGCTCGTCAGTGTTGACCTCGTCCGGCGCATATTATGCAAGGTGGTTGAATACCTGCACGTACTCCATAATAGATCTGCCCCATTGTTGAAGATCCAGGAACTCTCACTTTTTATTTCCATTATCCCCTTGGGAATATGATAATCACGGAATGCCTGGCAGAACTCCGCCCAAGACACTCGGTGGTTGGCGGGGTGCATGGCTAAGTAGTTGGACCACCACACTGTCATGTCCCAAATCCTTAATCACGCAATTAAGCATAATCATGCTTTTAAGCATTATGTTTAATTTTGTTTTAATTTTGTGCAATTATAATTTGGAATACTAATCCACTTCGTTAAAAGCCAATTGGATGAGAGAAAAGAAATTCGGGAGGGAAAATAATGAAATTCGTAGTCAAAACGGACACTTTTCTCTAAAACATGGGCCCCACATGTGGGCCAACCACCCCACCTCCCTATGGGTAGCAGCCCACTCTCTCTCTCTCTCTCTCTCCCACCTTCTCCCGAGCTCCAACCGGCCAAGGCAAGAGGAGCACCCCCTCTCTCTCAAACTCTCTCTTCCTCCCTCAAATCTAAGCACAAGAGGAGGATTTAAGGTATGCATGTGGTACCATTGCATTCTCTAGCTCATGAGCTGCTCTTCTATCCAATTCTTTTCATTTTTGTGGAAGATTCGAGTAATTCTTGAAGTTCTTGGCGTTCTTGAGCTTTTTGGAGCAAAAATGGAGTTTTGGGCGAATATGAGCTCTAGAGTCATGTTGCTAGTTGATGAGTAAGTTCCAGGATCCTTGAACTACCGCTAACATGTTCCCTTTAGGCTTGGAAAAGATCACAACTCGAATCGACCAAAAATCCACCCAAGAGCAATTTTCTGGGCTGACCCGGATATTCTAGCATCACACGGATACTCCGGGTTTAGCAAAAATCGTCCGTCGAATTGTGTTCAAAATTGGTTAGGGTTTAGAATGCAAGATGGGTTTAGAATCCTTTGGATAGGGCATATACACGTTTGTGTAGCACAGATTTCTAAAGTGAGTCGAATCACCTAGGAGAAAAGTTGTGGAAAATCCCAAGTTTGTATCACCCGGATAATCCAGGTAAGCCCGGAGATTCTGGGTAGCTGCATTAACGAATAACCGAGAGCCTCTCTCGGAGCCTCACCCGAAGTGTCTGGCACATCCCGGATAGTCCGAATAGTGGCTAACCAAGAGCCTTGATCGGAGGATGGTACGGAGGCTCCGGAACCTGGATATTCCAGATTTACCTAGATACTTTGGGTCAGATAAGCAAAAGGTGGTAACAAAGTGCCTCTTCCGGAGGTTCACCCGGGGGGTCCAAACCCGAATACTCCGATCCAACCCGGATACTCCGGATGGCTGTTATTTTTCGGATTTCATTTAGATCATTTAGTATTGCATTGATTCGCATATCTTATACTTCTAGCATGTTGTTGAACATTGTGGCATACCTTGTTGCATTCATTCATGCTCATCATTGCATGCATTCTTGTTTAGCGAACAAGGAGCCGGAGCGGGAGACGACCGTGGTCGAAGACGACTCCAATCTTCTGAATTTCTACGAGTGTTGTGTGGGTAACTATAGGCAGCCACCTGAGCAGCCAGGCAAGCATCTATCATATTGCACCTTTGTCGAATTGAATGAAATCTAAATATTGATAAACTATGCTTATGTATAGGTTTGCATGTATAGGGAGTCGATGTCGGGTTTTTATGGGTAGAACCTATGTTAATTGCATAATCCCTACCTTGAATTGTTCATTTATATCCTTGTAGCCTTGGTAATGTGGTAAATGTCTATGAGTAGATCCAAATGCTTAGAAATGCATAGGTCCTCGATAGAAGACGAGCAACGGTTCGACCATTGTTCGCGAGCTTAGGGCTTACTACTTGTTCACGTATATGGTTATGTGGATATTGGTTGGATGAGTGGTGAGTATGAGATGAGATGTGGGCGGTGTTAGGGGTGATGTCTGTCTTGAAGGAAAGTCATGGGGGCAGTTCGGGAGAGGAACCCAGGCACCGTAGACCACTTGCAGTATTTAAGGCCGATCATCGGGGTAGTTGGCTTTAGCACTTACCTTACTCACCACATGCCGATCTAATGGTAAAGCAAGCCGAATACCTTTGCAGCTATGGCTTTGTGGGCCTGAACATCGACAGTTTGAGCGAGCGGGCTTGTAAGTGGTACTAGTTTGCTCCGGGAGTAGTTCTAGTACCGCCGCACCGAGCGATTCACGATTCACACGGTTGGGCCTGGTTGGGAAAAGTTGTCACGAGTACCCCCTTGTGTGCACTTTAGCGGGTGGCACAAGCCGTATAGTCCTCATGTCGTGTGGGTCCAAGAGTATCCCCCTGCAAGGTGTATAAACAGTTCAAACTACCGCGCTCTCGGTTATGAGCATGCTATTGCTTCATTTGCATCCGGTCGTAGAGTTCTCGTATGTGGTTATTAGTTCGGATATGTGGTTGATGGTTTGGTTATTATGGTGATGGATGAGTTGGTTCAGTTTTCTTATATGTTCAAAAACTTATGTTACATTTATGTTACAGTTTTATTTATGTTCGGTTGGTTATTGCAGGGTAGAATGGCATGTTTGGTTAAGAATAGGTGCTCACACATATATGTATCGGTTGCTTACCACATATGTTTTACTTAACCTTATGGCCTCTCCTTGCTAATAGCTCAATGCATAATCCTTGGAGTAGGAATATTATATACCCATATTGTGTAAGTCTTGCGAGTACCTTTGTACTTAGGGTGATGCCCTTAAGTTGATGCAGGTATTGCTGCTGCCGAGGAAGAGGCTGTCTTTGGATACTTTGTTCCTACCGATCAGGGTGGCAGGCAAGAGTAGTTCATCTTACTCTAGGAGTTCTTGCTTTTGGGACAGTGCCTAAGGCCATGTGGCACCGCTCTCTCTTTTATTGTATAGGTTTGTTCCGCTGTGTAGTTGTTGTTTCCCTTTTGCTATAAATTATTGAAAACCGTTGCATGTTTAAAGAACTTGTAATATAATGTTAATTACTCGCTCTTTCTTAAGTTATGTTGTGATGTATCATGTTGGAAGGCATGTGTTCCGATCTTGGGCCCAAACACATGCCAGGACTACTGGAGCGGTATTCGTGTTAATCGTTGAAGTCGTGATTAAGTAAATGATCGACTTAATGATTAATTCAAATATTGTTTAGACGGTTCCTCACAGCGCATGTCTCCTGGTCGATTGGCTGCAGTGTTGGGCACCAATGTTTCTATTCCGCTGCAGATATATACATAGAAGACAATATATGTCAATTGTTGTAAGAGTTTGACGTTTATTTCTTTAAAGTATTGCTTTTGTTACTTCACCTGTGACGTCCTTATGTGTGTTAAACATCCTGGGCACACATAAGCCGCATCTGGTTTTGTTTGTTAAAACTGGGTGTGACATAAACTTGGTTCAATTCATCATTTAGAACGAAGAGAAGAAAAAATAGAATAGAACAAGATAAGTATAATTATGGTAATTCAAGGGAAATTCATCAATGCCAAGAGTTGATCCTAAGGAAAATAAAATGAATGTTGCTCGCGTATGAGCCTTTACTACATCATGACCAAATGTTCTTCTATAAATAAAATCATATGAACTAACTAAAGCAAATGACTCTTGGCTGATAACTGTGGGAACTAGTCCATATCCCTGTGCCGGTCATGGTATACCTCTCTAAAGAGGACATCACCTTCAAGGTTATAGTCACCATCTTTGTCCTTGGTGGCGGCGGCGGTAGAGGTAGAGAAGCGGGATTGATGTCCATGGCTGCAGTCTCCAACATCTTTTTTTTACCAAAAAAGCTATGAGGGAGTCTCCGATGTCTTCGCAGGCTTGGTCAGTTCTAGGAGGTGTGCTTTGGTCCTAGCATCTTCAGGCACCTGGAGGAAGCGTGCCTCTGGGTTATGACACTTCTTCCACTCTTGATAAAGCTCAATCAGGTGTGGTTCAATGGTGCAAGTGCAGGACCAATGCTTTAGGGATCCACAGTGTTAGCAACCCTTCGTAGGGTGTTGAAACCCACTTGGATCATTGTTGGAGCCCTCTAAGACTTCCCTGTTCCATTGGGATTCAAGCCTTGCATCTTAAATTTCCCACCACTATGACCCTTTTTAAAACTATGCCATCGACTCTTGTTGCTGAAAGGAGCCTTGCTCTTATTGGTGTGGAAACTAGCATTACTTCAGACACTTCTAGTGTATCATGTTGGAAGGTATGTGTTCCGATCTTGGCACAAAATAGGTGCCGGGACTATCAGAGCGGTATTCAGGTTAATCGTTGAAGTCGTGATTAAGTAAATGATCGATTTAATGATTAATTCAAATACTGTTTGGACGGTTCCTCACAGCGTGACATCAGAGCTTGGTTTAATTAAGTAGCCTAAACACAATTTAGAACGTTGTTTAATAAGTGGTCAACTTCACCTAAACAACTCACTAAGTTTTGTTTATGCCTCTTCATGATCAATATGTATGAAAATGCAATATTATGCCCCTAAGTATAACTGCTTGTGAGTTCTGATATTTGTTGTGAAGACAAGTGCTTGAGAAAGAAACGTATAGTTAAGGGTCGAACATATTTCAATATTTTATTGTTCATTTTGCACCATGCCTTTGAACATGCATTTTCATCATTATGTAGTATACGGATCCAAATAAGCGAGCTCCGACATAGCAAGGTAGCATTAGTTGGAGTTTGATTTTTCACCTATATCGGAATCTAACCTTTCACATCTCTTTCTTCTCATCGCCACAATAGGATGAGAACCCGTGGCAGTTTGGGAGATCTTCCCGAGGATTCTAATGAGAACAACCCTCCGCCACCTCCACCGCCGAGCATGGCGAATGTCCTAATCCAAATCGAGCAAAACTGCCAAGCTCAAACGGCGCTCCTCGAGGCTCTCGTGTGCAACACGGCCCCTCAAGGAGGAGGTGGGGCTGGGCGCCGAGATGATTTCTCAGATTTCCTGCGGACTCAGCAACCTACCTTCACGCGTGCTGAGGATCCACTCGACGCCGACCATTGGCTTTGCACCATCGAGCAGACGGGCTTTGCACCATTGCTCTCCTTCAGTGCGAGGACCACGAGAAGGCACTTTTCACCGCCCATCAACTTCAGGGTGCGACGGGCGTGTGGTGGTCCAACTATTTGGCCATCAGGCGTCTTGGGCAGAGTTCCGCTAGGCATTCCGTGACTTTCACATTCCTAAGGGTCTTATGGAGATCAAAAGAAGGGAATTCATGGACCTCAAGCATGGAGGTAAATCAGTGATGGAGTACGTGCAGGTGTTGAACCATCTTGCTCAATATGCTCAGGATGAGGTTGACACTGATGAGCGGAAGCAATACCGCTTTGTCAATGGTCTCAACTCGAAGATGCAGGACTGGTTGTCCGCACACGAGTTCACCGACTTCAACAAGTTGGTGAGCATGTCCCTCACGGTGGAGTTCAAGCTCAAGAACCACCAAGAGGAGAAGAAGCGCAAGAGGGGTCCGTCGCCTTTCATGGGCAGGAGCTCTTAACGCGCCCGCACAAAGAATCCATCTCCACCATCTCACATGTCGGCCTCGACAGCTCCACGACCGAAGTGGATGGTGCGCACCCATCTTTCTCCACTCCACAAGGGCAGCTTGCAAGACCCGTTGGCTCTCAAGTGAGTGTGACCGGTGGCCCCAGCGGCCCGTGCTACAACTGTGGCCGTGTCGGCCACTATGCTCAGGATTGCCCATATCTGAAGCTGGGAGCCATGGTGACCATTCCAAGGCTACCACCTGCTTAGTCTGCACCGTAGTCCTCTCAGGCTATGCACATCCCCAAGCATGGCCGAGCGCATCACACCACCGCTGAAGGGGTTCACGAGGGTGACAACGTACTGATGGGTACGTTGAATATGAGTTTTAATTCTTTCATCATTTCTGTAGTTGTTCTATTTGATTCTGGGGCTTCTCACTCCTTCATAGCTATGAGTTATGTTTGGCGTGATGGGCTGAAAATCAGTACCACTCCTACGCCGTATGTTATAGACGCCCCCGGAGCCAAGGTTCTAGTTAACCAGTGTGTGACCAAGGCATCAGTGATCATCAACGAAATGCCCTTTGTTGCAAATCTGTTGGTGATGGACTCGAAGGGGATAGACATCATATTGGGGATGAACTGGCTCTCTAAGAATAAGGCTGTCATGGATTGTGCTCAGTGGACAATTACTCTAAATGGTCCATCCGGCACCCAAATTCAATTGAAGCTTGAGGGTGTCGATTCTTGTCTTTTTCTTTGAAGGCTGTCCCCACTTTAGATCTGTTGAGTATTCCTGTGGTGTGGGAATTCCCGGATGTCTTCCCAGATGAACTGCCAGGGATGCCGCCCGACCGTGCAGTGGAGTTCTCAATTGATCTCATGCCTGGTGCAGCCCCAATTTCGAAGAAGTCATATAAGATGTCGTCAGTGGAGCTAGCTGAGTTGAAGAAGCAATTACAAGAGTTGCTTGTAAAGGGATTCATTCATCTGAGCTCCTCACCCTGGGGATGTTCAGCACTCTTTGTGAAGAAGAAGGATGACACTTTGCGGATGTGTGTTGATTACCGCTCGTTGAATGAAGTCACTGTGAAGAACAAGTACCCTCTCCCTAGGATTAACATCTTGTTTGATAAACTAATAGGAGACTGGGTCCTCTCGAAGATCGACTTGAGACTGGGCTATCATTAGATTAAGGTCCGGCCGAAGGATATTCCAAAGATGGCTTTCTCGACCCGCTACGGGCTATATGAATTCACAATCATATCCTTCGGATTGATGAATGCGCGGGTATTTTTCATGTATTTGATGAACACGGTATTCATGGAGGAATTAGATAAGTTTGTCATGGTTTTCATCGACTACATTCTCATATACTCCAAGACTGATGAAGAGCGTGTTGAGCACCTCCGTATTGTTCTTGGCCAGCTCAGAGATCATCAGCTTTATGCCAAGTTCAGCAAGTATGAGTTCTAGCTCAGGGAGGTAGCTTTTCTGGGTCATGTTCTATCAGAAAACGGTATTGCAGTTGACCCAAGCATGGTGCAAGATGTGCTTAAATGGGTACAACCCAAGAATGTCATGGACATCCGGAGTTTTCTCAGACTTGCGGGCTATTACCGCCGGTTCATCGAGAATTTCTCCAAGGTTGCCAAGCCAATGACCGAGTTACTGAAGCAAGGCAACAAGTTTGAGTGGTCAAGTGAGTGCGAGTCTGCTTTCCAGACTTTGAAGAAGTTGCTCACGACCGCTCCAATTCTCACTCAACCAGATATGAGCAAGGGTTTTGATGTCTATTGAGACGCTTCCCGCACGGGCCTCGGATGTGTCCTTATGCAAGACGGCAGGGTTGTCGCTTATGCCTCACGACAGTTGAAGCACCACGAGGAGAATTATCCAACACATGATTTAGAGCTAGCTGCAGTCGTGCACGCTCTGAAGATCTAGCATCATTATCTGATGGGGAACTTGTGCCGTATCTATACGGATCACAAGAGTTTGAAGTACGTTTTCACTCAAGCCAATCTGAACATGAGGCAGTGAAGATGGCTCAAGTTGATCAAAGATTATGAACTGGAGGTTCATTATCATCCAGGCAAAGTGAATGTGGTTGCCGATGCACTAATCCGGAAGGCTCATTGTCATTGCCTTAGAGTCGAGCCCGGGAAAGCCACACTTTGTGATGATTTTCACCGACATGGGCTCAAAATGGTTCCAGATGGCTTCCTAGCTAATTTGGAGATCAAATCCACTCTCTTGGATGATACCAAAGCAGCTCAAAAGGATGATAAGGGCATGGCCCGAATTCGGGAGAAGATGAAGATTGGCAAGACCGTATGCTTTTCTGAAGATAATCAGGGCATTCTGTGGTTTGGGAACCAACTAGTGGTTCCAAGGGTCGAAGCACTGAGGAAGAAGATTCTTGATGAGGCTCATGACTCTTTGTTATCCATTCATCCAGGGAGCACGAAATTGTATCAAGACCTCAAGCCATGGTTTTGGTGGACTCGTAAGAAGCGACAGATCGCTCGATATGTAGCTGAGTGTGATGTTTTCCGAAGAGTGAAGGCCGAGCACCTCAAGCCAGGAGGTACACTTCAACCTTTGCCCATTCCTTCCTGGAAGTGGGAGGAAATTGGAATGGATTTCATTACCGGCTTGCCGATGACCTCGAATGGGTATGACTCCATATGGGTCATTGTGGAACGACTCATGAAGCCAGCACATTTTCTTCCCGTGAAGATCCAATACAATGCAAAGCAGTATGCAGAGTTGTATCTCACCCGGATTGTGTGCCTACAAGGGGTTCCAAAGAAGATCATTTCTGATCGAGGCACACAATTCACTTCTCACTTATGGAGGAGCTTTCAAGAGGCTATGCAAACCGAGCTCTTTCATAGCACGGCATACCATCCTCAGACCGACGGCCAAACCGAAAGGGTAAATTAGATTTTGGAAGACATGCTTCGAGCTTGTGTTCTCACTTATGGGAAGAGATGGGACATATAGTTGCCCTTCACTGAGTTCTCATACAACAATAGCTTCCAAGCGAGTATGGAGATGTCATCATTTGAAGCTCTATATGGCCGAAGGTGCCGAATGCCGCTGAATTGCTCTGAATCTGGCGAACAAGCTTTCCTAGGTCTGGATTTCCCATGTTCTAAATATCCGCAAGAGTCTTCTCATGGATCAATCCCGGTAAAAGGGCTATGCAGATCGTCACCGCTGAGACCTCGAGTTCGCAATTGGAGATCATGTGTACCTCAAGGTTTTGCCGCTCAAGGGTGTTCGCCAATTCCAAGTTCGAGGAAAATTAGTGCCTCGATATGTGGGACCATTCCAGATTGTTGCTCGACGTGGAGAGGTGGCATATCAACTGGACTTGCCTCCGTCTCTCTCCACCGTGCATAACGTCTTCCATGTGTCACAACTGAAGAAATGCCTCCGAGTTCCAACCGAGATCATTGATGTTACACCTCAGGAGTTGCAGCCGGATTTGTCGTATTGCGAGTGACCGATAAGGATTTTGGGTGAAGCCGAGCACAAGATGTGGAGAAGTTCCATCAAATTCATCAAAGTCTAATGGAGCAACCACTTGAAAGATGAGGCAACTTGGGAGTGTGAGGATAAGATCTGCTCTGAGTATCCCGAGCTCTTTGCAGGCTTGTAAAAGTCATTGTAAATATTGCACAGTTGGAACATTTCGCATGTATGTGTTCATCGCCATGTGGAATAAAAAGGTGTGCATTGGATTCCATCTCTCACAGCATGATGTCTATTCACAGCATGCTCATCGTTCTATTCCCCCGACTCATACCGAATCTCGGGGCGAGATTCTTTTTAAGTGGGGGGGTGGGGAGGTTTGTCACGTTCCAAATCCTTAATCACGCATTAAGCATAATCATGCTTTTTAAGCATTATGTTTAATTTTGCGTAATTGTAATTCAGAATACTAATGCACTTTGTTAAAAGCCAATTGGATGAGAGAAAAGAAATTCAGGAGGGAAAAGAATGAAATTCGTAGTCAAAACAGACCTTTTTCTCTAAAACGTAGGCCCCACATGTGGGCCAACCACCCCACCTCTCTATGGGCAGCAGCCCACTCTCTCTCTCTCTCTCCCACCTGCTCCCGAGCTCCAACTCATCAAGGCAAAAGGAGCACCCCCTCTCTCTCAAACTCTCTCTTCCTCCCTCAAATCCGAGCTCAAGAGGAGGATTTAAGGTATGCATGTGGTACCATTGCATTCTCTAGCTCATGAGCTGCTCATCTATCCAATTCATTTTCATTTTCCTGGAAGATTCGATTAGTTCTTGAAATTCTTGGCGTTCTTGAGCTTTTTGGAGCAAAAATGGAATTTTGGGCGAATATGAGCTCTAGAGTCGTGTTGCTAGTTGATGAGTAAGTTCCAGGACCCTTGGACTACCCGTAACATATTCCCTTTAGGATTGGAAAAGATCACAACTCGAATCGACCAATAATCCACTCGAGAGCAGTTTTCTGGGCTGACCCGAATATTCTGACCTCACCCGGATACTCCGGGTTAAGCAGAAATTGTCTATCGAATTGTGTTCAAAATTGGTTAGGGTTTAGAATACAAGATGGGTTTAGAATCCTTTGGATAGGGAATATACACGTTTGTGTAGCACAGATTTGTAAAGTGGGTCGAATCATCGATGGGAAAAGTTGTGGAAGAACCCAAGTCTATATTACCCGGATAATTCGGGTAAGCCCGGAGATTCCGGGTAGCTGCGTTAAGGAATAACTGAGAGCCTCACCCAAAGTGTCAGGCACATCCCGGATAGTTTGGACCAACCCGAAGGTTTTGGGTTAAGTTAGAATAGTGGCAAAAGGTGGTAACAGATATTCCAGATTCACCCTACTCCGGGTCAAACAAGCAAAAGGTCGTAACAGAGCACCTCTTCCGGAGGTTCACCTGAAGGTTCCGAACCTGGATACTCCGAACCAACCCAGATACTCCGGATGGCTGTTATTTTCCAGATTTCATTCAGATCATTTAGTATTGCATTGATTCGCATATCTTATACTTCTAACATGTTGTTGAACATTGTGGCATACCTTGTTGCATTCATTCATGCTCACCATTGCACGCGTTCTTGTTTAGCGAATAAGGAGCCGAAGCGGGAGATGACAGTGGTCGAAGATGATTCCAATCTTCCGGATTTTTGCGAGTGTTGCGTGGGTAACTATAGGCAGCCACCTGAGCAGCCAGGCAAGCATCTATTATATTGCACCTTTGTCGAATTGAATGAAATCTAAATATTAATAAACTATGCTTATGTATAGGTTTGCATGTATAGGGAGTCGATGTCGGGTTTTTATGGGTAGAACCTATGTTGGTTGCATAATCCCTACCTTGAATTGTTTATTTATATACTTATAGCCTTGGTAACGTGGTAAATGTCTAAGAGTCGATCGAAATGCTTAGCAATGCATAGGTCCTCGGTAGAAGACGAGCAATGGTTCGACCGTTGTTCTTGAGCTTAGGGCTTACTACTTGTTCGCGTATATGGTTATGTGGATGTTGGTTGGATGAGTGGTGAGTATGAGACGAGATGTGGGCGGTGTTAGGGGTGACGTCCGCCTCAAAGGAAAGTCCTGGGGGCAGTTTGGGAGAGGAACTCGGGCACCGTAGACCGCTTGCATCGTTTAAGGCCGATCGCCGGGGTAGTTAGCTTTAGCACTTACCTTACTCACCACATGCTGATCTAATGGTAAGGTGAGCCGAATACCTTCGCAGCTGTGGCTTTGTGGGTCTGAACATCGATGGTGTGAGCGGGTAGGCTTGTAAGTGGTACTAGTTTGCTCTAGGAGTAGTTCTAGTACCGCCGCGCCGAGCGATGCATGATCCACACGGTTGGGGCTGGTTGGGAAAGGTTGTCATGAGTACCCCTTTGTGTGCACTTTGGCGGGTGGCACAAGCCGTATGGTCCTCGTGTCGTGTGGGTCCAGGAGTATCCCCCTACAGGGTGTATAAATAGTTTGAACTACCGCGCTCTCGGTTATGAGCGTGCTATTGTTTTATTTGCACCCAGTCGTAGAATTCTCATATGTGGTTGATGGTTCGGATATGTGGTTGATAGTTCAGTTATTATGGTGATGGATGAGTTGGTTCAATTTTCTTATATGTTCAAATACTTATTTTACATTTATGTTACAGTTTTATTTATGTTCGATTGGTTATTGCAGGGTAGAATGGCATGTTTGGTAGAGTATAGGTGCTCACACATATATGTCTTGGTTACTTACCGTATTGTGTAAGTCTTACGAGTACCTTCGTACTCAGGGTGATGCCCTTCAGTTGATGCAGGTATTGCTGCTGCCGAGGAAGAGGCAGTCTTTGGCTACTTCGTGCCTGCCGATCATGGTGGCGGGCAAGGGTAGTTCATCCTACTCTAGGAGGTCGTGCTTTTGGAATGGTGCCTAAGGGCATGTTGCACCGCTCTCTCTTTTGTTGTATAGGTTTCTTCCACTGCGTAGTTGTTGTTTCCCTTTTGTTGTAAATTGTTGGAAACCATTGCATGTTTAAAGAACTTGTAATATAATGTTAATAACTCGCTCTTTATTAAGCTATATTGTGATGTTTCATGTTGGAAGGCATGTGGTCCGATCTTGGGCACAAAACACGTGCCAGGACTACCGGAGCAGTATTTGGGTTAATCGTTGAAGTCGTGATTAAGTAAATGATCGACTTAATGATTAATTCAAATACTATTTGGACGGTTCCTCACACACGCGCCCGTCACACCCTGAAGTTGATGGGTGGCGAAAAGCGCCTTCTCGTGGTCTTCACATTTGAGGAGAGCGAGCTTCCGCTCGATAGTCCTAAGCCAATGGTCTACATTGAGAGGATCCTCAGCACACGTGAAGGTGGGTGGATGAGTCTTCAGGAAATCTGAGAAGTCGCCTTGGCGTTCGGCTCCACCTCCTCCTTGGGGGGCCGTATTACGCACAAGAGCTTTGAGGAGTGCTGTCTGAGCTTGACGGTTTTGTTCAATTTGCATAAGCACATCCGCCATGCTTAGCGGTGGAGACGGTGGAGGGTTGTTCTCATTAGAACCCTCCGGAAGATCTCAGAGACTATGGTGGGTTCTCATCCTGTTGCAATGACAAGACAAAGAGGGGAAATTCAAACTCCAACACAACCTAAAAGCATTCGCCAGATATTGTTTGCTTGGACCCTTAATACCTTATATATGGAAACATGTATGCATATAACTAACAGGGAAAAATGAATGCATGCTCGATTCCTATCTACCATTTCTTTCTCGAGCGTGTCTCTCTACAACAAACATCAAGATCATAGGCATTTATATAACCAATCATCACCCTTTATGCCAGAATGGTGCCGGTGCATCTTGCCATATAAGCAACACTTCATGCGTTGCTGCCAACGTATGCACTTCCCGTACCATCGCCTTACGGAACATACCAGGCCCCTTTCGCTGATGCAACCTAAATCATAAATGCATCATAATGCGAAAACAAACAACTCAAGCGTCACTCGTATCCACGGTTTATACTTAGGGGCATAATATAGCAGGTTCAAACATATTTGTAGGAAGAGGCACAAATAAACTTTAGTGTGTTGCTTAGTGAGGTTGACATACTTACTAAACCACATCTTAAGTGATTTTAGGCTACTTCATTAAACCAGGCTCTAATACCACGCTGTGAGGAACCATCCAAACAGTATTATAATTAATCATCAGGAGGATCTTTATTCATAAATACAACCTCAATGATTAACCAGAATACCATCCCGGTAGTCCCGGCACGTGTTCTGTGCCCAAGATCGGAACACATGCCTTTCCAACATGTATACCACAACATAACTTAAGAAAGAGCAAGTAATTAAAGTTATATTACAAGTTCTTAAGCATGCAACCATTTGCAACAGTTTACACAAAGAGAAACTACGCAGCAGAAGATTAAAACCTTAACGACAACAAAAGGAGAATGGAGTCATATGCCCTTAGGCTCCACCCCAAAAGCTACGCCTCACCAGAGTAGGATGCACTACTCTTGCCCACCACCTGCATCGGCGGGCACAAAGTAGCCAAACACCTCATCACCCTCACCAGCAGAACATGAAAGCGCAGGCATGAGTATCAAGGCACTCGCAAGACTTAAACCATATAGAGCACTTATACATAGCTTGACTCCAAGGATTATGTATTGAGCTGTTAGCAAGAGTAGGCCACCAGGTTAAGTAAAACACATGCGGTAAGCAACCTAGAAACATTTATGTGAGCATTTATACCACAACTTGAACATGTACGTATTATAACCATAGTATCTCATCAACAAACCACCAACCAATTCCATCATACCATAACCTTATCCCACATTCATAAACTCTATGATCGATACAAATGAAACAATAGCATGCTCATGACTGAGAGCGCGACAATTCGAATTGTTCTTATACCCTGCAAGGGGGTACCACTTTACCCACATGACTTGAGGACCATTCGGCTTGTGCTACTCACAAAAGTACACACAAGGGGTACTCGAGTCAACCTTTCTCATACCTGGAACAACCCACTTGCAATGCCCCTATGGCACCGGGGTTACCGCGAGCGTGTCCCAGACACCTTCGGCTCCCCGTCACCTTATTTCTCCTTTTTTTTTCTCTACGCATCATAAAGCCGCAAGGAAAGTGTCGGCACGGCATATGATAATAGGCTTACCTTACAATTAGATTAGCATGTGATGAGTATGGAAAGTGCTAGAGCCAACTGTACCGACGGACGATCTTAAACGATGCAAGCGTTCTATAGCATCCGGGCTCCTCTACTGAACTACCCAGAGGACTCCTCCTAGGCAGAAGATACCCCTAACACCGCCCACATCTCGGATCAATCCCACATCTCAACCTCATCTTTGTATCTGTAAAAAATGATTAAGCCCTAAGATCGCGAACAACGGCAGCACCATCGCTCGACTTCTACCGATGACCTAAGCATTGTGAAGCATTTCAAAAGAACCTTGAAGCTAGACAACAATTATATCAACAAGGCAACAAGGATAAGGATTTATCAATAAGTCAAGGCAGAGATAATGCATCAACATATCATATGTTCTACCCATATCAGCCCAACACTAGATTCAACACATGCAAACATACATAAAGCATAATTTATCAATTTAGACTCCATTTAATTTGAACAAAGGGTGTAGTATGCTTAGATACTTGCCTTTCTGCTCTGGGATTTGCCCAATACTTCCCGAACAGAACTCGCAGAAGTGGTGTGCCTTAGTGTCACTCTCGATCACACTCGCGTCACGCTCTGGACCTTCATTTGCTTAAAGAAGAACGCGTACAATGATGAGCATGAAGGAGGTGCAATGCTTCATGACACGAGCTTAAAGCATTAACGATTTCCTTAACATTACTTATTGTTAAACTTTAATATTTTCTATATTAATTAAGATTAAAACAAAATTTAGCCCTAATTAGAAAATTAACTATGCTTAGCATGAGTGTGTGTATTTTTACTGAATAGGGCATAAATTAACAAGATTTACAAAATTTATTTCATCAATTTTGGAGCTACCAATAATTAATTATGGATTAATGAAGATCAAACCCTATTTTATTAACCCATGTAATTCAAATATACATTTCATAGCTCCTAGTATTTTTATCATGTAGATTATGATCATATAAATCTAACAAAATTGGTTTCACAATTTTTGGAGCAATATTTATTTTTCGACACATTAAACAATGTTTCAGCCGATTTATCAACTGAACAACAAATCTATTTCGTGATTTTTGAATTAACCGGATTATTAAATGTTCAAAAATCCTTTTGCACCCAGGCTGAGCTAGCCATGGTGGCTAACAGCAAGCCTGGCGGGTTTGACCCAAGTCAAAATCGAGCGAGGGCGGGGCGGCACAGTGCCGCCGGCGCAGCTCGGCCAGCAAAAGGCACTAGCGGAACCAACGCGTGCACACAGTTCTGACTGACACAGACGTGGCCAACGGCGATGACCAGAATATGGCAGAGATGGCGCACAGCGGAAACAAGATGACGACGGGTCGGTTGGGCTCACCGGTAGCTAAACGACAACGTAATCGACCCAGCGGAGCACTCCCACAGCATCAACGCAGGCATGTGGATTCAATGGTGAGGCTAGTTTCCGACAGGCCCGACGGTGGCCTGGCCGGCAGCGTGCGCCGAGGTGGTGGTGGCGGGCGGCTCACACGGAGAAGCGCACCAGTGACAGGCAAAATGGAAAACTACACATGCAAAGGATTCAAGAGATTGCGGGGGAGCTCATCACGGTGTCGGTTGGGCCAGAGAGGCGGTGGCTCGATGGTTCGGCGGTGAGGTGTGGGGTCCAACCTTATGTTTCATAGCAATATTGTGAGTTGCTTCACAAAGCACCTCTTAACATCAATTTTCACAACTTATGTTTAAATGAATTTGCCTGTTAATAATTGCTCAAAACAATTAAACATGATGCTAATGATGCTTATAATGCTTAATGACATGCTTAAGCCATTTGGGCTGTTACAAAACTCCCCCCTTAAAAGAATCTCGTCCTGAGATTTGAGTGGACTGTGAGGAAGACAGCGAGGGAAAGGAGTTTCCAGTACTGGAATGATAATGGCATCACTAGATGATACAACCGTGCTGCATGGCATATTTCTCAGACCTCGGGAAAAGTAGGTTTTTGAGTGCCATATTCACCTAGACAAGTTAATCTTATATCAAGGATATTACAAGATAACAAGGTGGGTGCCAGTTGAGTGACGGTGGTGTCATCATCATTTCTCGTCTCAGTTCACTAACATGACAAAGTTACAATATTTATATTCATGAGAGAACAAAGGTGACGGTGGTCTCCTTGGTGAGTTGATGGTGATTGCGTACATATATAAGAAAAACAGGAATACAAGATTCCTACTAACCCACGGGTGGTGTACGCTGAACAACGGAACTTTCATCTACTCAAAAGTGAATGCATCTCAACATCATGCAGGGTGTTTCATGACGTCTACATTACTATAGCACCATTTACACGCTGTGAGGAATAGAACTAATGCAACACTCACAATTTAGAGAAAAACTCGGGATAATCGGCATGAAGCCAAACCTCACGTTCCCACGTCACTTCGCCTTTGGAGTGATTGCTCCACTGAACCTTGAGAAACTTAATTGACTTGTGCCGCGTCTTCTGTTCGGCTTCCTTAAAAAAACAAATTGGATGTTCGCAATAAGAGAGACCCAGCTACAATTCTTGGTTTGCAACTTCAATGACTTCAGTTGGGACTCAAAGGCATTTCTTTAATTGAGAGACACGGAAGACGTTGTGCACGACGGAGAGGGATGAAGGCAAGTCCAACTGATAGGCCACCTCTCCATGTTGAGCAACGATTTGAAATGGACCAACATAGCGATTTGCTAGCTTCCCTCAACTTGAGAGGCGACACCTTAAGATAGACGAAATCCCCAACCTCAAACACAAGATCTCGTCTGCTGTGATCCGCATAGCTCTTTTGTCGGGACTGAGCCATGAGGAGACTCTTGCGAATTGTCAGAACATATTCTTCTGCCTCCTTGACCAAATCTGGGTTGACAAAAGCCCTTTTGCTGGATTCAGACCAATTCAACGGCATTTGGCATCGTCGGCCATACAAAGCTTCAAACGGTGACATCTCAGTGCACTTGGCTTGCCCCTCCTTGATCTTATCACGAATCCTTTCCATGCCCTTGTCCTTCTGAGCTTCCTTAATATGCAAGTGTATGTGAATTCTATGCCTCTAGAATCAAGAAGAACAACCTCCCAAGGGATATGTCAAACATATGTCAAAACATAAACTTCATTACTCAAAGAGATCAGCCCTATTTTAAGCGGATTACAAACTTTTTCCCTCACAAAAATTCTACCCTATTACAAGGCTAAGTTTATCCTTCTCTCCTCAAAACCTATCACTAGACTCTCCAAAATGGCTGGTTTAAGTCATCCCATAGCCCTACCCCTCTATTTATAGGCCTAGGAAACTTGACCCCTAAGTTTCCTAGTTTTTTTCCCAAAATACCTCTCTCTTGTAGTACACTTCTACCTACCACCGAGAGTATTTTGATCCATTTTTTTCTCCATTCATCGGACGATTGTGGTGTTCTCATGACTTAGCTTTGCCTCAATGCAAGCTTTGCAATAATAACACATGGACCTCTAGTCCTCCCACGGTTTTGAGGCCAAACCACGAAACCCTAGCATGCTATGGAAAGCGTGAGTAGTCACCACTTGCTTTGCCTCCAGCATGTGCTCTCATGTCGACGCGTGTCCTTCATCTTGCGATCTTAATCGTCAACACATCTCTCCCGCTCCTGATTCCTCAGATCGCCTTGTCAATAGGACTAAAATCCACTTCATTTGACTTTGTTAACATGCCGTTTTCATCAACCTTCATCTCATGCCTTGCTTGACCTCCATGTGTACCACTAGAATCACCCTCGACTCCCCCAGCTTCCTTGATCGTTCGGCACCAAGCACCCTACTTGGCCCCAATTACCCACTGTCGACCACCATGTTGCATCCATCACCTGCACACCATGAGACAAGCAAACATATTTCTCTAAACCATCTCCACATTCATTATAGATTAGTCAAAATCTAAATGCTGAGTTCAAAGCTTATCCAGAAAAATCAAGAACACTTTTAACCAAGTTCAAGCTCATTTTACCAAAAGTCAATAGTTTTTTATTTTCCCTGGAAAATGCTCAGGTGTTCTCATTTCCTTAACACAGGACCATCCGATGAGCATTTTACCAAAAGTCAATAGTTTTTACTTCTCTGAAAATAAGGTCCAGTGAAAGACTCTGGTGTTCACAACCCAAACAACGGACCATCCAATGATCAAATCTCCATTTTCCTTCATGCCGAGATCGTGGAGGTGACGGTGACAAAGAGGACGAGGACGGTTGGGGGATAAACACCCAGGGACGCTTCCCCTTGTCGCCCCGCCCTCCATTATCGTCCACCCCGGGGATGTGCAGAGTCCCGGGGTCTCAGCGCCCTGGGCGGTCAATCGGCCCCTGGGAATCAAAGGCCGGCAATGACTCTTGCAGAGTTGCCCAGCCCTGGTCTGTGCAAAGCACCAGTTCCTCACGTGGCAGGACCGCCCGGGCAAGGTCTTCAATGCTGGTCACCACGAAGCAGCGTCGCCAAGGCCCCTTCATCGAGGTCCCTGTCCTCGCCTATGCAGGTCCTCGTCAAGTCACGAGGCCCGGTGTACATCCAAGTGAAGCGGGCGCGTTCCCTCAGGGGGGCTAGCCAGCGGCGCAGGAAGTAGGCGACCACCATGAGCAAGGTAAGCCTCGCCCAGCGTAGGTCTTCAATACGGTTCAGCACCGGGCGCAGGCGAGCATCCTCCGCGGGGGCGGCCACCCAGACCGGTTTGTTGGGCTCCGCCGGCGATCGGGGCAGCGAGAGGCGGTCGTGGGGATTGATGTCGACGTAGACCCACTCCCAGCGCCAGTCGTCCCACTTGTTGCGCAACACCTGCGGGAAGTTGGCATCGCTGAATCTCTCTAGCAGGCGGAAGTTGTAGCAGCCCACGACATCCACTTCGTCCGACCCCTTCTTCCCGGCCGCTCAAAGGATGAAGAAATGCCGGAAGAGCGCGGCCGACGGTGGCACCCCCACGAACATCTCGCAGAGGTGGGCGAAGACCGCCAGGATGACCACTGAGTTTGGACTCAGATGGGCTAGCTGAACGCCGAAGGTGTCCAGCACTTGCAAGAAAAACGCCAAAAATGGCGGCACCAGGCCGGCGGCGACGAAGGAGGCGAAGATTACGATCTGCCCGGGCCTATGCGGGGCGGGCGGATGGGTGACCGGCATCACCACCGACGCTCCCCGCTAGCCAGCGGGAACCATCAGCTTCCCAACCTTCTCCGCGCCCTCCTCGTTCAGGAGGCGGGACCTCGGCAGGACGCTGCTAGCACCCGACGCTTCCCGACGGCCGCTTCCTGCCCTTGGCATTTTCGGGGGTGGGAAGTGCGCTGGAGGAGACTAGAGACAAAGTGCACTGAGGGCTAGAGAGAAGGCTCCCAGTGCGCAAGAAAGACGAAGGCAAGAAATGGCAACTGCAAGAATGGCGAATAAGGGGGTAACGGTTCATTGCCCCTCCCCTTTTCTATCGCTGGGAGTTCAAACACCTTATTCTTCAGCGCAATATGCGAGGCGCATCTTCCTCGATCTGAGCGATTGCCAGGGGTGCCTCCCGCCTCATCATCGCTTTCCTCTAAAGTCGGAAAGGCCCGCGCCATTTTGGCTCCTCCTTGGGCTATACCAAGAGCCTGGGCCAAAAGAAAAACTGCAAGGCCCGCAAAGATTTCGGCATCGGGTGACACAAAGCCATGTGGCACTAATGCTGTGATCGGCCTCGAAGAAAAAGGGCCCCATCCGCAGTCTCTGGGCCATCACCTGCCGATGGGCCCTGGGGCTGCCATCGGTGATATGGGAACCAGGGGTTCCCGAGTCCCGAGGCCAGGACAGCGCAGTGCCACATGGCGCCATCCCTCGGCCGAGAAAAGCCAAGTCTGGGAGGGGGTGCTCGGGGCCGAGAATAGTTGGTCCCCGAGCACCCAGAGTTCCCCGAGGACTCGAGAAGAGCTAGATCTGGGAGGGGGTGCTCGGGGCCATGAATAGTTGGTCCTCGAGTACCCAGAGTTCCCCGAGGACCTGAGAAGAGCCAAGTCTGGGAGGGGGTGCTCAGGGCCAAGAACAGTTGGTCCCCGAGTACCCTGAGTTCCCTAAGGACCCGAGAAATGACAGATCCAAGAGGGGGTTCTCGGGGCCAAGAAGAGTTGGTCCCCAAGTACCCAGAGTTCTCCGATGACCCGAGAAGAGACAGATCCAGGAGGGGGTGCTCGGGGCCAAGAACAGTTGGTCCCCAAGTACCTAGAGTTCCCTGAGGACCCGAGAAGAGACAGATCCGGGAGGGGGTGCTCGGGGCCAAAAACAGTTGGTCCCCGAGTACCCAGAGTTCCCCGAGGACCCGAGAAGAGACAGATCCAGGAGGGGGTGCTCGGGGCCAAGAACAGTTGGTCCCTGAGTACCCAGAGTTCCCTGAGGACCTGAGAAGCCCCTTGCCAGTGGACCCCGCAAGGACTCCACGATGAGGTGTCGTTCGATGAGAGGCCCGATGTTGCATTTAAGGGTGAGTGTGGCCGGTCACATCCAACCACTCCCCCCATGCCTGTTGTACTGAGTACGTCAGTCCCTGCCATCACCTGGCAGGAATGCATGGGAACAATTAATGCGATGGGTCCCATCACACGTCCCCCCACGGGGCCCATAAAGGAAGACTGCTTGAAGATATCGTCGATGGGCTCGAGGCGTATCGCGAGTCGCCCTGCCACGTCAGACTATGTCAGATCTACTCTGACCGGACGGGCATGCGGGGTACTCAGTGGCTGGCTGGTGGGGGCCCCCTGCACCTGCTAAAGTTGGGGCATAGAGACCGATGGGGCCATCCGATGGGCGCATTTTCAACCCCTGTAACATCAAATTGTAGATTCATGATGGTTATTTTCCATTTATGGTTTACGGGAACTTGTGCCCCCGATCTGGGCACACCGAGCCTCCCCCCGGTTGGATAAAAGGGGGGAGCACTTCGTAGAAAGATGGACCGGACTTGACTTGAAGCTGAGGATATCGAAGCTCTCAAGAAGGGAGCTCAAGACTTAGACCAAAAAACCTTGTAACACAGAGATCCAGAGAAAGGCATTCCAAGAGACACACAGGAGCAGGGTATTACGCTCCGTGCAGCCCGAACCTGTCTAAATACCTTGTGCATTTACTCCTACTAGCTGACAATCATTCTTCCCACCTAGATCCCATACACTCGCATTAATCCCTTGTACGAGGTAGATCCAGAATCAGCCCCCCTACCGAATCTCAAAGGGGGTCCCTCAGGATCCCCGCTTGTGGTGTTCATCCACCGACAGGTCCGTTCACGGTATCTCTTCGTACCTGTGAAGCCTTTCCTTAGCTTAACCGGCTCAGCCTCCCGAAGCCTCAGCCTAACCGAAACCCTAGTCTTCCAGAGCCCTTCTTCCTGAAGCATTCACCTCCCGGATCCATGCTTCCCGAGGCCCCCGCCTCAGGATGATCGGGCCACCTTCCCGAAGACAGTAGGGTGATTCAGTAGTCCCTGGGAAGATCTACCGAAAGGGGAGCGTCGGTCGTGCTTTGCCTCTCAAGAAGTGACCGGCATTAAAGGCCTAGGCTGATGGGCGCCACTCTGACACCTTGGCGTAATGGAGGCTATCCTGACACCCCTGACACTGCGACGTCAGGCGGCAATTGGTGACTGGCTCTCCGCACTCGAGGGGTCAGGCACCACGATAGTTACCACGGTGGATATTTACCTCCCCGATAGGATAGAAGTAGTTATCCGGGATAAGGCCTTGTAATTCGGTCAGGTCCCAGATATTCGTACATTATGATAACTTATATGCCAAGCTACACATGACCCTATAAATAGGGGGCCATGGTCGTTTGGAAGAAGAGGTGGAGAAAAATACAGAGAGAGACAAGGGCAAACAAAAAACGGTGATGACAGACACAGAACACGCATCACAGCGAACCTGTGATTCTCCCCCAGATCGATCTATTTTTCCTACCATCAATATACTCGTGGTGTTCCTTCCTCTCAAACTTCGTCTCCAAGCTTGAGTCTCCTCCTTAGAAGAAACTCTTGCCATATTTGCTGGGGCAAGATGAACTCTTGCTCCAACAACACGCCGTCCGTGGGGATTCAAACACATAAGTGCTAAGAGAGGTAGTACTGCACCAGGAAAACCACTAGAGAATCGGCTAAAGCTGCCGTACCCACCGTTGCAGGCATGCAACCGCATGCATGGCAGTCTCAGCCTTGGGCCCCTCAGGCAAGAAAGGGTTCCAAGGAGACAGAGGGCTCTGGGAGGCACGGATCCCGCCAGCGCCTCTGATAACGCCCTCGCAACGCCAACCACGCGTAGGAAACTTCAAGCCCGTCTCATCCGGGGAGGCATAGTTAGAACCACTTCGGTTCCGAAAACCCTGGGGAAACCACAGGCTCTGGGGCACACCGCCTTCGGCAGCGACCCCAACGACAACTCCAAGCTACGGTGCTCCCGGAGGCATACGGGTGCATCGTGCACAGACCAGAGCGCGGCCACAACACCAACAACTGTTGCACCCTCATTACCTTCCGAGAGGAATACCTCGGATGGCAAGCCAAAAACCTGGCCGCAAAAGGAGCCGGCAAAGGACAACGCAGAGTTCGGGGGCCTGGGGAAAACTCCCGGGTGAATCCCTGGCCCCTCAACCTTGCACCATCACCACCAACCCTACTATCAATGATACCAAACCCAGCAACGAGAACTGAGTCGGGGACACGCCATCGCCAGGCTCCGGAGAAAGTACCTCCAGAGCTGGCAGTGGCTGGGGGCCGAGGCGGTCGAGGACTGCCTCTCCCGACCAGCCTTCGACCATGCCCCCCACGTGCCGTCGCCAGGCTCCGGACGGGTTACCTCCGGAGCTGGGCAACGGCTAAAGGTGGAGGAGGTCAAGCTCTGCCTCTCCCAGCCAAGCCACGGGCTTCGAGGCCACCAAGCCTCACAATAGAGGCCTTATTCCTACAAAGGTACACCCACTGTTAACCACCCAGTAGTCTACCTAGTGATCCGTGTTTCATGCAGCAAGGTCAGAGTCTGTTGGGGGCCTCCAACTATATTGTTAGAAGTCTTTTTGCAATAGATAGCTACTAAGTAGATGCAGTAGAACTTAAGTTACATTCTCATTTAGCATGAGCAGTTGTTTAACCTAGCTATGTTTCATGCTACAAATAGCTTCTTGTTGCCAACAGTAGACTGCAAAACTTAGCTAGTATAACCATGCAAAATCCCTGCACTCCTGCGGACGCATCGTGCCTAGGTCGTCTGGGGGGCGGGTCTACCCAGGTTTCCTGGAAGGCATTGTGTGGCCTCGGAAGTGTAGTTGCCACGTATCAAGGGATTCCCTTGATAGACTGTGTTGCGGCGCCACCCATAGTACATCTTCAGGTGGCAGGACAAGCCCACGCAACAGTAAGCATCGCTTGCCCAAACCTAAGGTCACCTGAAAAGGTTTCCTGAAGGGTAGGCTTTGCCCTGCTCGAAAGTGGAGCCTACACACTGCGGGCGTAGTATGCCAAGGTCACCTAGAAGATAAGACTGGCTAGGTTTCCTGGAAGGTATTGTGTAGCCTCGATAGTGTGTAGATGTCGGTTATCAACGGAATTCCTTGGGAATGTAGTTGCGGCACCCTCGGGGGATTTCTCCGGAGGCATGACAAGCCCATGCACCAGTAACAATCGCTTGCCTAAACCTAAGGTCACCTGAAAGGTTTTTTGGAGGGTAGGCTTTGCCCTGGTCGAAAGTGGAGCCCACACACCACGGGTGTAGCATGCTTAGGTCACCTTGGGGGCAAGACTGCCCAGGTTTCCTTTAAAGATGCTTTTGAACATTGTAAAGAAGGAAGAACTTGGAATAAATATGTGCTGAATGATGGATTGCTATACCGTGCTAACAAGATATGCATCCCAGCTAGCTCTATTCGCCAATTGTTCTTGCAAGAAGCGCATGGAGGTGGTTTGATGGGACATTTTGGAGTGAACAAGACCGAGGATGTACTGGCTGCTCACTTCTTTTGGCCTAAGATGAAGCGCGACGTTGAGCGCTACGTGGCACGCTGCACTACTTGCAATAAAGCACGCTGCACTACTTGCACAACTTGCAATAAAGCTAAGTCTCGCTTGAATCCACATGGACTTTATATGCCTCTTCCTGTTCCTAGTGTGCCTTGGGAGGATATTTCTATGGATTTTGTTTTAGGATTGCCTAGGACCAAGAGGGGGAGGGATAGTATATTTGTCGTTGTGGATCGTTTTTAAAAAATGGCACATTTTATACCTTGTCACAAGAGCGATGATGCTACACACATAGCTAATTTGTTTTTCAGGGAAATCATTCGCTTGCATGGAGTGCCTAACACCGTTGTTTCGGATCGTGATGCTAAATTTTTGAGCCACTTTTGGAGGTCACTTTGGAATAAACTTGGGACAAAGCTGCTGTTTTCGACAACATGTCACCCTCAAACCGACGGACAAACGGAGGTTGTGAACCGCACATTATCAACCATGTTGCGGGCTGTTTTGAAGAAAAATTTGAGGATGTGGGAAGAGTGTCTACCCTATATTGAGTTCGCTTACAACAGATCAGTTCACTCCACCACCAAGATAAGTCCGTTTCAGGTACTGTATGGTTTTAATCCCCGTGCCCCTATTGATTTACTGCCTTTACCAACATCCGAGAAATTGAATTTTGATGCTAAGACACGTGCTGATTTGATTCTGAAAATGCATGAGTTGACTAAGGAAAATATTGAAAAGATAAATGAGAAGTATAGAACTTATGGTAGCCAAGGTCGGAAACATATTACTTTTGAAATTGGTGATCTTGTGTGGTTACATTTGCGCAAAGATAGGTTTCTTGATTTGAGAAAGTCTAAATTGCTGCCTCGAGCTGATGGTCCTTTTAAAATTGTGGAAAAGATCAATGATAATGCATATAAGCTTGAGTTGCCTGCAGATTATGGGGTTAGTCCCACATTTAACATTTCAGATTTGAAGCCTTACTTGGGAGAAGAAGATGACATTGCGTCGAGGACGACTCCAATTCAAGAGGGGGAGGATGATGAGGACATCACTCTTTCGGATACACACACACCGAGTATTCCTCCAACAATAGGTCCATTGACACGAGCTCGTGCACGTCAACTAAATCATGAGGTGAGCTCGTTCCTTAGTGTTCCTTTATATTTTGATAAGGATGGGATGCTACTGAATAATTGTGATGTATTGTTACTTAGGAACACGGGAGAAGACCAGCAAGGGCGCCCAAGCCAAGGTGGAGGTCCAATCAAGTTCGAGTCCGTTTCGGAGTCCAGGACCAGGCTGCACTAAAATCATCGCCCAGGACGCATACGGACTCCGTTTTTGACGTTCTACACATGGTTGGAAAGCTAAGGAGATAGGATTTTCAACGGGACTGGTCCCATGTCCAAATTCTTTCTGAGTCAACAGAAATCGTCGAAACAAGTGAACGTCCAGAATCTGTCAGGGTGCTGCGCCACCATCTTTTGGCCCGTTAGGCCGTGTAACGTGTTGGACTCCATTAAGGACGCGTCCAGGGGTCCTTGGCCGACCCTAGTCTCTTATATACAGTAGCCTCCGCCCCAATTACGGTTGGGTTTTGCTTAGATATTGATCTACACACAGATTGTGAGATTTTCGCTCTTGTTCCGGACCGACTAGGCCGCCGCAAGTGTTTGTGGAACCCCAACTTCGAGTGCTTGAATTCTATTCGCAATATTTCAGATTGCATCTTCTACATTCTTGCTTGTGTTCTCGGTACGCTTGCAGGGATTGAGCCTTCTTGGCGAGGTCAACCGCGCGGCACGGTTGATAACCAATGGAGCTGTGGTGTAGTGATTGCAAGGGAGACGATCTGTTCGGGTCGAAGCCTTTGGATCATCAACGTCGTGTTCTCCACCTACCGACTTATCACTACCTATCGGAAGATCAGGCCAACAACCCCATCAACTGGTATCAAATTTTCAAGTTGCCCGTTAGGTAATTTCATTTTCCCCTTTAGATTAGTCTGTTTTTCATTACCTAGAGTCCAGAAAAAGCCAAAAAAAAATTCCATCAATTTCCGCTGCCCTAGAACCCTTTGTGCCTTTGCAATTTTTGTTTTCAGTTGCATGTTGTTGAGTTTGTGTCCGTGGTCGAGTCTTGTTGCTGGTTTAGAGTCGTGTTCTTGGTCTTTAGTCAACGCTCCATGCTATTTTGATCACGCCGCTATCCCATCGCCACCATCCCCACCAACAAGTTGAGCCACCACATTACTCGATTTGCCACCGCGAGCCGCCTTGTGTTACTTTCCGCCACGCCAACCCTAGATAGGTCGCAAGTTGCCATGTATCAATTGCCCTGCCACCACTGCCCTCCTTGTTCATCTCGCGATCCTATTGCTTGCCATACCTGAACGAGAACAATTTCTGCAAGAGGTGCTTTGAAAAAAAAACCCTAAATCGACAGGGGTTCAGTAAAACAGCCATAACTTTCTCATACGGACTCGGAATCAGGCAAAAAAAATTTTCACAGACATCTACAGAAAAAGTTACATCGGTTGCTCCCCCACTTTGTTGGGTTCCGCCGAAATTTTTTTCCCAAATTCGACTTGGAAGATTGAGTATTCGAGCCGCGAAGTTTTTGCACGCTTTTTAGGGAACGTGCTTGATTTTCTATAAGCCACATCTTGCATCCGTTTGCACTGAAAATTTTTGCGGTTGTTTCTTGTGTGCTCCTAGTTCTGAAAAAATATCAAAATAATACAAAAAAATCGTGATTTCTACTAGTGCTAAAAGACAAAAAAGAGGAGCACATAGAGAACACCCAGATAATTGTGCTGTTTGCTGTGTCTTTCCATCTTGTGCTTTATCTGATCATCCTGTTTAGCTTTGTTTCAGCTGTTGTGCTATGACTAGGGACACGTGATAGACCAGCAACTGTGATTCATACTTTGGACACTTATTCAGCTTTGCTCATCTGATTATAGTTATTGTTAATCCTTGCTACCATATTGTGCTTTCCAAGCTCCACCTCTTTTTATCCGAACAGGTTCACTCTTGCAATCATCCCACGCTTCACACGGTTTCAAGACTTGTCACCGGTTGTTCCTCCTTGCTGCGTTGGTAAGAACATTTGTAAGAGCGTGGTAAGACGCTTGAGTGTGTGTGATTCCACCTTCCACCACCTAGTAGTTGATAGGGATAATATTGTGTTGTCCTTTGTTTTCTACTAACCATGTCAGGTGATGGCTCTCCGTCGGATTTTAAGGATTGTGTGTCCAAGGAAGAACTCAACAAAGCCTTGCAGGATCATACTAGCCAATTGACAGACATTAGAACAAGCATTGCTAACCTTGTCACGCGAGTGAACAACCTTGAGTTGCGACAGCCACCACAGGATGATGAACATTCACATGATGATAATAATAATGGTGACGGAGATGGTGACCAGGAAGATGGTGAGGTTTTTGTTGGGCAAGATGCGCGTGCTGAGCAACGTCCTCATGCTGAACAATTACATCGTGACCAACAACAACGTCGTCAAGGTAACGGAGGTAATAATGTTAATTGCAATGGTCGCGATGATCCTTATTCTAAGATTAAGTTTTCAATACCTCCTTTTGATGGTGCATATGATGCTGATGTTTATTTGGATTGGGAATGACGATTGATCAAAAGTATAGTTCTCATATGGTTCCTGAAATGCATAGAGTTAGACTAGCCACTTGTGAGTTCACGAATTATGCTATTATTTGGTGGAATGGTTTAGTTTCTAGTGGCTTAGAACCTGAATCATGGCCTAGACTAAAGCGTGCCATGCGCAATAGATTTATTCCTCCTAATTATACGCGTGAATTGAAAAAGAAATTGCAGCGCTTAAATCAAGGTTCTAAATATGTGCATGATTACTATCAAGAGCTTCAAATTGCTATGCTTCGTTGTAATATACAGGAGGATGATGAGGATACCATGATTCGTTTTTACTCCGGGTTGAGATGTGAAATTCAGGACCTTGTTGATTATAAAGATTACAATACTACCAATAGGTTGTTCCATTTTGCTATCTTGGCAGAAAAAGAACTGCAGGGTCGACAACAGGTGTAGAAATTGAGGAAAAATTTTGGGAGTACATCTACTTCACGAGTACCACCGGGACAAGCAAAAACATTCCCTTCTACATCTACACGATCTGCTGCCCCCTCCTCCAACACTCGGGCGCGTTCAGCAAGAGCATCACCATCATCACGGGAGGTGAGCAAATCTACTGTTTTGCAGGATCCAATGCCAAGCTCTTCTTCAAGTGCAGCTACCACGGGTCGTACAACGGGCATTGTGTGCCGTCGCTGCCAAGGTATTGGCCACGTCATGAAGGATTGCCCAAGCCAGCGAGCATACTCCGCAACAGCAGATGGTGGTTATGTTAGTCATAGTGATGTCGAGGAAGAATATGCATTTGAAGCTAATCTTGCAACCGATCATGACATGGATAGTGAGGGGGAGGAGATTAGTGGTACCGCTGCCACGGAGAGTTATGCAGCACGCACCTTCATTGTGAAGCGAGTTTTGAGTTCTCAAATGGAGCAAGCAGAGCAGCTACAACGCCATAATCTATTCCAGATATTCCTCATTGTCAAAGATGCACGTGTTCATACCATAATTGATGGCGGGAGTTGCAATAACCTCTTGAGCTCCGATCTTGTGAAGAATCTTTCCTTGCCAACACGTGCACATCCTCATCCATGCTACATTCAGTGGTTCAATAACAGTGGCAAGGTTAAGGTAACACAATCTGCGATAGTACATTTTTCTATTGGTTCCTACCATGATTATGCTGATTTTGATGTAGTGTCTATGCAAGCATGTTCACTTTTGTTTGGCCGTCCTTGGGAATTTGATACCGATGTTACACACCATGGTAGAAGTAATAAATACTCTCTCATGCACAAGGGAAAGAAAATCACTTTGCTTCATTTGACACCTGCTGAAATTGTGCAATGTGATAAAGCGCTAGCTGAAAAAGAAAAGAAAGAACGTGTTTTGGAATCTGAAAATCAGCAAGTAGCTCAATCTGTTTTCCCACCTAAGAAAGAGAAGAACACACCTAGGTCCGAAGGCATTAAGTTAAAGGGTGGTGTTATGCTTGCTACTAAATCTGACTTTGCTGAAATTCAAGATAATGATGCTTTGTGCTATGCTTTAGTATGCAAAGAGATTTTATTTTCAATTGATGATATACCTAGCTCTTTGTCTACTGCTGTCACTAACCTTTTGCAGGAGTATAAGGATGTCTTTCCAGCTGAGATACCCCCGGGGCTGCCACCATTGAGAGGGATAGAGCACCAAATAGATTTGATCTCGGGAGCAACTTTGCCAAACCGCGTTGCATATAGGACCAATCCGGAGGAGACTAAGGAAATTCAGCGACAAGTCCAAGACCTGTTGGACCGTGGGTACGTACGAGAGAGCCTTAGTCCTTGTGCTGTTCCTGTTCTTTTGGTTCCTAAGAAACATGGTACATGGCGCATGTGTGTTGATTGTAGAGCCATTAATAATATTGAAATAAGGTATCATCACCCTATTCCTAGGCTAGATGACATGCTTGATGAGTTGAGTGGTTCTATTATTTTCACGAAGATTGACTTGCGTAGTGGTTACCACCAAATAAGAATGAAATTGGGAGATGAATGGAAAACTGCTTTCAAAACTAAGTTCGGTCTATATGAGTGGTTAGTGATGCCTTTTGGTTTAACTAATGCACCTAGCACTTTCATGAGATTGATGAATGAGGTTTTATATGCTTTCATAGGAAGATTTGTGGTGGTGTACTTTGATGATATTTTGATCTATAGCAAGTCACATGAAGAACACATTGATCATCTTTGTGATGTTTTTACTGCTTTGAGAGAGGCACGTTTGTTTGCTAACCTTGACAAGTGCACCTTTTGCACAAATAGAGTTGCTTTTCTTGGCTATATTGTTACTCCACAGGGAATTGAAGTGGATGAAGCTAAAATTGAAGCCATCAAGAGCTGGCTGACCCCTGGGACTATCACACAGGTGAGAAGCTTTCATGGCCTTGCAAGGTTCTATCGGCATTTTGTGAGAGATTTCAGCACCATTGCTGCCCCACTCAATGAGTTGACAAAGAAGGGCGTTCCATTCCAATGGGGGCCAGCACAAGAACAAACTTTTAATACGCTAAAAGAGAAGCTTACGCATGCACCTCTACTCCAACTTCCGGACTTTGGTATGATTTTTGAGTTAGGATGTGATGCTAGCGGCATTGGAATTGGAGGAGTGCTACTACAAGGAGGTAAACCCGTTGCTTATTTTAGTGAGAAATTGAATGGGCCATCTCTAAATTATTTGACTTATGATAAGGAGTTGTATGCTTTAGTGCGAGTTTTAGAAACATGGCAACATTATCTTTGGCCCAAGGAGTTTATTATTCATTCTGATCATGAAGCTTTGAAACATATTAGAAGCCAAGCCAAACTGAACAAACGTCATGCTAAGTGGGTTGAATTTATAGAGTTATTTCCTTATATCATTAAACACAAGAAAGGTAAAGACAATGTCATTGCAGATGCGTTATCTAGACGTTATACCATGCCGTCCCAACTCGATCATAAGATTTTTGGTTTAGAAACAATTAAAGGATTATATGCTACTGATTTGGACTTTAAAGATGCTTTTGAACATTGTAAAGAAGGAAGAACTTGGAATAATTATGTGCTAACTGATGGATTGCTATACCGTGCTAACAGGCTATGCATCCCAGCTAGCTCTATTCGCCTATTATTCTTGCAGGAAGCGCATGGAGGTGGTTTGATGGGACATTTTGGAGTGAAGAAGACCGAGGATGTACTGGCTACTCACTTCTTTTGGCCTAAGATGAGGCGCGACGTCGAGCGCTACGTGGCATGTTGCACTACTTGCAATAAAGCTATGTCTCGCTTGAACCCACATGGACTTTATATGCCTCTTCCTGTTCCTAGTGTGCCTTGGGAGGATATTTATATGGATTTTGTTTTTGGATTGCCTAGGACCAAGAGGGGGAGGGATAGTATATTTGTCGTTGTGGATCGTTTTTCAAAAATGGCACATTTTATACCTTGTCACAAGAGCGATGATGCTACACACATAGCTAATTTGTTTTTCAGGGAAATCATTCGATTGCATGGAGTGCCTAACACCGTTGTTTCGGATCGTGATGCTAAATTTTTGAGCCACTTTTGGAGGTCACTTTGGAATAAACTTGGGACAAAGCTGCTGTTTTTGACAACATGTCACCCTCAAACCGACGGACAAACGGAGGTTATGAACCGCACATTATCAACCATGTTGCGGGCTGTTTTGAAGAAAAATTTGAGGATGTGGGAAGAGTGTCTACCCTATATTGAGTTCGCTTACAACAGATCAGTTCACTCCACCACCAAGGTAAGTCCGTTTCAGGTACTGTATGGTTTTAATCCCCGTGCCCCTGTTGATTTACTGCCTTTACCAACATCCGAGAAATTGAATTTTGATGCTAAGACACGTGCTGATTTGATTCTGAAAATGCATGAGTTGACTAAGGAAAATATTGAAAAGATGAATGAGAAGTATAGAACTTATGGTAGCCAAGGTCGGAAACATATTACTTTTGAAATTGGTGATCTTGTGTGGTTACATTTGCGCAAAGATAGGTTTCCTGATTTGAGAAAGTCTAAATTGCTGCCTCGAGCTGATGGTCCTTTTAAAATTGTGGAAAAGATCAATGATAATGCATATAAGCTTGAGTTGCCTGCAGATTATGGGGTTAGTCCCACATTTAACATTTCAGATTTGAAGCCTTACTTGGGAGAAGAAGATGACATTGCGTCGAGGACGACTCCAATTCAAGAGGGGGAGGATGATAAGGACATCACTCTTTCGGATACACACACACCGAGTATTCCTCCAACAATAGGTCCATTGACACGAGCTCGTGCACGTCAACTAAATCATGAGGTGAGCTCGTTCCTTAGTGTTCCTTTATATTTTGATAAGGATGGGATGCTACTGAATAATTGTGATGTATTGTTACTTAGGAACACGGGAGAAGACCAGCAAGGGCGCCCAAGCCAAGGTGGAGGTCCAATCAAGTTCGAGTCCGTTTCGGAGTCCAGGACCAGGCTGCACTAAAATCATCGCCCAGGACGCATACGGACTCCGTTTTTGAAGTTCTATACATGGTTGGAAAGCTAAGGAGATAGGATTTTCAACGGGACTGGTCCCATGTCCAAATTCTTTCTGAGTCAACAGAAATCGTCGAAACAAGTGAACGTCCAGAATCTGTCAGGGTGCTGCGCCACCATCTTTTGGCCCGTTAGGCCGTGTAACGTGTTGGACTCCATTAAGGACTGGTCCAGGGGTCATTGGCCTACCCTAGTCTCTTATATACAGTAGCCTCCGCCCCAATTAGGGTTGGATTTTGCTTAGATATTGATCTACACACAGATTGTGAGATTTTCGCTCTTGTTCCAGACCGACTAGGCCGCCGCAAGTGTTTGTGGAACCCCAACTTCGAGTGCTTGAATTCTATTCGCAATATTTCAGATTGCATCTTCTACATTCTTGCTTGTGTTCTCGGTACGCTTGCAGGGATTGAGCCTTCTTGGCGAGGTCAACCGCGCGGCAAGGTTGATAACCAACGGAGCTGTGGTGTAGTGATTGCAAGGGAGACGATCTGTTTGGGTCGAAGCCTTTGGATCATCAACGTTTGTGTTCTCCACCTACCGACTTATCACTACCTATTGGAAGGTCAGGCCAACAACCCCATCAACTGGTGTCAGATTTTCAGGTTGCCCGTTAGGTAATTTCGTTTTCCCCTTTAGATTAGTCTGTTTTTCATTACCTAGAGTCCAGAAAAAGCAAAAAAAAAATTCCATCAATTTCCGCTGCCCTAGAACCCTTTGTGCCTTTGCAATTTTTGTTTTCAGTTGCGCGTTGTTGAGTTTGTGTCCGTGGTCGAGTCTTGTTGCTGGTAATGGTTAGGGTTCGAGCAAGGCCAGGCAGCGGCTAAGGGCCGTGGGGGTCGCGGACCCTCTCTTCCGCCCGGCCTACAGCTTCACCTCCAATGCACCGTCATTAGGCTCCGGATAGAATACCTTTGGAGCCAGGCAGCGGCTAAGGGCTGAGGGGGTCACGAACCCTCTCTTCCACCCGGCCTTTGGCTTTGCCTCCAACGCGCCGTCACCAGGCTCTGGACGGATTACCTCTGGAGCTAGGCAGCAGCTAAGGTCCGAGGAGGTCGCGGACCCTCTCTTCCGCCCGGCCTTCGGCCTCACCTCCGACGTGCTGTCGACAGGCTCCAGACGAAATACCTCCAAAGCCGAGCATCGTCTAAGGGCCGAGGGGGTCGCAGACCCTCTCTTCTGCCGGCTATCAGCTTCACCTCCAATGCATCGTCGCCAGGCTCTACACGGAATACCTCCGGAGCCAGGCAGCAGCTAAGGACCGAGGGGGTCATAGACCATCTCTTCCACCCGGCCTTCGGCTTCACCTCCAATGCGCCATCACCAGGCTCCGGGCGGAATACCTCCGGAGCCAGCAACGGCTAAGGGCCGAGGGGGTCGTGGACCCTCTCTTCCACCCGGCCTTCGGCTTCGCCTCCAATGCGCCATTGCCAGGCTCTGGATGGAATACCTCTGAAGCCGGGTAGTGGCTAAGGGCCGAGGGGGTTGCGGACCCTCTCTTCCGCCCGGCCTTCGGCTTTACCTCCAATGCACCGTCGCCAAGCTCCGGACGGAATACCTCCAGAGCCGAGCAACGGCTAAGGGCTGAGGGGGTCGCGGAAGCTCTATTCCGCCCGGCCTTCGGCCTCACCTCCGACGCACTATCGCCAGGCTCTGGACGGAATACCTCCCGAGTTGGGCAGCAGATAAGGGCCGAGGGGTTCGCGGACCACCTCTCTTGCCTAAGCCTTTGGTTGCGCCTCTGACACATCGTCGCCTTCTACCCGGCAGTTGTGAAGGAACCCGAAGAGTCAAGGACCGCCTCCGGAGCTCATCTCCAAAGGTTCCAGTGGGACTTCGCTGAGTCAAAAATCTAGAACAAATTAGGAAAGAGTACGCAGTAACCAAAGATGACGAGATCGCCACTACTCCACCCGGTTCTCCTCAGTTAGCCTAAGTATCCACCGGTCGTCAGAAAAACTAGCCATCGCCTTCGAAAGGGACAAAGAAGTACTGTTGGGAGGCACGAAAGCAAGCACGCATGCGGCCACCCCTTCGAAAGGTCCTCTCACATTGCGATATAGAGGAAGACATGACCGTTCACAAAGACCTGCGTTATATTATTAAACAACTTGTACATCCAGGGGATACAAACTAAAACAACCATACAGAAATTGCCACGAAGAAGATAGATCCATGCGAAGCAAAACAAGGTAGAAAGAGTACAAGGTGACTAAGTTCAGCCATGACATGGATATATCATGGCGTCACCAAGTACGACATCCCAGTGACCGCCTTCACCTCCTACGGGTCTCGACAGGGGCCACGCATGAGACGGCGTATGCGCCTCATCTGCGGCCTACCATTGCGGAAGCCGATGCAGTAGCTGGCTCCCAAGCTACTAGAGGACGGTGAGGAGTTCGAGGAGGTCACCGGTGAGGCCCTCTCCCTCATCTTCCTGGCCTCTTCCTGCTTCACCGCCAGCCCCATTGACGTCGGCTCACTCTCCCTTAACAGGAGATCCCAGTCGATCTCCTTGTCATCATTAGAGATATTGATGGTCTCGACAGGCACGCCGTTCCCGACCAAAGGTCGGGCCAGAGCAGCGGACAATCGCCTCCTCTGCAGGGGAGGAAGCTGTTTCTCCTTCGACGCCTCTATCGACGACCGAAACAGACAGCTCCTGAAGGAGCCATCGAGATCATTGATGTCTCCGAGGAGGATGAGAAGGAAGATGATGCCATACTCAAGTCAAGGATAACTGCTTGCTCATGGGCTGTGGAGGCTCCAACCGGGTAACCCAGGCTTCATACCCGAGCCACGTAGGTCCGGAAGATGAAGCTGGACGAATGTCGCCGTGTCCTCCCACTAAGACTCCTAGGGGAGGGGGCCGTGGCCCTATCCAGTTTCCCTCCAACACGTGGCAGCACTCCTGACGAAATACCTCATTTTCTCACATAGACGTATTGTTACATTAATGACCCAAACCTCTTTCGGTGTGTGACAGGGTCGCGGGCACAAGACCCTAGCGACCCCTCGCATTATCCAGTCAGAACGCAGCAGTGACATGTCTTGTCCCGCCAGGCGAACGTACGGGATTCTCCAAACCTACACGAAACCTCTACTCTAGCGACTTCAAAAGACAAAGAATCACCATCAGGCATCCTTGATATGACACCAGTCTGGGATTGATATTTCCTCTGCATCCTCTCCCCCCTCTGAAACGTCAGGGCTCGAGAATGAGGGGGTACTGTTTGGGCGAAAATAAGCCAGCCTGAGGATAATAGTTGAAGATTACTATCCAGGTCCCCCGGAGCCTTGATCTATGGATCCTCAGCTAAAGGCTCGACCTCTGAGGCCATCAGGTCCCTTCATGATACCTCTTCGTACCTACGAAGCCTTCCCTTGGCTTAACCGGCTCAGCCTCCCGAAGCCTCGGTCCCTAGAAGCCTCAGTCTTTCGGAGCCTTGCTTCCTGAAGCATTCACCTCCCGGATCCATGCCTCCCGAGGCCCCTGCCTCGGGATGATCGGGCCACCTTCCTAAAGACAGCAGAGTGATTCAGTAGTCCCTAGGAAGATCTACTGAAAGGGGAGCACCGGTCGTGCTTTGCCTGCTAAGAAGTGATTAAAGGCCTAGGCTGATGGGCGCCACTCTGACACCTTGACGTAATGGAGGCTATCCTGACACCCCTGACAGTGCGGCGTTGGGCCGCAATTGGCGACTGGCTTGCCACACTCGAGGGGGCAGGCACCACGATAGTTACCACGGTGAATATTTACCTCCCCAATAAGATATAAAGTAGTTATCCAGGATAAGGCCTAGTAATTCGGTCAGGTCCCATATGTATTCGTACATTATGATAACTTGTAAGCCAAGCTACACATGACCCTATAAATAGGGGGGCATGGTCGTCTGGGGGAAGAGGCAGAGAAAAAGACAGAGAGAAACAAGGGTGAACAAAAAACGGTGGTGACAGACACAGAACACGCATCACAGTGAACCTGTGATTCTCCCCCAAATCGATCCATTTTTCCTACCATCAATATACTCGTGGTGTTCCTTCCTCTCAAACTTCGTCTCCAAGCTTGAGTCTCCTCCTTAGAAGAAACTCTCGCCGTATTTGCTGTGGCAAGACGAACTCTTGCTTGAACAAGTATGGTTTTGGTTTTTTGCATCTTCATATCTCTCTCTTCGTGGTTCTTCGGACGCGGATTTTGCTGGTTGTAGAATTGATAGGAAGAGTACCTCCGGTACCTATTATTTCTTAGGTACTTCTCTTGTGTGTTGCGCAGTCAACAACTGAAGTCAAATATGTTGCTTCCGCTAGTTGTTGCTCTCAAATTTTGTAGATTGTTGCTACCTTGAGGGATTTTGGGTTAGACTTCAAGAATGTGCCACTTTTGTGTGACAACATCAGTGCCATCATCTTAAAAAATAACTCAGTCCAACACTCCAGAACCAAACACATAGATGTGAGATTCCACTTCTTGCGAGATCACAATGAGAAGGGAGATATTGACTTGAGATACATAGATACCGAACACCAGCTTACTGACATCTTTACTAAGCCTCTAGATGCAACAAGATTTACTTATTTGAGGGGAGAACTTGGAGTTTGCCATCCCTATGGCATTATGTGAGGGGGAGTTGCAGCTATACATATCTACCTTACTTTTGTTGCGTTTGCATTGCATCTCATCTTGTAAGAAAATCATAGTAGTTGTGCTTTGACCTGTATGTCTTTTAGCATTTTCAGTTGCTACACTTGAATTTGGACTAAATTGAGTAGTTATGCGGATCAATCCTTTAAACTTAGGCTCCTCTTGATGCTTTGACATGAATCATTTTAAGCAAGCTAGCTTTCCTAAAGATGAAAATTGATAATTTATGAATCATGTAGACTATGAAATGCTATATTTTTTATCACCATGTTCATAATTGCTCTGGTTTAGTCAATACTTGTGTTAGGGCTAGTTTGATAGATATCTTGTTCTAGGCTGCTCGGTTCAAGATAGTGGATTTAGGAATACTGCACTATATTTTCTGTCTTTGTCAAATGTTTAGCTCATGATAGAACCTTGGGAGAACATGAGTTCCTTGACTTGATCTAAGTGAACACTTGATAACTTGTGTAATTTAAATACTTTTGAGAAATCAAGTCTCTTATACTAAAATATGATCCAATACTATTGTCTTGATGATTCATGTGGTTTGCCAAAGAAGAAAGCCTATGGTTGCTAAAGTCAACTTGAGGATAACATGAATCACAAAGAAATATGCCTAAATAATCAATTTTGTGTTAATCACTTGATCTAACGAAGTCTTCATTTCATATGTGAGTGTTTGCAATGCCTACTGTCATGAATACTTGATTGGTGTAGTTTGAGATTGAAGTTTGCTAGCTCTTAATCCTTGTATTGCCTTGGCACAAGTGGATGCTTATGTGGTGGTCACTTTTAACATGATTCGGCTACTGAAACTTAAATGCGTCAACAATTCTTTAGGATTAGCTTGTAAAACTTCATGTTCTTATGTCACTATGTATTTTTGAGTCTTTATGCGGTTGTGAGCTCCACATTCTACTCTTCATAGCCCTTTGATATTTCTAGCTTGTGTAAATGCTTTGTGGTATACTTGTGAAAGCTCACTAGGTTTGTATATTCATGCTCTTCATGGTGTTTCATCCTTGATGTTTGCATTGCCAAAGGGGGAGAAAAATATGCACTAAGCCACAAAGAAGATTCTTGCATGAAGAAAGAAAAAAATATGATAAATGTGCATTCTTCAAGGGGGAGTTTTTGCATATTTGGCTTGTCTCTGCCTCTCCTCGAGCTTTTGCGATCCTTCTTATTCCATGTAAAGGTGACCAGGTTAGTCGGGCCAAATGGGCCGGCACGAGGCACGACACAGCACAACAGCTAACCACAACGATCTAGGCCGTGGCTAGGCCAGAGCCACAGCATGGCCCGTTTAAGTTTTCTATTTTTAATATCTTATATAATTTGTTTAAATCTAATATCATATATAATATGTGGTGCAATGGTAGTGTGCTTGACTCCCAAGCGGAAGGTCGTGTGTTCGATACCAAGTGAGTGCGAGTTCTTGTGATTTTTTCCAATTTTTCACAGGCTGATGGGCTGACGGGCCCAAAAAAGGCCACCAGGACTACCATGCCGTGGGCCAGCATGACACAGTCCGATCTTAAGTGGGTCATGCCTGGGTTGGAGCCATGGCATGTGGCCTAGCACGACATGACCCGTTTAGCTAACGAGCCTAGTCGGGCCATGCCTAAATGGGCCTGTGCCGTGCTAGGCCGGGCCGCCCATTTGGCTACCTCTAATGCAAGTGATATTTTCCGCTCATTCTTGAGTTTTTGGTCACTTGGAAGAGCTTCGCTTGTTGGATTTCCTCAAACCAAAACCATTGTGCTTTAAGGGTTGTTAATGCACTCATAAAGGGGGAGATTAAGAAACCAAGTTGAAATGTGCCTTGGCTCATATGTGATGAGTGATTGACAAGTGTGTTGATTTTGGTTTGATAATTTTTCGTATTGCATGAGCTCATATATGTACTGCAATTATGATCATGACAAACCAAAGTTGCAGAAGAAATTGAGTTGGCATGGTTGTTTCTGAGTCTAGGAAAATTGTACACGTTGGATGATCCAGTACTGGGAATTTTATACACGCCAGATGATCAGGTGCCTGGGAAGACTACACACCAGAGCATTTCAACTCAGAAGAAAAAGTTAAATTACACACTGGATAGTCCTGCGATGGACATAGTGAATGCTAGAGCATTTCTTCCAGAGATGTTGCAAATCGGCTCTGGTGGACTTACATGCGCCGAATGGTCCAGCGATGGAAGATGTGAACGCCGAAGAATACACTAGACCATTTGTTATAGAGAGATTGCAAAATGGTTGTCTGGTGGAGATGAACTCACCGGATGGTTTGGCGATGAGAAATTGTGTACGCAAGACTGTTTCTTGCAGAGAAGATTCCAGAGAGTAAGACTAGGGAGTTGAACTAGCCGGATGGTCTGGAGCTCAGGTGGTGTGGATGACGGATCATCTGACATTTACATTTTTTTCTGGGATGTGTCTTAAGCTGAGGATTTCAAGATGGAACTGACTGGAGATGGTTTTGAGATATGTGTTTGCTTGTCTTATGTTGTGTAGGTGATGGATGCAACTTAGCGGCCAACGGTGGGATGATCTGGGTCAAACCAGGTACTTGATGCCGAATGATCAAGGAAGCCAGACAGAGTCAAGGGTGACTAGCTATGCACATAGAGGTCAAGCAAAGCATAGAAGGAAGTATGAAGATGGTGTGTTGACAAAGTCAAGCGAAAGTGATTCTAGTGCAAGTGACAAGGTGGTCCAGAGGGATCAAGAGCGGGAGAGACTTGCTAGCAGTCAAGATCGCAAGATGGAGTACACATATCGACATCGGGTTGCTTGCTTGGGGTCAAAGCAAGCGGCAGTGAGTCATGCTTTGAGGAGCGTGCAAGGCGGTTTCGTGGTTTGGCATTAAATCCGTGGAAGGATGGAGTGCATGTTGGTCATCGCAAAGCTTGTGTCAAGGCGAAGCTAAGTCACGAAGAAGCCACGATCGTTCGAAGGACAGAGTGAAAAATAGACCAAAATACCCTGATGGTAGGTAGGAAGCCATTGGAAGAGAGGATTATTTTAGGAAAAAAGAAGCTTATGGGTTAAGCTACCTCCATAGGCCTATAAATAGAGGAGTGGGGCTGTGTGAGAGGGTGGAGCCATGTAATGCCCTCAATTTTCAATTTTTGCAATAGTTTAAAATTTTGCTAGAATTAAATAGGGGTCGTAGATTTTGGTTCAATTAGAAGGAAATTAATTTCTAAATTTAAATTGCTATAGGTTATATTTATGTTTGATGCATTCATGTTGTAATAGTTGCAATAGGTTTTTTTATGTGTGGGAAAATGTTTACAAAAATTTGCTAGAAGATGCTTGTTTAAAAATTCTCTACGAAAATGGTGTAAACATAAAAAGAGAAGGCTTTTCCTAATTCCAAAATCCTTTCGAGCTGCATCCTTTAAAACTAGGTGTTACAGAAGTGATATTAGAGCTGTGTTGACCGTAGGACGCAGCCTAGATAGAAACATTGTGACATAAGGTCCTAGTTTAGTACCTAGCTTGAAAATAAAAACTATCAATATGCTTTTCTGCTCTTTCTATTTCGTTCTTTCTACTTACCTATTCTGGTCTGTTGAACAAAATCAGCTTTCCATCCCTTCCCCTTTCAAACTCTATAGCCTTGTTTACCAATCTCGGTTACCCTGATCAAGGAGGATGCTCTGAAGATCTCGCTTGGCACGTCTGCCTCGTATGAAGATTCCAATGATGAAGTGAAGACCCTTCCCTACAAGGAAGAAACATCTACCATGACACTGAAGGCATGAAGATCTACCTCTGCACCGCTCCTAGTTTTAGCCTTTCGAGTTGCAGGAGGATTTTCCCTTTCCTCAAAAACGTTAGAGCAATGTTAGTAGTGTGCCTTTGTGTGGTGTGTCTTGAGTGATTTGGACTTTTGTTTGAGCACTTGAGTGCGTTGTGGGATACTTTAGCATCTGCTAACAACAGCATTCCTTATATATCTCTACAGTTAAGAGTATAGTTGGGTTTTTCTCCTTCTAGTCCTTTCTCTTCTTGCTACAACCTTCCTCTTCAATCCTGACCAGATGGTGAACACAAAGAAAGACCCGTATGGTGAGGACACCAACCCTAACAACAACGACAACAACCAGTATACGCTGCCATAGTTCAACAAGGAGCAACTTCTAACAGCACAGACTCAGATCCTCCAAAGCATGGCTCTGAATATAGAAAGGTTTCTACAAATCACCAAAGCTCTGAGTGTAGAAGATGAACATAGTTAGCTGGACAACAAGAAAAAGAGGAAGATACCGCTCCAAGGACAAAGAAGAAATTCATGTCCCCATGTGTCAACTCAATCTCCTCAGCAAGGGCCTATGCTCCATCTCAACAATTAGTACAGGCCTCAACCCTAAGCACTTGTTCAACATTCCGATTATCAGACACCCCGTTCTACTCTGCTTGCCACTCCTCAAGCCAAGAATAACCCAACTACTCCCACCTCAAGCAAAGGATGTTTCCATTGTGGGGATGAAAGACACTATGTTAATAGGTGCCCTAAGAAGTTTCCAAATCAGGCCAACACCAACACTCTAAAGCTTACTTAGTCTCAACCCCAAGCATGTAATGCGAACCAGATGCTCACTCAGAATAGCTGCGGATAGCAGGACATCAAGACACAAAGTGATCCTCAGGATCCCGACATCAATGATTGGGTGATTACCTACAGTGAATTTCAACATAATAGGGCCAAACATTTCAAGAAAAGCAAAAATCAAATTGGATTACTACAATAAGGCAATCTTGTTGATCAAGAAATGGATGATAAGGTAGAAAAAGCTCCTCTTCCATTCCCCAACATTCAGATTCCCCAACCAACAAATCTGGACAAAAATAAACCCCATGATTCTACTACAAAGAAAGTAGTGTGTTTCCACTGTGGAGAAGGACATTACGCCAGCAGATGCCCTAAGAAGTCTTCTGCCCAGAACTGGATCAACCCTCAGCCTCAGATGAAGACCTCAGTTCAGCATTCAGGCCGTCATGACGTTCAAGTAGCAACTCAAGATAGTCAGCTCAACAACATCAAGGCCAAAGAAGTTTAGCAAGCATAAGAACATCCCTTGTGATGTATTCATTGGTCAACTCTGTTATAAAGTTTCCAAAATGGATTATATTTTCCTTCATAGAATCAAATTCTATTGTAAGTAACACCTTATCAATTCCAATGATAAGGTTTTCAGATAGAAACAAGAGTAAGATGTGTATGCTTTAGTTCAGTTTCTGTTAGGGGGGTAGACTTTCTAGCCAGTCTATTGGCTCTGGAATCTAAAGACCTGGATGTTGTTCTTAGAAGAGGCTAGTCAGCAAGAGTAATGGACTAATACGGTGTGTCAGAGAAAGGACAATACTCAGAGGCTACACTCCGATCCTAGAAGTGACTATCAAGAATAAGTACCCTCTTCCCAAGATCGATGACTTATTTAATCAGCTTAGAAGTGCATGTGTGTTCTCCAATATCAATCTTCGCTCACGATATTAATAGTTGAAGATTCGAGCATCAGATATCTCTAAGATAGTTTTCATCACCCGGTATGGTCTGGATGAGTACTCGGTGATGTCACTTGGATTGACAAATGCCCCAATCTACTTCCTGTATCTAATGAATAAGGTCTTTATGGAGTATTTGGACAAGTTTGTCATGGTATTTATCAACAACATTCAGGTTTTCTCCAAGAATGAAGAAGAGCACGAGGAACACCTAAGGTTGGTACTGTGGAAGCTCAGGGAGAACTAATTGTATGCTAAGTTAAGCAAGTGTGAGTGCTGGTTGAAGGAAGTTCCCTTCCTAGGTCACATAATTTCAGTAGGAGGTGTATCTATCGACCCATCCAAAGTGAAGGATGTTCTAAACTGGAAAACACCGCAGAATGTTTCAAAGAATCGCAGTTTCTTGGGTCTAGCAAGATATTACTATTGGTTCATAGAAGGTTTCTCCAAGATAGTGAAGCCAATGAAAAACCTGCTAGAGAAAGGAGTAGAGTTCAAGTGGATAGTGCTCGAGAAGCCAATTTCAATGAGTTCAAGAAAAGATTGAACTTAGCTCTAGTGTTGATCATGCCAAATACTCAGAAGTCGTTCTGTGTGTATTGTGATGCGTCTTGTCAAGGGTTATGATGTGTGCTCACGCAAGAGGGCCATGAGGTAGCATATGCATCCAAACAGTTAAGGAAACACTAGGAGATCTACCTCACATATGACTTGGAATTAGCTGTAGTAGTGCATGCACTCAAGATCTGGAGACACTATCTGATAGGCCAAAGGTGTGAGATCTACTCAGACCATAAGAGGTTGAAATATATTTTTCACTCAACCAGATCTTACTCTCAGACAATGCATATGGTTAGAACTCATCAAGGACTACAATTTGGGAATCAACTACCACCCAGAAAAGGCAAATGTAGCAGCTGATGCTTTATGTAGGAAATCTCAAATCAATGCTATAACTCTCCAAGAGATGAGTCCCTATCTATGCAAGGAATTTGAGGAGATGAATTGGGAATGGTGTGTAACACTGAGATAGTTGCAATGGAAATAGACTCAACACTTGAGCAAGATATAAGAAAGGGTCAGCTTGAGGATGAAAAGATCTTGGAAATCAAACAGCTTATCAAAATTGGCAAAGCCCCAAATTTCACTGAAGATGTGGAAGGCAAAGTGTGATACAAGCACAGAATATGTGTTCCGGACGTGAAGGCTATTCGGGATACAATTCTATGGGAAGCTCATGATTCAGCATATTCCACTCACCCAAGAAGTACCAAGATGTATCAAGATCCTAAAGATCGGTAATTGGTGGTACAGAATGAAACGCGTAGTAGCAGAATACATGGTTTTATGTGATACCTGTCAACGAGTCAAAGCTGAGCATCAGAGACTAGCAGGATTGCTACAACCATTAAAAGTACCCGAGTGGAAGTGAGAAGAAATTAGTATGGATTTCATAGTGGGTATACCATGGACACAGTCAGGATATGATTCCATATGGGTCATAGTTGATCAGTTGACATAAGTAGCTTACTTCATTCCAGTTAAGGAAACCTAGCAAGGTCCGAAACTAGCTGAGTTGTATATGTTCAAGATTGTGTGTCTGCCAGAGTACCTAAGATAATTATATCCGACCGTGGACTGTGGACCAGCTCTATGGCCGTGGTACATGGACCCATGGTCTTTTCCCATCAATTTTTCAATACAAAAGTAATTCATTTCTTTCTTTATGACTTCATCTTGCGCAATAAAAAGGATTTTCAGTATAAGAATTAATCAGTTAATTCTCTAAAATTAAGTAGAACTTTGCAGTTTAGCCTCTAGAACTTCAAATGCTCATAACTTTTTGCTCATAGCTCTGATTTCGGCGATTTTCATGCTCAAATTCTCATAGCGACGTGTAGAATATTTTTATAGGATTTTTACCTAGTTTTATTATTGTTTGGTATACTATTATTAGTAGTTCCTTTGTATGTGCTTTTCCAGTGTGTTGTTTAGGAGGTGAGCAGTTCGTGAACCTGCAAGATCGAGCTTTTGAAGACTCTGAGCATTCCATTGTTGAAGGCAAATGTCCTTGAACATCTTGCTTCTATTTTAGGATTATATGCTAGTTGTTTATCCTTCTTGCATGCTTGTCTAAACTGAAAACCTATGAATAGGGTTTACTAGCAATTGTCTAATTATCCTTATCGTCGTTGATCAAGTCATGGAAAATAAAGGGTAGATATGCTAGTCTCTATCTTAACTAATGTTTATATAACATGAACCGGGAGTGGTAATCTTTTGTAGCAACATGGTATAGGGATCCTAACAGGATGGTTGGTTGGAGGATGATCCATAGAGTACCTAAGATAATTATATCCGACCGTGGTAGCCAGTTTACTTCAAGGTTCTAGCAACACCTACATGAGTCTATGGATACAATTTTGAATTCAGCTCAGCATATCATCCACAAACTGATGGCCAGACGGAACGGGTAAATCAAATCCTTGAAAACATGTTGATAGCATGTGCTTTGAATAATGGTAACAGTTGGGACAAGAGTTTACCTTATACAGAGTTCTCGTACAATAACAGTTATCAAGCTAGTCTCAAGATATCTACTTTTAAAGCCTTATATGGAAGAAAGTGCAGAACCATGTTGTTCTGGAACCAGACTAGGGAAAGCCAAGTCGTCAGCCCAGAAGTTCTGAGAGAAGCAGAACAACAAGAAGAGATCAGAGATAATCTTAAAACTGCTCAATCCAAACAAAAGAGCTATACAGGTAATCGACGTCGAGAACTGACTTTTACAGTAGGAGACTTTGTGTATCTCAAGGTGTCGCCTATAAAAGGTCTACACAGATTCAAAGTCAAGGTCAAGTTTTCACCTCGATTTATTGGTCCATACAAGATACTGGAAAGACGAGGAGAAGTAGCTTACCAGCTTGAGTTACCACTCCAACTCTCAGGAGTGCATAATGTTTTCCGTGTGTCATAGTTGAAAAAGTGTCTGAGAGTTCCCGAGGAGTAGCTACCAGTAGAAGAATTGGATGTGCGAGAAGATCTCTCCTACTCAGAGTATCCGATCAAGATTCTTGAAATGTTAGAACGGGTTAACCAGAATAGGAGAGTAAGTATGTGCAAAGTGCAGTGCAAGCATCATTCAGCAGATGAAGCTACCTGGGAAACAGAAGATGATCTGAAGGCAGAGTTTTCCCATCTCTTCTCTGATCCTTCCGAATCTCGAGAGCGAGATTCAGCCTTAGGGGGTTAGGTTTGTAACACCCTAAATTTTTAATTTTTGTAATAGTTTAAAATTTTGTTAGAATTAAATAGGGGTGACAGATTTTTGTTCAATTAGAAGGAAATTAATTTCTAAATTTAAATTGTCATAGGTTATATTTATGTTTGATGCATTCATTTTGTAATAGTTGTAATAGGTTTTTTTATGTGTGGGAAAATATTTACAAAAATTTGCTAGAAGACGCTCGTTTAAAAACTCTCTGCGAAAACAATTTAAAAAGAAAAAGAAAAGACTTTTCCTAATTCCAAAATCCTTTCAAACCGTATCCTTTCTAAATCCGGCCCACACCCCCCTTCTCTCCCTCTCTCCTTTTCTCTTTCGGGCCGACTCCCTTCCCCTCTCCCACATGGGCCTCGGCCTCGCTTCTCCCACACTCCTGTTGGGCCTAGCCCACCACTCAGCCGACCTGGCCGCTTTCGTGCACGAGCCCACCTCCCCTCCCTGTCACACGGGCTTGGCTCCAGCTGAGCCGCTGTCGAAGCTAAGCCATCGGCTCCCCTTCTTCCTCCTCCGGTCGCCGATCTTCTCCGCCATACGCCACCGATTCGTTGCTTCTCCACACCCTCTCTCCTTCCCAACACGGCTATATTTGTAGCTTTAACCCTCCATAAACTTTTCCCACCGTTTCCCCCTCTCGATTGCTCGATTTAATGAGGGAAACCGATGCCTTAATGGCCATTAGCACCGACCATTCTTTCTCTATGCGCCTTGGCCATTCCGATCTCCCTCGTGCCCATATAAGCCACCATTCACCTCTGTGGTGAGGTTTCGCACCCCACACACCCACTCTCGCCCGTTTCTTCGGCCATAGCATTGTCATCGCCCGTTCTTCAATATCTCCGATGAGTGGCTCCGCCGCCTGTCACCGCCCGTTCTTCTCCATCTCCGGTGAGTGGCTCCACCGCCCCTTTTCTCTACCGACAGACTATCTTTGACCTTGACGGCCCTTTCTTTGCACTCGTAGGAGAGCCAGGAGGCTTCCCCGGCACTTCTCAACGCCTTTCTCCCACCAGAACACCTCCTTCCACGCGCGCCGACGACCACCGACTGCACCTCGCTATCACCAATCGTCCTCGACATCGAGAACCCCATGGTGAGAATCCCCATGCCTTTCTCTCTATTTTTAGCATTTTCCCACCGCAAACAGAGCCCAAACACGCGATTTCGCGTGACTCCAGCGAGCTTCTGCTTCTGGTCGTGCACCCCTGTCGGCTGGCTGTGGTTGCTATGCAGCGCCACCGCCGGAGTTCAATCCCCACCCCATCATCTCTGGCCATCCAATCTAAAGCGTAGGACCCATATCTCATACCCCTTCGATTTGTGTAATCGGTCCACCATGGACTGTGGACCAGCTCTATGGCCGTGGTCCATGGACCCATGGTCTTTTCCCATGGGTTTTTCAATACACAAGTAATTCATTTCTTTCTTTATGACGTCATCTTGTGCAATAAAAAGGATTTTCAGTATAAGAATTAATCAGTTAATTATCTGAAATTAAGTAGAATTTTGCAGTTTAGCCTCTAGAACTTCAAATGCTCAGAACTTTGTGCTCGTAGCTCTGATTTGGATGATTTTCATGCTCAAATTCTCGTAGAGATGTGTAGAATCTTTTTACAGGATTTTTACCTAGTTTTATTACTGTTTAGTATACTATTCTTAGTCGTTCCTTTGTATGTGCTTTTCCAGTGTGCCGTTCAGAAGGTGAGCAGTTCATGAACCTACAAGAGCGAGCTTTTGAAGACTCTGAGCAATCCATTGTTGAAGGCAAATGTTCTTGAACATCTTGCTCCTATTTTAGGATTATATTCTAGTTGTTTATCCTTCTTGCATGCTTGTCTAAATTGAAAACTTATGAATAGGGTTTACTAGCAATTGTCTGATTATCCTTATCATCGTTGATCAAGTCATGGGAAATAAAGGGTAGATATGCTAGTCGTTGTCTTTACTAATGTTTATGTAACATGAATCAGGAGTGGTAATCTTTTGTAGCAACATGGTATAGGGATCCTAACATGATAGTTGGTTGGAGGATGATGCAAGAAGGCGTATGTGTTTGTTCCTATGTGGGATCTTAAGGACCGATTGTTGAAGCCTATAACTAAGTTATACTGTACAACCATGAGGCCTATATGGGTGTGGCCTGGCAAATTAATTAGCCTCCCTTCCAGTTCTGTGAGCACCATTGGATGGTTGACTGTAGTGATATAATCACTGTCAGCGGTGAAACCCCAGTAGATGTTTGCAGGTCAGCGGGACCTTTGTAAAGGCCTTGTAGTGATCTCCTGGCAACACACCATAGGAAGTGTGTAAGTGCCTGATAAGCACGACAACAAGGAGACTATCACCTGGTAATGCGGGTGATAAAATCATGACTCGTGGGGAAAGCTGTGCAAACTCTTCTTCATTAGTTAGGATCAGGGTTCTGCTATGGATGGTGGGGTAACCAGGTAATGGGATTACCTGGTGAGTTTTGGTAGCCAGATATGGAATATCTGGTGAGTTTGGTAGTCGGATGGGATCCGATGAGCTATTCTTCTTGTTTAGTTGGGTCCTCATACATAGTAAATAGGATGCCTGTTGTTGGAGTCATAGGTTAAGGTTTCTTAGTGCAGTTAACCTGTGTCTAACCTTTTGTTGACTTAAGCTTCATATCATACTTTCCTACACTTGCGGAGTACATTATGTACGCACACCTGTTGCTTCCTTTCTTTCATTCTTCTACTGTTTAAAAGCCGTCAATGAAGCTTCACCCTTCGATGGAGATTACTTCGACCCAAAGCTCCTTATCTAGGCTGTTGTTCTCTCGGTTGACACTTGTGGAAGATGGAAGACCCTCTGGCACTGGAGTTTACCTTTCTTCTATGCTTTTCTTTTAGTCCCTCAGGTCCTTTTGCAATAAGTTATATCGATAATGTAACGCATATATGAAACTTGATCTTGACATACTTATAGTTGTACCTGATTTTGTTCCTTTAAAACTGGGTATTACAAGCCAGCCATTTAAGTCTTAAGAGATAGGTTTTATAGGAGAGGAAATGAGAGCTTAGCCTTTGTAATATGTGAGAGTTTTTGTGAGAAAAATACTTTGTTATCTGTTAAAAGAGGGCGTTCCTCTTAGCTTAATGAAGAGATTGTTTTTTGCCTATGCTTGAGTTCATTTTCTTCTAGTGTCCTGCTTTTAGCTTCTATGTTTTGCTGTAAGTTTTTTTTGGTGTTTTCATGTTGATTTTCGTTTTCCTTGAGAGCTGCACTGTTTGGGTCATATAAGAGGTGTTCTTTCTATTGCTAGAGGGTTAACCTTCTCGTATGAATTGGTCTTGAACCATCTCAACCCTCTGGATCCATCAACTTGAAGAATCTCTTTTTCTGGTGGCTAGTTCTCTTGTATTCAGAAGTTTTTCTTCTAGTTGATTGCTTTCTTATGCTATGAATCTTGATATGGTCTTAAATAGAACCTAGAGTTCTCATCCATCTAAGAGGAGCATTAGTTTTGAAAGTCTTGCAATATGGTCTGGTCTCTCTTGTTTCCACGTATGTTTTTTAGGTGCGTTGGGTTAAAGAATAGGATCATGTCATCAATTTTTTAAGAAATTTGATTAGATGCCTATTCACTCCCCCCCCCCCTCCCCTCTCACTCTGGTCGCCGTTCTCGGTCCTACAGAAGCTTCACGTGAGAGGTGAGGTCATGGGTTCGACTCCCACAAGCTGCTCGGGCACATGATTTGCTATATTCAATTAATCGACTCTCACAAGCCACGGGAGTTCATCAAAGTTAGAAAAGCTAGAAGGGAGGGAGTTTGTTCGTCGAGTGAAAAAAAATCGGTCCCAAAACATCATATTTGAGATCGAATATCACTGCCGGTTTATGATAATTCTATTAATGTCGGTTCCAAAATCAGCAATGATACTACCGAGTATCACTTACGCTTAACCACTGCAAGTTTCAAAACCAGCCGTTATGCTATTTTTTAATCGAAAATAATGATCTTTTCTGTAGTAATGTATAAAAATTATAACATAGCAATACTACGATGCAACCTATAAGATGACTGACGCGGACCATTGTAAATGACCTAATAGGCAGCTCGGGACAAAGACCAAGCTCAATTCTTAGGCTTCGGCCAAAAATTTGGACCGTTGCCCGGTCAAGAAGAGGGTCAAGGAACCATGGTGACAAGAACCAAAAGTCTCAATGATGCTTGCTGGTTGATGCCCCGCTGGCGAGCCCTTCTGCAATATAATCTGTCCACACTCCGCAACAAGATTGGAAAGCTGATTTGCATTTTTGCTCTTTGCCTTGCTCTGGATCTTTCAACCTTCCTACTTTGGATCATCTTCCTCGCCTTACCTCCTTGTCCGAGTTTTTTTATTTTTATATTTTTTATTAAAAATTTAAATAAATAGATTCCCCGTATGAGAAATTGCAAAACTAGGCGCCTGCAGCCCTCTCAGGGGGCTACAACCCTCTGAGAGGACGATTAGGCCACCTAACCGCCCCCTAAGAGGGCGGGACGCCTAACCGCCCCCTCAGAGGACGGGTACGGCCTGCCCACCCGTGCCACCTCCCTTACCGCCCCCTGAGGGGGTGGGTAGGGGTCCTTACCGCTCTCTCAGGGGGCGGTAAGGGGCCTTCCCGCCCGCGCCACTCGGCTCCCCCCATCCGGCCTCTTCTATAAAAAGGGCTAAAATTAGCCCAAAATCTCATTTTATTCAGAAAAAAGAAAAAGTTGAGAAGAGGGAGGAGAAGAGAGGAGAGGAGAGGAGAGGAAGACAGCCTGGCGAAGCCCTGCTGCATTTGAGCCACGGATTTGAAGATTATTTTCGGGTAAGTCCTTTTTTCCTTTTATTGTTGTTAAATAGTGCAGTAGTAGTATATGACATTAGTTTTAGACATGTATGACCTAGGGTTTAGAAAATTGTTAAATTTACTTAGAAAATTGTACGATAGCAGTGAAATATAGAATATTATTTTTACTATATTATTTTTACTATATTAGGGTTGTAATGTGCGACATAGGAGGTAGCAGCATATGATAATTTGCGAACCTAGGATGTAGCATTTAGAAAATGGTAGCGTTTAATTTGCACACGGTACAATAGGTAGCAAATATAGATTATATAGAGTGATATTTATAGGTTAGTTTGGTTAAGATTAGTATTGAAAACCTATTGTTATGTATGAATCGGTGTCGGTAAATTATTTTATCCGATAATTAGAAATATAGTTTGTTGGTCTTAACATTGGTTATGTTTGCGGGTGTTTCCAGGGATGGTAGATAAATTAATTTTTCAGATATATTATGGTGAGGGTGAAATTAGGTACGGTCCTAACGGTGTAGATCTGTCTGGATTTCGTCATGTCATGAAGGGTCTTAGTAAAGCTAATGAGAGGACCATTGTGGGTGTGTGCAAATGGCTCATGCGGTTTTTCCAACTCGATCCGCAGCAACATGAGCTTAAGTTGAAAGCTGTCCTCAGCCGTGCTAGTCATGGATACTTTGGTGAGCTTGTTCCCATCAAAGCCACGTCAACTTGGAGGCAGTATATAGATATATGTTGTGAACGTGGTCTGCCACTGGTTTTGTTAGCTGAGACGTACCTGAAAGATCAAACTGAGGTGAACTCTGCGGAAGCAGTAGCAGGACCAAGTGAGGCAGTGGAAGATGAATCAGAGGCGGCTAATGTCAGGTCCAGGGAGGATGTTGGTGATATTCCAGAGCTGCAACCGATGGGTGTAGCTGATGAAGGGGAGCACATCCCTAGCATCATTGAAGATATGGATTCGGAGGATGAAGAGTTGGAGGAAGGCCTTGCCGATGGGGATTCATCTGACGAGGAGGGTAATGCTCCAATTCATGCAGAGTGGAGGGATCATGAATTTTCGAAGCTGGTGGTTAGCGAGGTTGACCAGACACCGTGGAAGTACCATGAGAATGAGGTGTCACAGGGTGCTATGTATCTTACAAAGAAGGCAGTTATTGATGCAGTGAAATTCTGGTTGTTGTCTCTTCGGAGGCAATTCAAGGTTGTTAAATCCAGTAAAAGGGAGTACGATGTGAAGTGTTTGGTGCCGTAGTGTCCTTGGCGGGTGCACGCATTCAGAGGGAAATGGGTAGACTACTAGCAGTGCTCAATAGTTAAGGAACATAATTGTCGCATTGAGGAAATAGAGTTCGCTCACCGAAACCTGTCATCTGCCTTCATTGCAAATGTTATGTACGGGGAGATTGTGGACAACCTAAGATATGAGCCACGATCAATAATCCATGCTATTGAGCAAAGGTTCCAGTACACAATAAACTATGCGAAGGCATGGAGGACGAAACAAAAGGATATTGAGATGAGGTTCGGAACATATGAAGATTCATATCACAATCTACCTTGTCAATTAGCCACAATTTGTGGAAGGAACCCAGGCAGCTACTATGATATCAAGCATTACCCCTCTACTGATGTGGAGTACAGCGGGAAAAGAGTGTTGCAGCGTGCTTTCTATGCATTCGCCGCAACTATCAAAGCATTTCGATATTGCCGACCCATCATATGCCTAGATAGAACATTCCTGACTGGGAAGTACAAAGGGCAGATATTGTCTGCAATTGGGGTCGATGGTAACAACCAAGTCCTGCCACTAGGGTTTGCTTTCGTGGAGAGTGAGAATGGGGACAGCTGGTATTGGTTCCTAGAGCGGGTCAAACATGCAATTGTTCTTGACCGACCAGATGTGTGTCTCATTCATGATAGACATGTAGGATTGTTGCAGGGTTTGCTGGATATGAAACATGGTAGTGTTCGACGAGGTGTAGCAGCACAGTGGCCCGACCTCAAAAGCAGGTGATGCATGCGCCATATGGGTGCGAACTTCTACAGACAGTTTAAAAACAAAGAGTTGATGAAGCTTTTCAAAAAGTTGTGCAGTCAAAACCAACAGTGGAAGTTCAATGCGCTATGGGCAAGACTTGATGAACTGACTCTAAAACAAACTGCGGAGGCTGCACCTAACGGTGATGAACTAATAGCTCTTGGACCTCTTCCAATCGATACTCCGCACATAGTAAGGAGATCAGGCTCATCTATTAGGAGCTTCTCACAATTGATACGTAATGAGCCAAATGAAAAATGGGCTCTGTTGTACGACAGTGGTGGTGCAAGGTATGGAGTAATGACTACAAATCTTGCAGAGATTTATAACTGGATCATGCGAGGAATGAGGTCCCTACCACTAGTTGGAATTGTAGAAGGCATTTTGCATGGGACTTGTAAGTCAGTGCAATGAAATAGGTCACATGTACAAGTATTATCCCAAAAATGCACCTGGTGATGCACCTGTTGTCTAGGTGAGTTTTATGGTGCGTTGGGCTCGATTTGTACCATTTGAACCTTCGTTTGTAGGTCACTGTCGCAGTATGTTAATGTTGCATATAGTGATATAGTTAATTTGCATTCAAAGTATATTGTTACTGTCTATATCTAACAATGCATTAATGTACATGTCTTTCAAATGCAGATATGGCGGACCCTGCGACCCCCGAGCTTCTAGACCCTGCAGTGGACAAGAAGCATCGCAGCTTCTTATCCGTCGAGCACCAGACGGAGCTAGGAGTGTTTTGACCATGGGGCCCTGGAGAGCTGCTCACGATAGACGAGCGATGGAAGCACGTGTACTTCGATAATTTCATACGAAATTGCCATATCACTGATGTAATTCCATATTATTGATATACTGCAATACTTGTAGGTTGGCAGCGGCGGGACTCCTACCGCTTTGCCAGCTGGTCGAGGCCCGATCGACGAAGAACCCCGAGGCAGCGGCGCATCGTTTCTACTTTGACCAGTCGCTGATAGCAGCCCTGGTCGACCGATGGAGGCCGGAGACATATACGTTCCATCTCCCGTGAGGCGAGATGACCCCAACCTTGCAGGACGTAGCCTATCTCTTAGGCCTTCCTTGCGCGGGAGCTGCTGTTGGGGTGATCGATATGGAGGCTGACTGGATCAACGACATGCATCAGCGCTTTGGCCCAGTAGAGCGGAAGGCGAACGCACCCCCCTACGTGCCTGAGTTCTTATCCGATGCACGAGAGCCAACGAAGAAGTGGATCCTATAGTTTCAAGTTCGATACAATACAACCTATCATTTACTATTCTAGTATGTAGTAATGATCATTTTTGACACCAGTCATATTTGCAGCCAGCGTACATACACCCCCATGCCAATGCATACGCGGTCTCTAGGCATTTGGAGGCCTTTCTGCTTTGGTTGTTTGGGTGGGTTATGTTCACTAGTGGCCAAGGCCACCTGGTTGCAAGGACGCTTGTGCCCTACGCTAGGTTGATAGCGGATGCTGATGGGGAGGAGGTACCGCAGTTCAGTTGGGCATCCACTGTCCTTGCTGTGACGTATCGGGCGCTCTGCGACACGTGCACGAAGAAAGAGCCACTATCCACTTTTGCCGGTGTCCACTTCTTCTGCAGCTTGGTCATACGAGCGTTTCGCCATAGGCAGGCCGGTGGTGGACCGTTCCCCGTACCCCGAGGAATGGTACGGCGAGCCAGACGAGGACGACGAGCCTCGATGTGGTGCCGTCGTCGGGTATGTATTTTATACTAACACTTTCCTTCGCAAGCTTTTTCCCTCTAACGATTTGTAACGATGTTTGTCACGTAGCCACACTGGGCGCATGAGCAGCCTCGTAGCGCTTACGAGCATTTCGTACCCAGTTCAAGAGGCTACGTCTGGACAACGTGGTATGGGAGCCTTACAACATCTTGGCCGTGCAAGGGCGTGCAGGATTGGGTTTGTCACCGTTGTGTACCCGCGACGAGGATTACTGGCTCACGAAGGCGCCGCTTGTCTTCGACAACTACGTCGAAGAATACTCACCGCATCGCATCATGCGGCAATTTGGCCGTCACCATGCATTCCCTCTCGTCCACATCTGTACCATCCCCATGCACATCCACAGGTACACATGCAAAATTAAAGTTTTCGTAACCTTCGTTTTACTGTGACTTACATTTACCATAGTTCAAATGCAGGTACACATGGAAAGGCCAGCCGGCTGGCAACCTCTGGGCAGAGCACTTGGCCCCTTACGTGGCAACATGGGCCCAAGCGCTACAGGATGTCATGGAGGAGGCCCGTCCCCACACTGAGTAGAACTTCAATGTACACGCACACGTGTCACCTACACCCCTGAGGGTGTCCGGCCCCACATCGCGTCGACAACGGAGGCATACCCGGTGCATTGGGACGAGGACGCTGCATTAGCGGTAAGTTTTTCTTTGAAGTTAGTAGTCCATACTCAACGAACAAAACTGTATACTGTAATTGTTTATTGCTGTTCGTATCCGCAGGCAGATATCATTTATGATGTACATAAGGATGCAGCTGGTGCCATGGACTGCCTCCAGCAAGGGCAGCACCTCAGTGCGTCGGATGTTGCGAGCTTCATCAAACGAGTTTTTGACAAGACCGCGCACGCCTTAAAGCTAACATCCTGCCGATCCACCACAGATGTAGCAGGGGCGCCTCCCAGATCTAGTGGTGTCCACGCCGAGTTGTCTCGACGGTCAGATGTGCACCGTCGTTCATCCGTGTCGTCACCCACACGACCCCTTTTACCACGTCATGGAGGCTCGGAGTAACTTGGCACGAATTTTAATTTCGAACGACATTCAACAATATTCGCTACTTACTACAGCATTGATTATTAAACTTTCATTAGGTGCACCTGCACAAGCCTCGACGCAGCCTCGTAGATCGAGCCCTATGCGTCCACCCTCAGGTACTGGCAGCCCCCTTCATCCCAGTTTTTAATACTTTCAGCAAATTAAGTTAATATTGTGGTCAGGTTACTTCGGTGACGAGGCCGGTCCGTCTTCAACGGCCCCACGCCTGACCCCACCCGCAACGTTCGAGCCATACTACGGCATGACAGCCTGGCCTTCTTCTGCTGCACCGGCATACCACGCAGGTACAATTATACAATTTTTACTACTACTTCCAATACCACATTGTTCGTATCTAACATAATTATTTGTTTGTAGGCCCCTCTAGCCAGTACACATGGACGCCAGCAGAGCCTTCACAGTCCTCCTACCCTAGTCAGGAGGATGAGCCTGGCCCGGACGCCGCATACGACCTCGTTCGTGACTTCTTCGGGGGCACACCTGACTACAACATCCTCCAGCGGTCCCAGGTACCCAGAGCTCCCCTCCGGACACAGCCCACGCAGGACGAGGCCTCAACACCGGTGCTCCCTACTAGGCCTACCAGACACGTCGGTCCACCCAACCCCCTCACCTACTCCAGGGGTCATGTGAGGGTTAACCAGCGGCATCGGGACCACAATGGGGCGCACGGGCGACGGCAACGAGGGAGGCAGCAGTAGAATTTTAGATTTTATGTAACTTACATATGCATATTCGCTTCGCGATGTACTCCTACATATTCAGACACGTTTACTCTTTATGGTCCACTTAGCATGTCGTAACTGCATTTCATATTCCAAAACAATGGCATCCTAGTTGCATTTCTTAATCCGACACGATCACAAGCTACATTCTGTCGTCGTCATTATATCTTACAAAACAACTTATGCAACGAGTGATACCTCGCTTCCTCTGTTGGGAGTGTTACTTTAATGAAGAAGTGACCACACTACTGAACTTTAACCATGACATGACAACACATGCCTCCTTGTGCAGGCTTTAAACAAGAAGTGACAACACTACCCAGCTTTTTCCAAACAATAAATGACAACACACGTACCAATAAATGTGGAATCTCTAACCATGATCAATGACATAACTTTCCCATTCTTTAAGATGGAATCCGATGCTCTTACCACCAGCTACGCCCCTGCACTCACTCCTTTCTTCAAGAGCGAATCCAATGCTCCTGCCTCCCCCAACTATAAATAGCCGAACCTCCTTACGTTGATGCACCACTCATTCCTCAGATCTCTCAAGTGCAATGTCTTCCTCAACTCCATCAAGCCCACCAAAGAAACATTGGGGGACTACCATACCTGAAGGTCTCGAACCACCAATGTGCTTCTGTGGTGACCTTTGTAAGCTCCACGAGTTGCATGACATCTCATACACCTATGGGCTGCGCTTCTTTATGTGTGCCAACTACGAGTATGACAAGCCTCAACATGCAACAACTGGTTATCGACCGGTATGACAACAGATATCAGCCTCATCTATTCCGATTTCGCACCCTGTTTACTAACCGCTCATCTTGTTCCATTTGTTCAGTCCCCTCCACCGTTCTGTGATTTTATTCAATGGCTCGACAATGAGAAAAATGACGCACAGAAGCAGTGGTTCGACATGAACATGAGGTAGAGAAGGGAAGCGTACGCACGTCGGGAGTACGAGCAACAGCAAGAGGAACTTCGCCTCAAGTGGGAGGAAGAAGAGCGCATGAGGAAGGCGGCGCACGACCGTACCGTGGCTCAGACTCGGGAGGCTGAGAGGGAAAGGAAGCAGGACAGAGCCCACCGTGCTAAGGCGGCAGGTCCCGATGCCCTCCGAAAGGGAAAGTATTCTAGATGCACTCAGTAGAGAGTATCTAATGTAACCCGACATACTTTCCCTCCCTAAGGCATGTTATGATTAGAATCGGCACACTAATAAGTAGGTCTTAGTACGAACCGTACATGCCACCTTTGTTTCCTCGTCGTGTCGTCGCAGTTACAGTTTATTGTAATGTTTTCACCCTATGTTTAATACTATGTTTGTTGTCGTTCGCACCCCATACTCACGTAAAATGCTGCGAGTGCTAATTACTGATTTTTTATTCTCTGACTATTATATAACCTACTCCAAATTTAAATTCCAAATTTTCTTGAAGCCTTTTTTTTATTTCTTGAATTACAAAAAAATTACATTTTTAGAGGAAAAAAAAAGCCCTAACCGGCCTGCCGCCCTCTCAAGGGGCGGTTAGGTTGCCTAACCGCTGCAGCCCCCAGGCACCTAATTTTACAATTTCTCCTACGGAGAATCTATTTATTTAAATTTTTAATAAAAAATATAAAAAAAAAACTCTCCTCATCGTTCCTTCCACGTTCCTTAGGCCCAAGTCCTCTTCAGGCCTACAAAGATGCAAGACCCGATACCCCTACAAACATATTTTTTATCACCATGTAAAATAAATTAAATGATCACATTGTTTTGCGAGAAATTAAACGATCATATTCGGCACATCCATTTACATATCTTCGTGCATCGCCCTGACATTTACCTCATCCCTATACATAGTTCTTTGAACAAGACAAATGAACTGACAGACTGTTCTTTGACCATGCGATGACAAGTTCATTGGATAACACTTCTTCTATGCCCGAGCAACCTGAGATTTTGGCTGCCCTCTGTAAAATACAAGAGCTCTGCGTACTACGTAGACCTTATTCTTTGTTTCTCGTGAACATTTGTGAGATGGATGAGCGCAAACAAATTTTCAGTCCCAAATCCAAGGCAAGATTCTTGTTCAGTTTAGATTGCTGTTCTCTCGCCTCCATATGCACCTACTCCTATCAAAAGAATGTAAGATATGAAACTATTTGTATCTTGCTAGTTGTTTTGCATGTGCGAGGTGACCCGACTTGCAACTCGCTAGTTGTTTTGCAAGGACGAGGTGGAACGGGTGAAGTTCGAGAAACCCTGGATGGCTTTGGATTGGCTCGGCTTAGATGCAACCACGATTGGCTAACACAACCTTTGCCTTAAAGGAGCACGAGCCAGCTTGAGCTAATTTCTAGTTGGATTGCAGCAATTTCACTGGAATTTAGCAGCTAAAGATGAGTTGATAACTCACTGTACAATGTCATGCTTTCTAATTATGCTTAGGGCATATATAATGGTCCACAGTCAATCATTGCATAGTCATCTCGTATCTTAGTCATGTTGGATTTTTATTTATGATACGGAGGAGAGAGAGATGGATGTTAGAGAAAACGATTATCAGCTAGCGAAACAACCATCTCTTGATAGAACTGGACTCATATGCTGGTCTATCACTGTCAGTTCCTCATGGGCCAGCAGTGATGAGGCATCACTGCCGGTTCATTAGGCGCGGAAAGAATCAATCATCGTGGCTTATGAAACAGCAGTGATAAAGGTCATCACTACTGACTGATGAATTGAGCCGGCAGTGATGGACCCACCCTCATCACTGTCGACTTAATCTACTAACCGACAGTGATATCTCTACATCACTGCCGGCGGAATATATGAGCCGGCAGTGATATCCTCCTCTTTTCCACCTTCTTCTACCTCGAGCTAACAGAGTCATTTCAGAACTCTCTCCCTTATAAAATCTCCTATTCTAATAACCACTTCATCCCTTCTCCCATATTGACTCTTCCACCACTCAAGTTCAATTTTGGTCAAGAAGGATGTCTAGATGAGCTCTCTCTAGCTATCCAAACAAAATCTCTTCTTTCCTCTCCATTTGCTCATTTTCTTTTCTTCATTTTTCACAGTAAGTGAACTCTAGATTTTTTCACAACAGCAAGCAAGCTTCTAGCAAGAGCTTCTTGAGGTCAAGTAAGTTGAAATCCTTAAAGTTAATCCTATATTTAGCATTTTCACTCAAAATGTTACTGAAAAACTAAAGTTAATCTTATCCCTATAGAAACCTAGGCAAATCTACAAAGTTGATCCTAATGAACCATAGGAATAAATTTAGAAGTCTACAATATAGAAACTTTAGGTATAAGCATATTTATTTTTGATTTTTAATGAATTAGAAAAATTAGCCATGATATTTAGGTATGTAGCAAGATCCAATTATATTTTTTTATATTTTATTTAATTAGCAACCTCCAAAATATAAACTTTAGGTATGGGTGTATTTATTTTTCATTTTTCCTTAATGAGTCCTAGATAAGGGTTGAATAATAAAGAAAATTGCTAGGATGGCACCAACAAATACTTATCGAAAGCGGACACGAAAGCATGTAAAAGGTGGCTCCTCCAACCCTGGTCAATTGCCGGTAGGAGATGGTGAGGTAATTTATTTGTTGGTGATTGCAAAATCTTCTAGATATTTTGAATTTGGATTTACAATAATAATATAATTATAGATGAACAGAAGATAGATGTACGATGCGAGCCGTATGAGCGCACAGTACAAGAATGGTGTGGAAGGTTTCCTGGTAGCAGCCGCAGCGCACAAGTCAAATACACAGTCTCAGTACATTGTCGAGTGCGAGAACAAGAAGCAGTTCGCCACCACCCAGCAGTCCTGGCTATACCCATTGGACCGAGCATGGTGAAGCTAAGATCGTACAGGAAGGGTAATACATTGGAAGAGAAGACGAAGACATATGCACTGATATGCCAATCGACGAATACATTGATATGCCGCCTGCCAGAGATATGTTGGCTGATGATGATCTAGAGGAGATGTTGACCGACGCCAACGTCAATGATCTGGAGCAGATGTTCCGTGAAGGGGAGGGGAACTTCACCAATGAAAGAGAGTTTCAAAAGTTCCAACGTATGGTAGAGGACATTAAAACACCGTTGTTCCCAGGCTACGAAAAGAAGCACACAAAGTTGCATACCGTGCTTTCACGCCTGCAATTAAAGGCAAGCAATGGGTGGTCTGATATGAGCTTCACAGAGTTGTTACTATTCTTAAAAAAATGCTTCTAAAGAAAAATGTGCTGCTAGAAAATACGTACCAGGCCAAGCAGGTTGTGTGCCCATTGGGGTTGGAAATACAGAAAATACATGCATGTCCAAATGATTGCATGTTGTATCGCGGAGAGCATGCAGACTTGCAAGCGTGTCTCGTCTGTGGTGCAGCATGGTACAGGCATGACAGTGCTGATATCGATGGTGAAGGAAAGAATAAAAGGCGTCTCGTGAAGATGATGTGGTATTTTCCTATAGTCCCCCGTTTGGAGCGTTTATTCGCGAACAAAAGGCATGCCGAACTGATGCGATGGCACCACGATGAGCGCAAGGATAATGGAATGCTGAGACACCCCGCTAATTCTACACAGTGGAGAAACATCGATAGGAAATATAAGAAGCCATTTGTAGAAGATGTGAGGAATATAAGATCTTGGTTGAGTACGGATGGGATGAATCCGTTCAGCAACATGAGCAGTAGTCATAGCACTTGGCCTCTGACTCTATGTATCTACAACCTTTCTCCTTGGTTGTGAATGAAGAGGAAGTACATTATGATGTCGGTGCTAATACCAGAGCCAAGGTAACTTGGCAATGATATCGATGTCTACTTGAAACCATTAATGGAAGATCTTGTAATACTATGGAATGATGGTGTGCAGGTATGGGATGCATACAAACGAGAGAACTTCACCCTACACAATGTTGTTCGTAACAATACAAGATTGGCCAACCCTTGGCAACCTATCAGGTCAGACTGTCAAAGGCTACTATGCATGCGTGCATTGCTTGGATGAAATAGAGACCTTGTGGCTAAAGAATAGCTAAAAAATGGTGTACCTAGGTCATCGTAAATTTATTTGCAAGGATCACCCGTACCGTAGCAACAGGAGAGCTTTTGATGAGAAAGTTGAGACTCGATCACCTCCTAAGCATCACACTGGAAGATAGGTATATGAGATGGTAAAGGGACTCAGCGTTATCCTTGAAAAGGAATGCGAGAGTACACCAGTTCCAAAATCTAATCTTAGAGATCCTATATTCAAAACAAAATCTGCCATTTCTGACATAGCATATTAGCTGGATTTAGTAGTTCGACACGCAATCGATGTCATGCACATTGAGAAGAATCTGTGTGATAGCTGTTGGAGCAAGAGATTGTATTGCCCCAGCAAGTACAGCGAGAGTTTCTTCTAAGGAGGAGACTCAAGCTTTGAGATGAAGTTTGAGAGGAAGGAACACCATAAATATATTGATAGTAGAAAAATGGATCGGTCTGGGGGCAAGTATCACAGCGTGGTTTAGTGCTTGGGCATCTCTGTGTCATGTGTGTTGCCTTGAGCGTTCTCCCGATGACCTCTCTCCTTCCCAGATGACCACGAGCCCCTATTTATAGGCTGGTACATAGCTTAGTGTACAAGTTATCACGATGTACAAATATCTAGAACCTGACTGAATTATTGGGCCTTATCCTGGATAACTATTTTTTACCCTGCATAGAAGATAAATATCTACTATGGTAACTATTGTGGTGCCTACCCCCTGAGGGGTGAGCCGGTCGCCAATTGCGGCCCAGTGCCGCTCTACCGGGGGTGTCAGGACGACTTTTATCACACTGGGGTGTCAGGATAAGCACCACTTGCACCAGCATTAATCGCCCGTCACCTCGCATCAGGTCAGCTTCAAGGGAGTGTACTTTCTTTCCTGATATTATCTATGGAGATCGGTTGCATCTTTAGGCTTCGGAAGGCCGTACGGGCACCAGAGGGGTGGCCCGAAGGGGTCCGCAGCCTCCGGGGGCCAGGCCTCCTGCTGAGGGTCCGAAGGCCGAAGGCTCTGGAGAGACTTGCTGTAGCTTCGAGTCTTTGGAAGGCCATGTACGTATCGGCCGGAGGGGTGGCCTGAAGGGGCCCGCAGTCTCCAGAAGTCGGGCCTCCCACTGAGGGTCCGGAGACCGAAGGCTCCGAAGGGACCTTTGATAGCGGTCATCAACTATTATCCTCAGGCTGGTCTATTTCCCCCAACAATAGCATGATTGGTATGTTACTAGACATACCTGGCAAAACAAAGGATAGACCCCAAGCACGGAAGGACCTGAAATGTTTGAATTCAGACATGATCTACATCCCGAAGAGAAGGAACAATGCAACAAATATCTTGGCCTCGCTAACTATAATCTAAGCAAGGCTGAGAAAATTGCAATGTGCAAGTGCTTGCATGGAATCAAAGTTCTATCCGGTTACTCCGCCAACATAAAGAGAGTAGTAAAAATGAAAGACTTAAAATTAACTGGCATAAAGACTCATGATTGTCATGTTATAATGACGCAGATGCTTTCAATTGCAATTAGAGGTATTCTACCGTTGAAGGACCGAATCCCAATCATAAAGTTGTGTTAATTCTTCAACACAATATCACAGAAGGCCATCGATATGACCAAGCTAGATAAGCTGTAGGAAGATGTGGTCGAGACTCTATTCCAACTTGAGGCATTGTTCCCTCCATCATTTTTTGATATCATGGTGCATCTCATTGTTCACATTGTGAAAGAGATACGGATTATTGGCCCTTGTGTTTCTGCATCAGATGTACCCTTTCGAGATATTCATGGCAGTTCTTAAGAAATATATTCGTAACCAAAATCGGCAGGAAGGATGCATGGCCGAGGGCTAGGGAACCGATGAGGTAATTGATTTCTGCATCGACTACATGAATCTCAAATCGATTGGTGTGCCTGTATCTCACTATGAGGGGAGGCTACAGGGGAAAGGGACGATAGGTGCAAACTCATTCTGCACTAATGAACTCATTTCATTCACGCAAGCACATTTCGCAATTCTGCAATAACCAGTTGTAGTGGACCCATATGTCGAAAAACACCAGAAGATGCTACGCACCAGAAACCCAAGGAAGTCCGATGTTTGGATTGCGCGAGAGCACCAAGATCATTTTGGCGTTTGGTTACGTAGACAGGTGATGGATAAGCAGATAGAGTGTGCTCAGTTGAATGTGTTGGTTCACGGAACGTCAACTACAATCTTCACATTCAAGGATATGACATAAATGACTATACATTTTATACAAGAGCTCAGGATAATAAGAGCTCCAACCAAAATAGTGTTATTCGTATAGAAGCCTACGACTGTAATAGAAATAGGGAGACCTAAAACGGACTCACAGAGGAGATCTAGGAGCTCGACTATGGATTGTTAAAGGTTCCTCTTTTCCAGTGCCAATGGATCAAACTCCCAGGGGTGTGAAGATCGACAAGTACGGTATGACTACAATGGACCAAAAACTCGTTGGATACAGGGAAGTACCATTCGTACTTGCAAATGATGTTATGCAAGTCTTCTCTGTAAAGGACCCAAACCCGGCTAACATTGAGGAGCACCACGTGGTTCTTCAAGGAAAAAGAAGGATTGTCGGAGTGGAGAATGTTGTTGATGAGTAAGACTACAATTAATTCGATGCGCTACCTCCTTTCGGAGAGGACATCGACCTAGGTCCCATGGAAGACACCGATGAACCTCCTTATGTACGCCGTGATCATATGAAGGGCGAATCATTAAGACAAAGTATTAATTGCTATGTATGAATTTATTTTAGATGCAATTATACCTCACTTTTATTATGAAAGCTTCAATTTGTAGTGGCGATGGTGGAAGATGTCTTTATTATTGAGCATATTAATTTTTTTATTTTTAATAATGAATTAGCAAGTTTTAATGATTTAAAATATTTATCGATGAAATTAATATATATAGGAAGCTCCAATTATATATTTTAATTATACCTCACTTTTGTTCTTGAAGCTTCAATTTCTCTACGCGCGCGCAAAACTAAAATATTTTTTTTGCACCTTACGGTACCAACAATAAAAGGGGTTTCACTGCCGGTGGACATATTAGGCCAGCAGTGGAACTACTTCACTATCGGTGGATTTATTAAGCGAACAGTGAAAGTAGTTTCACTGTCGGTTGTCCTCTTCAGCCCCAATATAGAAACTTAGGTATGAACATATTTATTTTAATTTTTTCTTGAATTAGAAAATTGAACTAGGAAATTTAGGTATATACAAAACTTAATTTTGGTATGTAGCAAGTTCAAATTTAAATAAATATGTATTAGGATTTTAGGTCAACAGAATATTAATAAATATAGATAGTACAAACTCAATATAGAACTCTTGAGTAGCGCAGCGGTTTGTTCGGTCTTACTTGGTGCAGGTCATGGGTTCGATTCTCTGTGTGCGCACGTGAAACTAAAATAAATTTTTTGCACCCTACGGCACCAGCAGTGAAAGGGGTTTAACTGCCGGTGGACATATTGGGCCGGCAGTGAAACTACTTTCACTACTGGTGGATTTATTGAGCCAGCAGTGAAAGTAGTTTCGCTGTCGGTCATCCTCTTGAGCCAGCAGTGAAGGCACCCTTTCACTGCCGGTGAGCATATTAAGCCAGCAGTGAAGGCCCTCCCTGATAAAATGGCTCGACACCTGCGCCCTCTGATACATAGAAAAAAAAATTTCCCCTTCCCTCATGTGCGCTCCGATGAAATGTCTCCCAACACCGAGGAGCCCACACCGCCGGAGAACCACGAGCCCGAGCCCGTTGTCCCTATCCTCCTCGATGTCGTCGTCCTCCTCCCCAGTGCCATTCTCGTCCTCCTTGACACCGTCGTCCTCCTCCCGACCCGTACTCCTCCCAACTCCGACCGCATCCTCATCGGCTCGTGCTCATCCCTGGATCGCGCTCCTCCATGACTCTGGCTGCCTCCTCCCCGATGACGACCGCTGAAACCATGGTGAGTAGCCATCCCCCTCCTGGCCGAGCTGTTGTAGCCGGTGCTCTGGCCGAGCCGTGTGATGCCCCTTCATTCTTCTCTATGTGATCCCGACCATCGTGCCGCTATGATGCCAGGCCATCGTGCTGCTATCATGTCGTATTGTGCAATAAGGTGCATTCATATATCACATTTGCTCATATTTTGCCTAAATTGATGGATATCTATCACTTTGTTCCTAGTGAGCTAGAAGTGCTTGATTATACAAACTTGAATAGAATGGAGACTAAACCAGCAAAACTAAATTAGAGTGTGTTGGGGGAAAGGTCCAGGACCACCTAGGAGCCCGTGTAATGCAGCAGCCCATATAAGGCCCAGGGACCTACTTGTAATATTTGTACCCCACCCAGGGTGGGAGAGAAAGTTTCAAATCTCACCCTCACCTATATAAAGGACTCAAGAGGTTAAGGGTACCAAGGGGTTCCTCTCTCCTCCACTCATTCCTCTCTCTTTGCCCGGATAGAACCCTGTCGTACTGTTCATGGCTACAGTCCCCCGCCCCCTTCGGCACTGTAGTTGGAAATGGTTCCAACAGTTGGCACCGTCCGTGGGGATCCCGGTTCTGAATAGTGAGAAGACCCTTCATACCAGAGCTACCCTTCGTACAAGAGGAGGCCTTCATAGAAAAAAAAAGTCTTCGTACAGGAGGCACCCTTTGTCAAGAGGAGGCACCCTTCGTCAAGAGGAGGTCTTCATATTAAAAGAAACCCTTCGTCAACCTTCGTCGGGGAAAGGGATTTCATCAGCCTTCGTATTATCTTTGTCGTCAGGCCTGATTATCTATTTAACCTTTATCCTGTCTTAGTTTTGTAAAAGATAGGAACCTTCGGAAGAGGCACTTAGCACCGGCTGCTCTCTTTGCTCGCAAGCTATATACCCTTCGTACAAACAATGTCACGCGAAGCACAACCTTGTTTTGCGCGAAGGGTAGGTGGGCCTCTCCTTTGGCCTTCGGTCAGATGACAAATTGAAATGAGTGTTGCTAATCACCATCATCCGAAGATGGTACACGCTACATTTCATACTACCGAGACAGGCTAATAGGACATCACTTTAATTTTAGTGCTAGCTCGCTGGCACCAGTTGATCTTTGCTTTGCACTAGGCATTTTTTCCTGTACTGACCTGCACAGGTACGAATCCTTTGGGCAAACATCACGCCAAAGACAAACTTGCTTCGCTTGAATATCAGGCGTGCTTCGCCCAAGGATGCACTCAGCTGGCGAAGACCCAGCTGAGCTTGGCCTCACGATGGGACTCACTTGGCTGGCGAACTCAGCCGAGCTGGCGTGGTGAGGCCTTTTGCTAGCAAAGTTCCAGCCGGACTTTGCTCGTGAAGGGATGCGCTCGGCTAGCGACAGCCCGACCTAGCCTTCGGCTCGCGAAGGGACACGCTCGGAAGGCAACGGCCCAGTCGGGCTTCGGTTCCCGAAGGGATGCACTCGACTGACGCGGGAAAGCCCTCAGCTGGCGAAACACAGGCTCGCGACGGGACTCGCTCAGCTGGGCTGGCGAAGGACCAGCCAGACTAGCTGGCGAAGCCCATCCGGCCAGCTTTCACATGGAGGCCATGACTTTGGTGCGATGGGCCACCTAACCTTCGGCTGGCAAGGCCCGTTTATCCTTCGGTAGGTAAATGCCCAGTCAAGCTTCGGCTGGCAAGGGGCACAGCTCAACTCCGTTGACTGGCGAAGGACACGGCCTGGGAGGTGTGCCACTGGAGGACGACTTCGGCCAGATGGACCTTCAGAACAGGGCTTCGGACATGCTTCGGATGCGCGTGAGCCTTCGGACGGGCTTCGCGCCGCACGTGCAGGCCTTCGGCCATGCGAACTTCACCATCTCGCTTGGGCCTTCCGGTTGGACAGGATTCTCCCCCCTGTGCGGGCCTTCGCGCACACAGGCCTACAAACACGCGAGCTTTACCCATTGTGTCTAGCCTTCGGTCGGACGGGCTTCGCTCCATGTGCACGGGCCTCTGACCATGCAGGCTTCGCCCTCCCGCCCAAGCCTCGGCACGGGTGGGCCTTCGCCCACGGGCTTCGCTCTCGTGCCTCTGACTTCGGTCATGCGGGATTCGACCCCGCACCTAGGTCTTCAAATGGGTAGGTGTGCCACTGAAGTGAGGACACCTTCGGCAAGATGGGCCTTCAGATCGACCTTTGGTACAGACCCAGCCAAGAGGTAACTCTCCAAGCCCATCCCACCAGCTATTCTTGTACTATATCTGCAAAAATATGTGCCACAGCTGGGATTCGAACCTAGCTGTTCACCTTGGTAGTCCATAATCCTACCGCCGGATCACATCTGTTTTTGTGTTCTGTTATGTGCAATTTTTGCTTTTGACTTGATCTTCAAAGCATACATACGCATTCGTTAAATCTTCACGTGCATATGTGCGTTGCACCAGTATACTGGAGTATTAATCGTCACGTGTGCCCAAAGCTTAGCGCATGATTTACCTTTCGCATGGGTATGTATTCTCGTATGTCATATGTCTCTTCGTGTGCATTGCATTCACGCATTGAAGTATTTATTCTTCACACATGTTTAATTTCCACGCGCTTGTATTACATATGCATCAAAGCACTTATCCTTCGCTTGTATGTCGAAGCGTTTATTTTTCACGCGCTCGCATTGCATTCTCATCGAAGTACATGTTCTTCGCATGAACACCAAAATACTCACCTTTCTTGCGTTTGCATAGCATAAACGAGTCCAAGTACTTGTTTTTACCACTCGCAAGTATGCAGGTTTTTATGCTCCACTTGAGGGGTTATTTCTTCCTCTCGTGCAGGTGTCCTTCATATGTGTTTTATTTTTCATAGTGAAAAATATACCTCATATATTGTATTTATGTGCCGAAATATTTATTTTTTACGCATTTGCATGAATGCATGCTTCACGGAAATATGTGCTTCGCATGCATGAATATCATGATTTCGCATTCGCGAGGAAGCGCATACTTTTCATATTTGTGTATAGCATCATCACTGGAGAGTGTATACGCTTCGCACATCCTACATTGCATAAGTGCATCAAGATATTTATTCCTCGCGTATGTTTACTTGTTCGAACGCTCGCATATGTATCGAAGCGTTTATCCTTCGTGCAGTTGCCGAAGTACTTATTATCTTTATGCTTGCATTACTCATATGCCTCGAAGGACCTGTTCCCTACAAATGCAGGAATCTCACCCTCTACATGAGGGAGTATTTATTCTGTTTACCCTTCGCTTGTATGTTGAAGCGTTTTTCGTGCGCTCTCTTTGCATTTGTATCAAAGCACTAGTTCTTTGCATGAGCGCCAGAGTTCTACCTTCCATGTATTTATAACATGAATGCATCAAAGCGTTTGTTTTTCGTATATGCAGGTTCTTACCATTCGCTCGAGGGAATGTTTATTCCTCAAACACAGGTTTTAACCTTCGTACCTGAAGGTTCTTATTCCTCATATGCAAGAATTTTTTAAAATTTGCAGGATGGGGCTTATCCCTCATGCACCGAAGGTTTTATCCTTCGCTGCTACATTTATCATTATACCGAAGCAATTACTCTTTGTTTGTACTTTTCATGCATTTACTTGATGCATGCACAAAAGACGGGGGCTAAGGGTGCCTGCCCCCACACCAAAGGCAAAAGAGACATTCGGAAACAAGAAGCCAAAGTGCGGCTTGGCCTTAGAATAAAGGCAGGGCACCTCTTGACTTAAGAACAAAAGACGGGGGCTAAGAGTGCCTGCCCCCGCATCGAAGGCAAAAGATACCTTCGGGAATAAAAAGCCGAAGTGTGGCTTGACCTTAGAGCAAAGGTAGTGCACCTCTCGACTTTAAGACGGGGGCTAAGAGTGCCTGCCCCGCACTGAAGATAAACTATGTCTTTAGATTACATCATTGCATCTAAATATTTATTTTTAATGACAATACATCGATTATAATGTGTATTTCGTCTCTAGAAAGGGGTGCGAAGCACCTACGGTCCTGCAGGACAGGAAGTCGAAGTGCCGCTGGTCCTTAGATAAAGGCAGTGCACCAAACGACTTAAAAGGCGACCGAAGGCCCGCCAACAAGAACCGAGATGCCGCTCAGCTTCAGATAAAAGCAACGCTCCACTCGGACCTCAGACAGTAAGTCTTGAAGACACGGCGGCCCTTTGTGCTCCGAGGAGTCGAAGGTCCTTTCGTACAAAGTGCATTGCCGATCGCCTTCGTCGATAATGCCTACTCCTTCAGCCACGTTGGCACCTTCAACATCGACTCAAAAGAATCGTATTCGGCCGCGATGACTACGCCAACGTCGACTACAACTACGTCGATCAGAGGGGCTTCGGTCGACGACTTCGGCCGCGATGACTACACCGACGTCAACTACAACTACGTCGACCGGAGGGGCTTCGGCCGACGACTTCGGTCACAACGACTACGCCAACATCAACTACGACTACGTCGACCAGAGGGGCTTCGGCCGATGAATTCTACGCTTCTGTCGACCGTGTCTACGTTGACTAGAGGGGCTTCAACCGTGACAAATACGCCTCAGACGTGGCGGCATCACCCATGATAACTTCGACTACGTCAACTACGCGGCATCCTTCACCACTCACGAACACCGGTCAAGAGGGGCTACGGGGGTACTTAGGTTAAAAATCCCGTCCAGGGTCTCAAGAGTTCGACCGGTGCACGTGAGCGGAGACGCTTGAGCACCATTAACCTAAGCGAGCCACGGCGACAGCCTTCGACCTCGACTACGTCGACTACGTTGATGTTGCTCCCGCCGAAGCCTCGGCGGCAACCTTCGCTGAGCGCTTCACCAAAGACCCCTTCGCCGGAATCTCCTTCGCCGACTAGGACGAAGAAGAGCCTTCGTCTCCTGTTGCGGAGGATCACCTCCCGAAGCCTTAGCAGTAGGCTTCGACCTCCAGCCTTTGACCCCTAGGCCACGACCGTAGCCTTCGACCCCCGCTTCATCAGCTACGATGAAGCCACGCTTGCCGAAGCCCCAACAACAGCCTTCATTGAGACCTCCTCTGTCGAGGACAAGGATGTACCCTCGACGTCATCCGAAAAGATCTACCTCCGCCAGAGACCCACTTCGCCGGGCGAGACGAAGCATAGACATGAGAGTGTATCTAGCTTTAGCAGTCATGTAAAGAAAAACCAGTGCCATCTACGCACTCTTTTCTCCATCCCCTTTTTTCCCACTAGGTTTTTGGGATGGACTTTTTGGTGAGGCGTACATGTCGGCAATAAACTTGGGCCCTTTCCTAGTCATAGCTATTCGTCCCGCTGTTCCATCGGAGCTTACAGCTGAGGGTCTACTGTTGGAGGAAAGGTCCAGGACTACCTAGGAGCCAGTGTAATGCAGCAGCCCATATAAGGCCTAGGGACCTACTTGTAATATTTGTACCCCACCCAGGGTGGGAGAGGAAGTTTCACATCTCACCCTCACCTATATAAAGGACCCAAGAGGTTAAGGGTACCGAGGGGTTCCTCTCTCCTCCACTCATTCCTCTCTCTTTGCTCGGATCGAACCCCATCGGTACTGTTCATGGCTACAGCCCCCCTTTGGCACTGTAGTTGGAAATAGTTCCAACACAGTGGCTTCCTTGCAGAAATTTGACGGCCTTATGGGCTTACATTGGTTTCTTTTTTCTAGTAAGCTGTGGAGATTCTTCTCTAGTTTATTGCTTTGCATGTTTTATTTGTTTCGAAATGCAGTGAGAATGGAATGTAGATATAGAATTACTGATATGGAGTTGTGCTAGGCATAAGTATTTGGATTGCCAAGCTTGTCTTTATCATGTTTTGATTTCTTTGATGGTGCTATGCAACCTAATTATTCCTTGGGAAAGATTTATTTGTTTTCTGCGTTTCAAGCAATTGGAGCTTGACCTTTTTAGTTAAGCTCAAATGTTATTTACAAGAGGTGTCAGTTTATGTACATTGATATGATAGAACAGTGGAGGACATTGGTGCAAATTATTGAAGTCCTAATAAGGTCATGCTCTCTACAGAGAAGCAAACATTTCTTTTGAAATACAATAAAATAGTGGCAATGAAGATATGGCTCGAGGCCGTATTCCTTTACATGTTCAGAGAGAAAGCTAGCATTCTTCTCAAGTACTAGAGTCCTAATAAGTCCATTTGCTTCCTTTTCGAACAGGTAATCAAATTTGAAGTCCTAATAAGACCATTTGCTTGAGCCACTGTGTTGTAATATAACATAAACACTATCTTTTCTTCACAGTAACATTTTTTGGTGTTAGTGTGGTTTGTATAATATATCATTTTTACATATTCTCTAAAATTTAGGACTGCTATGACATGGTATATTGTTCAGTCCTGGCATAGTTCAACTCTAGTTATGTGTTGTATTAAAAATTGCACTGTTTTCATACTTATTTTACTTTTTTGCAAATGATAAAATTAAAGAACTATTTACCATACTATGACTGCAAAGCTCGACTTACACATGCACCTTGCATGTCTTTTCACTGTCCTAGTCGAGTTTGCAGTCGTATATAATTATCTCCATAATCTAATGCGGATCAATCAAATAATAGACTCTTTGTTGGATGGTGGTTGCATATGATGCTGGTGACTTATTTTTGTTTTTGTTTGTTGCTTTTCTTCTTACACACCCTAATGTATAGATATAGATGCTATGCTTATTTTAGTACTGATCAATGCACTGCCATGATGAGTTTGTATGAAAAGCGCTGCCCAGTATATCATTTATGCCAATTATCTGAAATTTAGGACTGCTATGACATGGTATGTTGTCCATCGTGGCCGGCAAAGTGGAGTGTTCTCCAGTTGGGAGTAATATCACGCACAAGTTAATTGATTCAAAGGAGTATGTTACAAATGATACAAGTCCAAACATGAAGCTATTGCGGCATACAACAGTCACATCATCCAAGCTGAGCTAAAATTGGCTAACTTTGAAAATAAGAAGAAGTGTTATTTCACGTATAAAGATGTTATAATCCTAGTTATGGTTGTAATCATCATTATTTTGCTATGTAAGATGATTTAAATTATAAGATCAATGTGTCAATTGTCAGTATCTTTATGCCTATTTTGCTACATTAGATGTGACTTTTTTTGTTAAATATGGTTCTCACATACTCAATCACACTATTGTATGTGTATGCATTCTATCTATCGATTCCTTCATGGTTATCTCACTCTTTCGATAACCTCTCTCCCTCCCTTATCGCCTTTATCTCTATCTCCCTCCTTTCTCAACCCTCTATATGTAGACTACTCAACCACTCGTCGTCATCGTATGCAGAACTTCTAGGAAGGAATGGCACCACCAACCACCAATCCGGCCCAGGTGCCAGAAGAAGATGTAGTGTCACCGTCAAACATTGAAGAAGGTAGCCCCAGCCACTACCTCAACCTGGAACAAATAGATACCTGTGGAGGCGATGAGGTAATTCATAAGTAGATGAATGCATTTGTTCTACATATTATCGTATACGTTCCCAATAGTTTTTTCGCTTATGCACAGATGCTTGATGCTCCGGAGGGTCACAACAATGAGAAATTCTAGGAGCGGCATTGTGTCCGAGGTCCCTCGAAGATGCCTACGGGACGATTTGTGATCACATAGGTCTCACCAGCAGGGGAGCCAACTGCACCTGAGAGAGTTCTGGGGCCATACAAGTCAGTTTGTGGGATTACTGTTAAGGATCACATGCCCATCACCTACAGATTGTAGATTGACGAATGTGGTGATCCATACGTGGTTCCTGATTCGATTAAGAATGATATCTTGTGGCCCAAGATATTAGAGAAGTTTGACTTCTTTGAAGGGGCAGATATGGAAGTAGTTAAGCGTAAGACGCTAATGATCATGGGTATTTCATTTAAGAACTGGAAGGGCACACTTAACAGAACATATGTGCAGAAAGGTACAATGCCAGATTTTCGCAAGTGGTCACAACTAGAAGATCATTGGCAAGCCTTTGCAGAGTACAAGTTATCGGAAGAAGCACAGAGGTTGAGTGCGGTGAACAAAGCGAACTCAAAGAACAACCTCTACCCCCACAAAGTCAGCAGTTGTTGGTACGTGAGGAAAGAACAACAGTGGCAACAACAGTTAGATCAACTATGAGAAAGAGGTGTCACGCCTAAGACGAAGGGCTGGAGTGATCGATCGACATGCTTCCTTGTTAGGAGGGGTGCTTCTTACTCGTCTGATGGAAGCTTATGCTTTACGACCTCCAAAGACCAAGAAGTGACGCAAACTCTTGCAAAAAAGCTTTTAGAAGCCCACAAGCAGTCTGCATAAGGCTCTTTCAAGCCAGATAGGGATAGGGATAAGGCTCTTTCAAGCCAGATAGGGATAGGGATAAGCTCACCTTGGCCCTGGGAAACAAGGACAGTGGTCACACATGAGGCATTGGGGTGATGGGTTCGAAATATGGATTCCCAAGCGACGTCGATAGTTACAAGAGTCAAAAGAGATCACAAGCAGAGCAAGATGCGGAACAAGCTAGGATGATGCAAATGCTTGAACAAGCGCTACAACATGAGAGGGAACATACAGATAAAAAGATAACACAAGCGGTACAACAAGCCCTCATGCGTGAACAAGCCGCCATTGTGAGCAATCAGGAACAACCTGCAGCGTCTCCTAATGTTACGCACTCCAGCCACGGTGCTCGTCAGAGTAGCTATGCGTCCACAGGAGTTCTGGGAGCTAACCCCATCACTTATCTCATGGACCTCATCACAGCACGGACACCGTGAGAATTGTACATTGGTGCTAGGAACATTACCATCAAGGTGACTTCCGACGTGGCTTATCCGCACAGCTCCCATGAATATTTGCATGGACATCTGATACCGGAGGGCTATGCCATGGTTGAAGTAGATGAGGTAGTTGACTAGTACCATCATGTTGAGGTGGACTACCCCACAGAGGAGGAGGCGAACACTATAGGAGAGAACGAGCACACATTCATCGCGTGGGAGAAGGCCTACATAGTATTTTCACCAGGGACAGCTATCGAGAATCTCTACTCTCCACTACACCCCGGGTCATCGTCACCTCAAAGATCTCCCTCTCCTCGGCCATCTCCCAAAAGAAGTCCACCTCCTCAGCCATCGCCTTGAAGAAGTCCACCGCTCAAGAAGCCAACACCATCAACAAGTCAGCCATTAGCTCAGAAAATAAGATCAGGTTCTGTAACATCAAAGTAGACGATATCATCTAAGAAGTTGGTGGCACCTAAGAAGTTGGCGGAACCCAAAGATGTCTATTCACTCACTGTTGAGTAATACCAAAAAGGTGTGGACGCTAGTGTCACGGCTCATTTTCATCCTCCACCACCTCCGCCAAAGACTGTTGTACCTGAAGATACCATGGAATTTTTCATGAATATGGCCAAATCTAAACAGACGGGGGCGGCTTCAAGTAAGCCGCTGAGTGACTACGAATGTATCAGTAAGAAGCAAGCCAAGAGCAAATCAGCTCCAATCGTTCAGGATGCTCCAAGCATTGGGCACTTTCTGGCTACTTCTGGATTATCAGCAGAAGAACTAATATGGCTTACTATGGGAGCGGATATTGCAAAGTTGGATGTTACATGGCCGTTTCAGTTGACCAAACTGTTGGTCAAACTAGATATAGAAAGAAACCATACAACTCAAATACGCCGATTACATCAGTGGTACTTAGAGCAATCCAGGCAGGGTTTGTAGGCATTCTCCATAAGATACACAGATGAATATTTCCTCAACGGGGACGGCTCCTTCTGGGTGTATTTTAAGGACTTGCATGATTAAATCAGTGATACTTGGAGCAATCTAGACAGGGTTTGCAGGTGTTCCCTGTAAGATACACAGACGAATATTTCCTCAATGGAGACAACTCTTTCTGGGAGTATTTCAAGGACTTGTATGAACTGTACAAGGAAGATGCCCTCGATGTGGCTACAGTCATAGCGTGTACTCTGTAAGTGACTTATGCATATAAATCACGTTATATGATATTGTACCTTGAAATTGCATGGCTAACTTCTCTATTTCGTAGAATGGAGAACCGTGCATGCAGACAATAATTTGATCGTAAAGTAAGATACATCGATCCTGGGCTTGTGAACCAAACACTTGTAAGGGAGAGTCCAGACTTCACCGAGAACTACATATTGAAGTGTCTGATTCACCACCAATACAAGAAATTCATACCCTTACCCTACAGCTATGAGTGCATGCTTGCACGCCAGGGTATTCTGTTTTTATGGGCAACTCGATTCTAATATTAATTTTCTTTGGTGACATAATATTATATTCCTGCAGCATTCATTGGATCATCCTTATCATCTACCCAGACTTGAGCAAGATCATTGTCTTGGACTCACAAAAGAGAGTTCAGATGACTTACCAAAACCTCATCGACAAGCTAAACAGGTAAAATCGATCATTTCATCATCTCGATGATTGCATCTAAGTTTAATTGGTTTTCAAATTCACATACAGGGCATACACAAAATACTATAAAAAGAGTCTTATTCACTTTCCATTCTGGAATGAGTATAATGTAAAAACTGACTTTCCGATACGCACGGAATTTTCATGTCTTGCATTTCCTTTTGAATAAAAAGGTTCAATTCATTCCACTGATGAATCATTTCGTCTTGAAGTGTATGAGGTAGCCACTTAGCAAGAATCTCTGCGTGTTTTATGTTCTAACTTTCATGCACGGATTCGACCCGAATGGAGACACCATCAGGTTCAATGATCTTATGGTATGAAATAACATATCGATGCCTTCTTTTCAATTTCTACACGTGTTCAAGAACTAATTCTTTTGATTCTTCAAACGCAGCGGTCCAAACTATGCACAAAAGGGTTACAACCTATAGAAATAAATGCCCTTCAAGAATAGATCGTCGGGTTCTTCATGTAACATGTCATCAACCCAAATGTCGAGTGTCATGAACTGATCGTGTCGTCGACCAGTGACAAACCTTCATATTACAACGTACCTTCTAGTACAGAGTATGCAATAAGGAGGAAGTCTACCAGAGGGTTAGATGTCTTACATATCTCCAAATGACATCATTTTAATGAAGGACATTAATTACTATGTGTTAATATAGGACATGAATTACTATGTATTAATGAAGGTGTATTTTAGAGTTGGTACCATCGTATGACTCTTTGATAGAATGGCCTTCTAATGATGATACGAAGGGGGAGCAAGAAGCAGTGGTCCGTCAATGCTCCCAAGAGGAGGAGGATGATAGGCTAGCCCGTCAGTTGTGCGCTGTGGAGGAGCAAGAAGCAGTGTCCTGTAAGCGTACCCAGGAGGAGGAGGATGAGAGGATGGCTCGTCAGTGCGCTGCGGAGGAGGCCGAATGCTCAAACTGTACTAGCGTTCAGAAGTCGGACTTCGATGTCTTTGACACGCCGGCGAACCTTGAGCTTAGGTGATGCTGCGGTCGATCAGGCTGCTGGGTCCTCCGCTCCACCATCATCGGCCACCCGTGTCCCCGCACGTACACACACCATCAGCCATCCGTGTGGAGACGCGGTCCTCATCGCGGGAGAGGTTGAGGGATATTGGACTAGCTCAACTCAACCGACTTTTCGGAGGGTGACCTGTGAGAACTATTATGTATGTATGTGTGACATGAATTGCTATGTATTAATGAATGTGCCTTTATTACTATTACATTACTATGTCTCATTGTATGCATGCATTGAGTGGAAGAGAGTCGAAGAGATCGAGGAGAGAGAGGGAGGACAGAGAGGACAGAGAGGGAGGATAGGGCCGGAGTAAAAGGGGGAGGCACAACACTGCAGGCTGAAACCACCAGCCGACAGTGATACCTAGGGAATCACTGCCGACCGAATCCTTCAGCCGGCAATGATAACCCTTTTAACTGCCGGTCCACGAAGCCTGCAGTGATCCCCAACTATCACTGTCGCTACCCAATGTTGGCTCCAAAATCGACAGTAAAAAAGGTTTTAGAGCCGTCAATGATGTATTGTTTTGTAGTAGTGTGAGAGAATCTTTAGTGCGAGATGGCAACACACGTGCGCTATTGTAGATGTCGTCTCAGTTGGACACGAGACATTTGTTTGGACTTTATCTTTTGTTTGGTCATCTAGAAACTAAGAGGTTGTGCAATCACTACTGCCTTACCATATGACCATCATGCCTCAGCCATCCCACACCATTCTAAGGTTCGGACATGTATATGTAAACTCGAACCTACGTTACCCATGCCGCCGTTGCTGACAAGATCAAAGTCGCGCGAGATGTGGAAGAAGTGAGGAGAGGTGAGTGAAGTTCTAATTAGCAATACCATTCTTTACCCTTTTTTCCAAATAGATAACAAGAGATCTGTCGATTTTTTATTAGGAAGAGTAAAAATGATGAAAATACACTAATACAAGAGGGTCACAGTAACCTCACCTAGAGCCCCCAAATACAAGCTCAACGCACACACCGCCACCAGGGTACAAAGATGTGAATTAGTTGTGATTACATGAGAAGAGCTACTATTGTCCTATCCCCGAAATGCCATTTTCCTTTCATCAAAATCTTCTTGCACTGCCATTCTTTATACTTGTAAAAGTTTTCTGCCACCACCCAAGCTTAGAGCCAAATTTATCGGTTAGACAAATTACAAGAGCTCCAAAGGCATCCCTTGAAGCTTAAATCCCCGATTCTCTAGAACTACTCGACTCGAACCTACATGCTGTGACTACTCCAAGAATGCAGTGGCGAAACTTGAAAAGAAATAAGAGGCACACATCCGAATAAACACTCAATTTGATGAAAATTAATATTCTTATTAGCAAATTAGTAGCAAATTTTGGTGTTTTCTGAATGTATTTTCCTAGCAAAAAGGGGATCTTTGTTTTGGGGACCTCAAGGAAGCTCCGCCCCTGCAAGAATGTTACGCACCCAACAACGGTTCTCACGGCCTTCCAGCAGAGTTGTTGAACTTCAAATCTGTTTTGGGAAGTTATGCCACAAACTAGGGGATAAATCCTTGATAGAGCGACGTTCCAGCCATTTGTCGAGCCAGAAGAAGATCGATCTGTCATTACCCTCTATTATTTTGGTTGAAGCATGGAAGAGAGAAGTGGCAAGGTGATTACGCTTAGGAGTCGTTGCTTCAACAACAGCCTAGAGCCGGTTGATATCCACCCACCCCAATCGTGCACAAGCCACGTCTTCCCAACCCCCAATCAGTCACCGTAGTCCATAAACACTTGACCGCTTCTCGCTTAGCTCACTGCAGACACACACACAGCCCAAAGGAGACAGCTAGCCAACTTCGATGGATCACTCCACCTCCCTGCTCCGGCTTATCTTCCTCGCCCTCGGCGCCGCCCTCGTCCTCCTCCTCGTCCGCTCCGCCTTCCGCCTGCCACGCGGCATCGACACACCGACCGCCTCTCTCTTTGACGATGCCGGCGGCAGCAGCTGCACCCGGTTCACGCCGTGGGCGTGCCGCACGGGACGCCGGGCCGACCAGAAGCCGAAGCCGGCGTCGCACGAGGACGACGTGCCCTTGCACCCACTCGACCCGCTCACGGTCGCCGAGGTCAACCGCGCGCGCGAGCTCCTTCGCGCGCACCCGCCGTTCGCGTCGTCGCCGTCCTCGCTGTTCGTGCACTCGGTCGCGCTGGACGAGCCGGACAAGCCCGTCGTCCTGAGATGGCGGAAGGGCACCGACCCGCTCCCCCCGCGCCGCGCCGTGGCGGTCGTCCGGTTCTGCGGCGAGGCCTACGTCCTAGCCGTCGACCTCGCCGGCGGCGCCGTGGCTCCTCTGCCTGTCCCCGCCTCCGGCTACCCGACGATGACCATGGACGAGCAGGTGTCCCTGTGTTGGGCGCCGTTCAGTGACCCGGCGTTCAACGCCACCATCCGCCGCCGTGGCGTCAGGATGTCGGACCTGGCATGCCTGCCAATCTCCCTGGGGTGGTACGGGCCCACCGAGGAGAACCGCCGGCTGATCAAGATCCAGTGCTTCTCCGCCGAGGGGACGGCCAACTTCTACATGCGCCCTATCGAGGGCCTCACCGTGCTGCTCGACATGGACACCAAGGAGGTCATCCAGATCTCTGACCGCGGCGCCGGCATCCCCATCCCGGCCGCGGCGAACACCGATTACCGGCACGCCCGCCACGCCAAAGACGGTGACCTAACTTCCACGAGGGGGCTCGGTTTCCAGAACGTGCGGGCGCCGTCAATGGAACCGGCGCCGTCGGGCCCGGGATTCGAGCTGGTGGACGGGCACACGGTGCGGTGGGGCGGGTGGGAGTTCCACCTCAAGGCGGACGCGCGCGCCGGCATGGTGGTGTCGCGCGCGCGGGTGCAGGACCCGTCGACGGGCGCGCACAGGGAGGTGATGTACAAGGGCATGGCGTCGGAGCTCTTTGTGCCGTACATGGACCCCACGGAGGCGTGGTACTTCAAGACGTACATGGACGCCGGCGAGTATGGCTTCGGGCTGCAGGCCATGCCGCTGGTGCCACTCAACGACTGCCCCCGCCACGCGCGCTACGTCGACGGCGTCTTCGTCGCCGCCGACGGCCGGCCCTACGTGCGGGAGAACATGATCTGCGTCTTCGAGAGGTACGCCGGCGACATCGCGTGGCGCCACTCCGAGAGCCCCATCACCGGCATGGACGTAAGTGCACTTACACACGTCTTGTTCTTTTCGTTTCGCCGTGGGTCGACGTCTTACTGCTAAGCGGCTTGGCGCCATTCCAAGGTTGTCGCTTGTGAGCCATACGCTAGATAGGTGCACGTGACATGACAAGCGTAAATGTTCCTCAACGTTTTGGCTATTTGCAGAGCGTGACAAAGATAAGCTTAGGATATTTCCAACACTAGGACTAGGAGTGTAAGTACTAGGAGGAAGAATCTTGAATTGCATATGCAGTATCAACTACTTGACAACATTTCCTATTGTACAAAGTGAATCATGTATCAACATCAGGGCTTGTGATCGATAAAATAACAAAAAAGTTGAAGACATCAGCATTCACATAGAAAGTGTAGATGCTGCCTGTACCCATGATATTTTTATGATCCAAAATAAATTTAGATAATAAAACTGGTGTCCTAAACTTCAAAATTAAACTTTGCAGGTCTCCAAACTTGTACTTGTTGTGCGACTTTAATTTGTTTTTCAGCTAGTACATATGAACTTTTTTGCGAGTAGATATGAACTTGTGTGCATATGTACCTCCACCTAAGTAAGATATATATAGAGAGAGAGATGTTTACCTTGTTCGTTTATCTTTTTCTTTCTTTCGGCTGTGAATTATTTCCACGACGACAATGCTACGTCAGACTAGACGTGCCAAGTCAAATTTAGCTGCTCCTCCACACTGTGGCTACTTGAAAAAATGTGACAAGCTAGGACCGGTAAAGATTTGTGACACTTCTTGCACTAGCTAGCTAGTCTTTTTTCTTGAGAGGAATTATCAACACTAGCGTGTAGGAAGAAGAATCTTGAACAGAGTTGATATTTTTCCTTCGCAAAAGTTAAAACTTTTCCAACGAATCTTGAGCAAGCACTGGTGTCAGTGATGCCGAGTGGATGACACTGACTATTTTGACTAAGATATAAAGTAGTAATCATGATCCATCCATTACTGATGACACTTGATCGTTTCGTATGACTAGTGACTGACAGTACGCATGGGATTAATATTCATGTATCATGAAAAAAAGGATCATGTAGTATTTCACGAGAGAAAAGCTAATTAAGACCCCCTCGAGGCCCGTTCGGAACGCGGGAAATTCTCGGGAATCGTACCAGAAGTAAATATTATTTCCTATAAAATTTTGCGGTGCGGTGGTGCAGATAAGGGAGTCGCGGCCGAAGGTGACGCTGGTGGCGCGAATGGCTGCGTCCGTCGCTAACTACGATTACATCATGGACTGGGAGTTCCAGATGGACGGCCTCGTCCGCATCAAGGTATATACTCACCGTCTCTCTCTCTCTCTCGTTCGGGTTCACACCTGCCAATTTTTTAAGCTGGCAGAACAAGAAATAAAGTCCATGAGGGCACAAAATCTGAACTAAAAAATGAACTACAGTTGTTTGTTCTTTTCTTAGTACTGTTTGTTATTATTCAGATCATTTGATGTTGTATTTGATTCATGTGATGGGATGGGACATAAGTACATCGTACAATTTTTTAGTTGTTTGGACAGAGAGCGATAGAATGGAATGATTCAGAATTAAGAAATATTCTTCAAAGATTTGGGATGGAGCTATTTAAAAAACAGTAGGACACAGCTATCCCACTTTTAACGTGACACTTATGATAAAACTTAGGTACTAAAATAGATTTGTTTCTTCCTATCTACCAAACAAACATATATATATTTATATCCTATCCTCAAATATATAAAAAAATAATTCTATCCTACCTCGCTCTGTAACTAAACCCTACCTAAGTACAACATAGGAGCCCTCTCTAAAAGGAAAAATGTACTGTAATAGGGGAGAGTAATTTATCTATAAATTAGCGGCTGTCACTTTCAGTTGTTAAAGTATTTGTATTAATTTATTATGTTCAGAGGAGGTAGAGATGGCCACAACAATTGGGACACTGAGCCAGCTACTGCCTCATCGAGTGATCGTCCAACTACCCCGTACTCAATTTTTTCAATACGAAATGGGTGTCATTTTCCTTCTTTTCATTTTGCCAAGGGATTGTCCAATGTCCATGAGCCCCATGACCTTTTTCAGGGTAAGAATGTGAGTGTCGTGATTAGTGGCGGATCAAAACGAGTCAGATAGGCCTCATCCACATGTCTTCTTATTTTTCCTCTTTCTCTTTTCTTTTTTCTCTCTTTTTTTCTTCTTCCTCATCCACAAGAAAAAAATGTATGAGCGCCCAAAGAGCTTCCATTAGCTTCCAAACGGTAGGGGTGGTGCCCTAGCATCCTGGATCCGCCCCGTAATTATCCTTGCATAGCGATTTTTTTTCCTATTTAGAACTAGGCTCTTCTTACTCAGAACCTTCTTTGAAAGTGAGTTTACAGTGATCAAAATTCACTATAAACTCATTTTCAATTTTCCTCGAAAAAACTCATTTTCTGTTTTATGTTTACATAAATCATACGCATTTAATCATTAATTCTTGATTGCAGATATAAATTCGTGACCATAGCGCATATCATAAGTCCATCGTCATATTTTTGGCAGTTTGTATGTACATGTGGCGGTGCTGTTTGATTTACTGGACACACTAATCTTAGTTTGGTGCAATTGCACTGTTACAGGTTGGGCTGAGTGGGATCCTCATGGTGAAGGGCACGCCCTACTCCCACATGAACCAGGTCCGCCAGAACGAGGACATGCACGGCACCCTCCTCTCCGAGAACGTCATCGGAGTCATCCACGACCACTACGTCACATTCCGCCTCGACATGGATGTCGACGGCGCCGACAACTCCTTCGTCCGGGTCGAAATGGCACGGCAGGAGACCGCGCCGGGCGAATCACCCCGGCGGAGCTACATCAAGGCCACCCGGCACGTCGCCCAGACCGAGAAGGACGCCCAGATCCGCCTGAAGCTCTATGAGCCGGCAGAGTTCCATGTCGTCAACCCTACGAAGAAGACACGGGTCGGGAACCCGGTCGGATACAAGGTTGTCCCTGCCGGCACTGCTGCTAGCGTGCTGGACCCAGAAGATCCACCGCAGAAGAGGGGTGCTTTCACAAACAATCAGGTGAGATATTCGACCTCTCCCTAAGCCGAGGAGTCATATATGTAAAATGGTGTATAACCTAAGAATATGTATGTTGTTATTATGTGGTATTTGATCTACTTCTGCGACACAGATATGGGTGACACCCTACAACAAAAGCGAGGAATGGGCCGGTGGTCTGTTCGTGTACCAGAGCAAAGGGGAGGACACACTGGCTACTTGGTCTGACAGGTGTGTATATTACATACACGGGTGCTACATGTACAATTCATTTGATCCATCCAATTGCACAAATGATGTACAATGGTCCGATTGAACTAACATTGTGATGACATGGACGAACAGGGACCGTCCGATCGAGAACAAGGACCTGGTGCTGTGGTACACGCTAGGGTTCCACCACATCCCGTGCCAAGAGGACTTCCCCATCATGCCCACCGTGTCCTCCAGCTTCGATCTCAAGCCCGTCAACTTCTTCGGGAGCAACCCCATCCTCAAGCAGCGGCCGACCGAGGAGAACCACCTGCCGGTCTGCGCCGCTCCCGCTGCCTGATCGAGGCATGTTTTAGTACATGCATCCATCGATTGGTCGTGGAAGCGTGTGCCTGTTACGGGCAACCGGGCGTTGGGGCTGGGCCAATTTGGAGCCCCTTGTTGTGTGATCCTTCGTCTTTTTTTAGTGGACTTGTTGTGTGATCTTGCTTGCTAGTATATGGTGCAGTTACATCATCTCTGTTATGTATGGCCCAATGTGAACTTCTAATTAATGCATGGAGCATATCAGTTGTGATAAGTCTGTCCTATAAATCTGAAATCCCTAGTTTTAGAATATTGATGAAGTTTTTCACTGTTCATCATCATGCTAGTTATTTACATCAGTCGGGGATTAGGATATAATATCGATCCTAGATCATGGCACCTAAGCTGATGGCTCTTTGCTTCGGACTGCTGCCATCTAACGTGAAACAGGGCGCTCCTCTCGCCCACGATCTCCTCGGTCGCAAATATGGCTCTGCCTTTGCCGCCTCTCCAACACCACCACGCACGCTGTGTAGTTCACTAGCCATCAGGGATTCTAAATCCAGAGAAATTTAAATCATATTCTACGAATTCCTTTTTTCCCACCCGTGAACAAAATATGTTATCGTTCAAAAAAATTAGGTAAAGTTTGAGTTTGTTGTGTTTATATAAGCCAAATGCATGCTACATAGTTGGTATTTTTCCTTCGCAAAAGTTAATTTTTTTCAGTGAATCTTGAACAAGCACTAGTTAGCTATGCCGAGCAGATATTTTTTAGAAAATCGAAATTGTTCTAACCTTTTGTATCATGAGATGTATACAATCTTGTTCTTTTATTAAATCATTTCAACTCATGAATGAAAATGAGGAAAAGGAAATAACTTCATAAATTACATGAACATGGTAATCAACCACCACATAGCCTATTATTAAACTACCACCGATTCTTAGCGAATAAGTCATCTAATGCTTGGCAAGCCATGAGGATGTCCTCTTTTTTGTCTTTCTTCTAGAATCTTAGACAATACGTATCTCTAGAAAGTACCTACATAAAAAATGTGATTTCCTTTTTTATCAAGTACAATATTATTCCAGCATAGCCAAATAGCAGATATAGACTAACATTTCATGGTTCATCACCAGTGGAACTTGATCCTTTTGTACAGTAGTGGCAATATACATGGGATCAATATCGCCGATTCATGAACCGTCAATCTTATGAATATATGAATAAACTAGGGGAAACTTCCTATAGCCGAATTGTACGTCAAAACACAGAGATTTATACAGATTTAGACCTCCTAAAGGATAATAGCTCTACATTCTATGGTGTTGTATTGATCTTGAAGACATACTTAAAGGGAGGGTCTTGACTAGCCTAGATGGATCTAAACCTAGTTGAGGGCTCTTTGTGTGTAGTATCGGTGAGATGTCGATGTAGATCATGAGTACAGAAGGCTCAATGGCTCGAGGCTTCTGTATGCTTGGGCAATAAGGCTTGTGTCTTGTTGCTTGGACTTGTCCTTCGTAGAGTCTACTAGCTTTGTATATATATGAGGGCTGTCGTATGGCCTCAGGACTTCATTCAGAGTAAGATTATGTTATCTTTAGAGATAAACTTTCATATTTATGAGATACCTTGATACATGCGGGCAGTTTCCATACGTTTAAGGATTCATTGCCCAGACATTGACATATACTCCGAGAATATAAGAAATCATAAAGGATTTAGATTCATATGAGATATTCTCATATGGTAGTTTTATACTATCTATCGTCAGTGAGTATTGCAAATATCATAAAAAACAATCATGCAGTATCAATAGAAAAAAAAGCTAAAAACCTCTTGAGGCCCATCAGGACCAGGGAAATCCCAATCATGCAGGAAGTTAGTTTTCTCTTAAAACCTCACAATATTCTTACATTGGGAATGAACCTTAAATTTTTATTTGTTTTGTATGTACCAAACCGACCGTGTTAAAGAGAAAGATACTATATACCAAACCAACCGTGTTAAAGAGAAAGATCCCATCCTCAAGCAGCGACGGACCTAGCAGAATGACCTGCTGGTCTATGCCACCACTACTTCCTAAGGGCAGCGACACCATCAATCGACAGCGATGTTTTGGTAATCTACCGATTAATCATGAATGCAAGCGCCTAATTCTGGTTATGGGTAATTGCCTAATTGGGAGTCGAGAGTGTACCGATTTGGAGCTAGCACTGTGTTGTGCGCTCTTGGTAGGTAGCGTGTTGTTCAGCTGTGTAGTCTCTGCTATGTATGACCAAATGTGAATTTCTAACAAGCATACATCAAATGCGATCAAGTATCTCAAGGTGTGCCAGTGTTTGCAGTGTTCATCATTATGTTACTTCTTCGTTGGATGACGATAGGCCGCAGACCTAATATTTAGTTGGAATGTTTTGTATGTTAGTATCTCCATAACAAAATGATATGTTACCATTTCCATTCTACAAAATTAGTCATGCTTCAACCATTTTTTGTGCCAATTAAAAGTTTTTCCAACCACTTGATACGAATCCAATAGCCTAGATCAGAGGATCTAAGCTTATCTCTCTCTCATTACAACTGTCGCCACCTGCACGCAAGGGCACCTCCCTCTCGTACAAGCCATCTCAGGATCACACAATCGCCCCTTACTTTGTTTGCCACCTCTCAAAATGCCACCTCAGATGGCATCAAGTCGGCAATGTTATACGTCACATATGATGCTCACACCCTCCTCCCTACCATTGCCAAACCATCTCCCACTCGTCTCCTCTCTTAGACTTCATTTGTGTTCCCCTCCATCCTCCCCCTGTGCCCCAACAGCCTTGAGGTCATGCCTCACTTGCTGGTGAGCCTCTGGTAACTGGTACAACACTCGGAACATTTTTTCTCACCCGTGAAGCATTTGTTCACGATTTGAACGATTCCATCATAGTCCTAGAATAGTTTCATACCTAAGCTTGCTTGGAGGTCCCGTTCGTGCCGGAGAAGACACCAATGATGGTGGCAAAGGTGATGGTGGGGGACTATAGCATGGGGCCTCACAACAGCAAAAGGCCAATATGGGTGGGATGAATGTTTAGAGATTTGGGATGGCACGAGGTGGGAGCGTTCGCACAAAGGGTTATATATTGTATGTGTGTCAATCCATAAGCGCCTCCAATGACTTAATCTACCACCACCTCACCACAAGCCCACCTCCTGTTGCTCGTCCTTGCCGCTGCCCCAATGCCTCCCCTTTTTTCCTTGTCTCTAGCGAGTTTTTCCTGGTGCCCTTGACCCCACACTGCCTTCCAAGGGCGGAGACAAGGGGTGCCTAGGGGCCTGCCCCCCCCCCCCCCCAATAAGAGAGAACAGTAAATCTACCACCACCTCACCACAAGCCCACCCCCTGTTGCTCGTCCTTGCCGCTGCCCCAATGCCTCCCCTTTTTTCCTTGTCTCTAGCAAGTTTTTCGTGGCGCCCTTGACCCCCCACCGCCTTCCAAGGGTGGAGACAAGGGGTGCCTAGGGGCCTGCCCCCCCCCCCCCCCCCAATAAGAGAGAACAGTAATTTCTTGCTAATAATATGCATAATCAAGTGTTTAATTAAGCATGCCCCCTGCACTTCTAAGCCTAATAAGGAAATTAGCCCAACCAAATAAGATCTTTGTCCATCATCAGCAATTTATGCTCGATTCGCACTGCATGTTCGACTTCCTCTGTTTCATTGTGTTGTCGCTGCCTGCAGATCATCCGTGCATCGATGCGTGTTCTCCACTCGCTACTGGTTGTTGCTATAGTACTAGGGATGCGAAGCCACAAACTCCTGAAATGTATGCATCGAGCTCCCTCCCAATCATCCTAATCTCTAATTGTTATATGGAACTTTGCTTTATAATTAGATTAGTCAGGTTCGGGTAGGGTTATATATTCTTTAGTTGTGATGATGAATTGATGATGCCACAAAAAATCTAAGTCCCTTTTTGTTCCAATTTTAGTATGCTTTGATAGACTTGTGTTAGCCATGATAAAGAGGCCAAGGACAATCAATAGTTTTTATAAGCCAGTTGTTTCAAGTTTTGTTTGTGCTAAAAATCCTAATGCGACTATTGATTAAACTATTAAACTAGTTGATATGTAAATTCCTGACCAGAATAATCATGCACCACCACAATATCATCAAGCAAGAATTATAACTATAACATTTGAGAGGAACCAGGTAAATGCCTTCAAATTTGAGATACTTGTTAGCTAATTAGTAGACGAGACAATTAACTTTCTTTTGTATCACAAAATATATGTTGATATACTTGTTATCTATGCTCCAGTTAAATCAGTACGTATGCATATGTACCATCATGTCATACTTCTTATCAGATAATTGTTATCAACATTTGTGAATTGGCCCCCCTATCATCCAATTTTGGCTCCACCCCTGCCACTTTCCTCCTCCATCGTTGGGAGCCACCGGATCTGATGCCACCACGCTAACCTGAGAATCTAGGCAATTGATATGATGCCCTCGCTACCATCTCAGCCCACCACCCTCCTGCCCACCACCTCTGGCGATGCCACTACCGCCCCGCTGAGCCACCACCCTAGAGATTTCCTCTAAACCTACCCCTCAAAAAATACCCAACCCTATCTAGCCCTGAAACCCTGACTCGAGCCCTAACTTGCTAGCGGCAGCGGCAGCGGCTAGGTGGCATGGCGGAGGAGGTGTGCAACAATAGTGGGAGGTAAGGCACGAGGAAGAATGTGACACTACAAGAGGAAGATAAAGGAGTGGTGTCAAGTGGAGGATGACAATGATGTGCGGTAACCAGTGAAAACTGTGTGTGGGGAATAGAGTATTTGCAGCACAAGGCACCCCAAAATAGCTCCCCACACTGAGCTAAATTTATGTCACAATTTGAAAGTTTTTAGTTGTGAATCAAAAGTTCTCCTCGCCATTCAAAGGTTTATTTGCTTGAATCAAAAGCTCTCCTCACCATGAATTCAAAGTTTTTCTCCTCACCATGAATTCAAAGTTTTCCTCATGAATAAAATGCTTTTGCTTGTGAATCGGAAGTTTTATTGACTTGAAATAAAACCTTTTGTTGTGAATCGGAAGTTTTCAGTAGTCAATGGAGATGTTTTGTTCCTGAATCGAAAGGTTTGGGAAAGAGGTAAGAAGGGTGGACAACGATGGCCGGTGATGGTGGAAGAAGAATGTGCGAGGATGAGCAACTGGGAGGCAGGGAAATGCCACACAGATGAGGAACGGAAGGTGGAGAGAGGACAAATTGGTGTGGAACTGTGGTTGCTTGATGCGACTAGTGGAGAAGGAAGTGGTCAAGAGGAGGACGATAGAGGGACGCAGGACGAGAATGGAAATGTGGTGGTCAACCCACAGGGGAGTGGGGCGGGGGCCTTAGGCCACGGAGGCCAACCATTAAATAGCGCTTCCCCATCATGTTTGCTTCCCCTAGGGTGGGCTGCCTTGTTTTGGGCTAGGTCGTTCAGACCCAGGGATACAGTCCATGCTATGTTTTGGGTTGGATGATTTTGACGATGCGGGTCCTCTCATTCCTCTTACTTTGTTAGGCAAAAAGTCACCGACTCACAACATGCAACAACTATTGTACCCATCGTCGAGCATGATTCATTTACTGTCCTCTCTTAGGCCTACCATCCACTTGTGGTTTCCTTTTTACATCAAAAATCATCCACCTGCACAAAACCTCAGCAAAAAGACTGGACCATGTTGAGTCGAACTAGAATGATGTAGAGCTGAACGTGTGTCGAGTTTGAGATCTATATGGCAAAAGAGATTGATGCATTGCACAATGAATAGCCAATAAGTAAGTATTTAATGACCAACAATAATTGACTGTGATCGCCCAACCAAAGTGGGGTACAATGATGGCTCTCACGTCTCATGGCTCTCTCTCTCCCAACCTTACCCTCACCTCTCCCTCCATCATGGATCCCTCTTATCTCTGGCCACATGGACCTTCCAGACCTGGATTTTGAGTTGGGTAAGGCCTTTGAGGCTCAAGTGTGCTCTCTTCTCTGTCGCCCTATCTCCTTTCTTCCAGGTTTTGGATCTCAAGAGTTCTTATTGGTTCTTTCAATTGGAAGATGCAAGTATAGGTTGTTGGTAGACTCTATGGCCTGGATCTTGCAGGTTGCAATTGGTGGATTCGTGTTTTTTTTAATGTTAAGCAATTGGAAGATCGAGTGTTTCAATTCTTGGTTTCTTTGAAAGAGGTTGGATTTCATGTCTACAAATCCAAGAGCTTTGAGTGTGTCAATAACAAAGTCCTTTTCCATCTTTGGGGCAAATGAGAGCTAAATTTCTTTCGTGAATCCACTTCTTGGGAGCAGGGCATACATCTAAATGGATTTCGGTTATCAACTAGAGGAACAAAAAGGCTTCTTATGCCGATATAGTTCGCAATCAATTGTAGCAGCGGACACTCAGTGGTGCTATCTCTATTTCTGTTCGTGTTGTTGTTCGTGGCAATCTTCATCAGGGAAAAAATATTGATCCCATGGGTAACTGTTCTCAATACGTTCTTGCTCGTTCCAAAAATTTGTTCCCAAATTTAAAGGAGACTATGGATTCTCACCTTGACCAATCTTCAGGGAAATTTGTTTTTCATCATCTCCAATTTCGCAAGAAATCAGTGTTTGATCGTCTGGTTTTTGACAACTTTAGCACCGCCCACTCTTTGATTCAAAATTCAAACCACACCGACATCTTGGGTTCTAGACCAAGTTTGGTTCCCCCTCAATAGCCAAAGCATGTCCTGAGCACTCAATCTGATATGGGGTCCCACCATTCTTTTAATAGATGTTCTCGCTATTTAGCAACTAATGATGTGCGCAAATTTTACAATAACAGAATCCGTTGCTGTTTTTGTTTAATATGGGGGCACATATCAAAAGCTTGCAGGTCCTCATAGTAGCAGCTAATCTTTAGGCCAAAAAATCTTATGGAATTTCTCGAATCAACTAGATTAGTCTAGTTGGGTCAAAGAGTATATCAGTACCTAGTTCCAGCACATGCTCCTGATGACAAATGAAGCCAGTTCAAGTGGACCTCTAATTTTCTCTAATTTTGTTGGCTTCATGGGCCATCTTGGGTGCTTTGCTAGTAGAACGAGACTCTTATCATTCCCTTTCTCTTTGTCTGGGGCTTAGTTCCCCATCTACAGTGAACCTATCCTAAATCAATTGTGGTGATGATCATGCCTAGGAAGGCGAGTTGCCAAAAATGGCTTTTAGGCATGCTGATCCGGAGCCACACCTTCCCCATGGCTTCGTCTATGAGGCAATCCCTAGGCATACTTTTAAGGCTCGTCTTATGGTTTGTCGTGCGAAGCCAAGAAACAAGGACATTGTCATTATTCTCATTCATCCGATGCTGTAAGGTCTAGCCTCTTTTCATAATGTTAGGGAGGTTATTGAAGATCTCTTTGAGCACAAATGGGTTGATATTGTGGACATTCAACCACATCCTTTTGCCCAAGCCTATGTGAGATTTTCTGCTATTTATGATCGTGATAATCTAGTGGAGGCCTCATCGCTTGGCAGTCTAACTTGTACTATCAAAAGACACAACCAAGGGCTGAATTGGACATCTTTATTCTTTAACCGTGAGTGATGGTTAATGCTGCTAGGGTTTCCCCTAGACTATATGAGCAAACACATTATTAAATCTATGATTAGTTCTTTTAGCAGTTTACTTGTATTGGAGCAAAAGCCTTACTATTTGGCTAGAGTCATTGTCGAAGCAAGAGTAGTTGATCTGGAGTTTATACCATAATTTATTGTTATTTCTATTAGTCATGGCTTTCAACCTCAAAGTTAGACTCTTCAATGTGAGGTGATCAAACAATAGTTGCTTGGTGCCCTACCCCTTGATGAAGACCCCATGCCTTGCAATCCTTATATCTTGTTTAATGGTCCATTTGGTTTTGGTCAACCAGGACAATTACCATATGGAATTCAAACCCTACAGGAAGATATGCAACAAGAAAACCTCAATAATCAGAATGTCAAAACAATCAAAATTGGGGACAATGGAATGACAAAGCAAACATGGCGATCATTTGGCTAATCATGGGTAAGGATTAGCAGTTGATCTAAATGAGCCAGCTGCTAACATGAAGGTGGATGATCTTGCAGAGGGGAAGATCAAGATTTTGATGCTGACAAGGATCTGGCTAATATGGTGGAAGATGGTGTTAACTGGCCTGAGCCTAATCTCCCTCAGCCAGAATAAGAAGATCAGATTAGCCTTTCTCTCTTAATTCAATCTGCCTCATTTGCTACCTCTGTTAATAGGGGGCAACCAGTCTTAAACATCAACATAGTACCAGAAGCCCCTCTTGTTTAAGCCCTTCCCGTAGCTCAACCAGTGCCTAATGTTTTTGTGCCTCTTGAGGTTCAAAAGGAGGACTTTGTTGATGAAGTGCAGTAGCTTCACGTCATTTTGGCTGGGCACCAAATCCCAGACCACATTCTTCAGGCTGAGAAGTAGCATGGTTTTCTAATGGAAAATGTAGATGCCCTTGTCCATAAGGATGATAAGGTTATGGGTCATATTCCTAAAAATAGTCAGCTAGGCCCAATTCAAATTATAGATTCACATGATGCTGACCTAGTTTTTCAGTCCTTCTGTGCTGATCTATCCCCCTGGGCGCTGAAACCAAATCATGATAGTATCAGGCTTTGGGCTAAATTCTTTGCCTTGCAAGCCATGTAGACTCTATAGTTGACATTCCATTTGATTGAGCTACTTTTTTCACCCTGATGCGCCTTTCCCCCGGCCTCTAAGGCTTGGATGATCATTTCTTAACTTATAAGGCTTGGATGATCATTTCTTAACTTCTAAGGCTTGGATGATCATTTCTTCTCTATCTAATAATGGGCCTCCAAAGAAAGTCTGTCCTCCTAAGACATGCCACCAGAATGCCCTCCCGGTTTGTTCTTCTTCTCGGTCTTTCATAGTAGATTTCGAGTGCCCCTAGTCTCTAGATTGCTCCCCACCAACCACCCCAAAGCCCATGGTTTTAATCAGATAGCTTATTCATCAAGTACATCTATGCTACATCTCAAAAGAAAGAGAATGAAACAAGGCCTTCTTATAGAAACTGATGTGAGACGTAGCCTAAGAATCGGAGAGATGAATAAAGTGTAGGATCAAATATGCGCAAAATACCCAATCAAAGGGGGGTGAATGATTACGGATACCAAATTCAAAGATTAACTCACCCAAAATGAAACTCAATTTATACTCGGTATTCCACTCGAAACAGAATGTACATACTCTAGTAAAAACGATGTACAGAAAGATCTATTGGTCGGATTGCTCTCAAATTTGGTCAGTAGAAACTAGATTAAAAAAAAAAACTAACCCAATAAGTATCGAATAAATTGGATTTGTGGATCAAAAGTTATTCCTGGTCGAAGCAGACTGTTACAACCAGTATCGAGTAGATAAAAACTTAGTTGAGTTGACAAAAAACTACTCGAGAACAAACCGAATCCACTTGAAATTTTCTTAGATAAAACACTAGATATTCTAGCAAGGTTTTGGATGGATTAAACCAAGATGAAACTTCATAGACACATGAAATTAATTGAAAACCAAAACCGAGCATGTAGAATATAAAACAAAGAGAAACTTCCGAATCAACAACTCATCAACTTACAAAACTTGATTTTCATTGCATAGATGAGTTTACAAGATGCCTCTCCAAAGCATCCAATAAGGATTTTCACAAAATCCCAAAATAGCTCTCTCTCAAGTTTCTTTATCTCTTTGCTGCGTTTTGCGCACTTTTCCCAATACAACAGACCTCTCTATTTATAGGGCAGCTACACGCACAGACGTGACCGAATCGAACTACAACTCCCTGTCGTATCCAATTTGGTCTCTATCCTCTTCTAATCACAAGAGGACAAATAACTTCCACTAATTAATCTAATTAGCTAACTACTCTTACGTAATCATGCATGCACATCTCTCATGCACACATGCATATACGTAACCAACTCAGGGTCCGTCTCTGACACTAATTTTTGTCTCAAGTACAGCCACCACATGACTCCCTCGTGCCTGCTTTGACTTGAACACGAATTAGTCTTCACGTCCTCTCACGATCAGATCGCCTCCTGCATCCATCGCGAAGCCTTGTCTCCATATGCATTGTTCTCTCAACTCGAACATCCCACATGACACCCTCAATCACCATGACCTCAGTTCCTCCTGAACCTAGTCGATGAACCTCAGTTCCTCCCTGAACTTAGTTCGTCGATCCGTCATCGACCACGTTCTCCTTCGAGCAACACCTGAACATAAATCAAACAACAATCGAGTATGAGCACAAGTCCTTCTCGACTTGACTCAAGATAGTTCACGCAACACCACGTAAACTCCAAACAGAATCAACATGCTAACATAAGCATATCTTAGCAACTCATGAACATCAACCAAATGTCATTATGCTAAATCACTTTGCTATGCCAATTTCATCCACAAATCAATTTTTCATCACATGATATCACATAAAGTATTCAAACAGGAAAGTTGTCCTGATGAAAATTGTTTTGCTTGTTCTACAAAGTTGCCAAAAGTCTCCACCAAGGTGATAAAAATTTAGGATCCTCCTTCTACAAGCTGAGCTCTAAGCAACTATTAGAGAAGCGTTGACCAAAAAGCTTGCACCAAAAGAAACAACCGGCTCCAAGTCCTCCACTCAAATTGCCTCTTCTGCTTTTGTTTCTTCTAAGGAGCCTACAATATGTCATGCTAGTGCTACCGCAAAGACAAAAAAAAACTTCTGAGAAGGGGAAAGCAGTCAATAATAACCAACAGAAGAAGTCAATCAATGGAGATGAAGCAAGCAAAAAAAGAACAGAAAGTGAAGCCAATCCCTCCCTTTCTAGGATTATTACTTTCTTCAGAACATTTATATATCTTCCTTTTATGGCAGTAGTGATAAAACTATGGATATTTTGTGTCGTACTATTATTTTGAAACTCAAGTGCATGGAATCTGTTTGGGTCCCTTTCTCCTCCTGCTTGATTGCCTTGATGGTTTGCTTATCCTTTGGTTCTCTTTCCAGTTGGCTTACCTGCATATTATGTATGTGGGCTTATTTTTGTTTATACTTGTGGACTAATGGATTTTATCAATAATAGAGGGGGAAGAAAATGAAATATTCTTTGCTAGAATGTTAGAGGGAATAACTCTGATAGAAGATGGAATGCAATTCATAGAAAAATTGTAGAATCAAACTATGGCATTGTTTGTCTCCAGGAAACAGAACGTGAGCAATTTGATCTTTCTTATATAAAAAATTTATGTCCCACCTAATTTGATAGTTTTGAATTCTTGCCCTCTTCTGGAGCTTCAGGAGGTACCATTATCATCTAGAAGGGAGCTTGTTTCTCTGGTCACTTGTTTTTTCAGAATGAGTATGTGCAAATGATTGAATTCAGGTCCCTAATCTCTGGTGCTCCTTGGTTCTTATCTAACATTTGTGCTCCATGCACCCCAAGTGGGAAAATTCTCTTTCTGGAATGGTTCAAAAATATTGAAATGCTTAATGATGAAGATTGAATTGTTCTTGGAGACATCAACTTGATCAGATCTCCAACTGATAGAAATAAGCCAAGAGCGGATGTTCATGAAATGCTTGCCTTTAATAGAGGAATTAGTCAGCTTGGTTTAGTCAACATTCCTCTAAAAGGCCGCGTGTATACTTGGTCGAATATGTAGCAAAATCCCCTCTTGGAGCATCTAGACTGGTTCTTCACTTCAAATTCTTAGAATGCTAATTACCTGGGGACCCTAGCCTCTGCACTATCTAAAGACACTTCTGATCACATTCCTTGCCTCATCACAATTAAGATCGACATCCTAATGTTGGGAAAGGGTATCCTACGATAGCACAAAATAAAATTTTCTACCACACTCAACCAAAAAACCATACGAGCAGGGGATCATGAATCGTTACTACTTGATGTGCAGTGTATCGGAAAAAGGGTTGGAGCAGACTGTCCAACACCATGCTCGTCGATGTAGAGTAAGCAGCCATCAAATTCGAACAAGCTTTGACAAGTTCTGACAACTCGCCGACAAGCTTTGAGCTCTTGTCATAGATTTGATTAGTGCCGTAATAGTAGCAATACCTCTACAATATCCATATGTCCTGGGGTGAAATGTTGAATGCTTTTCTGAGGATGAGTAGGGAGTTCTTTGGTTTGGGAACCGCCTAGTGGTTCCAAAGGTTGAGTCATTGAGGAAGAAAATTCTGGATGAGACTCATGACTCATTGTTGTCTATTCATCCGAGCAGCACGGAGATGTATCAAGACCTAAAGCCCTGATTCTGGTGGACTCGCATGAAGCGAGAGATCGCTCGGTATGTCTCCAAGTGTGATGTCTGCCGAAGAGTCACGGCTGAGCATCTCAAGTCAGCCGGTATGCTTAAGCCTTTGCCTATTCCGTCCTGGAAGTGGGAAGAGGTTGGAATGGATTTCATTATTGGTTTGCCGAAGACTTCTCAAGGGTATGACTCAATCTGGCTCATTGTCGATCGGCTCATGAACTCGGCACACTTCCTTCCGGTGAAGACTCGGTATAGTGCTAAGGACTACACCGAGTTGTATCTCACTAGAATTGTGTGCCTCCATGGGATTCCGAAGAAGATCGTTTCTAATCAAGGCACGCAGTTCACTTCTCATTTCTGGAAAATCTTTCAAGAAGCTCTGGAAACCGAACTCTTCCACAGCACAGCATATCACCCTCAAACTGACGGTCAAACCGAACAGGTGAATCAGGTTCTGGATGATATGCTTCGAGCTTGTGTCCTCACTTATGGGAAGAGGTGGGACATGTGCATGCCATTTGCGGAGCTCTCTTACAACAATAGCTTCCTAGAGAGTATTGGGATGGCACCCTTTGAAGCTCTCTATGGCAGAAGATGTCGAACACCATTAAATTGGTCCGAATTCGGCGAACGGGCTTTCCTAGGTCCGGATTTGGTTAAGGAAGCGGAAGATCATGTTATGAGCATTCGGAAGAGTCTTCTGACGGCTCAATCCCGGCAGAAGATCTATGCGGATCGCCGCCGCCGAAAGCTCACAATTGAGGTTGGAGATCATGTGTGCCTTAAAGTATCGCCTCTCAAAGGCGTGCAAAGGTTTCAAGTCCGAGGCAAGCTAGCGCCTCATTATGTGGGACCTTTCCAGATTGTTGCTCGACGTGGAGAGGTGGCATATCGGTTGGACTTACCTCCGTCTCTCTCCACCGTGCACAATGTGTTCCACATATCACAATTGAAGAAGTGCCTCCGAGTCCCGACCGAAGTCGTTGATGTTGCACCCCAAGAGTTGCAACCGGACTTGTCGTACTATGAATGGCGAATCCGAATCTTGGATGAAGCCGAAAGCAAAACACGGCGAAGTTCCATTAAATTCCTTAAGGTCCAATGGAGCAACCATAAGGAAGCCGAAGCTACGTGGGAGAGAGAGGATAAGCTCCACTCCAAGTATCCGGAGTTCCTTGAGAACATGTAAATGTTAATGTAATATAGCATATTTGGAATCTCTCACGTGTCTAAGTTATCGCCATGTGAATGAAAATGTCCATTGGATTCTATCTCTCACAGTGTGGTTCCTAGACTCATCGTGCTCTTCCCTGACTCGTACCGAATCTTGGGGCGAGATTCTTTTTAAGGGGGGGAGGTTTGTCACATCCCGAAATCCATAATTACATGTTTAATATTAAACATGTGTCATTTGAGTCATATTCGAATTTAGATAGTTTCGATCGCCTGATTCGAATTTGAGTTGTAGTTATGTGATCAGATGCCCCTAAGGAATTAAATCGCGACATAAAAATTTTCGGGATTTTTGGAGCACAATAGCACCTCAATTTGGATTAATGAAGTGAGCGGAAAGAAAATTGGAGAGAGAATTGAATTAGAAGCAAAATCGGACTTTTTCTCTAACTTGTGGGGCCCACATGAGGGGAATATATGTCTCTCTCACTCAAAAGGGGGCAGCCCACCCTCTCTCTCTCCTCCCTCACTCCCCACGTGCTCCTCTCTCTCCAACCGGCCACACCACAGAGGAGCCCCCACTCTCACTCTCACTCTCCCACCTCTCTCTCTAGCTCTCCCTTTTCCCCTTGGTTCCCGCCACTACAAGTGAAGACGAGGTGCGTATGTGGTACCCACGTGACCACACGCTCGAGAGCTACTCATCCATCCAATTCGTTTTCGTTTTCCCAAAGGATTCGAGCCAGTTTTGATCGTTTTAGGTGTTCTAGGTTGAAACACTTGGAGCACCGGAGTTCTTCTTCGTCCCGAGCGTTTCGCTTCTTCTCGAAGGTCGCAAAGCAGGGCAAAAGCATCCTTGGTGAGTCTCCTAGGCTTCCCATGGTATGAACTTGCATTTGGATGGTCGATTTGGGTTTTGGATCGCTTTTTGAGAAATCAAGCGTTCTTGAGGTTTATAAGGAAAGAGAGGATTTTAGATGAGATTTGATTTAGGAATTGAATTGCTAGGTGGTTAAGTGAGTTCTAGACTCTCTAAACTCTCCCAAACGTATCCCACTTTAGGTTGGAGAAGATTGCAAATCGATTTGGCAAAGTTTTGCTCCAAATAAGGGAAGTTCTGGAAAGTCCGGAACCTCCGGATAATTTTTCGGAGGTTCTGCAGTACGGAGTATCCGCGAAAATATGCGGATAGTCCGGAAAAATGCGGAGGTTCCGCATAAAAGTGCGGAGAGTCCGCAGTTACTATTCATCAGGCGCGTAGAGGCTTGTAACATTCATAATTAATTCATCTGAACTCCAAACGACGTGAGACCAGTTGCATTAGCTTCGTATGAGTATGAACTACGTGTTAAAAGTGTTGGAACTCCATAGAATACTTTTGATAATTGATGGGTTAATTAAATGTGTTTCCGCTTGTTTAAATCACCGATAATCAATACCATCTCCGAAAATTGTGAAACCACTTGTACAATTCATGTTTTGCGCATCTTATGGCATGCATTGTTTTATTTCATCCATACTCATGGCATTGCATGTGTTATTCTTTTTAGAGAACGCCGATCCGACGATCCCGACGAGCGAGGGCGGTCCGGAGGCACCCCACCTTTCTGATCCAGGGCAGCAAGGCAAGCAACTAACATATTTCACCCACATCAAATTTGGAAGTCTCAATTAATGAATATGCTTATGTATGTATGCATGTGTCGGGTACCGTTGGGTAGAACCTATGCCGATTGCATCTTTCTACCTTGGTAAATTGTTCAAGTAATTTCCTTGTAGCCTAGAGATGGTGTTATGTCTAGGTACGGGTACAATATGCATCTTTAGGTCTTTTAGTAGAAGTCGAACGATGGTGTTTTCCATTGTTTGCGAGTATAGGGATTACTATTGATTACAAATACATGCTGATGGTGAGATGGTTGGTGAGTATGAGATGAGATGTGGGCGGTGTTAGGGGTGTCGTCTTCCTCGGAGGAAAGTCCTGAGGGCGAGTTGGGAGAGGAAACTCGAGCACCATAGACCACTTGCATCGTTTAAGGCCGTCCGTCGGTACCGTTGACTTTAGCACTTACCTTAGTCACCACATGTCGATCTAATGGTAAGGCGAGCTGAATACTTTTGCAGCTGTGGCTTTGTGGGCATGAACATCGATGGTGTGAGCGGGCGGGCTTGTAAATGGTACTAGTTTGCTCCGGGAGTAGTTCTAGTATCACCGCATTCAGCGATGCATGCCCCCACACGATTGGGGCTGGTTGGGAAAGGTTGTCACGAGTACCCCCTTGTATGCACTTTGGTGGGTGGTACAAGCCGAATGGTCCTCGTGTCGTATGGGTCCAAGAGTATCCCCCTGCAGGGTGTATAAACAGTTCAAACTGCCGCGCTCTCGGTCATGAGCATGCTATTGTTTCATCCGTATCGGTCGTAGAGTTTCTTTGTGGATTTGTGGTGGTGGTATGGACATGGTGACTATGTGGGAGTGGTCAGAGTTGTTACTTGTTATACTTTTGATACACATGTTACATTTAGTTATGTTCAGTTGGTGGTGCAAGGTAATTTCATATATGTTGGTTAAGTTAGTTGCACACACATATGTCTAGGTTGCTTACCGCTTTAATTCACTTAACCGCATGTTTAATCCTAGCTACTAGCTAATGAATAATCCTTGGAGTCGAGCTATGTATATGTGCTCTATATTGTGTAAGACTTGCGAGTACCTTCATACTCAGGGTGCTGCCCTTAAGTTGATGCAGGTTCACAGGTTGGCGAGGAAGAGGCGGTGTTCGGCTACTTTGTGCCTGCCGATCAGGGTGGCGGGTAGGAGTAGCACACTCTACTCCGAACTCAGTGTTTTGGTATGGAGCATAAGTGCATGTGACTCCATATCCTTTTGTTGTATAGTTTTCTTCCGCTGCGTAGTGGTTGTTTCCTTTTGATGTAAATTGTGAAAACAACTGCATGTTTAAAGACTTGTAATATAATATTTAATTACTCACTCTTTCTTAAGCTTTGTTGTGATGCTACATGTTGGTAAGGTGTGTGTTCCGATCCTGAGCACAAAACACGTGCCGGGACTACCGGAGCGGTATTCTGATTAATCGTGAAGTCGTGATTAAGTAAATGATTGACTTGATTATTAATTAGAATATTGTTTGCACGGTTCCTCATAGAATGTATCAGTAAGAAGCAGGCCAAGAGCAAATCAGCTCCAATCGTTCAGGATGCTCCAAGAATTAGGGACTTCCTGGCTACTTCTGGACTATCAGCAGAAGAACTAGCACGGCTTACTATGGGAGCGGATATTGCAAAGTTGGATGTTACATGGCTGTTTGAGTTGACCAAACCTTTAGTCAAACTAGATATAGAAAGAAACCTTACAAATCAAATGCGCCGATTACATCAGTGGTACTTGGAGCAATCTAGGCAGAGTTTGCAAGCGTTCCCCATAAGATACACAGATGAATATTTACTCAACGGGGACGGCTCCTTCTGGGTGTATTTCAAGGACTTGTATGATTACATCAATGGTACTTGGAGCAATCCAGGTAAGGTTTGCAGTTGTTCCCCGTAAGATACATAGATGAATATTTTCTCAATAGGGAAAACTCATTATGGGTGTATTTCAAAGACTTGTATGAACTGTACAAGGAAGATAACCTCAATGTGGCTATAGTCAGAGCATGTACTCTGTAAGTGACTTATGCATATAAATCACGTTATATGATATTGTACCTTGAAATTGCATAGCTAACTTCTCTATTTCATAGAATGGAGAACCGCGCATGCAGACAATAATTTGATCGTAAAGTAGGATTCATCAATCCTAGGCTTGTGAACCAAACACTTGTAAGGGAGAGTCCAGACTTCACCGAGAACTATATATTGAAGTGTCTGCTTCACCACCAATACAAGAAATTCATACTCTTACCCTACAGCTATGAGTACATGCTTGCGCGCCAGGTCGTTCTACTTTTATGGGCAACTCAATTCTAGTACTAATTTTCTATGGTGATATAATATTATATTCCTACAGCTTTCATTGGATCCTCCTTGTCATCTACCCAGACTTGAGCAAGATCATTGAAGCTCAGATGACTTACCAAAACCTCATCGACATGCTAAATAGGTAAACTCGATCATTTCATCGTCTCAACGATTGCATCTAAGTTTAATTGGTATTCATATTCACGTACAGGGTGTACACAAGATACCGTAAAAAGAGTCTTATTCACTTTCTATTCTGGAATGAATATAATGTAAAAACCAACTTGCCAGTACCTACGGAATTTTCATGTCTTGTATTTCCTTTTGAATAAAAAGTTTCAATTAGTTCCACTAACGAATCATTTTCTCGTGAAGTGTATGAGGCAGCCACCTGGCAAGAATCTCTGTGTGTTTTATGTTCTAACTTTCATGCACGGATTCAGCCTGGACGGAGGTGCTGTCAGGTTCAATGATCTTGAGATATGAAATAACATATCGATGCCTTCTTTTCAATTTCTACACGTGTTCAAGGACTAATTATTTTGGTTCTTCAAACGCAGCGCTCCAAACTATGCACAAAAGGGTTACAACTTGTAGAAATAAATGCCCTTCAAGAATAGCTCGTCATGGAACATGTTATGAACCCAAACGGTGAGTTTCATGAACTGATCATGCCGTTGACCAGTGAGAAACCTTCATATTACACCGTACCATATGCTACAAGGAGGAAGTCTACCAGAGGGTTAGACGCCTTACATATCGCAAAATGACACTATTTTAATGAAGGACATTAATTACTATGTATTAATATAGGACATGACACTATTTTAATGAAGGACATTAATTACTATGTATTAATATAGGACATGACACTATTTTAATGAAGGACATTAATTACTATGTATTAATATAGGACATTAATTACTATGTATTAATGAAGGTGTATTTCGGAGTTGGTACCATCGGACGACTCTTCGATAGAATGGCCTTCTAACGATGATGCGAAGGAGGAGCAAGAAGCAGTGGTCTGTCAGTGCACCCAAGAGGAGGGGGATGAGAGGCTGGCCCGTCAATTGTCCGCTGTGAAGCAAGAAGCAGCGTCCCGTAAGAGTGCCTAGGAGGACGACGAGAGGGTGGTCCGTCAGTGCGCTACGAAGGAGGCTGAATGCTCAAACCGTACTAGCATTCAAGAGTCGGATTTTGATGTCTTTGACACGTCGGCGAGCCTAGAGCTTAGACGATGCTGTGGTCGATCAGGCGTTGCTAGGTCCTCTGGTCCACCACCATCAGCCCCCGTGTCCCTGCATGTACACACACCATCAGCCGTCAGTGTGGAGACGTGGTCCTCATCGCGGGAGAGGTAGAGGTATACTGGACTGGCTCAACTCGACCGCCTTTTCAGGGGTGATCTATGAGAACTATATGTATATATGTGTGACATGAATTACTATGTATTAATTAAGGTGTCTTTATTACTGATTTACATTACATGTGTATCATTATATGCATGTATTGAGTGAAAGAGAGACGGAGAGATCGAAGAGAGAGAGGGAGGACAGAGAGGACAGAGAGGGAGGATATGGCCGGAGTAGAAGGGGGGAGGCACAACACTGCCGGCTGAAGCTTTCAGCCGGTAGTGATACCTTGGGAATCACAACCGGCTGAAAACACCAGCCGACAATGATACCGAGGGAATCACTGCCGACCGAATCCTGCAGCCAGCAGTGATAACCCTTTTCACTGCCAGCACATGGAGCCTGCTGGCAGAACCCAAAGGTGTCTATTCACTCACTGCTGAGTAATACCAAAAAGATGTGGACGCTAGTGTCACGGCTCATTTTCATCCTCCACCACCTCCGCCAAAGACTGTTGTGCCTGAAGATACCATGGAATTTTTCAAGAATATGGCCAAATCTAAACAGACGGGGGCGGCTTCAAGTAAGCCGCCGAGTGACTACGAATGTATCAGTAAGAAGCAGGCCAAGAGCAAATCAGTTCCAATCGTTCAGGATGCTCCAAGCATCGGGCACTTTCTGGCTACTTCTGGATTATCAGCAGAAGAACTAATATGGCTTACTATGGGAGCGGATATTGCAAAGTTGGATGTTACATGGCCATTTTAGTTGACCAAACTGTTGGTCAAACTAGATATAGAAAGAAACCATACAACTCAAATGCGCCGATTACATCAGTGGTACTTAGAGCAATCCAGGCAGGGTTTGTAGGCATTCTCCATAAGATACACAGATGAATATTTCCTCAACGGGGACGGCTCCTTCTGGGTGTATTTTAAGAACTTGCATGATTAAATCAGTGGTACTTGGAGCAATCTAGACAGGGTTTTCAGGTGTTCCCCGTAAGATACACAGATGAATATTTCCTCAATGGGGACAACTCTTTCTGGGAGTATTTCAAGGACTTGTATGAACTGTACAAGGAAGATGCCCTCGATGTGGCTATAGTCATAGCATGTACTCTGTAAGTGACTTATGCATATAAATCACGTTATATGATATTGTACCTTGAAATTGCATGGCTAACTTCTCTATTTCGTAGAATGGAGAACCGTGCATGCAGACAATAATTTGATCGTAAAGTAAGATACATCGATCCTGGGCTTGTGAACCAAACGCTTGTAAGGGAGAGTCCAGACTTCACCGAGAACTATATATTGAAGTGTCTGATTCACCACCAATACAAGAAATTCATACCCTTACCCTACAGCTATGAGTGCATGCTTGCGCGCCAGGGTATTCTGCTTTTATGGGCAACTCGATTCTAATATTAATTTGCTATGGTGACATAATATTATATTCCTGCAACATTCATTGGATCATCCTTGTCATCTACCCAGATTTGAGCAAGATCATTGTCTTGGACTCACAAAAGAGAGTTCAGATGACTTACCAAAACCTCATCATCTTGATGATTGCATCTAAGATTAATTGGTTTTAATATTCACATACAGGGCATACACAAAATACTATAAAAAGAGTCTTCTTCACTTTCCATTCTGGAATGAGTATAATGTAAAAACTGACTTTCCGATACGCACGGAATTTTCATGTCTTGCATTTCCTTTTGAATAAAAAGGTTCAATTTGTTCCACTGATGAATCATTTCGTCTTGAAGTGTATGAGGCAGCCACCTGGCAAGAATCTCTGCGTGTTTTATGTTCTAACTTTCATGCATGGATTCAACCCGAATGGAGACACCGTCTGGTTCAATGATCTTGAGGTATGAAATAACATATCGATGCCTTCTTTTCAATTTCTACACGTGTTCAAGGACTAATTCTTTTGATTCTTCAAACGCAGCGGTCCAAACTATGCACAAAAGGGTTACAACCTATAGAAATAAATGCCCTTCAAGAATAGATCGTCGGGTTCTTCATGTAACATGTCATCAACCCAAACGTCGAGTGTCATGAACTGATCGTGTCGTCGACCAGTGACAAACCTTCAGATTACAACGTACCTTCTAGTACAGAGTATGCAATAAGGAGGAAGGTTAGATGTCTTACATATCGCCAAATGACATCATTTTAATGAAGGACATTAATTACTATGTGTTAATATAGGACATGAATTACTATGTATTAGTGAAGGTGTATTTTGGAGTTGGTAACATCGTACGACTCTTTGATAGAATGGCCTTCTAATGATGATACGAAGGAGGAGCAAGAAGCAGTAGTCCGTCAATGCTCCCAAGAGGAGGAGAATGATAGGCTGGCCCGTCAGTTGTGCGCTGCGGAGGAGCAAGAAGCAGCGTCCCGTAAGCGTGCCCAGGAGGAGGAGGAGGATGAGAGGATGGCTCGTCAGTGCGCTGCGGAGGTGGCAGAATGCTCAAACCGTACTAGCGTTCAGGAGTCGGACTTTGATGTCTTTTACACGCCGGCGAGCCTTGAGCTTAGGCGATGCTGCGGTCGATCAGGCTGCCGGGTCCTCCGCTCCACCATCATCGGCCACCCGTGTCCCCGCACGTACACACACCATCAGCCATCCGTGTGGAGACGCGGTCCTCATCGCGGGAGAGGTTGAGGGATATTGGACTGGCTCAACTCAACCAACTTTTCGGAGGGTGACCTGTGAGAACTATTATGTATGTATGTGTGACATGAATTGCTATGTATTAATGAAGGTGCCTTTATTACTATTACATTACTATGTCTCATTATATGCATGCATTGAGTGGAAGAGAGTCGAAGAGATCGAGGAGAGAGAGGGAGGACAGAGAGGACAGAGAGGGAGGATAGGGCTGGGGTAAAAGGGGGAGGCACAACACTGCAGGCTGAAACCACCAGCCGATAGTGATACCTAGGGAATCAGTGCCGACCGAATCCTTCAGCCGGCAATGATAACCCTTTTAACTGCCGGTCCACGAAGCCTGCAGTGATCCCCAACTATCACTGTTGCTACCCAATGTTGGCTCCAAAATCGGCAGTAAAAAAGGTTTTAGAGCCGTCAATGATGTATTGTTTTGTAGTAGTGTGAGAGAATCTTTAGTGCGAGATGGCAACACACGTGCGCTATTGTAGATGTCGTCTCAGTTGGACACGAGACATTTGTTTGGACTCTGTCTTTTGTTTGGTCATCTAGAAACTAAGAGGTTGTGCAATCACTACTGCCTTACCATACGACTATCATGCCTCAGCCATCCCACACCATTCTAAGGTTCGGACATGTATATGTAAACTCGAACCGTTGCTGACAAGATCAAAGTCACGCGAGATGTGGAAGAAGTGAGGAGAGGTGAGTGAAGTTCTAGGAAGAGTAAAAATGATGAAAATACACTAATAAGAGGGTCACAGTAACCTGACCTAGAGCCCCTAGATACAAGCTCAACTCACACACCACCACCAGGGTAACTACAAAGATTGAATTAGTTGTGATTACATGAGAAGAGTTACATTGTCATATACCCGAAATGCCATCTTCCTTTCATCAAAATCTTCTTTGATATCGTGAGCCACGTGCAATGCCGTTCTTTACTTGTAAAAGTTTTCTGCCACCACCCAAGCTTAGAACCAAATTTATTAGTTAGACAAATTACAAGAGCTCCAAAGGCATCCCTTGAAGCTTAAATCCCCGATTCTCCAGTACTACTCGACTCGAACCTACATGCTGTGACTACTCCAAGAATGCAATGGCGAAACTTGAAAAGAAATTTTTCAGGGTAGGGGAGGTGCAATCTAAGAGGCACACATCCGAATACACACTCAATTTGATGAAAATTAATATTCTTATTAGCAAATTTTGGTGTTTTCTGAATGTATTTTCCTAGCAAAAAAGGGATCTTTGTTTTGGGGACCTCAAGGAAGCTCCGCCCCTGCAAGAATGTTACGCACCCAACAACGGTTCTCACGGCCTTCCAGCAGAGTTGTTGAATTTCAAATCTGTTTTGGGAAGTTATGCCACAAACTAGGGGATAAATCCTTGATAGAGCGACGTTCCAGCCATTTGTCGAGCCAGAAGAAGATCGATCTGTCATTACCCTCTATTATTTTGGTTGAAGCATGGAAGAGAGAAGTGGCAAGGTGATTACGATTAGGAGTCATTGCTTCAACAACAGCCTTGAGCCGTGTTGGGTATCATCTCCCGCCACCCCCTCACTCGAAGGCAACTGCGAAGTTAGCTGGAGGTGCTACGTGATAGCTGTCGTGCTGATTGCAGGAGTTCGCCCGTCAGTCGTGGAGATCACGGAGCGAAGTCGGTCGAAGGGTGCAGGCGTCCAAGCACCTTCTGGTCACCGAATCGGCGCATGCGAAGGCTAACCGACTTCGATTGTCGAGCGAAGCCTCGCTTCGCGTCCCGCATCCTTTGGAGCGAGCGAAGACAAGACCAGGTCTTCGCCAGGGGGCGTCGAAGGCAGCTCGTCATGTGGTCGGGCGAAGAGGGCTTCGACACCTTTCGTGTGGACGGCCAGCTCGACAGTGGGCCTGACTACGGTTGTCCTGGGTACTGTTGTAATTATGGGATCACGCTCATTTGTACCATATTACCCCCGGATATTCCGGGAATGTAGCAGGTTAGGGGGTAAGATATGTAAATAGGACCCGTGATCACCGGGTATGGGCTATAAATAGAGCCACAGTGTAACCGTGAAAGGTAATTGAAAGCTGTTCCACTTCCAGTACGTGTCACTCTAAGAGACCTTCGCCACTTCCACCTCCGAAGGCCCGCCTCGTCTGGGACTTCGATCCCAACAGTTGGCGCCGTCTGCGGGATCGAACCCACGAAGGCATGTCACCCAAGAAGAAAGCGAAGCCACCTGGAGGAGCGGAGGTGTTACTAGAACTCCCAGCCGCGGTCGGACCTTCGGCCGATAGAACCACTCCGACCGTACCAGGACCAAGTAATGCCTCAACCGGGGGGGGGGGCTTCGGCTGGACAAGAGCAGCATTGCGAAGTTGATGCAGCGCCACAACAAACTACTGATGGCCGACATGACGACACACTTCGGATGGACACGGAGCAAATGCCGATCATGGAGCCAATGGATCGCATTCGCTTCGATCTTCCAGAAAAAGAAGGCGAAAGAGGGCGGAATGAAGAATGGGAGGAACTAGGCGACTTCACAGAGTTTGAACATGATGAAGAAACAAACGAAGAACGAAATGCTAGGCTAGAAGCTGAGGAGTTGGAAAGGCAGATTGCGCACAAGAAGCGCATGTTGGATGGCCTAGCAGCGACCCAGAAAGCTGCGGAGTACCGTCGGCGGGCAGACGAAGCAAGAAAAATGTTGGAAAAGATCCAAGAGGAAATCGATATACTCCAAGCGGAAGGCATGTCTCACCGACCGATGCCACCGGGAGATTTGATACGAGCTTCGCAAGAAGTTCGGCGAAGATCTTCCATGGGAGATCCTGAGTCACCCCTAGCAATGGACCTGCAAAATCAGCCATGGCCGCTAGGATTCAAGATGCCAAGAGTGGTAATGTTTAATGGAGAATCAGATCCGAGAGAATTTGTCATGAGTTTCGAGGCAGCCATAGAGTCAGCTGGTGGGGATGGTGTAACCTTGGCGAAGGCTTTCGTATTGGCGATAAAGGGAATAGCAAGGTCGTGGTACTCCGCCCTACCCTCGGGGTCCATATATTCATGGGAACAGCTGCGCACTACCCTATACAGCAACTTCCAGGGGAACCGGGCAGACAACATCACCACAACCGACCTCTTCGCGCTGAAGCAGCAACCAACAGAAACTTTACAGAGCTATATGCGTCGATTCGTACACATACGTTGTCAGGCAAAGGGATTGAGCGAAGATACGATCATTGATGCCGCAATACAGGGCATCAGAGGGGGCCTGTTGGCAGGAAAGCTCACCAGAAAAAGACCCACAAGCATCCAGGAGCTGCTAAACAAGATGGAAGAATACTCAAGGTCTGAGCTCGATCATCTCCGGAGGAAAAATGAGTTTACGGCCTCAAGAGTAAAGCATGCACCACCTAAAGAGGCAGTTGGTGGCAATCAGAGAGACAGACCTCAGCATCCAAGAAAACCCGAAGGTCCTGATTATCCAAGCCAAAAAGAAATCAACCAGATCAACCCTGGCCCGCCCGAAGCAGTCCAAGGCTTGTGCGAAGCCTACAACTCGTCCAATAGAGGAGGCCGGGCGGGCAGGGGAAGAGGCCGCGGAGGTAGAGGAGGACGACCTTTTACTGCTAGCTGCACGACGAAGGAGCAGGCCACCGGACTAAACATTGCCCACAGGTCATGGCTATGAAAGAAAGTTTAGCGAAGTAGTCGGTAGATAACGGAAGGACAGTTCACCACGCAACAAGCTTCACAAGAAGCGAAGGGTGGCAAAACCACAATCAGAACGTGGTGTTTCTGAATCAATGGCAGCAAATTCTAGCACCACAATATGCACCCGCACCTTCAGCCCAATTTGATCAAACTAGGCAAATGAATATTCGGGGCGACCTACCCCCACCACCGCCAAGACCTGCAATCGAGGCACCACCAGAAAGTAGCAAATCAGCTAATACCATAAACCATGGGTACAATGTGGTGCTGGCCATTTCAGGGGGGTCCAGCCAGCAAATAGAATCCAAGAGACAACGAAAAGAATACGTGCGAAGGGTTAACCACGTCGGAGTGGGACCAACGTACGTCAATTCAAGATGGTCCAGCATTCCCATTACATTCTCGCAAGAGGATATGAGGGTATTAGATTATCCGCACACAGATGCCTTCGTCATTACCGCGAACATCTCAGGAAATGAAGTACATAGGATATTGATCGATGGAGGAAGTTCTGCGGACATTATCTTCGCTGACGCCTTCGACAAGATGGGGCTGCGAAGAAGTGACTTGAAACAAGCTGGGTCGCCGTTGCTAGGCTTCGGCGGAAACACAATCAACGCCCTGGGAAAATTAACAATCCTAGTGTCGTTTGGCGAACAGACGAATTTCCGCACAAAGGAAATTACCTTCGATGTGGTGGACATTAGCTACCCATACAATGCGATATTTGGGAAGGGGTTCCTCAATAAATTCAGAGAAATACCGCACCACGCATATTTGTGTATGAAGATGCCTGGCCCAGAAGGAGTCATAAAGGTGTTGGGAGATCAGCGAGTTGCTAGGCGAATCGAAGTAGGAATAGCTCCAGGAAGAAGAAATATCCACAACATCGCAGACCCTTCGACGGGTCCCGAAACAGGCCACAACCAGCAAACCATAGATAAATGTGCGAAGGCTGCACCAGAAGGACCTACCAGAATGGTACTGCTAAATCATGAAAAAGAAGATAAAAAGATCACAATAGAGGCCCCAGCAGAGGATCAGCAACAACTTGTAATGTTCCTTCGCAAAAACGATGATGTCTTCGCGTGGTCCCCTAGAGACCTGCAAGGAGTAAGTCGAAACATCATTCAGCACAAGTTAAATGTGGACCCCAAAGCGAAGCCAAGGAAGCAGAAGCTTAGAAAAGCTTCAGGGGAAAGAGAAGAAGCAGCAAAGGCCGAAGTAGAAAACTGCTCGATGCCGAAGTAATACGCGAAGTTATGCACTCGGAGTGGCTGGCCAACCCTGTATTAGTAAGGAAAAGCAATGGAAAGTGGAGAATGTGCATCGACTTCACAGATTTAAACAAAGCTTGCCCCAAAGATGACTTTCCACTGCTCAGAATTGACCAGCTCATAGACTCCACAGCCGGCTGTGAGATGCTAAGCATCCTAGATGCTTATGCAGGGTACCATCAAATATGGATGGCAAAGGAAGACGAAGACAAAACGAGTTTCAGAACCTCTTTCGGAACATACTGTTTCGTAAGTGATGAGCAATGTTGGCCTGATCTTCCGATAGGTAGCGATAAGTCGGTGGGTGGAGAACTCGACGTTGATGATCCAAAGGCTTCGATCCAAACAGATCGTCTCCCTTGCAATCACTACAACACAGCTCCGATGGTTATCAACCATGTCGCGCGGTTGACCTCGCCAAGAAGGCTCAATCCCTGCAAGCGTACCGAGGACACAAGCAAGAATGTAGAAGATGCAATCTGAAATATTGCGAATTGAATTCAAGCACTCGAAGTCGGGGTTCCACAAATACTTGCGGCGGCCTAGTCGGTCCGGAACAAGAGCGAAAATCTCACAACTGTGTGTAGATCAATATCTAAGCAAAACCCAACCCTAATTAGGGTGGCGACTACTGTATATAAAAGACTAGGGTCGGTCAAGGACCCCTGGACGCGTCCCTAATGGACTCCAACATGATACACGGCCCAACGGCCCAAAAGATGGTGGCGCAGCACCCTGACAGATTCTGGATGTCTATTTGTTTTAACGATTTCTATTGACTCCGAAAGAATTTGGACATGGGACCAGTTCCGTTGGAAAGCTTATCTCCTTAGCTTTCCAACCATGTGCAGAACGTCGAAAACGGAGTCCGTATGCGTCCTGGGCGACTATTTTAGTGCAGGCTGGTCCTGAACTCCGAAACAGACTCGAACTTGATTGGACCTCCACCTTGGCTTGGGCGCCCTTGCTGTTCTTCTCCTGTGGTCCTAAGTAACAATACATCACAATTATTCAGTAGCATCTCATCCTCATCAAAATATAAAGGAACACTAAGGAACGAGCTCACCTCATGATTTAGTTGACGTGCACGAGCTCGTGTCAATGGACCTATTGTTGGAGAAATACTCGGTATGTGTGTATCCGAAAGAGTGATGTCCTCATCAGTAAGAATGCCTTTCGGACTACAAAATACTAGAGCAACCTTTACAAGGTTGGTACAGGCTGTATTAAAGCCACAGCTGGGACAAAATGTATTGGCCTATGTTGATGACATAGAAGTAAAAAGTACCAGGAGAAGCCAACACATCGAAGACCTCCGGGAAACCTTCGATAATCTGCGAAGAGCAGGTTTAAAATTAAATCCGAAAAAATACGTCTTCGGAGTGCAATCCGGAAGACTCCTAGGGTTTCTGGTGTCGAAAAGAGGCATCGAAGTGGATCCTCAGAAGATACAAGCAATTTTAGATATGAAACCGCCACATAACAGAAAACAAGCCCAACGCTTGACAGGAAGGCTAGCAGCATTGAACAGGTTCATTGCAAAGTCCACCGAGCGAAGTCTACCACTCTTCAAGGTGTTAAAAAGTTCTGACCCTTTCAAATGGGTTGCCGAGCAGCAAGCTTCCTTTGATGAGTTAAAATTTACTTGACGAAGCTTATAGCACTGACCAGCCCGGATCCAGTGCAAATTTGCTGTTATACATAGCGGCATCCCCCTCAGCAGTCAGCGCTGTTCTTGTACAGGAAAAACCCGAAGATAACAGGCTGCGCCAAGCACCGGTGTATTATGTATCCGAAGTACTAGCAGGCCCAAAAAAGTCATACACAGAGTTGGAAAAGGTAGCGTATGCACTAGTAATGGCATCCCGCAAGCTCCGCCACTATTTCACTTCTCACAAGATTACAGTGCCAACTTCCCTACCCCTTCGCGACATGTTCGAAAACAAAAAAGCCATCGGAAGAATAGCAAAGTGGGCAACGGAGATCGCTCCATTCATGATTGTCTTCGTGGCACGAACATCGTTAAAATCGCAGGCGCTGGCAGATTTCGTGGCGGAATGGACACCTTCATCTGAGGCCTTGGATGACGAAGAAGCAGAACCTATCTGGACCGCATATTGCGACGGAGCTTGGGGAGCTACAGGAGCAGGAGTCTCGGTAGTAATGTTTTCACCTTCGGGTTAGAGTTCTGCTCCACAAACAATACAGCGGAATACGAAGCTGTACCCCTGGCACTTCGCAAGGCGAAGGCTTTGGGAGCCCGGAGAATACTTGTCAAAACAGACTCGAAGGTCATAGCAAGTCAAATTGAAAAAATATTCCAGGCAAAGGAACTAGAGCTGATCAAGTACAGAGCAGCAGTGCGAAGAATGGAAAAATACTTCGTCGGATTCACGGTCAAAAGTGTATCAAGGAATGATAACAACGAAGCAGATGAGCTAGCGAAAGCGGCTTCGCAGAACCTGCCCATGCCTCCAGATGTTTTCTATCAGAAGCTAACTGAACCGGCCCTCGATGACAGTTCCAACCAAACGCACCTGGTCGCAACAATCGAGAGTGAAGACTGGCATTTTCCGATAATGGCATATCTGCGGGGTCAAAGAGATATCGAAGATCAGGTCGAAGAAAAGTGCATGGCTCAGAGGGTCAGAAATTATAAAGTTATAGACGAAAATCTGTACAAAGCAGGAGTCTGCGCACCATTCTTGCGATGCATATCTCGGAAAGAAGGCCAACAACTGTTAAGCGAAATTCACAGCGGGCTGTGCGGCTCACATATCGGAACGAGGGCTTTGGTAGGAAAAGCATACAGGCAGGGCTTCTATTGGCCAATGGCTGTAAGTGATGCGGACCAGCTGGTACGAAGTTGCCAACAGTGCCAATTCTGGGCGAAGGGATCAAACAGGCCAACAACAAAGACACAACTCATTCCGCCGATCTGGCCATTACGGCGATAGGGAATCGATATTGTCGGGTAGCTGCCGCCAGCCCCAGGAAATTTGCGGTATGCGGTGGTGGTAGTAGAGTACTTTTCAAAATGGGCAGAAGCAATGCCACTTGTGAGCATAACGTCAAGAAACATACAAAAATTCCTATGGCAGAATATTGTGTGCCGCTTCGGGGTTCCAAGCGAAGTAACTGTGGACAATGGTACTCAGTTCGATAGCGCGGGATTTAGAGATTTCTGTAATGGTTTGGGCATAAAAGTAATGTTTGCATCAGTATACCACCCACAATCTAATGGCGCAGTTGAGAGAGCAAATGGCATCATCTTCGCAGGGGTCGCGAAGCGTCTTCAAGGATTGGCAAAAGGAAAGTGGGTCGAAGAATTGCCCGAGGTACTATGGTCATTAACAACAACGGTTGCAAGACCAACAGGATACACGCCATTTCGCCTCCTATTTGGCGAAGAGGCCATGACTCTAGAGGAATGCAAAATGAAATCATTCAGAGTCGGGAATGAACTAGACCAATGCGAAGAACTATCGTTGAAAGATGCCCTTGAAGAAGTAAGATTGCAAGCCGCAAAAAATCTGACCACTTACCAAAAAGAGACAAGAAAATGGAGAGATAGGAATGTATCCAAAAAGACCTTCGCACCTGAAGACTTGGTGTTGCGAAGATTTGGTACAGCAGCATCGGTTGGCAAACTTCAGAGTAAATGGGATGGCCCCTTCATAGTTAAAAGATCTCTGAGACCTGGTTCTTATCATCTAGCCAATATGGAAGGTGAAGAGCTTCCACACACCTGGAACACAGACAACCTTCGCAAGTTCTACGCCCGAAGATCGGCAACTAAAGTCCGAGACTCCAATGTAATTTTTAATTTTTAATTTCGTAGTAGTTCTTGTAATCAAATTGTAAGGGTATTGCACTCTTTTCCTCACAGAGGGACCCCTTCACCAGGGGGTGAGGTTTTTAACGAGGCAGGAACCCATGTAAGCAATGATAGTGCCACCCCCGCAAAAATTTTGCTTGTCTTGAGTAATAGTACTTTTCGTCGAAGTGCGCCAGCCAAAAGAGATTGGCGCACCAATCGACGACTAGAACGCGGTGCGAAGTGTAGGCAAGCAAGCGTACACTTGCGACCTTCGCGGGATTGGAAAAACTACTAGGGGGCTAAGAGTGCCTGCTCCCGCACCGAAGGGAAAAACAAACCTTCGCGGTAAAAAAAAATGAAGTGTCACTGAGCCAAAGAAAAGGCAACGCACTTCACTAAAAGTCGGGGGCTAAGAGTGCCTGCTCCTGCACCGAAGGGAAAAACAAACCTTCGCAGTAAAAAAAAATGAAGTGTCGCTGAGCCAAAGAAAAGGCAACGCACTTCGCTAAAAGTCGTGGGCTAAAAGTGCCTGCTCCCGCACCGAAGGGAAAAACAAACCTTCACGGTAAAAAAAAAATAAAGTGTCGCTGAGCCAAAGAAAAGGCAACGCACTTCGCTAAAATTCGGGGGCTAAGAGTGCCTGCCCCCACACCTAAGGGAAAAACAAACCTTCGGGACAAAAAAATGAAGTGTCCCTAAGCCAACTAAAAGGCAGCGCACTTCGTCAAGGGTAGGGGGCTAAGAGTGCCTGCCCAAATATCAACCACCCCCCGAGTTGAAGTAAAATCAAGCCTTCAAGGCTAAAAGTCGGAGGCAAGATTGCTTGCCCCCCCCCCTAGGCCGAAGTTACCTGCGAGTAAAAGTCGGGGGGATGGCATTTTACAAAAATAACAATGATAATAATAAAAATATTAGCCCAGTACAATCGCAGGAAACTACGGCGAAAATCGGGGGATGGGCTTCGTCAAAAAAGTCTAACCCGAAGATCCAACAAAGGTTCACAACGCATCGAATCGTAGAAAACGCTTCGGGCGCCATGCCGCTATAAGTGTAACAAAAGAACAAATCATAACACAAACCCGATTTATTCCGCATCAGACTCAACATCTGGATCAACAAAATCCTTATACAAACGACTGAAAGAAAATTGATAAGCAATGCCTTCGCTGGCATGAAAACGCGACGATGGGGCCCAATGGCCCCAACTTGATTACAATAAGACGGTGACATAGGGGTATCATCATCACTACCACTTCGCCTGACTACCTGCGAAGAGGGACCACGTCGATAGCAAACATGCGGTCTGTGCAAAACCGGCTCCTCGTCCTGAGGTTCAATCTTCGGCTCAAAGAGCACCGATGTGCCTTTAACGTCTCCTTTCGTGGCACGGCGCAGATTTTGTTCAGCTCGTCGACTAGCTAGCGTCGAAGGACTAACAGATTTCCAAAACGCTTTTGTCCTAGCATTCATATCGTCATACGATCTACACTTCACATGCCAATACCGCTCCAAATCGATATTAGCATGACGTTGGTGAAATGATTCCCAGCAGGACCAGGACACATAAAAATTGTCCCTCATCATAGTCAAAGGCACAGCTTCTTCGGCTACCTGCGCAGTGTCCGAAGGAAGGACCTGCGCAGGGAGCGCAAAAAGGTCAATAACACTTTGATATAAACAACATATAATATATTACACAGCCAATATGTCACATCATCAATTACAAAAACAAAAAGCATAAACAATACGACCCTTCGCGCCAATTCAGCCCACCTTCCCAGTATCTTCCGCTGCCGTAGTCATCGGTTTCGACGAGGTGTCATCCCTCGCCTTGGCCTAACAAAAATTTAATAATAATAAATACATTACTATCACACATAACCCCTTTCATAATCTTCGACCAGACAAAACAAAAGTTAAGTTGCCATACCCTTTGTCGGTTCAATTCGGCCTCTCGAAGAGCGAGCTCGCGGCCGTGCTTGCACCAGTAATTGGTGGTGAATGATCGAGCAGTGCTCTTCGATGCCTTTGTAATGGCCGAAGTTGACAGATCCGAAGGGTACTGGAAGGAAGGTCTTTGCAGAGCAGTATGATGGTCGCAACTCGTCATCTCGACAGATTGCACGAGACTTCGAGCGGCAACCATGGCGCAGAAGTCGCTGTAAAGTTGTGCAGCTGGAAGGAGGCTACTGCTGGTCTCATTGATCCAACTAATAAGTCCACCCAGTCCTACGAGTTCGAGTGATGGGGGAGTCACCGAGGCGCATATACCTTCGAAGGTACGGCTGATTGCCTCGCACGCGGCAACCGCCTTCAGCTCAAGCTCCCCAATGACATTAAGAGCATCGTCATTGTAAGCCTTCGCTTCGCTTAGTTCAATCTACAGCCGCTCAGCTTTCTCTTTCTCCGACGCGCAAAGTGCTTGCAGTTCACAAACTTGCGCCTCGGAGGACTGCAGATTCTGCCAAAGACAGCTCACTTCGCTGTCCGCAATCCCCTTCTCCGAGCGAAGGGTGTTAACCTCCATTTCAAGTTGCTCCAATCGTAACTCTGCATCCTTCGCACGCCGTGACATCTCGCGTTTCTAGCCCTCAGCTTTTAACGCCCGTTTTTGCAGCAAGTCAATCTGGGCCTGAGCACTACGGGCACGGGCTTCAGACTTTTCTGCTTGCTTACGTTGAGCTCGTGAGAGGAGCAAAACCTGAAATATCAAATGCAAGTTAGTAAAATACCAAGTTTTTTTCCCTTTCAATGTAAGAAAATATACGATATACCTTCACTATAGCCACATCGGATGCATCGATCAACTCGCTTGAAGACTTCTGGGCAGGCGGAATTTCGAGCTCAGGAAGAACGAAGGTTCCAAACATCTTTTTCGCATCACTGACCTCCCCGATACTCGGTTCAAAAGCGGCGGACCGCAAAGCCTCAGGCGCAATGGCCTTCGCGTCGAGCAGCCTGCCGAGACCCATCAAACCCTTCCCTCTCCGGTGAGGCGCACTTGGCGTTGAATCTTCGGTCTCGGAAGATGAGCTCGAAGGTGAGGAGGGCGATGAGTACGCCACCACCTCCACGTCGTCGCCACCTTCGGCTGCGGGCTCCTCCTGAATGGCAGGCTCGGTTATTGCGCCCGTCTCTGTCAATTCCTCATCGTCGCTCAGGATTAATGTCGGAAGATCGACGCGCGAGCAAAACAAGGACTTCGGCGCCTGGACCTCCTGCGCGCCTTCAGAACTCTCCCGACGGGCCATGTCGCACGAAGCAGCAGAGCCCTCCGGAGACATTTCTGCGTGAAAAATCTCGGGCGCAGCTTCGCGTGGTTTTTTACGGAGGGCAACAGCTTTTTTGGTACGGCCCATTTTCGGTGATCGTTCTGAGAGCTTCCTCTTCGTCGAAGGGCCAGCAACGGCCTCTTTGCCCGCTTCCGCTACTGGGGAGCCCCCCGCGTTACTTTGTAGCACAGCGGCAATCTTCGGCCGTTCAGCATACGACAGACCATGATACTCGAAGATTCTGTTCAGCCTGCGGGTAAGTCCCTGGTCAGCACACAATTGCGCTTCGCCGGGAGTAATCTTGCCAACTAACATTACAGCCTTCGCCTCCACTTCGGCGACTGACAAATCTGAAGACAAAAAAAATCACAACTGTTAGACAAGAAAATTTAAATTATGTAAGAACGCATGGACAAGAGGGCACCTGCGAAGCCATCCACAGTAGGATGAGGCCGGCAAAGCCCCTCGGGCCCCATCTCCCCGAAGGCCGGAATAGCCCAGCCATGGCTAAGAGGCCAGACCCCGGCAGCCAAGAACTCTTCCACCAAATCACGAGTAGAAAGATGCTTCGCACACCTGGCGAAGGCTTCAAGTGCGGTTTGCTGCGATGATTTCAACCGCACATCCGGTGCACGGTTTCCTTTCACTTCTTCGCATTTAGATACAAGGTACTCTTCGGCCTCCACCTTGTGGTAAAACCACCACTGAGTCCAATCACTAGGCCACTTATTCTTGTATACAACCACGGGAGTAGACAAGCCAGCGCGATAGGTGAAGTTCAGACACCCGTAGTGGGCCTCGCTCTACACTCCGCGGGCGAAGACCGGCTTAGGTTGGTGATGCAGTCGGTGCGCGGCGGAGAAGGCCCTGGCGGACGCCTTAACCCCCTCCGATCAAGCGGCCCAGGCGAAAAGACTCATTCTAACTATGGCGTTAGGTGTCAATTGATGCAAATAGACCTCAAAGAGTTTTAACACTTTGATCACCATCTCGTCACAAGGAAGCCGAAGGCCAGCCCGAAAATAATGCACAAACACGATAGCCTCATCGTCAGCGGGCTCCGGTATCTCTTGTTTGGCGGGAAGCCGGACCTTCGAGACATCGCTAATCAATCCTTCCTTGACAAGGCCAGCTAGAACTTCGCCATCTACTTTGGACTGCCCAATCCAGTAAGTCTTCGGTCGGGAGGACCTGAGCTTCGGAGCCATCTAGTCCAAGAAAATCCTTCAACAGCGCGAAGGCAATCGGGGGCTTCATCTAGGGCGTCCGAAAAACTGTAACTTACTTCGTACGAGAGCGACAACTTTTACCAAGGGCACAGTGAAATTTTTTGACAGCAGCTTGGTATTTATAGGGGGAGATGGACGCAGTTACAACTTCCAACATCGAAAATTGTACCAACACCGGAAACCGTGCTCGGATAACTAGCATGAACATTAAATGCAGGCAGTTATAGAGATCGTTGCGGCGGCGCTAAAGAGCATAAAAAAAATTAATTAACAGCGTGCATTAGATCCAGCTAACTTCGACAGGCCGAAGGGGGACGGCGTTTAGATATCTCGAAGACTACAGGCTCGATCTATCGAAGATAAACCTTGCCAGTAGGGGGCTACTGTTGGGGATCATCTCCCGTCACCCCCTCACTCGAAGGCAACTGCAAAGTTAGCTGGAGGGGCTACGTGATAGCTGTCGTGCTGATTGCAGGAGTTCGCCCGTCAGTCATGGAGATCACGGAGCGAAGTCGGTCGAAGGGTGCGGGCGTCCAAGCACCTTCTGGTCACCGAATCGGCGCATGCGATGGCTAACCTACTTCGATTGTCGGGCGAAGCCTCGCTTCGCGTCCCGCATCCTTTGGAGCGAGCGAAGACAAGACCAGGTCTTCGCCAGGGGGCGTCGAAGGCAGCTCGTCATGTGATCGAGCGAAGAGGGCTTCGACACCCTTCGTGTGGATGGCCAGCTCGACAGTGGACCCGACTACGATTGTCCTGGGTACTGTTGTAATTATAGGATCACGCTCATTTGTACCATATTACCCCCAAATATTCCGGGAATGTAACAGGTTAGGGGGTAAGATATGTAAACAGGACCCGTGATCACCGGGTACGGGTTATAAATAGAGCCACAGTGTAACCGTGAAAGTTAATTGAAAGCTGTTCCACTTTCAGTACATGTCACTCTAAAAAACCTTCGCCACTTCCACCTCTGAAGGCCCGCCTCGTCTAGGACTTCGATCCCAACAAGCCGGTTGATATCCACGCACCCCGACCCTGCACAAGCCACGTCTTCCCAACCCCCAATCAGTCACCATAGTCCATAAACACTTGACCGCTTCTCGCTTAGCTCACTGCAGCCACACACACAGCCCAAAGGAGACAGCCAACTCTGATGGATCACTCCACCTCCCTGCTCCGGCTCATCTTCCTCGCCCTCGGCGCCGCCCTCGTCCTCCTCGTCGTCCGCTCCGCCTTCCGCCTGCCACACGGCATCGACACACCGACCGCCTCTCTCTTTGACGATGCCGGTGGCAGCAGCTGCACCCGGTTCACGCCGTGGGCGTGCCGCACGGGACGCCGGGCCGACCGGAAGCCGAAGCCGGCGTCGCACGAGGACGACGTGCCCTTGCACCCACTCGACCCGCTCACGGTCGCCGAGGTCAACCGCGCGCGCGAGCTCCTTCGCGCGCACCCGCCGTTCGCGTCGTCGCCGTCCTCGCTGTTCGTGCACTCGGTCGCGCTGGACGAGCCGGACAAGCCCGTCGTTCTGAGCTGGCAGAAGGGCACCGACCCGCTCCCCCCGCGCCGCGCCGTGGCTGTCGTCCGGTTCCGCGGCGAGGCCTACGTCCTAGCCGTCGACCTCGCCGGCGGCGCCGTGGCTCCTCTGCCTGTCCCCGCCTCCGGCTACCCCACGATGACCATGGACGAGCAGGTGTCCCTGTGTTGGGCGCCGTTCAGTGACCCGGCGTTCAACGCCACCATCCGCCGCCGCGGCGTCAGGATGTCGGACCTGGCATGCCTGCCACTCTCCCTGGGGTGGTACGGGCCCACCGAGGAGAACCGCCGGCTGATCAAGATCCAGTGCTTCTCCGCCGAGGGGACGGCCAACTTCTACATGCGCCCTATCGAGGGCCTCACCGTGCTGCTCGACATGGACACCAAGGAGGTCATCCAGATCTCTGACCGCGGCGCCGGCATCCCCATCCCGGCCGCGGCGAACACCGATTACCGGTACGCCCGCCACGCCGAAGACGGTGACCTAACTTCCACGAAGGGGCTCGGTTTCCAGAACGTGCGGGCGCCGTCAATGGAACCGGCGCCGTCGGGCCCGGGATTCGAGCTGGTGGACGAGCACACGGTGCGGTGGGGCGGGTGGGAGTTCCACCTCAAGGCGGACGCGCGCGCCGGCATGGTGGTGTCGCGCGCTCGGGTGCAGGACCCGTCGACGGGCGAGCACAGGGAGGTGATGTACAAGGGCATGGCGTCGGAGCTCTTTGTGCCGTACATGGACCCCACGGAGGCGTGGTACTTCAAGACGTACATGGACGCCGGCGAGTATGGCTTCGGGCTGCAGGCAATGCCGCTGGTGCCACTCAACGACTGCCCCCGCCACGCGCGCTACGTTGACGGCGTCTTCGTCGCCGCCGACGGCCGGCCCTACGTGCGGGAGAACATGATCTGCGTCTTCGAGAGGTACGCCGGCGACATCGCGTGGCGCCACACCGAGCGCCCCGTCACCGGCATGGACGTAAGTGCACTTACACGTCTTGTTCTTTTCGTTTCAACGTGGGTCGACGTCTTACTGCTAAGCGCATGGGATTAATATTCATGTATCATGAAAAAAAGGATCATGTAGTATTTCACGAGAGAAAAGCTAAGACCCCCTCGAGGCCCGTTCGGAACACGGAAATTCTCGGGAATCCTACCAGAAGTAAATATTATTTCCTATAAAATTTTGCCCCTTCAAACATATTGGTTTCGTTCGTACTAAACCACGCCAAGGAGAAAGAGTAGGAAGGAGAGTACAGGTATAAGTGTAACACAGTGAGTGCACGTGCTCTGCGGTGCGGTGGTGCAGATAAGGGAGTCGCGGCCGAAGGTGACGCTGGTGGCGCGAATGGCTGCGTCCGTCGCTAATTACGATTACATCATGGATTGGGAGTTCCAGATGGACGGCCTCGTCCGCATCAAGGTATATGCTCACCGTCTCTCCCTCTCTCTCGTTTGGGTTCACACCTGCCAATTTTTTAAGCTGGCAGAACAAGAAATAAAGTCCATGAGGTCACAAAATCTGAACTAAAAAATGAACTACGGTTATTTGTTCTATTCTTAGTACTGTTTGTTACTATTCCGATAATTTGAGGTTGTATTTTGATTCATGTGATGGGATGGGACATAGTAGATCTATTCAGTTTTTTAGTTGTTTGGATGGAGAGCAATAGAATGGAATAGTTCAGAATTAGAAAATATTCTTTAAAGATTTGGGACGAAGCTATTTAAAAAACGGTAGGACACAGCCATCCTATTTTTAACGTGACACTTATGATATACCTAGTACTAAAATAGAATGGTTTATATATATATATATATATATATATATATATATATATATATATATATATATATATATATATATAGGAAAACTAGTATATACTCCTGAGTGTATGTACTCCCACCTCTCATATACCACTTTTACACGTGAGTTATACTTCTTTATCACTTTAAATATACTTCATTAGTAATTATAAGATACTACAATACAAATCCCACGAAATTTTTTATGAAATTCCATGATTTTTATCATAATTTGCGTATATACTTCTTTTATATATAAAAAAGAGTATATAGCAAAAATGAAAGGCTAATATTGAATTTTTTTTCATACAACTTATATTGGAGTATCTTAGAATTAGTATTAGAGTATACTAAAAATGATAAAAGAGTATAAAGTGTTTGTTTAGGTGGTATATTGCATGTGGGAATACATACTCCTAGGAGTATAGAATAGGTGTCATATATATATATATATATATATATATATATACCATCCTATCCTCAAATATATAAAAATAATAATTCTATCCTACCTCGCTTTGTAACTAAACCCTACCTAAGTACAACATAGGAGCCCTCTCTAAATGGAAAAATGTACTATAATAGAGGAGAGTAATTTATCTATAAAGTATTTGTATTAATTTATTATGTTCAGAGGAGGTAGAGATGGCCACAACAATTGGGACACTGAGCCAGCTACTGCCTCATCGAGTGATCGTCCAACTACCCCGTACTCAATTTTTTCAATACGAAATGGGTGTCATTTTCCTCCTTTTCATTTGCCAAGGGATTGTCCAATGTCCATGAGCCCCATGACCTTTTTCAGGGTAAGAATGTGAGTGTCGTGATTACTGGCGGATCAAAACTAGTCAGATAGGCCTCATCCACATGTCTTTTTATTTTTCCTCTTTCTCTTTTCTTTTTTCTCTCTTTTTTTTCTTCTTCCTCATCCATATGAAAAAAATGTATGAGAGCCCAAAGAGCTTCCATTAGCTTCCAAACGGTAGGGGTGGTGCCCTAGCATCATGGATCCGCCCCGTAATTGTCCTTGCACAGTGATTTTTTTTTTCTTTTTTAGAACTAGGCTCTTCTTACTCGGAACCTTCTTTGGAGGCTAGACGAGGCGTGCGACACTGGGGATCGAACCCGGATGGGTTCAGTCCCTCCCTGCGGTTTTGCCAATAAAGCTTCGTCCTCGTTCATCTGCACAGTGAATTTTGATCACTATAAACTCACTTTCAATTTCCCTCGAAAAAACTCATTTTCTGTTTTATGTTTACATAAATCATACGTATTTAATAATTAATTCTTGATTGCAGATATAAATTCGTGACCATAGCGCATATCATAAGTCCATCGTCATATTTTTTTGCAGTTTGTTTGTACATGTGGCGGTGCTGTTTGATTTACTGGACACATTAATCTTGGTTTGGTGCAATTGCACTGTTACAGGTTGGGCTGAGTGGGATCCTGATGGTGAAGGGTACTCCCTACTCCCACATGAACCAGGTCCGCCAGAACAAGGACATGCACGGCACCCTCCTCTCGGAGAACGTCATCGGAGTCATCCACGACCACTACGTCACATTCCGCCTCGACATGGACGTCGACGGCGCCGACAACTCCTTCGTCCGGGTCGAGATGGCACGGCAGGAGACCGCGCCGGGTGAATCCCCCCGGCAGAGCTACATCAAGGCCACCCGACACGTCGCCCAGACCGAGAAGGACGCCCAGGTCCGCCTGAAGCTCTATGAGCCGGCAGAGTTCCACGTCGTCAACCCTATGAAGAAGACACGGGTTGGGAACCCGGTCGGATACAAGGTTGTCCCTGCCGGCACTGCTGCTAGCATGTTGGACCCAGAAGATCCACCGCAGAAGAGGGGTGCTTTCACAAACAATCAGGTGAGATATTCGACCTCTCCCTAAGCCGAGGAGTCATATATGTAAAATGGTGTATAACCTAAGAATATGTATGTTGTTATTATGTGGTATTTGATCTACTTCTGTGACACAGATATGGGTGACACCCTACAACAAAAGCGAGGAATGGGCCGGTGGTCTGTTCGTGTACCAGAGCAAAGGGGAGGACACACTGGCTACTTGGTCTGACAGGTGTGTTATTACGTACACGGGTGCTACATGTACAATTCATTTGGTCCATCCAATTGCACAAGTGATGTACAATGGTCCGATTGAACTAACATTGTGATGACATGGACGAACAGGGACCGTCCGATCAAGAATAAGGACCTGGTGTTGTGGTACACGCTAGGGTTCCACCACATCCCGTGCCAAGAGGACTTCCCCATCATGCCCACCGTGTCCTCCAGCTTCGATCTCAAGCCCGTCAACTTCTTCGAGAGCAACCCCATCCTCAAGCAGCGGCCGACCGAGGAGAACCACCTGCCGGTCTGCGCCTCTCCCGCTGCCTAATCGAGGCGACGACATTGATCGGCGGTGATGCATATTTTGGTACATGCATCCATCGATTATATTGGTCGTGGAAGTGTGTGCCTGTTATGGGCAATCGTGCGTTGGGGCTGGACCAATTTGGAGCCCCTTGTTGTGGGATCTTTCGTCTTTTTTTAGTGGACTTGTGTGATCTTGCTTGCTAGTATATGGTGCAGTTACATCATCTCTGTTATGTATGGCCCAATGTGAACTTCTAATTAATGCATGGAGCATATCATTTGTGATAAGGTCTGTCCTATAAATCTGGAATCCCTAGTATTAGAGAATTGATGAAGTTTTCACTGTTCATCATCATGCTAGTTATTTACATCTGTCGAGGATTAGGATATAATATCTATCCTAGATCATGGCACCTAAGCTGATGGCTCTTTGCTTCAGACTGCCGCCATCTAACGCGAAACAGGGCGCTTCTCTCACCCACGATCTCCTCAGTCGCAAATATGGCTCTGCCTTTGCCGCCTCTCCAACGCCACCACTCACGCTGAATAGTCCACTAGCCATCAGGGATTCCAAATCCGGAGAAACTTCATTCAAATTCTGTGAATTCTATTTTTTTCCACCCGTGAACAAAATATGTTATCGTTCAAAAAAATTCGGTAAAGTTTGAATTTGTTGTGTTTATATAAGCCAAATGCATGCTACATAGTTGGTATTTTTCCTTCGCAAAAGTTTAATTTTTTTTTCAATGAATCTTGAACAAGCACTAGTTAGTGATGCCGAGCAGATATTTTTTACAAAATTGAAATTGTTCTAGCCTTTTGTATCATGAGATGTATACAACCTTGTTCTTTTATTACATCATTTCAACTCATGAATGAAATTGAGGAAAAGAAAATAACTTCATAAATTACATGAACATGGTAATCAATCACCACGTAGCCTATTACTAAACTACCACCGATTCTTAGCGAATAAGTCATCTAATGCTTGGCAAGCCACGAGGATGTCCTCTTTTTCGTCTTTCTTCTAGAATCTTAGACAATACGTATCTCTAGAAAGTACCTGTATAAAAAATGTGATTTCCTTTTTTATCAAGTACAATATTATTCCAGCATAGCCAAATAGCGGATATAAACTAACACTTCATGGTTCATCGCCAGTGGGACTTGATCCTTTTCTACAGTAGTGGCAATACACATGGGATCAATGTCGCCGATTCATGAACCATCAATCTTATGAATATGTGAATAAAGTAGGGAAAACTTTCTGTAGCCGAATCGTACATCAAAATACAGAGATTTATACAGATTTAGATCTCCTGAAGGATAATAGCTCTACATTCTATGGTGTTGTATTGATCTTCGAGACATATTACAAGGGAGAGTCTTGACTAGTCTAAATAGATCTAAACCTAGTTGAGGGCTCTTTGTGTGTAGTCTCGGTGAGATGTCGATGTAGATCACGAGTACAAAAGGCTCAATGGTTTGAGGCTTCTGTATGCTTGGGCAATAAGGCTTATGTCTTGTTGCTTGGATTTGTCCTCCATAAGGTCTCCTGGCTCTGTATATATATGAGGGCTGCCGTATGGTCTCTAGACTTCTTTCCAAGTACAATTATGTTATCTTTAGATATAAACTTCCATATTTACGAGATACCTTGATACCTGCGGGCAGTTTCCATATGTTTAAGGATTTATTGCCCAGACATTGACATATACTCCATGAATATAAGAAATCCTAACGGATTTAGATACGTATGAGATACTCTCATATGGTAGTTTTATACTATCTATCGTCAATCAATATTGCAAATATCATAAAAAAGAATCATGCAGTATAAATAGAAAAAAAAAAGCTGAAAACCTCTTGAGGCCCGTCAGGAACAGGGAAATTCTTCCAAATCATGCAGGAAGTTAAATTGTTTTCTCTTAAAAACCCCACAATATTCTTGCATTTGGAATGAACCTTAAATTTTTATTTGTTTCGTACGTACCAAACCAACCATGTTAAAGAGAAAGACACCATCCTCAAACCAGCGACATACCGAGCAGAACGACCTGCTGGTCTATGCTGCCACTACTTCCTGAGGGCAGCGACGCCATCAATCGACATCGATGTTTTGGTAATCTACCGATTAATCATGAACACAAGTGCCTAATTTTGGTTATGGGTAATTGCCTAATTGGGAGTCGGGAGTGTACCGATTTTGTGCTAGCACTGTGTTGTGCGCTCTTGGTAGCTAGCGTGTTGTTCAGCTGCGTAGTCTCTGCTATGTATGACCAAATGTGAACTTCTAACGAGCATACATCATATGCGATCAGGTCTCTCATGGTGTGCCAGTGCTTGCAGTGTTCATCATTATGTTACTTCTTCGTTGGATGACGATAGGTCGCAGACCTAATATTTAGTTGGAATGTTTTGTATGTCAGTATCTCCATAACAAAATGATATGTCACCATTTCCATTCTACAAAATCAGTCACGCTTCAGCCATTTTTTGTGCCAATTAAAAGTTTTTTTCCAACCACTTGATAGGAATCCAATAGCCTAGATCAGAGGATCTAAGCTTATCTCTCTCTCATTACAACTATCGCCACCTACATGCAAGGGCACCTCCCTCTCGCACAAACCATCACAGGATCACACAATCGCCCCTTACTTTGCTTTCCACCTCTTAAAATGCCACCTCAGATGGCATCAAGTCAACAATGTTATATGTCACATACGACGCTCACACCCTCCTCTCCACCATTGCCAAACCATCTCCCACTCGTCTCCTCTCCTAGACTTCATTTGTGTGCCCCTCCATCCTCCCTCACACCCCAGCAGCCTTGAGGTCGTGCCTCACTTGCTGGCAAGCCTCCGGTAGCTAGTACAATACTCGGAACATTTTTTTCTCACCCGTGAAGCATTTTTTCACGGTTTGAACTATTCCATCATAGTCCTAGAATAGTTTCATGCCTAAGCTTGCTTGGTGGTCCTGTTGGTGCCGGAGAAGACACCAATGATGGTGGCAAAGGTGATGGTGGGGGGCTACAGCATGGGGCCTCACAACAGCAAAAGGCCAATGTGGATGGGATGAATGTTTAGAGATTTGGGATGGCACGAGGTGGGAATGTTCACAAGGGGGGTATATATTGTATGTGTGTCAATCCATAAGCGCCCCAATGACTTAATCTACCACCACCTCACCACAAGCCCATCCCCTGTTGCTAGTCCTTGCTACTACCCCAATGCCTCCCCCTTCTTCCTCATCTCTAGCGAGGTTTTCCTGGTGCCCTTGACCCCACGCCGCCTTCCAAGGGCGGAGACAAGGGGTGCCTAGGGGCCTGCCCCCAACCAATAATAGAGACACACTAATTTCTTGCTAATAATATGCATAATCAAGTGTTTAATTAAGCATGCCCCCTGCACTTCTAAGCCTAATAAGGAAATTAACCCAACCAAATAAGATTTTTGTCCATCATCAGCAATTTATGCTCGATTCGCACCGCACGTTCGACTTCCTCTGTTTCATCGTGTTGTCACTACCTGCAGATCGTCCGTGCGTCGGTGCGTGTGCTCCGCTCGCTACTGGTTGTTGCTATAGTACTAGGGATGCGAAGCCACAAACTCTTGAAATGTATGCCTCGAGCTCCCTCCCAATCATTCTAATCTCCAATTGTTATATGGAACTTTGCTTTATAATTAGATTAGTCAGGTTCAGGTAGGATTATATATTCTTTAGTTGCGATGATGAATTGATGATGCTACAAAAAATCTAATTCCCCTTTTGTTCCAATTTTAGTATGCTTTGATAGCCTTTACACGTTGACTTGTGTTAGCCATGATAAAGAGGGTAAGGACAATCAATAGTTTTTATAAGCCAATTGTTTCAAGTTTTGTTTGTGCTGAAAATCCTAATGCGACTATTGATTAAACTATTAAACTAGTTGATATGCAAATTCCTAATCAAAATAATCATGCACCACCACAATATCATCAAGCAAAAATTATAACTACAACATTTGAGAGGAACCCAGGTAAATGCCTTCAAATTTGAGATACTTGTTAGCTAATTAGTAGACAAGACAATTGACGTTCTTTTGTATCACAAAATATATATTGATATACTTGTTATCTATGTTAAATCAGTACGTATGCATATGTACCATCATGTCATACTTTTTATCAGATAATTGTTATCAACATTTGTGACTTGGCTCCTGTCGGTGTATCAGGAACCGGGGGTCCCCGAATCCCGAGGCTAGGCCAGCAATCCGCCATATGGCGCCATCCCGCGGAGTCTCCTCCGCAAGGTAAAAAAGATTAAGTCCCGGGAGAGGGCACCCGGGGCCACAGTCAGTGGTCCCCGAGCACCCCAATTCCCCGATGATCCACGAAGTCTAAGTGCCGAGAAGAGAGTGCTCGAGGCTGCGTGCGGTGACCCCCGAGCACCCGAGTCCCCCGACGGTCAGGAAAGCTAAGTGCCGGGAGAAGTAGTGCCCGGGGCTGCGAGCGGTGGCTCCCTGGGCGCCCAAGTATCCTGAGGACCCACTGAAGGAAGTTCTGAGAGAGAGTGCTCGGGGCTGTGTGCAGTAGCCCCCGAGCACTCGGTCCCCCGAGGATCCGTACAAGTGCGCCCGGGAGAGAGTGCTCGGGGAGGTGAACTGCACCCCCGAGCACTCGGTTCTCCGAGGATCAAGAAAGGGCATTCTCGGGAGAGAGTGCTCGGGGAGGTGTACAGTAACCCCCGAGCACTCGGTTCCCCGACGACCTAGAGAGCCCCATGACAGTGGCCCCCGAGGGGCCCACCGATGAGGTGTCAGCCAGTCAAAGGCCCAAGGCCGCATTTAAAAAGCGCGCGTGGCCTGTCACCTCCAACTGCCCCCGCCATGCTCGGTGTCAGTTCCTGCCACGTTCTGGCAGAAGGGCGTGAGGTCATTAAATGCACGGGTCCCATCCCGTGCCATCCGGCCCGTCTCGGGATAACGTCGTAAGGGTCGAGGCGTTCCGTTTGTCGCGCTGCTGTGGCAGGGGAACAAGACAGGACGGACATGCCGGGCCGCTCCGCGGCTGCTCGGTGGGCCCTCTCCACGGCGCCCGTTGCCAGTGCATTTATGGTGACGGACGACCGGGCGTGGGACGCATTTTCCACCCCCGGTCACTTCGCCCAGAGGTAATGATGACGCCCTTTCCATTTATGGTGTCTCGGAACTCATGCTCCCCCTCCCGTTCGGGGCACGCTGCTACCGGTAGGTATTTAAAGCAGCCGGCGGCACAGAAGAAAGAGAGGTGAAAGGTAGTGGGAAGAAAGACGAGCTTTGGAAGAGGAAGCAATTGCTCACGAGCAAAGCAGAGAAGATCGAGAGCACCCAAAGCCGGCGGCTACACACAGGCCGAAGAACAAGGAGCCCCAGGCTCTTAGATAGACAAATATTCTTGTAACCAGTAACATCCTTGAGGGACATTCTCAAGGCATTCATAGTATCCATACAGGAGTAGGGTGTTACGCCTCCGTGCGACCCGAACCTGTCTAAACACCAACGCATTTACTCCGTTCCGCATTAGATCATTCCACCCCACCGGCCATCGCATTCATACCCATTTATTTCTCCGGCGAACATATTCAAGATCATCCCCCCGGCCGAATCTCTAAAAAGGGGTCCCCCAGGATCCCTGCGACATGAGTTAACCCTCCGACAGCTGGCGCGCCAGGTAGGA